>NW_027286852.1:2007500-3392500 GCF_022747635.1 Hetaerina americana
AGGCCACGCACACCAAAACTCATTCGGAAGAACAAAGTATTCACCTCTCCGAAATGAATCGCTTCAACAAAGTGAAAATTCAGACCATTTTCATAAGTGAACGACATTGACGCCCAGATTTTGATAGGCATATAAAGCCAAATGAATACCATTTCCTGGAAGCCTTAAATCGGCTCTCGGCACCCTAGAGTTCATTCACAGAGAGGATTTTAAAAAATCCTTCGAGAAAATCCCCCACAATAATCTGTTACATAAACATAAATACTATAGAATCAACGAGAAAATAATTAATTGGATTAGAGACTTCTTGTCAAATCGCATACAAATAGTAGTCATAGATGGGTTGTGCTCAACGGAGAGAGATGTAACTTCGGGCGTCCCCCAGGGAAGTGTAATAGGGCTTCTTCTGTTCTAAATAAACATTAATGACTTAAGCACACCCGTTGGTAGCAATCTGAGGTTATTTGCTGACGACACGGTGGTGTACAGGGAAATAAGGAGCCAACTAGATCGCGAGCTACTCTCTAGAGACTTAGACAATATTTTGGAAAGGTGCAATAAATGGGGATTAACACTTAATATTGTTTAATTAAGATATTTTTGAAATTTTAGAGCAAAGGAAGCGAGGAACAGGATATTAACTACGAAATAGAGGGTTCAGTACTGACTACGGCAGATCAAGTTAAATATTTGGGGGTTGTGCTAACACCACGCCCTTCATGGGGAGCACATATCAGGACATTATGAGGACCAGATTTAAAGAAACTTGGCTTCCAAAATCCAGTGGTGGGGAAATGTAATGAAAAAGTTAAAGAGAGGTGTTATTTTGCTTTACTTAGGCCTCATTTGGAATATGCCGCAAGTATTTGGGATCCTTGGGAGAAAATTTGGCAAAAAGGATTAGATAAAATCCAGAGAAAATCCGCTAGATTCGTTAAAAATTGTTATGATAAGAACACAAGTGTGACAGGTCTCTTAGGGGATTTAGGCTGGGAACCAGTTGAAGTGTGGACAGAACAAGCGAGGCTTAGACTTTTAGAAAGGTTCAGAAGAAACGAGTTTAACGATGACACTGAAGGAATTATAATGGCACCACACTACTTAGGCAGATCAGACCACAAAGATAAAATAAGGGAGATAGATTCCAGGACAGATAGATTCAAATACTTATTCTTTCCCCGAACTATCAGAAATCATAATAGTAAGAAACCGAAGTCCCTTCAGAAATATTAAAAACATTGAATTTACAAGTCGGAACAAAATTTAAAATTGCAAAGTGTTAAGTATACTTTCGGGTGCATCTGCATAGTTGGTAGTTTTGTGTTTGCCTATTTGTGGGGTGTAAATGTTCTTGCATGAATGTATGGCTGTTTTTTTTGGATGTATGGATTTGTATTTTTTGCATGCGGTGTTTTTTTCTTTTCTAAATTACGGGTGGTGTCTTAACACCCCCGCCACACGCCCTTGCTGCGGCTTGCGGGGTATTAAGTGAATGTAGAAGTGAGAGATATAGGTCTGTAATTACTGGGGTCCTCCCTATCACCACTTTAAAAATAGGCGTTATTTGCGCGGTTTTCCCAATCTTAGGTAAAACTAAATGCTTTAACTCGAATACTGCACGCCAAATAACTTAGAAAAATACCACTCGGTGTCATCTCGTAATAATAGTAGCAGCATCTACAAGAATGCGTATTTTTGTGCCGTTAGGTATAGCCACAATGAAGGTACACACTGCTGCATTGGCATAACCGAAAATGGAAGTAATCCGTTATTGAAGCCTCGCAGAAAATCAAACAAGAGTTAACAAGTTAGGAAAAGCATGGTATTAAATAATCCAGAAATATATCTTCCATTTAATTCTTAAATGGTCATGGCATTAAACCAAATGGTTCAAATTGTAAAATTTTAAGACACCGCCGCGATGTAAGTCACACTCATTCATCGAGAGAGGCTGAATCGGGTTCAAACGGTACCAAAGTCACCACAACTAATGGGGGTCCACCCGGCGTGGCGTCCATTTCACTCGGTCGCGAAGTTCTCGATGTTGTCAGTGTGCAGCGTGTAGTTTTACCTCTGATTATTGCGAATTTGAACATGCCGCATGACCTTCTGCAACATCGTCGCCCCTGTTTAAGAAACACACGCACGAAAAGCAAGGGGTTCCTTCCGCCCACGACGTTAGGTGGGAGCGAGGGTTGGAGAGGGGAGAGGCAGGGGGTGGATGCCTGGAGAATCCAGGATTAGGTGAGGGAACCCTCCCACTCTAGGGGAGCATTTTTCTCTTTCGGTCCACGCAAATTGAGACCTCGTCGCCGGTTTTGCATTAGCATCCTCGGAGGCGTGCTCCCGCGGTGGCCTTTGTGAGTGCTCCTTAAAGCGAGAGCCATTTTCAAAACCGCCAACCTGCCCCCTCTTTTCCCGCGGACCCCATCTGCCCCACAGCCGGCCAAGGGGGTGGAGGAGACACCCTGCGCCTTCGATGGGGGAGGCACATCCCTCAGGATGGGAATTAATTGCGTCTCGAGGGTGGCACGGCACTCTGCCCCCCCTTCCTCCCTCCCCCCACGCAGGAACACGGGTGGTTCCCCTCATCTCTTCGGCCTGGCAACAAGGGCACAATATTGCAGCATCTTTTGTTCCGCGGCTGGATATTCGAGGAGAGGAGATTTCTTGAGAAGTACATTATAAACGCTGCAAATAGTTGGCAATTTCAGCTCGTCACGAGCACCGTATTATGTTAGCACCGTCATCAGGGTTCTTCACATTCCTTTAAAGCATGTGTCGCGGGTGCAAAAATGTCGGGGGCGGATGGGGGTTGGTTGTGGGAAGGGGGTGGAGGTTGCGAGGGAGATGTTGGGTGGATGGGGTGCTTAGGGGGGATGGAAAGGGGTGGTCGGGGAGAGGGGGTGGAGGGTGGGGAGGGGGAGGTTCGTTCGCTGGTTCCACTAATAATATTCTGTCAGACACTTCCTCTTTGTTTACTACTCTCCGTGATTTCTTTTTATTCAATATACGAGGGTAGTTTGAAAGGCTCTCGGACTCACCACCCGAAAACAGCGCTAGCGTTTCCCGCGTAGTAATAGGTAATTCTTCATGAGCACACACGTAACGCATCACTGCTTTGGGAAGAGATCTATGGGTTGGACGCCACTCCGTTGTTATTCCAGTTAAGTGCTTCGTGAATATGGAAAAATTGAGATTCTAACGGTGATTCCTCGTAAAGAAACCTCTGCAAGCCCAGGAATTTCATGGCGGCTATCGGAACACGCTCTGACGTATTCAACTGTTTCCCATTGGACAAATATGTGTAAGTTCAGTCGGAAGATGATGAACCATTTTGGTGGTGGGCCAAAATTTTCCACTTGCCCAGAAATGTTTGCAAAAAGGTATAATATGGTCACGAAGGATCGTTGATTGTAAGTGCGAGATATCACTGAATCTGTAGGGATGCCATCTGAACGGGCATAACACTTTTTAACTTTGGAATTGGATATGGGAAGATTATGCGCTAAATAGGTGCCGCGAATCTTGATGCTGGATCACTCACGCATCAGAATGGAAATTTCCGAACAATCTTTGACCCGTTTCAAGGCTAACCAAAAGGATTTTCTGCGTCGTTTTGTGACCACAGGTAAAACATGGGTCGGCAACCATACCCCAGGGACAATACGTTTGTCGAAGCACCGGAAACCTATTTATTCACCATCAACAAGAAAGCAGAGGCAATGCACTCGGCCGGAAAGGTGATGGCTTCGGTTTTCTGGGATGCGAAAGGGATTCCGCTGATAGATTATCTTCACACCGGTCAACCTATAACTGGCCAATACTACTCTTACCTCCTGGACCAACTTCAGTAAAGACACACAAAAAGAGGTCAGGTTTGGCAAGGAAGAAAAGCATCTTTCATCAAGACAAGTCACGCCCACACTCGTATCGATGGCATGCCAAAAATACGCGAACTAACATTAATAATTAAAGTAAGATCTGGTGCTTTCCCGGCGTGTTTGCTGGATGAAGTCCTCCGGGATGATGATCGTCATCATCATCCCGGATGGCGATGCACGAGTCGGGCATCGAAACGTCGGCCAACATGGAACCCCTGACCCGGTGGAAGACCCGAGAAAACCTCATCTATCTAATAACACATTCGCCTCATTCGCCTGATTTGGCTCCATCAGATGTCCATCTATTTCCCGAGCTCAACATTTTCAATTTGGAGGACGGAGATTCTCTTCAATCAAGAACTAACAGCAAAAGTAGACAAGTATTTTGCAGGACTGAGGGAACCCAGTTTTTGAGATGGTATCAAGATATTGGATACATTGCTGGACCAAGTGCGTTAGTGTACAGGAAGACTACAATGAAAAATAAAAAAGCTTCACTGAAGTAAGTCGTTTATTTCTATTCCATTCCGAGAACATTTCAAATTACCTTCGTGTTTGCATCCTTCATTGGCTTTCTTCCCTTTCGCTGTGTATTAGTTGGTCCGACCCCCTTAATCAAGCAAGGGGCCTCTCCGAATAAACATCTTTAGAACGAAATTATTCGTGAAGCAAGTGAAGGTTTCACGAAGAAACATGGCCTCAAATCCCTTGGCGTTAGGTGAGTAATCGCTTCTAATCAAATACCTTTCTTTTTCACAAACCCCCAAAATCAACCATGTCACCATTCTCATTGATAACCTCCGGAACTTAAGGTGGAAGGCCTATTGGAAGACTCAGCCTGTTGCACGCCATCTAGAGAACAGTAATATCCACACCGCCCTACCACAATTTAGAGGCCCATCGCCACGCGAGCCTATACCCCCATCCCAAAATCAGTAGTCATTCCTTCCTAAATTCGTTAAAACCCAGGGACAATTTCTCCACACCCAAATCATATCCTTTAAAAAACCGAGCAACAATCCCAGCATCGTCATCACTTCAGCAGATGAAGGCTCCACAGTTGTAGTTCTCAACACCACAGATTACAGGAAAGAGACCAAGAGACAGCTGAATGATACCTCTTCATACGCAGCTCTATTGATATAACTTGGGATCAACGTTCGGCATACCCTCAGGGTCGCAAGGCAATACAGGGGCCCCGTCCATTTCTAAGGACTAAGTGTCGCCTCCGTGAATCGAGGGGTTCCCTAACTCATCTTCCAGCATCCCCGTCTCGCTAACCCGTTTCTGTCTTTGTCATATCTGGCGGGGTTCCCCCCGACATTTCCCAGATCTTAAATTAACACTTGTTCCGATAAATTCCAAATAATTCTCGTTTGTTCCAACTTTTGCCTAAGCAAAGTAATCCCCTCTATTACTTATTCGTTGCGTTTTCCTACAACCCGTCTGATGAAACCTAGCTTCTTCAAGTATGACCCGCATATTCTTCTTTGGATGGGTGAACCCCGTGACCCTCAAGTAAATGACCTCTTCTGAAATACTTCACTCTAATTCATCTAAAAGTACAATATAATTTACGACTTCTCCTCCTTGCTAATGCTCCGAAGTTCCTTCATTTTCCGATACCTGCATTATTCTGATCCTCATTCTTTACCCTACACCGATGTTTTGTCTAAACCGCCGCCCCGAGTGGCCCGCAGGCACCCTTAAAATTCTATGCATTCCATTTCAAAACATTCGCACTTTCAGCTGTCCGATTGGATTCAACGGAGCAACAACCGATCCTAATATTGCATGGTTTGACTCTCGTTTGAATCGGTATTTTATCATAACAACTGAATTACCTAAAGCGATTACTTTTCCACGTGGAGGATACGTCGAATTGCCGACTCCCTCCCTCCTTGCTAAGAAGACACTTCCGAAAACACTGCTTTCATCACAATGAATCGAAGGCCATTGCCCCGATTGGAATGGAATCGATAGGAGGATTTTAAACACACGACGCAGGTATCACGAAGAATTGGATAATATGGCGAGTAGGGTAGAGTGCATGGCATACCCTGGCCGCAGCAGTCAATCGTTCCCTTTAGAGTGAGGATACATCCTTGGAATCGGATTAATATTCTCCTCGATAGCTGATGATCCCTCCGGAGAAGTCCGCAAGCTTACAAAGCATGTGTCTTCCCCTTTCAAAGCTATCACCCGGAATATTGCGGTTGCAAAATCGAAAGACGCTCGAAGATTGTGTTGCCTTGGGATTAAATTCCCAACGGCAACATTACAGGTTTCGCTGATCCACGAGGGAATTTTATTTGTGTCCGAATTCAGGATAATTTTAGCTATAGTCGATCAGGGGTAAAGATTATGATATCTCTCTTCCTCCCTCTCTCCCCAGTCACCCCCCCTCTCCCCCCTCCCACCTCCCTCCGCTTCACCTCTCCCTTTCCCCCTCCCCTCTCTATCTCTCCCCCTTTCTCTTTCCCCCCTCCCCCTCTCCCCCCTCCCCCCTCCCTCCGCTTCACCTCTCCCTTTCCCCTTCCCCTCTCTACCTCTCCCCCTCATCCCTCTCCCCCCTCCTCCTCTCTCTCTCTCCCTCCCTCCATCTTCCCCCTCTCCTTCCATCTTCCCCCCTCCCTCCCTCCCCCTCTCTCCCCTTTCTCCCTCCCCCTCTCCCTCCCCCCCTCTCTCTCTCCCCTCCTCTCCCCCTTCGAAAGAATGAATAATAAATACGGGGAAACGCTAAGCGAAAAAATGATGGAGGAATTGAAAATAAGAAATAGGGGAATTTTCCTCGTCCTGACAACAGCATAAATTCTGCCACTGAATATTTATTTCCTTTACTTTTGTGTTTTTTATTCGTTTCTTCTTTTTATCACTCGCAGTGGAGAGAGAATGGTTCGGATGAATGTAGCATCCTCCGATGCGCACATATCATCTCCAATATTTGTGGAAATTTGTTTTTTCAAAGACAACTCTGAGGACCTCGTCGCTCGCGAGCATGAACCGGTACCAAAGTGTTTTCAAACAATTAAAAAAACGCTTCGGTTGGCGCGCTGACGGCTCTTGGTTTTTAGAGGCTGGTACTTCCATGCCACCCCCCCCCCTTCCCCTCTCCCTCCCTCCGGACCCACCACGGTATCCACGGGAAATAATGGCAAAGTGTTTTCCGCGGTAAATACCCCATGTTCTTCTTGCCCGGGGTTTCTTCCTTTTTCTCTTTCAACCGCGCGTCACACAACAGTTGAAGATAAGGGTTCTCGTACCAAGAAAGAAAAAACAACGACTATCACGATAGTGGCGGAAAGTCGATTCGGGGCAGTGAGGAAGGGCCCTGAACTAAACCGAGTCGAGTGAAATGGATTAATTACGCACCTTCGGCTGCATTGAAATATGTTTTTTTTACGCCCGCATAATCTGTTGAGCTGCCCAAAACATTGCTCTAAATCGATAGGCTTTTCAAAGGCTTAACTGCGACGTAGATTTCTTTCCTGCTGTTATATTTACAGTTACAAAATGGTCATTTCAAACGCCCTTTCGTCACGCATCACCGGATGATTTTTCTTCCTCAACTAACATTCCGTAACGACGTCATAATTTAAGCATTGCTGCACTTTAAAGCTTCCATAACATTCCTGCTAAATCATTTTCTGTAGTATGATCCCCAAAGTGAAATGCGCCGGACGTGAGACGAGCCTCGTGGCATTCTAACATTGCCACGCGGTATCGATATGAAGCATGTTTGTGCATGTTTCTTTCTCTTTCCCTTGGCTTCGGCCTATCTCTTTTTCCTGAATGCTAGAGTTCGCAAAATGGCGCCGCTTGGACTAGTATTGGAAGGGGCCGAGCAGGGGCGTTCCCGGGGTATGAACCCGGCCAAGACCGAACACTCCACCCGTCACACGACCTCGTCCACCCGAAAGATAATTATAAACCACGTGCAGGTCAAAAAAGTCATATGAGTGGATATACACTGGTCGCTCAATACTTACTGATACAAGGCTAGACTAGCGGAAGTGATCCCTGGAGATTTGAACCTTCATTCGCCGCGGAAGTCTTCGTAGGGGTGTCGGATCATTTCAGTGTTCCATATAGAATGTCATTAATTATGGAGCCAAATTAGACGATTTCAATTAATATGAAGAAGAAGTAGACAAACTCGGGAGCTTGTTTTTGAAGATACCAAACCTAAAAGGAACCTACAAAAGGCACAATTACCCAAAAAATATTATCTTACAAATGAGGATGGAATACACATCATTCGCAAACTCGCTAGCAATGTAGTGAGCAGCGTATGCACATTCCATTGTTACTTCGTTTGTGCAATTGTTTGCAAATTGGCACCCGGAAGCAGTGCTGCACAAGGATCTGGTACCAGCAGACTAATCCGCTAATCACGTTTGTTCCACGGTGCTCGCCGCAGTTTCAGTGGCGCCGTGTCCGTGCACGCAGAGGGGGCGTGACGTCATTGTTTTGAGGCTGACAAGTGACAAGGTGGTCACGTGAATTTGGGAAAAACTACCGTTATCAGCAAAGTTCACCCATCCTTGCCATGGAAACATTCGCAAACAATCTCATTTCACAGGATGGTTACCTCACTATTTACGCATGGAAATAATACTCATTTTGATGACCGCAGACAACTTAGGTAATTCAATATACAAAGCAATGGCAAAAATGGATGTGAGCAGAACTGTGGTCCTGTGTCTAATCTCATTGTTCCTAAACCTGTGTCTAATCAGAATATAATCTAGGTGATACCTTTCTGAGTCACCTGGCATTTTCCATGTATACCTGCGTCTTTTGTGGTGTCTAAACCAAGTGTTAGTGACGGCTAACCCCTGTAGCCTACAAAACTCTACTGCTTTCTCCCCGCGGTCTTTCCTCGTGCCTAAACTGTAATCCCCCACCTCATCATCATCTCTTCCTTCGCCTACCGTTGCATTCCAATCCCCCATCACTATCAAATGTTTCCCTGCAGGAACACACGCGATCATGTCCTCTAACTGATCGTATACCCTATCGACCTCTTCTCCCTTATGGTTGCATGGTGGCACGTATACCTGAATAATAACCAAGTTCGTCGGTTCTGCTTTTATCTCTATTAGTAATAATCAATCCGTTACCTGCTCTATGTCGACTACGCTTCTTCCTACCTCTTTATTTAATACTATGGCAACCCCTCGTTGGCTCTCGTCCCCTCCGCTGAATATTATTTTATAATTATCACTCCAGTAATCCCCGCTATCCTTCCATCTCATCTCGCACAGACCTAAAATATTTTTATTTCCCCTTTCCATCTCTCACTTAACATTCTCCAATTTCCCTGTTCTCATCATTGCCCTAACATTCCACGTTCCTATTCTAACTACATCTACATCTACATCTACATAATACCCCGCAAGCCGCCGCAAGGGCGTGTGGCGGGGGGTGTTAGGTCACCAACCGTAAAAAGGAAAAATGCCACATGCAAAAAAACAACACGGAAAATTACACCCACAGCAGCGCGCACACTCATGCAAAAATCCCTTCATCCAATACTCATGCAAACACATATACCGCAAAACAACTAAAAAAACTGCACCCCATGATGCAGCACGAAAGCCATCCTACAACACGGAAGCCAGGACACAACAATCAAGAAATTGAAACATCACTACCACATGAAAATGCTCCACGAAAAACTCTACCCCCAAAGAGTCTGTAAAAGGCAGGGAATGCGAAACAACGTTGCAGGTAGCAGGAATTTCCCCCCGCGGAGAGGGGGGAAATTCCTGCTACCTGCAACGTTGTTTCGCCTGCCTGCTTTCTTTTCCTAATCTTCTTTATCCTATATTTGTAAACTTACCTGCTCAATCAGTGTAGGACCGTGATATTCCTTTTTTTGTCATATTTAAACTTGTTCTTCTGACTAATGCTAAAATTATTATTCTCGCTTGCTCTCTTCGTATCTCAAGTGGCTCCCAGCCTCATTTCCCTAATAGATTACATGTAGTATTACACTCGACTTTTTATCGTTACAAATTTTGACGAATCTGGCGGATTTTCTGTGCTTTATCTATTTTTTTTTGAACTTTCTCTCACGGAGGGTAAATACTAGCGGAGTATTCTAAATGTGACTAAACTAAGACAAATTAATTTCTGTTTTTTAAATTTTCATTACATTTTCCCACCACCCGTTTAATGAAGCCGATTGCCTTTAAAGTGAATCCGCATTTTGTCCTGATATGTGCTCCCCATGAATAGCGTGGTGTTAGAAATACCCCCAATTGCTTGACTTGATCTGCAGTAGTTAACAATAAACCCCTATATTTCATATTTAAAGACCTGTTCACCTATTTTTTTGCTCCAAATTTTCAAAACTGCGCATAGTAAAAACTATATTAAGCAATAATCCTTATTCCTTGGACCAATTTGAGATTGTGTCCAAGTCTTTAGAAAATAGACGTTTATGTGGTACAAAGACTTGGGTGCTGAAAGAGAGAGATTAGAGTATACAGAGAGCATTGAAAAGCGGCTTTGGAAGTGATTGGAAATATTGAACTAATTTGGTCTTCTTCTCCTGCATCTTCTGTTCTGCTGCTGCTGGTTTTCCCTTGCAAGGGTTTCGTGGGATGACGACCGCGGAAGCCTTGCCTCCCCCGCTGCCTGGCACAACACAAGGCCGATTGGGCCGAGCCCCGTAGTTGCCAGGACTTAAAATCTCTGTATGGTCCATCATGTTAATCTTGGGAATGATAATTGAGGTGGTTTCCCATTGCCTTCCTCAATAGTGTTTTTAGGGGACACCATCACTTACTGGCCGCCCCACTGGGGTCAGATACCATTGCAGCCGTCTCACTGAGGAAGAGACGCTGCGTGGACTACCTTTCGTCTGGCTCCTAACCTTCAACCTATCTGGCATGTGTGACCCTACCAGAAGCAATTATTATTATTCACGCCAGCACAGCTCTAGTGGTCATCGGAACGCACAAGCCCTTCCACCACGTCAAGGTTGTAGTCCGGGGAGGGATATATATATATATATATGTATATATATATATGTATATATATATATATATATATATATATATATCTTCGAAATGGAACGCTATTTGGCAACGCAAAAAGATAATAAAACACAGATGCAGAATCTGAGAAACGTCAAATAACACATTGCGAGTGTCCTTTCTTTGGGTTTCTATATTCTAAAAATCTGCATCTGTATATATATAAGCACCTGTGGATGTACAAATTTTAGAATATCCTATGTTGTTTCATTGTCTGTTTATTATTTGTGTTGCTTGGATAACTGAAGTCCCATGCATTAAATTCTAGTGATTGCGATGAATATGATGTCAGGGACTTGGTGTTTTACTAACACACTGATTGACTGAACGTTTTAAGTGTTTGCGATAACCCATTTTATTAGTGTTTTAGTGATATTTTAGCACACAAATTGGCAAAGAGACATGTATTCGGAACATTTTTAAAGACTAACAATGATGTGTATGTCTTAAAATCTAAAGCACACTGTACTTAATGGGCATTTAAAATTCGTAATTAGTTGACTAATATACTTGAAAAAAGTGGAACTAAGATTCAAAGGAATGCCCAACTTACTATGAAGTAAAATAAAAACGTCGACTTCTCCTAAAGAAACTCGGCTTCGTGAAACGGGTGGCGGGGAAATGTTATGAGAAAGTAGAAGAGAGGTGTTTTTCCAATCTAGCTAGGCCACTTCTGGAATACGAAGCAAGTATTTGGGATTCTTGGGAAAAAGTTTGGATAAAATATTTAGATGAATTCCAGAGAAAATCCGCCAGATTCATCCAAATTTGTTCGGATTAGGAGGCGAGTGTGACATGTCTCTTAAGGGATTGAGGCTGGGAGCAACTTGAAGAGATGCGAAGGGAACAATTGAGACTGAGATTTTAGAAAGGTTCAAAACAAACGAGTTTAATGATGACACTAAAGGAATTATAATGGCCCCACAACTATTTAGGTAGATCAGACCACAAAAAAGATAATATAAGGGAGAGACACTCCAGTTCAGATAGGACACAAATATTCGCTCCTCCCTCGGACAATCAGCAGTCATAATTGTAAGAAATCCAATTTATTATAGAAATAGTAAAGATAATCGATTTCCGAGTCAGGACAAGATTGAACGCCGCGTAGATATAGGATATATTGCAGGTGAATAGCTTGTGTACCAGTGCCCGCCAGTTATTCTCTATTAAGTGTGCTTGCACGTTGGTAATTTGAAATGGTTTTCTCACCAATTTACATACACCTCAGTGGATGTGTGCTATGGCGTGCCTTTGTTAGCTTTGCATGTGGTTTTATTCCGTATTACGAGAGATGGCCTAACTTCCCCCGCCACACGCCCTCCTGGAGACTTGTTGGGTACATTGCAGATGTAGAGACATGAAAATATTTAATTAATATTTTGGCTATCCTATTGACAAATTGTGAATCGGTCCAATCTGAGTATTATTGCAATTGCCTCAATTTTTTTCTCGCTGTTCTAATGGCATCGGCCACATCTCGGAGACATCCCACACCCTCCTGGTTCCTGCCACAACTGACGTTTACATCACCACTTCTGCATCATTCGTCATCACCCTTCAACCCTTTGGTGTTCCAACTTGACTCGCATCTCCCATCCTCCCCCGAATCCGCCAACAGAAAGTGACGCCCGCGAGCGACCCGCGATGGAAGGACACCCTTGGGAAGATTAAATAACCTCCGCCTCGCTTCTCACCATGCAATTTCGAAAGTATACATCCCGTTGCTGAAAGCGAACTGAGCTCCAATCGTGCACCGCGGGGACACATCAAGATGGCGGCGAAGATCCCCGGCGAACATTTTCCCCGTCGTCCTCGGTGAATCCGAGAGGACGAGCCCGCAGGAGTGGAGCCAGACGTCGCTAACTAACGGAGAGACACACACACGCATGCAGAGCCCGCGCCCAAAACTAGTTTCCCTGCGGCAGGGATGGAGAGGGACGCGCAAGCACTTTGCACCTCCGCAGGCGAACGGAACTTGGTCTCGACGCAGGCGATTGGTTGAGGTGGCTGGCCAATCCCGCGCACTCACTCTCCCGTCCCATCCATTCCCCTGGAAAAAGCGATCGCAGCGCAAAGAAATGAAGGTGCACGCGCGTGGCCCAACTTCCGTGGCCTTCGCATTTCGCCGCGAGGACAGATGTAATTAAAGGGGTGTGGGTAGGCGGGCGCCTGCGCCGCGCTATTGCCCTCCGGAGGGACACAGACCAGACCACCCGGCGGAGAGTGGAATGGGAGAATGACGCCCCGGCAAAGATTTCACGTAATTGAGTGTCCTCCATACCCGCGGAGTAACGGAATCATTACCAAGTGTATACTTCAATACGGACATTTTTCAAAAGAATTTTTCACTTACTGCTTTTTCCAATCAAAATATATAAAAAAACAGCATGATCCAAAAGAGAAATGTCATCAATGTTGCGTAAATGTGGAGACGAATGCCACTTGAGAAGAAGAGCCATCTTTCGTCGAATGAGCAATTCGTTTTACGTTCCATAACCTTTGCGGCGAGTGCTCAACGGGAGGTCGAGTGAATAACCGTGGTTTTGATTAATTTTTTATATTCTCATTCGTATTTCCATGTGTTTGGCCATTAGAAAGTTTTCAAACTCATTTCCCTTTTTAATTTGTGTGACTAATTATCAGAGAATGGAATTCCTCCATATTTTCGCAAAGCACTCTGCAGAACAAGTTATTAAATCACCATTACGCGGTCACAGCATACCATACTATATCTCCACGACTTCAACGCCCGAAATCATTACAAACATTAAAATGGCAACGGTGACCATAAAAATACTCTCGCAGAATTAAAAACTTAATCGCTGTAAGTAAATCAAATAAAGCGTCAAATAATTTTTCAACAAAGTCAATTTTAACAGATTTTTTATTTATTTTTGTACCCTGAAAGCCACCGCTAGAACGTGTGGTGGGGGCTGAATATGCACAAGACTAATTTTAACCCGAATATGACCCTGCCGCGGTCGGGCAATGTTATTCTCATCCCCTGTCGTTCGTTGGGACAACAACATCTTAAATGTATCTGTTCTACAATTCATCTCTCTAATTTTATTGACATGATTTCGCCTAACGTAGAACAACGGGGCTAATGATACATCTTCAACAATACTTCTAAAGAGATATTCTTTGAATTTATTGCAAGAGATTTAATCTGTAGATTAACCTTCCCTTCATAGAGTTTTTCCCAGTCTACTTCCTCTAATATTTTGAATACGCTACTAAGTTTATCATAATAACAACGTTTCATAAATCTAGCTCCTCTAAGCTGCACGCGATTCAATTCGGTAATGAATCCAACTTCGTGAGGATCCAATAAAGTACTAGCAGCATATTCTAAATGAGACCTAACCAGCGAAAAATAACATTTCCCCCTGACCTTTTCATCGCATATACCAAGTACTCTTCTAATAAATTCTAATTTTTTGTTAGTTTCTCCACAATTTCCCAGTGTATGCGTTTCAACCAGGAGAGATCGTGAGTGAGGGTAACGCCCAGGTATTTAATAAGGTCTATACATTCCATTTCGGTGTTCCCAATCCAGTAAGCGTTCGGGAGGTTTTACAAGTTTTTCAAAAATTCATGACTAAGTACTTTTTAAAGTTTAATTCTGATTGCCAAGAGTCGTACCGGCACTATATAGCCATTAAGGTAATTTGATAAAGCTGCTGTGTCCTCGAAATGCCCTGAGGGAATCTGAGAGTATGAGAAAGAGGCAATCTGAGAGTATGAGAAAGAGGAAATCTGGGAAATGAGAATTTGAGATAGAAATTTGAGAATATTTACAAAACGAAAATACCAGAATTCAAGGCAAAAACCGTGACAACCGATACAGAGAGCACTTGGAAGATATTTCTAAAAAATTATACGCGTGGAATGAAGATGCACATTCAAGTGAGGAAACTACATGGGACAAAGGAGAAGTAAGATCGGCATTGTTAAAAGCAAAGAAAGTTGAAATCAAATTTTAAGAAGCAGTGGCGTAATTTATATGGCTACTTATTATTTGCAGACTCAACGGTGGCATACAGGAAAATAAGGGCCCCAGCAGATTGCAAGCGACTATTTAGATACTTCGACAAAATATCGGATTGTTTCATGGAATGGGGATGAGTACTTCACATAAGCAAATGCATAGTTTTTAAATTTTAGCAGATAGGAGGTGATGAGCTGGACATTATAAATGAATTAGAGGGTTCAGTGCCGATCACGGCCGATCAAGTTAAATATTTGGGGGTAGTTTTAACACCACGCCTTTCATGGGGAGCACATATCAGGATCCATATGTCGACCCCTCTTAAAGAAACTCGGCTTCGTGAAACGGGTGGCGGGGAAATGTTATGAGAAAGTAGAAGAGAGGTGTTTTTCCAATCTAGGTAGGCCACTTCTGGAATACGAAGCAAGTATTTGGGATCCTTGGGAAAAAGTTTGGATAAAATATTTAGATGAATTCCAGAGAAAATCCGCCAGATTCATCCAAATTTGTTCCGATTAGGAGGCGAGTGTGACATGTCTCTTAAGGGATTGAGGCTGGGAGCAACTTGAAGAGATGCGAAGGGAACAAGTGAGACTGAGATTTTAGAAAGGTTCAAAACAAACGATTTTAATGATGACACTAAAGGAATTATAATGGCCCCACAACTATTTAGGTAGATCAGACCACAAAAAAGATAATATAAGGGAGAGAGACTCCAGTTCAGATAGGACACAAATATTCGTTCTTTCCCCGAACAATCACGAATCGTAATAGCTGTAAAAAAACAAAGTCACTCAAGAAATATTAAAAACATACCATTCACAAGTTAGGTCAAGCGTTGCGTAGACATGAGGTATATTCGTAGGTGCACGCGTATGTTAGTTGATCTTACATATATGTATTCGCATGCGTGTAAATTAAAATGGCTTTGCATGAATATACATAAACCTCTCTGTGGGTGTGAATTTACATGAATTTATTTGCTCTACATGTAGTTTCATTCTGTTTTACGGGTGGTGGCCTTCCTACCCCCGGCACGCGCCCTTGCGGCGGCTTGCGGCGACTATACTTCAGTAGAAACTCTCGTCGTGAATGTTGCTCACACCAAAGGGATCATCAGGGACGGCTGCTCTCTGTGTTCAGGGTCACGGGATGCCGACAGGGGGGCCGACACTTGACCCGGGGGAACGAGGCGAGGGGTGGCGCAGCGGCGACTCCCCGGGGCGGGCCGGACTAGGCCGCTGATTGAATGATGGTGGCGATTGGGATGAATTGTGAGCGGGGCCCCGGCACTCGGAGGCCCTCTACCTAATTCATGCCTCGAGGCGAGAGGCCGAGCAACCGAACTCCCTTGGGCAACACCCTCTCCCGCACCAATTTAAAAGCCGTTGCGCCCCACGAAGGCCATCATTTATCCGTCCTCCTTCCGCCCCTCTCCATCCCACGGCCCCCGGCCATTAGAATCGAGGGTCGACCCCCCAACCGTCGGTGGCGGTCAGTGGCTGCGACCCGCGGGCTGCGAGTGACCCCCGAAGCGACGCACCCGTCGCCTCTTTTCCCTCCGGCGGTGCCAGCCTTCGCCTTTCGGCCACATCACCCATCAATCAGCACGAAGGCTCATTCAATGGCGAGGGCAACGCTCAAACTCCGGGGCAAACAAACTCTTCTTCGTATTAGCTTTTCGCACATGTAAACATACTATATGTGTTATCATATACAATATCAGTTTCCGAATTATTTGGGGAATTGCTGAAAAATCAAAGGTACTTTACACTTCTTTGTGCCATCTTCCGCGCGAATCACGTTTCACTCCAGCGAAACATCTTCATTAATGTTTCATTCGATCGTTTAAGAGCGTAAGGTAAATTGAATTCGTCACAGAAGCAGTCCCGTAATGGATACAAGGTATTTCCGCAGAGCTGCGCTCGAAAGCGTCACATTCGCTCGAGTTCATTTCAAAAGCAAGCCACGTGCCAATGCCATCATCTTTAATGCATTTTTACATACATAGGAATCAAAAGACTTTTCATTTGTTCACCCTTGGACAGTTAAGTAGCATCCGTGCGAAACAGCTCTCCGTGGCTAGTGAGATGATTCACCGGAATTGGCGAATTTCTTAATCCATGTCCTGATATTCGGCGAGAACTGGCAATCGTGAATCTGGCAGAACCAACCCTAATAGCCTCGGCAAGTACGCAAATACCCCGCGATCCACCAAAAGGGAGGGAGGCAGGCAATGCAAGAACAATGCGGAAAGGGTAAGGGGTGCGGGAGATGCAGGGCGTTTAGAAGTTGACGGAAACATCCAATTGACATTCCGGAAAAATACCTTCGTAGTGGCGCATTTAGTACACATTAAAAATGCCAGCGGCAAAATTAGTTCAGCAAACGACCGAGAGCAGATACGACTGTCGGCTTGCGAAGACCTTCTGAAACGGCATCGCGACGATTCCCCAACCACCATACAGTCCATACTCAGCACCAGCAGATTATTTCCACTTCACTATAAAAGTGAAATCCTCCCTCAAAGGTCACAACCATTGGACCCTCATGTGCCATCAAAGACGCTTTCACGCGTACCTTTAAGGACCTTCCGCCTACCAGGGAGCCTTCGAGTCGTGGAAAAGCCGTTCAGGCAAAAGTGTGTCGACGCTAAAGGGATATACTTATTGAGGAATATTGAGAGACAGTGTAGCAATATCTGAAATAAATAAATTTTTCCGAAACTTTTCCCAATACCTTTTAGACAAACCATGGATTTGATACGAGGAGAAAAAATGCATCCACGACCACTTGATCACGGGTCGGAGACATTCCAACATTCGACCTCACTCTAATCTCTTTCTTTTATCCGAATCCAGAGTCGAATATTTATATTTTTTCAAGAAGATATTTGCAGCTTTGGAGTGTCATTAGAGTGTAAATATGTACTTTCCCTCCGACGAGATTTGCTGTTACGATAAAAATTAATGTAAGGTAATAAAATATCGACTTTTTAATGGTTCTAGGGAATGTCATACCACAAGGAGCCAATTATGAGCGGGGCAGACGTGTTTAAATGGGAAAAGAGAAAATAAGGATTGGGCATTTTGAAACTGAAAGGAACCGAAAGACCATTTTAAAAAGGATATTATTATTCTACCGGTAAAGGTAGAATTCTCATTCGGGAAATTGAGAAGGTTCAACGCCGGGCAGCCCGTTTTGTAAAAAATTCCTACGATAAAACGCAAAGCGTTACCGAAATGCTCATGGATTTGGGGTGGGAATCATTAGAAGAGAGACGATTCAATGCAAGACTGAAATTATTAAATAAATTCAGATCCGCATGTTTCAGCACCGAGGTCTCGCAGATTATTCGTACTCCTACATACATTGGTCGCTTGGATCATGCATATAAAATTCGGGAAATAGATGCCAGGACTAGCCGACTCAAGGACTCCTTCTTCCCACGGACAATACGGGATAGCAACTGTAGGATTATAGATAGTAAAAATTCCACTTGCCACCCTTCAGTGTCTAAAAAATAATTAGTTCTACTTAAATGCATGCTCCTCCACTAACCTTATGTGTTTTGTTATAATAACCCATTCTTTCCGAATGACCTCATTCGTGTTCTGTTCATCTGTTTTTAAGTTTCCCTTTCAATCCCTCGTCCCTCTCCGCGGGGGGAAATTCCTGCTACCTGCAGCGTTGGGTCGAGTTCCCTTCCTTTTGCTGTCTCTTTGGGGGGTTGAGTGTTTTGTGGTGCATTTTCATGTGGTGGTGATGTTTCGCATTCTTGCTTGTTGTGTCCTGGCTTGCGTGTTTTGGGATGGCTTTCGTGCTGTATCCTGGGGTGCAGTTTTTTGTTGTTTGGCGGTGTATGTGTTTGCATGAGTATTGGATGGAGGGAGTTTTGCATGAGTGTGTGCGCTGCTGGGGTGTAATTTTCCGTGTTGTTTTTTGCATGTGGTATTTTTCGTTTTTACGGTTGGTGACCTAACACCCCCCGCCACACGCCCTTGCGGCGGCTTGCGGGGTATTATGTAGATGTAGATGTAGATGTAAAGGTCGGTATTGCATGGGAAGAAATATGAAATAAATTTTTGCGACTCTTAGTAAAACACAATCCAAAAACCTACCCTCCATCAAGCCCCTCTTCATCCCTGTGTTCTTCCTTACTCCCTTCATCCCGTCCAACATCCCTATCCTGTTCCTTCCCTTTCCACGTTTCATTAACATTTTCCCCTCTATTACAGTCATCAACATCCCACCGCCGGTCAATACCCCCTTCAATCCACTTTTCCTGCCTCCACAGGATTTCTCCCAACAAACCCCTCTCTTCGCCCACCATACCAAGTACTTCCTCGTTTGTTTTCTTCTCTGTCCATGTCGCCTTCTCCATTCTTCTCCACACCCACATTTCAAAAACCTCCAATCTACGTCTATCCTCCTGCTTCAATGACCACGTTTCCGCGTCGCACATAGCTACGCTCCATATCAAAGTTTTTACGAGTCTTTTCTTAACATCCTTACTCATCGTCCCTGTCAACTCTCTCCTCCTTGTGAAAGCCTCTTTGCCTAGCGCAATTCTTCTCCATACGTCCCTACTACTTTGACCATATAGGTCCAAAACCATTCCGAGATACGTAACTGTTCTACATAATACATAATACCCCGCAAGCCGCCGCAAGGGCGTGTGGCGGGGGTGGTTCTGCCTGTTCTACCTGCTCTAGTTTTTGCCCTCCTATTTTAATGTTAAGCTTGGCCTTTTTCTTTCTAGAAAATGGCATAAATTTTGTTTAATTAATATTGATTCTCATCCCATACCTGTCGCACTGAATTTACAATTCACTCAGCAATGCTTGCAACCCCTTGGCTGACTGACAAACTAAAGCTTGGTCATCAGCAAACCTAACTGAATTCACGAATTCCCCGCCCACTTTCATTCTACCTCCAGTTCTTCCCATGCTTCTTTAATCATTTCCTCTGCATACATGTTGAACAGCAACGGTGATAATGGGCAACCCTGCCTTACACCTCTTCCTAACACTGCCCATCCGAACTCCCCATTCCCTACTCGCTCCTGAGCAGTCTGAGACATGTACAGGTTGCGGATTAGCCTCCTTTCCCTCCAATCTATTCCTATTTTTTGCAATATACTCATTAGTTTTTCCCAACTCACTCTATCAAGTGCTTTTTCGAAATCTACGAAGCAGGCAAATATGTCCTAATTGTATTCTATATTCCTCTCGATTAATAACCTTATTACTTCAATTGCATCACGCGTACCTCTCCCCTTCCTAAACCCAAACTGATCATCCCATAAGTAACCATTTGCGCTGCTATCCATTCTTTTGTTGATGACCCTGAGAACAACTTAATTTTCGTGTGGCATCAAACTTATTGTTCTGTAGACCTCACATGCTGTAGCCTTTACCTTTTTCGTAATAGGAACTATAACTGATCTCACAAAGTCATACGGCAATATTCCATGCTATGGATGCTATGAATTATTCCATATGGACTCTTCATCCCAGATAATGGAATCAAAAAGAGGTATCCGCCGGATTGAGTGAAAGAACAAAGGAAGCCTTCTACAGCTTATAAAGACAAATTTTCACCCACAAAAATGTGAAAACAATTTGCATGAAATATGGAAGAGATAAAGGGTATTTCACGGCAAAAGGTAAAATATATCATAGGATTAACACCGAGGATGTGTGGATAAGAGATTTCAAGGGAATGGAAACTGCGTCCTTAGAGAGAGGAGATCCAGGTCTGGAAAGGAGGAGTGATGGCGAACGCCCGGCGACTGCGGGCGGCGTCATATATTTGGTCATTTGGTGCATAGCATGGGAGTGACGAATAGGACTTTTGAATTTGCCAATTTCTAGGAATTTTCTCATTGTTTGACATAGATCCTAAACGACCTTCCGATATCCAGGAAAGATTTGTATCGAAATCCTTCTCGACTCCCTATCGTTGGGAAATGGGAAGAATAAGACAAAATAAACGAGGCCTCTCGAAGTCCACTTGAATAGGTTGAGCATAAGGACTGTACATGCCTTTATTTAGATTAAAACATAAAGGAATGATGAGCAACGCTTGAGTAGTAGTTACGAGATGCAGGTTCTACGATGCCTTCAAGCAATTAGGGACATGCTTTGGCTGATAGGAGGAATGTGGGCTCTGAGGTTTTTCAAAATACCAAATTCCAAGCTATTCATGAGTATTTATATTCTATCCGTTTTACCAAAACTTCACATTTTACCCTCCCAAGTTAACGAGGCCTTCTGCCAGCGTCTTTCTAAGGTCTGAATTGATCCCAAAATATTGAAGAATTTTTTTCCCAAAAAGAACGTTCCCCACATGATCCCTCTAGAAATGGTGATTTCCCTCCATCCACTAATTAGACTTACGCAAAAATTCATTACCTATTACATCAGAATCTTTTGTAACCACCAGTTTTCCACGTAAGGTGCGTGACCGTATCTCTTCTGCCCTCTGGTGTAGATACCCATCCTACCTCACACCATGCCGGGGGATATTAGGGTATCACTTAGACATAATTGTAATATTCCATGCTCGTAAGTGTGGTGACTTCATGGACTTCTACGAGCTTTCAGATAAGCCTCCCTGCGGCGGTCGATTGGTCGAAAAGGCAGCATCTCAACGGGAAGGAAATTTATGGCTTCCCCCAACGAAGGACTCGATCCTAATGCTCAAAATGCCGCCCTTCCTAACCGACCGGTTATAGCCCTTAGTACCCTCGCAAGGGAGCCTCCCCGACCCCCGGGTACCCTTGAGGCCACCCTATCGCCCAAGGGCTGAAGGTCCCGCCGCTGAACGGAAAGACAAGGAAGGCGGTCCCGGCGCCTCCGTGCGACTGTTGAAGCCCCATTGAGCTGAATGTTCGATCAAATCAGGTCCCCACTGTCCGGCTGCACCCAACCCCCCCCCTTGTACGGCGCGATGAATTCATGAGTAGTGCGGGGGCAGCCCTGAAACGATAACATCAGGCGGTGACGAAAGCATTTCTCAACACTAAACTTATATAATCACACCTGGTGATGTCGTCTCAACGATAAAACGTGTTTTTATTAAATTAAACTCCATTAGGAAATATTTATATACATATACACACGCACACGCAGATTTAAACATCGTTTTAAATATTCTACACATGCACATCTTAATTTAGCTCCTTGAATAATATTGCATATCACATATTTTTTTAAAAGGTAATCTACCGGTACAAGGTTTTTTGAATAATATTGCATATCACATATTTTTTTAAAAGGTAATCAACCGGTACAAGGTTTTGGATGGACATAATTACTAATTAAATAATTTGTGACCCCTAGCAAAACACAATATCCTACTCTACATCAGGTCCCTCTTCATCTCTGAGTACTTTCTTCCTCCCTTCAACCCGTCCAACATCCCTATCCTGTTCCTGCCCTTTTCTCGCTTGCCTAACATTCTCCCCTCTATTACAGTCTTCAACATCCAAATTCCGACCAATATGCCGTTTATCCATATATCACATATATGATCCAGTATAACATTTATTCCAGCTGGGGAATTCCGCGGCGGAATCCCCAATAAAAGAAGGAAACCACATGTAAACTCATCGTATGCATACACATCTACACACAGAGAGGCGTTAGCATACATTCATTTAAAAACCTAACACGTATGCAAATACATAGACCATCAAATAACATACACATAAAACTGCAAATGTAATAAAAATCCATCCAATAACCTGACGAGTAAAATTTGAAAAGTAAAAGGAGGAAATTCCACCATGACATGGGCATGCAACTCATGGTCTCCACCCATAAAGCCCCAGGCATGGAATGTGGCACACGTCAGCAGGCAGTCAGTGCGTGGCATCCCGCCCCCCATACTACAAAGAGAGACGAGGGATGGGAGGAGAAGCTTGAAAACAAATAAAACAGGGCAAGCTATACTCTAACGAGTACTACCTTTATCGGCGGGCAAAATCCAAAACCAGCGACATGATATGAGGTGGGCGCCAGCCAGCGCTATCAAGCATTAGTCACCTGGCCTTTCCAATCAACCCCCGCCGCACCCCAGCCAACTCCGTCGTTCGGGCAATGACCGAGGCTGCCCTTTGTACCCGGGCCAGGCCTTATAAGCTCGCGGGTCTGAATGTCGGGAGCCTTTCCTTGCCTTGCCATGCCTCGCGCTCCCACCGGTCTCCCTCGTAGGAGACCAGAAGCACCGACCCTGTCCCTTCCCTTGCCTCCTCCGCGCTCTCTCCGGTCTCCCTCGTAGGAGACCAGAAGCGCCGACCAACCTTGTTCTCCCCTTCTCTTCCCCGTGCCCTTCCCGGTCTCACCCGTATGAGTCCAGGTTGCGCGCCCCCGCGCCTATCCTACCTGCGTTCTGACCTCACAGACACCGGCCGCTCAATGAGTAGGTTACCCTTGTAATCCAATTGTTAGTAATAAATGATTGATCTATCAACCTGTGCAAGTATGCAACATAATATTCCTTCCCTGGCTCCTCCGAACTCCCACGTGACCAAAGACAATTTTTCAAGAGTATTCCTCCTCTGGCTCATAAATTGGTATAAAAGCCCTGGTCGCGGGGCGAAAAGGGGTCAGTTGGTTATCTGGCGGTGACCGGTAGGGCACGATGCTTCTGCTGTGTTGCGCTTGTCGCGACAGCGTATCCTATTGCTGACTCAACTTCGAACGAGGGCTTTGCCTAGGTTACCAGTGTCGTGACCGCGTCCACCCTGCCTTATCCCTTACTTTCCGACGGACGAGGACTCTGCCTAGGTTACGTTCGTCGTGACCGCGTCCACCCTGCCATACTCCCTTCCTTTCCAACGAACGAGGGCCCTGCCTAGGTTACGTGTTTCGTGACCGCGTCCACCCTGCCTTTACTATGTCCTAGGTAATGTTCTGCCATTTTAATGCCGTCCGCACTCGCGTTGGTTTACCGAGGGTCTAGCCATCCATAATTTGCTTACACCTATGTAAATGGTGCATTATGACTAATGTTGTATAATATACGATTGTTTGGGTAAGACTCGGTGCAGTTATTCTGACTTTCCCCGATACCCCTTGTGTCGCACCAGAAACGCCCGGTGCGACAGACCACTGGTGTATTCACTCAGGGGCACTGAACTCAACAACGGATATTAAACTCAGTAATGCTTCACCAACCATTCAGATCCCGTATAGTACTGCCGGCAACTCGCCCACGAATAGTTCACGTGCACTGAGTCGAATGATTAACCACGACTATTCCAGTTAAGCTCCAGCCTAATATTTTAAACTTGGATCGTTCAAACAGGGGCACCCGAGTGAACATTGGTCATTTCCATTTGCCTTGGGAGAGAGACAATTTGCAGGGCTACCAGGATCTTATAAACTTCCCCCGTCCATCAATACGATAGAAAATGCACAGCAATCAAGCAGAAATACGTCGAGGGCCGGATAGCCCCCCTTCTCGGGTAATCACATACACTTAATCCCAAGTTTTAATGGGGATCACGACGTTCATGTCGATGATTTTTTGAATTCCCTCCGAATCGTGAGCCACTTGAGTGCGTGGAGTGAAAACCAAACCTTAGGGGCTGCTCGCTTACGTCTAAGTGGTACCGCGGCCGAATTTGTTAAAACCAACCCTCATGTTGTCGATTCCTATGAAAATTTTTCCAACTTAATGAAAAAAAGTTTCACTCCCAAAATTTCACTGATCTCGCTTGAAAGAATGTTCACTAGCTGTATTCAACGGCCACTCGAGAGCATCAATGATTATTCTACAAGACTAAGACAACTAGGTCGGAAGCTAAGGGAGGTAAATACTGAACCCGACTCGCCAGCGACCAAGGTAATGATTGAAAACCGCCGGCTGGCCCAATTTTTAGTGGGATTACGAGAAGACATTGGACGTTTTGTGGTAGTCCGCAACCCCAGAAACATGTTAGAGGCCGAAGAATATGCGTGCATGGAAGAAGCTAATGCGAGAAATCGGATCATCGGTGGGGAATTCAACTGCGTGCACCCCTTTCATCTTCCCACCTTCTCTCGTCATTCTTACCCACAAGAAGAATCAATACCGAGAGTCTTTTCATTAGTGCTCTCCCGAGACTCAACTCCCATATCATTATTCGCAACGGGATAACATAGCGAGCGAGAGTAGCAACTTTCCTTCCCAAATACACGCTATGCAAACGAATAACTTCCGGGGTGACTCGCAGACACGAAACAAGAACAACGTACGAACTTGCTACTATTGCCAAGAGGCAGGTCACATTTGCCGTTTTTGTCCCTCGAAACGCAGAGAAAGTCAGAATTGTGGAGAAACTACTCATGCCACCAAGGATTGCCCCTTGGTGATGTGTGGCCTTTGTAAACAATTAGGACACCGCCCGGTCACTTGTCCGGAGCGAGCCCCACAATTCAACTCGGGAAACGCGCGTCCCCCGACCGACAGGTTGGGGAAGAAATAGTGCTATCGGTAACACCGGAGGCTGGCATGACGGTCAGAGTGGAGATAATTGGTAAGATACGCCATTTTCTTGTGGATACTGGTGCATCCTTGAGTATTGTTCACAGCAAATTTTTTCCCTTCGCGCAACTTCAATTATCCAAGTACTCTACACCGGTCAGAAGCGCATCAGGCCACGTTCCACACATCTTAGGTCAGTGTTACATCCCGTTTCGCATTGACCACAGATTTTATCCACACGATGCTCTGATTGCTGACCTTGGTCACTCAAATTATGACGGATTACTTGGATTAGGCATTATTATCAAATATGGCATTAGCATTCGTTTCACGGTATGCAAAATAGAAATATCTAAGGTCCATGAAACGAAATTAGAATCAGCTATGGCTGAGCGACAACTCTCAGAAATTACTACCGGTGGAGACTTAATATCTTTTGGGGACGACGATGTTTGCAGTCCAAAACCCGATATCAGCAACCCTACTTGTAGGAACCATGGATTTGCGACCTTTCCATTACATTTACATGGTAGTAATAGCGAGGAAGGGAAGAAGAAAAGTGTCGCGTGTGACAAATTGCTCGAGTGGGAAGGGGGCAAGAATTTGAAGGTATCGTCGGATACGAGAGCAACCCCAGGACAGGGGGCTGACGATTTTTCAAATCGGACCACCTTCCCCGGCGGGCCATATGATGAAATGATCTGTACGCCTAATGTAGAGAATAATCGCGGCACAGAAGAAGAGTTTGCCTGTACGCGAGTGGCTAGTGTAGAGAACGATCGCGGGGCGTAAAGAGTTTGCCTGTTAGCGACAGTTTGAGTTATTAGAAGACACGATAATAAAAAACATTAAGCTTCCTCCATGTTCAGTTGTATTAGCTTGGACCAAAATCCATGGTTGCCTTGGGACGGAAGAATGGTGCAAAGATTCGTTGTGATATTCATTTTGATGGAAGCTCTATTTGCGAAATTAAAGTAAATAGACCAGAGACGCGGGCTGGAGACCCTACGGATGATGATCTGCTCTCCCTATTTGAATTGACACAGGACCCCTTGACCAAACTCATATCAGAATATCCAGAGATTTTTGTCCATGGAAATGTAAAATTAGGCTACACCCCGCTTGTTAATGTATTAATTTAAATGACGCTAAGCCCGTAAAAAGACCCCCGTACCGCGTCCCGCATTCGAAAAGAGAAAAACTCAACGGAACGGTTCAGGATATGCTTAATGAAGGAGTCATTTCACATTCTAACAGCCCGTGGCCTTCACCACTAATTCTGGTTAGGAAAACACCCATAGATGGAGAACCTATTACCTATTATAGGCCCTGTATTGACTATCGTGCCCTTAATAATGTCACTAAAAAGGAAGTAGTTCCCAAACCGAATATGGACGAAACCTTTGACCAACTTTGCGGCTCTAAATATTTCAGTTGTTTAGACATGAGTCAAGGTTATTGGCAAATAGAAATGGAGGAAAACAGCAGGGAGTAGTATACTGCGTTTAGTACACCAGACGGACATTGTGAGTGCAATAGAATGGCCTTCGGCCTTGCGGGAGCACCTTCAACCTTTAGGCGCTCAATGACGACAGTGTTCGGAGCGATTGTCAACCGAGGAGTTCTTTTTCATCTCGATGACAGATTACGATTCGATGCCACGATAGATGAACATATCGTGGGTCTAAGGGAGATTTTTTAAAGACAAAGAGGAGCTACCTTGAAATTAAAACCACAAAAATGTAAATTTTTTAAGAAACGTGAAATTTCTGGGTCACAGTATTTCTCCTGATGGGTTAGAGCCTGATGACGAAAAACTCCCAGCCGAGAGGAGGGACCACGCTTGTTTACACAAGCCACGGTTTGTTTACTCCCATTTACTTCCCAACATATGACTAGCATGCTTTGGGGTCAGTGTCCAAGTGCTCGCAAAGTACTTTGCGTTTAAAGTCCAGTAAGGCTACGTAATTGTGTTTTGGTTTCAATTTTAGAGGATCTATATGTGTCCCATAATTGTTTATTCTCAGGGGATGATGTGTCCACGCCTGCCCTCTTTACCCTAGAGTGTAGCATTCTCTGCTTTCGTAGGGCTATTCTTACGTCTTTATTGTACCACCTGGGGTCGCGATTTGCTTTAACGTATTTTATAGGGGTGAGATCTATTATGCCTTTTTGCATAATATTGACAAATTCTGTCCAAGTTTCTTCCACGTTGGCATGACTTAACCGGGTTTTGAACTCGGGCAGTGAAGAGTTTAATTGATTGGCAAAAGTTTCAAAGTCTGCTTTATGGTAATTATAAATTTTTCTTTTTGGTTTAACAATCTTTTTTATTTCTATATCTAAGTGGATATTGACTACTTTATGGTCACTCAAGCCCTCGTCAGTTGATACACTAATAATGCGTTCAGGCGTGTTTGCAAGAAATACGTCCAGTATAGGCTTTCCACGGGTAAGCATGCGTACTTCTTGATGGAGGGAGTTTCTGTGAACCGATTTTATCATGGAATGGCAGGATTCGCGATCGCGGGTCCCAGATTTACCGCTATTGCTGTCCCAAGCCATACCAGAGAGATTAAAGTCGCCGCCGATTAGGTTGATGATGTTATTGCATATACGTGTAAAATTGTAAATTTGATCGTTGAGAGTATGAAGTGTTTTCAAATCTCAGTCTGGCGGTCTGTAGAAAGAGGCTACATTTATGTTGGGTTGATTGGTCCCTAGTAAGGTGCACCAAACACTTTCTATGTTATTATTTTCAAATGAAACTTGCCTGCTTTCAAAATGACTTTTAACTGCCACGAAAACCCCTCATCCGGGTCTTGTATCTCTATCGTGTCGGTAAACTTTGAAATCTATTGGGAAAATTTCTTGGTCGTTTATGTCATTACACAGCCAACTCTCTGTGCCTAATACTATATCAGCAAAATGAGTTGGGGTTATGTGTTCGAGATCCGCTGATTTGTTTTTGAGGCTTTTGGAATTTATAACAAGTATGGTTGAATTATTTTTATGTCAAATAACGTCCTTATTTGTGGCTGACTGTAATTTAGGACTCCTTTGTGGGGAAGTGCGTGTTACATGTTTTCTAAATCAATGCCAGTGTTCTACATCTACATAATACCCCGCAAGCCGCCGCAAGGGCGTGTGGCGGGGGGTGTTAGGTCACCAACCGTAAAAACGAAAAATACCACATGCAAAAAACAACACGGAAAATTACACCCCAGCAGCGCACACACTCATGCAAAACTCCCTCCATCCAATACTCATGCAAACACATACACCGCCAAACAACAAAAAACTGCACCCCAGGATACAGCACGAAAGCCATCCTAAAACACGCAAGCCAGGACACAACAAGCAAGAATGTGAAACATCACTACCACATGAAAATGCACCACAAAACACTCAACCCCCCAAAGAGACAGTAAAAGGAAGGGAATTCGACCCAACGTTGCAGGTAGCAGGAATTTCCCCCCGCCGGGAGGGAAGAGGGACTGAAAGGGAAACTTAAAAACAGATGAACAGAACACGACTGATGTCATGCGGAAAGAATGGGTTATTATAACAAAACACATAAGGTTAGTGGAAGAGCATGCATTTAAATACGACTAATTATTTTTTAGACACTGAGGGTGGCAAGTGGAATTTTTACTATCTATAATCCTACAGTTGCTATCCCGTATTGTCCGTGGGAAGAAGGAGTCCTTGAGTCGGCTAGTCCTGGCATCTATTTCCCGAATTTTATATGCATGATCCAAGCGACCAATGTATGTAGGAGTACGAATAATCTGCGAGACCTCGGTGCTGAAACATGCGGATCTGAATTTATTTAATAATTTCAGTCTTGCATTGAATCGTCTCTCTTCTAATGATTCCCACCCCAAATCCATGAGCATTTCGGTAACGCTTTGCGTTTTATCGTAGGAATTTTTTACAAAACGGGCTGCCCGGCGTTGAACCTTCTCAATTTCCCGAATGAGACCTTTTTCACTCGGGTCCCACACGCTGCATGCGTATTCTAAATGAGGCCTTACAAGAGCGTGGTAACAACGTTCCTTGACCTTTGAGTCACTTTTGCCGACAATGCGTCTAATGAATCCCAATTTTTTATTTGCTTGACCGCAGACTTTACGTATGTGAGTCCCCCAAGTTAAGTCTTTAGTGAATGTGACACCTAGGTATTTTACCGTATCAACTACTGCTAGGTCACCTCCAGCTAATTTGTAAGCAAATCCCGTTGATCTTTTAAAGAAATTTATCACTGAACATTTATTATAATTTAGAGTCAATCCCCAGTTAGAACACCATTTAGTAATGCAATCTAAATCCTGCGCTAGAATAAAACGATCCTCATCCCCAGATATCTCCCGATAGATCACCGTGTCATCCGCAAACATCCTAATGTTACTTTTCACTTCGCGGTTCAAATCGTTAACAAAAATCAAGAAAAGTAACGGCCCGATCACACTTCCCTGAGGTACCCCCGACGTGACTCGAACGCTGTCGGAACTAGCGCCATCAAGGACTACCCTCTGTTCCCGCTCTGAAAGAAAATCTTTAACCCAACTTATAGCGCCCTTGTTTATACCCGCGACCTTTAATTTATGAATGAGTTTACCATGTGGGACCTTATCAAATGCCTTTTGAAAATCTAAGAAGATGGCATCCACTTGCCTACCTCTCTCACCAGCTACAAGTAAATCATGTGTAAATAATCCTAATTGGGTCTCGCAGGAGCGGGTTTTCCTGAATCCGTGTTGATTGTCACTTAAAAAGTTAATATTGTCAAGGTGTCTCATTATTGAACTGACAATTATGTGCTCTAAGATTTTACAACAGATAGAAGTGAGAGATATAGGTCTGTAATTACTGGGATCCTCCCTGTCACCACTTTTAAAAATAGGCGTTATTTGCGCGGCTTTCCAAATCTTAGGTACTTTGCACTCTGTGAGGGATTTGTTAAATATAAATTCAAGGTACGGGGCAATGTTTGGAGCTAAATGTTTAATCACCCTAGCTGGTATATTTTCGGGACCCGGGGATTTGTTGGGTTTAATCTCATTAAGTAATTTTAGAATTCCTTGTTGGTCCACTGTTATTTTTTCCATGGGTGGAGTATGTATTGTTTCTTGGAGATATGCGGTGGCAACATCATTCGAGAAAACGCTTTGGAAGAATGAATTTAAGATGTTAGCTTTAACCTCGCTGTCTGTATGAATTACATCGCTACAATCCCTTAAGCAAGCCACGGTTTGTTTACTCCCATTTACTTCCCTAACATATGACCAGAAAGCTTTGGGGTCAGTGTCCAAGTGCTCGCAAAGTACTTTGCGTTTAAATTCCAGTAAGGCGCTACGTAATTGTTTTTTGGTTTCAATTTTAGAGGATCTATATGTGTCCCATAATTGTGTATTCTCAGGAGATGATGTGTTCACGCCTGCCCTCTTTACCCTAGAGTGTAGCATTCTCTGCTTTCGAAGGGCTTTTCTAACGTCTTTATTGTACCACCTGGGGTCGCGATTTGCTTTAACGTATTTTATAGGTATGAAATCTACGATTCCTTTTTGCATAATATTGACAAATTCTGTCCAAGTTTCTTCCACGTTGGCATGACTTAACCGGGTTTTGAACTCGGGTAGTGAAGAGTTTAATTGATTGGCAAAAGATTCAAAGTCTGCTTTATGGTAATTATAAATTTTTCTTTTTGGTTTAACAATCTTTTTTATTGCTATGTCCAAATGGACATTAATTGCTTTATGGTCACTCAAGCCCTCATCAGTTGATACACTAATAATACGTTCCGGCGTGTTTGTAAGAAATAGATCCAATATGTTTTTTCCACGGGTGGGCATGCGTACTGCTTGATGAAGGGAGTTTCTTTGAACCAATTTTATCATGGAATTGCAAGATTCGCGATCGCGGGTCCCAGATTTAACGATATTGCTGTCCCAATCTATACCTGGGAGGTTAAAGTCGCCACCAATTATGTTTATGCTGTTATTATATTTACGTGTAAACTTGTGAATTTGATCGTTGAGGGTGTGAAGTGTTTTCAAATCTGAGTCTGGAGGTCTGTAGAAAGAGCATAAATTTATGTTGGGTTGATTGGTCCGTAGTAAGGTGCACCAAACACTTTCTATGTTATTATTCTCAAATGAAACTTGCCTGCTTTCAAAATGACTTTTAACTGCCACGAAAACCCCTCCTCCGGGTCTTGTATCTCTATCGTGTCGGTAAACTTTGAAATCTATTGGGAAAATTTCTTGGTCATTAATATCATTGCACAGCCAACTCTCTGTGCCTAATACTATATCAGCGGAATGAGTTTGGATTATGTGTTCTAGATCTGCTGATTTGTTCTTGAGGCTTCTGCAATTTATAACAAGTATAGTTAAATTATTTTGATGTTGAATAACGTCCTTATTTGTGCCTGACTGTAATTTAGGACGCCTTTGTGGGGAAGTGCGTGTCACATGTCTTTCTAAATCAATGCCAGTGTTGTCAATGACTTTTATATTTTTATTAATAATATTATACGCGCTATCCCCAGATGTTATTGACCCACTAAGTGACCTGCCCTCTATCCTGTGTGTTGTCGGTGACTCATACATTTTTATTAATAATATTATACCCGCCACCCCTAGATGTTACCGACCCAGTAAATGACCTCCCTTCTGTCCTAAAAAAGGTCTACAGTGGTCGAGTATCCTATGCGTTGCCTTACTCGCCGCTTCCGCCGTGTAATGGACCCCAGATCGGTTAAGGGGAGTCCTGCAAGATCGGAGGGTTGGTCTCAGGTCGACGAAGGAGGCTCCTATGTCCGAGCAGAATCTCGATAGTCTCTGGTTTATGCCTCCCACTCGGCTCCAAACCAGAGACCCGCGATCCTCCCTCGGAACGATGCTGCAGACTGTTAGTCCCAGCCGAACCCCCTCGACGCCCTGGACGCGCTTTACCTCGGAGCTCAGTTCCCTAAGGGAATGGAGGACTTCCTCGGATCCACGGTCCGTGACGTCGTTGGTGCCCACATAGGCCACGACCTGCAGCCTAGAGCACTTCGTGCCTTTGACCACCGCCTCGATCGCCTTCGTAACCTGAGGGACTCCTCCGCCTGGTATACACCAGGCGGTCACCCGTTGATCGACGCCTAAGCGGCGCGCCCTTTCCCTCAATGGGGCCATTACACGACGGACATTAAGAGCTACCTATTACTACCATTCCTTCCCTTCCCGTTCGCTGACGTCTTACCCTAGGCAGTGCCCTCGGAGTAGGGGTAGGGGCTGCAGGTACGGTGGTGCTGTCATCTGATTTTGAGTAGAAGATTTGGTGGAATAGTGGTGGTTATTCATGCAGAGGGAAAGGATGGTGGTGCATTTGCTCACGTAGAGGGCGGGGCAGAAGTCAGCGGAGAGGCGATATACTACCTTGATCAAAATTTTCCCGGAATTTATTCAGAAAATTAAAAATACAAGTTTATTCATCTAAATCTATATTGTCCCCTTCAAAGTAATCCCCATCGACTGCAACACACTTATGCCAGCGCTTGATCCAATCCTCGAAACATTTTTTATGTTCGGTTTTCGGTATGTCCATCAGTGCTTCCTGCGATTTTTCCATTACTTCCTCTCGGCTGCTAAAACGCGTTCCCCGTAATGGTTTTTTAACTCGATTGAACAGAAAGAAGTCACAGGGAGCCAAATCAGGTGAATTCGGTGGCTGTTGGATGGTATTTGTTGCATTTTTCGTCAAAAAATTACGAATAATGATAGCACTGTGCGACGGTGCGTTATCATGGTGCAAAATCCACGAGTTTTCTGCCCACATTTCTGGTCTCTTTCGGCGAATTGCTTCACGCAAACGTCTCATAACGCCCAAATAATACTCTTTGTTTACTGTCTGGCCTTCTGGCAAAAATTCATGATGCACTACACCGTTGTAATCCATGAAAACCGTCAGCATTGCCTTCTTTTTTGACTGAAAACGACGTGGTTTTTTTGGTCTCGGCTCATTTGGTGAACGCCATTCACTTGCCTGATGTCTGGATTGCGTGTCGTACTCATAAACCCACGTCTCGTCTCCAGTAATGATCCTTTTGATGAATGTGGGATCGGATTCAGCCTCGCAAATCATGTCTTTTGCGACGTCAACACGGTCTCTTTTTTGCATGAAATTGAGGTCTTTTGGCATGCTACACGACGGAAACCCAAATCATTAACCACAATGTCTTGGGCGGATCCATAGGCAATGTTCAAGTCCTCCGCTATTTCTCTGATGGTTAATTTGCGGTTATTGACCAACATTTCTTTTACTTTATCAATTTTTTCACCGACTTTCGATGTCGATGGTCTGCCACTGCGTTCATCATCTTCGATTGACTCACGACCACTTCTGAACCGCTCGTGCCACTGGTAAACGACCGTTTTTTTTAGAGAATCGTTGCCGAAACACTTTTCCAACATTTCCAACGTCCGTGCGCCACTAAATCCGTTTTTTACGCAAAATTTAATACAAGTTCGTTGTTGCAAATTTAAATCCATTTCTGCAATTGTAAAAAATCGCCAACACGCACAGAGATAGATGTACTCTTGGCTACGTAACTTTTGCAAATGTCAAGTTATGACACTAAGATTTAAAGGGAATATCAACAACAGATGTACCAATTTAACAAAAAAAAACAGAACTCAAATCGGAACGATGGGAGCGCCACACGGTGGTTATTCCGGGAACTTTTTGATCAAGGTAGTATAATGTTTTTCAGATGCAGGAGCTGTCAGATTGGTATTTCATAGTAAGGGAGGCGGCGGGCCTTAGAAGATGGCAATATTTGTAGCGTGGTCCGTTGCATATTGCAGACAGGGGCGGGGAAGAGACAGGTGCTCGCAGTTGCTTTTGTTGACTTGAAGTTGTCTAGCAAGTTAGACGGGCGTGTAAACGAAACGGAGGGACAATGTGGGAATAAAAGTGATGTGGACGGACTGTTATTAATAATTGGGAAGATTTCACGAATTATACAGCATGCTTACACGGTTATATGTAAATTTGTGCGTTCCGGGAAGGAAGTGGTGATAAGGTTAGGGCATTTTGGACGGTTTGGTTTGGGGAGAGGAGTGTATTGGGTTAACGGTTTCAGAATTTTATTTTTGATTGGTTGTCCAGGGTACCCACGTTTCCAGAGTGAGTCCTTTAACTGGTCCATATTTTTCTCGTGGGAGGGGATATTATCGCAGAGACGGAGGCCACGGACTGAGAGTGAGAAAAATTTCACTGATAAACGATGGTATGAATGCTATTATGCTCGTCACGAACAATTTATTTCTCATATTAAATAGGGGATCACTCGAGAAACATCCACTCCTACTTGTATGCGATCGTTTCCTTAAGCAAATCCTTCCTTTCCAGCCCAACTATATACATTTCCTTTTCGTGCCATGCAGTACCTCTCCAATACCTTAGCTACTCCGACATTTCCCGCTTTAACGCTCGCCGTAGACGTCTTGACATTCTCCAGATAAGAGCAGGAACGGACCCTTCCTTCCTCCTTGTGTAGTGGGAGAGGGGAGGAGAGGATCAGGCGGAGGAGATGGACTGAGATCAGTCGGCAAAAGTGAAATGCGCAATTATGAGAGTTCTGAAAGTAAGGGAGATAAACCTAATGGCTAAGGATTAAGGGGATGGAAAATAATGAGGGGTCGGAAGGAAGAGATTTGGCGAAGGGAAGAGGGGGCGACGCATGATCCGGAGAAAATAAGGGGCAGGGTTAAAAAGTTTCCAGCAGAAAAATAATCGTAAATAGGTAGCAATTACGACCAAAAGATTAGGAGTATGTAATAAATCAATCGTCTCAAATGCCCGGCGCAATGTGTTGGCAACGGGAGTTCGTGTATGTGCATTTAATATATATATATATATATATATATATATATATATATATATATATATATATATATATATATATATATAATATCTTCGAAATGGAACGCTCTTCGGCGACGCACAAATATGTAAAAACACAGATTTAGATTTTTAGAATATAGAAACACAAAGAAAGGACACTCACAATTTGTTATTTGACGTTTCGACAGCACGGCTGTCGTGCTGCCCTCCGGCCAGTAGTTTAGGTGTAGAGCTTTGAACTACTGACCAGACCAGACGAGAACCCCTTTTGTCTGGTCGAGTTTCCCTTTCGTAATTAGCTGCTTCGGTGCGACAATGTCCACCCCTTCAGCGGCAATGTTTGTGCAATCGGCACGTGGAATAAAATGGCGAACGAAAGTGTAAGTGACGAACGTGTACCTTTCCAGTGTTAGTGAAGGAGAATTCGAAAGAAAGACCACTAGTGGGTTGGCAATTGGCCGTAACTTAAGAAAAAGAACTAAATTACCTTAATTTTAAGGGCGGGAACATTTTGACCATTTACTCGTCAACAGGACGGAATAACATTTACTAATCCTAAAGCCTTAAAATTAAACGTTAACTTTTTAACTCTGGTCTAAGAACTACTTTTTTTCTGTTTTGCATGTTTTTTAAGCATTTTTTCCAATATTTTATCATTTTTTCATTTACTGCTCTTTTTTTATTAATTATTTTATTATTATTATTTTTCTAATCTTTTTTTCCGAAGAATTTCTTTTGGCTCTTGGTTGCCCGACAAGCCCGCAAACATCGGGTCGAGTCAGGGCCGATTGCCCATGCTGTTATAGATACATGTGGCAACATGATGCCTTCTTGTAACAAGGTATTTACGAAATATTTACAAAAAGAGAAACCCTTGTTAAAATATACTAAAATTTTTTATACTTAAAAAAGAAATAAAAGTCATAGGAAAGAATTTGGTTTAGCCACCAAAATAAAATTTCTTTTGGAAGTCTGTAGCTGGGACGGCGTTTTCTATGTGGGGAGTAATCCCATATGTTTTTTGTAAGCGTGTTTCGTGGAAGGGACCTCTCGAGTCTCGCAGCCTGCGCTCGAACGAAGTCGGAACATCTTGATGAGATGCATTGGGACCCCGATTTTAATTAATTAAGTAGCAATCCATCATGCCAGATTTGATCGCATGCCTTGGCCACATCCAAGAACACCGCAATGTGTTGGTTGTTCTGCATGCCGTGGCTGATATACTCTGCCAGTCTGAGTATTTGCAGGGAGGTGGAATGTCCTTCCCGGAATCCCATTTGTTCTGGTCGTATTACGTCATTGGTCCGTAGGAAGAGGTCTAGACGGGCTTTCAAAATTGATTCAAACAGTTTTGAGATAGAGGAAAGTAAAGATATAGGTCTGCGGTTTAGAGGAATTGTCGGATCTTTGTCTGGCTTGCTTAATAGGCAAAGTTTTCTAATTTCAAGGATTCTGGGAAATAGCAAGAGGAAAGACAGTTATTAAATACGCCCAGCAAGTGACGAACGACCGGCAGTGGCGCGTTTTGTACTAATGACCGAAGGGCCCGGGAATATATATATGTATGTATATATATATATATATATATATGTATGTATATATATATATATATATGTATGTATATATATATATATATATATATATGTATGTATATATATATATATATATATATATATATATATATGTATGTATATATATATATATATATATATATATATATATATATATATATATATTCAAACACACTCACTTAAACTCCTTTAATTATTTAAATGCAACAATATAAGAGTCAAAGAAGCATCATCCTAGTTAGGACGAAGAATTTTTACACTCTGCAATTGTTGCATTTTAATGCACATACATCTTCCACCGTTTCTGGGATTATTTTAAGGTAAAACACCTTTAGTGTTTAAAGTTGGCTTTAACCTCGTAGACTGCGGCGCATCGCGCAGTGTCCGGTATCTCATCACAATATCTCGGGAAACCGCCAAAAATTTCGGAGTGTAAGAGAACGACTAGTTAACTGGCCAAAGCACTTTGCCGGACATCGAGGGATACTGATTGGGTTCCGGGTTAGGGCGAATGATTTTTACGCTCTGAAATTTTTACGCAATGAAATGCACATTCAGCGGATGACTCCATCAATAGGTACGAGGCATATCCAAAAAACACTGGTAAGATTACTGGTAAGATGTGGATACCATAAAGCAAGAAACGACGAGAAAACTGAAAGGCCTTACTGCCGAGGACTTCCAAGGGTGCTTTAAACAGTGGGAAAGAAGATGAATTAATTGCACAGAAACGAATGGAGAGTACTTTGATGGGGACAAAATCGATGTTGACTTTTGTTAAGTTTTTATGGCCGCAGTTCACGTATTTATTGGACAGACCTCGTACTGTCGCGGTAGCTCTAGTTTCTTGGAAACCCTTAATTATACTTATTTTTTTGCAATAACTCGGAATGGCTAATGAATTAAAGTTCCTTTCTTACCCTGGTCTGGTTTGACTATTTTAGCTTCGCCTAATTTAATGTTATTCATTTAAACCTGGAACACTCCTAAGAGACATACAGGTCAAAGGCAAAGGTAGAAGGGCACAAAATTAACTTAAAATTTCCCACAAATCGTACGAAATATGATTTGTGAATCGTGGCGATCCCAATGAATGATTTTCGGGGAGCCAAGTGCCGTCTTTGCAAAATCAGTCACCGAGGTTTTCCTTTCCCTCAATTTTGTGAATCAGCCGTCGTGAGTCATGAAATATCAACCGAGGGACTTCGGGTCGCGCGCAATCTCGCTTCGAGGAATTTCCGTTCTCGAGCTGAACTCGGCAGAGCTTCCGGGCCGCCATCACGGCGAAGCAACCGACCACCTCGGCGTCAGGCCCCTGCCCTCTCCTCCTCCGCCAGGGGGGGCCAGGGAGGTGCTCGTTACTCCCAGCCACACGAAAACTCTTTCGCGACTCCTTAATTCGAGCTGTCATCCGCAGTCCTTCCGGCGGCGAAGGAGCCTCCTCCCGCCCACTCTCCCTCCTTCGCCGGGGCGGACGTCCACGCGTGCCCCCGCGGAGTGGGGGGGAGGCCCACTCCCGGCCAAATGCGCCCCCACAGCAGCCCACTCCTGGATCTCTTTATTCGAAGAGAGAAATGGAAAAGCACGAGTGGTGAGCTGCTCGCTCGCTTCCTTCCCCCTCGATGAGTCTGGAGAATGAGACGAAGGGTGGGAGGAGGAAGGAGAGCAGTGCGGCCCACTGCGGCCCGCGGCGGCAATTGTAATTTTTGTAGTCCATTAACGAAGCAATTTCCTACCCTCCCCTTCCCGCCCTCCGCCCCGCGACCGCCTCCGGAATGTCCACCCCCGGAGAGGAGGGAGCCGGGCCTCCCCACTCCGGCTTCATTTCAATAGAGTAATTACAAGCACCGCCATTGGTGGGCATTAAAAGAGGAGGCGAATGCTCAAAAATGAGGGAAGCCATTACGAGAAGAAGCCAAAGGAGCGGATGGGAGTAATTGGCCCGCCGAGGGAGAGAGGCGCTCGGAGCGCTAACGCGGAAAACTGTTCAATTGTTTTCGAATTCTCCGAATTCTCGGCGAGCGCTGAGGGTTTCGAAATTATCGTCGACGTTCTTTTTTTCGCTCGAATTCGGAGAGCATGGATCCACCTTTCCGTTATATTTGCCTAAAAAGCGCATTTAGGTACGAATATTTTACCAATCAACGCTTGACTTAGGACAACTTTATTTACATTAGCGTATAAATATATTTCACAATACCCGTCCGTTCAAGTCCCAACCGTCGCTGGGGCGTGTGGCAGGGGGTGTTTGGTCACCCGTCACACGAGATCCACTTCACTACTTCCACGTAAACCTGGCACCTTGCGATTAACCGAAAGAACCGTACTTACCAGACTGCGCTAAAAGCCGATGCATGAGGAAACTTAAGGAACGGGGAAGGTTCACTTACGCAACGAATGCGATCCGCCAAAAGATTTGAATTCCAAAGTAAGACTCTCTGCTGATGATTGTATTTTATACGGACGGATAAAAGAAGCTAACGACCAACTGACACTTTGAAATTCGCCTTGCCGAATCAGTTGTAAAATATAATGCGGGGATTAGCGTAACCAAGAGCAAGCATATGACTTTTCAAATAAAAAGAAATTACAGACCTCCATCCCATGTAGCAACTATTGCAAATATTGAGACGTTTACTTAACGAGGGAAGTTGGATGGAGATTTCAAGTGGATAAGAGGACGCGGAAGTCATTTAAAGACCTTCATTGAGTAATGAGAAATTTAGAAGGAAGAAATGCAGCCACGAAAGAAAGAGCATGTAAGGTCTCGGTTTGCCCTATTCTGAAGTACTCGTCCATAGTATGGGACCCGTGTGAGGTGGGACATATTAAAAAGATAGAAAAAGTGGAAAAAAGTAAGCGAGATATGTACTCGGAGAGTACAAAGGTCACGCACACATAATGCATGAATCTCATTAAGAAAATAAACCTTTGCATGCAATGAACTAGTAAACACTAATCACTTCGTGCGATGTAGGTGTGTTCGTGATGTGGGCCGAGTGAGAAGTTAGACTGCGGGTGTGGGTTATGTTGGACGGGGTGTGATGAGGGGCCAAGTGTGGTATTACTTCGGGCTGGGTCCTGTCTGACATTACATTATATTTTGCTCAATTACTAACTTAGCGGTTTATGTTTTGATTTTTTAAAATAATTGCGTGATGATCGCATCTCTAATTGTACGATGTAAAATCAATAACGAATCCAGGAACTTGCTCGCGACCTGACAATGTCTGTATGCGCGCATTTAATCAATAACAATGACGCCGTCCATAATTATCAGGCAGCATTACACTCTAGTAGTATGGACAAATAATCAATGCAATACCAGACAACTTTACTTACACGAGACCACCGCACCCGAGCCGAGGGTGCTTGGCGGGGGGCGACAGCCATAAATTGAAATTGAGGGGGATGGTAACTGGAGTTTATTTCCACCGGTGCTTCCCCATTTCCCTCTCAGTGTTTCCCCCTTGATATAGAGTCGCGAATAGTGTGAGGGAATAAGGAAGGCTTGAATCTATCCGTTCGGCAATCTATCCCTATTATATTCTCACAATTATCTTTCCTTTCGGTGTAATTTGTAGGATAAGTCCTATCTTCTACGTCGCATACAAAACCACACCATTTGTATCATTGCCATAATTTAATCTGGTCCAGGATCTTTACTTATCTAAAGGGTCTCAACACTGATCGAGCAACAAACGCAAACAACCTGATAAACGATTGTGAAAGCCGAGATATGCCATGACGCTGCGAACAAAAATATGTGCTGAGATTTTTTACAAGACAGCTAGATCTAGGAAATTGAAAGTAATTACTTGGGTTCCCTTTGACACCACTTATAAACATAGCCAACAGGTTCGCTATTTTCCAGTCTAGAGGAACTTTGCCTTCCGAAATCGATTTGTTACGAATCTAGCATTTTACGAAGGGCTCCATTTCCGGTGCAAGCTGTTTCAGTACCCTTGCGGAAGTGTCCTCACTTCCTAGAGATTTGTTTTTTTCTAATGTAGAGGATTTCCTGCGGTAACCTTGCACGCGCCATTGTAATGCCAGCCATCTTTCAATTGGGTCTGACTGGATCTTCACAGGGCATGTCATTTGCCGGGAGCATAAACGCTTCGAACTTGATCACTTGGCATACTTATTTCATAATCATTTGAGCACAACTCCCTTTTTGGGTGCTGTCCGCCACAATTGTGGTCCCAAGTGACCTCATGTTCTCCAGCACGACCCATACCCATGACCAGAATTCCGTTGAGCCATCCTCCACGTAATCCCGCACAATTAATTTTCTCTTTCGATTGCACATAGCCCACTTCGCATGACTGTTTTTGCTTTCCCAAGGTGTGTTTGAAGTATCATTCTCTATGTCTTTTCAAAAGACCATGGCCTTGATTTCGGACAAAGAAAGAAGAAGCCCTTCTTGATTTCAATGTCTTTTTGGAATTCATTCCAATTTGTTGCCTTAAAGCTGTCCAAACCTCAAAGTTCTACTCTCTTTTTTGTTTGCCTCGTGTTTTATTTTCCTAAGAAGTATGTATATATTCCATATCTAATCAAATAAAACGAACACGTCCACGCAGGCTCAGTTCCAGCATTGTGTGTTTTCGCAATCAGTTCATTTAAGCTTTTCCTTAAGATAATAATCGGATAAATCTTTCAAGTTCCCTTTCTGGAAAAGATGTCTCTCTCCACTATGTTGTACGATTTTATTTACCAAGCCTCATATCCTACGGCACAACTATTCCCGGTAGCCTGCAAGCCAGCCGTGGAGCGTGTGGCAGAGGGTGGTTACACACCAGACTACTTTTGACCCAAATTACTTTCCCTCCCAATATCGGTCGGAAAACATAATTCTGAATCCTGGAACCTCGTGAGAAATTAAATGTCTTTGTGGTTGAAATCTATGAGTTGTGTTTCGCAAAGAGGGAGTTGGAGGTGCGGAGGGCGTCGTGTTCTGTTCCACCCGTCCTCACCCTCCAACCAGAGCCACACCCCCCCTCTGTCTTTAGTGTGTTCCTGTTCCACAAGTAAATGAAATTTTTACCTAATGATGCCGCAAGTCGCCGAAACGTGTTGTATCTTAAAATAAAGTCCGTGGAAAAGAGAAAAATCTTGTAATATGGATTCCACGAAGGCTCACCAATTTCAGGCTTCTGCGAAGTGAAGTATGAAACCATTGAGTATATCAAAAAGTAAGTCTTTCTTGGGTGTTGCCAGGTTTAATTAAGTATTTATCCAATTTTTGCACACATCATCTCTTCTTACTGCTTGCCAGTGAAAAACATTTCTACACACAGCACCGATTTCACCGTTCCTTTGTAAAATTTAATTATCACCTCTTCCATCACACTTCTTTTCGCTCTTGTTCCTGCGCCACATCTGTTTATTATTTAACTCTTTCAACTCACTACAACTCGATGTTTACATTATTCCATTTTTTCCTTTCTAATCATCTCGTCTTCAATCCACGGTTTCCGTGTCCTTTTCCTCTTTGCAGTTACCATAGTTACGTCACTTATTTAGAAATCTGATTTTTTGATAAGTTCCCATTTTTTTCTATAGTACCTAGCACCTTCTTCTCACCAATAAGTATATCTACCGCCGACTGATACTCCTTTTTTATCGATCCAAAAAATGCTTTTAAATTCCATTCCCAAAGACGTAATCTCTCTTTTCATTTTTTAATGTGACGCTTCAATTCATACGTGATGCTCTGTGATCACAGTCCGCATCCGCTCCCGACAAGACACTTCTTCAAGTTCTCCCGAAACCTGTGCCTCGCAATACACCTTATATCAACTGATATCTTTCTGAATCCTCGGGAATCGTTCATATGGGCCTTCTGCGGCGTAGGCTATGATTACTCCGTCTTCTGCAGAACTCCATTATCCGTCGGTCATTCCTTATTCCTAAAGTGTCAATGTGTCTCTATACCATCCTCCCCCGCCTCATCTACGTCCCTCCCTTCGCCTGCCGTCCCGTTTCAATCCCCCGTCACCATCAAAAGTTTTGCAATTATGTCCTCCTACTCATTTACAGACCATGTCGCCTTCTTCTTCCTCGTGATTGCTCGGCGCCAGTTGGGCCTCATGCTCGTTGGTTCGGCTGTTAAATCTACTAATAATAATCTATCATTCATTTTCTGTCTTCAACACAAACGTGCACATCCTCCCAAATGACATCATGGAGCAACTCCGGTCCTTTTCGAGAAATGCATCATCATTACAAAAAATTCCATAGACACAGCATACTTCCAACTAGACGAGAAAACTATAAACAGACCCGAAGCACAGTGATAAGGAATCCCTCATCACGCTTCGTCGCCAACATTTCCTCCGCTTTTTTGGATACAAATGTAAAAGGGAACACTTTCGATTATTTCCCCCGAACATGGGTCAGGCATGTGGGCGACATATTTGCTATTTACGACACAAGTGCGAATTCCATAAATTAATCGAAAGCCTAAATAACATATACAAATCAATTAATTTCACCCACGAAGTTGAACACGATCACGCACTTGCATTCATAGACATACTCGTCATGAGAAATGGAGAGACAGTCGATTTGACATTTTTAGAAAACAAAAGCACGTCGAAAAGGCTGACTCACAATACCCTTATCAATAAAAAATGGCGGCCTTCAATTGTTAAATAAAGCGCATGCTCAATGCCCCTCTCACAAATACGACATGGAATTAAAGCGTATAAAACACACTGCCGTATTGAAAGGATAACAACCCAATATGATTAATAGATATTCAATTGTTTCCGGCTGAACTTTGTGGAAATCCATGTAAATTAAAGAAGAATACAATGCATCTTTCCACTGTCCTTTATTCACGCACAACCAGTTTCAACGCTCAAGCGTCATCATCAGGTACAAATTAATCAAGATGCAGTCTATTTACATACCATCCATGAGGGAGAGGAGGGGTGGGTGAGAGAGGGGGGAGAAAGAGGGGAAAGAAAGTGGGATTGCGATCGGCGTTGATGGGGAGGGGGTAGAGGGGTGTTATGCGTCGGGAAAGGTGATTGGTTGGTTCACAGTGGGGTGGGGGGTTTGTCGGGTCTATCTGTGAAGGAAAGGGGCACTTCCATGATTGGGGAGAGGTATTCAAACAATAAATCGTTGACCAAATGACCCGTTTTTAAAGTCTTCCTGATTTCGAGCTCTTCCCACTTGTCCATCCTCATTCCTTTTTCATCTGGAGTAAGAGTTCCGGGTTGAAATCACTCCCATGGTTTTCTTCCCATAGATGCTTGGCGAAGTGTGACTGCTTGAGGTCACAGTTCCTGAAACAGCGTTTGTGTTCCTCCGCCCGTGTTGCTAACTTTCGTGAAATGAATCCATAACACGGGAGTTTTCACCATTTGTAACCTATTTCCTCCAAATTAATAGTTTTGAACAAAAGATTGTATGCTTGGAAGAAAACTTTTCTTTGCAGTTTTTCTTAATTAAATTTTATTTATACCCATTTTTCATTGCTAAACCTTTAAAGGTTTCGAGTTCTTTAACAAACTTACTTTTGGAAAAAGGATTGGCCAACAGTCTGTTTAGTAAGAGAGTGGAAAACTTAAGCGATATGTGATGCCGGGAGTTGGAGGGGATGATGTGGTCTGCGGTGGTACTTTTCCGAAAAATTGCAAATTCAAAGTCCCGTCCCTTTTTTGACACTGTGATAACTAATAAAATTATGTGACTATTATGTTCTTTCTCACAAGTAAAATTGATACTTTCGCATTGGGAATTTAGGTTGTTCATAAACTTTTCTAACCGTCTATCAGTGCCTGTGCATATAGAAAAAAATATCGTCTACGTATCGAAACATACAGTGAATATCTATCTGTATAACGTCCTATCGATAGTTTGTTAACTTTCTGTAAGGCACACCCCTCCCCGGACTAAAACCTTAACGCTAGTGCGTTTCGATTACCCCTAAAGGTGTGCTGGCGGGAGTAATAATAATTGCTCCTAGTGGGGTCACCTATGCAAGATAGGTCGAAGGTTAGGAGCCAGACAAAAGGTAGTCCACGCAGCGTCTGTTCCTCAGTGAGGCGGCTGCAATGGCGTCTGACCACAGTGGGGCGGCCAGTATGTGATGGTGCCACGTTAAAAACACTATTGAGGAAGGCAACGGAAAACCACCTCAATTTTCATTCTAAAGATTTAAATAATGGACAAAACAAAGATTTTGGGTCCTAGCAACTACGGGGCTCGGCCCAATCGGCCGTGTGTCGTGCCCGGCAACGGGGGAGGCAAGGCTTCCGCGGTTCTCATCCCACGAAACCATTGCCAGGGGAAACCGGCAGATACAAGAAAGAAGACTCAGGAGAAGAAGTCCAAATGAGTTAGAATCGGAACGTAGAATGTTAGGACAATGATGAGGACAGGGAAACTGGAGAATGTTAAGCGAGAGATGGAAAGGGGAAAAATAGATATTTTAGGTCTACGCGAGGTGAGATGGAAGGATAACGGAGATTACAGCAGTGATCAGCATAGAATAATACACAGCGGCGGGGACGAGAGCCAACGAGGAGTGGTCATTGTATTAAATGAAGAGGTAGGAAGAAGCGTAGTCTACGTAGAGAAGGTAACGGATAGACTATTACTAATAGAGATAAAAGCAGATCCGACTAATTTAGTTATTATTCAGGTATACATGCATCCGTGCAACCATAAGGATGAAGAGGTCGATAAGATGTAATATCGGTTAGAGGACATAATCGCGTGTGTTCCCGCAGGGAAACATTTGCTAGTGATAGGAGATTGGAATGCAACGGTAGGCGAAGTAAGAGATGGCGATGAGGTTGGGGACTACGGTTTAGGCACGAGGAAAGACCGCGGGGAGAAAGCAGTTGAGTTCTGCAGGAGACATGGACCAGTCATCACCAACACTTGGTTTAGACACCACAAAAGACGCAGGTATACATGGAAAATGCCAGGTGACTCAGGAAGATATCAGCTAGATTATATCCTGGTTAGACACAGGTTTAGGAACAGTGTGGTAAATTCGCACAGCTTCACGGGAGCGGATACGGACTCGGACCACAATTTAGTTGCTATGAAATGTAGCGTCCGTTTCAAAAAGATAATGCAGGGTCGGCGGGTTAGAAAATGGAATGTTGGAAGCATTAAATGGTTTGAAAAGGAAGGAATACAAACAGGCGGTAGAGGAAATCATGGAGGATATTAAAGAGCTAAGTGCTATCGAAGAAAAAAGGGAAAGGATCAAGAAAGGGCTATCGAAATCTGTAAATGGCACTATTGGAACCGTTAACGCTAAAAGAACTAGGAAACCATGGATCACTGATGAGATGATTACAAAGATGGATGAGCGGCGAAAACGGAAGAATATAAATACAGAATTAGGCAAAATGAAGTACAAAGAATTGAACAATAAATTGAGGCGGGCAACAAATAAAGCGAAAGAAGCATACTGGAAGGCGGAGTGCGAGGATATGGAAAGTCTGCAGAGGAAGGGTGAAATCGGTGCGCTGTACAGCAAAGTTAAATCTTTATCGGGAAGTAAGAAAGGAAGAGCTATGCTAACAGTTAGAGATAAGACGGGTAAGGTAATAGTTGACGCAGGAAAGAAGAACTGTATTGTAAAGAACTCAGACCAACAAAGTTAGACATTGAAAAAGAATACAACGTAGACGAAGACAGCTGAGGTCCAGGCTTACAAGACAATGAGATAAAAAGGGCATTAAGAAATATGAAGCTAAATAAGGCTGTGGGGTGCATAACATTCCCGCGGAACTATTGAAATGCTTAGAAAAATATAGGAGGAAGAGGCTATGTGGGCTGATTCGTAGTATCTATGAGGAAGGAATCTGGCCGAAAGACTTTGTGAGATCAGTTTTAGTTCCTTTTCCGAAAAAGGTAAAGGCTACATCATGTGAGGGCTGCAGGGCATTAAGTTTGATATCCCATGCAGCTAAAGTTGTTCTCAGGATCATAAATTAAAGGATAGAGAGTAGGGCAAATGTTTACCTAGGGGATGGCCATTTTGGGTTTAGGAAGGGGAGAGGCACGCGTGATGCCATTGCGGTAATGAGATTATTAATCGAGAGAAGTATAGAACAAAACCAGGAGGTATTTGCCTGTTTCGTATATTTCGAAAAAGCGTTTGATAGAGTGAATTGGGAAAAACTAATGAGTATATTGAAGAAAATAGGAATGGATTGGCGGGAAAGGAGGCTAATCCGCAACCTGTAAATGTCTCAGATTGCTCAGGTGTGGGTGGGGAACGGGGAGTCCGGATGGGCAGTGTCAGAAAGTGGTGTAAGGCAAGGTTGCCCATTATCACCGTTGCTGTTAAACCTATATGTAAAGGAAATGATTAAAACAAAGGTTATTCAATTTTCTAGAAAGAAAATGGTTAAGCTAAACATTAAAATAGAAGGGCAAAAACTACAGCAGAACAGGTTATCTATCTAGGAAGTGCTTTGGAGCAACGCGGTGAAAGTAGTAGGGACGTAAGGAGAAGAATTGCGCTAGGTGAAGAGACTTTCTCAAGGAGGAGGGAGTGGATGAGAGGGACGTTGAGTAAGGATGTTAAGAAAAGACTCGTAAAAACTTTGATATGGAGCGTAGCTATGTACGGCGCGGAAACGTGGTCATTGAAGCAGGAGGATAGACGTAGATTGGAGGCTTTTGAAATGTGGGTGTGGAGAAGAATGGATAAGGTGAAATGGACAGAGAAGAAAACAAATGAGGAAGTACTTGGTTTGGTGGGCCAAGACAGGGGTTTGTTGGGAGCAATCCTATGGAGGCAGGAAAAGTGGATGATGGGGGTATTGACCGGCAGTGGGATGTTGAAGACTAATTCAGGGTAGAATGTTAGGCAAAATAGGAAAGGGAAGGAACAGGATAGGGATATTGGACGGGATGAAGGGAGGAAGAAAGGACTTAGGGTTAGATGTAAAGTAGGGTGTTGTGTTCTGCTAGGAATCACAAAATATTTAATTCGGAGCTCTGCCCATCCAAAAACCTACCTTAACTGGTAGATTACCTAATATAAATAATAATATCAGGCACACACAGAGATATAATCATGAACGACGAACCGGGTATCATTGAAACACACATTTTCCCCTATTCAACTTGGTTTCCGAGTTTATAAGTACGCAGTCTACGATAGAAAACACGCCTCCCCCGCCTCCCCCCCCCCAAGACCCCAGTCCCCTGCTACCTAACCAACCTCCTCCTCCTCCCCACTTGACACACATTCACTTGACCTCGGACAGTACTACGACACTATTTTTTTCCCCGCTGTCAACATTTCCCACTCCAGTTGATGGTCCCCTGGTTGACCAAAATATCGGAATACATTTATTTCTTAGATATTTAATATCGACTACAGGATTGACACTTTGCATAGTCACAGTAAATAGTTCACACGATCTTCGTTTTGATCCACCCATTCTATTTCTGCCTCGTTTGCATAACATTCTCCCCTCTAATACGCTCTTCAACATCCCATTATTGTCCATCAATACACCCGTCATCCATTTTTCCTGCCTCCTCATCATTTCTCGTAACCAACCCTTCTCCTCGCCCACCATACCAAGAACTTCCTCATTTATTTTCTTCCTGGTCCATTTCACCTTCTCCACACCCACATTTCAAAAGCCTCCAATCTGCGTGCATCATCCTATTTCAGTGACCATGTTTCCGCGCCGTACATAGCTACGTTCTACATCAAAGTCTTGACGAGCCTTTTCTCAAAATCCTCACTCAACTTCCCTGTCATCAATTCTAACCTCATGGTGAAAGTTTCTTAGCTTATAGCATTTCTCCTCCTTTTCGCCCTACTAATTTGACTATTTTGGCCTTCGAACGAACTGTACCACTTGTTCTAGATTTGCCCTCTCATTTTTACGTTTAACTCAGTCGATTCTCGTCCCATATCTTTCGCACTGAATTTCCAATTCACTCGGGAATGCTAACAACCCCTTGGCTGACTGAGCAAGCAAGGCATATGCAAATCTAGCTAATTCGATGGATTCCACGCCATCTTTCATTCCTACCTCAAGTTCTTCCCATGCCTCTTTAATCATTTCCTCCACACATAGGTTGATCAGCACAGGGGATAATGGACAAACCATCTTAAAACATCTTAAGGCATATAAAAACCCTCTAATTATCCGAATCAAGGTCCAGTAGCCCGTTTTTCAAAGTCAACTGACAATTACCAGTCCTTGTAAAAGTCTAGCAAGAAATAAAACTTTCAATTTCCTTCGCGTCTTTTCTCGCCCACTTGGCAGTAAGCGTCCTATTTGCATTAGATCTTCAATCGCCAATGCAGGTCTCCCCACCACTCGACGCATATGCATCCTCGACACAGCCACATTCTAGACTGATGAAGTTACCCGACATTCCGCTACTCTTGCATCTAGTGATCAACTGCTTATACGACCATCATCTGCAAGAATTCCGCATGCGGCCGTCAGATTAAAGAACAACCCACCCAAAAAATGCAACCACTCAAGAGCACAGCCATGGCAGAACAGAGCACAGAATTCAACGTCCGCGTGTGATCCTACAGCAGAGACCAGCGAAAGCTTTTTTCTGATGGATTCCAGAAATTAAAATTGAAGCCATCTCAAGAATGAGGGCGAGCTTTGATACACATAAATAAAAGCTAGCGAAATTGAAAGACGTGCCGTGCATGTACTTCCGCTCTTTGTTTTTCTCTCCCTTTTGAAAAAATAAAATCCATTGAAGGGTCATTAGTGAAATTTCGGAAATGAAATAATTCTTTGCCGAGAGGCAAGAAGGAGAAACAAATAAGACAGGCCAAAGTTCTTTTTTTTGAGCATCCGAACATCCCTCGCGAAGAACCTCGGAGGAACGGCGGAGAGACCACATGCGGAAGGGAGGAGGGTAGGGTGGGGAACGGGATGTATGGGGGAAGAGGATGTACGGGGGGGAAGGGGGGGACGCAGACTGCGAGCAGGAAGCCAAAGGCGGCCCAGAGGCAGGCAAGGGGGGGAGGCAAGGGGGGAGTGGGGATTGACACAAGGCAAGCTCTGGAATCGCAATTACGAACCCCGATCCACAAAACAAAACCGCTGGACTAAGAGCGATCATTATGATAAAGTACTTCAAATGAAGTATTATAAATAAAAACGTCTTAGATATTACATGTGTCAATCCTCATTCACTCACAAAAATTTGTAAAACTAAAGATGCATTCACTGGGCAAGTAATATAGCGGAAAGGTTTTCTTCAACCCAGCTCTTGTGTAATTTTAAAAGTTTAAATGGCATTACATTTTATTACATTTACATACACTAAATATTGTCTCATATAGTCTTATACGCACATACATTAAATATTGAGTCTAAACTGCTGGACCTGCCGCTAAGAACACCCGGAAACCCGGAAGGGCTCCATGCACCACGGAGAATGTTGTTCACAGAACGACACCATCGCCGACAATAAATAGGAGGGGTTCTTTTGCTCCAATGGGTACTATGTGGAGTTAAGTTAATTCCAACAGCCAATTCTAAGAGCCCTGAAGAGAGAGAGCTCTAATATCGTTCGGGGGTGGCGACAAGGAGCGATTCCAAGGCGGCGACCCATTCTGTTAGTTTCTCATCTACATACTAGGGGCTACTCTAATTAAAGTGGAGAACAAATTTATCTATAGCCAATTTAAATAAATAATCGATAATTTCTAGGCTTCAGAAACAATTTCAACGGTTCGGTGTCGATTTTTCAATTTCCATCCGAGGAATAGCGTCACAATTACAAGAGGAGCAAGATCGAGAGGGAATTGGGAAATAAAAAAACAATAGGGAATGGCATGCATGGTTGGAACCTAACACCCTCCGCCACACGCCCTTGCGGCGGCTTGCGGGGTGTTCAGTAGATGTAGATACGAGGGAGCGGAGGCCGAGGTGCGGCCAAGGCGGGCGGGTGGCCCGCTCCGGCGCCAAGGCCGAACTGCTGGCGCCTCAACAACTCGCCTTCTGCCAAAGAAGCAAGCACGCGGCACCGTGTTCGCAGAACATTCTCCCAACTTTCCAGGCAATTTCCAGGTTATCCAGAGTAGCCGGAGCACGCGGTGACCATGCTAATTTTTTTCAAACCAGATTTCACAAGAATTTCGGGAGAGCCTCCAGTTTGATGGCAACAATATTACATGAAATGCCCTTATAATCATTCCTTTGCCGTTCGACGGGTTGGCGATTCATTATCAACAACGAATACATGAAACTGGAGCTAAACCAGAAATTTCTTCCATGGGCTCGTATTGGTTCGATAGTAAAAGATGACGGGTATGCTGACTACTTGAACACCAGGACAACCAAACTGGTTGAAGTCCGAGGAAAAGGAAAATAATTCATTATGTCATCTTTTCAAGAATTTCTCTCGGGTTTTCCACCGGGTCAGGTTGCAGTACACTGACGTTTCGATGGCTGACTCTCCCATCGTCTTCAGGGTGAAATTCAAAGCATAAAAAAGGCCTGGTATTTATACTCTCCGCCAAGGCTCAGGTGAGCGCAAATTGGCCGGAAGCGTTAATGTGCTCCGCTACGGCCAATCGGGTGCGTTCCCGGGCATTTTTATTTTCTTCAGCACTGGCTTCCAAGTTCTGATTCGGAAGCCGTTGTCTCTGGTGAAAGTGTTAGTGTCTAGTCGGATTTCAACGGCTTCTTTCACCACGCGATCCCAGCAGCCGTTGGCGTGGCATAGCATCCTCGGCACCTTAAGGGCAAAATACTTCTTCAGATATGTGGATGACACCTTCATCGTGTGGCCACACGGAACGGAAGCACTCACCGAATTCCTCGGCCATATGAATAGTGTCCACCCGAACATCCAGGTCACCATGGAGACTGAAATGAACAACCGCCTGCCTTCCTCGATATTCTGATCGAGAGGAAAAGGGACGGCAGCTCAGGCCATCAAGTCTACCGGAAACCGATCCACACTGACCTATACCTGAACGGGAGAAGTCATTTTCATCCCGCACAAAAGAGAGGAGTGATTTCCACACTCGTGCACCGAGCTACTTCATTTTCGGGCCAAGAGCACCTGGAGGCGGAAATACATCACCTAAGGAAGACGTTCCAGCAGAATGAGTATGGGACCCGGGGAAACAACATGGCCCTTAAAGGGGCCTTCACAAAACTTGGAGGTAGGAGAGAAGAGGCAGAAAAACCTGTTGCAAGAGCTTGCATCACGTTTGTCTATACAATTTCTAATAAAGTCTAAGTACAAGGTGGAAACTATCCACATACCGCTAAGGAAGCTGCAATCGGTCCTGGACACGGCTAAAGACAAACGGGGATTGAAGAACTCAGGAGTGTACCGGATTCCTTGCGAGTGCAGCCATGCATACATTGGAGAGACCGACCTCGCCATAGAAACACGCTTAAAGGAACACGAGAGGTGCATCAGATTAATATACCCTGAGAAATCTGCGGTCGCCGAACATTGCCTCAATAACGACCACAGAATCAACTTTCCCGGCACGAAGCGGCTATGCCACGCCAACGGCTACTGGGATCGCGTGGTGAACGAAGCCGTTGAAATCTGACGAGGCACCAACAATTTCAACAGTGACAACGGCTTTCAAGTCAGTAACACTTGGAAGCCAGTGCTAAAGAAAATAAAAATGCACTGAGTGAGGTTTTCCCGGGTTTCCTCACTCCATCGGGTGAATGCCAGGCCACATACCACCCCGGAGAAATATGTAAAAGCCATTGCTATACACATGGCGGCTTTAAACCCTTTCATGCAACCGTATTCATACCCATAAAACTTCCATCTTTTGCTCTTACCCGAGGAGGCTACGGCCTATAATGGGTGTTTGTCACGCAAATCTAACTATGTCGTCAATATCCTGTAAACTGTTTCTGGCAAATAAAAACCTTTAAAACTGAAACTGAAACTATGCTCTGAACTTCACCCTGAAAACGATGGCAGAGCCAGCCATTGAAACGTCGGTGTACTGCAACCTGACCCGGTGGGGAACCCGAGAGAATTTCTTGAATACCATACGCCGGGAAAACCTGAGATCCTTCATCGTGTCATCTTTTCTTTGTAATATTCACATGATTGGCCAGTGAAATATTGCACATACATGAACGAGATGTTCCAACGTGAAGTTACCATAAGGTCACGAAATGATAATATTACTTGTATCATTTATATAAATACGATCATAATTCCTTCTCTTCCACTTGTAATTCCTTTGAGCCTAAATTTTGGCAAGACTAGCCCCTCATACAATCATCCTCATTCCCATTTATTTTGGGATCTGCACGAGTTGAAAATCGCCACATTCAGCAGTTCCTCTTTTTTGGGATCAACTTGAAGCAGACGCTCTCACTCCCCACCGCCATCCCTCCTGGACAGGCCATCCGATCACGAGTACAGCGATGAGTTCGCCTTCTCAAACGGGGCATTCGTACAAGTGGTGACGTAGCAACGGATAGCGGCGTGGCTTTGGTGTCAAATCCCGCCTGGTCCAAGTTTCCACGAACATAAACTTTACAAATCTAGAAGGCCAATGGCTGCACCATAACGTGTCGTGGCCATTTGAAATAATCCGCCAACGGAAGGAAATATTCGATCTGCAGCTGAGAACAGAAACCCATACGGTCACCATTGACCCACGAGATAATCCGACCCTGGCTGTTGCCAGGGACGACGGCAGAAGAAACGAAACTCATCCGCCAATCCGGATGAGGGAGTGAATAATGTAAGGAAAAAAGGTCTCTTAGCACCAAAAGTAATGCACCATTGACGCGTGGTGGCGCCTTGAGAGTCAGTAACAGCAGAGAAAAGATGTGTCAGGGGCATGCACCCTGCCCAAAGACACGTAAGGTTGCAATGGATTTAGATTTAGATATTTTAGTACCCTGCAAGTCACCCCTAGGATGTGTGGCAAGGGGTGAATATACACCAAACTAATTTTGACCTGAATATTTTTACCGCTGCCACACAATGCTATTTTGATTCCGTATCGTTCGCGGGAATAATCACATCTTAAATCTATCTCTTCTACACTTGATCTCTCTAATTTTATTGACCTGATCTCGCCTGCCGTAGCACAACATTTCTCCTTCAACTTTTCGTAGCATTTGCCCAGTGCTGTTCTAATAAATCCTAATCTTTAGTTAGCATGCTCCCCGCGTGAGCTTCACCCAGAAGAGATCGTGAGGGTGGGCAACGCAGTGGACGGGCAGAGTGGACAGAAAAAAGAGCTCTAAGCCCAATTATAGCGAGGTACACCTCTGACAAAGGTCTGAGGGATCGCATTGTGGTTCCCGCGGCGTGTCAATGAGGGAGTTATGAGATGCAGGTGGAGATGTAAGACTGGGGTAATTATGTTGGACGGAGAGTAAGACTAAAGACGAATTTGCAATGAGGAGAGGAGTTCCTGGGAATAATTCGAAAAAAGCAGAAAAATCGAAGGCGGGAGAATTTCGTGAGAGGGGAAAAAAGGAGGGGATAGAAACGGGGGGGCGCCTTCAGCGGGTCGTACTGAAATAATACGAGGAGAAAAAGATTTTTCCATATGGAGTCCCACAAAGCTGAAAAATCCAAAAATAGTGTTTACCGACTTTTGAAAGCCTATAAAAGGTATTTATAAAGAGTATCGGTAACCCTTTTTCACGATATGTGTGCGTGAAGTGCTGAATTCAAAGCGTCGGTTAAGTGTGCGCATGATCGCAGATCGCATTGGCATTGATATGAAATGACAGTTCTCGCCATTCGCGCAGGAAATTTGGCGATGCGGAAGATCTGCGCTAACCTCGTCCCGACCATCTTGACAGACGACCAAAAGAGCGAAGGCAAGTGTCTGCTTGCGAAGACCTTCTATAACGCTATCGCGACAATTCCCCAACCCCCTTACAGTCCCGACTTGGCACCAGCAGACTATTAAAAAAAAGTTAAATTAAAATTAAATGAAATTAAATTAAATTAAAGTTTAAATTAATTTAAAATTAAAATCCCTAAAAAAGTAAAATCCATCTACAAAGGAAACCACCACGAGAACGACCCGTCAAAGTGCCGTCAAAGAAGCTTGCACGCGTATTCTACAGAATACGCGTGCAAGCTTCGAGTCGTTGAAAGGCCGCGAGGGCAAAAGTGTGCCGACACTCAAGGGAAGAAGTACTTTGAAGTATACTTGTATTGTAGCATTATCTGAAATAAATCAATTTCTCCGAAACTTTTCCCGATACTTTTCATACAAACTATTTTATAATTGGTCGAGCACGGTGATGTGCAAAACCCCAAAAATGAACTTTCTGTGGGAGTTAAAAGAGAAAATTAAGAGGAAGACAATGAAGGTGACAAAATTTGAACCACAGAGATCCTATGGCACAACAGTTGACAGAAATCCACAGAATCGTGTGCACAATCGAAGACAGAATTAGAAAGTGTCGGCAGAAGTTGGGCAACAATCCTCGGATCGGCAACACCCGCTTAAGATGAACTCTTACCGTTTACGTCCTTACTTTTGAAACTATCCGCACGCAAAACTTTATACTGTCGGACTAAGTTAAACTCTCGTAAGCAAATGGCAAATACGAGAGTTAAAATACTGTACAAATTTGTAAAGTAATCCTCTCAAAGGAATCATTCGAAGAAATCGACCGAAGCAAATATTCCATTTCGGCCGGAGTTGAATAAAAGTCTAAGCTAAATATAAATCTGCGTGAGAGACAGATGGCCGTAATTGCGCGTGGATAAGGCGAGTCACAAGGAATGAGAAACATTCGAATAAAATATCGAAATGAATGGGCACGAACGGCGCTAAAATCATTTACGATGAAATGGTTTCGTTATCGGCTCGGCAGGTGCCGCATTGAATTTGTGGATTTTGTCGGGATCCGAATCGACGTGTTGAATCTAACATGTTTTATCACCGCCGCGCACGGGACCAACAAAATCCGTCTTCATTGGGCGGAATGGTTGGGAGCTTTGATGTCGAAAACACTTCGGCAACTGAAATTGACGAAGGGGAAATAATGGCGGTGGCCGGGAGTGGTGGAATTATTTCGGTGTGATCAGATTGGAACGAGGACGAAAGGAATGGAACATGGTTCGGGGAGAGGAGGATGGCGGCGGAGGGATCGATGGACGCGAGGAAAAGGGTATGCGTCGCCTAATCACGAGAACCCTGGGAGGATCTCGAACAAGAGGGGAACACTGTACATATGATGACGATTGTCGCCGCAGAAATTGAAAAAAACAGAAACGGGGGTGAGAGCGAGGTAATGAACTTCTGCCACATCTACATCAATACCCTGCGAGCCACCAAAAAGGTGTGTGGCAGGGGGTGCAGCACCAAGAGGAAAAGGATAAGGGATGAGGGGGTTAGGGTATTTCACAGGGATGGGGGAAGGTGGGGGGAACCTATAAAAAATATAGATATGTAACCACGTGCAGTCCCTACTTTGTAGGTTAATATTTATTGTGTCGAACTCACTCCTGGGGGATTTCCTCTACAAGAATCCTGGTCTCTTTTTGTTCTTGGAAAAATGACATTTTACAGCTGTCAGCCTTGCAGTATATCTCCCTAATCTTCTATTCGTGATCCCTCCGACCGTAATACATTAAACTACAACAACTGCATCAATTAACGTTGACTGGGCATAATTCCTGGGAATCTTAATAGAACGGCATTGGTCAAACAACATCTGTAACTCCGGAAAGTTCTGAGGCGAGAACTTGAAAAGAGGAGAATCGACCCGGAAGTGCGCTTCTGGCAGATGCAACTACAATGCAAGAGACACATCTGTTCGTGTAATGGTCAGGGGTCTTGAATTTCAGAATATCTGCCTTATAAATGTCTCCGGAAGTCTCTAATACGTGGGTCTTCAAATAGGTTCTTTGCAAAGCAGAAAACAAATTGAATTGCGAGGGATTTTTTATTGCTCAATATATTCTCTTTTTAGCTCGATAAACTTTTCCCTGCGTTCCTCAAACCTCTTTAACTCGTCCAAAAATTAGGTTTTAAGAAGCATCATTTCTGGGTGGACGGCCACTTTTAACTCAGTTATCCAATGGTAAAGAGTGGCAAAACCACAAACACAGGAACACATCGTATGTGCCAGGTACTTCATGTAGCAGTAGTTTTAGGGGAGGCGATCGACAGCTTAGGTCATTTGCGCCATTAGGGGAAGGGTGAAGAAACCAGGCGTCGGCATTAGCCTACTTTTAAGAAAAGGCGCCAAGGGGTCAAAAACTTAACGTCCAATCCGACGGACGGCGTACTCACTCAAAGTACCCTCCACAAAGCACCTCAAACAAGGGTCGAGATGCTACTTAAAATTATTCGAATCCGCCGGGATTCGAACCCAGACCCTCTGGGTGGAAAGCCAGTACCTTAGTTACCGCAAGATCTCCATCCAGGTACTTCATATCGAACTCGGCCTTGATATCTTTCGGTGCGGATCCTTTTTAAAGGAAGTAGCCAATCAATGAACGAAATTCACTTTTGTTCAATTTTCCAAATAAACCAAAGTTTGTGGCTTCTATCGACTATGAAAATGAAACCGCGAGATAAAATTTTGACAGCAGTCTAGTGAGAGATGAACTTACTGCAAGCAAGAATCTGCCGATACTATTAGCGTCATCGCCACGATTTTCCAAGTATTTTTTAAACGGCCCACGTACATTTCTCTGTCTCTTAATTCTTATTGAGCGTTTATTTCCATTCCAGCATTACTGTGATTCGAACACCTTTTTTCTGTTTTCTCCCTAGTAATTGTATTGCTCGTTTATTGTGTAAATAAAATTGTATGTAATTGCTATTTTAAGTTAACGTGTACTATTTTGCCTCGTGTACGATCAAAGGAAAAAAAATCTTGTCTGACTCTGTAAACTGAAGTGTTATCATAGAATAATTTATTTATTTCTTATAATAATTATTATCTCTAATTGTACTAAATTTGGGTTGTACATTACTTCTGTAATTTAATGCTACTGTTTCATCTTGTTTGATATTTCTTTTTCTCATGTTGTGCAGTTGATGTTAATTATATCAGAACACTAAAGGGGATTAAGCGAGAGCAGGAACGCCCTCAACATATCATGCTATTTTTCTGTATGCTATTTTTTTTATTTGCTTCCGCAATAAAAAAAGGAAAGTTGTGTTTGAGGAAACTCCTTCACCACCTTTCCTTATTATTTTTTTTTCTCCGCCGGTTGACTCCGATGTACAATTACTCCAATTTGGAGAAGAAAACGGATATCAGAGCTGAAAAATTCAACTTCCCGCCTTGAATGTTGCTACTCTGCATACTCTGCAACACTATTTCCTATCAACTTTTAATTTTCAGTTAAGTTAGACAATAAATCTTCCTCACATACCACAGCCTTGATGCGGTGGAAGAAGGGCTCGTGTGAACTCATGACTCCTGACCTGTGCTGGAGGGAGCAATGGTCATCCCTCCTGGTAGGGTCACCCATACTTTCCACGCTTTGTTATTTATCTCAATGAAATATGATGGAAACCAAGACTAAATTAACTCATGGAATTTCTTTAGCAGGGTCGTGCCCTGGAAATGGGGATGTGGGGCCCCTGCGGAAGCCATCACCCGGAATCCTTCAACATCTGAGAGGTCGGTAGACGAGAAAAAGGCAGAGAAGGGGAAAGCCACAGTCAGAGTAGGGAAATGATAGTATGGCGATGCTGAGGGCGCGAAAGTTTAAGGAAATCCAGACGGAGAGATGGAGAGAGAAAATATGGATATTATAAACCAATGCCACGTGTAATGGAAAAGGTGCTGGGAAAGATCGAATGTAGAGAATAGTACTTGGAAGGAATATAGAAAATGGTGGGGCTCTATAAGGAAGGAAATGACCAGTTAAATTCATGCACGACGGATATGTTAGTGGGAAATAAAATATAAGAAAGTAGAATCGAAGGCACCGCGATGAGAAGACAATGGAATAACTATATCGATGCTGAGTGTTATGAGGGGTGTTAAAGCGATTATAGGCGACCGGAGCTAGTTTTAGTTAGCACTGTGCATAAGGAAGAGGGGAGGGCTGCGGTCAACCAGCCTTAGGAATTAAGCATTATTGATGGTCTATGATTGACATTAGCATTAACAACAGTAGCATTAACAAGATAACAGGAAAATTATGCTAAAATATGGAGTGACAGATAACAGAAAAACGTCGGCCAGGGTCACTCTCAAGACGAAAGTTGAAAACCAGTGCTTGCATAATTTTAGGCAGCAAAAATGTCCTCAAAAAAAATATGTGTACATATATATATTATATATATATACATATATATATACATATATATATATATATACATATATATATACATATATATATATAGATACATATATATTATTTATTATTAGGTAATCTACCGGTTAAGGTAGGGTTTTGGATGAACAAAATTACTAATTTAACAATGTGTGATCCCTGGCAAAACACAACATGCCACTCTACATCAGATCCCTCGTCATCTCTGAGTACTTTCTTCCACCCTTCATCCCGTCCAACATCCCTATCCTGTTCCTTCCCTTTCCTCGTTTGCCTAACATTCTCCCCTCAATCACAGTCTTCAACATCCCACTGCCGGTCAATACCCCCTTCATCCACTTTTCTTGCCTCCGTAGGATTTCTCCCAACAAACCCCTCTCTTCGCCCACCATACCAAGTACTTCCTCGTTTGTTTTCTTCTCTGTCCATTTCACCTTCTCCATTCTTCTCCACACCCACATTTCAAAAGCCTCCAGTCTACGTCTATCCTCCTGCTTCAATGACCACGTTTCCGCGCCATACATAGCTACGCTCCATGTCAAAGTTTTTAAGAGTCTTTTCTTAATATCCTTACTCAACGTCCCTGTCATTAAACTCCCTCCTCTTGTGAAAGCCTCTTTCCCTAGCGCAATTCTTCTCCTTACATCCCTACTACTTTGACCGTGTTGGTCCAAAACACTACCGAGATACGTAAACTGTTCTACCTGCTTTAGTTTTTACCCTCCTATTTTAAAGTTTAGCTTAACCTTTTCTTTCTAGAAAATCACATATCCTTTGTTTTATTAATATTGATTTTCATCCCATACCTGTCGCACTGTATTTCCATTTCACTAAGTAATGCTTGCAGCCCCTCGGTTGACTGACAAACTAAAGCTTGGTCATCAGCAAACCTAACTGATTTTCCGAATTCCCCGCCCACTTTCACTCCTACATCGAATTCTTCCCATGCGTCTTTGATCATTTCCTGTGCATACAGGTTGAACAGCAACGGTGATAATGGGCACCCCTGCCTTACACTTTTTCTTTACACTGCCCATCCTGACTCCCCGCTCCCCACCCGCACCTGAGCAGTCTGAGACATATACAGGTTGCGGATTAGCCTCCTTTCCCTCCAATCTATTCCTATTTTCTGCAATATACTCATTAGTTTTTCCCAATTCACTCAATCAAACGCTTTTTCGAAATCTCCGAAACAGGAAAATACCTCCTGGTTGTGTTCTACATACCTCTCGATTAATAATCTCATTACTGCGATGACATCACACGTACCTCTCCCCTTCCTAAACCCAAACTGAACATCCCCTAATTAATAATTTGCGCTACTCTCTATCCTTTTGTTTACGGTCCTGAGAAAAACTTTAGCTGCGTGGGATATCAAACCTATCGTCCTGTAGTCCTCATATAATGTAGCCTTTACCGTTTTCGGAATAGGAACTAAAGCTGATCTCACAAAGTCTTCCGGCCACATTCCTTCCTCATAAATACTACGAATCAGCCCATATAGCCTCTTGCTCCCACATTTTCCTAAGCATTTCAATAGTTCCGCGGGAATGTTATCCACCCCCACGGCCTTATTTAGTTTCATCTCCCTTAATGCCCTTTCTATCTCATTGTCTAGTATGCCTGGACCTAAGCTATCTTCCTATACGTCATGTTCCTTTTCTATGTCTAACTTTGTTAGTCGAAGTTCTTTACTATACTGTTCTTCTATATATATACCTTCCATCTCTCTTGGATCTTTCCTGCGTCGATTATTTTCTTACCCGCCGTATCTCTAACTGCTATCAATGATCTTTCAATCTTACTTCTAGATAAATATTTAACTTTGCTGTACAGCGCACCGATTTCACCCTTCCTCTGCAGACTTTCCATATCCTCGGACTGCGTCTTCCACCATGCTTCTTTTGCTTTATTTGTTGCCCGCCTCAATTTATTGTTTAATTCTTTGTACTTCATTTTGCCCTACGCTTTATTTCCATTCTTCCATTTTCTCCTGTCATCCCTCCTTGTAATCATCTCATCCGCGATCCATGGTTTCCTAGTCCTTTTTGCGTTTACGGTTCCAATTGTGTCTTTTGCGGCTTTAGACAACCCTTTCTTGATACATTCCCATTTTTCTTCGATCGTACCATCCTCCTTTCTCTTTACCATCCTCCATGATTTCCTCTACCGCCTGTTCGTATTCCTTCCTTTTCAAACCATTTAATGCATCTACATTCCATTTTTACACGTTCCCCAAAAGCCACAAATCAGTCACACTTTAGTGACAAATCAAAAGTATTGAAATTACAATTGGTTTTACAATAGAACGTTGCAATGTACCTTGTTGTATAAATATTTTCAGTATGGCCCTTTTCACGTCTGATGCATCAAGATTGCGATAAAATATAAAATTGGCGATCCAACTATGGTCTGTCAACCAAGTGTTAATCGACCTGTGCTCCGCTGGAGTCACTATTAATACATATTCCTGGTGGCTGTGAGAGACTTTCGGGCTTTGAAAGAATTTGGGATCTACCATAACACTCACAATAACTCACCAGTGAAAGTTGAATCATTTTGGATCACTCTAGACTGGATTTCCCGATCACCCCATGAGGTGACGGTCAAGACGACTGAGTCGCAGATTCGCCGTACTAAGCAACATTCACAATTGTATTGCTTGACCTACAAGGTCTGTGCCAGTGCGTTACATCTTTCCGGGGATGGACTGACGGACAGGCGGCGGCTAATCTGGCCTCATGGCGCTCCGTCATGAACTTATTGTTGGAACGGCGCTACGCCATCAAAATTTGCGTGAACCTGGGAAAAACCGGGGAAAGAGGCTGATAAATTCTCAATGCAGCTAATGTTCATAACACAATGGGTGTTTTTAAGTGGAACAAGTTGTTTCTGGAGGTTAGGGAAGATTTTAAAGACGCTGAATGTTTAGAACGCCCTTCAGCGTCAAAAAGTGACGAAAATCTTGCAAGATTGTAGGTTTTTTTGGACAAAGATCGTAAGTCTGTAAGATCCACGGCTCGGTAGAAGCGTTAAAACAGGCCGGGACGAGGGAGCGTAGCAGCATTCCGGGAGCCGCCTTCCAGAAGGCGTACGAGGCGAGGAAAACCCGCCGGCAGCGGTGTGTGGACGCACGAGGGTATTGCCACTTCGAAGACTGTTATTGAGTGAATGCATCAATTCTGGCGATACCTTTCCTCCATTCCCACTACTTTTGGAAGGACCCTGTATGGTACCATATGAAATTTGAATTCGTTATTCGCCGACGTGCAGCTTCTCAATGCCACCAGCCGGGCATTCTAGGCGTTGGCTGGGGGGTGAGCGTTAATACGCGCCCGCCGTCTCCTCTCCCGTGGTTCCCATGAAGGCGGGAGAGCGCAAGGATGGACAGCGAAAGGTATTCCGCGCACGGAACATTCCCAGCACACTTTCGCCACTGCGATTCACTGGTCTCCGGGGGGGGGGGAATTTCAGCTCCTTCACCTTCACACGGGAGTGGGCCTCCACTGGGCATCGACCCGACCCCGGGCGTGGGGGGTCAGAGTTTACCGAAATTAATTAATGGTTGGTTGTGTCGGTATTTCCAGCGGCAGAGAGAGGGAGAGAGGGGGGTGGTTTAACGTGGGGGGTCAATTAACGACCGCGGCGGGAGTTATTTGATTTCGGACGCGAGGGTAAGAGGCAAACGGATGTGTAATTCCAAAATCCGTTCGATCGGATTAATTGATCGAGAGTCGGAAGATGATGCGGGTAAACAAAAGAGCCTCGTGCGTCGCAGCGCCTCCCCGGCCCATCATTCCCCGGGGCAGAAGACTTGGAATGGGGGTGGCGGGGGGGGGGGGGGAGACGACTAACAAGGCGAGCCCTCCTCCGAGGGGACGCGACCCTCCCGCGGCGGGGACCTTGCATTGCCGCCGTGCATCCGTTGCGGTATTCGATATTCATTTGAGGACGAATGAGAGAGAGAGAGAGAGTCACCTGCCATTCATGGCTTAACACTATCATTCGATACACTTCGTTGTTGCATATTGTTCAATATAGAGCATGTTTCGATGCCGTGAAATAACTCAGCGGGAGACGAATTCACTCTTTATGAATAACCACGCAATATCATTAAATAGAAGCGTGAATTACAATATCCGGAATCATGAGATAAGCCATATGATCATGCGCAATACGCATTACCATCCGTTGATGGCATGGAGTCGATACTTGGACGATGCACAATTTACGGACGTGACAATGAGATACTTGTACGCCAAGTTGGGCATGGCAAACTACTTCCCACGGCCCTCTGCATTTTCCTTCAGGGACGAAAACAAAGAAGCGCCGGCGCCCCGAGGGGAGCGGTAATTACGCCGGCCGGCCCAGAAATCCCACACGGCGAATTGAGCCCACGCCAAGCATACACCCAGCCATTTATTCGATTTTCGACAAATCTAATTAACGCTCGGGTAAACGGCGTGGGTGGATATCGGGGATGAATGCATGGATGGAGGGAGAATCAAAGCGCGCGCCAGGATGCCACTGGGAAATAGCGCCGACTGATGAGAGGCCATTTCATCTCTGCTCGGTGGCACATACCAACTGGATTCTCGATCCACATGAACAGGATTTGGAAATTTCATGCGACCGGATTCCTTCAGCCTCACCCAACAACCTAATTAACTCGATATTAAATAATTAGCAGCAAAAGAAATATAATAAATTATAGCGACAAGCGCCAGTCGGGAATCCATGAAATCAGTTTGATTTGCGGATGATCAAGCTTTAGTTTGCCAGTCAGCCAAGGGGTTCCAAGCATTGCTGAGCGTATTGGGAAGTCAACGCAATAAGTATGAGATTAGAATAATTATTTTAAAAACGAAGGTTAGGCAGTTTTCGAGAAAGAGAAATGTTCAAATCAAAATTAAACACATTGTTTCAAGTTTCTGAAACATGGATTTATTTTAGATATTGCGACAATGCCTCGAAAGTCTTCAAAGCACTTCTTCCCTTGAGTGTCGGCACATTTTGCCAGAGCGGCTTTTAAATGATTCGAAGGCCCTGGCGGGCGAAAGGTCCTTAAGGATACCCGAGCAAGCTTCTTTGACGGCACTTAGCGTCCAATGGTAGTGTCCTTAGAGGGAGGATTTCACTTTTGGGAATAGGAAATAGTCTGCTGCTGCCAAGTCGGGACTGTAAAGAGCTTGGGGAATCGTCGCGATGTCGTTGAAGAAGGTCTTCGCAAGCAGACACTCAACTTTGGTCTGGGTCGTCCGTCCAAACACCTCCGGGACACGACATTAACGCAGATCTTTTGCATCGCCAAATTTTCAGTGATAAAATGATGTGCACTGTCACTGTCTTAACAACGCCAACACGATTTGCGATCATGCGCACATTTGACCGACGTTCTGAACTCAACACCTCACGTACACGTAATCAAACTAGCGTTACCCATAATTTATCTCGTGAGAGTTTATAAAATACAGCAGTTACCTTATCTACAAAGAGCTGCTGAACAAAATGGCCGAAGTATTAGGGATATATGGAGAAAAATTGCATTAAATAAAAAACATTTCAAAGGAAGAGGAGCTTGATGATAAAGACGCTTGAGTAAGGATGTAGCGTTTTGGTTACAAAATAGAATTAGGTATGGAGGAAGGCCTCTAGGTTCGTGAAAATTTGTGAGAAAGAACACAAATCGTCAGAATCTGGTGTGGGAACCTCTAGATATACGAAGACTAAGGGCAAGATTGAATATATTACAAAGATATAAAAGGTGTGGTTTTGCATTCGACATTGGGGATATGATTAGGCCCCCTAATTACATTGGCAAGGCCGACGATTCCCACAAAGTTAGAGAGTGAAACTGTCGAACTATTCGCACGATTCGCGATAACAACAAAAGGTGGAACACCTAAGGAAGTAATAGGTGCGCGTAGGCGAAAACTGGGGTATACAAGGTTAAACTCCCAAAATCTTTAGGGGGAGAACAGTTTGGGTTTCAGAATAGGTTGGGTTTATGTGATTCCAAAGGAATAAAAAACTCTCTAACATAAAGGGACATATAACCTATATAACCCTAGCCTATATAACCAGGACGTGCCTAATGGATTTTGATTTGGGGGTGAATTGGTAGACATTTGTTAATATTTTGCACACGATTAAGAGTAGAATGGTGGGATGGAATATTTATCCGTAAACTCTAAATCACGTATAGAAAGAGAGTCATTGGAGTGGGGACGCAAAATAAAAAGATCGATTTGGTGAGGAAATCTATTTTTCTGCTGCTAGGTGTGCGGTCGTTCGCGAACGAGCGACAGGGGTTCAGCTGGGAGAAGACATTTCCTTAACAAGTTTGAACAGCAGTTTTGAGAGTAAATGGGTCACCTGAGTATCCCTGCGGACCGAATATTTAATTCCCTTTGAGGTATTCTGACACGCCGAGGTATACACGCTGGCGAATGGCGTGACGCGGTCGGACGGCGTCAATCGGCATCAATGCGTCACCGGGTGTATTCGACCCCCAAGGGGCCTAACGTCAATGCCATTCGCTCAAATACTGGCAAAGAATTGGTTTTCTTTGTCCACGTTATATATATATATATATATATATATATATATATATATATATATATATATATATAATGGGCTGACACAATATAACACAAATAGAAAAGAATAGACACATTTAAAAGAACACTCACACGGTAAATTGTTCGAGCTTTCGGCCCTCTCAGAGGCCTTCTTCAAGGGAGACTGAAAATATACTGTTGCTTTGGAGAGGGGAAAGAGCTATGGGCGTGGAGGGGAGGTGTGGAGGGAATGCTGGGAGGGAAATTAAATATGGCAGTTTAGGGTGGGAATTTTAAAGGAACGGAAGGATAGTATGTAGGCGGATTCACGAGTTCTCACCTCTATGTTGGTGGCTGAATCAGGTAGGGATTCTAGGATGCTTAGAGCAAAACACTGGTCGAATGAAAGGTTGTGGGAATTGGCGTGTGAAGGGATAGGATGAGAAGAGAGTGAGGCAGAATTGCAGGAGTACCGGTGATTATTCATTCGGATGGATAAGGGGGTAATGCATTCACCTATGTAAAAGGAAGTGCAATGCTTGCATGATAAAAGATAAATAATATTTTTTGAGAGGCAATTAGCGTGGGAACGAGGTGAGGGGGCTATGAGGGGATGTAGGGAGAGGGGAGTAGGCATAATGAGAGGACAGGTTTTACATCGGGGGCGGTTGCAAGTCGGGGAAATATTGGGAAATTTGTCACGGGGGGGCGCCAAAGGGTTGGTGGATCTCAGAAGGTTTTTGAGATTGGCGGGTCGTCTGTATGCGATAGATGGGCATATATATATATATATATATATATATATATATATATATATATATATATATATATATAATATCTTTGAAATGGAACGCTCTTCGGCGGCACACAAATATATAAAAACACAGATGTAGATTTTTAGAATATAGAGACACAAAGAAAGGACACTCACAATTTGTTATTTTACGTTTCGACAGCACGGCTGTCGTCTTCAGAATGGCGTTCTCGGGGAAGAGCGGAGAGGATGTGCGGGGGAGAGGTGGGGGAAGGAGAGGTAAAGGGACCAATAGGAAATGAACAAAGGGGTGGGGGGGATATGTAGGCAGCCAATTGATGCATTCAGTGGGCTTGGTTCAGCCCGGGCGGTTTGAATGATTGGGCCACCCAGATATGCGCCATCTCGCGGGTTCTCACCTCTATTATACTCGCAGATTTGGGAAGGATTTCAATCACCGAAACAGAGAAGCAGTCGTCAAAAGATTGGTTGTGGGAAGCGGTGTGAGTAGGGATGGGATAATTAAGAAAGGTGGGAGATTTGGTGGAGTATCGGTGGTTATTCATGCGGAGGGAAAGTGCGGTCGTGCATTCGCCCACGTAGAAGGCAGGGCAGAAGTTACAGGAGAGGCGATATATAATATTTTTTGAGGTACAGGTGGCGAGTGGTTGGGAGTTGGTGCTGAGTGAGGGGGAGGGTCTTAAAAGATGACAGCATTTGCAGCGTGGGCGGTTGCATGGTGCGGATAGGGGCGGGGGAGAGACGGGGGTGCTTGAAGTTGGATTTGTGGACTTAAAGATGTCTCGCAGGTTCGACGGGCGTTTAAACGACACAGAGGGACAGTGTGGGAATAAAAGTGATGTGGACTGAGTGTTATTGATAATTGGGAAGAGGTCACGGATTAGATGTTTAATTTTGTGTGTTCCGGGGAAGAAAGTGGTGATAAGATTAGGGCATTTTGGGCGGTTTGGTTTGGGGAGGGGAGTGTATTGGGTTGACGGTTTGAGGATTTTACTGTTTAGCAGTTTTTCAGGGTACCCACATTTTCTGAGGGATTCATGCAACTGGTCCAAGTATTTCTGTTGGGAGGGGGTGTTGTTGCAGAGACGGAAGCCACGGATAGAGAGTGAGAATGGGATGGAGCGCTTTGTGTGAGGAGGATGGCAGCTGTCGAAATGAAGATATTGTTGCTTATTGGTTGGTTTAATGTGGACTGAAGTGTGAAACGTATTGTTTTGGAGGTGAATATCGATATCTAGGAAGGTAATATTCGAGTCGGATATAGAAGAAGTGAATGATACTGAGGAGGAGTTGAGAGAGGAAATGAAAGAGGATAAAGTTTCGCGTCCGTGGGACCAAAGGAGGAAAATATCATCGATATAGCGGGCCCAGAAAAGTGGTTTTAGGGTTTGTTGTTGCAGAAAGTCGTGTTCTAGTTTACCCATAAAAAGATTGGCGTATGCAGGAGCCATACGCGTGCCCATTGCAGTGCCTTTTATTTGTAAATATATTTTGTCATAGAATTGAAAAGCATTTTTGGTAAGAACGATTTGGCTCAATTCGAGGAGGAAATCTGTGGATGGGGTGTGTGGTGTGGATCGTAGGGAGAGGTAATGTTTCAGGGCTTCTAAGCCTTCTTTGTGGGGAATGGAGGTGTACAGAGATGTGACGTCTATCGTGGCCATGAGAATGGTTGTGTTGTGCGGAATTGGGATTGAGTGTAGACGTTCCAGAAAGTGGTGCGAGTCTTTAATGTAAGAAGGGAGTGAAGTGGCTATTGGTTGAAGGTGGTGGTCTATTAATGCGGAGATTCGTTCTGTGGGTGAGTTGATGCTGGAGACAATAGGGCGTCCGGGGTTATTGGTTTTGTGGATTTTGGGTATCAAATAGAAATGGGGAGTCTTAGGATTAGGTGGTGAAAGAATGGATATGTCTTTGGGGGAGAGACCTTCTTTGGGACCGAAATTGGAAAGAAAAGAGAGAATATCCTTTTGATAAGAAGGGTTTGGGTCTTGGGGCAGGGGGGCATAGCAGGAAATGTCATTTAATTGGCGCAATGCCTCGGCGTTATAGTCTACTTTGTTTAGCACGACAACGGATGACCCTTTGTCCGCCGTCGTGATTATAATATCTTTATTTGATGACTTTTCTCGTCCTGATGACCCTTTTTCGGAGTATTTCACGCGAATACGGATAGTAGGCAGCGGTAACTGTCTGTCCTAGAGGAACAAACTCCTTATGCACCACTTCTTTACTGCCGAAAAAGACAATGAGCATTGTCTTCACTTTTGATTTGCTTATTCTTGCCTTTTTGGGCTTGGGGGACTGGTCAGTGTGCCACCCAGAGCTTTTGCGTTTTATTTCTGGGTCGTATTCAGAAACCCAGGTTTCATCACCAGTAAATACGTTGTCCAAATTATTCAGGCTAATCTTCAATACGTTGCAGAAGTTCACTTGAAATTTCCGCTCGGTTGGTCTTCCGTGACACGGTCGGCGCGCAGAGGTTTACAACAACTGATATCCTACCGCTTTCACAGTTTGGAGAGAAATTGGTTTCGCGGTAAAGCTTTTGGTACCCCCCACCTACTCCAGGTAGTTTTATTCCACTCAAACCAATAGGAGCGGTGCGGGAATTTCAATTGCATTACTTTAGGAAAGCACTCTGTATACAGGAAAATTTAAGAAAAACTCTGAGTTTTCAAAATAAATATTTAAAGTGAGCGCAATGAACTGAATGGTAGTTAGTGCCATTCCTAGAGTAAATTGGTTGAATACTGCAATTACAGTGTTCGCAAAATTCAAAAAGTTACTTTGGGAATGGCACAATGTATTGGGCCATGGTTGCCGGTTAATTCTAAACTACCGCATTAAAACGTGCCATTTTCTCTTCCATTATCTAAAATTAAGTTAAGGTAAATTGAAACATGGGGGAGAGACTAGAATAGGTGAAACATTTTTTTTATCTCGGTAGTACTTTGAACCAAAATGGTCAAAGTAGAAGAGATATGTACACGAGGTCTTTTAAAACAGTATCGCGAATTTCGTATTTTCGCGGGTTACGTATATTTGACTTTCAATTTTTTTGTGGCGTTATGTTGGCACTTATGTCTCTCATCTTTGCCGAAACGTTTGGCCATTTTGAATGTTCAGTTAATTGTTGACAGCCGTTTTGCTGGGACGTGTTTTGGCTTGTCATCGATTTTCGCCTGTTCCAAAAAATGGACCAAAGAATCTATGTAAACCTTTGGGTGAAAAACGAAATTAAGTGCGTGGAGGTATTCCGAATGTTGACTGTGGCATATGGAGAAACTACCTTGGACCGAAGGAACGTTTATAGGTGGTACATTATGTTCTCAGAGGGCCGAGAAGATGTGAACGACGAAGAGCATGCCGGACGCCCGAGCACGTCAACAGCACGCGAAAAAATTGATGAAGTGAAGATAATAATATTGGCCAATCGTCGAAGCAAGGTTAGAGAAGTTGCGAAGGACCAAAAGATGTCGTTTGGCTCGTGTTCTTCAAGTTTTACCAACGATGTGACACGGGTCGCCGCGAAATTCGTACCAAAATGACTCAATTTTGACCAAAAACAGCAATGCATTAACATTGCTAATGAGGTGTTGGACTCTGCCCTGGACGACCCAACTTTGCTCCAGAGGGTCATAACTGGTGACGGATCATGGGTGCACGGTTATGACGTGGAAACTAAAGCTCAATCATCCCAATCATCCGAAGCTGCAACACGAGCCAAGACCGAGGAAAGCGCGCCAAGTTCGGTCGAATGTGAAAGATTTGCTTACAGTTTTCTTCGATTTCCGTGGCGTGTCCCATCATGAGGTCTTTCCACAGAGTAGAACGGTAAATAAGAAATATTGCCTGCAAGGTATGCGCAATTTGCGCGAAGCAATCCGCCACAAACGCCCGGATTTGTAGAGAAACAAATATTGGCTTTTCCACCATGACAACGCCCCTGCTCACACATCGTTAATCGTACGCAAAAATATGGCCAAAAACAACACACTAATGATGCCGCAGCCGACGTATTCCCCAGATCTGGCCCGCAGTGACTTTTTCTTGTTCCCGAAACTGAGGAGGCTCATTAAAGGACGACGCTACGCTGCGATAGACGAGATAGGACTGCATCGAAGGGATGAGCTGAACAAGATCACAAAAAATGATTTTTTGAAGTGTTTCGATGTTGGAAAAAACGTTGGCACAAGTGTACAATATCTAATGGGGATTACGTTGAAGGGGACAAATAGATATTCATGAATAAATAAATAATTTTTGAAATAACACCAAAGTTGTGATACTTTTTGAACAGACCTAGCATAAGAAAAAGTTGCGTTACACATAGAAACTATCACCGGGAAGGGAATCTATGACAGGGACGTTGAATAAGGATACTATAAAAAGGCTAGTGCACGGAAAGTTGGTTCTTGAGCGAAGTTTTGTACGGCTTGGAAACTTGGTTGTGGAACAAGATTGAGGTTATTGGAGACTTAAGAATCGTGACTGTGGAAGATAAAGAGAGATGAACTGAACTGAAAGGAAAACAAACAAGGAAGTTCTAGGCATGGTGAAAGTTGAGGAGAGAGGGGATTGTTGAGAGAAATCATATGGAGACAGTAATGATGGGTGCAAAGCACGTTGATCGACAGGGGATGTCGAAGAATACTGTAATAGAGGGAAGAATATTAGGCAAACAAAAAAAGGGTAGGAATAGGATAGGGACGTTGGACGGTATGTAGTACCTAAGATTTGGAAAACCGCGCAAATAACGCCTATTTTTAAAAGTGGTGACAGGGAGGATCCCAGTAATTACAGACCTATATCTCTCACTTCTATCTGTTGCAAAATCTTAGAGCATATAATTGTCAGTTCAATAATGAGACACCTTGACAATATTAACTTTTTAAGTGACAATCAACACGGATTCAGGAAAACCCGCGCCTGCGAAACTCAATTAGGACTATTTACACATGATTTACTTTTATCAGGTGAGAGAGGTAGGCAAGTGGATGCCATCTTCTTAGATTTTCAAAAGGCATTTGATAAGGTCTCACATGGTAAACTCATTCATAAATTAAAGGTCGCGGGTATAAACAAGGGCGCCATAAGTTGGGTTAAAGATTTTCTTTCAGAGCGGGAACAGAGGGTAGTCCTTGATGGCGCTAGTTCCGACAGCGTTCGAGTCACGTCGGGGGTACCTCAGGGAAGTGTGATCGGGCCGTTGCTTTTCTTGATTTTTGTTAACGATTTGAACCGCGAAGTGAAAAGTAAAATTAGGATGTTCGCGGATGACACGGTGATCTATCGGGAGATATCTGGGGATGAGGCTCGTTTTATTCTAGCGCAGGATTTAGATTGCATTACTAAATGGTGTTCTAAATGGGGATTGACTCTAAATTATAATAAATGTTCAGTGGTAAATTTCTTTAAAAGATCAACGGGATTTGCTTACAAATCAGCTGGAGGTGACCTAGCAGTAGTTGATACGGTAAAATACCTAGGTGTCACATTCACAAAAGACTTAACTTGGGGGACTCACATACGTAAAGTCTGCGGTCAAGCATATAAAAAATTGGGATTCATTAGACGCATTGTCGGCAAAAGTGACTCGAAGGTCAAGGAACGTTGTTACCACGCTCTTGTAAGGCCTCATTTAGAATACGCATGCAGCGTGTGGGATCCGAGTGAAAAAGGTCTCATTCGGGAAATTGAGAAGGTTCAACGCCGGGCAGCCCGTTTTGTAAAATATTCCTACGATAAAACGCAAAGAGTCACCGAAATGCTCATGGATTTGGGGTGGGAATCATTGGCTGAGATTCAATGCAAGATTGAAATTATTAAATAAATTTAGATCCGCATGTTTCAGCACCGAGGTCTCGCAAATTATTCGTACTCCTACATACATTGGTCGCTTGGATCATGCATATAAAATTCGGGAAATAGATGCCAGAACTAGCCGACTCGAGGACTCCTTCTTCCCACGGACAATACGGGATAGCAACTGCAGAGTTATAGATAGCAAAATTTCCACTTGCCACCCTCAGCGTCTAAAAAAAATTAGTTCTAATTAAATGCATGCTCTTCCACTAACCTTGTGTGTTTTGTTATAATAACCCATTCTTTCCGAATGACCTCATTCGTGTTCTGTTCATCTGTTTTTAAGTTTCCCTTTCAATCCCTCGTCCCTCTCCGCGGGGGCAAATTCCTGCTACCTGCAACGTTGGGTCTGCCTGCCTTTTACAGACTCTTTGGGGGGTAGAGTGTTTTTTTTGTGCATGTTCATGTGGTAGTGATGTTTCAATTTCTTGCTTGTTGTGTCCTGGCTTCCGTGTTGTAGGATGGCTTTCGTACTGCATCCTGGGGTGCAGTTTTTTGTTGGCTTGCGGTATATGTGTTTGCATGAGTGTTGAATGAAAGGATTTTTGCATGAGTGTGTTCGCTGCTGTGGGTGTCATTTTCCGTGTTGTGTTTTTTTGCATGTGGTATTTTTCCTTTTTACGGTTGGTGACCTGACACCCCCCGCCACACGCCCTTGCGGCGGCTTGCGGGGTATTATGTAGATGTAGATATAGATGTAGCGTATTTAATAACAAAACGCATTCTCTCGGGCGCAGTAAAGTGACTGAATCACACGTAAATACTTCTGCCACAAGTAATTAGTTTTTTATGTAATCAACATTAAATTAATGGATATTATTGCGTTATGTAATTTACCCACCCATGCGTGGAACGAGCAATTATAGCTTTCAGCTCTGGAACTTATCGTTCGCTTTTCCTCACCGACTTCTGGATTACACCACGACACCATGGATGACACCATGCCACCGACGTCACGTGTAACGGCGTTGTCACGTCGGGGCGCAGAGACACCGCCAGACAGAGCAAACAGCAGGTGCCGCGGATGGCATGAAAAAAGAGGCGTGGAAGAACGGAGACGATGAGGGCAGATGGAAGGAAATTGATCGGAGGGCACATGGTCGAGAATCGATGGCATCAAAAAGGCCTCTCACTGACGACGTCCATATATTACCCTACTACGATAACGGATGGCCCACTCCCGCCCAGGTGGGAGTGCGAAGGCGTTCTTTTCGTAGAGGCTGAAGTTACTCTCAAGTTGCGACAGCGTGAACTTAACTAAACGATCTCATAAAATTGAGAAAAACTTTCGGGCCATAAGTTAAACCATAGTTGCAATTCGTTTGAGCAGGATCGCCCTGACAATCGATAAACCATGGTTCGAATTTCTATTGTTTTCAATTTCACCAACGAAAATTCCCTGCGGACTGCCAAGGCTCGATAAATTGAATGAAAACCAGGCGAATGTCGAGGCCATAAACGGCATCCTTCCATCATCACTCTTCTTTCTCCCCACCGCCGCAGTAATTTCTCGCCGATCTAGACGACCTCCGGGGGTTATTGCTGCCAATATTTACGCAATGTACCGAATGCAGAATCGATTATCGCGCAGCTATCCACCTAGCGTTGGATGAGATAACGCAATCTCTTCGCCGGGGATTATTTTCCGACAGTAAGAAGGGATGGGAAGTGGAGGGGAAAAAAGCTGGCCGAAAGCATAATGACACTTTCAAGACTGATTGATTTTTTTCCATTTTTTTGGACCTTCGGATATTAAAAGATGGATCGGCGCAAGGGCTCTGAGGGCCCGAGGGGATAGGGATCGCCTGGGGGGACAATGGTCGTGCCCCCCCCCAATCTGAGGAGGACGCGGTCGAAGCTCTCCTCCGAAGGCGTTCGGTCGGGTCGCCTTCGCACGATGAGTCCGACCACAGCGTGTTGAAGAGTGTCGCCCACGACTCGCGAAAGTCGCCGAGGCGTATTTGCGTCGTGGCGCAGCAGTGGAGAGGTCAGTCAGAGGTCGCAAATTGACACGGACCCCAGATTGCAAACGCTCAATCATGGGACTAGATACCGCAGCGGTGAACCCGAAGGAAGTTGGTTTTGTGGGCTGAGTCCAACGCACTCTCCCCAATTGCGGTTCTTCTCCTCCCGCTAAATCCAAGAACCGGAAAATCGCACCGCTCGGGAAAACCGCCCGGGCGGCCAGGGGCGTCTGGGTTTACAACGGGGAAAGGGGGAGTACGTACTTGGAAAAACTGATCAGGGGTTACCCTAGGTTAAAAAAGCAAGAAATTCCCGCTTCGGATTTTCAGTTAGACAGAGTCAAAGGTCGCATCCAAACCGTTTCACTTTTGTCCGCGCCAAAATTATCCTGGCGGCCCCATTCTGATATTATCCTCTTGCTTCATTCTCCATTCTTCATCCTTGATTTCATAAACGCCTCACTCCTAAGCCAGCATCTATATGTTTGATTTTGTTACTATTTTGAAGGGGTTAAATAGTTTAAAATTTTATCCTGATGACTTCGTCAAACTGATAAAATATTATAGACTCCATAAAATCTAAAAAATACCGTATTCCCTCAAAACAATAACAAATTGATCCATTTTTCTCGCGGTCGTCGAAATGAAGGGGGGGGCCAGAGGTCTTTTGGTGGCGCCTCCTACCCTCCACCGCGTCATACCCAACACCCCACCCTCTCTCTCGTGGACGCTCTAGGGAACGCGCGAATCCAACGCATCCCTCAGTGAATGAATGACTTTCACCCCCGACGCCGCAACTACTTCGAATCGAGAGGCGAAGGACGCGCGCACGAAGCGGGCGGACACGCCGACGCACAGCGGCAAGCAGCGCTCCATTCGGCCGAGGAATCGCCAAGCAGGAGTGAATGCCAAGGGCGCGATTGATTCGCGATGCCATCCGCCTGGTCCATTGGCGTACCGAATGCCACCACCGTGTCACCCCCATGCAGCCGACTGCTGCTCTGGGCTAAGAGAGAGCGCCGACCACCGGACTTCACGCATTCCTTCATTTCAGGCGAGTTTTTCCACATCCATACAATCCGCCGCAAGGGCGTGTGGCGGGGAGTGTTGGGGCACCAGCCATGCATGGACATTCCCAATCATATCCCCTCTGCACAAATATTAGTCTGATCATGCAATCGAATAATGCTAATCAAACGAAGGAAAGTACTTTCAAGCAAAAATACTCAATAACAGAAAATGTTCATTCAAATCATACTGCATAAATTTTTGACAGATGGGCCTATTGAATAAAAAAATAATACGCAACATATATATATATATATATATTTATATATATATATATATATATATATATATATATATATATACACACACATATACATGTCCCTCTTCATCTCTGAGTACTTTCTTCCTCCCTTCATCCCATCCAACATTCCTATCCTGTTCCTCCCCTTTCCTCGTTTGCCTAAGATTCTCCCCTCAATCACAGTCTTCAACATCCCACTGCCGGTTAGTACACCCTTCATCCACTTTTCCTGCCGCCATAGGATATCTCCCAACAAACCCCTCTCTTCACCCACCATACCAAATACTTCCTCATTTGTTTTCTTCTCTGTCCATTTCACCTTCTCCATTCTTCTCCACACCCACATTTCAAAAGCCTCCAATCTACGTCTAGCGTCCTGCTTCAATGACCACGTTTCCGCGCCGTACATAGCTACGCTCCATATCAAAATTTTTACGAGTCTTTTCTTAACATCCTTACTCAACGTCCCCGTCATCAACTCCCTCCTCCTAGTGAAAGCCTCTTTGCCTTTAGCAATTCTTCTCCTTACGTCCCTACTACTTTGACCGTGTTGGTCCAAAACACTACCGAGATGCGTAAAGTGTTCTACCTGCTCTAGTTCTTGCCCTCCTATTTTAATGTTTAGCTTAACCTTTTTCTTCCTACAAAATCGCATAACCTTTGTTTTATTAATATTGATTCTCATCCCATACCTGTCGCACTATATTTCCAATTCACTAAGCAATGCTTGCAACGCCTTGGCTGACTGAAAAACGAAAGCTTGGTCATCAGCAAAACTAACTAATTTTTTACGAATTCCCCGCCCACCTACATTCCTCCCTCCAGTTCTTCCCATGCCTCTTTGATCATTTCCTCTGCATATAGGTTGAACAGCAACGGTGATAATGGGATACCCTGCCTCACACCCCTTCCTAACACTGTCCATCCGGACTCCCCGTTTCCCACCCGCACCTGAGCTTTCTGAGACATGTACAGGTTGCGGATTAGCCTCCTGCCCCTCCATTCGATTCCTATTTTCTGCAGAATGCTCATTATTTTTTCCCAATTCACTCAATCAAACGCTTTTTCGAAACCTATGAAACAGGCAATTACCCCCTATTTTAATGTTTAGCTTAACCTTTTTCTTCCTACAAAATCGCATAACCTTTGTTTTATTAATATTGATTCTCATCCCATACCTGTCACACTGAATTTCCCATTCACTAAGCAATGCTTGCAACCCCTTGGTTGACTGACAAACTAAAGTTTGGTCATCAGCAAACCTAACTGATTTTACGAATTCCCCGCCCACTTTCAATCCTACCTCCAGTTCTTCCCATGCCTCTTTAATCAATCCTCTGTATGCAGGTTGAGCAGCAACGGTGATAATGGGCAACCCTGCCTTACACCGCTTCCTAACACGGCCATCCGGACTCCCAGTTTCCCACCCGCACCTGAACTGTCTGAGACATATACAGGTTCCGGATTAGCCTCCTTTCCCTCCAATCTATTCCTATTTTCATCAATACACTCATTAGTTTTCCCCAATTTACTCTATCAAACACTTTTTCGATTTCTGCGATACAGGTAAATACCTCCTGGTTGTGTTCTATATTCCTCTCGATTAATAATCTAATTACTGCGATGAAATCACACGTACCTCTCCCCTTCCTAAACCCAAACTGATCACTTCCTAAGTAATCATTTGCCCTATTATCTATCCTTTTGTTTATGATCCTGAGAACAACTTTAGCTGCGTGGGATATCAAACTTATCGTCCTGTAGTCCTCACATGATGTAGCCTATACCATTTTCGGAATTGGAACTAAAACTTTTCTCACTAAGTCTTCCGGCCAGAATCCTTCCTCATAAATACTACGAATCAGCCCATATAGCCTCTTCTTCCCACGTTTTCCTAAACATTTCAATTGTTCCGCCGGAATGTTATCCTGCCCCACGGCCTTATTTAGTTTCATCTCCCTTAATGCCCTTACCATCTAATCGTCGAGTATGCCTGGACCGAAGCTGCCTTCTTCTACGTCGTATTCTTTTTCAATGTCTAACTTTGTTGGTCTAAGTTCTTTACAATACAGTTCTTCTATATACTCCTTCCATCTCTCTTGGATATTTCCTGCGTCAACTATCACCTTACCCGCCTTATCTCTAACTGCTATCGTTGATCTTCCTTTCTTACTTCCCGATAAAGATTTAACTTTGCGGTACAGCGCACCGATTTCACCCTTCCTCTGCAGACTTTCCATATCCTCGCACTGCGTCTTCCACCATGCTTCGTTTGCTTTATTTGTTGCCCGCCTCAATTTATTATTTAATTCTTTGCACTTAATTTTGCCTAATTCTGTATTGACATTCTTCCATTTTCGCCGCTCATCCATCTTTGTAATCATCTCATCCGTGATCCATGGTTTCCTAGTCCTTTTCGCGTTAACGGTTCCAATAGTGTCTTATGCGGCTTTAGACAACCCTTTCTTGATTCTTTCCCATTTTTCTTCAATAGTACTTAGCTACATACTATCCTCCATGATTTCCTCTAGCGCCTGTTTGTATTCCTTTTTTCAAACCATTTAATGCTTCTACATTCCATTTTCTAACTCGCTGCCCCTGCCTTATCTTTTTTAAACGGACGCTACATTTCATAACAAGTAAATTGTGGTCAGAGTCCGCATCCGCTCCCAGGAAGCAGTGCGAATGTATCACACTGTTCCTAAACCTGTCTCTAACCAGGATATAATCTAGCTGATACCTATCTGAGTTACCTGGCATTTTCCAAGCATACTTTTCCAAGCAGTCTTTTTTGGTGTCTAAACCAAGTGTTGGTGATGACTAACCCCTGTCTCCTGCAAAACTCAACTGCTTTCTCTCCGCGGTCATTCCTCGTGCCTAAACCGTAGTCCCCCACCTTATCACCATCTCTTCCTTCGCCTACCGTCGCATTCCAATCCCCTATCACTACCAAATGTTTCCCTGCCGGAACACTCGCGATTATGTCCTCTAACTGATCGTATATCCTATCGACCTCTTCTTCCTTATGGTTGCTCGGTGGCATGTATACATGAATAATAATTAAGTTCGTCGGTTCTGCTTTTATCTCTATTAGTAATAATCCATCTGTTACCTGCTCTATGTTGACTACGCTTCTTCCTACCTCTTTTTTTAATACAGGGTCACCCAAAAGTGGTAGGACTGATTTTATCTGGCGCGAACGGAGCGGTGAAGGGGGGTCTGCCTGGCAGGGTAAGGTGGAGGGGGCTCTTAGCGAATGACCGACACTACTTCCGTTGCCTGCGGGCTGTCGTTGAGTGATGACACCGTTTTTAGTGAAGCAAGGTTTTTGTCCGCGTCGAAAAACTAAATGAATCTGAATTTAGAGAAACGTTATTCCGTGAAGTTTTGATCGAAACTCGGGAAGACGGCAACTGAGACCCGCGATATGATCAAGCAGGCTTATGGGGACACCTTAAGCCATTCCACAGTATTTGAGAGGCACAAGTTGTTTAAAAAGGGTAGGGAGCCCGTTGAAGACGACCATCGCTCCGGACGGCCGTCGACGGCAAGAACCGACACGAATGTGGACAGAGTGAGGACACTGCTGAACACAGACCGACGCCTAACCAGTGAAGAAATTGCAGACCAGTTGGGTCTGTCTGCATCAAACGTCCAACGCATTATTTCACAGGATTTGGCCATTCGCAAGGTGTGCGCCAAGATGGTGCCGAAAATTCTGAGTGTCGACCAACAGCTCCTTGCGAAATACGGCGTTGCCACGTTGCCGCACCCGCCTTATTCTCCCGATCTGCCACCACCGGACTTCTTTTTCTTCCCCCTGACGAAAAGACAGCTCAAGGGACGACATTTTGACTCGATAAAGGCCGTTCAAGAGGCTTCGACGAGGGTCATCAACGGCATCCCCAAAGAAAATTTCCAGCGGGCGTACGGGGAATGGGAGCAACTTTATACTAAGTGTGTAGCAGCTCAGGCAGCATACTTTGAAGATTATTAAGTCGATGTACTATATGTATATCGTCAATAAAATTCTTGTAAAAAAATCAGTCCTATCACTTTTGGGCGCGACCCTGTACTACGGCAACCCCTCGTTGGCTCTCTGGATAATTGAGGTGGTTTCCCGTTTCCTTCCTCAATTGTGTTTTTAACATGACACCATCACTTACTGGCCGCCCCACTGCGGTCAGGCGCCATTGCAGCCGCCTCACTGAGGAACAGACGCTGCGAGGACTACCTTTCGTCTGGCTCCTAACCTTCGACCTATCTGGCATGGGTGACCCTACCAGGAGCAATAATTATTACTCCCGCCAGCACAGCTCCAGGGGTCATCGGAACGCACAAGCCCTTCCACCACGTCAAGGTTGTAGTCCGGGGAGGGATATACAGGTATGTATATATGTATATATGAAAATATGTATATATATATCCTGCCAATGGTAACTATCCCTTACGAGATTGCCGCCATGTCTTTATTATTTCCTATAGTTCGAGGGAAATACGAAAATTTAAATCCATTAGTGCTGCAATAAATCTTCCCGATTTTATGTTGATCTGATCTGCCATAGTAAGTCAGGGCATGTGATATTTCCTTCACATCCTCAGATAAGTAACTGCCTCGCAGTTTATTCAACCAAACAAATTTACGCAGTATATCCAACCTCTATTCAACCCTACAGCCAAGCAGTGGCTCCTATCCCAATTCATCCATTATTGTGTCGCGACACGGTAATCTTCTTCATGACAACTTTTGAAAAATCTAGCGGCTCTTCGTTTCACTCGATCTAGTTTCAAGATTAAGCTTATTTCATCGAGCGAGCCATATGCAGGGGTGAAGGCCCATTTAACAAGTCCATTTCCTCAAAACAATATACTCTGGCGAGTGCCACTCCAATGGAGTCTCACGTGATTTTTCCCGGCAGCGCTGAGACCCCTGGGAGGTCCAGCGCCGTCCATTCGGAGGTCGACCCAGCGGGCATTCCGATCAGGGGTCGGCGCGGGACTCGCTCCCCCGGCCGCTCAGGTCTCGAGAGCCGCCAATATTGAGCGCTCGTCGGCGCACCCGACGGCCCGACCCCAGCCACTCTCCCTCCCTCTCCCTCTCTCATCCTGCAGCCAATGATGACGCCTCCAATACGCGTCGTCACTCATCAACTGCAACTCCCGACTGAGCCAGTAAATAAAAATGTACTCACGTGGGTGATACGGGAACGTCAAAATTGAATACCTATTTTTTTTAAATACCTGAAAGAAGAAGAAAAAGAAATAAGTACTTACATTAATGAACATGAACACAAAACAATGAAATAATGGAAGGAAAACAGTTTGTTGCAGGGAAGAATGTTCGTAGGTGATGGATTTAACGAGCAGACAAATTGATTCTTTCCGAATTTTTTTTGAACAAAATTGGTTAGCAGTGCGAAAACATTTATTTGAGACAAGAAGCAATAGTCTATCATTTAAGGATGATAACTCCAAAATTTTTATGGGTTCGCCCTTAGACTATGTTGACAGAATTAGCATGAAAAGGTTCACCTCTAAAGTAAGCAACTAGGCCTAATATTTTCTTTACAAAAAAGAGACTCCCTGTGTGAAGGGGACCACGAGATGGCACACTCTTCACTTGAATTTCGTTCTTGATTGACTGGCAACTGCCTACTATATTTAGAGCTTCAGTGAGGATATTCAACGGAGAAACGAGACATGAGGAAGCGCTGAGGGCCCTTCATCAATGCAAATTTGTTTTTCAACCCTTAGAAATTATCAAACATTTACTTCTACCATGAAAGTATTTGCGGATAATTTTCCTTTCGCATTAAGAGAACATTTAGTATTTTAAATGAAAGAGTTGTTTTCCATGCTTAATTTTTTATAAAAAATTGGATAAAATAATGCTTTTCAAATTCCTAAATCTTAGCAAAACCGTTCTCCAAAAAATTACTGCATTTTTACTTTTAGCCGATGAAATATGTGCCAAAATGTTTACATCTAACGCACCGTGATCCCCATGTGGAAGATGAACTAGAGGGGATCCTTTAAGGGACCTGTCAGTTTTACATTCATCTCTCACGCAAGCCAAATCTCTAACGTGAAGCAGCAAACTGACACGCAACTTTTACTACGCCTGGGAGTACACTTGCACCATTTAAAAATTTGATATCTGGTCATTCTTCAAGTATACAAGGTTTGCATAGAGAGTGTCACGAACATTTCCTTCCTGTGCGTCGCAGCGCGTAGGCTTGGTAGTAGGAAGCCTGACCTTCTACACGCGCCAAGCGCCAATCGCCTGCGAGTGTTCATTCAGGCTAATTGGTGTTCTGCGTGAGCCCCCGTCGAGTGACTCGGTGCAAGCGCAAAATGCAGCGAACGGTTGAACAGCGGTGCGCCATCAAATTTTGTGCTGGACTGGAGAAATCGGGTACGGAGACGTTTGTCAGTCAGCCAAGGCGTTGCAAGCATTGCTTAGTGAATTGGAAATATAGTGCGACAGGTATGGGATGAGAATCAATATTAATAAAACAAAGGTTATGCGATTTTGTAGGAAGAAAAAGGTTAAGCTAAACATTAAAATAGGAGGGCAAGAACTAGAGCAGGTAGAACAGTTTACGCATCTCGGTAGTGTTTTGGACCAACACGGTCAAAGTAGTAGGGACGTAAGGAGAAGAATTGCGCTAGGGAAAGAGGCTTTCACAAGGAGGAGGGAGTTGATGACGGGGACTTTGAGTAAGGATGTTAAGAAAAGACTCGTAAAAACTTTGATATGGAGCGTAGCTATGTACGGCGTGGAAACGTGGTCATTGAAGCAGGAGGATAGACGTAGATTGGAGGCTTTTGAAATGTGGGTATGGAGAAGAATGGAGAAGGTGAAATGGACAGAGAAGAAAACAAATGAGGAAGTACTTGGTATGGTGGGCGAAGAGAGGGGTTTGTTGGGAGCAATCCTATGGAGGCAGGAAAAGTGGATGAAGGGGTTGTTGACCGGCAGTGGGATGTTGAAGACTGTGATTGAGGGTAGAATGTTGGGCAAAAGAGGAAAGGGAAGGAACAGGATAGGGATGTTGGACGGGATGAAGGGAGGAAGAAAGTACTCAGAGATGAAGAGGGACCTGATATAGAGTAAGATGATGGATTTTGTGTTTTGTTAGGAGTAATAAAATATTTGTTTGGTAGTTGTTTCCATCCAAAAACCTACCTTAACCGGTAGATTACTTTAATAAAAAAATATTCATGAAAATCGCCGATTTAAGATTACGGATCTCTCGCTAGACGTAGCTTCCAACACAGTGCTGCTTTGACAGTGACGCAGAATTGCATGCCGGTGTAAACAAGTGGTTAAAATGTAAGGCAGCGGCAGATTTCTTCAGAGACGGAATGGCACTAGGCTTGTGTATCGTTATGATAAATGCCTCAATTTGAATGGTGACCGTGTAGTAAAATAGTCAAAGAATGTGCAATTCAAATGTGTACAATGAAACTTTGTCTTGTCTCTAGGTTCATATTCTATTTCAAAACGTAAGTTACTTTCTGGACGGCGGTCGTACATGTGTCGAAGTACATTTCGAAACAGCATTGTGATCATGCTGGATTGCCGTTGTTGCCAAAGGTTCAGCGAATGAATGAAGTGAACATCAATGAAACTGCATTTGATTTTCTCGATACATGCGACTGTGATCGGGCCTCGACGAACGGCCGCTCAGCCGTGGTCGGATCGCGCGGTATTCGGCGAAGAGAGCCGCCGATGCTGCCACCTATGGCCGAGATCGTCTTTGGTGAAGCACATTTCCGGTGGCGATATCCTCGGCTCTCTTCGGCCGTCGTTCTATCGCCTCCCTGCCCCCTCCGCGATTCCCACGCCTTCTCCTTCCCCCTCCCGACACCCCTTTCCTTCGGGGAAAGGGGGAGAATGAAACGAAATCTACTCTGAAGAAAGACAACTCCCCCTCCCCGCTCTGTCCCTCCCGGTTCACATTGTTGTGCCGAGCGAGGGTTGGGGGTGTTCCGTCGGAGGGTTGGGGGGAGGAGCCGGGGGGCGTCGGGTAGCATGGGGGGCGGCCGAGTAATTAATTCGAAGGGGTCGAGCGCAGTTGTTAAGCGGCGGACCACTTGTTCCCCTCCCTCGGCGACTCCACCGCTCGGGCTGGGTCGTCAAACACCCCCGCGCCCGATATTCCAATGCTTACCCCTTCCTCCCTCCCTACCCTCTCTCCCGCCTCGTCCATTGATATTGATATTTTGATATCTATTGATATTTTAGTACCCCATAAGCCACCGGCATGGGGTGAATAAACACCAGACTAATTTTTACCCGAACATGATCCTACCGCGATCGGACTGCATTATTCTGTTCCCTTATTGTGCATGTAAAAAACTGCATTTTAAAATTTATCTGTTCTACAATTAATTAGAGAGATTGTATTGACATGATCTCTCCTACCGTAGTACAATGGCGGTGATAATACATTTTCAACATAGTGCTAAAAGCACGTCCTTCGAATTAATGCAAGAGATTTAATCTGAAATTTAACCTTCGCCCCAGTAAATGATTCCCAACCTAGCTGCTCTAAGTTTATCACATCAACCTTTCACAAATCTAACTCCCCTTCGCTGCACGCGATCCAATTCGACTATCAAACCAACTTCGTGAGGATCCCATATATTTGCAGCGTATTCTAAATGAAGCCTAACGAGCAAAAGCGAGGTTTGTCATCCATTTCCTGCCGAATGCTGGACTACTGACCGGGAGTCCCGGGATACAATTCGCCTGACCGATCACCCGTGCTCTGGTGATGTCCATGGGTACCATATCATCCCCCCAGAGAAACCACGGGCGCCACAGGGACATCACCCGCATATCCGAAATCCTATTCATCAATGTGTGAATTCCACACCCCTTGCGGGGCTTGCCATGCCATGACCTATCCTCTCACCCGCCAAACGCACCATCCGGGTGACTGCCGTGCTCGGTGGTGGCTTCCCTGACCGGAGCCATGCTTTCTGGATGCGACCGAGGCCATCCGGGGTGGCACCGTTAGCGGTGAAGACTGGGTGTTTCGAATTTCTGAAGGTTAATAAAGAAGCGCGTGGGCGATTGCGGATTCGCTCAAAGTCCCCATGCCGGCGAATACACGCATCGCTCACTTGGCACAAAGGAAGGATTCCAGAGGAATGGAACGGAAGACTGTTGTGTCGGAGATGGAATGTCAAGAGGCGGTGATGCCCTCAAATCTTTCCGTTTCAAAGGATTCAAATTGTGTTGGAAACGGCCAATGAAGGAAACCATACCCCTCCCCGAGTCCCTAACGAGAGGGGAGGAATGTGAACCACGAGGGCAGCGATGGAGAGGGCAGATAATGGAGAGGGCAGAGCTGAAAACTGAACCGAGGATTGCAGGATGTCCCTCCCGAGGAGACCCTCCCACGAAACGGGACTTACTCCGCTGAACCCTGGAGATTAAGATCTTCTGGTTTGAAAGCATCTTCAGGAGTCTCTTGTTTAGAGAAAGGATCCAATTTCAAAGAGGAATGGAAAATTCATCTTGCTAAGGATTAAATGCCGCTTCAGGGCGCGTATTGGCTCTAGCACCTTTCATCTAAAACAGCAATTCGACGCTCTCAATATTCCACATTTCTAACAAAATGTGAAATAATGAAAATATAAAATCAGATTTCTCAGAATATAAAATCGTGCTTAAAATAATGAAGTGTTACAATATGCAATGCCACATTAACCGGGTAAAAGTAATTAAAGCTGTAAATGGCTGAACCTTGGATATTCTACTTGTATTTACAACCGGTGTGGCGTAGCCGGGAAGATTGAGTCTTGATGATTTTCCGCAGTCGGGAGCCTATTGGATTGGTGGAATGCCACGATATTATTATTGGAAGCGTCTCAGTGGTATACAGATACCCCTCGAATATCTTCAATCCAATTTTCAAGTTTAGTGCAAAACGGGGAATCCAATTTCTCCATAATGCTTTATTCTAATATACTAATTCTAGGATTCCCGACCCGAGCACTGTGATCTCAATGCCGTGAACGAAAAAATTAAAAACCAAAAATAGATATGCATTAAAAAAACTCCGCCGCTTCTTTTGAACTCACTATTCTGAACTACCTGAACGAGATACGGTAAAAAAATTAGGCATAGGAATAAATAATTCCAGCCCTTCACCCGTATCTCAGCCCAAGTTTCATCCATTTAAGTCAACGTGGCTCGACAAGTCGGGGAATATCGGGCGAGTCAGGGGTTCGTTCGTCCAGCATGAATTTCATCATATGCAGAAATAGCGATTATTCAATGGTTAGCGCTTCATGGACGCTTATCACAATTCATCGATAGCTTAAAGAAAATGCGTGTTTCGATGTCAATATTCTTTTCTTGGATATTTACCGATGGCGTCAATCGCGTGAAGAAAATATTTTGTAGAAATGGGCGACGATGAAAAACACTCGAAGCTTCTCGAATGACGCGTCGCCTGCGTTACGGCCCTGGATTCTGTCGCTACGCACAAGGATTAAGTTTCGCGGATTTCACGCTCGGCCGTGACATCAACTGACCCGGCCACGCCGATTCCATGAAATAAGACGTGCACCCTCTGCTTGCGATACGATATATCGACATAAACGCCCCGCGACAACCGAAGAGGGGTATGGCAGGGGGTGGACACCGAAGGTGGGAAAGGCGAGTGACAAGGGATGATATGGGAGAGGAAGGGATAAAGGGAATAATAATCTTCCAAAAAATCATCAAACTACGTTTTACTTTGTATACATGCTGGAGGAAGACCCGTGAGTTGGCTAAGAACATGAAGACCCAAAACATGAATTGGCCAATTCGCCCAATAACTCATATTGCATGCAATGAGCGTCGACACACTTCTTCAGCTGCCAGCGGCTTGAGCACGACTCAAAGGATCCCCGGTAGATGGATTCCGGAAGTCCTTACGGGTACGCGTGCAACCTTCTTTGACGGGACATAGGGTCTAATAACGGTGTCCTTTGAGGGAGGATTTCAATTTTGGGAATAGGAAATAGTAGTCTGCTGGTGCCAAGTCGAGAGTGTATGGAGGTCGGGGAATCGTGACGGTGCTGTCGACAGAAGGTCTTCGCAAGCAGACACTCGACTCTGCTCTTGGTCGTCCGTCCAATGACCATCGGGACTAGTTTAGGGTAGATCTTTCGTGTCGTCAAATGTTCAGTGATAATGGTGTGCCCTTTCATCTAACCAATACGAATACCATCTCCGATGATGTACCGATTGCAGGGCTTAGCCGACGCTCTGAATTCAGTACTTCAGGCACTCGTTTCACGTTGTCGTCGGTACTTGACTTCGACCGCCATCCTGCGGGTGTGTGCTCCGACAAACTAAAGCAAACCCAACTGATTTTACGAATTCCCCGCCCACTTTCATTCCTACCTCGAGTTCTTCCCATGCCTCTTTGACCATTTCCTCTGCATACAGGTTGAACAGCAACTGTGATAATGGGCCACCCTGCCTTACACCTCTTCCTAACACTGCCCATCCTGACTCCCCGTTCCCCACCGGCACCTGAGCAGTCTGGGACATGTACAGGTTGCGGATTAGCCTCCTTTCCCTCAAATCTATTCCTATTTTCTTTAATATACTCATTAGTTTCTCCCAATTCACTCTATCAAACGCTTTTTCGACATGAATATATGATAGTGAATATCCACTGATTTTCACGGTCAGTTCATGTGACACGTGGCTAGGATGACCACTGCGTTGTTCTCGTCGTGAGCATTGGTGCTGTGGCCATTTGTACACTGAATGCACCACAGCCTCACTCCACCTTCACTCATTATTCCGTCTCTGTACACTCCGTACAAAGGCGCCTGTGAAATTCAATTGGTTTGTGACTTTTTTGCCAGTAAAAACCCGAACACAATTCCCACTTCACAACTCGCATTGTGATTTGCAATTGCGGCGCACATTTCAACAGTTCGCAAGGTGAGCAAAGTAGAAGAAGAACCACAGTCTGCACACACACACTGCCACCACGGCAGGATGGATGCGTAGTACTGTGTGTGGGGACGTTTAGACACCAACAAGATGGTTGCTCTATCCCTACCCACCGCTATGATAGGTCGAAACGTAAGTTACTTCCGTGTCAGCCCTCGTATTACCTTACATTGCGAAAACTTATCTCATTTTCCATGAATATTCCTCAAACAATGAGTGCTTTGAAGCTATTTGTTTTTATTTAAATAGATTTTCCAAAAATGTTTCACTTTGCGAGTTCATGGTTCTTCACGTATTGATGGAAATGTAAAAACTTGACTTACTTTTTGCATAACACGCCCGGCGCAAATATAACATACGTTCAAGAAATTTTAATAAATTAACCATAACTGTATTTTCTGGTAATAATTCATTGTGTTCAGGCTGAATCGGATAGTAATGCTTGAGTAGTGTTCTGTCGTACTGTTCCCGTTAAATAGTATTCCTGTTATTTCGCAAATAAAACGTCCATTTGAAATAAAGTAGTTGCTGACTTGTATATGTCTCGGACACGAATTGCCGCATCAACCATGCTTATTTAGACAAAATAATTATTATTAGCTCTGTTAATGAAAGTTTTAATTTGCTTGGCTGGCAATTAATTGCAACGTAATGAAGAATGTGAATCATGCAAGGACTAATTTTTCCACGAAAAATTAGAAACCAACTACGGCATGGAAAATATATCCGCAATGTTGTTGGAGGACTATTTTTTTAAAAAAATGAAGCGATTTCAGTTTATTTTTATTTAGGAATCATTTATTACACCGTAACGTTTAATAACGGCTTAGTTGAGTAGCATATCACCCCCGAAAAAATAGGGAATTCACTAGCAAAAAAGTTCCTACCTCAGCAGAGTATCTTTCAATTTCGACATACCTACCGCCAGGTGAGAAAGACGAAAACAAATATGAATAATCAACGCAAAGGAAGGAAAAATCCAAAATTAAGGCGTTCTGTTTAAATAATATATAAATTTCCGGGAAAGAAAACACTACCTTAAGCATATACCTTTTAAGCAGCCAATACAGCAGCGGAATTGCGGCTGGCCTCAATCTACATCCGTCCATCCACTTCGTACGTGACTTCACCCGCAGCGATTTCTTACGCTCAAAACATCCTCGATCTCTCATTTCCTCTTCTAAGGAATTGGCATAATATTTTTTTCCTATCGCGCGACTCGATTGGTGAGAATGACCGATATATTTTTCAAATGAAAGGAATCAAACGACCTTAAAGCCAGACGCCGGAAACGAATCTCGACAGCGAAATGCTCGCATGCATAGTGATGACGAGTGCTCCACTCCAATTTGGAGCGGCGCTTGTACGTGTTCGCGCCCGACTCATTCGGACTCACCTCGCCGCTCTCCTCGAAAGTGCGAGAGGCATCTCGAGGAGGGCCTTCGGGCAAGTCGACCGAGGGAATCGATTATCGAATGAGTGGGTGGGGCGCCCGAGAGATGGATTGGATGTCGGAGGGGCGGGAGGGGGAAATGCCTTCTTCTTCGCCAGGTGGGAGAGGGGGCCGGGGGGTAGGGGAGGGGGGCACCCCGAAATGGACCCGCGGGGATGGATGCGACAGAGAGGAGCATTAATTCGAGAGAGATCCGTCTTACAAAACGAGGAGATGGGGGCGGCGGCAGAGATGGCGAGACGGGGGCGGAGGGGGGGCGAACTCACCTCCACCCCCGGCAACTCCGGTGTCTTCTTCTTCGACTCCCGTCCACCCACTCGCAGAAACACGCACGCATCAATCGCCGGCCCTTAATCCGATCCATTCGCTGATCAGGATCTATCACGCCCCCCTCCGGTACAAATCGAGCGAAATGAAAGGCATATTCTACTGTTTCAGGCTTCACCTCGTGGAAGTACTTCATATCCATATTAAAAGGACTTGGTACTTTTCCACAGATTTATATCATAAGGTACAACGTGTTTCACCGACTTGCGGCATCATCAGGTACAAATATACTTAATAACAATGCGAGAATATACACGCTGAGGACAGAGTGGGGGGGCGGGGAGGGGAAGGAGGGCCTGAGAGGGGAGGGGGCGACCGGGTGCGTTGAGGGGCTGGTTTGACCGATTCCAGGCTAGTGTCTCTCAGAGAGGAGTGGGGAGGGGGACGGGGACAGTTGCTCGTTACAAAGTGCCAAGTTGGGGTTTGCTAGGTCTCCCTTTGCTCCAGAGCGTCCATTTTTAATCATTTTGGGAAAGTCACTGCTGTGGCCGAATTCTAGTAGGTGCTGAGCAAAGAGTGAGTTGGTATTCTTATTTTGGTGACACCTTGCGTGTTCCTTGGCTCGTAGCTTGACATTCCTCCCTGTCTGACCAACATAAACGGTGTTGTAAGTCTCGCATTTCAGTTTATAAATACCTGATTTAAGAAGGCTATCCTGGGTGTCTTTACCATTGATTAGAAGTTTTGAGAGGGCTAGGGGTGTGTAAAAGGCTGCTCTGAGTGAGGTGGGTAGGTAGTTGGAAATCCTATATGAAAGATGTCCCAGAAATGGGATCGAGCACCACCTTATTGAAATGTAATGAAATAATTGACTTTGTAATTCCAAACACTTTATTTAAAAAAAAACACGACCCAGGTTTCGACGGTGAACGTCATCATCAGGTGGTCCTCATAGAAGCACGCTGGCTGTATATACCTTCTGATCATAGGAGGGGGTTAGGTTGGTCAGAGAGCTAGGTTGGAGGGGTAAAAAGGTTACAATGTAGCTGGGAAGAAAAGAGAATTACATTTTTGACTTAGAAGAGTGGTAGGTCTAGGAGTGGGGAGTGGGAGGGATACAAAATTTCGTTGGCAAGATCATCTTTCCAACGGGCACATTTCAAAATTTCTAACTGTTCCAAAGCATCGAGCCTTTGACCTTTTTCTTCAAAACGAATAATTTTTGTCACAAAGTCACTGTTGTGGTCACTTTCGATAAGGTGCTTTGCAAAGAGGGATGTTATGTTCTTATTTTTTACACATGTTTGGTGTTCTTTAATCCTTCCTTTAAATTTCCGTCCTGTTTACCCAATATACTTTGTGCTACAATCCGAGCACTTTAACTCATGCAATCCACTCCTCTCGTTTTGGGGACTTTGTCTTTAGTGTGAGAGATCAGACTCTTAAGGCATGAACCACTGTAAAAGGCACATTTAATTTTTTCTTTAGGAAAACTTTTAATTACTTTTTGAAAAATAGTCCCAAGATATAGTATTCTCTGCCATTTGGCAGTGGGATCTTTTAAATGTTCGGGGTTGTAAATGTGGCTTAAGGCTATTTTTGTAAGAGTAGTCCGGTAAAGTTTATTTATTAGATCTTCTGAATAACCATTGTTTACTGCTAACGTTTTAATTACATTAAGTTCCTTATTTACATTGAATTTTGACATAGGGGTAGCGGTTAAACGGTGGATCATCGCATGAAATGCCAAAAGCTTTTGGGTGAAGCAATGCCTTGAAGAGGAATTAATTAATTGGTCTGTGTACATTTCTTTCCTAAAAGTGGAATACTGTAACCCGTCTTTGTCTTTAGAAATGGATAGGTTGAGGATATTCAGGGAACCTTTTTCCTCTTTTTCACACGTGAATTGTACATTAGAATTGATAGAATTTAGATGTGCTAGAAACTGATCTAGTTGCCTATCAGAACCTGTCCACACACAGAAGACATCGTCTACATATCTTAGCCAACAAAATACATTATTAATGAGAGGGTGAGCTGAGGAGAACAAAACTTTTTCAAAATTGTCCATATACATATCGGCCAGGAGTGGGGACAAGGGCGAGCCCATGGCTAAACCATTGGGTTGTTGGAAATAGGTACCATTAAAAATGAAATAATTTTGGGAAACACACGTCTTAAGTAATACGCAAAGTTCACTTATAACTGACACTGTGATGGATTTCCGGATGAGGATGTCTTCGGCAAGGTTCACCGCTTCCATGGGTGGCACGCTGGTGAAAAGGTTGCGTACATCGAAGGAAACAAGCATGCATTTTTTCGGGATGACCTTTCTCATAAGTTTGTTGACAAGGTCCAAGGAATTCACTACACCATATTCCGTGGAAAATTTGGAAACCTCCCTGAAGAGTACATTAAGCCTTTTCGCCAGTATGTGGTTGGGAGCTGACATATTTGATACAACAGGTCTGATCGGAATCCCATTTTTGTGAACTTAAGGTATGCTGAGGGATTCATTTGCACTAGTTTGAACATTTCACAACTTTTAAATAACGTATCACAAGATTTAATCACTTTCTTAATTTCTAGTTGAAACTTGGGGGTTGGGTCTGAACGAAGTACTTCAATATTATTCGTTCGATTTCGGCCATTGATTTTTGTTTTTTCCGTAGTAATTCATCAACTAGCTTAGGGTTGTGGCCATTGTTGGTAGCTATATCCGTGATTGTTCGAGTACAACGTTGAAGTTTCTGGGGGAAAGGGGGATGTGTAGGAGGCGGTGGATCATCGAATGGAGGGCCGCATGTTTTTGAGAAAAATGGTGGGCGGAATCAATAGGAATTATGTGGTCTCTATAGGTGGATTTCCTGTAAATTGCTAACTCATGTTTTTATTACCTTAAAGTAATTGACAAGTCGAGGAAGTTGATTGTGCCGTTGACGTCTTTTTCCATGGGGAAGGAAATATTCCGATGGAGTGTGTTCACATAATTGAGGAAAGTGTATAACTGGCGTTTGGCTCCTCTCCAAAGGCATAGAATGTTTTTAACGTAACGGAACCAATAACCCACGTTTTTTACATGCTGATTCTCAGTATTGGAAATATTTCCTTCTAATAAATTGAGGAAGAGTTCGGCTAGAAAGGGAGAAAGGGAGGAAACCATAGCTAGCTCATCCGTTTGACTATAAAAAATGTGGTTGAAACTAAAATCGTTTTGGTTAGCTGTCATTTTGATGAGGGAGATCAATTCGTGGGACATATTTTGGGCGACGGTGGGATCATCGAGGAGTTCTTTCGCCCTAAGCAAGGCTTCACCTGTGAGCACAAAAGTAAATAAATTCTTAATGTCAAATGAGACTAGTCTCCCTTTATCCGGTACATTGATTTCTTTTACTGTTTTGGCAAGCTCTATTGAGTTTTTAACTGCGTATTTAGGTCTATACCTGTGAAATCTCGGAGCGAATTGTTTAATTTACGTGACAGAAGGTGTGAAGGGGCGGACACAGCTGAGACTACAGCTGAGAGCTGCAAGTCGGTGAAACGCGTTGTACCTTATAGTAAAAATCTGTGGAAAAGTACCAAGTCCTTTTAATATGGAAATTAAAAGGGTTCCGTCGACCCTTTGGCGCACCATAACCGTCCGGGACGCCATTAAGGGTTGAATTGAAAACTATGTGAGACGATTTTTGTTTCAAAATTGCTGATACCCATCGCAATGTTAAACTCAGCGTTACCTAATATCATTTATTTACGATATTGAACATCGCAGAGAAGATTACTTGGTTTATCGAATAACGCATTTAAGTTTATACGCAGCGCATTTCTCTTTTTGTTCGGTTAACCTTAGGATATAAAAAGCATATTTCGCAACAAAACAATCACTTGAAGTTTTGTAATTATTTAATCCCCTGAAACATTATAAATTACAGATTAAATATACAGGAACGTATTGGAAGACTCTTTTAAGCCGTGATGCTGAAAATGAATCATTATCTCCATCGTACTTACAGTGGGAGAAATCATGCCGATAAAGTTGGAGGGGTTAAGTGTAGAACGGATGGATTTGAGACGTCATTTTTTCCACGAACGATTAGGGATTATAATAATACTCGTATTGTCCTACTGTGGTAGGGGTTAAAATACCCGGGTCAAAATTAGTTTGGGGTGTATTCACCTCCTGCCACACACCCTAGTGGTGGCTAGCAGGGTATTAAAATATCTACACCCATTATAATGCTTAAATGGCCCAAAAGGAGTAACTAATGTTTAATGCCTCAATTAAACCGTCAAAACGAGGTGGTAATACAATTCAGAAACATGAATTTTCCTTCTCATTTAGAATTAGAAACGATCTTCAGTATTTAAACGATTTAGGTTCACTCCATGGCTTTCCGAAATACAACAGAAGGTCACCACAGCGTTACAGATAACATGAAGAAGTTGGCAGGAGAAACTACACGTGCTTCCTTTTCACAGATGCGTCACGGTGATTCATTTAGAAGCGCAACCGCAGTGGTGCACGCTCCTCGCCGGGTGCACCACAATGCGCTTCCCACCATCCCGATCGACTCACCACGGACGATCGATTCGAAGTTGTCGCACAACAACGAAGAGTCGCGGCAACTCTTGATTTTTCCAAATCGATCAAAACTGTTCCTAGCTAAGTCATTAAGAAATCGAGCAGTTGTTAGAAGTTTACAAATATATTCAAATCTAACACAAAAATCCCACCAATAAACACAAAATATTGTACTGTTACAACAACGAGAATTACTATACATTCCCATCGTGATTTCGAAGAAAGCCAAGCTGTTTTAATCCCGTGTTCTCTGGTTGGGAGCACGTCGTGGGAAAATACCACGTCGACTCATATTTCCCATTACGCTTTACTGGAATGTCCACTGGACATACAGGAATTAATTATTGACTCTTGCATTTATTCGTGGTTCAGCAGGGATACCATAAACCTAGTGCCAAAAAGCAATTGATTTAGATTAGGGCGAAATTGAGAGTGGAACCATGAACAAAATGATTTGAACACGGAGTTTAAGCGACCGGAAAATTATTCATGATATTGCGGACTTTTTATTAAATTCTGAATTCAAATGAAGCGTGGGTGACCTCATCTAACGACGGGCAGCTCACCCCGGAGACGCCCTCTGCATGAACTGACACGCCTAACCACGGTAAAAGCCGCCCACAACGCCCCCCTCGTCACAAACACTTCACTAACACTGGAAATCGGTGAATTGCCGTCCCAGACCCACAATTACAGAACTGCACAATGCGCTCTCTTACGCAAACTAATTGATGTCAACAAAAGCGAAGACCCGTCCAGTGCTGAATGGACCATACTCGTCGGCCTAGGTCGTCATGATAACACCTAACATTGAATGACCGCAAGGAAATGTTTTTTCGCCATCAAATTGAACACTCGGCCGTAAATAGGGTGCGGCAACATAGCTTCCTTTTTTCCAATGCAAATGGAATGTGTATCGCGGAGAAACTCCCATAGTGGTAGGAGTGGAACGGGGAGAATAATTCGATACGTAACTCCAGGACGGGTCTCGAGTCGAATCGATTCGCGGTCGGGCCCCATCGCAATGTCCCCGAGGCCTTCTTTCTTTCCATGACGGACGGAATGCTTCCCGAATGGGGCTCGGGACAGCGACGGGGGGAAAGGGAGGAGGGGGGGTGTGCTGGCAGCGTGGAGAGGGAGCCGGGTGTTGATGATTTGCCTGTCAAGGCGTTCTCCGATGACAGCCCGAGCAATTCGACCCGCAGCCAAATGAAGACGACGATGGATACGTGTGTTCCGTCGCTACACACACACGCACACTCCATCTTTCGCCGCCGCGACGAACAATGGCGAATAGGTCGACATAATTATTATCGTCAGTGGCGCCTCTCGTCTCGGCCACCCCCTCCGCCCCCCCAACCCCCGGGGCTTTTTCCCAGACGGAGATGGGCCCCTTTTCGATTATCGCCGTTTCGAGCTTTTCCTTTCCAATCACGGCGTCTCCAATCCGCAAGAAAGAATCGCATCGGCTTTCACTAACAGCGCGCGAGTTAAGGAACAAGGCGGACTGGAAGGGATTCGCGAGACCTGCCAGGAAAAAAACCATGTCTCGGAATTTAAGTACGAGATGCCTTCAAGTTCTGAGGCATCGCAGGTCTTCCCACTGGGGCTACAAAGATGTATCGCGGATGTGATTGAGCTGAAAATACGCGAACACACTCATTGGACGAAAGGCAGAGATGGCTGCACCATGCAATGCTTACAGGGTTCGCGTAGCTACCGCTAGAGTAAAAAGCATTTTCATTACCGGAAATAGTGTCGGCTATTGTAAGCGATAAACTTGCAATCTTGATTGCCTTTCCTCAAATTGCATGGCTTTGTACATCCATCGAAATTCACTGTCAATTGCATGAGGTATGCGGTGATGGTGTGATACATGCTCTTTATGAAAAGCATCGGGAAAATATTCGGAAAAGTGGTAGCTTTCAGGTATTACTCCAATGTCTCTCAAAATTAGTCAAAGTACGTCTCTTGAGCGTCGACACCCATGAAATTAATGGTGTGATATATTTTATTAAAATTACGGTTCCGGGATTCACGATCAACACGCTTCATGACTCTGGGTACGCGCAGCCGTAGCGTGTAAATGCAACAACTTCAGAAGAGTTGCGCCAAAGAGAAACATTTATGGTTCAACCTAAACTCTCCTATATACCCTTGACAGGCTAAGTAAAGTTGACTACAATCTGACGTCACGCAGTATTTTCGCCGCGCGTTTTTAGCTCTCCATTTAAGGGAATCGCAGTGCAGATCTGTTAAATATATGCATCCAAAAAGTTAAACTAAAATATAGGTAATTCGGTGTAAAAGCAAGGCTTGTGAAAAACGCATTGGGAAACGTTGCAATAGGAAAATATATGTATTTCAGATATAACTACAATGCCTCGAAATTCTTCAAAGTACTTCCCTTAAGAGCGTCGACGCAATTTCGCCGGAGCGGCTTCTCCACGACTCGGAGGCTTCATGGTAAGCGGATAAGACCGTTCAGGGTACGCGCGTGCTAGCTATTATACTATTCTTTGCCATACTACTTTGACCGAGTTGGTCCAAAACACTACCGAGATACGTAAACTGTTCTACCTGCTCTAGTTTTTGCCCTCCTATTTTAAAGTTTATCTTAGCCTTTTCTTTCTAGAATTTCGCATATCCTTTGTTTTATTAATATTGATTCTCATACCATACCTGTCGCACTGAATTTCCATTTCACTAAGTAATGCTTGCAGCCCCTTGGTTGACTGACAAACTAAAGCTTGGTCATCAGCAAACCTAACTGATTTTCCGAATTCCCCGCCCACCTACATTCCTCCCTCCAGTTCTTCCCATGCCTCTTTGATCATTTCCTCTGCATATAGGTTGAACAGCAACGGTGATAATGGGCACCCCTGCCTTACACTTCTTCTTTACACTGCCCATCCTGACTCCCCGCTCCCCACCCGCACCTGAGCAGTCTGAGACATGTACAGGTTGCGGATTAGCCTCCTTTCCCTCCAATCTATTCCTATTTTCTGCAATATACTCATTAGTTTTTCCCAATTCACTCAATCAAACGCTTTTTCGAAATCTCCGAAACAGGAAAATACCTCCTGGTTGTGTTCTACATACCTCTCGATTAATAATCTCATTACTGCGATGACATCACACGTACCTCCCCCCTTCCTAAACCCAAACTGTACATCCCCTAATTAATCATTTGCGCTACTCTCTATCCTTTTGTTTACGGTCCTGAGAACAACTTTAGCTGCGTAGGATATCAAACTTATCGTCCTGTAGTCCTCATTAGATGTAGCCTTTACCTTTTTCGGAATAGGAACTAAAACTGCTCTCACAAAGTCTTCCGGCCAGATTCCTTCCTCATATATACTACGGATCAGCCCATACAACCTCCTCCTCCCACATTTTCCTAAACATTTCAATACTGCCGCGGGAATGTTTTCCACCCCCACGGCCTTATTTAGTTTCATCTCCCTTAATGCCCTTTCTATCTCATTGTCTAGTATGCCTGGACCTAAGCTGTCTTCTTCTACGTCATTTTCTTTTTCAATGTCTAACTTTGTTGATCTGAGTTCTTTACCATACAGTTCTTCTATATACTCCTTCCATCTCTCTTGGATCTTTCCTTCGTCAACTATTGTCTCACCAGACTTATCTCTAACTGTTAGAATAGATTTACCAATCAATTACATATGTACACCTGTACAGTGAAGACATATGACACCTGTCATATGGAAAACTCAAGTGGAATATCAAATCCTATGCAATTGACGTTCCATAGAAATAAAACTAATCCGATCAAATTTAAAGGAATGAATTCCCGGCTGACTGAATGGCACACGACAACCCCCATGTGTGAGAAAGATGAACCTTCATTTTGAATGCTTATAATCAACCGTAGGCGCTGTTACTTGGTGCGAGGTACTCGCGATGAAACATAAGCAATTAGTAATTTTCCTAATTTAGTTATTGAAATAACCAATCGGGTTCCTCATTTTCACATAAGTCATGAGTGATTTGGTAATAATAGGAAAAAAGCAAAACCGATTAAGAATGTTAATGAACAATGTGTGGAAAATTACAGCGTGTTTGTCTTTCGATCGAAAGGTTGGCAGGACTGGATGCGATTACGATGGTAATTTCGCACAACCTGTTTATTATTATTATTATTAGTTAATCTACATGTTAAGGTAGGTTTTTGGATGGACACAACTACCAAATAAACATTTTATTACTCCTAACAAAACACAAAATCCAGCATTCTACTCTACATCAGGTCCCTCTTCATCTCTGAGTACTTTCTTCCTCCCTTCATCCCGTCCAACATCCCTATCCTGTTCCTTCCCTTTCCTCTTTTGCCCAACATTCTCCCCTCTATCACAGTCTTCAACATCCCACTGCCTGCCAACACCCCCTTCATCCACTTTTCCTGCCTCCATAGGATTGCTCCCAAAAAACCCCTCTCTTCGCCCACCATACCAAGTACTTCCTCATTTGTTTTCTTCTCTGTCCATTTCACCTTCTCCATTCTTCTCCACACCCACATTTCAAAAGCCTCCAATCTACGTCTATCCTCCTGCTTCAATGACCACGTTTCCGCGCCGTACATAGCTACGCTCCATATCAAAGTTTTTACGAGTCTTTTCTTGATATCCTTGCTCAACATCCCTGTCATCAACTCCCTCCTCCTTGTGAAAGCCTCTTTGCCTAGCGCAATTCTTCCCCTTACGTCGCTACTACTTTGATCGTGTTGGTCCAAAACACTACCGAGATACGTAAACTGTTCTACTTGCTCTAGTTTTTGCCCTCCTATTTTAATGTTTAGCTTAACCTTTTTCTTCCTACCAAATCGCATAACCTTTGTTTTATTAATATTGATTCTCATCCCATACCTGTCGCACTATATTCCAATTCACTAAGCAATGCTTGCAACGCCTTGGCTGACTGAAAAACGAAAGCTTGGTCATCAGCAAACCTAACTAATTTTTTACGAATTCCCCGCCCACCTACATTCCTCCCTCCAGTTCTTCCCATGCCTCTTTGATCATTTCCTCTGCATATAGGTTGAATAGCAACGGTGATAATGGGATACCCTGCCTCACACCCCTTCCTAACACTGTCCATCCGGACTCCCCGTTTCCCACCCGCACCTGAGCTGTCTGAGACATGTACAGGTTGCGGATTAGCCTCCTGCCCCTCCATTCGATTCCTATTTTCTGCAGAATACTCATTATTTTTTCCCAATTCACTCAATCAAACGCTTTTTCGAAACCTATGAAACAGGCAATTACCTCCTGGTTGTATTCTATATTCCTCTCGATTAATAATTTCATTTAAGCCATGGCATCACGCGTACCTCTCCCCTTCCTAAACCCAAACTTATCATCCCCTAAGTAATCATTTGCCCTACTCTCTATCCTTTTGTTTATGATCCTGAGAACAACTTTAGCTCCGTGGGATATCAAACTTATCGTCCTGCAGTCCTCATATGATGTAGCCTTTACCTTTTTCGGAATAGGAACTAAAACTGATCTCACAAAGTCTTCCGGCCAGATTCCTTCCTCATATATACTACGGATCAGCCCATACAACCTCTTCCTCCCACATTTTCCTAAACATTTCAATACTGCCCCGGGAATGTTATCCACCCCCACGGCCTTATTTAGTTTCATCTCCCTTAATGCCCTTTCTATCTCATTGTCTAGTATGCCTGGACCTAAGCTATCTTCCTCTACGTCATGTTCCTTTTCTATGTCTAACTTTGTTAGTCGAAGTTCTTTACTGTACAGTTCTTCTATATACTCCTTCCATCTCTCTTGGATATTTTCTGCGTCAACTGTTACCTTACCCGCCTTATCTCTAACTGCTATCGTTGATCTCCCTTTCTTACTTCCCGATAAAGATTTAACTTTGCTGTTCAGCGCACCGATTTCACCTTCCTCTGCAGACTTTCCATACTTTCGCACTGCGTCTTCCACCATGCTTCGTTTGCTTTATTTGTTGCCCGCCTCAATTTATTATTTAATTCTTTGCACTTCATTTTGCCTGACTCTGCGTGTGCATTCTTCCATTTTCTCTTCTCATCCATCTTTGTAATCATCTCATCCGTGATCCACGGTTTCCTAGTCCTTTTTGCGTTAACGGTTCCAATAGTGTCTTTTGCGGCGTCGGGCAACCCTTTCTTGATACTTTCCCATTTTTCTTCGATAGTACTTAGCTCTTTACCATCCTCCATGATTTCCTCTACCGCCTGTTTGTATTTCTTCCTTTTCAAACCATTTAATGCTTCTTCATTCCATATCCTAACTCGCCGCCGCTGCCTTATCTTTTTGAAACGGACGCTACATTTCATAACGACTAAATTGTGGTCAGAATCCGCATCCGCTCCCAGGAAGCAGTGCGAATTTATCACACTGTTCCTTAATGTGTCTAACCAGTTTATAATCTAGCTGATACCTTTCTGAGTCACCTGGCATTTTCCATGTATACCTGCGTCTTTTGTGGTGTCTAAACCAAGTGTTGGTGATGACTAACCCCTGTCTCCTACAGAACTCAAATGCTTCCTTCCCGCGGTCATTCCTCGTGCCTAAACCGTAGTCCCCCACCTCAACACCATCTCTTCCTTCGCCTACATTCACATTCCAATCCCCCATCACTATCAAATGTTTCCCTGCAGGAACACACGCGATTATGTCCTCTTATCGATCGTATATCTTATTGACCTCTTCCTCTGTATGGTTGTTCGACGGTATATATACGTGAATAATAACCAAGTTCGTCGGTTTGTTGGGACATTATCATGAGATAAACGAAAACAGTGTAGAGTTTTTGTAATCTTACGCATTTAACATTTATCCAAATTTATTTTAAAGAGTACTGCATTATCCACTTCCTTTTGTGCTAATTCTTTAATTCTGAAGGTGCATCGAAAAAAAAAGAAGAAATGACTGAACACTAATGGCCAACAATCGAAATGGAATGACGTCGTTTCGCTTTAATATAAGTAAGAGTAACATGCTTGACATTTTATAATTTCTGCACGTTTACCAATGGTGTTGTGAGTTAGCTGAACGCAGTAGTGAAATATACGCACGAATAGGTAGGAGACATAACATAATTGCCATTTTGAGAGTATTTTCCTCACTCATAAATTATTTGAACGTGTGTTGAATTTTCGCATTTTGATGCGAATGCAAAATATGTGCGAGTGACCGCATTCACTCACGTCCAATAATCTAATAATATAAATCCTAAATAAATACGCGATGAATGCAGAAAAGTGCACGCAATACTTAAATAGATGTGGGTAAATGCAGAGGCATACGAAATGCGCCATATGCTATTGGTCGAGGGTGATATTCAAAGTCAACGATACGAATTATTTAACATTGTGCTTAGTTGACAATAAATTGATCCGTATATCGAATCGAAACACGAAGAGTCGCAGATTAAGAACAGCAAAAACAATAGTCACAAATCGGATCTTGGGACCCGCCCGAGAAAATAATTATCCCACGATCAGTGTTGCAGAAACGTTAAAATATTAAAAATGGAGTAAAATCATCCATACATCGGTCCACGCACTTACGCGAATCCCATGCGCCAACAATGGGACATGTGATTCTTGTTCAAAAAACGACACTTCCTCAGGCATAAAATATCGAAAGGCAGGCCCGGACCGCTGTACTTTCCGCAAAGATCACTAAGAAATGGCGCTTCGGGTGAGACTGCGCTCAATCTTAAGACCTATTGCCCACTTGTAAGATATAATCATGGAGGTAATTAATACCATAGTAGTACATATACATGCATCTGACCCTGTGCACCAATTTTTCATGAGGGGCTCAATCGAAATCTTTCTAATGCATTCCCATTCCAAGATTTCAGGATATCTTCAATCAAAGCAAGCCAAACACTTCCTGCCACACGCCTCCACCCAGGAGGACTCAGGTTAAGACTTGAGCAAACACACGGATAAGTGCTGGAGGTAAGTTGTAAGAAGTACACATAAACACTAACGCACGAAGTCAACTATTCATTTGTCTTAGAAGTTACTTCGCTCGCGCGAATAATGAGACCGTTTAGAAGTAAATGCAGTGAAAGAATTAAGTAGAGCCCACTTACAGCACACACAATAGTTAGCAGTAGTGGGTTGTTGGTGAGAAGCGGAGTGACATAGCTGCCGGCCAGACTAAGTGGCAATAGCGAGGAGCTGGGTCCTTGGGCAGCAGCAACACGCACCGGGAATATATGCATGCTGATGGCCATTGGCGGTTAATAACGGAGATGAAGGGAGCGGTGCGCATCAAAGGTGTGTCGGGTCCCGAAGAGGGGGCGGGATGAATGGGGGCGTGCCGCAAGGCAGGGAGGGGTGGAGGAAGGGGGTTTCAAAAGGGAGCACACACACAGCAAAGGGTCCACGGTGGTAGTAGCGACGGGGGAGGGGGGAAATATCAAACGGCGAATGCGGAGTGGGGCAGCCGGCGCTTGATTAACGGAACGTGGAAGTGGCGACGGGGGGGGGCGAGAAAGGGGGGGGAGGGAGGGTGGGCAATCGGTTAAAAAGAGCGGAAGAGGGAGAATTAGGGATGAAAGCCATGGGGGGAGGGTGCGCCGCTTACCCTCCCTCCCACCGGCCAGTCACCACTGGCCAAAAGTCAGGCTTCGCTGAGCTAAGGAGTTAAAATCATTGATTGGCCGACAACAGCACCAGTGTGAACCGATAACTAAGGATGTATAGTCGAGGAGAGAGAGGTAGGGGGGAGTAAATGAATCGATTTGAATCGAATCGAACTCACGATGTCAACCAGGTGGGAACGTTCTTAACCGTACGACATTTGAAAAAGAATTTCGTCTGGCAGAGATCTTTTCACTAAGAGGAGAGATCTGGGCAGGATACTGCAACATTACTATAACATGGTTTGTATTAAAAGTATCGGGAAAGGGTTCGGAAAAATAGAACTGTTACTGTCTTATCAATGCCAATGCGATGTGTTGTCATGCGCACACTTAACCGACTCGGTCCCGAATTCAGAACTTCACGCACACGGCGGAAAAAATTGCTATCTAAACTTTTTATACAAACATGATATGTATCGAAAGCATCACTGGAAAATTTAATAAGGATCAAAGCAGTCAAGGGCTCGAAAACTTGATCTCTGAGGAAAGAGGATAAGCGTTGATTGTTGGATTTTGGTGAGGAGTATGATGGAAAAAGTGAAATGGGCAGAAGAAAAACAAACGAAGGGATGGGCTTAGTGCGTCTGGGTATTTGGAGGGACAGGCACGGGAGGAGAATTTGCAGAAAAGATTGAGGGGGGGGGAGGACGGTGGGTATATTTAATGGGTCGGAGGCCTTAAAGGGAAGATGTGAATGGCAATGTTGGACGGAATGAGGGGAATAGGAAGCATTTGGGGCTAAATAATTAATGGCAGAACCTCCAACGATTCATTTGTATGCTTTTCAAGGGAGAGCTTCATCGGGAGCATTGGCCAGAAAAATATAAAATCCTTCATCGATTGGGGAATTGTTGACTTTAGTGCATCGGTTAGCAAAATTAGCAGAGCGTTAACTAGGACATGGAATTGTTTCCCAAAGGGGGAAACACGGCATTTAGCAATGGTTTCGCTGGCCTAGTCAAAAAACCACCACTCATCATTGTCTCCACAGAAGAGAAACAGAAAAATTTTTAGTGACATAGGAGTTAAATACTCAACACTTAAAACACCGCAGCATTTTTTGAGACTATAACCGTAAAAAACCACGTTCCGTTACAATCTTTTAGCTGTTTCACATATGGGACCATTGAACCAGATATTTCTACCACAAGTCCAGTAGAAGTCCACCAGACTGTCAGTACAAGTCCACCAGAGCTGGATCAGACTAATACAAAATCCGATTTCCTGAATATAACTCGACGACTACAGTTTATAAAGGGGACGTATGCAATAAAATAATTGTTGCGGCGTAATCGAGGAGTATCTGCATGGAATCAATGGATGGAAGATGGAAGCCATCATTCTTTTATGTAGCCATGACAATAATTATTTCAACAAGTGCCTGATTAGCCTTCATTTCGTCACAAATCAATTAAAATCACCCCAAACACCCGAACCGCACCACGTGCGCGCCATTGCGGCCCGCTTCACAATTGAGCGCCCACACTTTTGATGCTTGAATGCACGCAATGCACCACAGCGCACGCATCAAGAGCGCGCTCCCTACGTGACCGTTTCTGATTCACCCGCCTCCTGGTGGGCTACGCGTCCAGTCAGACAGCAGCATATGCGGGCAATGCGCCGAATGCGAAATTCTGAGCCACCGGAGTCACGGCGAATGCGGATTTGACGAAGGAAGAGGGCAGCCGCCATATTCTGGGATCTGATCTCTTCCACGCTCTCAAAGCACGCGGCAAAACACGAGGAGGATTGGAGGAGGATATAATGATAACGTAGGAGGTAATATTAATAAAGATTAAAGAGGAACAATATCGTTAAAACAGAAAAGTGAAACCTTCAAAAAGCATGGAATTAATTACTTCCAATAATTTAAATGTAAAGAACATAAAAAAATGATTCGTAAAGAAGTCCTCTCGGCGACTCCTACTTACCAAGGTGGTCGCTGCGACCTTTGACCGCAGTGGGGCGGCCATTGAGCCACGGTGCCACGCACAGGAGGCTGCCGAGGTCACAATTGAAAATCCTTTATCCAGAAGCACTCCGCTCAATTAAAATCTTAAGATGCTTCAAAACAAACTTCATACATTTCCGAATAAAAGTGTTGAATTCAACGACCTAATAATAATAATTCCCCGCGATCGAAAATGAAGGAAGCCCCGGAGGGGCACTTCACTGAAGAGCCTCCAGCTATTCCCTTCATCTTCGCTCAAGTCACAAAGGGGAGCGGTGCGGGGACTCGACTGTGATTCGTCGATGGCCGATCGTCGACTGAATTTCGATTGAGCCTTGCCATTCATCATGGCATTTCACGGACTCCATTCGCTGAAGCTACCGACTGGTAAAATTTCTTTGTTTCTGTCGTGAGATTGTTTTTCAAGAGAGAAACTTTCTCTAATTTTTTTCGAAGATTCATTCCCGAGCGGTTCATCTTCCAGACCATATCGTCCCTTCAAAATAAATTTTAAATAAATCAGAAAAGAATATCGAAGCGCCTGGTTCACTAGGTATTTCTCGAGGAGCACTTCCTCGAGTAATTCATAGCTCTAATTTGACACAAACATAGGACCGGAATTCTCATCCAAGCAACGAACCAGAAGACGAATCATTATTTTCAAAAGGAGAAATAAAATTAAAAAATATTAAATCCTTATTTGCTTAGCAGGAAGGATCGATTTGTTAATTTTTCTTGACTATCTGCCTGTCAATAGCAGGATTTAGTGCTAGGAGATTTGGTTACTTCCAGCGTCTTTAAAGCATTTTCCCAGTAGTGTCGGTATTCCTGCTTGCCCTACGTCTCATGGCAAGCCAAATATTTCGTCTTAATGCAACCCGAATATCAATTAAGAGTACTCCCCATTCCTCGCCGCCCCACGAATCCCATCCCTCTTGCTTACATCCGCGCATTGCATTACAATTTGGCTAGAATATTAGTCTCTAACCTCGATCATTAAACTTCCATTCTTTGTTATGTTGTGCTAAAATCCCTTCTCCCTTTACTGTACACATTGCATAGATAGTTTTTATAAAACGTATAGGGAAATGTTTCGGAATAATAGATTTGTTTCATATATTTATACAATGCCTCTCAAAATTCTTCCAAGTACATCCCTTGGGCGTCGACACACTTTTGCCCGTGTGACTTTACCACTACACGAAGGCTCCCTGGCAGGCGGATTCCGGAGGGAAGTCCTTAAGGGTACGCGTGCAAGCTTCTTTGACGACACTAGGGTCCCATGGCAGTGTCCTTCGAGGGAGGATTTCACTTTTATAAGGAACAGGAAATAGTAGTCAGCCGTTCTGTCCAAGTCGGGTCTGTGGGGAGGTTCAGCAATCTTCGCGATGCGTTCTTCTTTTTTTTCTCGTTGCTCTTAATTGTCCGTCAAGTCCTTCGGGACGAGTTCAGCGCAGATCATTCAAATCGCCACATTTCCAGTGATGTCAACGGTGTGTGCCTTCCACACTCTTATCAACGCCATTATACGATCTGCGGTCATGCGCACACTTAACAACCGACGCTCTGAACTCAGCACTTCACGCACACACGTCAGGGAAAAATTGTTAGCGATACTTTTGATACACAAACCTTGTATAAATGTCGTTTCCATGGGTCGCTCCAAATGCCAAGCGCTCCCCTCATTGCACAATTCAGCATAATTAACCAGTGGGGCTCGTCATGGCACGGTGGCTAACGTACTTTCTTCCCCCCGAGAGGGCCCGGGTTCAAATCCTTGAGACAACAAATAATTTTCAGTGGTGTCCCGATCCCTACTTGAGTTGCTTTGTGGAGAGCACTTCGAGTGAGTGCGTCGTCCGTCGGATGGGACGTTAAACTGCGGACCCCTAGGCGCCTTTAATTATCAGAGTAGACTGATGCCGACGCCGGGTTTCCCTCCACCCTTCATCCTTTCTCAGCCACCGGCGCAAATGACCTCAGCTGTCGGCCGCCTCCAATGAATGCTGCTAATAATTAACCAGGGAAATATATTAGACGTGAGGTTAATCACTTCTATGTTGCACGACGCAGTGTTTATCTCAAAGGATGATTAGCAGGCACTTAATTAAAGGGTCTAAAGGATAGCCTCCGAGTCGAAACATTCCCATTTGCAGCACATGAACAATTAAGGAGCGGACGCCAAGCGCGCCATCCAAGGTTTTCACGAACAGCGCCCTCTTCAATTATTACTATCCGTCGGCTATTCAAGGCACTCGGCATGATGGATCCACGCGAGAGAAAATAAAGATTTCATATTCCATTAAATGTGTGATGAGAAAACACCCTTCACGGATGGGAGATTAATTTCAGTCACAGAGTCGTAAAAACATACCGATGATACAGCATTTACGGCTTAGAGTACATTAAAGAACTTATGTTTGACTACGCTTTCAAAAATGCCAGTAATTGAAGGAACACTTACAATGCAGGCATATTTCCATATTATCTTTATCTCCTCATTTTCTCTCTCTGTTCTTCCAAAATGTCGCCCGCATTTTCAAATATGCTAATCCTTTCTCAGTGTGTCCCGTGCGACCACTCTCCATCGATTGTCATTAATGTCGTTCCCATCGCTAAAGTGAGCGACCGAGGAGGATTATGAGCAGCGGAGCCTACCTCTCCTCTTCTTTCTTCCAATCGCACTGTATCGGCAGTGCTTCCCCCTGCCGTCGGCATCCATCTCCCGTCCCAGCGCCTTGCATTCGCATCTCTTGGGATGCACGGCGTTCCTTTCATTCCAGTCCTCGTCGGCACGAACTCCGCCCAGGCCCTCTCCCAGTTGAAAAGAAGAAAAGAGAATGGTCCTCTGGTCATATCTCTCAGGGGGCAGATTTCCAAAATTGCATCACCCGCAATCCTAAACAGGAGGAGCATATGTCATGTGGACAGAAAAAGAAGCAGGTCCGAGAAATTGCACGCCGCGACATCTTGGATCGGGGAAGGAATGTAATGAGAGACCACTGGCGCGGACAGGAAGCTTTTGAATTCAGACTCATGAGAATAAAAGGAATCGGACTATTTTACATGCCTACATGAGGTCAGTCACAAGCGTGAAGATGTGATTTACATGTAAAAATTGAAAAAACAAAAACGGCACTCACGATTTTGTTTTTTGAATATTTGGGCGGCACGGCAACCACTTCCGGCGGAGGGAAGATGGCTCCCCGCCCATCATCGTTGAACAAAGTAATTATACCGCCGAAACATAAAAAACGTTTTCAAGAGCTTCTTTTGCTTTTCCAAGTTTTATATGCCATCTTCAAGGTGGTAAATGACCTTACGCTTCCTTTCGTGGGCATTTGAATATTTGACGCGACATACTCGTGCACACACGCACATACAGAGATAAGCCCGGTTGACGAGGAATAGGGATGGTATGAAGAGAGACGGAAAGTATGTAGATTTGAAGGGTTTCTACTGTATTATTGTGATGAAAATTATCAGGATTCCTTATTAACAATCCTTCATTTATTAACCCAAATGCGAAAGTCAGACGCATATGCTCAATCAATAACTTACAAATGAGATCACTGACAGCACATATAAAAACATAACGGAAAGCAATAGCCTTATGGTTTCATTCCGCAAAACAACTACAGCAGAGAGTGAAGCCGAGATTTGGGACCGCATGAAGAGAAGGAACAATAAAAAAACGAACCCCATCACTAAAAAATCAAGCGGCGAATGATTTGCCGCGATTCTAAAATATGATCACAGGATTTGGTGGACGGTCGGTCGCGCCCGTCTGCGTCATGGACGAAGGGCCAGCAAGGGTGGTGCAGGCAGGGGCAGCACCAGGCGAGGGACTCGGACTATCCAAGGGATGGGAGGGGTAGGATGATGGGGGGGGGGGGGGGGGTAGGATGATGGGGGGGTAGGATGATGGGGGGGTAGGATGATGGGGGGGGGTAGGATAATGGGGGGGAGGGGTAGGATAAGGGGGGGGGAGGGAGGACGAAAGGAAGACAAAAAGGATTCGTTGGGCCACTTTAATTTGGTAATGCACGGGAGGGAGGGGAGGGTGCGGGGATTGTGTGTGCTCAGAGGAATTTGGGGGGGGGGTGAAATGAGGGTAGGGTACTTGCGGGAGGATCTAAAGAGGGATGGGTGAGGGAGTCCTCCAGATCTCCGCTTCCCCCTTCCCTTAAAACCCTGCGCCAAATGAAGACGAGGGAGAGAGGACCATCGGATGCGCCTCCGATTGACAATGGCGGCATTTAAAATAATAAGTCTGCGGAATTCTCCTTCCTGGAGTAAAGGAGCGGGCTTCCTTTCTCTTCAAACCCTTCCCTCTTTCTTTTGGCGCTCACTTGTCATTCTTCTTCATTCGAGCAGAGACGATTTAGATCAGTGGAACTCGTGGAACGGAGAAAAGTTGTACCTCTCAACACTCACATAGATCCCACACACACAGTCACAAACACGCACGCACGCACAATATATATATATATATATATATATATATATATATATATATATATATATATATATATATATATACTCATATATACAGAAACATATATAAGGAAAAGGGATAGGAACACGTATAAAGGACGAACACAATAGAGGTGGGGAAGGCGGAATCGAACGGATCACAAGAGTAAAAATATCTCCTCAACCGGGACTCGAACACCGGATCTTTCCACTTGCCGGGCGGATGCTCTTAACCACTTGAGCTATCGAGGATATGTAATTTACCCTGAGATCCGTGGGTCTTATATGTCGCCAAGCGCCCCGATTCTTTAGCCAAGAGATGGCGTCAGGGGGCTGTTTCACCCACCAAAGGAGAAATAGACAATACACAAGAGGAAAGGCAGTGGTTAGAATTCATACAACATCATACAGGAAAAGAACAGTGCGTTTCGTGGCACGCATAGCCAGAAGAAAGAGATGAGCCACATTGGCCAAATACACATTCAAACACGAAATCCCGCCAAACGGCGAATAAATACTCATATATACAGAAACATATATAAGGAAAAGGGATAGGAACACGTATAAAGGACGAACACAATAGAGGTGGGGAAGGCGGAATCGAACGAACGAATTCTTCTGGCTATGCGTGCCACGAAACGCACTGTTCTTTTCCTGTATGATGTTGTATGAATTCTAACCACTGTCCTTTCCTCTTGTGTATTGTCTATTTCTCCTTTGGTGGGTGAAACAGCCCCCTGACGCCATCTCTTGGCTAAAGAATCGGGGCGCTTGGCGACATATAAGACCCACGGATCTCAGGGTAAATTACATATCCTCGATAGCTCAAGTGGTTAAGAGCATCCGCCCGGCAAGTGGAAAGATCCGGTGTTCGAGTCCCGGTTGAGGAAATATTTTTACTCTTGTGATCCGTTCGATTCCGCCTTCCCCACCTCTATTGTGTTCGTCCTTTATACGTGTTCCTATCCCTTTTCCTTATATATGTTTCTGTATATATGAGTATTTATTCGCCGTTTGGCGGGATTTCGTGTTTGAATGTATATATATATATATATATATATATATATATATATATAAATAATGGGCTGACACAATATAACACAAGCTGGCCGGACGCGGGCTCCCTAATAATCTCGTGCACTATTGTTTTTGGCACATTACACTGCTCTGCTATCATCCGAATACTAAGACGACGATCAGAGTTCAGTACATCGCGAACTTTTCGCACATTTTCGTCGGTGAGTGTCGTTGATGGGCGTCCAGGCCGTGGTTCGTCGTCGACCTCTTCTCTGCCCTCCACGAACATCTTGTGCCACCGAAAGATCATGTTTCTGGACATGGCTGACTCCCCGTAAGCCTGGTTAATCATACCGACAGTTTTGGTAGACGATTTCCCAAGCTTTACCGCAAATTTGATGGAATAACGCTGCTCCAAAATCTTCGGCATCGCGTTCCGTGACGTGGGTCGAGCGTGGAGGTTCGCGTTAACAGAGCTCCTCACTACACCACAGCTCAGAGCCGACTGCCTTTTTCAGCGTCGCTTGCCAACATACCCCCCTCCAATCGCAGCCCGTCAGAGCGGTGCTGGGCGCGCCTGGGGCGGCGGGAAAAAATCAGAACGCTTATTTTCCGGACGAACCCTGTACCTTATACCTCGTGTGATAGGTTGCACATTCTCACTTGATGAAAATATTTGACCTGCTACTTAATATGAGACTTTCTTCACTTCGACCTTTAGTTATAATAGTCATAAATAGTAAAAAGGAATTAAATTATACATATATAAAGTACTACATTGCCGAAAAATAATTCCATGTTTTCCTTTTCTTTGTTCTTACGTTGCGATGCAAATTTTCTGAAATAATTGTTTCTTCGATCAATTTTCTAAGGAAAGAAAGAGCCTTAGTGAAAGGAATCAAATCAATGGAAAGTTTATATCAATGGTAACCTATTGGTTGAGTTAGGTTTAGAATGGGCTATACAAAGGTTCAACGATTATTCCCATCTTTTCGACTCTCTTCCTTCACGTAGTGTAACCAAACCTGAGCATATTATTATTATTACTAGGTAATCTACCGGTTAATGTAGGTTTTTACACGGACAGCCCAGCCAAATGAATATTTTATTCCTCCAAACAAAACACAAACTCCCGCATCCTACTCTACAGCAGATCCCACTTCATCTCTGAGTACTTTCTTCATCCCGTCATCCAGTCCAACATCCCTATCCTGTTCCTTCTCTTTCCTCGTTTGCCTAACATTCTACCCTCTATCACAGTCTTCAACATCCCACTGCCTGCCAACACCCCCTTCATCCACTTTTCCTGCCTCCATAGGATTGCTCCAAACAAACCCCTCTCTTCGCCCACCATACCAAGTACTTCCTCATTTGTTTTCTTCTCTGTCCATTTCACCTTCTCCATTCTTCTCCACACCCACATTTCAAAAGCCTCCAATCTACGTCTATCCTCCTGCTTCAATGACCACGTTTCCGCGCCGTACATAGCTACGCTCCATATCAAAGTTTTTACGAGTCTTTTCTTGATATCCTTGCTCAACATCCCTGTCATCAACTCCCTCCTCCTTGTGAAAGCCTCTTTGAATAGCGTATTCTTCTCCTTACGACCCTACTGCTTTGACCGTGTTGGTCCAAAACACTTCCGAGATTCGTGAACTGTTCCTGCCTAGTTTTTGCCCTCCTAATTCAATGTTTAGCTTGGCCTTTTTCTTTCTAGAAAATCTCATAATCTTTGTTTTATTAATATTGATTCTCATTCCATACCTATCGCACTGAATTTCCATTCAAACTTATTGTCCTGTAGTCCTCACTTGATGTAGCCTTTACCTTTTTCGGAAATGGAACTAAAACTGATCTCATAAAGTCTTCCGGCCAGATTCCTTCCTCATAAATACTACGAATCAGCCCATATAGCATCTTCCTCCCACATTTTCCCAAGCATTTTAAAAGTTCCGCGGGAATGTTATCCACCCCCACGGCGTTATTTAGTTTCATCTTCCTTAATGCCCTTTCTATCTCATGGTCTAGTATGCCTGGACCTAAGCTGTCTTCCTCTACGTCATTTTCTTTTTCAATGTCTAACTTTGTTGGTCTAAGCTCTTTACTATACAGTTCTTCTATATATTCCTTCCATCTCTCTTGGATCTTCCCTGTGTCAACTATTACCTTACCCGCCTTATCTCTAACTGCTATCGTTGATATCCCTTTCTTACTTCCCGATAAAGATTTAACTTTGCTGTACAGCGCACCGATTTCACCCTTCTTCTGTAGACTTTCCATACTTTCGCACTGCGTCTTCCACCATGCTTCTTTTGCTTTATTTGTTGCCCGCCTCAATTAATTGTTTATCCCTTTGTACTTCTTTTTGCCTAACTCTGTGTTTACATTCCACCATTTTCTTCTCTCATCCATCATCTCATCCGCGATCCATGGTTTCCTTCTCCTTTTCCCGTTAACGATTCCTAGTTTCTTTCACGGCTTTCCATACCCCTTTCTTGGTATATTCCCATTTTTTTCGATAGTACTTAGCTCTTTTCCCTCATCAATACTTTTCTCTATAGTCTCCTGATGCGCCTTCCTTGTCAATCCAGTTAATACTTCTGAATTCCACTTTTCCCTTGCTTTTCAATTCTAATTTTCACGTTATTTGGATAGTTTATTTTAATTTTTACGTGCATTAGTACGGGGCATGATTTAGATGTATTCAACCAGAGAGTCCCTGTGTAAAGAAGGAATAATGTGCGCGAGCCAATGTACATGAAATAAAAGTATGTTCACACAGGATCACAGTCACGAAATGATCTCATCAAGCCGTAAGCATCGCGGGCACCATTTATCGCCATTTTAACGCAGCGTCTCTCAAGTGCAACGTGATGGAGGGGGCGCGGAGGGGAGGGGAGGCCAGGCATCCACCACGGGCGGACCTCGAGGGGACGCACCAGTTTTCCTCATTTTCCCCGTTTTTCCCGGTTGGTGGCCACCATTAAATCGTATTTGTCGTTGGGTGCTTAAAATACGTATATTCGTCATCCACGTTGCGTTGAAGTCCCCCCTCCTGCCGGGGAGTCGACCCTGCCCCGGGATCCCACCCACCCTCTGGCAAGGATACTGCATAACTCCACTGAGAGAGTCGCAGCTGTTTTCTTTCCTTTCGCTCCACCGGCCACTATAGCCCTCTACTAATCGAATCAAAATCCATCGATCGATCGAAATGACGCAACGAAACGAGCGCGGACACTTCGTGGAGCCCCTGAATGCCCTATTACGCCATTTTCCCACGTTGCTGCAAACAGTAAACTTTAAACAGGGTAGGCTTTTCACTCCGCCCCCACCCGCTTCAACTTCTAACTCATCTCCTCGCGGGAACGCCCACTTTCCTCGGACCCACGGTGCGTGGCGCCGTTTCGTCCCCACATGTGCAACAATGCGCAGCTCGGAGCAACCCTCGTCACCTGCAGCCTCCTTCCCCACCTGGGTTATCCGAGGAACTCCGCTCCCGTGAGTACACACCACGAGGACGGCGATCCAACATCTCCCTGCCGACGGACCCCAAGTCGTAAGGGAGACATTCTAAGGGAACATTATACCGCCCTATTCCTTCCATCCCGCGACGGAACATATATGAACGCTCGCGTGCGGATTCGATCGCGGTTTTCAGAGAGTGCAAGATGAGGCGTGTCTTTCTTAATTTATGAGTGCGGGTGAAACTTGACTGCATTACTCCACACCTTAAAACGAATAACAACGCTCTGTACTCATACCTCTACGCAACCGTACCCAAAGAGTAGAGTCCTGCAGCGAAAGTTATGGTCACACGCATCATTTCGATAAATAGGGAATGTTATTTGTCATGCATCATGAAGCAACACAGAAAACTCTAAATAGAGTATTCTACAGGAATGCAATGATGATTCTCCAAAGTAATTACAAAGGGCCATACATATTCCAAAGCAACAGGCTGGACGCTGCACCACGATATGACGCACGTTCGTTTATCGAAATATTGTTTCTGAAGATCTCGCAAAAATCAATACGGAGTGTATTTTAAATTTACTTTTGGTCGGACCTAGCCCAGGGTGGCTTTTTCTTTTTCCTTAATGCGAAGTAACGCCTTTGTGGAAAATTATGCGTCATTAGAGGCAACTGTTAACTATCCCCACGGAGGAAAGGTCTGGACCTGACTGAGGAGAAAGTCAACCTCATTGTTGAAAACAATTCTCGATCACAGACCTGCCCGCTCCGAAAAGGGAAAGGGCACGGGGTATACGTAAATTTAAAAAAATGTTTACGTGGATCAAATGGCTTGAAAACAGGCACTAATGTACCTAGGTTTCCGCCTTCTCAACTCACGCGAGACAAGGTTTGAATTAATTTTTTCTATTGCATATGTGATATTTTATAAAAATGTAAACTTATTGCAAACGGAGAAAGGGGCCGCGGAGTTATCTTCCAACTAAGAGGGAACGCCTTTAAGATAGAAATCTCTTAAAAATCCGGAAAAGAACGTCCACTGCCAAGTTATGTAACAAGTTATGTTACGGGGTCATTTTGAGACAATACCAGGTTTATATAAAAAAGTATCGCCAACAATTTTCCCTGACACGTGCGTGAAGTGCTGAATTCAGGCCATCGGTTGTTAAGTGTGCGCATGACCGCAGATCGTATTGGCCTTGACGTAGGATGACAGTACACATACCATTATTATTAAAACTTCTGCAAAGCGAATGGTCCGCGTAAAACTCGTCCCGCGGGTCTTTGGACGGAAGATGAAAAGAGTAGAGTCGAGTGTGTCCGCTTGCGAAGACCTTCTGCGACGACATCGCAACGATTCCCCAACCCCCTTACAGTGCCCCCTGCTTGGCACCCGCGTACAATTTCTTATACCCTACAGAAATGAAATCCTCCCTCAAAGGGCACCACCAGGGGAGCCAAAGTGCCGTCGAAGAAGCTTGCACGCGTACCCTTATCCGGGATCCGCCTACCTGGGAACTGTCGAGTCGGGGAAAAGCCGCTCTGGCAAAAGTGTGTCAATCTTCAAGGAATATACTTTGGAAAATTTTGAGGCATTTGAGGCATTGAGGCAAACCTTTCCGGATACCTTTTACACAATCCATGCACGCTCAGCAGAAGAAGCCCTGCATTCGTGCACCCTTTCCCGACTAAATGCTTCACCACATTCCGCCCGCTTGTCTCAGATTTCTTTTCTTTCTCCAGTCTTTCCAGTGAAGATTGAACCTCAATGGTCATCCCCTTATTGGTGCACTTGGCGAGTGAATTGGTTCCGAACCACCCTCGCAGGTGTTTCGCGAAGAAAAGAAGGGAACCAAGGTCACTCATCAAGCATCTACCCCGGTCACTTCACCCCCGTTGCACCCAGGGGGTGCGGGGAAGGGGGAATAACACACGATTCCAGAAATCAGTGTATATTTCCATTAAATCTTTCGATGGGCGAGTGCGAAAATCGTTCGTGATGTCATGGCATGGTCGCCATTTTGGCTGCTTTCAAGTTTTTGCAACGACTGTTCTTTCATTGTGCTGCTTCCGCATTCCTGCTCATCCATTGGATGATGACCCGTCCACTCAAATCAAATGACAGACGCGGAGGAGACGACCGCGGAGGATCGGAGGCATCGCGGGAATCGGACGCGACCCCTCCGGCGCGGCGCCCGAGCGAAAGCGCATTCGGAAGACGCACCCCTCCCCCCTAGGGGCCGCGGATCGGGAGTTGCATCGCCCCGAGTGGCCACAGGAGGAGTCTGCCTCAGAGAAGAATGGGGGGGGGGTTGAGGCAGGGGGGAGAGAGGGAGAGGCAGCCCAGGATCGAAATTCCAAAGTGGAGATCCCCGCGAGGAGAGGGAGGCCGGGAAGAAGAAGGGCGCGCGAATGCATTAAAAGGGTTAGCGGACATAAATCAAGTGAGAGCGGGCGGCAGCGGTGAGCTCTCCGCGGGGGGGGCAAGAGGGGGGGCAGAAGGGGGGGGCGGCGGGTCACTCCCGTTAATTAAGACGCACTGCACGACAAAGAGCAATTGGAATGACCCTCCACGAGATTAATCCCCGGGAAGGGCCACTCGGGAGGAGTTTTCATTTAAGCCACGGCCGAGATAAAACGCAAAGGGAGGGCTTCCCTCGCCCCCCCAACACACAATGAGAATCCGCTTCGTGGCCATCCCCTCGCCGCCACTCCCCAATTAAGAGCAACGGCGGCCAATTTGTGAGCGGCGCGCTGACCCGGGAATTGATTCAAACCGCCTCGCGAGAAACCTCTCCGCGTCCTCTCTCCACCCCCCCCTGCCGCCGCCCCCGTCCGTCCCTGCGGGCCCATCTCCCGAGTTGCACGACCCCGGGGGCGACCGACGGGGGCCGAGCAGTGCAAAGGGCAATCGCGGAGGAATGGCGGGCCCTAGTCAGTTCGTGAATGACACGTCTATGACCCTAGAATGCGAAGGAGCAAAGCGGCGGACTCCCAGCATATATATCGTATGTGTCCACTGGCCAGGTACACATCGAAGGAGAGTCTTCGTTTGCCCTTCGCTGTGCCCTCGATTGGGCGTTCGTTCCTGCGTTCGCTCCGGCGTCCGCCCAACAACGCCCAGCCCCATACAATCTCCTCCACGCGCCCAACCCTCCCCGCAAATCCTCTTCTTTCCTAGACACACATTGAACACATTTGTGTCAATCGTATTTTCTTAATTACTCCCCACACCAGTGGAGCACCGTTTTATAACAAACAACTCATCTCACTCGAAATGATCAGCACGCTCCAGATCAATAGTTATCTACTAGAAAAGTAATAATAGCACGTAGATGTAGAAGGACTTCCATTGGCCACATGGGAGCGTGATCACCGAGACGGACTTTCAACGGCCAAAGAGAGTGATACTGAGAGTGAATGATAATTAAAGAAGGACGTCACCATATTCCCAACTTAGATATGGAGCGTAGTTATATACGACGCGGAAACGTGGTCATTGAAGCAGGAGGATAGACGTAGACTGGAGGCTTTTGAAATTTGGGTGCGAAGAAAAATGGAGAAGGTGAAATGGACCGAGAAGGCAACAAATGAGGAAGTGCTAGGCATGGTGGGCGAAGATAGTGGTTTGTTGGGAGAAATACTATGGCGGCAGGAAAAGTGGATGAAAGGGGTATTGAGCGGTAGTGGGATGCTGAAGATTTTAATAGAGGGGATAATGTTAGGCAAACGAGGAAAGGGAAAGAACAGGATAGGGATTTGTGCCTAGATGAAGGGAGGAAGAAAGTACACGGAGATGAAGAAGCACTTGATGTAGAAGAGATAGATAGATTAAAGAGGAAATAGATAGATAGATAAATAGAAGTTTTTATTTCGGTAAAGTTGAGGGCAAATGGTCCCTTCTTTCCTAAAGCCCATCGTCGTATACATATTATATTTGAGTCTGATTTGAAGGTCCCAATAAACTTAAGTATTTGTAGTATTGTGCCGCCTATTGACCGCGGAGGGCTCGTTTGGAGCCGAATAGAGGGTTTAAACCAAAGAATGAAATTGAAGAAATTAATTATATCAACAGCGCATGAAGAGTAATGAGGAACATAGCATTAACTAATAATAATGATGCAAAATCCTACTGCTTGAGATGACAAAAGGAAAAGTTGAAATCGTGATCTGTATTGAAATCAGGGAGGGTATACTGGTTAAGTTTTGTACCTGTTTCTTGTGAAGTGCTCTCTTAAATGTCTTTTTGGATGGAGTTCTTTTTATGCCATCTGGGACCAAGTTCCACAGACGGCTGCAGCATGACTATATTTAATATAGACTTCCGTGCGATGGTGTGGGGCAAGAAGTTTGTTGTTTCCCCTAGTGTTCCTGCTTTGGAGTGAGCTGATGGAGAGGACATTTTTGTATAAATATTTGGGTGATGGTTTGGAAATATCCTGTAGAGGATTAAAAGAATATGTAAATGCCTGCGGCCTTCTCGCTTTCACCGGGGCATTCTTGTAAATGAGTCGGAGATAAGATCGTATTTCCTAAGATCACATATGAACCGCACACAGGAATTATGGGTCCTCTAGAGTTTGGTTTTCAGTTCACCTGAAAGGTCTTGGTATGCCACATCACAGAAATCAAAATGGGATTAGAGAAGAGATGATCACACAAGAAGCATCTTTAAGGATGGGGAGCGATGTGCGTTAACCTTTTCAGTGAATGAGTTTATTTTTCGGCGGATAGCAATTGTATGATCAGTCCATGATAACGTTTCATTAATGGTTACCCCTGAATTATTTGCTGTCCTTAGGTATGGTATGATAGATCCATGCAATGTTAGTGGTGGGAGTTCATCAATGCTTATTTTAGAATGTAGTTTATGGTACCCGATTATAATAGACTGACCTTTGATGGGGTTTAATTTCGTTAGAACCTTTATACGATACCCCAAGAGCGGCAAATTAGTAAGATCTGAATTAATTTCGTTAATAATTCTAGGTAGGTCGTGAGGGTGGGAATAGTGATATATTTTTAAATCATCGGCGTACAGGTGATGATTGCAATTAGATATACCTTTACTAATATAATTTATACACAGGGAATAAGGCAAGGGTCCAAGAATGGATCCTTGTGAAGCACCCGTGTGTATTTGAAGCCAGTTAGAGGATGAATCAGGTGTGATGACTCTTTGACATCGGTTCCTTAAGCATGAGCGAATCCATTTTAAAGACGAGGATTAAAAATTCAGGTTTTGAAGTTTTGCTAAGAGAATATCTTAGTCAATAGAATCGAAGGCTTTGATAAAGTCTAGGAGAGTCATTATTGTCACCTCTTTGCGATCCATGGATAGTCGGATGTCATCTGTTATTTTAAGGAGAGCGGTAGCTGTGCTGTGAGAGGACCGAAAGCCTGATTGTAGAGGATCAAGTAAGTTATTTTCTTTGAGAAATTTTGAAATTTGTTCGTGAATGAGTACCTCGAATGCTTTTGATAAAGTAGGCAAAATGCTGATTGGTCTGTGTTCAGCAATGTTAGTGGGTGTGGATTTTTTGGGGATGGGACGGACGAGGGCACGTTTCCAGAGTAAGGGATATGTTCCAGTTAGTATAGACCGATTAAAGATATGAGTTAAAACAGGAAGTACAATGTGAAGTAACTTTTGTATGAGAATAGCTTAAAATATCGTCAGCTCCATCTGAGGAGGACTTGATTTTTTTAAGTGCCTATACGACTTGTATTTGTGTGACGGGAGATATTTTGAATGAGCATGCAACAGAAACTGGATTTGGTCCAGAATTTTACTAATTGCGTAAGAATTCTTTTTTTGCATTAAGATTTCAATTTCCGTCGGCGCTGTGCTGAATAAACGGTTTAGATCATCAGGAGATATTTCTGCGGGTGGGAAGTGTGAATTTTTAGTTTTGTCGACACCAAGGGGCTTCAAGCTTTTCCAAATTGTGATGGGGGCTCTTTAGATGCTTGGAAGGCATATCTGATTGTAGATTTTCTGATGACTTGCTTAGTTTTGTTACGCCGTTTTTTGTAGATTAAATAGGCCATAGGATGCATCACAACTGTCTATCAAGGCTTTTTTTATCTGTTATCCATGGGGAGGTTGGTTTTGACGGTCGGATTTTTCCTAACGGTGTACATTTGTCCCCTAGGCTATTTGAGAGGGTATTTTATAGTTCTACTTTTTTATCTATGTCGTCGATGAATAATTCTATAGACTGCCATGGAATGGTAGCGGCATCTGATACTTGGGTCTTAGTCGCCTATGGACTTGAAATTGCGAGCAAGAATGAATGCGGCGGCTTGCAGGCTATTACGTAGATATAGACATCTTAACGAAGAAATCTACGATAACACGCAAGAAATTTTACTTGTTTCTTCTTGGGTCCCATACAGAAAAAGACAATTACTTCTCGAGCACTGTTCAAGATCATCGAGGCGGTAATCGAACTTGAAGACGCGCTCCGCAATTCCCTTCCACCTTACCGAAAGATTCTGTCTCCTGAGTTGGGAACTTCGTTGTAGAGTAGAATATTGGGTTTTGTTGTTGTTAGGAGAAACACAGCATTTATTTGGTAATTGTTGCCGTCCAAATGTACCTTTACCGGTAGAGTATCGAATAAAAATAATAATACATGTGTATGCGTGCGTATATGCCCATATATATATATATATATATATATATATATATATATATATATATATATATATATATATATATATATATATATATTTTTTTTTTTTAAGTAATCTACCGGTTAAGGTAGGTTTTTGGACTGACACAACTACCAAACAAATATTTTATTACTCCTAACAAAACACAAAATCAATCATCCTACTCTATATCAGGTCCCTCTTCATCTCTGAGTACTTCCTTCCTCCCTTCATCCCGTCCAACAACCCTATCCTGTTCCTTCCCTTTCCTCTTTTGCCCAACATTCTACCCTCTATCACAGTCTTCAACATCCAACTGCCGGTCAACACCCCCTTCATCCACTTTTCCTGCCTCCATAGGATTGCTCCCAAAAAACCCCTCTCTTCGCCCACCATACCAAGTACTTCCTCATTTGTTTTCTTCTCTGTCCATTTCACCTTCTCCATTCTTCTCCACACCCACATTTCAAAAGCCTCCAATCTACGTCTATCCTCCTGCTTCAATGACCACGTTTCCGCTCCGTACATAGCTACGCTCCATATCAAAGTTTTTACGAGTCTTTTCTTAACATCCTTACTCAAAGTCCCTGTCATCAACTCCCTCCTCCTTGTGAAAGCCTCTTTGCCTAGCGCAATTCTTCTCCTTACGTCCCTACTACATTGACCGTGTTGGTCCAAAACACTACCGAGATATGTAAACTGTTCTACCTGCTCTAGCTTTTGCCCTCCTATTTTAATGTTAAGCTTGGCCTTTTTCTTTCTAGAAAATCGCATAACCTTTGTTTTATTAATATTGATTCTCATCCCATACCTGTCGCACTGAATTTCCAATTCACTAAGCAATGCTTGCAGCCCCTTGGCTGACTGACAAACTAAAGCTTGGTCATCAGCAAACCTAACTGATTTTACGAATTCCCCGCCCACTTTCATTCCTACCTCGAGTTCTTCCCATGCCTCTTTGATCATTTCTTCTGCGTACAGGTTGAACAGCAACGGTGATAATGGGCAACCCTGCCTTACACCCCTTCCTAACACTGCCCATCCTGACTCCCCGTTTCCCACCCTCACCTGGGCAGTCTGAGACATGTACAGATTGCGGATTAGCCTCCTTTCCCTCCAATCTATTCCTATTTTCTGCAATATACTCATTAGTTTTTCCCAATTTACTCTATCAAACGCTTTTTCGAAATCTACGAAACAGGGAAATGCCTCCTGGTTGTGTTCTATATTCCTCTCGATTAATAATCTCATTACTGCAATGGCATCACGCATACCTCTCCCCTTCCTAAACCCAAACTGATCATCCCCTAAGTAATCATTTGCCCTACTCTCTATCCTTTTGTTTATGATCCTGAGAACAACCTTAGCTGCGTGGGATATCAAACTAATTGTCCTATAGTCCTCACATGACGTGGCCTTTACCTTTTTCGGAATAGGAACTAAAACTGATCTCACAAAGTCTTCCGGCCAGATTCCCTCCTCATAAATGCTACGGATCAGCCCATATAGCCTCTTCCTCCCACATTTTCCCAAGCATTTCAAAAGTTCCAAGGGAATGTTATCTACCCCCACGGCCTTATTTAGTTTCATCTCCCTTAATACCCTTTCTATCTCATTGTCTAGTATGCCTGGACCTAAGCTATCTTCCTCTACGTCATGTTCCTTTTCAATGTCTAACTTTGTTGGTCGAAGCTCTTTACTATACAGGTCTTCTACATATTCCTTCCATCTCTCTTGGATCTTTCCTGCGTCAACTATTACCTTACCGGCCTTATCTCTAACTGCTATCGTTGATCTCCCTTTCTTACTTCCCGATAAAGATTTAACTATGCTGTTCAGCGCACCGATTTCCCCCTTCCTCTGCAGACTTTCCATATTCTCGCACTGCGTCTTCCACCATGCTTCCTTTGCTTTATTTGTTGCCCGCCTCAATTTATTGTTCAATTCTTTGTACTTCATTTTGCCTAATTCTGTATTTATATTCTTCCATTTTCGCCGCTCATCCATTTTTGTAATCATCTCATCCGTGATCCATGGTTTACGAGTCCTTTTAGCGTTAACGGTTCCAATAGTGTCTTTTGCCGCTTTAGACAACCCTTTTTTGATACATTCCCATTTTTCTTCAATAGTACTTAGCTACATACTATCCTCCATGATTTCCTCTAGCGCCTGTTTGTATTCCTTTTTTCAAACCATTTAATGCTTCTACATTCCATTTTCTAACTCGCTGCCCCTGCCTTATCTTTTTTAAACGGACGCTACATTTCATAACAAGTAAATTGTGGTCAGAGTCCGCATCCGCTCCCAGGAAGCAGTGCGAATGTATCACACTGTTCCTAAACCTGTCTCTAACCAGGATATAATCTAGCTGATACCTATCTGAGTTACCTGGCATTTTCCAAGCATACTTTTCCAAGCAGTCTTTTTTGGTGTCTAAACCAAGTGTTGGTGATGACTAACCCCTGTCTCCTGCAAAACTCAACTGCTTTCTCTCCGCGGTCATTCCTCGTGCCTAAACCGTAGTCCCCCACCTCATCACCATCTCTTCCTTCGCCTACTGTCGCATTCCAATCCCCCATCACTATCAAATGTTTCCCTGCAGGAACATATGCAATCATGTCCTCTAACTGATCGTATATCCTATCGACCTCTTCTTCCTCTTCCTTATGGTTGCTATATATATATATATATATATATATATATACTACCGTGATCAAAAAGTTCCCGGAATAACCACCGTGTGGCGCTCCCATCGTTCCGATTTGAGTTCTGTTTTTTTTGTTAAATTGGTACATCTGTTGTTGATATTCCCTTTAAATCTTAGTGTCATAACTTGACATTTGCAAAAGTTACGTAGCCAAGAGTACATCTATCTCTGTGTGTGTTGGCGATTTTTTACAATTTCAGAAATTGATTTAAATTTGCAACAACGAACTTGTATTAAATTTTGCGTAAAAAACGGATTTAGTGGCGCACGGACGTTGGAAATGTTGGAAAAGTGTTTCGGCAACGATTCTCTAAAAAAACGGTCGTTTACCAGTGGCACGAGCGGTTCAGAAGTGGTCGTGAGTCAATCGAAGATGATGAACGCAGTGGCAGACCATCGACATCGAAAGTCGGTGAAAAAATTGATAAAGTAAAAGAAATGTTGGTCAATAACCGCAAATTAACCATCAGAGAAATAGCGGAGGACTTGAACATTGCCTATGGATCCGCCCAAGACATTGTGGTTAATGATTTGGGTTTCCGTCGTGTAGCAGCAAAGTTGGTGCCGAAAGACCTTAATTTCATGCAAAAAAGAGACCGTGTTGACGTCGCAAAAGACATGATTTGCGAGGCTGAATCCGATCCCACATTCATCAAAAGGATCATTACTGGAGACGAGACGTGGGTTTATGAGTACGACACGCAATCCAGACATCAGGCAAGTGAATGGCGTTCACCAAATGAGCCGAGACCAAAAAAACCACGTCGTTTTCAGTCAAAAAAGAAGGCAATGCTGACGGTTTTCATGGATTACAACGGTGTAGTGCATCATGAATTTTTGCCAGAAGGCCAGACAGTAAACAAAGAGTATTATTTGGGCGTTATGAGACGTTTGCGTGAAGCAATTCGCCGAAAGAGACCAGAAATGTGGGCAGAAAACTCGTGGATTTTGCACCATGATAACGCACCGTCGCACAGTGCTATCATTATTCGTAATTTTTTGACGAAAAATGCAACAAATACCATCCAACAGCCACCGAATTCACCTGATTTGGCTCCCTGTGACTTCTTTCTGTTCAATCGAGTTAAAAAACCATTACGGGGAACGCGTTTTAGCAGCCGAGAGGAAGTAATGGAAAAATCGCAGGAAGCACTGATGGACATACCGAAAACCGAATATAAAAAATGTTTCGAGGATTGGATCAAGCGCTGGCATAAGTGTGTTGCAGTCGATGGGAATTACTTTGAAGGGGACAATATAGATTTAGATGAATAAACTTGTATTGTTAATTTTCTGAATAAATTCCGGGAAATTTTTGATCAAGGTAGTATATATATATATATCGGATGTGGGAAGGGACGCTAGGACGGAAACATTGTAACACTGGTTGAAGGGGGTATTATGATGGGAAGCATGTTTAGGGATGGGGAGACCCGCGGACGGGGAGGAGGGATTGCACGAGGCGCGGTGGTTATTAATCCTAATGTTAAGTGGTGTGGAACATTGGCCTATGTAAAAGGACGGGCAGAGTTTACAGGTAAGAAGATAAACAACATTCTTGGAAGTGCAAGAGGAATAGGGGAAGGGCGGGAGAGAGTTGAATGGTGGGATGGAGTGGGGTGGAGTGGTGAAAATAGGGCAGGTTTTGCATCTTGCTCGATGACATGGAGTGGGTATGGCTCTGGGGATGTGAGGGGATTTTGAGAGTGGCCTGGTGGATTTGAGGATATCTGCTAGGTTGGCGGGACGTTTGAAGGTGAAAGAGGGGCAATTGGGGAGAAGGTTGGAGGAAGTGTTGTGATTTTTGAGGATGGGGAATAGGTCTTTGAGGATGAATTTGAGAGACTGAATGCCTGGGAAGTAGGTAGTACAGATTGAGAGAGGCTGGGAGTCTGTGGTTGACGCAGGCTTGGGGGTGTAGGAATGTTTAAGTATTTTTTTATGGAGGAGAGAATCAGGGTATCCACGTTGGAGGAGGGAGTGGTGAAGGTTGTTAAGGTATTTGTTAAGGGATTCGGGATGGTTGCAAATGCGGTGACCGCGGATAGAAAGAGAGTAAGGGAGGGAGCGCTTGGTATGGGAGGGATGACAACTGCTGTAATGAAGGTATTGCTGCTTATTAGTAGGTTTGGTGTGAACAGAGGTAAGGAATTTGTTGTTGCTGAGGGAAATATTAACATCGAGGAAGGTAATCTGAGAGGATGAAATGGTCGAGGTGAAAGACAAAGATGAGGAATCATTGAGTTTGGAGATGAAGGAATGGAGGGAATCTATGCTGTGTGGCCATAGTAGAAAGATGTCGTCAATGTATCGGAGCCACAGGAGAGGTTGCAGAGGATAGTTGGAAAGGAAATTCTCTTCCAGGACACCGAGGTGGAGGTTTGCATATGAAGGGCTGAATCTGCTACCCATGGCGCAGCCCTTTATTTGGAGGTAATGGTTATTATTGAAAGAAAAGGAGTTGCGCGTGAGAATGAAATTGGAAAGATCAATGAGAAAATCGGTACTGGGGATTTGAGGGGTAGGGCGTTTGGAGAGGAAGTAACGTAGGGAAGAAAGGCCTTCTTGGTGAGGAATGGATGTGTATAAGGAGGTGACATCGATTGTAGCCATAGTAATTTGGGTGTCCGGAGGGAGTGAAGTTGAGTGGAGCAATCTGAGGAAGTGGTAGGTATCTTTGATAAAGGAGGGTAGGGAGTGAACTAAAGGTTGGAGATAGTGGTCCACGAAGGCGGAAATTCTTTCGGTCGGAGAGCTACGCGAGGAGACTATAGGGCGGCCTGGGTTGTTGGGTTTGTGGATCTTAGGAAGGATGTAGAAGTGAGGGGTGTTAGGTTGGGAAGGGGAAAGGAGGGAGATGTCCCTGGGGGAAAGATTCTCCTTCGGGCCATTGTCTCGGAGGAAAGCGATTATTTCTTTTTGGAATGCGGGGTTAGGGTCAGCAGGAATATGTTGATAGGAGGAAGTGTCGGAGAGTAATCTGTTGCATTCTTGAAGGTAGTCTGTAGTGTTTAGGATTACAACTGTCGAACCCTTGTCGGCAGAAGTGATGACTAGGTTGGGGTTGCGTGTGAGTTTTTTTAACTCAGCTAATTCGGCCGGGGAAAGATTAGTCTTCGGGTTTAGAGATTTAAGGAAAGAAGGACTAGATGTTTTCGACAGGAGAAGATTGATAAAGATTTCGACCGGGTGATTTGGAGGGAGCGGTGGAGGCTCAAGGTGGGAAGGCGGCCGGAACGTGAGAGCGCTGTGTGTGTGTGCGGGGGATTGAGTGGCGGGTTGCATCGCCCAGAAATGTCGCCATCTAAGATTTCTGGCAAAATTGATGACGTCTGCGAGGATGTATTTCCCCTTTCCATCTCTCGCTTAACATTCTCCAATTTCCCCGTCCTCATCATTTCCTAATATTCCACGTTCCTATTCTAACTTATTTGGTCTTCTTCTCCTTCGTCTTCTGTCCTGCTGATGCTGGTTTTCCCTTATAAGGGTTTCGTGGGATGACGACCGCGGAATCCTTGCCTCCCCCGCTGCCGGGCACGATACACAGCCGATTGGGCCGAGCCCCGTAGTTGCCAGGACTCAAAATCTCTGTATAGTCCATCATGTTAATCTTGGGAATGATAATTGAGGTGGTTTCTCGTTGGCTTCCTCAACAGTGTTTTTAACGTGACACCATCACTTAGTGGCCGCCCCACTGTGGTCGGACGCCATTGCAGCCGCCTCACAGAGGAACAGACGCTGCGTGGACTTCCTTTCGTCTGGCTCCTAAGCTTCGACCTATCTGGATGGGTGACCCTACCAGGAGCAATTATTGTTACTCCCGCCAGCACAGCTCTAGGGTTCATCGGAACGCACAAGCCCTTCCATCGCGTCAAGGTTGTAGTCCGGGGAGGGGGTATGTGTATATATATATATATATATATATATATATATATATATATATATATATATATATATATATATATATAGGAAACGTTATTTAAAATGAAATATGCGGGTCTTTATGCAACTACGTACACCGATGCTTTGGCGTAGAGATGGTCAGGAAATATTTTTGCGCATGTGACTTGCTCGATTCCGCCTACTCCACCTCTTCTGCGTTAGTCCTTTCTGTGTCCCGTTTCCTTACATCTATTTCCATGTGAATGAAAAAAAAAATATATATATATAGTTATATATATATAGTTGTATATATATATAACTATATATATAGTTATAACTTCGAAACTATATATATATAACTATATATATAGTTTCGAAGATATATATATATATATATATCTTCGAAATGGAACGCTCTTCGGCGACGCACAAATATATAAAAACACAGATGTAGATATATATATATATATATATATATATATATATATATAGAAAATCCTGCGATTTGAGAGGTAAGATATGTGATTAGGTTTTTACTGGTAAAAACCAATTGAATTTCACAGGCGCCTTTGTACGGAGTGTACAGAGACGGAATAAAGAGTGAAGTTGGAGTGGGGCAGTGGTGCATCCAGTGTACAAATGGCCACAGCACCAATGCTCACGACGAGAACACCGCAGTGGTCATCCTAGCCACGTGACAGATGAAATGGCAACGAATAAATTCGTGTAAAACGCCAATTTACGATTTCGGATCCCTTCCTAGACGTGGCTTGGCTCACACTGCTTCGACAGTGACGTATAATTACATGATAGTGTAAACAAGTGGCTAAAACGTTATGCGGCATTTTTCTTCAGAAATGTAATTGAGAATCTTCTTCATCGTTATGATAAATGCCTCAATTAAAATGGCGAGTATACATAAAAAATTGTTGAAGAATATCCCTTTGAAATGTATATGATAAAAATCTGTCTTTTCACTAGGTTCATATGCTTGTAGAGCGCGAACAAAAAAAAATAGCAATATCGGGCGAAATGTATATGAAAGTACAATTCTTAAGTTTTAAAATCATATGTAATAATTTTTCATCATAGTCACCGTTAAGGCTAACTCATTTCTCCCAACGATTAACAAGTTTTTTCATTCCGTCACTGAAAAACACTTCTGACTTTTCTCGAACTCAGGACTTGACAGCTGCCTTCACTTCATCGTCCATGATTATCCTTGAGGCGTCTTTTGAGCCGAGGAAATAAATAAAAATCGCAAGGTGCAAGATCGGGGGAATGTGGAATCAATTCAAATTTCAGGTTTCGCAGAGCCTCTCCAGTTGCGAGCGAGGCGTGTGGACGAGCGTAGCCATGTTGCGAGATTATTAGCGCCAGTCTGCCTTTCACACGAAAAAATCGACGTCGGAGGTGTTTTAGAGTTTTTAAGTACTGATAAGAATTTACCGTTGCCCCTAGTTCCAGAAAATCGGTCATATAAACTCAGTGAGCATCCCAAAACACAGTCAAAAGAAGTTCAATCAACATATAGGGCTTCACAAGGCTTTCAACCACGAAATTTTACTACCTATCTATTTAAAGTAGACCTATCAAGAGCATCGTCACCTTAAAAAGCCTTTCAACAATGCTGAATCTCAGTAGGAGTCAAGTTTTTAGCAGTTAAAAATTCGATAACTGCACGTTGTTTGACTCGCGTTGACATAGCACGTACCATAGCCCCATAGCCGTACAACACGGCTTCATCCGAGTACTTCTCGTACTTTGGCTTCTCTAAGGACATCGCAACGTCCTGAAACCTGTGCATGAGTACTGAGGGGGAATGTTACTTCCGCCTGCTTCCCGGCGCATTTCGGCAGGTCATTTCGTTCACGCTCTACAAGAATGTGTGCACTACGTTTCAGCCTACCCTCGTATTTTATTTCGAAACGTAAGTTACTTACTGGACAGCACATCCGCACAAACGCAAGCTCCAATACTTCTGGCTTCGCTTGACGAATATTTTGACACCCGCCTGAAGAGCAGTAGCCTGCACTATAAAGCAAATATTCGCCCTAGTCTGCGGAATACTTTTTGGTGCGACTTATGCCACCATTTCACGTACCACACCAACAGATACTAAGAGGGACAATTGAGTTTTTTCGAGTGCTTGCCGCTCATTGTTCCCACCTCGTGGCGACGACGCAAAACGGAGAGAGGCCTCGCAGCGAACAACATTCTGTGCCATAGTCCGCTCCTACGTTCCCAGATGGAGACGCAGATGCATGCATTTAAACAAACCGTCGCACACTTTAAGGCTTAACTTTAGGGAAACTTTACATACTGGAGAGAAATGATTACTAACAATTGTGATTTCCACTTTATTATTTTCATTTAAACTTGCCGGGTTTCCACACTTGGCATCATCTACAGTTCGCCACTACTTGATAGTGCGTGCGTGCCCACACTCGGAAAGTTTGCGGGCACCTGAAGATGATACGAAGCGTGGAAATCCGAGTCGTGTGAATAAAAATATCACCGTGGAAATACAATTGTGAATTATCATTTCTCCCTTGTGTTGAAACATTTACTCTTAAATCACAACCAGTTTTATTAACAAGTGCTTCCGAGTTCCGTATTAAACTGAGGAGACCCGTTCGGGAAGATTTGAATGCTTTGTTGGCCAATGTGCTCGCTTCTCTCGTTCGAGATCCGGGTTCAAATCCCGGAGGAGTCGGATATTTTTTCGCTATTCGTGTTGCTAGGTGGAGAGCACATCAAGTTGAATATGCCGTCCGTCGGATAGGACGTTATACTGTGGACCCCTTAGCGCCAATATTGAAAGTTTTGGCAAAAGCTGGCACCGGGCCCCCATCAAGCCTTCTTTCTCCCATTCCCTGAGCATCCCGCCCCTACCAAATCGCCCACATCTATTCCTAATGGCGCGAATAACATCAGCCGTTGGTCGGTCGCCTCCCCACTTGTTGGCATGTAACTAGTGCCTGCTGCTGTTCCGACGTTCTCGTCAGCGAGTTTGAAAACGAACCGAGGCATCTTCAGCGCGAGCGAACAATATGCTGCCACCCACCTTCAAACTGCGAACGTTCCGGGATGCCTCCGAGGAATGAGCCGAGGACGTCCCCGGCACTGGCTCGCCTACCACCCCCTCAATCCCCCGGGGGCGGAGAAAGGCTCGCCCCCGACACTCCCTCCTCCCATTCGTCGAGAGGCCTCGCCCGAATGATCCCATGAAATTCCCTGCTGGGCAGGGGGGTGGGTGGGGGGAGGGATGGACATTGAAGAGTACGCCGGGCCCACCCCTCCGTGCATCGTGTGCGCCGAAGCGTTTGAACGGGTCGTATGTGCACGGTGGCAAACGGGGAGTGAATGATGGATGGTGAAAAGGATTGGAAACAAATTTGATTTATATTCATTTTCACCTAAATATGTATATTCAAGTGAATCTCTATAGAGATCCGTAAATCATTCAATTTTTTTTTATTTTTGTCAAGCGAAGGTGCTTGAAATATTTTTCCTTTGACTTTCAATCCGTAGCATAAATATTTTTGAAATTTAGAATTATTCAATTTGCGATTATAACTGCGGGAATCTGCGTTAAATATTGCTAAACCCAACCGTTTAGAGTGACTAACCCGAGAAGTCAACCCGATAGTTGAGTCGTATGAAATGAAAGATGCAAAAAGTGTTGTTGGGCTTACATAATTATCCGCAAGCCGCCGCAAGGGCGTGTGGCGGGAGGCGTTGGGTCACCACCCGTAAAAGAGAACAATACCACATGCAAAATCAACACATCCATGCAAAGCTACACCCACTGCGGCGCATACAAATACCCTTCCGACTTACATGCATGTAAGTATATATACAATCAATTGAATATTCCGTTCGTAAAGCGTAGAATACTAACTGGTAACAAGTGCCTAAATTGCATGTGTGCCCGCATTCTTTCAATGTTTTTTCTACTCCTTTTTGTGTCGGCATAGGTGCTAACCATGTAGTACTCGTAATATATGTAGGCATGTCGCATGATTGTTGTTCGGTTGTCCTCTTTCCACGCGGCTTTTGGTGGATCGCGGGATACTAGGTGCCTGAGGAAATAGGTGGCATATAAACTCAGCGTTTCTAAATTATGTTTCTAAGGTTAGCGCCGACGCCAAGAGCTGAATGTAAGTGCCGAGAGATCATGTTGCAGGGATGCTCAAGGGGTGTACTGTGTTTTTAGCGGGGTAAACATGTCGGGGACACGGAATCTGGGAGGAGAATTTCTGTTTGTACGAGAAAGTTTCGTTCATCGGTATAAACTTATCGGTATAAATCCGAAAGGTATAGGATGAATCCTTGGTTTGAATGGATAGTCGATGTTGGAGCTCACTTAATACCCAAGCCGTATTCGGCGTGGGTGGAGTGCAAGAATTCTAATATTCGGGGGGGGGGGAGAAGTTCCTTATTAGACGAGTCTTTCCTGTGGTGCCCGGTGAGGAGACTGGTACCCGGAATATACGTCACAGAGCTGGGGCGTAGTAGCTAAGGGTAGCCCGGACGCGTCACCCGGAATCACAGCGGCCCAAGTAATGGCTCGTGATGCGGGACTTATTGGCGACATGCGAACCCTATTGGGAATGGGACGCCGGGGGGTCGCGCCACCCTCCTCCCGCAGAGACCCCTCTCCGCCCCTGTGCGGTGGCGTGCGTGCGTGCCCACACTCGGAATGAATGCACGCACGCATGGCATTCGGCCGCATTCCGCAGTCGGATCTCCCTCGAGTGAGCGACTGCGTTGTTTTGTACGAGCAAATCTTTTCCGTTACGAGATATCTCCTCGTGCGAGGCACGCTCTTTTTTGTTTCCCTTCTCGACCGCGAGTGGGCGCCGGCTCTTTCAACGAGATCGTTTTGTGCGCTAGGGGGCATGCTCTCCCGGCCCGGGATCAGGGCACAAGCGAGGGCCGGGGGGAGCGGGACAGCGGCCGTACCCTGATTCCGTATTAGGAGACGCCCTCTCGGATTCTTCCCGCCCGAAAGAATCCTCGAACTAAACATTTCATACATTCCAACCTTTCGGCATCCCGCAACAAAAGACAACGAATAGAAATGAGAGTGCGAACTGAGATTCGCGTGGATTGGATGCCCCGAGCATTCGAATGGCCGTGGGATTTATCCGACGGGCAAGAGCGTATCGTTCGTTTTCTCGGCAAATTCTGGGGGAGTCATGCAGATTCCGTCACTGTCACGGGGAGAGGCATTTCATGGATCTTCTTTCGCTCAGTCTTTTGACGGAGGGACTCGAAATTAGCTCGTGCAGCAGGAAAGGGCGAGCCTCCCATTTCACTGCTGCTCCGTTCCCACCCCCCGTCCGCCGCCGCCCCGCGCGACCCTCGCGCTCCGAATCCGAAGTTCCAATCTTGGCGAGTGAGTGAATGCGTCTCTCAGCGGGGAACGCCTCCTTCGCTGAGATGAACCAAGACGAGGGGGACATTTAATTTCGGCTGACCGAAGCTCAATGAAAGTTACAGCATTATACGGGTCATTTATCATTAATGTTACCAACTTTCAAATTCAAAATTGTAATTTGAAATCTGATCAGTTAAAAAATAATTTTTCCTTTTTAAATATAGTAGAAGATTAGTGATGGATGGGCTATTGCGAACGCCGCAGCAAGCAAACGGAGTTTCACGCCGCAAGTGCGCATTCCATAGAAAGGAGGAACATACGATACTATTGGATTTATCAAAGAGCCATATCTAAAAATGGTGTCAAAAACAAGTTTTAAATTAAGAAAGTTTTAAAGAGAGACACTATTTATAGCTTGTTCATTCAGTTAACGTACTCGTTAAGCACATCTCGTGACCAAAGCATTACTTCCACCGAATTTATTAGTGATGTTAGCGCAATTTTTATATCAGCGCGTGATAATTAGCACTCCATTACTGCTAATAATATTTCAAAAGAGACTCGTTATGAATACAAATGATGTTTACCTCATATTCCTACCTTAAAATTGATATCATTATCACTAACTCAATAATATTAATGCATTCGTGTTTTGTCAAAGTCCAGAATATTTTTTATCAATTAGAGTCTACGAAGAGTCCCAGTTTTTAGGCAAAAATTTCATATTCTGCATGGATTCACCTGTATTGCATAATCCATTTATCTGTTGTATTTGTAAACTAATATAGAAATATATACAAACAACTATCAAATCAAATCCTGATTATTTACGCGAGTAGAATTTAATTTAACACGTTTTAATTCTGAAATACCATTTAATGTTAATATTTTCTTAGTTTTAATTTTTCCTGGAATGGGTCAAGTGTGAGTCCCGTCTTCGTCAGTTATACCGTGAATATAGTCTTAGGGGATATTTTTTGGAAAGAAGAACGACAATCAACTGGCAATTTATGAATGAAACCAGTCGCCTGACAAAAAATCAGTCCAATATTTTCAATAACTTCAGCCAGGGATTTAATTCCTTTAAAAGAGAAATGCATTTTAAAAGTATTTGATAGGCAGCCATAAATATGCCAAATGAAAAGAGTTTTGCATGTTCGAAATATTCTACACGAAAAACACTGATGTGACACTGGATCCACAATAAAGGCGAGCGCGTGAGTCTAATTAACCGGCGGTCATGGGGGCCGCAAGCCTGGTTGCGAGGGTCGCCGGACATCGAGTCCCTCGACCACAAATTGGATAGCGATCTCAAGCGACATTGCCCAACTTTCCCCGGACAAATCTCGCTTATCCTCTCACTCAACCGGAGTTTGAAATCGAACCAGTTTTCATAAAACTTCTTCTCGATCTTTCTCCCATTTGAAGACAACCATTTTGTCATACAAATCAATGCTGCCTCTGGCCTTAAAATACGCCGAGCTGAGCGCGGTCAGCTCGCCCTTTGCCTTCCTTCCTGCGCCCCCCTTACTCATTCATGGCGGCCCTCCTCTCAAGGACATCTCCTCCCCCTGCGCTTCCCGTGGGGCGCTGCTAATTGGTCCTTTCAATCCCATCACCATTTTAAAAGATCGGGTCAGTTCGAAGTAGCTTACCCTCGAAACTTTCACCGGAAGGAATTACTTTGAACAACTCATCCGATGCCGCCCCCCCCCCCTGCATCGTGATTCGACTCGTTCCCTCGACAATTCAGTGCACGGTCGTGAAGTCTCACAAAATTCCGAAGTGGACACGAAAAATTAAGAAACTTTTTTGACGGGACACGGTTACAGAATTCGGAATTTTAACGAAGGGGGCTGGAAGTTCGGCAAAGTTTTTCGGTCCGGAATGAAAGCGTTACGTTCATTCCCCCGGAAACACATCGCGAAAGAAGGAAATCACGAACCCTATTTTATCAATCGATAACCCAAAGAGGCCGAAATAATTGTCACGGGAATTTCATTCGCGTGTCTATCACGATGGAATCGAGCGTTTTAAGGATTGATGTCACCAGTCCACGATGAATAAAAATGAAAATTCTAAATAAAGAAGAACATAAAAAAATTGGGAGGATATATTAACCAAGATAAAAGTTAGACTAAGAGAGCAAATGAAAGTTAGGGTATTTGCAAAGTATTTTGGATTGAAACGGCGAGGAGGTTAGCCAAAGAATTTTGTCGAGGAAAATAGGCAGTAACAGAAAGGAGGAAACTGTGAGGGCTGACTTACGTTTCGGCCTAGCGCGCCGGTGGTTAGGGATAGAGAAACCATCTTGTTGGTGTCTAAACGTCCCCACACACAGTACTACGCATCCATCCTGCTGTGATGGCAGTGTGTGTGTGCAGACTGTGGTTCCTCTTCTACTTTGCTCACCTTGCGAACTGTTGAAATGTGCGCCGCAATTGTAAATCACAATGCGAGTTGTGAAGTGGGAATTGTGTTCGGGTTTTTACTGGCAAAAAATCACAAACCAATTGAATTTCACAGGCGCCTTTGTACGGAGTGTACAGAGACGGAATAATGAGTGAAGGTGGAGTGAGGCAGTGGTGCATTCAGTGTACAAATGGCCACAGCACCAATGCTCACGACGAGAACACCGCAGTGGTCATCCTAGCCACGTGACAGATGAAATGGCAACGAATAAATTCGTGTAAAACGCCAATTTACGATTTCGGATCCCTTCCTAGACGTGGCTTGGCTCACACTGCTTCGACAGTGACGTATAATTACATGATAATGTAAACAAGAGGCTAAAACGTAATGCGGCAGATTTCCTCCGACACAGAATTGAAAAGCTTGCGTATATTTATGATAAATGCCTCAATTTCAATGGAAACTGTGCATAAAAAATAGTTTATGAATGTCTTTCAAATGTGTGTATAATAAATTTTTTCTGGTCATTAGGTTCATATTCTATTTTAAAACGTAAGTTACTTTCTGGAAAGTCCTCGCTGACAACTCGCGGGATATTCTATTACAGCTCACACGTCAACAGTTAGCAATGTGAGCAAATTAGAAGAACCACAGTCTGCACGCATTACTACAGCAGGAAGCGTAAACGTGTAAAAACCAAGACAATGGCTCTTTCCCTACCAACCCCCTCGCTAGGCTGACACATAAGTTACTTTCTTGACGGCCCTGGTATGTTTGGAAAGTAAAATAAGAAAATCGGGAGCATATTATTCTAGTCCTAAGAAACGTCGAGAGCAGATTATCAGAGGCGGCTGCAGGGAGAAGGGGGAGGAGAAGAGTAGTAGTATGAAGAGGAGAGGCAAACGATAAGGTGCCACACACGGCAGTGGAAGCAATCAGTCGAGAGGAATCCGAGGAGGGGGTATAAAATTCCCCTCATCAACTCCCTCCTCCTCATGAAAGCCTCTTTGCCTTGCGCAATTCTCCTTACGTCCCTACTACTTTGACCGTGTTGATCCAAAACACTTCCGAGATACTGTTCATACCTGCTCTAGTTTTTGGCCTCCTGTTTTAACGATTAGCTTAGCCTTTTTCTTCCTAGAAAATCGCATTACCTTTGTTTTATTAATATTGATTCTCATCCCATGCCTGTCGCACTGAATTTCCAATTCACTCAGCAATGCCTGCAACCCCTTGGCTGACTGACAAACTAAAGCTTGGTCATCAGCAAACCTAACTGATTTTACGAATTCCCCGCCCACTTTCATTCCTACCTCCAGTTCTTCCCATGCCTCTTTAATCATTTCCTCTGCATACAGGTTGAACAGCAACGGTGATAATGGGCAACCCTGCCTTACACCGCTTCCTAACACTGCCCAACCGGACTCTCCCTTCCCCACTTGAAGCTCCTAATACTTATTCAAATTACCTTTATCTGAATTAGAACACATAATGCTAATAGTCTGAAATACTAGCATAGATCACATTTTGTTGAATTCTAAAGTCTAATTTCATTTCAAACAAACCTACTCTGTCTTCACCTCACACCATTTCCGTAGAAGCATTTTTACAGATATTATTTAAGAGCTGAAAATTACTATTGCCAACAAAAACTCCATAGTTTCTGAGAGAAACGTTTTTGTAAAATGGTCAAGGGAGCAAGCTTAATTGCAATGGTGAACAAATACAATAGGTTGTGTGTTCCTCGCTCTTGACGCTTGCAGGACATTGAATTAACGCTAACCTAATACCACAATGGTCTCCAGATATTTAAGAGTGCAATACGCAAAGTATTGGACTACTGACCAGATTCCCAGGGTTCGATTCCCGAGGAAACCTCTACGCACCCTCATAATCATATTAATTTTCAAGGGTATTAGATCTTTTGGGAAATAAGACCCACTGGCCCCTGTTCATGAGTGAATTTAACACGCCGCTGCGCTTAATACTAGGTGAGCTCTACTCTCACCTATCAAAACGACCTTTGATTGAACCAGGTGGACAAACGTGGTTATAATGAAGTGCATGCAGCTTTATAAATATTAAAGAATACGTACTTTTTGTCGAGAGATAACTCACATGCACTCTCCAAATTCAAATGGTATGCTTCCTATGATTAATTATTAATGTTATAATAAATACGTACGGAAGCAAATAAATGAAATAAGAATTCAATAATCTGCTGAAAGGCAATCAAAATACTGCCGTTTCCACTGGAACGTATAGCTGAGAATGATTTCAATGGCTTTCAGTACAACGACCGAGTTTTCCACATTTGATGATGCTTGGGAAACGGCTGGTCGATGACTGCCTCGTTGGGCTCGCGAATCGGATTTTCGATTCCCAGCCCGAAACCAATTCCCCTCGGCGTCCGACCACGGATCCACCGCTTCGCTTGCTTCGTCCGCCCCCCGAGGAGAGGGCGGCAGTGGCGCTGCCTTGGCCCGAGGTTCGCCGCGGTGGGGACCATTGTCTGGCCGCACGGAGGCCCTCGCTATCATTACGAAAACGGAAAGGCTGCGTCGGAGCACTCCTTCGGAAATCCCCGCACCCTCCCGTCCCTCGGAGGGATCGGAACATCAGGGAATGCCCACACAAATGAAATTCCGCGCTCGCCCCGACCAGCACAACCGTTTATCCCACGGGTGATTTTCCAAACATTTACAAGCTCTAGATCTGCGCATGAAACCAGAAAAGAAACATTTACTTTAGTAAAACAGTCGATATTCCACCGGGAAACCAATTCCTTCGTGAATAAAAGAATAATACTCCTTTTAAATTGAGAAAAGTGTCTCGGCATCGCTAAGAGGATACTTAAAGTGAGGGTCGAGCCGAGGGTAAGCACAGGGTGAGTGGGTGGGTGGGGGGGGGCGAATGCGAGTACGATGGGCGCCTCGAGACTGCAATGCCATCTCGGTACGCATGCCGGAGGAAACACGTAGCGATCGCGATCATACAGAATATCGAGGAAATCGTAATGATGCTTTATGGCATCTCCGGGCGCCATACAAATCCCCGGCATTTTCAGGACGGCTAGCCGAGCGTGTGGCCGGCCTGCTTGGCGAAGCATGGATCCACGAAGCGCATGGACTCTTCGCCCCCCGCCCCCGCAACCGAGGAAATGTCTTCCTTACCACCGAGTCGCCCCCCCCCCCCCACGGTTCAAACTTCCATTGTTTCACGATTGATTCCTTCGAACGGGCAAGATTTCCATGCGAAAATATTGAATAAATTAATAAAAGGGATGATTTGAAGGGGAGGGGGAGGAAAGGTCCTTTTCCCCGGGCCTGAAACCCGCATTGCCAAGGATGAGCCGCGGGATGGCGGCCCACGGAAGAAGGCGAGGAGACGGGACTTGCCCTGCCCGGGGCCACGAGGGCAAGACGAGAAATCAATGTGGGGAGGGGGATAGGGTGCCCGAATAAACACCATCGCTTGGAGAACACTAATGGCTAGTCCATATGATATGTCCTGCTGCATACTGGCAGGCGAACGTTTATGCATTAAAACACAAATATATAGGGATAAACCAACCAATTACCGACCCATTTCTTTAACATCGATCTCTTGTAAAATATTGGAACACGTTATTGTCACTAACATTATGAAATTTCTTGATAGTAGGAAAATACTAATCCACAACCAGCACGGATTTAGGAAAAGCAGATCTTGCGAAACACAACTTGGTCTCTTCATTCACGATATACTTAGATCGGGAGAAAACAACACCCAAGTCGATGCAGTATTCCTGGATTTCAAAAAAGCCTTCGACAAAGTCCCACACAATAAATTGTTACACAAACTTAAATACTATGGGATCAATGAGAAAATAATTAATTGGATTAGGGACTTCTTGTCAAACCGCAAACAAATAGTAGTCATAGATGGGTTGTGCTCAACGGAGAGAGATGTTACTTCGGGCGTCCCCCAGGGAAGTGTAATAGGGCCTCTTCTGTTCTTAATATACATAAATGACTTAAGCACACACGTTAGTAGCAATCTAAGGTTATTTGCTGACGACACGGTGATATACAGGGAAATAAGGAGCCAACTAGATCGCGAGCTACTCTCTAGAGACTTAGACAATATCTCGGGATGGTGCAATAAATGGGGATTAACACTTAATATAGATAAATGTGCAGTTTTGAAATTTTGGAATAAAGGAAGCGAGGAACAGGATATAAACTACAAAATAGAGGGTTCCGTATTGACTACGGCAAATCAAGTTAAATATTTGGGGGTTGTTCTAACACCACGCCTTTCATGGGGAGCACATATCAGGACAATATGCGGATCAGCTTTAAAGAAACTTGGCTTCATAAAACGGGTGGTGGGGAAATGTAATGAAAAAGTTAAAGAGAGGTGTTATTTTGCTCTAGTTAGACCTCATTTGGAATATGCCGCAAGTATTTGGGATCCGTGGGAGAAAATTTGGCAAAAAGAATTAGATAAAGTCCAGAGAAAATCCGCTAGATTTGTTAAAAATTGTTATGATAAAAACACAAGTGTGACAGGTCTCTTAGGGGATTTAGGCTGGGAACCACTTGAAGTGCGGAGAGAACAAGCGAGGCGTAGACTTTTAGAAAGGTTCAGAACAAACGAGTTTAAATATGACACTGAAGGAATTATAATGGCCCCACACTACTTAGGTAGATCAGACCACAAAGATAAACTAAGGGAGATAGATTCCAAGACAGATAGGTACAAATACTCATTCTTTCCCCGAACAATCAGTAATCATAATAGCAAGAAACCGAAGTCACTTTAGAAATATTAAAAACTTTGAATTTACAAGTCGGAACAAAATTAAACACTATAGAGATGTTAGGTATACTTTCAGGTGCATGTGTATGTTAGTTGGTAGTTTAAGTGTTTGCATGTGTGTGGGGTGTAAGTGTTCATGCATGAATGTATGCCATGTTTTTTTATATATGATTTTGTCGTTATTGCATGCGATTTTTTTTTTAAATTATTTTTCTTTTCTAAATTATGGGTGGTGTCCTAGCACCCCCCGCCACACGCCCTTGCGGCGGCTTGCGGGGTATTGAGTAGATGTAGATGTAGATGAAATACAAACTACAGATATATGTATGTCACTTATGTACGACTGATAAAGGCGATATAATCAGTGAGACGTAGAGAGAACTCCCTTCTCAGTATTTTCCCCATTGCCATTTCAATACCATAAGTACCACATAGTAATAATATGGATCTGACAATGAAATAATCACATTGTGGTCGAAAAAATATTCTTTCTTTCCGTTTAAAATTCCCAGAATCCCTGGGCTCACCTGAAACAAGTATTCCAGTAATACTATAGTAATAGTAAGGAATCATACGGACGATGAATAAAAGTTCGTTTATTCCTAAATGCATAATCTACCCATATCATTTGAGATGGTAAATATTTAATAGCCTATAAACATACATAATGGCAATTATCTCTTCAAATATAATAATCATTAATATTTATAGATGTGTATGTTCAGGTCCCTCACCGGACTACGACCTGGACGTGGTGGAAGGGCTGGCGCGTTCCGACGACCCCTGGAGCTGTGCTCGCGGGAGTAATAGTAATTGCTCCTGGTAATGTCACCCATGCCAGATAGGTCGAAGAGCAAGACGAAAGGTAGACCACGCAGCGTCTGTTCCTCAGTGAGGCGACTGCAATGGCGTCTGACCCCAGTGGGGCGGCCAGTAAGTCATGGTGTCACGTTAAAAACACTATTGAGGAAGGCCACGGGAAACCACGTCAGTTATCATTCCCAAGATTTAAATGATGGACAATACAGATTTTGAGTCCTGGCAACTACATGGCTCAGCCAAATCGACCGTGTGTCGTGCCCGGCAGCGGGGGAGGCAAGGTTTCCGCGGTCGTCATCCCACGAAACCCTTGCAAGGGAAAACCAGCAGCAGCAGGACAGAAGACGCAGGAGAAGAAGACCGCATTAGTTAGAATAGGAACGTGGAATGTTAGGACAATGATGAGGACAGGGAAATTGGAGAATGTTAAGCGAGAGATGGAAAGGGGAAATAAATAAATGTAGTAAGAAACGTAGTCAACATAGATAACGGATACCTGAGGGAAATCTTTTATGTTGGCAACTGCTATCGTCCTCCATGTTTTCCAGAGTTCAAAGTTTTATTTATATATATATATATATATATATATATATATATATATATATATATATATATATATATCAGGGAAAGGAACTGGCCTGTTTTATATATATATATATATATATATATATAAATAAATAAATATATATATATATATTTCAAGATATTTTAGGTCTATACGAGGTGAAATGGAAGGATAGCGGGGATTAATGGAGTGATCTGTATAGAATAATATACAGCGGCGGGGACGAGAGCCAACGAGGCGTTGCCATTTCATCAAACGAAGAGGTAGGAAGAAGCGTAGTCAACATAGAGCAGGTAACGGATAGATTATTACTAGTAGAGATTAAAGCAGAACCGACGAACTTGGTTATTTACCAGGTATACATTCCACCGAGCAACCATAAGGAAAAAGAGTTCGATAGGATATGCGATCAGTTAGAGGACATAATCGCGAGTGTTCCTGCAGGGAAACATTTGATAGTGATGGGGGATTGGAATGCGACGGTAGGCGAAGGAAGAGATGGTGATGAGGTGGGGGACTACGGTTTAGGCACAAGGAATGACCGCGGGTAGAAAGCAGTTGAGTTCTGCAGGAGCAGGGGCTAGTCATCACCAACACTTGGTTTAGACACCACAAAAGACGCAGATATACATGGAAAATGCCAGGTGACTCAGTGAGGTATCAGATAAATTATACACCGGTAAGACACGGTTTAGGAATAGTGTGATATATTCACCTAGCTTCCCGGGAGAGGATGCGGACTCTGACCAGAATTGAGTTGTTATGAAAAGTAGCGTCCGTTTCAAAAAGATAAGGCAGGGGCGGCGAGTTAGAAAATGGAACGTATAAGCCTTAAATGGTTGGAAAAGGAAGGAATAGAACCGAGCAGTAGAGGAAATCATGGAGGATAGTAAAGAGCCAAGTACTATCGAAGAAAAATGGGAAAGTATCAAGGAAGGGTTGTCTGAAGCTGCAAAAGACACTATTGGAACCGTTAACGCAAAAAGGACTAGGAAACCATGGATCACGGATGAGGTGATTACAAAGATGGATGAGCTGCGGAAATTGAAGAATGTAAATACAGGGATAGGCAAAATAAAGTACAAAGAACTAAACAATAAATTGAGGCGGGCAACAAAAAAAGCAAAAGAAGCACGGTGGAAGACGCAGTGTGAGGATATGGAAAGTCTGCAGAGGAAGGATGAAGTCGGTGCGCTCTACGGCAAAGTTAAACCGTTATCGGGAAGTAAGAAAGGGAGATCTATGCTAACAGTTAGAGATAAGGCGGGTAAGGTAATAGTTGACACAGGAAAGATCCAAGAGAGATAGAAGGAATATATAGAAGAACTGCATAGTAAAGAACTTCGACCTACAAAGTTAGACATAGAAAAGGAACATGACGTAGAGAAAGATAGTTTAGGTCCGGGCATACTCGACGATGACATAGAAAGGGCACTAAGGGAGATGAAACTAAATAAAGCCGTGGGGGTCGATAGTAGGGAGTGTAAGAGGTGTAAGGCAGGGTTGCCCATTATCACCGTTGCTGTTCAACCGGTATGCAGAGGAAATTATTAAAGAGGCATGGGAAGAACTGGAGGCAGGAATGTAAGTGGGCGGGGAATTCGTAAAATCAGTTAGGTTTGCTGATGACCAAGCTTTAGTTTGTCAGTCAGCCAAGGGTCTGCAAGCATTGCTTAGTGAATTGGAAATTCAGTGAGACAGGTATGGGATGAGAACCAATTTTAATAAAACAAAGGTTATGCGATTTTCTAGAAAGAAAAAGGCTAAGCTTAACATTAAAATTGGACGGCTAAAACTACAGCAGGTAGAACAGTTTACGTATCTCGGCAGTGTTTTGGACCAGCACGGTCAAAGTATTAGGGACGTAAGGAGAAGAATTGCGCTAGACAAAGACGCTTTCGCAAGGTTGAGGGAGTTGATGACAGGGGCGTTGAGTAAGGATGTTAAGAAAAGACTCGTAAAAACTTTGATATGGAGCGTAGCTATGCACGGCGCGGAAACGTGGTCATTGAAGCAGGAGGATAGACGTAGACTGGAGGTTTTTTAAATGTGGTTGTGGAGAAGAATGGAGAAGGTGAAATGGACAGAGAAGGAAACCAATGTGGAAGTACTTGGTATGGTGGGCGAAGAGAGGGGTTTGTTGGGAGAAATCCTATGGAGACAGAAAAAATGGATGAAGGGGGTATTGACCGGCAGTGGGATGTTGAAGACTGTGATAAAGGGGAGAATGCTGGGTAAAAGAGGAAAGGGAAGGAACAGGATGGGGATGTTCGACGGGATGAAGGGGGGAAGAAAGTACTCAGAGATGAAGAGGGACCTGATGTAGAGTAGGATGTTGTGTTTTGCTAGGGGCCACAAATTATTTAATTAGTATTTACGTCCATCCAAAAACCTACCTTAACCGGTAGATTACCTAATAATAATAATAATATGCTCAGGTTTGGTTACACTACGTGAAGGAAGAGAGTCGAAAAGATGGGAATAATCGTTGAACCTTTGTACAGCCCATTCTAAACCTAACTCAACCAATAGGTTACCATTGATATAAACAATATGATTTTCCAAATCTTTCCGGTCGAGTCTTTAAAGAACGCATCTTGAATATGGACGCCATCAACCATCGTTAACTGTCAACTATTAATGTGCTCAGAAATTCAAATCAACCATTGATTTTTATTCCTTTCACTAAGGCTCTTTCTTTCCTTAGAAAATTGATCGAAGAAACAATTATTTCTGAAAATTTGCATCGCAACGTAAGAACAAAGAAAAGGAATGCAACAATTTCAGAGCGTAAAAATCTTCTTTGGAGCGTAAAAATCTTTGGAAAAGAAAAGGAAAACATGGAATTATTTTTCGGCAATGTAGTAGTTTATATATGTATAACTTAATTCCTATTTACTATTTATGACTATTATAACTAAAGGTCGAAGTGAAGAAAGTCTCATATTAAGTAGAAGATCAAATATTTTCATCAAGTGAGAATGTGCAACCTATCACACTAGGTATAAGGTACAGGGTTCGTCCGGAAAATAAGTGTACTGACTCCTGGGCTGGGCGCGTCGCTCCAGGCGCGCCCAGCACCGTTCTGACGGGCTGCGATTGGAGGGGGGTATGTTGGCAAGCGACGCTGAAAAAGGCAGTCGGCTCTGAGCTGTGGTGTAGTGAGGAGCTCTGTTAACGCGAACCTCCACGCTCGACCCACGTCACGGAACGCGATGCCGAAGATTTTGGAGCAGCGTTATTCCATCAAATTTGCGGTAAAGCTTGGGAAATCGTCTACCAAAACTGTCGGTATGATTAACCAGGCTTACGGGGAGTCAGCCATGTCCAGAAACATGATCTTTCGGTGGCACAAGATGTTCGTGGAGGGCAGAGAAGAGGCCGTGACGACGTGTCTTCGAGAGGTTCCCGATGATGCCTTCGCGGGAGCGTTCCAGGAATGGGAACGCCCCTGGAACAAGTGTATCGACTCACAAGGGTCCTATTTTGAGGAACATTAGCTTAAGATATGTAAAAGTGTAATAATTTTTTTTCCTGAGCTCAGTACACTTATTTTCCGGACGAACCCTGTATATAAGGCATTAATTAGATTTCGCCTGAATACAGTGACATCCACCCCGCACTTAATGACGTGTCGTGCCGAGGAATATTAAATACACAATATGTTATGCAAGATCTGGCGCGTTCAACCTGTTGCTTTCACTCCCCTCCTCCCTCCCCTCTCTTCCCCCTTCCCTGCCCCGCGACGCTCTCGTCGCGATGGCAATAGCGCTCGCCTTCGCATAAGACGCTCCCTTTCGACGCCATAACCCTCCGCCCTCAAACACAAAACTTCATATGTTTGGATTTAAATATACTCTAATTGTATGAAAAACATCCTGCTATCACCCCCGCTGAATTACACACGTACAAGAGTCCGTCACAAAAGTAGAAGGGCTGAGTCAATTAAAGAAAATGAATTCAAGAAACGCTATTTTCACTCAAAGTTCTTGAAATTAGCACCATTTTGCGTCCACGCACCGCCACCAGCGGGTAACGCTTCCACCGCTCTTTAGTTCCAAAGAAACTGCGGGAGAAGCCGCAGCAGTAACTTTTAACGGAGTCATCCACTAAGGCGTAGATCCCTTGAGGGGGAAGGGAACTCAGTAGTCCACGGAAGAGATGGAACTACACTTGCTGCGCGGAGTGGCCCTCCAGGAACTGGAGGCAGGTCCGCCCGCTCTACGAGAATTCGACTGACTGCTCGTCCCACGCTTCACTTCATCCCACCTATACTATATACCATGCCGGTCGATGGTGAATCATAGGCCAACATGGCATAGGGAGGCAGGACGGTCCGGGGCGGACGGACGGTTCCCAGCGATGGGACATACCTCCAGGCTAGATCGCGTAGCTGTTCTTTTATTAAGGACAAATACAACTATTTTACATCCAAAACATACATTATAAGGCCCTTGCCTTTAGTAAGAGAATACATGACGGAATGATTATCCGTATAAATGACTAAATCAATGTTCGGTGGTGCCACCGCCGCCACGTGGCGCGCCGCCATGAGGGCCGCGAGGGCCTTCGCCTCCACTATGGGCCTTTCTTCTCCTTAAGGCCCAGATTTCAGTATGGCCCCATGCCGGGACAACCCAAGCCACCTGAAAAGGGGTTGTGTCCGCATATGCCTCAACCACAAAGGTCGCTGGCGAAAATTTTCTTTCTTTCTTTCACACCTCCGCCTCCCATAATTCCTCAGCCAATCTCGTCTGTCGCCTGTAAGTATCTGAAATGAGGAAATATGGGAGGCGAATGATGTAGACACACCAAGACACAAATCCCGCTGCTTTGGGGATATCACTTTGTCGCATGTTCTTGAGCACGTCCAAGATGTACCGCACACCACTTATTGCTCCACGGGTAAGTTTTGGCGTCATGGTTTCCATATTAATATGCACACCAAAGTATCTAATCCTTGTGGCTGGTTCTAACACACTTTGGACGATGCTAACTCTGATCTCCAGTTCCCGCTGTAGGAAGGAAAGGATTTCGGGCATAAGGTGGGGGGTACTGGGTGGGAAGACGAAGACCCAGTCGTCCAGGTAGGAGATCATCTGGGTTCGAAATCTAGAATAGACTTCGTCCCCCGCCGTCAGTGCCCATCGCTGCATGATTGCGGGCGCCGGGGCATGCCCCATGAGCAACCTATTCCACGCATAATACTCAGAAGGGATGTAAATCCCGTAAAAATGGCGTCGAGCCGGGATGATGGGTATTTGCCAAAACGCATCTGTGAGGTCAATCTTAGCTAGGAAGGAGCCAGGTGGGATTGTCTCAAGGGCCTTGGCGGCGTCCTTGAGGGAGGATTTCGGTTTCTTATAAAATTGAGTCCATGCCGAGAGATCTTGAATAATTCGAGTGCCCCCAGATGCCTTTGCGATCAGGAGGGAAGGCCTGGTCATCGCCAGCACTTGACGTTGAGTGAGTACATCAATCCGTTGTAAGAGCACCCCCTGAGGACGCGACTCAAAAATGAGCGCAAGGTGAGAGTGAATGCGAATGAAACGCCACCGTTATAAGGAGCATGCACAAACAAGCGAGCAAGGAAAGGGTAACATGGAATGAAGACATGACAGAGAATACCTTTAAGCTCCTTTCCTTACTGTTCCAAAATGTGCCGCGGTGGTGCGCGAAGTCTATACGCACCACGATTAGTAGCGAGGGCCGTGCCGAGTGCGGACACAGGGCGTCGGGCATCGGCTCGTCCTGCCGCGACCCTTCCTTCCAGGGGCAGCACAATCGCGTGCATTGCAATTGTTATGCGCACGGAATGGCACGGCCTAGAAGGTCGTCGTCAATCCGGTCACGGTCGTTACATCGGCTCGCCTTATTCTGCGTATCTCTCCACCCTCGCACTCTTAGCGTCGTTTTCGTGTCTCTTATTTCTTTTCATTCCCTCCTAACCCCGAGAATGAACTCCACGACGCCTTCTCATCCGTCTTCCACCGTAGTCCCAACTCCTGTTTCTCGCCTTGCGCCTCCTGCCCCCCGGGGCCCCTGCTTTCGGAGGGGACATCCCTCCCTCTTCGGTACCGCCGCGCACCCACGGCCGCTCTTCAAGGGCATTCTTCTGGGCGCCTCTTTTCATAAACCCTTGGCGCCCACCCCCGGCGCCTGCCCTTCCCGCCGCGGAACAACGGGCGCAAAAAAAAGGAGAAGGCCAACGCAGCGTATATTGGCGCGACACTCTCCCTTGGTTTTCCGCGCTCCACTCGGCTGACTGCGGGGGGGTCGCCTGAAGTGGCTGGAGTGACCACATGGAAAGACACTCCGGCTGGGGTATGTACAGGTATGCAAATGATACTTAAATCTGTGAATTAAGATAAGGGTCCAGAGAACGCCGCATGCCTCAATTCGCATCGGGGAAAATACAAACAAACATAAAAGGTGATCGAAAACAAAGCAGGCGAACACCATCACGAGGCCAAATTCAACAGACGCACGGCGATGAAAGATACATTAACTTGGGCTCTAGTCTGCGCAAAAAAAATTGAAATTCATAATTAACCTTTTGAATTCATCAATACAAACGTCCTCGAAATGAGGAAGTCGAAAATGTCATCAATTGTGAGATCGGGTGTCAATTGGCCCAAATTCATGGTTTGTTGTGAAAATGAAGTCAAAGTGCATCGAAATTTTGTCATCATAATGAAAAAAGAATATTTTGCCTTATTTTACCGTAAAAAACGAAACATTTATTCTGCAGCTTAAAATTAACAGATCACTTAATCTTCAACTGAGACACGCACGCGGGGATCGGGATGGTGCGGGGGCTAACGTACTGGCTTCCCACCCAGAGGGCCAGGGTTCAAATCCCGGCGGTGTTGAATATTTTTCAGAGGTATCTCGATCCCTACTTGAGGTGCTTTGTGGAGGGCACTTTGAGTGAGTACGCCGTCCGTCGGATGGGACGTTAAACTGCGGACCCCTTGGCGCCTTTCGTAAAGAGTAGGCTAATGCCGACGCCGGGTTTCTCTCCACCCTTCATCCTTTCCTGTCCATCCCCTATGGCGCAAATGACCTTAGCTGTCGGTCGCCTCCCCTCAAAACTACTACTACGACACGCACGCACAGACAAATTGCCAAATACTTTGGTCAAATATTCTCCTGGCGGAGAGAACTTCGCAAGTCGTGGGATATCCAGCGACGCACGTCTTCCTCCGGCAAGGAGAGAGGGAAGAGGGGCCGGAGGGGGAGGCAATGGCGGGAATTGCACCGCGTCAGGATTTCAACTGTGAGACTGCGCAGCAGGTATGCAGACCGGCTGGCGGCCAAGGCTACTCTGTCAGCATCCGGGAAGGCATGTGATGTCATAGCAACGGGAGAAATTCTTTAAATGTTTCCTTCTGAAGGTAGGTCTAACTAAAGGTCATGTTATTGCCCACTCTCGCCGAAATTACGGACAAAATTTCAATTAATTTGAAATAAGATTTTTATTTAATTATTACTAAGAAATAACGGATACATCTGGATAAAATTTATTCCGAATATTAATCAATCCTTATCTACATAAATTTGTTAATTACAACTATTAATTTTCATTGGTTTTGCTTCAGGAAGTCGTAGACAGAAGTAAACCACAGAATAAAGATGTTAGAAGCTGGCAGTGACGAGATTAAGCTTCTTCATTTGAAAGGTGTCACGGTACCTAGAAAATCCCCGATCGGTGAAATGACGGCTGTCAGTGGAAATGATATCCCGTTGTCATATGACACGGTTGTGGGGGGGTGGAGAAGGAATGCTCAAACTGGCAGCCACATGTCCCTCGCACACGGTGATACAAGAAGTGGAACTGGTCCATCACTCACGGAGGATGCTGCTACCACAGTGAAGAAGAAAGTGAAGAGGACTTAATCCTTGTATCAGACAGAAGAGCAACCATCCAAATGGCGATGGCTGAGTTATGCTATGGCAGAGTGCGGTAAGTTGTTCACGAAGAAATGCAAATGTCAAAGGCGTCATCACGCTGGGTTCCATGACTGCTAAATCTGCTCCTTTTCAGAAGCAAATACGGCACGACTAGCGATCAAAGTGATATGGCTCTGAATTTTTGTCACATTCGCCCTATTCTCCCGATTTGGCCCAAGGCGACTTTTTCTTTTTCCCAGAACGCAAAAAACCACTTCGAAGTCAGAGATTTGACAACACAAATCACACCATTCAACAGGTGGAACAATGGTTTTTGTCGCAATTTGCTGATTCCTACAATGACGGCCTTCCAATAAACTCACGGGAGATATGTATTGCTCTGGATGCTGACTATGTAGAGAAGTCTTAAGAAGAACAAATAAAAATTAAGTTTCTATCTTGATTACTTTTTATGAGTAATTAAAAGCTCTCCTCGCACGCATCTGATCACCCGAACTCTGCTTTGCATTTCGTGCTCCGCGGTCTCTGAATACGCGTCGAAACGAAGAACTTGTCACAGTCGAATTTTCAGCGACCAAGATTGTTGAGTCTTTCAGAGGGTCATCCAGGAGTTCCATTAAGTTTCTATCTCGATTATCTTTAGTGATAATCAAAGCTTTACAATACTTCCTCGTGAATGGAGTTATCAGAGGAGGCAGAAACCTCTAAATGATACAATACCTGGGCATTTAATTAAGAAATTTAAGTGTCTGCAGTGAAGATATTTCTGCTTTAGAGACAGTCTCCGTGATTCAAAATCTGTTTGCCCCATATGTTCACACACAATGTAAGCACCAAGTGACTGACATATTTTTCTTCTCACTTTGCCGTACATTTCTCACAGAAAATTCAGTGTTTCAGTCTATTTCTAGATATCCTTCAAAATAGTTACAGCAATTACCGTGAATGTAATGATTCTTCTTAATCTTCTTAATGTCGAGCATGACTTCCTTCGCTTACTTTTTAGATATTTCTTTCTAATATTAGATTTTAGACGATTTGTACATATTTATTCGCTCGCGCCATGCTATTTTTTCAGGCCTGCATAAAATTAGACCAGCAAGAAGAAACCAAAAATATTTTGCTTTCATATATGGACCTAACCTAGTCGAAATAAGGCCGGTAAATTCGACCTCCTGCTTTCGGCGTACAAATATATTCACTGATAATAATGTCACATCCATGTTGGAAGTCGTCTGATGACATTGTTTCATTGGATCCATATTTTTGCCATTAAGTCCCAAAAATAGTTCGGTTGTGTGCACCAATCCTTTCGTTTGGAGGAATTACTGCTCTACGAAACAAGCATGGGAAACAAATGATTAGCGACGGAAATAACAAACGTTATAGCCGCCGAACGAGCTACGGGAAAGTGGGTGACTCATATGGCTTGTATAAAAAGTATCGGTAAATTAAATGTATTCCAGATATTGCTGCAATGCCTCAAAATTCTTAAAAGTACATCCCTTGAACATCGGCAACTTTTTCCAGCTGCTTTTCCATGACTCGAAGACTCATTAGCAGGCGGATCCCGGAAGGTCCTTAAGGGTAAGCGTGCAAGCTTCTTTGACGGCACTTAGGTCCCATGATGGTGTCTTTTACGGGAGGATTTCACTTTTATGGGGAATAGGAAATATTCTGCTAGTGGTGCCAAGTCGAAACTATAAGGGGATCGGGGAATCGTTGCAATGTCGTCGTAGAAGGTCTTCGCAAGCGGACAATCGAATCTGCTCTTGGTCGTCCGTCCAGAGACCTTCGGGAAGAGTTAAGCGTTGACCCTTCTGCATCGCCAAATTTTCAGTGATAATGATGTGTACTGTCATCTTGTCAATGGCAATACGCCCTGCGATCATGCGCACACTTAACAACCGGTGGTCTGAATGCAGCACGTGACGCACACGTTAGGATAAAATAGTTACCGACTTTTTATACAAACTTTGTATTTTGGACTGAGATCGCGGCCTAGGCATAATGTTTTCCACGCAACGCAAATATACCGCTTCTATCGCAAGAACATTTTCGTTAATCCGTGCAAAACTAGTTGAGAAAAGTCTAGTGAAGAACAAGCTACTCAAAACATGTGCATGGAAATAGTATCGAGAAGGTGCCTTATCTACAGAACTTGGGCATTCCGTAATGAAACACTATGAATGGTTTGAATGAATGTATTCTCCTTTCACCAATTTAAAAAATAATTGACAAAGAAAGGAAGGTTTTTATCAACTTATAGCCCTGACGCGACAGTTGGCACGTGTCTTCGCATTGAATTGTAAGTCATTTATCCGATCATGGACGTTGCAGTGGACGGATGAAAAGGAATGCACTCTTTAAGTCGGTACTAAATCAATTTTCATCGGTAATTTTCCTAGTGGAGAGAAACCCGGCGTCGGCATTATCACCCTCTAAACGAAAGGCGCCAAGTGGTCAAATAGTTCAAAGTCCATGGCTCAATAAGCAATGATTCAACAAACAGTAATTAATGATTGTGCGATCCGCATCTTCCTTTCTTCCGGATTTATACCAAGATAATGTTTTTGCAATTGAAAAGTAGGGTTATTAAAAGAAATATGTCACCTCCCTCAGCCCTTAACCAGCCCCTTACTATCCCTTCCATGTCCACTTCTCGACTGACCCTTATCCCTATGCTTCCCTCCTCCCTTCCGTCAGGGTACCAGCCACCTGCCACTGTCCTCTCTATAAGGACCACACGTGCGTAGCCTTATCCCCGCTCTTTATACACCCACATAATAACCCGCAAGCCGCCGCAAGGGCGAGTGGCGGGGGGTGTTAGGTCATCATCCATAAAACAACAAAACCACATGCAAAATCAACACAGCCACACAAACCCAAACCCACATTGGCGTATGAAATCACTCAAGAGACCCTTCTACTTACACGCATGCAAATACACCGACTATCCACTAACAAACAATCGCACCTTAGGATGCAGTGAACATTTATCCAATAACGTGCAAGCTAGAATTTGAAAAGTAAGAAGATGCTCTTCCACTCCCACACGAACATGCAACATACAGCTGTCTCCACCCCCAAGGACACAAACAGGTAGGGAATATGACCCTACGCTGCAGGTGGCGGGAGGGTCCCCCCACGGAGAGAGCCGAAGGATGGCAGGGGAAACGTAAAAAGCGAGCGCTACATTATATAAAGGCATTCTAATTAGGTCATACGAGTAGGGTTTTCACAATAAATCACACGAGGTTAGTGGAAGAGCATGCAATCGAGAGGAACTAATTATTCCTCAGACACTGAGTGTGGCAAGTGGAATTTTATCTATCTTTCACACTGCAGTTGCTATCCCGTCTTATCCGTGGGAAAAAAGAGTCCTTTAGTCTTCTATTTCTGGCATCTTTTCCCCGAATTTTTTATACATGATTGCAGCGACCAACGTATGTTGGAGTGCGAAAAGTTTGCGAGAACTCAGTGCTAAAACGTGCGGATCTAAATTTATTTAATAATTTCAATCTTGCATTGAATCGTCTCTCAGCCAATGATTCCCACCCCAAATCCATGAGCATTTCGGTTACGCTCTGCGTTTTATCGTAAGAATTTTTTACAAAACGGGCTGCCCGGCGTTGAACCTTCGCATTCCCGAATGAGGCCTTTTTCACTCGGATCCCACACGCTGCATGCGTATTCTAAATGAGGCCTTACAAGAGCGTGGTAACAACGTTCCTTGACCTTCGAGTCACTTTTGCCGACAATGCGTCTAATGAATCCCAATTTTTTATATGCTTGACCGCAGACTTTACGCAAGTGAGTCCCCCAAGTTAAGTTTCTTGTGAATGTAACACCTAGGTACTTTACCGTATCAACTACTTCTAGGTCAACTCCAGCTAATTTGTAAGCAAATCCCGTTGATCTTTTAAAGAAATTTACCACCGAACATAATTAAAGTTTAATGACAATCCCCATTTTGAACACCATTTAGTAATGTAAATCTAGAACCTGTGCTATAATTAAACGATCCTCATCCCCAGATATCTCACGATAGATCACCGCGTTATTCGCAAACATCCTATTCTTGCTTTTTACCTCTCCATTTCTTTGTTTCCCAACTCTCCTTTTTTCCCTTTGGTTTCTCCGTTGTCTTAGGGTTTTCCATACCTCCCCTCTCTATGACCCCGCCCACCTCACTCCTACTCCTTTCCCCCTTACTCAAAGATGTATAGATACCATGTAGTCAATATTTGAACGCCTTGTGATTATGGTTCCGAGTACCGAAACCCGTGGGACATTACTAATAACTTGTGGAAAAGTGCAAACTTGTTTTTTCATAACTCTGCTGTTTCCCAATACATCATTTTTTTCTAAAGAAATGCGTACCATGTACAATATTCACACAGGATTGATGATTACCCACGCGCACGATAAAATTTCAACTATAATATATCATTATTCGATATTTTCCGATGGATAATAATTATTATTATTATCATTAGCAAAATTCAACCTACTTAAAGTAGGTTTTTGACGGATCAAAGCATTGCACACTACAGTAGTCGCAAACCGCTAACTCACATGACACAAAATATTCACAGATCCAATGGAACAATTACTCATTTTTTAACCGCCATCAATTTGTCTCACAGGGTGCGTTCCAAAAGTAATGCAATTATATTTTTTAACGTAATTTATTGAACAAATTTGTACAAACGCTTGAAATTCTTCAAATAACTGTCGTGACCGAACCGGTCATTGCAGAGTCGCTGGAAGGCGTCTTCGGGGACCTCTCGCAAAGTCTAAGTTGTGGCCGATTGGATCTCTTGTATGGGCGAAAAACGGGTTCCTTTCAGGGCTGCCTTAATCCGAGGGAACAAAAAGAAGTCTGCTGGGGCGACGTCAGGACTATAGGGGGGTTGGGCAGCGTTGGCACCTCGTGTTTGGCCAGGAACTCGCGGCCTCGTAGCGCGTTGTCGTGATGGAGTTGTCAGGTAGCGCAGATGTCTTTCCTCGTCCTGATGACCCTTTTTCGGAGTCTTTCCAGCCCATCCACTTCGTAGGCACACCATTGAGTGTCTGTCCATGAGGGACTAACTCCTTATGAACCACTCCTTCACTGTCGAAAAAGATAATTAGCATTGTTTTAACTTCTGATTTGCTCATTCTTGCCTTTTTGGGCTTGGAGTACTGGTCGGTGTGCCACTCAGAGCTTTGGCGTTTTGTTTCTGGGTCTTATTTAAAAACTAAGGTTTCATCACCAGTGATGACGTTGTCCAAATAATCAGGTTCATTTTCAATACGTTGCAAAGGTTCACTTGAAATTTCCGCTCGGTTAGTCTTTCGTGACACGGTCGGCGCGCAGAGGTTTACAATACCTGATGTTCTTCACGGCTTGGAAAGCACTAAAACCGATTTTGAGGCAAAGCTTAGCCTTTCCCCACCTACTTCAAGTGGATTGATTCCACTGCAACCAATAAGAGCCGCGCGGGAAATTTAATTGCAATACTTTTGGAACGCTCCCTGTATTTCCATTCGATATGCTCTCTACCCTTGTCCTCCCAGCCTTCACCCTTTCATCAACCTCTTCGGCATCCTTTGCATTCACTTGCTCCTCCGCCTGCTTCAAATGCCTTCCTCCCGTTCCGTCCATCCCATCCTCCCGTTCTCCTCCACACCCACACCTCAAAGGCCTCCAATCAACACTTGCCCTCCAGCTCCAGCGACCCAGTTTCTAACAACATACGGAACTACGCTCTGTATTCCAGTTTTCGCCAAGTCTTTTCTCGACATCTTTACTTACACTGCCTTCCATTGATTCGCGCCAATGTCTAAACGCCTTTTTTACCAATCGCTATTATTCTCTTCATTTCCTCAATACTCCGCCCATCCTCATTAAAATCTAAATAAGTCTACTGTTTAACCTATTCGAGTTTGTATCTCTCAGCTTCATTAATTATCTTACGCTTCCTACTTCTTGAGAATCTCATTACTTCGATTTCTTATGATTTATTCTCAGTCTATGGAACTGAATCTATTGCAACTCTATGCTGACTGACACTTCGTCGCCCGCATAGCTAACGATTTGACATGCACCCCACCTACATTTACGTCTATATGTACACAATGCCCAGCCAGCCGTCGCAAGGACGTGTGGTAGGGGGTGATAGTTCACCAGCCGTTCTACATTTATTCACTCTATTTCTTCATTCACCTGGCACCCACCCCACGATCCACCGAAAAACCACGTGGGAAGGGGGTGACCGGACACCAATCATGCAACATGCCTATACTCATACACGAGAGTATAACATGGATTTCAGCTATTCCTATGCCGACACAAAGAGAGCAAGGAAATAGGTCAAAAGAGGACAGGCGCACATGCAAGTCAGACACCTATTACCGGTTAGTATTCCACGCATTCCGGACGGAAAATCCGCAAATACGAGTACAATAGACTCTATATGCATTCACCCACAAGGGCGCACGGCGGCGGGGGGGGGGGGGCGTTAGGACGCCACACTTGGAGAGTGTTTTGTGGGAATTTAATCTTGCAAACCCCTCTTTTCCTCAGCGTTTACTTATTATTTCTTAAGTGTCCCCCTTTTATTGTTGTCATTTTACCAACCCTAGTCCTGTGCGTTAATGCCACTGTTGCGCATGACATCAAGCATAGTCCTAGCGTCCTTACCGTTGTTTCCCCTTCACTGGGATGGACTTCCATACTGATCTGACAAATACTTCCGGCCAGATGTCTCCCTCATTAATGCCACGAATAAGCCCAAAAAAAAAGGCCACGGTGTGTTGAGATTCTCGCGGAATCATAAACATCGATGACTTTCAATGAGGACAAATGACATGCGAAGAGTATTATTGCACCGGTTGAACGAAGAAAGCAGGAAAAAACGATTTCATTTGGCAAAGACAAAGATTCCCTTCCGTCAAAAGACAATGCGTGGGTGAACACCTGCGCAATTTCGATTTTCAAAGTAATGGAAATAAATATCGTATCATTACAACATCCACCGTATTGGCTAACGTAATGGCCCACAGCGACTTCTCTCCATTTCCAAACTAGAAAATACGGCTTGGCTGAAAACGATTCTTGTCAAACGAGGAGGCCATCGCGAACACAGATTCCTATTTTTAAGTACCTCCCGAAATCCTACTTTTTGGACGGCTTCAAAATGTTGGAGAATAGCTGGTTAAAGTGTTTCGAGCTAAAAGAAGAATATGCTGACAAATATTTTTTTTTAATTTTTTCTATTTTTCAAGGACTATTTTAACGTCCCACGTATCTCGCAGTTCAGTGTTTCAGGACCTAAGTTATCCTTATCGGCATCATAGTCAAGTTTCTTTATCCAAATTTCTTGGCTTATTATCTTACCTATAAATCTCATCTATACATGCATTCTTTTCATCTTTGTAGAACCTCTTTTTCATCGACTGATATTTTAACCGTCTCATCTCGAACATTCTAAAATACATAAACTTCCTTACATGCAAACAGTTCCTTCGCCTCCTTCTACAAGACGACCTGCCACTGTATATGTCTCTCCGCACTGCTCTTCCCATCACCTTTCCCTTACCCTATTAGTTTCCCGCATCAGATACTTGTTTATCCCTTCGTATTTAATCCTCCTTCATTCTGCGTCCACGTTCTTCCATTTCTTCCTTTCGTCTATTTTCCTATTGCTTTATCTGTAATACACGGTTTCCTAAGCCTTTCTCTCTATTGAAATGAAATAAGTGATTTCGTAATTCCACACCCGCTTTATTTAGAGCACGACTTAGGTTTCGGGGACCGCCTGATGACGACATCCGACGTCGAAACCTACGCCGTGCTCTAAATAAATGTTGTGTGGAATTACGAAGTTACCCATTTCATTTCAATATGTTGAGTGAATTCCTTTAAGTTACGGCGGAAACAAGAAATTTCACTTTTTCCACATTTCTTTCCTATTCCTTCGTTTCCCGCTTTCTTTATTCCTTGACTGAGACATTCTCACCTGTATTCCACCTCGAATATCTGGGATGTTCCTATCTGCCCCCGACGCGCCTTCCTTGTCGTCCTATCCAACGGTTTGCCCTTCCCTTTCCCATTCTCCTCCAAATTTCACATTGCACTTCAGAAACGCTGAATCGTGATCCGAATCCAGTGAATTGATCAAGCTATTCCTACATCAAAGATTTAAATGAATATATACCTACTCTAACTAATAGGTCTCAACTATCTCTCAACATTTTCCATGTGTGCCAATTCGTAATGCAGTTGTCATAGCGTTAGACATAACTAATCTATTTCTTCTGGAAATGAATAGTTTCTCTATCGCAGCCACTCCATTCTCCTAACTCATACTCTCCTTCCTCACTTCCTTTGCCTAACCACTGGATAACGAGCATTGAAGCTTTTTATCAGTAAAAACCTTCCCACTGAACGGACGTCACATTTGGCGATGTTTTCAATTGTGTTGTTTATTTTGATTCGCTATTTAAAACAAACGACATGCGGCGCGACCTTCCAACCACTGCAGCTCGAGGCGTACTGACCTATACTGTGTGCGTCAATACAGCGACCATTAATCGGCTCCCTCTTCCACTAATTCTCACACTGCTACACCTAAACGGAGGTATACTTTCCAGCCACCCCTCGTACTGTACCCCATCACAGCAGGACTCTCCTCCAGGCACATTCGAAACTGTTCCACGTGACTGATCGGACGCACTATCCACGTCCTTCTTCCTCCCGATGGCTCCTACGAAGGCACGTGCGCTTGGACTGCAACTAGTTAGTTGCCTGACCGTGCCTGCTCGTATTTCTACGAATAATGTTCAATCGCCTGTCCCACATTCTATGCTACAGCTGCCGGGCGTTGACATCCCTCCGTGAGGGAGGAAGGGAGCAGCCCTTCTATGGAGGGCATGAAGGCAAGCGGGCATAACCGATCGGGATGACCAGGCCGAAACTCGGTAGCCTTATGCGCATCCTTACACTCAACTCTGCTTTTTCAGTCGTCCGTCCGAAGACCTTGGGGAGGACGAGTTTAGTGCAGATCTTTCGCATCGCCAAATTTCCACTGATATAAGGGTGTGCGCACTGTCATCTTATGTCAATGCCAATACGATCCGCGATCATGCAAACACTTAACAACCGACGGTCTGTAATCATCACTTCACGCAATGCACGTCAGGAAGGAATTGTTACCGACACTTGTTAGGCAAACCTCGTCTATGTCTATCCGGAGCCTACTTCTAATCGCTAGACTAACTATGAGGAAGATCTTCAAGACGTCATGTACATTGAAGCGTCGCGTTAATTACTCCTTGATTTTTTAAAAAAGCTTCGCAAGCGAAGTGGGTGGAGGTTCTTCTTGGAGAAGGCTTCGAAAAGGGAGAGGGGCGCGGAGAGTGAGAGGAGAGTGGGGTAAGGAGCGAGGGCCCCACACTGCGGAAAAGACGTGGGGCGCACGCACGCGGCTCGCCGGCCCCAACCGCCCTAGGGGTCGGAAGTTGAATAATTGAGCCGTAGGACGGCGCCACCTCCTCGGCCTCCGTGTGGCGTAAATTGCAATTAAGAGTAAAAAACGCAAGCAAAGCCCCCATCGATCTCGCCAGGGCCCCCTTACGCGCATTAAGGGTAAGAGAGAGGCCCTTGAATTCGAGCCATTGAACAGTCGCTCCCTTGAGTGGTTGCAAATCATCTCCACGAAGAGCACCACCCAGCCACGAGTGCACCAGAATGGCACCCTAGGGGCGTGCGGAGGAGGGAAGGAATGAATGCGATGGGACCAAAGACGGATGACCCTAATAACAGCAATTATCGCGACAAATAGATGAAACTTCGAATATAAATTTATTTACCTTGCCATGAGTTTCCAAGGCTTCTGGAGTGTGCTTAATTACACTGACTTTTTCAGACCGTTCAACATGAAATTTCACGCAGTTATTCCAGACACCGCAGAAATAATCAGTATTTAGAATTTTCATGCAGTAAAAAAGTTTCCCTATGATTTAAAATATTAATTTAAATGCTCTTGGCACACTTATAATCCCGAAAGGAATTTACATTTGACTTTTGTAAGTCATAAATACTTTGCTTGCGACAATAAGGCTAAAATGATTGTGCGATGTCGATTTTTAACAGTTTTCTGACATTAATCACCGTGACTCATCACATTGGGGTGTCGTCACAACATTCAGACTCCTTGCGCGCAGGCGGTATTTTGAATCCGCATAATACGTTGAGCACTTCTCATTTTGTAACCGCTTTTAGATTTTCAAGCATTTTCTTGAGGCAAATATTAACAAATCAAAGTCACATAATGTCGGTAGACGTAATTCATGAGAAATTCGTATTTAATACACGCGCTGGTTTTTTCAGCGCGTGGATTAGAGTTCAGTTTCCGCCTAGATTCTAATGAAGTTTATTTATTTAGTCGAAAAAACAGAATTCTTAAGGTAAACCCGCCGTCCAATCTTGAAGCCTTAAACTTAACAGAATAATCATTCGAGATAGTAATCTAAACAATAAACGGCAGTCCTTGCTGAACAGGGCGATATGCCCTCATTCCTGCGATTGAAAACCAACGAGCACTACGTGTGAAGCACTGCTTTAAGCTGCAATCACGCACAGGATTGTATTAAAATGGAGGACCAAAAGGAGGTCAATTTTGCATTAATTATCATTCTTTTTATTCGTTTTTCTTAATTTAATAGCGGAAGACTTTTGAAACTCCAGGTGTTCCCCAGGTAAGTCAATTGGACCTCTTTTATTCCTACTTTACGTTAACGACATGGACACCGTAGTCACCAATATATCATGTTTATTTGCCGACGATGCAGTGGTTTACCGTGATATCCGTGATCCTGAGAACATAGAGGCTTTATCAGGCGACAGGCTCACCTGATAAAGGTAGGCTCTGGATAGATTTAAGACTTCATTGTTTCCAAGAACGATAAGGGATTATAATAACATTGTCCGACCGCGGTAGGGTCATGTTCGAGTAAAAAATTATCCTGTTGTGTATTCACCCCCTGCCGCACACCATAGCGGTGGTTTGCAGGGTACGTACAGGAAATACAAATACAATACGAATTGCTATCACAACTACTTCCCACCGCAACTAAGGAATTTGGAATGCTCAGACACCATTTGCCTCCAAATTGAGTCGATATTCGATAAAAAATAAACCTTTAACATTCAAGACCCGTGAGACCTCGGTAATTCAGTTTGCAAGGTGTTTCGCCTACAAAATATAGTTCAACAGTTGCAATATAAATAATAATCTAAACAATAAGCAAGAAAACTTCAATTTTTTTATTATGTTAGTCTCTTCTGCCCAGAGGTGCTAACGTAAAGGATGCTGAAATATGGCCGCGACTGATTGGGTCAGCAATGCCTCGAGCATGCCCTGCACTGAGATTGTCGAGCGCCTCACGCGAGTGGCCCATGCAACAGGGGCAAAGAGCAGAGCGCGGCGACAGAGGCGAGGGCCCCGGTTCAAAGATGAAAATAAAGAGACGAAGAACGGAAATTAAGAACCCGTCAGGCCTGAAGTACTTCGGAGAATGGACCTGAGACCCAATATCATCAATGTATAAACGGAACAATCTCTTAATGCTCTTGACCACTTGAGCTATCAAGGAAAAGTTAATTACAATGAAAGCTGCTTGGAAGGGTTTTATGCAACCCCAACTGCCCCAATTCTTTGGTCAGAAGATGGCGTTAGGGAGCTATTTCACCCCCCAAAGGAGAAATGGACGAGGGCACAAGGGAAAGCATACGTACAACATCATAAAGGATAAGAACTGTGCGCTTAGTGGCACGTATAGGAGACGAGCCACATTGGCAAAATACACATTCAAACACGAAAACTCGCCACATATACTTAGATATATATACCCAACATATTGATTCCCATGGATACAGTTATAAGGAGCCCTTCCAGCGCAGAAGAGGCCAAGGCTACCCTGAGCGGGGAGGAATTGCTTCGGATCGCCATGACAGCGCAGAAGATTTCTCTTCGTCCTAGCAGCCTTGACGGCTGGAAGAGCGATTGGCAGCGGTCTCATGGCGGACTAGCTAAACCGGGGGTTTTCTGAGGAAAAGGGATAAAAACATAAACAGAAGACAAACACAGGAATAGTGGGGAAGGTATAGTTGGACAAGTATACGTAAGTACCGATGTTTCAATATCACGGTTGGTGACCTAACACCCCCCGCCACACGCCCTTGCGGCGGCTTGCGGGGTATTATGTAGATGTAGATGTAGAAGTAGGATCGTAAAAGTGGGCGGGAGAGTTTATAAATAATAATAAGGAAAGGTGGTGAAGGAGTTTCCTCAATCACACCTTTCCTTTTTTTATTGCGGAAGCAAATAAAAAAAATAGCATACAGAAAAATAGCATGATATGTTGAGGGCGTTCCTGCTCTCGCTTAATCCCCCTTTAGTGTTCTGATATAATTAACATCAATTACACAACATGAGAAAAAGAAATATCAAACAAGATGACACAGTAGCATTAAATTACAGAAGTAATGTACAACCCAAATTTAGTACAATTAGAGATAATAATTATTATAAGAAATAAATATATTATTTTATGATAACACTTCAGTTTACACAGTCATACAAGAATTTTTTTTCTTTGATCGTACCCTAGGCAAAATAGTACTCGTTAACTTAAAATAGCAATTACATACAATTTTATTTATACAATAAACGAGCAATACAATTACTAGTTTTATCAAACTTTATTGTACCAACTTCAAATGTCACTACAATTATCAAATTTCATTGCACCATTTTAAATAATTGGTCGTTGTTATGCTTAAGGCAAAATAGCACAATCTCACGCATCTTGGTTTTCTTATAAGTCATACTGTGCCAAATTTCATGCCTGGGTTTTTCATACTGTAGGCACTCCTCTATTCTATGCTTAGCGGTGTCTTCTGCTAGGCAGGTACTACATACATTAGTCCTTGATTTTCCTATTCTATTGAGGTAGTGTCCAAAACTTCCATGGCCTGATAGGAGTTGCGTCGCTTTCTTAGTTAGCTTGAATTTTATATTTAGCCTTCCAACGACGTCTGGGAATATTTCTTTAGTGTGAATACCCTTATCGGAATTTAGCCAGTCTTTATTCCACTGACGAATTGTTTGTTCCCTGAGTATTTCTTTTAATTTTTTTTTGCTTAGGATGTGATTGTGTTCGATTACGGAGTTGAAGTATTTTGTGCCTTGGCCCGATTTGACTTCGATTATGCTAATTCTCTCCATAACCTCGTATTTTAGAGGTGGTTGTCCGGTAATAAAACATAGTGCGTCCGTGCTGATTGTCGAGTAACCTTTGCTAATTGCTAAGAGGCAGGGTCTTTGAGCTTCTCTAAGTTTTCTTTCGATTCTGCTGTAGTTAACCTTATGACCCTAAATTGAGCAGCCCTAGGTAACAATGGGTATTGCTACAGCTTTGTATATCAATTCAAGGGAGTCCGTTCCAAAATTAGTTTTGCAATACCTACGGGCAGCTTGAAACTTTTTTTTGGTTTTGCTGGCTATGAAATTAATGTGGGCCTGATAAGTTAATTTTTCGTCTAAAACGATGCCCAAATACTTAAAAGATGATGTGCGTCGGATATTGCTGTTGTAGATTTTAACAGTGGGGTTCCTAGATATTTTATTTCCGAAGACCATGTATTCTGTCTCGGTTGTTGAAATTACCTATGTATTAACTATTGCACATTGTTCTATTTGTCCAATACAACTTTTTGCCATCTGCTCCATTTTAGCTCTTGAGTTAGCTTCAATAGACAAAGCCATATCATCAGCAAAAGCTATTAATATACATCCTAGTGACATCCTAATATACATCCTTAGTGGGTCAATAACATCTGGGGATAGCGCGTATAATATTATTAATAAAAATATAAAAGTCATTGACAACACTGGCATTGATTTAGAAAGACATGTGACACGCACTTCCCCACAAAGGCGTCCTAAATTACAGTCAGGCACAAATAAGGACGTTATTCAACATCAAAATAATTTAACTATACTTGTTATAAATTGCAGAAGCCTCAAGAACAAATCAGCAGATCTAGAACACATAATCCAAACTCATTCCGCTGATATAGTATTAGGCACAGAGAGTTGGCTGTGCAATGATATTAATGACCAAGAAATTTTCCCAATAGATTTCAAAGTTTACCGACACGATAGAGATACAAGACCCGGAGGAGGGGTTTTCGTGGCAGTTAAAAGTCATTTTGAAAGCAGGCAAGTTTCATTTGAAAATAATAACATAGAAAGTGTTTGGTGCACCTTACTACGGACCAATCAACCCAACATAAATTTATGCTCTTTCTACAGACCTCCAGACTCAGATTTGAAAACACTTCACACCCTCAACGATCAAATTCACAAGTTTACACGTAAATATAATAACAGCATAAACATAATTGGTGGCGACTTTAACCTCCCAGGTATAGATTGGGACAGCAATATCGTTAAATCTGGGACCCGCGATCGCGAATCTTGCAATTCCATGATAAAATTGGTTCAAAGAAACTCCCTTCATCAAGCAGTACGCATGCCCACCCGTGGAAAAAACATATTGGATCTATTTCTTACAAACACGCCGGAACGTATTATTAGTGTATCAACTGATGAGGGCTTGAGTGACCATAAAGCAATTAATGTCCATTTGGACATAGCAATAAAAAAGATTGTTAAACCAAAAAGAAAAATTTATAATTACCATAAAGCAGACTTTGAATCTTTTGCCAATCAATTAAACTCTTCACTACCCGAGTTCAAAACCCGGTTAAGTCATGCCAACGTGGAAGAAACTTGGACAGAATTTGTCAATATTATGCAAAAAGGAATCGTAGATTTCATACCTATAAAATACGTTAAAGCAAATCGCGACCCCAGGTGGTACAATAAAGACGTTAGAAAAGCCCTTCGAAAGCAGAGAATGCTACACTCTAGGGTAAAGAGGGCAGGCGTGAACACATCATCTCCTGAGAATACACAATTATGGGACACATATAGATCCTCTAAAATTGAAACCAAAAAACAATTACGTAGCGCCTTACTGGAATTTAAACGCAAAGTACTTTGCGAGCACTTGGACACTGACCCCAAAGCTTTCTGGTCATATGTTAGGGAAGTAAATGGGAGTAAACAAACCGTGGCTTGCTTAAGGGATTGTAGCAATGTAATTCATACAGACAGCGAGGTTAAAGCTAACATCTTAAATTCATTCTTCCAAAGCGTTTTCTCGAATGATGTTGCCACCGCATATCTCCAAGAAACAATACATACTCCACCCATGGAAAAAATAACAGTGGACCAACAAGGAATTCTAAAATTACTTAATGAGATTAAACCCAACAAATCCCCGGGTCCCGAAAATATACCAGCTAGGGTGATTAAACATTTAGCTCCAAACATTGCCCCGTACCTTGAATTTATATTTAACAAATCCCTCACAGAGTGCAAAGTACCTAAGATTTGGAAAACCGCGCAAATAACGCCTATTTTTAAAGGTGGTGACAGGGAGGATCCCAGTAATTACAGACCTATATCTCTCACTTCTATCTGTTGTAAAATCTTAGAGCACATAATTGTCAGTTCAATAATGAGACACCTTGACAATATTAACTTTTTAAGTGACAATCAACACGGATTCAGGAAAACCCGCTCCTGCGAAACCCAATTAGGATTATTTACACATGATTTACTTGTATCTGGTGAGAGAGGTAGGCAAGTGGATGCCATCTTCTTAGATTTTCAAAAGGCATTTGATAAGTCCCACACGGTAAACTCATTCATAAATTAAAGGTCGCGGGTATAAACAAGGGCGCCATAAGTTGGGTTAAAGATTTTCTTTCAGAGCGGGAACAGAGGGTAGTCCTTGATGGCGCTAGTTCCGACAGCGTTCGAGTCACGTCGGGGGTACCTCAGGGAAGTGTGATCGGGCCGTTACTTTTCTTGATTTTTGTTAACGATTTGAACCGCGAAGTGAAAAGTAAAATTAGGATGTTCGCGGATGACACGGTGATCTATCGGGAGATATCTGGGGATGAGGATCGTTTTATTCTAGCGCAGGATTTAGATTGCATTACTAAATGGTGTTCTAACTGGGGATTGACTCTAAATTATAATAAATGTTCAGTGGTAAATTTCTTTAAAAGATCAACGGGATTTGCTTACAAATTAGCTGGAGGTGACCTAGCAGTAGTTGATACGGTAAAATACCTAGGTGTCACATTCACTAAAGACTTAACTTGGGGGACTCACATACGTAAAGTCTGCGGTCAAGCAAATAAAAAATTGGGATTCATTAGACGCATTGTCGGCAAAAGTGACTCAAAGGTCAAGGAACGTTGTTACCACGCTCTTGTAAGGCCTCATTTAGAATACGCATGCAGCGTGTGGGACCCGAGTGAAAAAGGTCTCATTCGGGAAATTGAGAAGGTTCAACGCCGGGCAGCCCGTTTTGTAAAAAATTCCTACGATAAAACGCAAAGCGTTACCGAAATGCTCATGGATTTGGGGTGGGAATCATTAGAAGAGAGACGATTCAATGCAAGACTGAAATTATTAAATAAATTCAGATCCGCATGTTTCAGCACCGAGGTCTCGCAGATTATTCGTACTCCTACATACATTGGTCGCTTGGATCATGCATATAAAATTCGGGAAATAGATGCCAGGACTAGCCGACTCAAGGACTCCTTCTTCCCACGGACAATACGGGATAGCACCTGTAGGATTATAGATAGTAAAAATTCCACTTGCCACCCTTCAGTGTCTAAAAAATAATTAGTTCTACTTAAATGCATGCTCCTCCACTAACCTTATGTGTTTTGTTATAATAACCCATTCTTTCCGAATGACCTCATTCGTGTTCTGTTCATCTGTTTTTAAGTTTCCCTTTCAATCCCTCGTCCCTCTCCGCGGGGGGAAATTCCTGCTACCTGCAACGTTGGGTCGAATTCCCTTCCTTTTACTGTCTCTTTGGGGGGTTGAGTGTTTTGTGGTGCATTTTCATGTGGTAGTGATGTTTCACATTCTTGCTTGTTGTGTCCTGGCTTGCGTGTTTTAGGATGGCTTTCGTGCTGTATCCTGGGGTGCAGTTTTTTGTTGTTTGGCGGTGTATGTGTTTGCATGAGTATTGGATGGAGGGAGTTTTGCATGAGTGTGTGCGCTGCTGGGGTGTAATTTTCCGTGTTGTTTTTTGCATGTGGTATTTTTCGTTTTTACGGTTGGTGACCTAACACCCCCCGCCACACGCCCTTGCGGCGGCTTGCGGGGTATTATGTAGATGTAGATGTAGATAGATCCTATGGGGAATTCTTTCCTTAAGACCTGGTTAGTAATAAGGTTACACATTTTTGGACCCAAAACAGATCCTTGTGGGCAGCCCCTGGTGAGGATTTTCTTTGTTGAAATAGTTTTCATTTCGTATATTACCTGTCTATTTGTAAAGTAATTTGAAAAGAGTATAGTTAGGTTCGAAGGAATTTTTAGTGTTTTAAGCTCCTGAAGGACAGAAGGCCACCAAACAGAGTCAAATGCACCTTTCATGTGAATGAAAACCACTAATTGTATTTACTTTGAATATTTAAGTTATTTAAGAGGGCTTTGATTGCATCTGATGTACTTCGGTTTTTCCTGAAGGTAATTCATTAGGATGATATAGCGTGTCCTCGCGAATTACTATATTTGTATTCTCTCTTTAATTAATCTTTCAAGTATTTTCCCTAGGTCAGGTAGGAGTGTGATAGGACGAAAAGAGCTGGAATCTGCATGGTCTTTTTCTTTTGATTTTAAAATTGCATTTAGGGTCCCTGATTTCCAAGTGTTGGGGAAGTATTATAGCAGCAGACAGTCGTTGTAAATATTTGCTAGAAAACGTATGGTGTTAACGAGTTTTTTGATAACAAGGCCGTGGATTTGGTCATGTCCAGGCACTTTTTTCGGTTTAATCTAACCATTTGCATGGAGAAATTCTTCTTCTCTGAAAGGATCAAGTTTTTCAGACTCGGGGATTATTTTAGATTCCTTCCTGATTTTCTCATGCTCCTTGTTGTCGAATGTGTCGTCCGGAAGCAGTGTCAAGGGATAGCTTGATCTTTTCCTCCAACAAAGGGATGCTTCCGTCGTCCCTGAGGGTAGCCCCTAGGATGGTTGGTAGCTTCATTTTTTCCGAGAGCAATTTATAAATGAATCCCCAGGCATTTTCTTCGAGGTTTCGGGAGCTAAACTTCTCCCAGGATTTGTTTTTAGACTCTTTCACTGTAAGTTTATATTCTTTTAGTTTGGCCTTGTATCTACTTCTTAGGATATTTTTGTCTTCCGCAATACCTTTCTGGTATTCGGAACGAAGTTTATTGACCTTCGCTTTCAAGTGTTCCAGGTTCACGATCCACCAGGGGTGTTGGTTTTCCGCTTTAGTGTATTTTGGTATGATTTCATTCATGGTTTCTTTTATTGCTGTAGTTAACCTGTCTATGCGGAGGTCAATATTCTTAGTTGTTGGGGTCCATAGTAAATCCCTATCGATGATGGTTAATTTATTTAGGATTTTTCCATTGAATTTTTCCCATTTTGTGCTTCCAAAGTTGAATCTAATTTGTGGAAGTGGTGTGTTTTTATTTCGATGTAGGCTTCCGCGGAGATTTTTGATGTAGGAAGTGGTTCTTTCGGGTTTTCTTCTGCGTGTATCCATTTTCCGGACAATATTTCGCCAACGTTCCAGTTGGCTTCCTCAGGTCCACTGAAGTGCCGATGCAGGTTTTGGTCCAATATATATATACCCTCCATTTGGCGCCTATTTTGTGGAGATGTGCTCTGATTCGTTGAAATCTTTGAGGACACGTTTCCACGCGCTGGCGAGGGGGTAGCCGTCCTCGCGGTTGAAATTTCTGGGCGTTTTTGCAAAAGACCGCCTCCCAAAAGACATCTCTGGAGGAATCTACCAAATCAAATGCAGCTGCGGCAACTCCTACATCGGCCAAACATCAAGAGCGCTGAAATGCCGAGTCCAAGAACACAGAAAGGGCCGTAAAAAACAGACAGTTCCAGCAGTCAGCGGTGGCTGAACATCATTGGAGTGGACCGACACATAATATTGAGTTTGACAACGACACTTTATTGAATGAAGAAGGCCGCTACTATCCAAGGATTATCAGAGAGGCAATTGAAATTGCAAAAACGCCCAGAAATTTCAACCGCGAGGACGGCTACCCCCTCGCCAGCGCGTGGAAACTTGTCCTCAAGGATTTCAACGAATCAAAACACACCTCCACAAAATAGGCGCCAAACGTAGGGTATATATATTTGACCAAACCTGCATCGGTACTTCAGTGGACCTGAGGAAGCCAAATGGAACGTTGGCGAAATATTGTCCGGAAAATGGATACACGCAGAAGAAAACCCAAAAGAACCACTTCCTACGTGTGTTTTTATTGTTTCTAATATTAAAGGTGATTAGTCTGTGGTCACTAGTGATCCGGTCTTCTAAGACCTTCCATGTTCTGACTTTTCCTAGTAATGATGCGCTGATCAGAGTTAAGTCGATGTTAGAGGATCCGTTTAAGCTATGGAATGTCGGCGGTTCGCCGGGTTCATTTAATATAAATAAGTTGGATGATGAAATGAGGTCTTCAAGTTGGTTTCCTCTGGAGTCTGTTGCTGGGTTGAACCAAGTTTCGATCTTCGCATTCGAGTCCATGGATACAATAATTTGTTTGTGCTTAAACTTTTCAACTATAGCTTGGAGTTGGATTAGAAAAGGTAGGATATCTTGACTTGGTGGGAAGTAGGCACTTACTAGGATAAAGGATTCTGAGGTTGATCTTAATTCTGCTACCGCTATGTACTCGTCAGTGAAGCTACTTATTTCCAAAAGATCCAGGTCTACGTTGAACACAATTATTGCGGCAAAGGGTCTTGATACGGGTCTTGTAGGGATGATTCTCGTATTCAGCCCTTGTCCCGGAAGGATCCTTGGATGGTTCTTGGTTGGTTTGCACATGTACGGTTCTTGGACCAGGAATATGTCAACGGCTAGTTGCTCCCTTATCATTCTGATTTCATCAGTTGGTGTTTTAGCCCCTTGAAGATTTATTTGAGCTATATTCAAGCAGTTTTTATCCGGTTCCATAGTCGATGGTCTCAATTAGATTCCGAAGTCGCCTCTGGTAGGCACTGCATGCATGGTCGTTTGCTTTGTGGGATGTATCTTCTATTTTCGCTAACTGGCAATTGGCACAAGCTGGAGCTTTATCTAAATGTGTGCAGTCCTTAGATGTATGGTCTCCAGAGCAGTGTTGACATACTGAGGAAGAGGCATTACAAGCTTTGGAAATATGACCAACCTTTTGGCATTTGTAGCATTGTGTGAGTCTAATATAATCGCTGATACTATGTGAGTTGTAGCCTATATATATATATTCGTTTGTGGTTGTTTAAAATGTTCCTAGAAATGTGATCAACTTCTACGACCCAGTTTATTTTATCACTTTCTCGTCTTCCAAGCGTAAGAAGTGTTTTTACATGGGCGGTCTCGGTGAGGTCATTTTGTTTTGTGATGCAGTTGACCAGTTCTTCATCGGTAACAGTTGTTTTGACGCCCGCTACACACATTCTCGGTTTGCTCTTCTCCTCCTCCTGTATTTTCAGCTTGTTTTCCCTGATGCAAGGGTACTCTTGCAACTTTTTCTCCAGGTCAGGATTTTCGGATTCAAGTCTTATCCCTTTATCTTTAATCCTACTGATTTTTCTAATTCTTGTTCCTGTAATACTGGGGTCTATTAATGTCATGACCTCCTTCTTAGTGTCCTCACTGGTTTCTAAGGTTGTGTTGTCTTCGGGTGGGTTGATCATAACTGCCGTGCGGCGCGGTGTGGTGATTTTTTTCCCGCCTGGTACTGTTACTTTATTGTTTTTCTCTCTTTTCTGGGTGGCTACAATGCTGGCAAAAGACTGTGTTTCTACTGGTTTAGGGAGGCATAATTCTAATTCCTCTCTAATAATTCCCCTAATTAAGCCACAGTTATTTTTGGTATAGTTTTCATTGGCTTCAAGTTTACCTAACGTCCTCTGATGTGTGTACATTAATCTCCTAAACAAATTTACGAGCTTTTTAATTTCATCCGTAATTTCACCTTTCTTTAAAGAACTAATTTTCTCGTAACCAATTATGCGGCGAACGGTGTCACTTACAGTACTAAATTCGTCGCCTATGCGCGGAAGTTCCGCCTCCCCAGATGGGGAGAGTGGGTTGTCAATCATGGCTGAAGGTATCGGTTACAATGTTCTGTGCACAGAGAGAAAGTCGCACAAAATGTACCCAAAAAAAATCAAGGAACAATCGTTAAAATTATCGACTTAAGATACGGCAACGCCATGGCTGAAGGTATCGGTTACAATGTTAGGCATCGCATAGAGAAAGTCACACACAATGTACACAAAGAATCAAGGAACAATCGTTAAAATTATCGACTTAAGATACGGCAACGCCATGGCTGAAGGTATCGGTTACAATGTTAGGCATCGCATAGAGAAAGTCACACACAATGTACACAAAGAATCAAGGAACAATCGTTAAAATTATCGACTTAAGATACGGCAACGCCATGGCTGAAGGTATCTACATCTACATCTACTCAATACCCCGCAAGCCGCCGCAAGGGCGTGTGGCGGGGGGTGCTAGGACACCACCCATAATTTAGAAAAGAAAAATAATTTAAAAAAAATCGCATGCAATAACGACAAAATCATATATAAAAAAAAAAACATGGCATACATTCATGCATGAACACTTACACCCCACACACATGCAAACACTCAAACTACCAACTAACATACACATGCACCTGAAAGTATACCTAACATCTCTATAGTGTTTAATTTTGTTCCGACTTGTAAATTCAAAGTTTTTAATATTTCTAAAGTGACTTCGGTTTCTTGCTATTATGATTACTGATTGTTCGGGGAAAGAATGAGTATTTGTACCTATCTGTCTTGGAATCTATCTCCCTTAGTTTATCTTTGTGGTCTGATCTACCTAAGTAGTGTGGGGCCATTATAATTCCTTCAGTGTCATATTTAAACTCGTTTGTTCTGAACCTTTCTAAAAGTCTAAGCCTCGCTTGTTCTCTCCGCACTTCAAGTGGTTCCCAGCCTAAATCCCCTAAGAGACCTGTCACACTTGTGTTTTTATCATAACAATTTTTAACAAATCTAGCGGATTTTCTCTGGACTTTATCTAATTCTTTTTGCCAAATTTTCTCCCACGGATCCCAAATACTTGCGGCATATTCCAAATGAGGTCTAACTAGAGCAAAATAACACCTCTCTTTAACTTTTTCATTACATTTCCCCACCACCCGTTTTATGAAGCCAAGTTTCTTTAAAGCTGATCCGCATATTGTCCTGATATGTGCTCCCCATGAAAGGCGTGGTGTTAGAACAACCCCCAAATATTTAACTTGATTTGCCGTAGTCAATACTGAACCCTCTATTTTGTAGTTTATATCCTGTTCCTCGCTTCCTTTATTCCAAAATTTCAAAACTGCACATTTATCTATATTAAGTGTTAATCCCCATTTATTGCACCATCCCGAGATATTGTCTAAGTCTCTAGAGAGTAGCTCGCGATCTAGTTGGCTCCTTATTTCCCTGTATATCACCGTGTCGTCAGCAAATAACCTTAGATTGCTACTAACGTGTGTGCTTAAGTCATTTATGTATATTAAGAACAGAAGAGGCCCTAATACACTTCCCTGGGGGACGCCCGAAGTAACATCTCTCTCCGTTGAGCACAACCCATCTATGACTACTATTTGTTTGCGGTTTGACAAGAAGTCCCTAATCCAATTAATTATTTTCTCATTGATCCCATAGTATTTAAGTTTGTGTAACAATTTATTGCGTGGGACTTTGTCGAAGGCTTTTTTGAAATCCAGGAATACTGCATCGACTTGGGTGTTGTTTTCTCCCGATCTAAGTATATCGTGAATGAAGAGACCAAGTTGTGTTTCGCAAGATCTGCTTTTCCTAAATCCGTGCTGGTTGTGGATTAGTATTTTCCTACTATCAAGAAATTTCATAATGTTAGTGACAATAACGTGTTCCAATATTTTACAAGAGATCGATGTTAAAGAAATGGGTCGGTAATTGGTTGGTTTATCCCTATCGCCGCCTTTATAGATGGGAGTTATATGGGCTAGCTTCCAGTCGCGAGGCACTGAGCCTTCTTCTATCGATTTTAGAAAAACAATATGTAAAAATGGGGCAATGTCGTTAGCTAATTCCTTTAATATTCTAGCAGGTATTTCTTCCGGACCAGGTGCCTTGTGTGCTTTGATACTACGGAGCAGATGTACTATTCCCTGCTTGGTCAGTGTAAGATCGCTCATGTGTTCCCCGGGTGGGTGTGGAGGATCGTTTGGTGCGTTTGTGTTTTTGTTGTAGACGCTCTGGAAAAAATGGTTTAAAATATGTGCCTTTTTCACGCTATCTGTAATGATTTCTCCATTTTCCGTCTTCAAAGAGTGAACAGTGGGACGTTTACCCTGTATTTCCCTAACATAGGACCAGAATGACTTTGGATTTTCCTCAAGATATTCGCTTAGCATTTTAGATTTAAAAGAGTGTAGTGCTGTGCGCATAATACTTTTCGTCTTACTACGACATTCTTTTAGTAGCTGTTTGGTTGTATTCACAAAACTTATATCGTCACTTTTTAAACTCTTTTTGAAATTTGACTGTAGCTTTCTTTGCCTTCTTAATGCCGATCTGACTTCCCCGTTGTACCATCTAGGTTCCTTACTGTCGCATTTGAGTTTGGACGGGATGTACGTCTTTATTCCTTCGCGTAAAATATTTAAGAAATAATTCCAAGTGTTCTCTGTATTTGTTGTCAGTGTTTTTGTCTTGTATTCCGGTAATTTTATCTTTAAATATTCTCTTAGTCCGTTAAAATTTGCCTTGTTGTATAGGTATATTTTACGCTTTTCTTTGTTTATTTTGACGAACTTAGTTTTTAACTCCACAAGAATAGCCTTATGGTCACTGATTCCGTCTATTATTTCAATGTTAGTAATGATTTCGGGCATAGAAGTCGCAAAGATGTCTAGTATGCTTTGGCCCCGTGTTGGTGATTTAACTATTTGTTCTAAGGAGTGTTTTGTGAATATATGAAGGAGTTCTTGGCATGAATCTCTGTATTTGGCAGATTTTCCCACGCAGTAGTTTTCCCAGTCAATTGACGGTAGATTTGTGTCACCAGCGATTATAGTAATACTGTTGCTTTGTCTGCTGCTGATAGTGGATATTTGTTCGTCGATCTTGTGTAGGACATCTGTGTTAGAATCTGGGGGTCTATAAAATGAACACACGTATAGGCTTCTGCCGTTGTAGTCCTTAATGTTGCACCAAACGCTTTCTATGTCATCTACGTCGCATTCATATCGTTGGCTACTAAGATGTGACTTTACTGCAATGAATACTCCCCCACCCAACCTATTTGGTCTGTCCCTTCTGTAAATTGTGAAGCCGTTTGGAAAAACCTCATTGTTTGCTATATCTCCCGTGAGCCAACTTTCTGTTCCAACTACTATGTCTGCGTTTGTACTGACAAAAATATGTTCAATATCCGATATTTTGTTTCTAATGCTACGGCAATTTAATGTTATAATTTTAATATGGCTAATAACTTCTTGTTTTTCGGTTTTATGTACGCTAACAAAACTGTTTTGAGACGATTCGTGGTGAACAGAGACAAAAGAATTACATTCACTTGCATTGCTATCTGTTATGTATGTAGAGGCACCAATTTTATTAAATTTACGTGGGTTATATGTTGTTTTAACGCAAGTGCTTGTTTGTTCAATATTTTTGGGGATTTGAGAGGCATTACCTGAACTGAATTGACAAAAAGCGCTGGATTCTACTTTATTTTTCCCAATATATGACCTACGCTCTTGCCTACCAGCTATGCTAAACCCTCGACACGTGTTCGTGTAACCTACGCGCTACCAACTGCGATGCCTCGGCAGTATAATGGACCCCGGAGCGATTAAGGGGTACCCGACACGATGAGAGGACGGGCCTCAGATCAACGAAGTCCGCTCCGATTCCCCGGCAAAATCCCAGCAATCTCTCATTTAAACGGTATGTTAAAAAGGTATCGGTTACAATGTTAGGCATCGCATAGAGAAAGTCACACACAATGTACACAAAGAATCAAGGAACAATCGTTGGAATTTTCGACCTAAGCAATGGCAGCGCAGCCGAGAAAACAGGCACTTCCAGCTGGAACCTTGTGTTCCGATTATCGAAAGAAAATCTCTGATTGGCACCAAATTCACACTGATCCGACAAATTATTTTGAGAAAAAATCACACAAAAGCAATGGAAATTGGGCCAAACGAGGCCGAGAAAACAAGCACTCCCGGTTTTTGATCACGTGTACCGGTTATGGATCAGAGAAACCATTCGCACCAAAATCGCACCAGAGACTCACCTTCTATCTTGGCACCAACCCTGGAGATATTTCCCAATTCAGGGGTGGCGCCATCAAGATATCGAGCACTTCCGGTTTCCGCGAAATTTTGCTATCTTCGGAAGTTCTGCATTGATTTGGTTGAAAATCGCCGTGGACCCAATTATCTACAACACAAATACTGTTTCAAAATTTCAGTACGAGATAACTGCGCGTGTTTTAATGGTTCCCGGAAAACCGGATTTTTAACGAACTTTTTTGCAACCCTACCGAGCTTGCAAAGATAAATGAAGGCACTTCATCAGCACACAGAAGTAGCAGGACACTTTCACAAACACACACAGAAAATTTCTCAAAATTCCGACGAACAACTTATCCACAACTGAAGTTTCAGTTTTACGAATCGCTCGCGGCACGGAGCTCACAGCAGATACGCCCGCCTTTGCGTGAGTCCTATAGAAGAGTGAGTCGGGAGAGTTTATAGGTGGGAATTACACAAACATTCTCTAAGTTCCACAACACATCCGCGGCACTAAAATAATATTTATGCAATTCATTCTGGTACATGCCGTTTCTTGTGCTTCAAAGGTTAACTTCCAGCTGATATTATACTAATCCGAGAAAAAGTGACTGTAAGTACTGCAGAAATACTTCTACTGTTTTAGTGGCTAATGCACTTTTTTTAGAAGTCGATGATGCGGATAATTTCGATAAGATTTTTTAAAATAGGGTTTATGCTGGTAGGTTTGAATAAATAGATTTTCATTAGGAGCAGTAAATGAGGTTTTTTATTCACTCCAGTTACGCAGTCCATCCCCATGGCATCACATTCATGATCCCACCAATCGCAGCAAGATGAGACCCGCAGAATATTACCAACGCCCCCATCGAAGCCCCAACGCAAGCGAGGATTTGACTTCAATTTCAGCGCCCATTCGCTGAGACGCACTAAAACCCAAAGAACGATTCAGTCCCACCGTTATTATCGTAATTAAATAAATGTTCTTCCATCTACATCTACATCTACTCAATACCCCGCAAGCCGCCGCAAGGGCGTGTGGCGGGGGGTGCTAGGACACCACCCATAATTTAGAAAAGAAAAATAATAAAAAAAAAAAAATCGCATGCAATAACGACAAAATCATATATAAAAAAAAAAAACATGGCATACATTCATGCATGAACACTTACACCCCACACACATGCAAACACTCAAACTACCAACTAACATACACATGCACCTGAAAGTATACCTAACATCTCTATAGTGTTTAATTTTGTTCCGACTTGTAAATTCAAAGTTTTTAATATTTCTAAAGTGACTTCGGTTTCTTGCTATTATGATTACTGATTGTTCGGGGAAAGAATGAGTATTTGTACCTATCTGTCTTGGAATCTATCTCCCTTAGTTTATCTTTGTGGTCTGATCTACCTAAGTAGTGTGGGGCCATTATAATTCCTTCAGTGTCATATTTAAACTCGTTTGTTCTGAACCTTTCTAAAAGTCTAAGCCTCGCTTGTTCTCTCCGCACTTCAAGTGGTTCCCAGCCTAAATCCCCTAAGAGACCTGTCACACTTGTGTTTTTATCATAACAATTTTTAACAAATCTAGCGGATTTTCTCTGGACTTTATCTAATTCTTTTTGCCAAATTTTCTCCCACGGATCCCAAATACTTGCGGCATATTCCAAATGAGGTCTAACTAGAGCAAAATAACACCTCTCTTTAACTTTTTCATTACATTTCCCCACCACCCGTTTTATGAAGCCAAGTTTCTTTAAAGCTGATCCGCATATTGTCCTGATATGTGCTCCCCATGAAAGGCGTGGTGTTAGAACAACCCCCAAATATTTAACTTGATTTGCCGTAGTCAATACGGAACCCTCTATTTTGTAGTTTATATCCTGTTCCTCGCTTCCTTTATTCCAAAATTTCAAAACTGCACATTTATCTATATTAAGTGTTAATCCCCATTTATTGCACCATCCCGAGATATTGTCTAAGTCTCTAGAGAGTAGCTCGCGATCTAGTTGGCTCCTTATTTCCCTGTATATCACCGTGTCGTCAGCAAATAACCTTAGATTGCTACTAACGTGTGTGCTTAAGTCATTTATGTATATTAAGAACAGAAGAGGCCCTATTACACTTCCCTGGGGGACGCCCGAAGTAACATCTCTCTCCGTTGAGCACAACCCATCTATGACTACTATTTGTTTGCGGTTTGACAAGAAGTCCCTAATCCAATTAATTATTTTCTCATTGATCCCATAGTATTTAAGTTTGTGTAACAATTTATTGTGTGGGACTTTGTCGAAGGCTTTTTTGAAATCCAGGAATACTGCATCGACTTGGGTGTTGTTTTCTCCCGATCTAAGTATATCGTGAATGAAGAGACCAAGTTGTGTTTCGCAAGATCTGCTTTTCCTAAATCCGTGCTGGTTGTGGATTAGTATTTTCCTACTATCAAGAAATTTCATAATGTTAGTGACAATAACGTGTTCCAATATTTTACAAGAGATCGATGTTAAAGAAATGGGTCGGTAATTTGTTGGTTTATCCCTATCGCCGCCTTTATAGATGGGAGTTATATGGGCTAGCTTCCAGTCGCGAGGCACTGAGCCTTCTTCTATCGATTTTAGAAAAACAATATGTAAAAATGGGGCAATGTCGTCAGCTAATTCCTTTAATATTCTAGCAGGTATTTCTTCCGGACCAGGTGCCTTGTGTGCTTTGATACTACGGAGCAGATGTACTATTCCCTGCTTGGTCAGTGTAAGATCGCTCATGTGTTCCCCGGGTGGGTGTGGAGGATCGTTTGGTGCGTTTGTGTTTTTGTTGTAGACGCTCTGGAAAAAATGGTTTAAAATATTTGCCTTTTTCACGCTATCTGTAATGATTTCTCCATTTTCCGTCTTCAAAGAGTGAACAGTGGGACGTTTACCCTGTATTTCCCTAACATAGGACCAGAATGACTTTGGATTTTCCTCAAGATATTCGCTTAGCATTTTAGATTTAAAAGAGTGTAGTGCTGTGCGCATAATACTTTTCGTCTTACTACGACATTCTTTTAGTAGCTGTTTGGTTGTATTCACAAAACTTATATCGTCACTTTTTAAACTCTTTTTGAAATTTGACTGTAGCTTTCTTTGCCTTCTTAATGCCGATCTGACTTCCCCGTTGTACCATCTAGGTTCCTTACTGTCGCATTTGAGTTTGGACGGGATGTACGTCTTTATTCCTTCGCGTAAAATATTTAAGAAATAATTCCAAGTGTTCTCTGTATTTGTTGTCAGTGTTTTTGTCTTGTATTCCGGTAATTTTATCTTTAAATATTCTCTTAGTCCGTTAAAATTTGCCTTGTTGTATAGGTATATTTTACGCTTTTCTTTGTTTATTTTGACGAACTTAGTTTTTAACTCCACAAGAATAGCCTTATGGTCACTGATTCCGTCTATTATTTCAATGTTAGTAATGATTTCGGGCATAGAAGTCGCAAAGAGTCCATCTAGTCCCTCTGTGCTCTACTTCATCCTACTCTAGAATCAAACTTACATTCTGAAGTTCCAATCACAGAGTGGTGCAGTCTGAGTGATTCCTCGCAAGCTGCTGACAATGGACCCGCTTATTCCCTTCCGTCACCTTCCCACAGAACTCTTACCCAGGTGGAATGCGATTCTCTCCGCCGGATCCTCAACATTTTCCCCTCTTTCGTTCTACGCAAAAAGAGGCCCCGAGTACAGTTCATACCCGAGTATTTCAAATATTTCGCTCTTACAATTCCTGTCTAGCTGCCACTGTGAGCGTTTTTGTCAGCAGTACTCTTTTTAACTAAGATCCATTTTGGCAATTCTTTTTTAATTTTCAACTCCAATTTCCAGTTGTCACACCAGCCGCTATTTGCACCTTCCATTCTTTTCCTTCGTTAATCCCATTTGCTACCAAAGAAACGTAGCTATGCGAGTTGGGGAGGTGTTGCGAAATACATAAAGGGGTCGGATGGATGGGCGATGAAAATTGGGTCCCTAACTTAAGTACTCGCATGGTTTCTAATGAACTTGATATCCCTAAAAGTGATGTGCATTGCCTAGTGACCGAAAGCATGGGCATGAGAAAGGTGTGTGGGAAGTTGGTGCCGCGAGTGCTCTCGGACGAACGAAAGGAAACTCGCACATGGATCTGCGAAGAGCTTCTCGACCACTTGAGTGAGGATCCAAAATTTTTAGACTATGCCCCACCAGACTTCTCCCTTATCCCCAGCCTTAAATTCATGCCGAAAGGACGTTACCACGGCTCGGTGGAAGCGTTACGACGAGCCGTGACGAGAGAGCTTAGCAATAATCCGGGAGCCGCTTTCCAGATGGAAGGTGGCGCCCGGAATAATATATAATCCGTGACATATAATAATATATTTTCAACATCATCGCTGAAAAGGTATCCTTCCAATTTCTACTAATGACTGTACTTGTAATTTAACAATCGCTCCATTGAGTCCACAGCCTTGCTCCACTATTATTTCGGTTACGCAACACACTTCGTCATAACAACGTCTCATAAATCTAGCTCCATTACGCTGCACGCGATCCGATTCGGTAATCAATCACGCTTCGTGAGGATGCCATTCACAATGAGGCCTAATCAGCGAAATATAACATTTCTCTTTCATCTTTTCATCACATTACCCCAAAACTGTTCGGGTAAATACTATTTTTTTAGCTTGTCCACATATTCCCCACCTGTGTTTCACCCAGGAGAGGTCGTGAGTGAGGGTAGCGCCTATGTATTTAATTGAGCCTACACATTCAATTTCGGTGTTCCCGATGCAGAAAGCGACGGAATTGGTCCTGTCGCAAAAATTAATTACTACACTCTTTTTTAAGTTTCATTCCAATTTGCAAATGTCGCACTAACGTTGTATAGCATTTAGGCCATCTCATAAAGCTACATCATCCTCAGTATTACATACTACCTTGATCAAAAAGTTCCCGGAATAACCACCGTGTGGCGCTCCCATCGTTCCGATTTGAGTTCTGTTTTTTTTGTTAAATTGGTACATCTGTTGTTGATATTCCCTTTAAATCTTAGTGTCATAACTTGACATTTGCAAAAGTTACGTAGCCAAGAGTACATCTATCTCTGTGTGTGTTGGCGATTTTTTACAATTTCAGAAATGGATTTAAATTTGCAACAACGAACTTGTATTAAATTTTGCGTAAAAAACGGATTTAGTGGCGCACGGACGTTGGAAATGTTGGAAAAGTGTTTCGGCAACGATTCTCTAAAAAAAACGGTCGTTTACCAGTGGCACGAGCGGTTCAGAAGTGGTCGTGAGTCAATCGAAGATGATGAACGCAGTGGCAGACCATCGACATCGAAAGTCGGTGAAAAAATTGATAAAGTAAAAGAAATGTTGGTCAATAACCGCAAATTAACCATCAGAGAAATAGCGGAGGACTTGAACATTGCCTATGGATCCGCCCAAGACATTGTGGTTAATGATTTGGGTTTCCGTCGTGTAGCAGCAAAGTTGGTGCCAAAAGACCTCAATTTCATGCAAAAAAGAGACCGTGTTGACGTCGCAAAAGACATGATTTGCGAGGCTGAATCCGATCCCACATTCATCAAAAGGATCATTACTGGAGACGAGACGTGGGTTTATGAGTACGACACGCAATCCAGACATCAGGCAAGTGAATGGCGTTCACCAAATGAGCCGAGACCAAAAAAACCACGTCGTTTTCAGTCAAAAAAGAAGGCAATGCTGACGGTTTTCATGGATTACAACGGTGTAGTGCATCATGAATTTTTGCCAGAAGGCCAGACAGTAAACAAGGAGTATTATTTGGGCGTTATGAGACGTTTGCGTGAAGCAATTCGCCGAAAGAGACCAGAAATGTGGGCAGAAAACTCGTGGATTTTGCACCATGATAACGCACCGTCGCACAGTGCTATCATTATTCGTAATTTTTTGACGAAAAATGCAACAAATACCATCCAACAGCCACCGAATTCACCTGATTTGGCTCCCTGTGACTTCTTTCTGTTCAATCGAGTTAAAAAACCATTACGGGGAACGCGTTTTAGCAGCCGAGAGGAAGTAATGGAAAAATCGCAGGAAGCACTGATGGACATACCGAAAACCGAATATAAAAAATGTTTCGAGGATTGGATCAAGCGCTGGCATAAGTGTGTTGCAGTCGATGGGGATTACTTTGAAGGGGACAATATAGATTTAGATGAATAAACTTGTATTTTTAATTTTCTGAATAAATTCCGGGAAATTTTTGATCAAGGTAGTATATCTCTTTAACCCACTGAATCGTCGGCAAATAAACGTATCTGACCATCAATCACGGAGTTGATATGATTAACGTAAAGAGGGAGTAAAAGAGGTGCAATAGCACTTCCCTGAGGAACACCCGAAGTGGCTCGTACTACATCGAGCTAACACAATCTATAAAGGCTATTGCCAACTTCTTACTGCCTGCAGAGTTCATCTGCCTGCAGTATGATGGCGTCCAAAATGAGTCTCGCCGCCCGAGCTCCACGCTATTCCAATGGCTTGCCAATCCCTTCAATAATCCGTGAAATATCTTCAAGCACGAGGTTTTTCAACATTTTCACCAATTCCAGAATTTGACGGACGTTCTGAACTAGGTTAGTCATCAAATGACATTTCACCTTCTTTGAAACGAAAAGACTATTGGTGCACTTGAGTTTTTCCCATATCACAGTCATTGTAAGCGGTTTTTAACATCACAACAGTTTCTGCGGCGTTTGTCTCATGCAGGAAAAAATATTTCACAGCAGCTCGCTGTTCACTACAATCCACCACGACGAAAATCGAGGAGCAAGCGAAACTGCTTTTAACGATTTGCTGTAAAATATTTGTTGAGACTGAACATAACGTTCGCAGACGACATGAATGCCTGTGCAGAACGCGGAACGCGTTGCCCACCTACAGGGTTCGTCCGGAAAATAAGTGTACTGATTTTTTCCCGCCGCTCCAGGCGCGCCCAGCACCGCTCTGACGGGCTGCGATTGGAGGGGGGTATGTTGGCAAGCGACGCTGAAAAAGGCAGTCGGCTCTGAGCTGTGGTGTAGTGAGGAGCTCTGTTAACGCGAACCTCCACGCTCGACCCACGTCACGGAACGCGATGCCGAAGATTTTGGAGCAGCGTTATTCCATCAAATTTGCGGTAAAGCTTGGGAAATCGTCTACCAAAACTGTCGGTATGATTAACCAGGCTTACGGGGAGTCAGCCATGTCCAGAAACATGATCTTTCGGTGGCACAAGATGTTCGTGGAGGGCAGAGAAGAGGTCGACGACGAACCACGGCCTGGACGCCCATCAACGACACTCACCGACGAAAATGTGCGAAAAGTTCGCGATGTACTGAACTCTGATCGTCGTCTTAGTATTCGGATGATAGCAGAGCAGTGTAATGTGCCAAAAACAATAGCGCACGAGATTATTAGGCACCAATTACAGATGCGAAAAATTTGTGCCAAGTTGGTGCCGAAAGTGCTCAGTGATGATCAAAGACTCAATCGTTTGGAAATCGCGACACAACTTGCGGATCACTGCAAAAATGATCCACATTTTTTAGAGAACGTTGTTTTGGGTGACGAGACGTGGATCTTTGAGTACGACCCGGAGTTGAAGAAACAAAGTGCGGAGTGGCACACCCCATCATCACTCCGTCAAAAGAAAGCTCGCATGAGCAAATCTCGGATCAAGGCGATGCTCATTGTCTTTTTTGACAAAAGGGGAGTCGTCCACTACGAATTTGTACCTGAACGACAAACTGTAAATGCTGCATTTTACGTCCAAGTGCTCGACAGGCTTCGAAAACGAGTCGCCCGCGTCCGGCCAGCGATCAAAAACATCTGGCGGCTGCATCACGACAATGCGCCGTCTCACACCGCGCTTGTCGTGTCGGACTTCTTGGCCAAGCACGGCGTGGCAACGCTGCCGCACCCGCCCTACAGCCCAGACTTGGCATCACCGGACTTCTTTCTGTTCCCGAAGATAAGAGGAGTTTGAAAGGAACGCGATACGGGACTTTGGACGCCGTCAAAGAGGCCGTGACGACGTGTCTTCGAGAGGTTCCCGATGATGCCTTCGCGGGAGCGTTCCAGGAATGGGAACGCCGCTGGAACAAGTGTATCGACTCACAAGGGTCCTATTTTGAGGAATATTAGCTTAAGATATGTAAAAGTGTAATAAATTTTTTTTCCTGAGCTCAGTACACTTATTTTCCGGACGAATCCCTTATAATTATTTATATATATATGCATATATATATATATATATTTATTTATATATATATATATATACATATAGATATATATATATTTATTTATATATATACATATAGATATATATATATATTTATTTATATATATACATATAGATATATATATACATATATATATATATATATATATATATTTATTTATATATATACATATAGATATATATATATATTTATTTATTTATTTATTTATATATATATATAACGTATAAAATCCTGCCAAAGAAATAGTCTCTGTTTTGCCCAAATTAAATTACTCCATGAATATCATTATAAAATTTATCATTAGTTAATTCCGACAATCATAACTCATGAAGACCTAGTTGTCACCTTTGCAACTTACCTCTTCTTTGGCGAGCGCATCTGGAGTATTTCGTCGAAAGCCATGGCACTCCATGTGGGCTTCAGTTATCGATGCGTTCACGTATCCAACTTGCCATGTCTCCGCACTTATTTCTTCTGACCTTGAGTTCTGTTTCAAAATTTCCGCCAACCCTCCACCCATTTTTCTCGAACCATTTCAGCGCTCCTTTAAATTATTTCCCTCTTTCGTTCACCACGGTGTGTCTGAGGGCGCCCAGACACGTGCCCGGGCCCTATCGTTGCCCAACCTCTCTACCCTTGGACTTCCAAGTTCCACTAAGTAAATACTGAATTAATTTCGTTTTCTTAGTGAATAATCCCATCCCTTGCCTGTCACATTGTTCACTCAAGCACTCGGTAAGAACAGCACTTGGTCATCTGAAACCCTAATCGCCTGAATCACTTGTATCACCGCATCAAGCTTTTTCCGCACCATCCTCGATATTTCCTCAGCACGCACGTGGGTAAGTGACTGCGTCAACGGGCATCCCTCCCCTCCTTGCCAATCACCCCCACTCTCCCTCTGGCTTCCCCCCCTTTGTTTTATGCCTAACTTCCGAATAGGTCCGAACCATCTACTCTATTCCCTATTACGCAACATTTGCGCGGACTTGGCCCACTCCGTATAGTTGAACGCCTTCTCGAAATTCACGGAACACACTGAAACACATCCTTCCAATTAATGCAAGAGACCTTATCTTTAATTTAATCTTCGCTCAGTGAGTGATTCCCAGCCTAGCTGCTCTAATATTTTGGATACGCCACTTAGTTTATCGTAACAACGATTAACAAATCTACGCTGCTCGCGATCCGATTCGGCAATCAATACAACTTCTTGAGGATCACCCATACTAGCAGCATATTGTAAATGAGGCCTAATCAGTGACAGATAGCATTTCTCTTTGACCTTTTTATCACATTTCCCCAACACTTGTAATAAATGAATCGCAATTTTCTGTTAGCTTGTGCATACATTGTGGGTCGCGGTAGTCCAGGGGGTAGAGCGTTGGACTACTGACCGGAGGGTCCAGGGTTCGATTCCCGGGCAAGGCACTCCGGGCACCTGCAGCTCCACCCAAGCTATGTGATTTTTCGGGTACCAGGTCTTCCTGGGAAACCATAACCGGCACAGGGAAAGGAACTGGCCCCCCTACCCTGATGCGTGAATTTCACAAGCCGTATAGGGCTTAGTACTGGGTGAACTCTGCCATCACCTACTTGACCGACCTTCGGGTTGATTACTGTGTTTATGTGCCGTAATAATATGTTTGAATACATTCACCGTGTATGATTCAACCAGGAGTGGGCATTTTTATATACTTTCCCTTTACTTTACCACGCACGGCGACTGAAATTCTCGCTGATGGCTGATTTTATTCCACCAGGGCACTGCCCCATCCCGCGGCAAAAGCGAGCACACCAGGGGTGGCAGTCAGACCCCCATTCAGGGGCCGTTCCTTATCGGTGACGATCAAACCGCGACACTTTCCCTCGCAGGCGTCCCTCCCGTGAGTGGAGAGAGGACGGATGCGGAGCGACCTCAAACCCACGCGGAGTTCTCCAAACGGACCGGGTTCAGGGTCAGCGAGGGGCCCGAGGGAGGGGGAGATCGCCGTCGTCTCCATGGCGACCACGAGGCCGTGGGGGCGGCGCTCGAATTACCGCCCTAATTGCGTGAACACAAAAACGCATCAAGCAAATGGGACGTCACTCCACGATATCTCCTCAATCCATCAACAGGGACCACGGGGAACAGGGGTGCGGGGAAGGGGCTGGGTGGGAAAGGGTTCGCCGCCGACCGCCTCCCAATTATGTCACCCAACCCTGTCATCCGAGCGCACGCTCCCCGCCGGGTTGGCCGAAGGAAGAAGACCAGAGGCGACACGCACGCCATATCGACCCCTATAGGAAACGCGTGCTCGGGGGCGGAGCGCCGGTGGCCAGTCAACTAAGACGAAGTGAAACACGGCGGGGTGGAGAGAGAGAGGCGCGAAACAGGTGCTGGGAGGATGGCAGAGGGGTGGGGTGGGGGCGAAAGTCGAATGCCGTCATTGGTGGGTGGAGGGGGAAATGGAAACACTTAATAAAAAAGTCGTAAGCAACATTTACGATCCTGAATATGGATAATATCCCACTGCCAAATGGTGACGAATTCTCTCTTCGGTAATATTCCTCAAAAAGTAATGAACAAGTTACCAAAAGGAAAAATTAAGTTGCCTTTCACAACGCCCTGGGAATATGCTCCCAACCTGCTAAAGACAAAGTTCCCAAAAGCTAGAGCAGTGGAGTGCATGAATTAAATGGCTAGGAGATATACATATTGAGTAAATGGGATGGGTATTTGAAGAAAGAATAAAGGAGCCCAAAACATATGTAAAGAATGAAAACACGATATCTCTCTTTCCCAAGCACCTTATCAAACGCAAACAAAAAGTCACCTAGAGACTGAAATCCTCCATTTCAAAAATAAAAAAAATTCATTGGAGCAGCTAGAAATTCAAAAATATGTTCGTTGCGAGGGTGTACTTGCTAAATAAATTCAGTCATCCCTCCCACTCTCACCCCTACTCCTAGATATACCAATCTTTCAAGTCCAGTGCTTCCCACAGCGGGTTTCATTCCCCTCCCAACCCCATTAACACCAAAGCCTGTACTTCCCTTTTTCTCCCTCCGACATTTTAAACTTCATTTTTTACCCCTCCAACCTACCTTCCCCTCCTGCTCTGACCATCCCTCCCCTCTCTCGCTCTGAAATTACATATATATCGATAACATAGAGTTCTGTCCTTCTCTTCCATGAAAAAAGTGACTGCGAACCCCAACAATTCGAAGCTTAGTGAGTCTCTTTTTTGTGTGTTCGTGTTTTTGTCTGTGTCCAATAGTGCTATATTTTAAACATTATTATTGACGTCCGTGAGACTTTCAAAAAGTGTCACATAAATTTGTGTATATAAGCATATACATGTACACACACACACACACGCACACGCACACGCACACGCACACACGCACGCACGCACGCGCACGCGCACGCACGCACGCGCGCACGCCCGCGCCCGCGCCCGCACACGCACACGCACGCACGCACGCGCGCACGCGCACACGCACACGCACGCGCACACGCACGCGCACACGCACGCGCCCACGCACGCGCCCACGCACGCGCCCACGCACGCGCACACGCACACACACACACACACACACACACACATATATATAAAATATCTTCGAAATGGAACGCTCTTCGGCGACACACAAATATAAAAACACAGATGTAGATTTTTAGAATATAGAGACTCTGAAGACGACAGCCGTAAAATAACAAATTGTGAGTGTCCTTTCTTTGTGTCTCTATATTCTAAAAATCTACATCTGTGTTTATATATATATATATATATATATATATATATATATATATATATATATATAATTATTGTTATTATTACGTAATCTACCGGTAAAAGTAGGTTTTTGGATCGACACAGCTACTAAATTAAACTGTTTTGACTCTTAACAAAACACAAAATACAGCATCTTACTCTACATCAGGTTCCTCTTCATCTCCGAGTACTTTCTTCCTCTCTTCATCCCGTCCAACATCCCTATCCTGTTCCTTCCCTTTCCTCATTTGCCTAATATTCTCCCCTCTATCACAGTCTTCAACATCCCCCTGCCGGTCAATACCCCCTTCATCCACTTTTCCTGCCTCCATAAGATTTCTCCCAACAAACCACTGTCCTCGCCCACCATACCAAGTACTTCTTCATTTGTTTTCTTCTCGGTCCATTTCACCTTCTCCATATACCCTCCTGATTCAACGACCACGTTTCCCCACTTTGACCGTGTTAATCCAAAACTCTTCCGAAATACCTAAACTGTTCTACCTGCTCTAGTTTTTGCCCTCCTATGGTAATGTTTAGCTTAGCCTTTTACTTTCTAGAAAATCGCATAACCTTTGTTTTATTAATATTGGTTGTCATCCCATACCTGTCGCAATGAATTTCCAATTCCCTCAGTAATGCTTGCAACCCATTGGATGACTGACAAACTAAAGCTTGGTCATCAGCATATCTAACTGATTTTACGAATTCCCCGCCCACTTTCATTCCTACCTCCTGTTCTTCCCATTCCTCCTTTATCATTTCCTCTAAACACAGGTTGAAAAGCAACGGCGATAATGGTCAACCCTGCCTTACACCTCTTCCTAACACTGCCCATCCGGACTACCCGTTCCACATTCCCTACAAAGCATTCTGAGATTCGTACAGCTTGTGGATTAGCCTCCTTTCCCTCCAATGTATTCCTATTTTATTCAATATACTCATTCGTTTTTCCCAATTCACTCTATCAAACCCTTCTTCGAAATCTACGAAACAGGCAAATACCTACTGGTTGTACTCTATATTCCTCTCGATTAATAATCTCAATACTGAAATGGCATCACAAGTGCCTCTACCTTTCCTAAACCCAAACTGATCTCCCCCAAGTAATCATTTGCCCTACTCTCTATCCTTTAATTTATGATCATTAGAACAACTTTAGCTGCGTGGGATATAAAACCTATTGACTTGTAGTCCTCACTTTACGTAACCTTTACCTTTTTCGGAAAAGGAACTAAAACTGATCTCACAAAGTCCGAGCAGATTCTTACCTCATAGATACTACGAATCAGCCCATATAAGCTCTTCCTCCCGTATTTTCCTTAACTTTTCAATAGTTCCGCGGGAACGTTATCCACACCCACGGCCTTTTTTAGTTTCATCTCCCTTAATGCCCTTTCTATCTCTTTGTCTAGTATGCCTGGACCTAAGCTGTCTTCCTCCGCGTCATATTCTTTTTCAATGTCTCTGTTGGTCTAAGTTCTTTACTATACAGTTCTTCCATGTATTCCTTCCATCTCTCTTGGATCTTTCCTATGCCAACTACTATATTACCCGCCTTATCTGTAACTGTTGGCGTAGATCTTCCTTTCTTAATTCCCGATAAAGATTTAACCTTGCCTTACAGCGCACCAATTTCACCCTTCCTCTGCAAACTTTCCATATCCTCGCACTTCGTCTTCCCCCATACTTCTTTTGCTTTATTTGTTGCCCGCCTCAACTTATTGTTTAACTCTTTATACTTCATTTTGCCTGACTCTGCGTGTGCATTCTTCCATTTTCTCTTCTCATCCATCTTTGTAATCATCTCATCCGTGATCAATGGTTTCCTAGTCCTTTTCGCGTTATCGGTTCCCATAGTGTCTTTTGCGGCTTTAGATAACCATTTCTTGATACATTCTTATTTATGGTACTCCTTCCTTTTTAATCCATTTAATGCTTCCACGTTCCATTTTCTAACTCGCCGCCCCTGCCTTATCTACATTTCATAACAACTAAATTGTGGTAAGAGTCTGCATGCGCACCCGGGAAGCTGTGGGAATTTATCACACTGTTCCTAAATCTGTGTCTAACCAGAATATAATCTAAATGATATCTTTCTGAGTTACCTGGCATTTTCCAATGCATACCTGCGCCTTTTGTGGTATCCAAACCAAGTGTTGGTGATGACTAACCCCTGTCTCCTGCTGAACTCAGTTGCTTTCTCCCCGCGGTCATTCCTCGCGCCTAAACCGTAGTCCCCCACCTCATCACCATCTCTTCCTTCGCCTACCGTCGCATTCCAATCCCACATCATTATCAAATGTTTCCCTGCAGGAACACACGCGATTATGTTCTCTAAACGATCGTTTATCCTATTCACCTCTTCCTTTGTATGGCTGTTCGGTGGAATGTATACCTGAATAATAACCAAGTTCGTCGGTTCTGCTTTTTTATTACTTCCTCCAGCACAGCTCTAGGGGTCATCGGAACGCACAAGCCTTTCCACCACGTCAAGGTTGTAGTCCGTGGAGTATATATATATATATATATATATATATATATATATATATATATATATATATATACATATATATATATTATTTACAATATATATAAACCATAAACACAGTAATCAACCCGAAGGTCGGTTTAGTAGGTGATGGCAGAGTTCACCCGGTACTAAGCCCTATACGGCGTGTGAAATTCACACATCAGGGTAGGGAGGCCAGTTCCTTTCCCTGTGCCTGTTATGGCTTCCCAGGAAGACCTGGAACCCGAAAAATCACTTTAGCTTGGGTTGAGCTGTATATATATAATAAATTGGTAGCAACAAACAATATAGAAACACATTAAAAAGATGACTCACACGTATTTCTTGATCATTTCGACGGAATTCTGCCCCGTCTTCATCGGAAGATATAGAAGTATCATGTAGCCATATACCCAATAAATGTCCATTCACATGGAAATAGAAGTAAGAAAACGGATAGGAGCACGTATAAAGGAGGAGGAGAGGTGAGGAAGGCGGAATCGAGAAGAAGTTCGGCAACGAAATCCGCAAAAATTAAAATATTTGAGCTACAAAGAAGAGGTACTAATTTCATTTTTCGGGGAAAGGGGTCATGAGATCGAGGCAATGCGTGAGTGTATTATATTGTCTTTCGGGAATGCTGACTCCGCGGAATGGTTGGCAAGGGTATTAGTTCAACTTGCGCCCGTTCTGCCTTCCTCCCTCCAGCAAGAAGATGCACTTCTTCCTTACCTACGCTTCATTTAGCCATTATTTCGTCAACCCCATGCAATCTCACTCATTCCTCAAACAATAAGTCCTTTTTCCACAACAAACACTCCTCAATGTCCCCGTAACCACCTTGATTATTTAAATTCCTACTTAACATACCCAAGTGACTGAATACGACGGCAGTTAGCAAACATCTCGGAAATATCGACAGATGTCAGCGCGACCAGTTTCTCACGGTTATCTTTAATGAGTGAACACGTGACGCGTTTGTTTTTCCGGGAAGAGATCTGTGGTGCGGATGCCTCTCTGCTGTCAGCCCCGCGTAGCGATGTGTGACGGAGGAAAAAACTGAGATTCGAGCGGCGATCAAATACTTCTTGAAGAGAAGTACGAATGCGAAGGAAATTCATGCCGACTTTTAGAACAATCTGGGGCACTCTGCCCCGTCATATTCAACTGTTCTCAAGCGGACGAGCGAGTTAGCGTTTGATCAGGACAGCTTAGATGACGATCCGCGCAATGATCGGCCAAAATGTGCCCCCACCCTGGATACCATTGCAAAAGTGCATAAAATGGCAATGTAGCATCGCTGAAGCTGTGGGGTTGTCATATGAACTGGCATATCACATTTTTACGGTGGAGTTGGATTTAACAAGATTATCTGCCAGATAGTTGCCGCGACTCTTGACGCAGGATCACAAACGTATCGGAATGGTTTTTTACGAATAATGTTTTACCCGTGTTAAGAGCAATCAACAATAACATCCGCTCCACTTTGTGACCACGGATGAATCTTGGGTCCCTACTACTGTACCCCAGCGATAACCAGCAGTCAAAACAGTAAAAACAAGTTGATTCACCACCACCGCCAAAGAAAGCAAACGTAATGCGGTCGGCCGGAAAGGTGATCGCTTTTGCTTTCTGGGATGCGAAAGGGATTCTGCGGATAGATTATCTTCCATCTGGCCAGACATTAATTATTAATGGACAATACTACGCTAACCTCCTGGACAAATTGCAGCAAACGATATGCGAAAAAGGCCAGGTATGGCAAGGAAGGTAGTCATCTTTCATTAAGAAAACGCAAGCCCAAACACAAGCGTCGTTGCCATGGCAAAAATACGTGGACTAAGATTAATAATTGTTGCCACACCCGCCTTATTCGCCTGATTTGGCTCCATCAGATTTCCATCTATTTCCCGAGCTCAAAATTGTCCTGGGTGTACGGAGATTTTCTTCAAACAAGGAACTAACAGGTCAAGAAGACGGGTACTTTGCAGGCCTGAATGATTCCAATTTTCTAGATGAGATCAAGACATTGGAACATCGATGGACCAAGTACATTAGTGTGCAAGGAGACTACATTGAAAAACAAAAATATTTTTACCAAGGTAAGTGGTTTATTTCAATTCTATTCCCATAAATTTTCTGATTACCCTCGTACAATGATGTGGAGAAGAGTTTGCACCCTGTCATTGGCAGTGAGTGGCGACTCAATCCGTGGGAGATCGCCGGCGGCGCAAGGGGTCCTCCGCCCGCCCGGAAGATGGAAGCCTTCCCCCGACCCATTACCTCGAGCAGACGGGGCCTCGCTCGGAAATAGTCGACGATGACCCCCTTGGGTGTACTCTAACCCCTTCTCTCGCCACCCCTTACCGTGGAACCGGTGCGGTCTGTCTGTCTGATGACGGTGCCACCAACGCGGTCCATTCAATTGTTTCGGTGCCCCTGGCACCAAAATCATCACCAAGGACCGACATGGCAGGGCAGGTTAGGTTATCGGTGGCAAACCCCCTCCCCCCTTTCGAATCACACTCAAGTGTATTGGGCACGGCGTACAAGGTCATCAACCGTCGGGAAAATTACTATCGGATTGCTTACCGAATACTACATAAAATTGAAATTTCTTCACTGACAAAATTCTTTTGTGAAAAAAAAATTGTTTTGTTCTTTTAAAACAAAAATGTTCACAAAAATTTTTTAATGTGAAAATATATCAAGTTCATTTATTCATTGATCATGAATTCTCACAAAGTAGAGCCTGGAAACCATAAAATGCATCGGATTTGCTGAATGTGTGCCAACTCGGCGAGAACGAAAACGCCCGGACCGACTGTAATGTAATTCACACCAACATTGACCTTTTTCTATTTCCGCTAGCTCAGTGTAATGAAAATTTGGAAATCATCTAGTTTGTACTATTGTAGAGTGAATAGGAAAAGTGTTCCTTTTTCGCTTCCCCTAGCCGTGGTACAGGTTTAAGCCCGAGTAGCGTATAATCTTAACTGCTCATTCAAACTCCACCCAACCTTGAAATTAAATAGATGAAAGATTTACGTTGTAAGGGAATGTACAAGGAATTAAACAGAAGATTTATGCTTCTTCGGAATTTTCCAAAAATACCTGGAAATAATAAACCACGGAGTGACGGGTAAAAATGCAATTCACGAGTTCAACTGCCGTGTAGAGTGAGTTTACCCTAATCTCCATGACTCCCTCTTACCGATTGGACTCTCCCCATACGAGATAATGGGAACTTTCCATGGTCTTCACAAGTGTTTTAAACTTGCAGAACAGTCAATCAATCCCTACACTCCTTTAGGAAAAATCAGTTTGTTATTCTCATCACATTAAAAAAGCAAATAATTTCCTTTCTCATTATTCCTCACTTTGATTATGATCACGTTTAGCGGATCAAGACCTTTCGGGGGAGCTGTCGGTAAACCTCCAAAGGTTTACCGACAGCTCCCTCGAGTATAACTCAGGCGCACGCTTCATTTACAATTTGTGAATTGCAGATCACATTGTTGAATATTTTAACAAACTCAGCTGGTTATTTCTGGAATCTCGCAGGAAACTCCACGTGCTGTCCTTACTCTATCAAATACTAAACTATGAAACCCCCCAGTATTTTGCCAATTACTTCAATAGCCTTGATAGAATACATTACTAATGCACCGAGATGGATTCATCACTCAAGCGCGCACTTCATAAATCACTTATCTCACGGAAAACCAACCAGTGAAAATAATAATCCAGCAGTAAACGGACCTCGAGATTCTTCCTTTTTCTTTCGCAGGAGCTTCATATTTTGTGCTGGCGTTTGTAAATACAACCGGGAATATTGTTTTACAAGCATTGGTTGGGCATGCATAGTATGTGTATGTATTGCATTGGTGCATATTGTATATATTGTGTTATGGTTTGAACAAGGCAACTAATGTATTTTGTTGCTGCACGTTAATCCAAAGATATTACGGCATTAACCAGCCGGTGGTGGCTCTCCACAGGTAATCGAAAAAGTTTGCAAGCGGGCCATTAATGCCTTGGGTGTCGAAAAGCACCCCGAGCAAAATACCAGCATCTCCGTAACCACGATTCGATTGGGGGAAACGGCCCAAGGACATGCATTCGTCGCTGCCGGAGCCGAGGAGATACCAAACCTGCTGCGAGTTCTATTTGTGACGCGAGAATGTTTATCAAAAACAAGTCGCCTGTACTTTTCAACTGCCACTTATTTACGAACTATTGGTGAATGATGTTCCGGGAACTCTGCTTAGTTTCGTGTGCATTAACCGAAGAATGAGAATATTGAACTAAGCATGAAAATTCCAATCCAACCGCATCCGGGCCGTGCTTCCGTCAAAATGCCGATGCGTCCAATCCGAAGTGGCTGGGCGGGGCAGCGCGGGGTCCGGTATCCAATCCCGGTCGAGGCGAATTGGTTCGCGACTGAAAACGTCTCGAATACCGTTGCACGCAAACGAGCGATTCCGCAAAATGTACCCGATAGTTCTCATACATTTACCCCTTGTCATCCAGCGCGAGATGTAGACTTAGTTTTCCTGTAAGACTAGAATGAGCCGAACGCAGGGAAACGTCAGCAAAAGATGTGTAAATGAGGAGGATCTGGTCGAATAAGTACCCTCCGAGGGCTCTAAACACGACAGTAGTCGCCATCTCACCCCCAAATGGACCGCTTTTCCCTCCCAGAGATTACATCGTTTGGCGGGCGAATTTCTCCCCCCCCCTCACACCCTCCTCAAAACAATCAAGACCACCGAGCGAATTTTCGCGTGAGCCTAATTTGGTCAGACTCCTCCAGCAAAAGAAAAACAACCCGATGATATCTCTCCGGGGTGGAGTGGTTGGGGGGGACGGCGGCGGGAAGTGAAACAAACGCGTTTGTTGGGATGGCTGACTGACTTAATGGCGGCCCAACCCTGCTTCTGTGCTCAGGTAACGCCGAAATCACAGAAATTGGCGATACGCCGTGGACTTGATTCCCTTCCCAAGGCCCCTCGGTGGACCACCGAAATGGCCTCGCAATTTTACATGGAAAATGGCGGCGGGGGGAGGGGGGATGGATTTTGCAAAGAAGGGGCTCCGGGAGAAGGAAAAGGGCCAAGGGAAAGGGCGGAGAGGAACAATGCGTCGCCGTGGCTCATCTCCCGCGGGCACTCCGGGGTCATCACGGCGCCGAGAGGACATCCATCCCACGGGGAGGGGGGTCACGCAGGGCAAGAAATAGGGGGAGACACGCAATGAGCCATTTCACTAAGCGTCCTCTGGGAAGATGGAGATTGGGGTTCAGCAGGAATCTTAAGTAAAGACAAACAAGGAAATACAGCCACTATGGCTTAGGAAGAGGGACACGGAAGAATTGTGCATCTGAGTTTGAATTTATAATGATTAAGATATTATCAGTAACATGAAGCATTAATAGTTTGGCGACAGGCGAGGTCTAACAAAAAAGTCAAAGGAACAAAAGAGCATGCGGAAACGTGGTCGAGGAGAAGGAAGCATTGGAAGAAGAGGGTGGAATGGAAGAAACAAGGGAACCTAGGGAAAGTTCAACAGCAACAAATGATATTATTCACCTTCTCTTATTTATATTTTTATGTGTAATATAACGCGTATTTTACCTTACCAACATTTTGGATTACATAAAAATTAAGCTTATACGAAGCAATCTACGTAATTCTATACGTAGGTTTGATTTCCCTGGTGGTCAAACGTGGACTTAGGGCAGGATTAAATTGGATATCGATGTTAAAATCAAACGAGGCGCACTCTTTGGCGCGGAGGGGGCGAGAGGGGAGGGGGGAACTCCCAACCGAAGCAAAATCTAATGCCGCAGCGTTGGCGGCCGCGCAGCGAGCGATCTGAAACGGCCAGGATACGAGCGGGAAATAAAGCAAGAGTCGGTCAATATAAAACATTGCCCCACGTTATCTCGCCCGCGGGCGTCCGTCCCGACCAGATCACTATCACCTCCGAGGAAAACAGAGGATGCCACCGAGCGCAAAATCAATACAAGTTGATAACAATCCATTTGATAGCAGTGAGACGCTGCTTATTCAGGAAAAAGTATCAGTTGACGCACGCTGAAGGGTATATACGTCATATTCTTGGGATAAAAAGAGAATTTGTACTCAAGGACAACGAATTAAATCAAAAGACCAGGAAATAGTTAAAATATATAATGCCAAATATTTGTAAGATACGAAGGTGGTCCAGAAAGTAACATCCGTTTTGGTGTAGTAGCGTGAGATTTAGTGGAAGAGGGAGCCGATTAATGGTCGCTGTATTGACGCACACAGTACAGGTCAGTACGCCTCGAGCTGCAGTGGCTGGAAGATTGCGCCGCTTGTCGTTTGTTCACAGCAGCGAAACAAACTGAACAACACAATTGAAATACCCGGCGAATTGTAGTTTGTTTAATGATAAGGTTTTGACTGCTAAAAATAAACTTCAAAGCTGCTTAAGTTCATCATCGGGGAATTTCTTCTTGGCACGGACCAAATTCGATGAGTGACAATGAGAATTGTGCGTCAGTGTTGTCGTTCGTTTAAGAGCGAACACAACTGTCCATGACAATGATGACAACAGTGGCCGCCCTCGTCTATGGTGGACATTGAAAAACACCCGAAAATTGACGAAAAGTTGGTGAAAATCGGCGTCGTACGATATCTGAAATCTTTAGAAGGTTTTCCGCAGATTTCTCCGACTCTGTTGCATGGAAACACGACTGAAAATGTAAGCTAGTACATGTTTTGAGGAACTCTGAGATGCCATCATCGTTTGGCTGCGAGCTAAGGCGGCGGAATTCAAACGCGGAAGGAATTTTAAAAAACACTTCAGAGTTATGACGAACGTTCAAATCTGTTTCGCAAATGTTTGTAAACATAGTCGAAATATTTAGTTTTGAGATGAAAATAATAAATTTTCTGCGTCCATTTCAGGGTACATATTTCTAATAGCATAACGGAGGTTAATTTCTGAACAACAGTCGTGTGACAGTATTACACCGAAGTATTACTGCCTCCGCAAAATCTTACATCCGCCCAATACATCTTTTTTGGTACGTCACTGAAATCGAAGAGGGAGGAAAGAAAGTCAAGACATTCAGGAGAGACAAGAAGGAAAATTTGCTGGGCTAAATAATTTGTTTTATCAAACTCTGGGCATTAGGGTTCTCTATGTCATGCTAGTCAGGGCTTAAGGAGTTACGCGGCGCGCGGTGCTAGGGCCCGGCGGAAACATGCCGTGGCATAGTAGAATACTTTCAAAATATGAAAAAATAAATAGCGCTTAACTTCTGAACAATTACAGACGCCCGGCCCTGTGATCCAAAGCCGTGTTCATTGGACGCAAACCCCTGACCCACGCGCAAGAGTAAATCCAACGTCCCCACCAACAAGGGCATCTTGCTATGCCAGCATCGATTCATGCAATGCAGTCGACAGAATTGCCTTGACTCCCAGTGATCACTGGAGCGGGTAGGAGAACTGACGGGGCTCCGTGGAAACACCACCATTATGCGTCAATCCCCACCACACAGGCGAGAATTGGAACTGAATTACTACATCATGCACACGTTTCGCAGAATATCTGAAAAACAGAAGATTTAGAGCAAAGAGCGAGGGACTCACCTAGCAGGGCCGGCGCGAGGGCGACGGCGATCCACCACGTCCGCTTGAGCGAGGCCAGGGCCGGCGGGTGCCGGGTGCCGCGGCGCCTGCGACCGAGGGGATGATGATTCATGGGCGGGCCGCGGGGCTTAGCTTCGCAGGGCGACGGGGATCCCCGCTCGAGGCGATGCCGCATTCGGACGCCGCGGCGAGTTGGCTAAGGGCGGGCGGCTCTTCCTTCTTTCTCTCCCGGCCCTTGGCACACGCATTCATTCATATTCCATCCAGGGGGGCGGCCACATCCGGAAGTCGGCAGCGAATCCTTGGACCCCAACCCCCGAAGTGATATCCTCGTATTCCGGAGTGTCAAACTGATTCCGGGGATTGCGGTTAATCGGACGTCGCCGTCATCTCTCGATGATTGCTGAGCCGACCACACTCGAGTCGAGTACGACACTTGTCTTCTCGAGGGCGGACCCTTGGAGAAGAGGAGGGAGTCCTTTGGAGAAGAGACTAGAAAGGGCGGATTCCTTTTACAGCAAATCTACTTCCAAATCAGTCATTCCGGTTTCCCTGCGATGGTTTAATTAATAAAAGCGTGAAATTAAGGGGAAATTGTTTATTTTTAATAAACAGGTGATTGAAAATTAAGGAAATTTTAAAAGATGCGAAAATTCGCGAGGGTGACAGCGACGTAGACACACACACACGCACAAATCACACGCGTCACCGCACTCTTTCGATGTGACAACGGAATACCATTCCTCCGGGAGTAAATGAATTAACAAATGAAGTGGCACGCGCGGTCGGGAGTTGGCACTCGATTGCGGATGACAGCAGAGGGGTGTTCCGGGGATGAGACGGAGGCACGACCCCGGCACGGAACGAGCGAAACCCCGAAAGGCGTCCGGTGACGCTGTGCATTCGAAATCCACGGCGAGACTGGAGGCGAGGGGCGGCGGTGTTAACTCTTGGGGGTGCCGTCGAGTGGGGGTAGGAAGGGCGCGTGCCCCGACGTTTTTTCGGTTGTGACTCCGGGAGGAAGGGCCTGGGGGAGGGTGCGCGGCGGAGGGGAGGGAAAGAGGCGGGAAATGTGTGAGATCCCGAAGTCGGGGAATGGGGGGCGGGAGAAGACGACAACATTCGCCCCCTCCCTGGCGAGAGCTCCTGCTTGTCACTTCGGCCGCCAGGGCCTCCCGCGTCGGTAGAAGGGAATGCCCGCGTGCTCCAGCGATCTCTCCGCTACGACGACAGATGTCTCTGCAATTTGGAGAGGGGAACGGGGCGTGCGATTTGGGAAACGGGTACGGATTTTTGAAATCTACCGAAGCTGCGTCCAGACTCGTCATTTAGGCGCCTTAATCGCTCATATTTGACAAGGAGGCCATCTTGAAGGGTGTCCAAATTCGTCAGATAGCGAGGGAGCGCAAATTTAGGCACCTTATTATTTGGGCCTTGGATTTAGGACGCAAGAAACGCATCCTAAATACGCCATGACTGCAAGTGCTAGAAGCGAGACAACTAGCAGAAGAATAGTCGCCATTGCGGGAGTGTTTTATGTATGTTGGTCACGATTGCATTGGTTATTTCTTCGAGAGAATATGCTTTTACTCGTTCAAAAAAGGAAATGATTTTATAAACGCGAGGTGGGAAAAGGCGGAGCTTACCATGGGCAAGAGAAATTTGGCGTGTTCCAAGAGGATGTAGTGTAATTCTTGTAATAACTGCCATTTTATCAAATCATTGGATAGGATAAAGGTATTTGAAATGTAGAGGGTAGAACATATTTATTTGTTTGGTGCTTCATTTCATGACTAAGAACATCGTCTTTGTCATCGTGGAGGTATCAATGCTTCGCTTGCGTGCTTCTTAAATCTTATTTTGGTATATAAACATTACAGAAATTAATCTTCAAGTGCAATGCTGTATTTGGAGATTCTAAGCATTGAGTAATACCCTTAGTAAAAATAAAACTGTCTGGTTGAATCCAACTGGGTAATCATAGGTCCTTTTCGAAAGGAGTCAGCGTTGAGCAACAAAAGCCCACAAAGTCATAAAACCAACATGAAAGTTGAGAAAAAGCGCCGATGAAGACTAATTGTAGGGTAAATGTTGAATTGATATTGAGCTTAACTTAAAAATATGAAACATTTTGCAAGAAAATTAGGCATAAATATAAACGAAGTACACACGACTCTAAGATATCTTAAAACAATTACTGGCAAGGAGCAATGATCGAAACATTACCTCGAAGTGAATTACCATATAATAAAATGAATATTTTAAAATTATTGACATTTAATATTTCCCAAACTAATTATGAAAGCAAAATATAAATAAAAGGACACTATATAAACATTTAAATATAGTCCGATAAGGGAAAATGTATACGAAACAAGAGCAAAAAATCTCCCCCAAGCTACTAAATTAAGAGAAAGAAATGGAAAAATTTAATGAATTGTAATGTGAACTCAGAATTACGTTAAATCCATTACGCGGTTTTGCAACTACTCACAAATATTTGCACAAGCTATCTCAAATATCGAAATACTTATATTCGGGCATCATCTGTTTATGTCTTATATGAAAACCTATACCCGATATAAAATTACATTATATATATGAACTGTTTATCTGAAAGATAATTAATATCTCTGAAATGAGTTTTATAACACACAACAATTTCGAAACACCATCAGAAACACTGGAATCACCACGCCAACCAATCATCTTTCAGCAGCATCACGATGGCATCTCGAATAGGATGAGCAAAATAATTGTATCAATTAAGTGTCGACGACGAATAATTATTGGCACCTGGAAACGGTTGATGCCCTCCGCTGTTTTACCACACTTAGATTCCCATCGTGAATTTGAATGATATCCCAGGAGAAACCCAGAAATCGCACCGAGATAAAATACAGAAGGTAATTTCAGTCGTCAAAGTATCCGCATTAATGACGACAAAATACAAGACGATAAAAGATATCTATTATTTTCTCCTTTCACCGTTAGCTACACAGGAATACATTATTACATAAGACAAAAGGACCACGCTTTAGACTGCTGAAGTTCCCTCTGCCGGCGAATTATTTCTTCACTGAACCGTCTCCACGTGATAGGGATATGATGATGGGTAGCGACCCTAGTTCTCCGCGAAATGAAATCGTATTCATTTCTTTTTTCACCATTCTCGCGCTCACATTCCACCCCGATGAAGTTAGTCTCGGGAATTAAGTGCCGCAAGCCGCCGGGTTCGCAGTCTCCGCCTTTCATTCCTCTTTCCGCGCTCTCGTGCCCATATATCTCAGGACTTCGCGAAAACATGCACCGTCTGTTTGCATTTCGGTGACGTATTTCGCGGTAGCGTCGGTTTTCATGGCAGAAGGAATAAAACGTTGGAGACTCCTATCATGCAGTAAACATCCGATAGAGGCGCACCTGTTGCAAACGCAGCCGATCACCGTTCGTGGAGACGGACGGTGACCGCGGGAGCAGTGCAACCCAAAGTTCAATTTCCTTAAATTGGCGGACAAAAATAAAAACCACGAAATAATTTGGGGGTCGTGGAGTGGAGGCAACAATGTTTGCGACTTGAAATAAATATCTGGCGAATCAATATTTCGATTCAATGGATCAAACCCGTTATCTTCCGAAGAGCCGACTTTGATAAGCCGATTGATCGAACCAACACTTCAATCATCCCGAACCACAAACCACGCTTTCTGATTAATCTCTGTAATTGTCTACAGTGTGGCGAAAAAAACGCGGAAATCTTAGACGTGACTTCTTGCATTTTCAAGTGCATGATGTGTCCAATTTCCACTTTGTCCTTGCCTTTTTCGAATATCTCTCAACAACCTCCACCTATCGTGACCGCCAGGCGCCTCTTCATTTGTTTTCATTACCGCCCGTTTTGTTTTTTCCACGCAAAGTTTCCATACACTGAGCGTGTACTTTTGCCGCGACCACCAAATTCCTGAGTGTAGCAGAACCACGCTCTCAATCAAAGTATTCCATTACATTTTCTTCATATCCCTATCAGAAACTTCATTAATTCTTTTTTTGTGTCAAGCGTATTTATTCATCCTATGTCTCTGCTATTTCAGCCACTTTCGTCCAAGACACTTCAGGCAAACTGTTCTACCTTCTCTTGTTTAGGCCATCTAATTTAATGCTCATTTTCGCCTCTCTTTTTCTCTCAAACATCATTATCTGTGATGATTACATTGGTTCTCATCACGTACCAATCCACCCACTGACTTTCTATTACCTTCGGTAATGTCCTCAATGGCCTACCAAAATACACTCCCAAGAAGGTCACTCTCCATTAAATCGACGTTGATTTCTGTCAGCGCTCCTTACGTTAACCTTATCAGGGGGCCGCAAATGTATCCCAAAGGATTTATGCGAATCACTTTTTGAAATCAGGCGACCAAGGTCGGGGCCCCGGGGGTTAATCCGGTTTCCCCTGCCCTCCCTTCACGCGCAAAATCATCCCTGCCACCCCTCGAACCACGATTAGGGCGAACTCATAACGGCAATGGCGTTGGCCTCTCATCTCGCACACGTCGAGAAAATCTCCGCCATCCGATTTTCGGAGTTGGATAATCGGCGGGGGAGGGGTGGAAATGCTTCGCTCTCATCCCCGAGGGTGTGCGAGGGATGGGGATGGGCCGGAAAGAGGCGGGGCCGCCGCGGAGGTAAGCGGCCCACCACCGATGGCTTCACTCCAAACGCCAGAATGCCATATTTGGCACGACGGCGCGACCGAAAGCATCCACTTGTCGCCCGCCCCGGTTGCGGGGCCCGCTCGATTTCACGACGGGGAAGGGGTCGGAGGGCAGGCAACTGCCCTCTTCATACCCGCACCCTGCCCTTTCCCTCGCCCATCAGAGCTGCACCGTGGCACAAATACTAAGTGTGGACGGAAAACATTTTCATTCCCACGATGGGGGAGGCTGGCAAATCATTTTCCTGGACCCCCGACTCACCTCAATATCCCTCAAAACCCTTCGGCCTGTGTGAGAGATACGATGGTTGATATTTATATTTTTAGCTTTTTAATGAAAAGGCAGTAATTTAATATTGAAAATGGCTTTATTGTTCTCCGATGCATTCTCCATGATAATCAATACACTTTTGCATGCGCTCGAAACAATTTTCGTAACACTTGCTTCACTCCGATTGAGATACCTGCAAAACATGGTTTTTGAATGCACCTATGGCTTCTTCAGGCGCCGAAAAACGTTGTCCACTCAATATTTTCTTGACAAACTGGAATAAAAAGAAGCCATTTGGTGCTAAATCGGGGCTGCACGGAGGATGACCCATCAATTCGACGTTTTGGCCAGTGTGCCAAATGTAATTTCAGCCGATCTTTGATAGATTTCACTGTCGTGATGAAGAATGATCCTTCGTTGCCGCTTCTTTTTCCGTATTTCACCACGTAAGTCTGGCAAACAGATGCTCGCGTACCATTCAGAATTCACGGTTCTACGTTGCTCTAACGGTACGGTTACCACGTGTTCAGTTATTCCGAAGAAACAGGCGATAATTTGCTTCGATGTACTTCGTGCACGAATCACTTTTGTCGGATTTGGCTCGTCTTGGAAGACCCATACGACAGTGGATTGCTGTTTTGTTTCGAGCTCATACGCAGAGATTCAAGATTCGTCGCTTGTTTGGATGTTATGCGGGCACAACCTTTGATCCACCCCGATTGTATTTCTTGAGCATTTCTTTGCACCATTTTTCACGAGCACTTTTTGAACTTTCGTCAAATTATGCGGGATCTAACGCGAACAAATTTTTTCACAGCTAAATGTTCATGCAATATCTAATTGATGCTCGTCGTACTAACTCCCAAGGATGCCTCAATCTCACGATTGGTCACCTGGCGATCTTCTTTTACTACGAGGGTCATCCGGAAAGTAGTACCCGTTCGTGCCGCATGAAGTGCTGACGACGCGAGTAGCCGCTGGACGAGGTCAGATAGCTTCAGTGGCTTGTCTGCCTTCTCTGAGCCAAGTTGCGTGACGCTAGCATTGCCTGTGTTGTTTCTGTGATTGTTTACAATGTTTAAAAAAATTGAGAACGCCGCCAGTTGTGAAGTGAGGGCAGTGATTAAATTCCTCAATGCAAGAAACGTTCGCCCATGTGATATTCATCGCCAATTAAAGGAGGTGTATGGAGACAATGTAATGGACGAGTCGTCTGTTCGGCGGTGGTGTCGCAACTTCAACATGGGGAGGGGGAACACACACGACGATGAGCGTTCGGGGAGACCGTCTGTCATTACAGACCAACTGGTGAGCTCAGTTGACGAATTCGTGAGGAACGATCGGCGCGTCACAATTGATGACATCTGTGAGCATTTTCCCAATGTTTCTCGAACAATTGTTCATGAAATTGTTAAACACCATCTGCATTATGCAAAAATTTGTGCAAGATGGGTCCCTCGCGTATCTCAATGAGCTGGCGGCGAAGGACTATGCAGCAGGAATACAGAAACTTGTCACACGTTATGACAAATGCCTTAATTTGCTTGGAGATTATGTTGAGAAGTAGTTTAAAGTATCCTCTTTCAAATAAAATTTTTTATGTTTGTTAATATTTACTTTTGTGTCTTTATTTCACGAACGGGTACTACTTTCCGGATGAACCTCGTAGTTCTTGCACAACATCAATGTTTTCTGGCATAGCAACTGATTTTGGACGACCTTCACGACTTTCGTCACTGAGCGAACGGCGGCCATGATGAAGTTCATTATATCAGCGTTTCACAGTGGCAAAGTATAGTGCTTCATCGTCAAAAGTGGAAGTAATTTGATCGATGCACTCCTGTCTTGATAATCCACGTCGAAAGTCGTACAAAATCATCGCACGAAAGCTTTCAAGAGTTAACTCCACTTTTTTGCTGGGACAAAATTTTTGAGTCACTTTAACAACTCAAGTTATGATCAAAGGTCAAAATGTTCTGAAGAATGTCAGCGTTAAAAGGGTCAAACTTTCATATGGAAACGTCAGATGGCGCCTAAAGCACTTATTGTTGTCAAACTCAAGATATAGATAGCAACCTTCGTACAACTTAAATAAGACAACATACTTTTAAACATAGAATTAACAATTTTTAAGAACTTGTTAAATTTGCTACATTTAAAGCAAAACTTTCTCTTCATAATCATCTCCTTTGAAACGTTATCAAATCTACTTCGTAATTGTTATAATCTTTTTCAAAACAAAAAGACACTATGCTTGAAAAGACAAAAAAATCTCGAGAAATAAACGCCCATACCTGCCACACAGGACGGGATGTACACGAACAAATGTAAACTGAATGTAGCCGAGGTTCCGATATTTCATGCACCTTGCATTTTATCAGTTCATCGCGACTTTTGCCCATCGATGGCATTTTCCCCGGATGAGGACTAGCTCAAAGAACTGCTCACTCTACCAAATCTTAGGGCACGAGTGTGATGAAAATCCAGAGAGGAAGCACCTTAGGATGTTACGCTGTGACGAAATCGAGGTTGTATTAAAAATATTTTTTTTAGGAAAGCCAAGTCTCTCCTTTCATTATTCTTTTAAGTTAATTCTTGCATATACTAAAGTTCAATTACTGCCCTTTCGCACCCCCTTCCCTCTATTTCAACCCCCAAATGATTTATTTCCAAAAATGAGACTTGGCTAAATGAATTTGTTATACCCGAAAATATTTTGGTAGCAGGAATATCCTTACAGCAGTTTTCGTGAAAAGTTTATATGCATAGATAAATAGATGCACGTAATTACATAATTATTGCTCATACAATAGTAAAAGACTTTTAGGGTAATTAACTGAACCATAAAATCCCATAGACTCTTAGTGCAGTTAACTGAATCTGGGTAAATACGTACCGCTCTCCTCCGACTAACATTAATTCAATTTCTTTCAAGTGTATTTTATATTTTGGTTCCTGCCACTTACGTAATATAGTCCTTTTGCCCATTTTTTACTTCGCAGTGTTGCTTTGTCTTGAACTTTACGACTCTTTTCAAGGGAGGACGATGTCGTCTACAAGTATCCCTTGCAATGAATGCCTCTCCCAATTCCAGCGAGGGCTAAAGACAACTTCCTTCTTAGTTTTCTAGACATTCCCTTTTGTTCTTTTTTGGTTTAAACATTCCCCAAACGATTCGTGTTTTTCATTTTCCGCCCCAGCCGTTACACCTGCACGCCTGCGGCCAAGTGAAAAGTTTGATCGACAAATTTTTCGAAGTGACTTCGCTCGTCCGACTAGCGTCTGGTGACATTCTCGGTGCGCCTCGTGACGTCACCTGCTTTCCCCTCCACGCTGAGATGCCTGGTTCTCCCCTCCGCCCTGTTCGTAGTTGGCGGCAAGTAATATCAGGTTTCTTTTGAGCATCATGCAATATCCGTTGCTCCTCCTCCTGACTCCTTCGTGCTCTTTTATTTTTTTGCCCCTACTGAACACCCTGACCCCGCTGGAATCACATTAGGTTTGCTAATTGTCACTAACGATATAAATTCAAAAATATTTCCGCAGTATTTTCCGGGTCTGAATAAACAGTTAATATTTGGTTTCCCCTCCCCGGACTACAAACTTGACGTGGTGGAAGGGCTTGTGCGTTCCGATGACCCCTAGAGCTGTGCTGGCGGGAGTAATAATTATTGCTCCTGGTAGGGTCACCCATGCCAGATAGGTCGAAGGTTAGGAGCCAGACGAAAGGTAGTCTGTTCCTCAGTGAGGCGGCTGCAATGGCGTCTGACCCAAGTGGGGCGGCCCCCCCACTGGGGTCAGACGCCAGTCAGTGATGGTGTCACGTTAAAAACACTATTGAGGTAGAGTAGGATACTGGATTTTGTGTTGTGTTTGGAGTTACAAAATATTTATTTAGTAGCTGTGTCCATCCAAAACCTACCTTAACCGGTAGATTACCTAATGATAATAATAATTGGGACATATCAGGCAAAATAAGCATCTTACGGGTGACTGCACTTGAAAAAACTCCAATAATCTTCGAATAATGTCTTATCAACGTAAAAATGTCAAATCAAGATGACAAAACCCCCAAAACTTACCGAAGAACCACTACTTTACTGCAGCGTATACAAATATGCCTGTCGTTGTATCCTAGTACAGAATGCTAGAAGGACAGTATGTAAGAGTAATGTGACGGTTTACCTTGGGTCATTTTTTCGCCTATTTTAATCAACTGACGTAACATTCGTTTTAGAGATAACACTTGGACGACAGACATTTTGTTATGGAATAGCGTTAGCAGCAAATCCGATTTCTCTCAGATTATTTCTCTCTCCTCGCCGAGTTGCCATAATTGATTTTCAATCACTCCAGCGTCCGAGTGGACACGCGGTCGACAGCCAGGCCTTACTTTGCGAGTCACTCGAAATAAGTAGGAGGTCTGTTCAATTACTTCCTATTACCTTCGGAAATGTCCTCAATCCCCGCGGTCGACTGGCTTCCGGAAGCTTGAGCAACCGCATAACTCAATGATTTGATGAGTTCTCCGCCAGCAGCTTCCACTTCCTCACATGCCCCGCTGGCCATTCCTCCTCGTGTAGATCTTGTGAATAGGTGACGGCGACCGGCCCTGACATACGAGGTCTGTTCAAAAAGTAATGTGAATTTTGAATTTTCGCGGGTTTAGTATATTTGATTTTCGATTTTTTCGTGGCGTTATGTTGGTACTTTTGTCTCTCACTTATGCCGTAGAGTTTGCCCATTTTGAATTTTCAGTTAATTGTCGACAGCTGTTTTGCTTGGACGTATTTTGGCTTGTCTTCGATTTTTACCTGTCCCAAAAATGGACCAAAGAAACTGTATCAAATTTTGTATGAAAAACGAAATTAAGTTCGCATACGCATTCCGAATGTTGACTGTGGCATATGAGGAAGCTACCCTGCCCCGAAGCAACGTTTACCGGTGGTACAAAATGTCCTCAGACAGCCGAGAAGATATTAACGACGAAGTGCGTGCTGGACGCCCGAGCACGTCAACAACAGACAAAAACATTGATGAAGTGAAGAGAATAGTATTGACCAATCGTCGAATCACCCTTTTAAGAAGTTGCTTAGTACCTAAACATATCGATTTGCTCGTGCCATTCGATTGTTATCAATTATTTGGATATGACACGGGTCACCGTGAATTTCGTACCAAAATTACTCAATTTTGACCAAAAACAGCAACGCATTAACGAGTCGAGTGTCGAGTGCTGCAGCGGGAGCCAAGACCAATAAAAAGGGCGCCAAGTTCGGTCGAATGTGAAAGATTTTCTTACAGTTGTCTTCGATTGCAAGGGCGTGGTGCATCATGAGGTCTTGTTACAGGTTACATCGGTAAACAAGAAATATTAACTGCATGTTATGCGGGATTTGCGCATAGCATGCAGGTAATGTTCGCGCTCCAATGCATCCCTCTTCGATGACATGTGCATAATCAGTGCTACTACTATTTTAGGTATTCTTTATGCACTTACTTACATCGTTTTCGGACGGTCTCTGAATCCGGCGATCACCAGCAACCCTGTCTAACTCCCCTGCGAAACACTGGCCTCCCGATTCCCCATCTACTTCACTTGCCCTGATTTTCGCACAAGTTTCGAATAATAAATTTCCGATCCCTCGAGTCCAGGCCCACATTCCGCCATTGGCTTTACCCGCGCCACGCGGTCGACCGACTTCCCAAAACCCACAATCCATTCGACGCTCTCTCTATTGATGTTCTCATCACTGCAACGGCATTACGCGCTCCTCTCCCCTTTATGAAGCCAAACTGATCTTCGTCTCAGGGTTTGCTTGCACTATATTATAACCTTCCGTTGATTATTCACGGAACAACTACTTTTGCGATTAAACTGATCGACCTCCAGTCTTCACACACACAGTTGCTACGCACTTCGCCGCGGGATTTCAGTCAAAGTTTCCCCGAGGTAATAATAATCTGCCCGAATTCCTTCCGCGTGAGTAACAAGTATAAATTCAAACATTTCCTTCCATTCATTTATCCCTAAACTCTTTATTAAGCCAGAGGGGATATTATGCATTCAAACTGCCTTGTTCGGCTTCACCTCCCTTAGTGCCATTGCCATCTCGTTATCCTGTATTCCAAGGCCAAGGCAATCCTCTTCTACGTCACGCTTCCTTTCTTATGCAAAAGAAGACCAAATTAGTTAGAACAGGGATTTATAATGTTATAAAAATGTTGCGGGCAAGGGGAATGATAAAATGCAAATTGGAAGCTTTAGAGAGAGAATATGGATGCTTTAGGGCGGAGCGAGTTGAGATGGAAGGAGGATAGCGGGGATTCCTGGAGTGATAGTCATAAAGTAATTTGCATCGAAAGGGATGAGAGGGGTTGCAACAATACTAAACAAGATTACGGCTGTTAGAAGCGTAGTAAACGTAGCACAAGCATCGGATAGATTGTTACTAGCAGACATAAAAGCAGAACCGACGAACTTGGTCATTGTTCAGGTCTATATGCCACCAAGCGACCATAGATATAGGTCTTTATTAGGACGAAATTGAGACCAAATGGTCCAATCATCCATTTAACACATCATCATCCATTTAACACATCATCATCCATTTAACACATATTATAATAGACATAGAGTTTATAAGTGCATGCATACACAATATCTATCGACCTGCATGTACACTTAAATACATGAATATATACAGACTGTACATTACGCACCGCCATGGGAGGGAAGAAGGGAGGAAGAAAAGTCCACAGTGCACGCGATCAGTTAGAGGACAAAATTACGGGTTTTCCTGGAGAGAAACACGACTTTTACGGTTTAATTCGAAGAATTAATGAGGGAAGAAGTTGGTCAGGAGATTTCCTAACCTTTACAAAGGTAAGAATATACTTTGCCATTTGTGAGAATGAAGGACATTAAGTTTGATTTCGCACGCAGCCAAACTGGTTATCAGGATTATAAGAAATAGGATAGACAAAATAATGTCGTAATTGCCTGTTTGAATTGATTGAGGGGAGATTCCAGAGGAATGGAAAGAATACATTCAAGGTTTATATGTTTACATATAATTGTAGGCTGAGACCTAGAAAGAGGATATGGCGTGGGTGGGGATAGCTTAGGCCCGGGGATACTTGATGGCAGATAAAAGAGCAACAAGGCAAATGTAATCAAACAGGACCGCGTGATTAAAAACATTACCGAGGAACTACTTAAGGATAACGGAACATGGGAGGAGGAGCTTTTATGAGCTAATTCCTAACAGTTACTGGGGAGGAATAAAGTTGTTCTCAGGATCATAAACAAAAAGATAGAGAGTAGGGCAAATGACTACTTAGGGGATGATTAGTTTGGATTCAGGAAGGGTGATGCCATTGCAGTAATGAGATCACTAATCGAGAGGAATATAGAATACAATCAGGAATTATTTGCCTGTTTCGTAGATTTTATAAAAGCGTTTGATAGAATGGATTGGGAAAAACTAATGAGTATATTGCAGAAAATAGGAATAAATTGTAGGGACAGGAGGCTAATCCGCAACCTGTACATGTCTCAGACTGCTCGAGTGCGAGTGGGGAACGGGGAGTCCGGATTGGCAGTGTTAGGAAGAGGTGTAAGGCAGGGTTGCCCATTATCACCGTTGCTGTTCAACCTGTATGCAGAGGAAATGATTTAAGAGGCATGGGAAGAACTGGAGGTAGGAGTGAAAGTGGGCGGGGAATTCGTAAAAATCAGTGAGGTTTGCTGATGACCAGGCTTTAATTAGGCACTAAGTCAAAGTGTTTCCATCTTTTGCCGTTGGCTTGCGAAGTCATTGCGTAGATAAAGAATGAGAATCAATATAAGTTATACGAAGGTTGTAAGGTTTTTCAAAAAAAGAAAAGCTAAGTTGTGCGTTATATTTTGACGGCAAAAACTAGAACTGGGAAATAATTTAGCTATCTTGGATTCATTTTGGATTTTAGGAATTATTCCACCACTCACTCCACCTTCACTCCTAATTTCGTCTCCACACGTTCAATGTAAAGTAACCTATGAATTTAAATTATCTTGTGGTTTTTTTGCCAGTAAAAACCCAATCACAATTTCCACTTCACAACTCGCATTTTGAATTGCAATTGCAGCGCACATTTGAACAGTTCGTAATGTGAGCAAAGTAGAAGAACCAAAGTCTACCCACGCACTGCCATCACAGCAGGATGGATGCGTAGTACGGAGTATGGGGACGTTTAGACACCAACAAGATGGTGGCTGTACCCACCGCCACGTTAGGGCAAAACGTATGTCACTTTATTGACAAACTTCGTGGTACGTGTGCTTTAACGCATGGTATTTTGATTACAGAGAGATCAAATGTTTCAGATGGCGAGAGTTGGAAAAGCGTCGGTCATAATGGCATGGCGGCTGCCGTCTCGGTAGTTTTAAGGTCTTCCCTTTAAGAACTTCTTTTTCGCCTTGCAGACTCATTGTCTTACCTTTCGAGCGATGAACCGCTCACTATTTGAGGAAGAGATGGGGCACCGAGGGCAAACGCAGGTCACGGGAGACCCCTCCGTCGGAGTCCTCGATTGAGAGACGCGTACCGTCTGTGAGGGATGGACCCGTGGATCGGGGGATGCAGGGCTAGACAGACGGGCCGTCGAATCGGGGGGACGAAGCACGGCTCCCCTCTCCCGCGAGATTCTCGCTGCGAGGGGCCGCGGCCCGGCCTCCCCAGGAGTCACCCCAAGGGCACATTGGGAGGGGGGAGGGGTTTGGGTCAGGGGGGTGGGGACCGCGGCGGCGGAATGAAGCGGAAGCCATTTAGAAAACCAATTTAAGTTTTTGATTCCGGGTGGGGGAGCGGAGGATCGAAGCCTCCGCTCCTCTGAGGACCCTTTGCGGAAATAGAGAAATAAAAACGAACTAAATGACACGGACTTTACCCATTTTGGCTCGGGGGGCCGGGGGGGAGGGAGGGGTGACCGACATTTATCGATAAGAGCTCATATCGATAATTTTCAGTAAGCATTTGACAGTTATTGTATTGAATCTTTCGCCACTGTCATCGTCGACGTCCATCCGAGGATTGATTTGCCACGACTCTCCAATGTTATGCCCTGTCACAATCTGCCAATCTCTTCTTTCCCTCATTGCTTCTTTCGCCGGAATCTTTCATCGCCCCTTCTCGTAGTTCACTCTTGGCATTCGCTTGAAGTGTGTCCTCCCATTCCTTTCTCTGTTCCCTTCAAATATGATTTTCAGTAAGCCGTCGTGCCTCTGAGTGAGAACAATTAATATTCCTATTTTTGTTGTAAATTTCCTCTTCCCGCCCTCTATTCAAAGAACCTTCTCATTTCTTACTCCGGCCATCCTCTTTCTATTCTGCCATCATTCTTCTCCACGTGTCATCGTCTCCAGGCGTTTTCCTCTGCTGCTACGCTCACTCGCATCCGTTGAGAAGTTGGTAATGGCGACAATATTATTTCGATACTACATTTTATTCACGAGACTTGGAAATGTTTGCACCATCAAGCCAATAAATGTCTGAGTACTTACATGAATGAGTAACATCCCTCTAAGTTTTGCTCCTAGGATCAATAAGTGGATAGACGGGGTGTTTTCGAAGCTAAAATATGCAGCATATATGGACTATGGTCACTGTCCGGGTGAATGTTATTAAAGTGCATATTAAATATTTCAATCGAATGAAGCATATTTGCTTAATATTTGCCTCTCAGCAAAACTTTACATGCACGTGGCATTCAATGCGTTTTGCAATTCAATATGTATCAACATATAAATGTTTGCACTGTAATATTACGTGTTTCAATAAGGAAAATTTGCTACAAATTTTAACAGTCCATGAAGCTGTATTTTGAAATGATTGTTATTAAAGCAGTGTATAAGTGCAGCGGAAGGTTCTAAAAAATGAATCGTCGTGTTTAATGTTGGTATCAAATTTGGCAAACTATTTTATTCGACACAGCGTTTTATAGAGAATATTGCCATTCCTAGGTGAGTTAAAAGGGGGAAAAAACCGGGAATGGGAATGATATAGCCATAGCCAGTCAATCTAACCGGGGCCCGAGCTTTTCAACCCCTGTCTTTGGAGCCCGCCTTCCGCGGCCCCCGGAGGGCACGGGGTCGGGTCCAACGCTCCGGAAAGCAAATAAGACTTCTAATATAGCGCTGGTACATTACAGATGCTCGTGTACGGTGGTTGAAGGGGGGATCTAAGTGGGAGTGACAGTCATGCATAATTCGAAATAAAAGTCCTCCGACTTCGTGGGAAGAGGAGATGGGAAACAATGTGTGCTTCACGGGAGCGGATTTGGCCGTTTACGGCCGCGATAGAATGGAGGACGCCGAGGGGAGGCGAGCGAGGGTAAGGAGGGAAGGGAATAGTCCTTTGGGTTGGCAGTAGAACAGAAAATCTAAAAAGGGATATGGCACAGGAAACACATAGGATAAAAGGCAGGAATAAGCCCACGTGATATCTACGACGGATGTCCAGAAAGTAACTTACGTTTTGAAATAAAATATGGATCTAGTGACAAGACTAAGTTTTATTTTACGCATTTGAAAGGGACACTCTTAAACTATTTTTCTACGTAATTACTATTTAAATTGAGGCATTCATCATTACGATACACAAGCTTTCAGATTCCATCTCTGAAGAAATCTGCCACAGCCTTGCATTTTAACAACTTGTACACACCACCATGCAATTCTGCGTCACTGTCAAAGCACTTACTGAGAAATATCTGAAATCGTATTTCGGTGATTTTCAAAATTTTTCTCTTTCATTTTCACCGTCAGTTCCTCGATCACGTGGCTAGGCTGACCGCTGTGGTGCTTTCGTCGTGAGCATTGGTGTTGTGGCCATTCTTAAACCGAATACACCACTGCCTCACTCCACTGCCTTCACTCATTATTCCGTCTCCGTACACTACGCGGAAAGTTGCCCATAAATTTCAATCGGTTTGAGTTAGTTTTTTGCCAGTAAATGCCTGATAACAAGTCGCACTTCACAACTCGCGGGGTTTTCTATCGCAGCGCACATTGTAACAGTTCGCAATGTGAGCAAATTAGAACAACCACACACCTGCTGTGGTGGTACCCAATGCGGGTTGCGCAGTACTGAGTGGTGGTTGTTTAGACACCAACAAGATGGCGGCTCTAGCTCTACTCACTGCCATTTCTTCTCTGTCCTCGTATTGTGCCATGGTATTTTGGACCGGCCTGCACTTATCGCCTCGGTAGTGCCTACGATGATGATGAAATTTGCATTTTTTTCCAACGCACACTAGCAACGGTCTCATCTTAATGAGACATCATTTGGCAAATTTTCGAATTAAAAAACGGTGGATTTTTGCCCCGAAGTAAACGTTTGAAATGGAACTGGATTCAAACCCGGTCTTCTTAAACACAGATTTATTCCTGTCAACCAGGTATGACATCTTCATTCGAGGCGGATTCGCGTATGCTGTGATACACGATGATCTCATCGACAGCCATTCAGTCATTTACGCCCACAATTTATATCTTAATCGATCAATTTTATTTCCATCAATAGCCATCCCTCTGATGGTTCCCATCCTTCCTCTCTTGCTTTTGCATCCGCTGGCTTCAGTCGTGGCTCTCGATGAAGCGACACGCGGTTTCCCCTGCGAGCTGCCATCGGGTGAGGAGCTCCCTGGGAAATGACACTTGGGATGGGTGTCCACCGTTCTTGGCGTGATACGGGCGACCCAAAAATAACTCACAATTTTCATTCCCGTAATTATTTTTGGAAATGTTTTCCACCAGGAGTTTCACGGCAAAAATTATTTTTTACAAACTGAGCGAATATAGAATTTGCGAACACTCTTAAAGCAATAGACATTTGATCAAACACTTACATTATAACTTCCTGTGTTCACGGCGAAGTTTTCGTGAACTTCATGTGAGCGGTCACCAAAAGTTCACAAGCTGAACAAACACTTCGCCTTTTACTTCGGACCCTTAACCTGATCTTCTCTCGCTAAACCGTGCATCCGTAAGCACATCCGTGAATATTTCACAACCCTTGCTGCTCGATGAATTTTGACGAATGACCAGAATGCCTCGCATTCTAAGTTCACGGCTCACTCGCTTTGAATGGGCGGAGGGCGGCCTTCGAACCCTGCCCCCCCCCGCCAACGCCCCCCCCTCCCAAGTGATCTCACCTCTGCCATCGACTTCAAGCGATCACGCGCATGGCCGCCTTCTTCTGTTTAGTTCGTTTCAAGTAAGAAGTCAACGTTTCTTCATATGAAACATTTTTCAGGCTTACTTCCATGGGATACGCGTATATTCGAAATCTATATTTTCCCCTGGAACTCGGATATCAAAATTTAGTTTCCGCGTATTTTAAATATCAATAAATAAGTTAACCTGAATTTATACATGACTTTTAATACGCGGGTATTGCTATCTGAAAGTCAAAAATAGTGAAAGGCAAAACGTTATTACCTCCCCAATGAAGAAGAGGAACACGTCGCCCTTTCCTTCCTAATTTCAAGAGTTTTACTCCATCTTAAAGGCCATAGCGGCCACAATTCCCCTTCAAAAAACTATAACATAGATTTATTTTATAGAAACATAAACAGCAAATAAAAATGTGTCTAGCATATCTCCTGAGGTGAAATTTATCATTGTTTTTTTGAATTTCTAGATTCTGCAGAAGATGCCGCGACATAACTTTTTAACGGAGTCATACGATAAATGTGCATTACATTACAACGATTGCGGAGTGCAAAAATTTTGATCAAGACGAATTATTTTTACAATCTGAAATTGTTACATTGTTCCTCCAAGTTGTGCGCCAATAGCAACCACCTCGAAAGTTGTTCTGATGGAATTCCATCCGAAGGTGGCATGCATAGAATTCAAATCCCACAAGATTCTATCGGAAACCATAACTTAAAATTCGCAAAGTATATTGTTTTTAAATCAAAGAAAATTATTGCAACCTCCGCCACAGCAATAAGGCAGACGGTTGTGTAGGTGGCATAGGTGTAAGGGTAGACCTCGCCTCACACCAACAATCCCACACATGAAATTACAGGATACAATTAAGGGAGCCCCTCCCCGGACTACAACCTTGACGTGGTGGAAGGGCTTGTGCGTTCCGATGACCCCTAGAGCTGTGCTGGCGGGAGTAATAATTATTGCTCCTGGTAGGGTCACCCATGCCAGATAGGTCGAAGGTAAGGAGCCAGACGAAAGGTAGTCCACGCAGCGTCTGTTCCTCAGTGAGGCGGCTGCAATGGTATCTGACCCCAGTGGGGCGGCCAGTAAGTGATGGTGTCGCGTTAAAAACACTATTGAGGAAGGCAACGGGAAACCACCTCAATTATCATTCCCAAGATTTAAATGATGGACAATACAGAGATCTTGAGTCCTGGCAACTACGGGGCTCGGCCCAATCGGCCGGGTGTCGTGCTCGGCAGCGGGGGAGGCAAGGCTTCCTCGGTCGTCATCCCACGAAACCCAAGCAAGGAAAACGAGCAGCAGGAGGACAGAAGACGCAGGAGAAGAAGACCAAATTATTTAGAATAGGAATGTTGAATGTTAGGATAATGATGAGGACAGGGAAATTGGAGAATGTTAAGCGAGAGATGGAAAGGGGAAAAATATATATTTTACGTCTATGCGAGGTGAGATGGAAGGATAGCGGGGATTACTGGAGTGATAATTATAGAATAATAAACAGCGGCGGGGAAGAGAGCCAACGAGGGGTTACCATAATATTAAATGAAGGGGTAGGAAGAAGCGTAGTCAACATAGAGCAGGTAATAGATAGATTATTACTAGTAGAGATAAAAGCAGAACCGACGAACTTGGTTATTATTCAGGTACACATGCCACCGAGCAACCAGAAGGAAGAAGAGGTCGATAGGATATACGATCAGTTAGAGGACTTAATCGCGTGTGTTCCTGCAGGGAAACATTTGATAGTGATGGTGGATTGGAATGCGACGGTAGGTGAAGGAAGAGGTGGTGATGAGGTGGGGGACTACGGTTTAGGCACGAGGAATGACCGCGGAGAGAAAGCAGTTGAGTTCTGCAGGGGACAGGGGTTAGTCATTACCAACACTTGGTTTAAACACCACAAAAGACGCAGGTATACATGGAAAATGCCAGGTGACTCAGAAAGATATCAGTTAGATTATATCCTGGTTAGAGAGAGGTTTAGGAACAGTGTGATAAATTCGCACAGCTTCCCGGGAGTGGATGCGGACTCTGACCACAATTTAGTTTTTATGAAATGTAGCGTCCGTTTCAAAGAGATAAGGCAGGGGCGATGGTTTAGAAAATGGAATGTAGAAGCATTCAATGGTTTGAAAGGGAAGGAGTACCAACAGGCGGTAGAGGAAATCATGGAGGATGGTAAAGAGCTAAGTACTATCGAAGAAAAATTGGAAAGTATCAAGAAAGGGTTGTCTAAAGCCGCAAAAGACACAATTGGAAACGTTAACGCTAAAAGGACTAGGAAACCATGGATCACGGATGAGATGATTGCAAAGATGGATGAGCGGAGAAAATGGAAGAATGTAAACACAGAGTGAGGCAAAATGAAGTACAAAGAATTAAAAATAAATTGAGGCGGGCAACAAATAAAGCAAAAGAAGCATGGTGGAAGACGCAGTGCGAAAGTATGGAAAGTCTACAGAAGAAGGGTGAAATCGGTGCGCTGTACCACAAGGTTAAATCTTTATCGGGAAGTAAGAAAGGGATATCAACGATAGCAGTTAGAGATAAGGCGGGTAAGGTAATAGTTGACCCAGGGAAGATCCAAGAGAGATGGAAGGAATATATAGAAGAACTGTATCGTAAAGAGCTTAGACCAACAAAGTTAGACATTGAAAAAGAAAATGACGTAGAGGAAGACAGCTTAGGTCCAGGCATACTAGACAATGACATAGAAAGGGCATTAAGGAAGATGAAACTAAATAACGCCGTGGGGGTGGTAATACTACGAATCAGCCCTATATGGGCTGATTCGTAGTATTTATGAGGAAGGAATATGGCCGGAAGAATTTGTTACATCTACATCTACATAATCTACATAATGTTAGATCAGTTTTAGTTCCTATTCCGAAAAAGGTAAAGGCTACATCATGTGAGGACTGCAGGACGATAAGTTTTATATCCCACGCAGCTAAAGTTGTTCTCAGGATCATAAACTAAAGGATAGAGAGTAGGGCAAATGATTACTTAGGGGATGATCAGTTTGGGTTTAGGAAGGGGAGAGGTACGCGTGATGCCATAGCAGTAATGAGATTATTAATCGAGAGGAATATAGAGCACAACCTGGAGGTATTTGCCTGTTTCGTAGATTTCGACCTTCTTTCGTAAATCACACCTTCTTTGATGCCAACGCGCAACATTTAAATCAACTGATCAATTTAGAGGCTAATCCCTAAAATGGAAAATATGTCTTTTGACGCGGTGGTCCATATGGTCCATGTCTTTCAATCTTTATGAGCATCTTATTCTGCACCCATCTCTTCTACTTCTCATTTCCTCACGTGAATATCATTTTGAGAAATGGCTACGATCCTTTCGGCCAGTTATTACACGGTTCATTTTCTCAGGCATCTGAGATTAATGTGTAGATGGAAATTCCAGCGGATGCTGCGCCGTAAATCTCAAATACGATCTTATCAAAAATGGAATTTCCTTTGTTGTCACTTCCGCACGTGTGATCAATTAATTCGTCCATGAGGCGCCTCCTTTGACGGGATAATTGCCGCCGTCGGCTTTCTCACTTTTTTATAAAAAGTATCACTCTTTCGGAATTTCCCCGGCGTGGAACTCGACGCGGGGGAGGCGGAGGTAAAGCAATCAATAATAAGGGACTGAGCCGCCCTTCGAGAAATCCCAGGGGACCCTTTGTAAGGCGCTTCTCCTAGGTGGGCGACTTCGATTTCCAGAGACCGATTAATGAGATTCGCTCATTTTCCTCCGACAGGTAATTAAAACTCGAAGCGAGGCGCCTGCTCTGTAATTGCCATCGGAAAATAGGAAAAAACACAAGGCCCCATTTTCCGGCGTTTTCGTTAATAGAATATTCGCTCGACTTTCCTCGCGTAGTGACTTCTTTTGAGGCACCGTTTCTTTTTGTCGAGAGAGCCATTAGACTCGAGAAAGGGCAATAATGAACCCACGGAGAAAGCTGCTGCATCACTCTGAGACAATTAATTAAAGCCAAAAAATACCAAAGCACTTGCACATAACTATTTGCACATTTATGGGATTCATATTCACATTAAACATTCATTCATTCAATCTTATTTAACAATTTATTATTAATTAGAAATTTATATAAAAATTTCGAAATGAATTTAAAAAAGCATTATGTTTGTATATTAAGTTGTTCGCCCGCATGAATCACCAAAGACATGTAATATTTGTTTCCAGTTATCATCGCTAATCTTCGTACAAAGTTATCCCTATAGTTTTCAACGTGAAAATGAAGTGACATCCGTGGCTATGCGGAGGGCCAAAAGGGGCAAAAGTCGCGAAAATCTTGCCAGAGTGAAGGTTTTGTTGAACAGGGATCGCAGATTAAGTGTTGGCATGGCCTCTGATTTACTTGGAATCCCTAAAAGTGATGAGCATCGCCTTGTGACCAAACACGTGAGCATGAGAAAGTTGTGTGCAAAGTTCGTACCGCGATTTCTCTCGGATTAACAAAAAGTAACTCGCACGCGGATCTGGCAAGACCTTCTGGACCATGCCTCAATCACCCTAGAGCTCTGACTTTGCCCCACCAGACTTCTTCCTCTTCCTCCACCTCAAATCAAGGCTGAAAGACGTCATCACGGCTCCATGGAAGCGTTACAACAGACCGTGACGAGGGAGCTTGGCATCATTACGGGCGGCGGCTTCCAGAAGTCGTGCGAGGCGTGTAAAACCCGCTGGTAGCACAAGGGTTCTACTTCGAAGGCTTTTGAGTGAGCGTATCAAGTTTGGCAATAAATATTTTTATCAACTCAGTCTAATTACTTTTGGGGCAGACCTTGCATATGGGGACATAATTCAACTAAAATATATTTTTTCCAATTATGCTGCTAGATATTACTGCTTTATAGATGTAGATGATAATGACCCCGTGTTGTATAACCGAGGCTTCGATAATCGTCCCATCATACCATATCGTTCAATTCTCTCGCACCAGCCATCGAAGGGATTTCCGTTAGCAGTCAGCAGCGAAACTATTTGAAGGTTACAATAAGTTATCAGGCTGATAAATTACGAATTTTTCGTGGTGAATCCAAGTTAAGCATCAAGTCATTTCCACATAAAACATTGTAATTTACGACCAAGGTTTCGTTACAGCGTAGCATCTGCAGGTAGCATTACGCCCTAACGAAGTCTATGTCGTTAACGAAACTTTTTCATGTGGAAAATCCAAATTTCTTCTTTAATCTTGAAAGATGAAAGAACCAGGTGACGCCAAAAAACTGTGTCATGTTTTCTTAAATTGTGTGTTATTTTCTTATGGTTTCGTTTGCGGCTCTCAAATTTCACTTTTTTGACACATTATCTCTCTCCCATTTTTCTTTCACTGTATCTCCCAGTTCGCACCCCCTGCCTTACGGTAGGTTTCTTTTCATCCCAATTGATGTTCCCATGCACGATTTCTCGGGAACTAAATTTCCAAAATCTTCTTTCCTCATTTATTATTTTGAAGCGAACCCTACCCTGCATTATTACAAAATTGTGAACTAAATCCAAATCCGCTCTCGGGAAACTGTGCGATTTAATCGGGCTGTTTCTGAATGGGTGCCTAACCACAATATCTTTCCGAGTTCCCAAAAACTTTCCACGCATAACTACCTAATCTGTTATTTTATGTCAAGTGTTTGTTATGACCACGCCCTGTTCCTTGCAGAATTCCCCCGCGGCCATTCCTTGTTCATCTACATCTACATCAATACCCTGCAAGCCACCAAAAGGTGTGTGGCAGGGGCTGCAGCACCAGGAGGAAAGGGTAAGGAATGATGGGGTTAGGGTTTTTCAAATGGATGGGGAAAGGTAAGGGGAACCTGCAATATATATATATATATATATATATATATATATATATATATATATATATATATATATATATAATCGTATAACTCTGCGCAGTCGCTACCTTGTAGGTTAATACTTATTATGTCGAGCCGGCTCCTGGGGGATTTCGATTACAGGAATTCTGGTCTCTTTTTGTTCTTGGAAAAAATGACCATTCAAATCTGTCCGTCCTGCAGTCAATCTTTCTAATCTTACATTCGTGATCCCTCCGCCCGTAATACGTTGGGGTTCGTATTATGTTCTTGATGTCATCGGAAAAGGACTCATCTTTAAATGTTTTAATAAGTTTAATCTATATTGTAAACGCCGCTGTGTAAGGGAATCCCAGCCTAAATTTTCTAGCAAAGTAGTTACGCTACTGCGTTGGTCATAGCAATTTTTGGCAAATCTAGCCCCCCTCCACTGAACTCGATCCAATTCCGAAATTAAATTTATCTCTTGAGGATCCCATATACTGGCAGCATACTCTAGGTGGGGCCTGACTAGGGCAAGAAAACATCGTTCCTCCACTTTTTCGTCACATTTACCCAGCACTCTTTTTACAAATCCCAATTTTTTATTAGCACGACCGCATATTTCCCGTATGTGCTTTCCCCAGGACAGATCGTGAGTAATTGTTACACCCAAGTATTTAAAGGAATCTACCCTCGCGATTTCTGTTTGTTTCACTTTGTAACTAAATGGGAGGGAATTACTCCTTTCCCAAAAATGTATTACTACGCATTTTTTCAAATTTAATTCTAATTGCCATGTATCGCACCAAGTCTGGATTGCATTTAGGTCGTTAGCTAACGTGACTCTGTCTTCGCGACTTCGAATGTCCCCAGAAATCACCGCATCGTCAGCAAAAAGACGGAGCCTGCAATTAACCACGGTGCTGAGGTCATTTATATAAATAAGAAACAAGAGGGGGCCTATGACACTTCCCTGTGGTACACCCGACGTGACCTTAACAGTATCGGATGATACACCGTCCAGGACGACTGTTTGATCACGATTTTTTTTAAATTGTCTTATCCAGCATATAACACTCCCGTGTATTCCATAACTTTCCACCTTAGCGAGTAACTTGCAATGAGGGACTTTATCAAAAGCTTTTTTAAAATCTAGAAATATTGCATCAACTGGAATATTAATTTCACCGGAATGCATTATATCATGGCTCGCTTGGCTATCGAGGTACCTCATTATTGAACTAACAATGATGTGCTCAAAAATCTTACAGGAGATGGAGGTGAGCGATATTGTCCTATAATTACTGGGGTTCTCCCGGTCTCCATTTTGAAATATGGGTGTCACAGAAGCTACTATCTTCCAGCCGCATGGCACGCTTTCTTCTGCTAATGATTTCTTACATATTATATTAAGATAAGGAGCAATTTCAGACGACAGTTCTTTATACACACGAGTCGGTATCTCATCAGGTCCCGGAGATTTGTTGGGGTCGATATTTTTAAGGAGTAACTCTTCCGCGGGTGGAAAAGTCGATTGCATGCATTGGCTGTAGAAATGTTTTCGGAAGGTTTTCTGGTAAATTCAGGAAGCATTTGTTGAAAACACTGTGGAAGAATGAGTTTAATATGCTGGCTTTATCTAAACTACTTGTTACTTTATACCCCTTTTCGTTGTTCAATTAGTTTACGGTGGACTTTTTTCCCTGCACTTCCCTGACGTAGGACCAAAACATCTTTGGGTTATCGTTTGAATGTTCACCTAATTTTTTCCTTTTGAATTCCGCTAGCGCCTTCCGGAATGCCTTCTTGGCAGTGGACCTAGATGCTTTGTAATTCTGTAACGTTTCGTTGATTTTATCAGGGGAAGAATCTTTAACCGCGTTTTTCATTCTGGCATGGCACGCCCTTTGCCGTCTTAGTGATTTCCGAACTTCAGAGTTGTACCAACGGGGTTCCTTATTCTCTCTTATATACTTACTAGGTATGAATCTCTGTATTGCTGAACGTGTTATAGCAAGAAAATTATTCCAGGTATCCTCGACACTCCTGGTTTTGCTTAATTCGTCAAATCTAAGAAAGGAACAGTTTAACTCACGTTTTAGGCCATCATGGTCAGCTTTATTGAATAAATAAATTTTTCTCTTTTTCTCTAATTTTTCTCTTGTTCCTAAACCGCCGTGCCCCATCTCACTTCCATTTCTTCCTTCGCCCACCAATTCCCACCCCCGTCACTGTGACATTATTCCTTTTGGGAACATTCGCAAGCAGTCCTCTTCATTTTCCATCTAGCCTACAGACGTCTCCCTCCCTATAATTACTCATTGACAAGTAGACCTGAAAATGACCAGGTTCGTTGGTTCAGCTTTGACTTCTACGTTTTAATAATATTCAATTACTTTCTTCCCTAATGTCTTCTCCGTGAGTCCCACTATCTTTTTGTTCGGTATAATTGCAACCCCTCGCTAGCTCTCTTTCTCTCCGCTGTGTTGAACATAAATCTATATTTTCGCTCTAATAATACCTCCTATCTTTCAGTCTCACCTTGAACAATCCAAAAATATTTTATAGCCCCTTATTCGTCTCCTACTCCATATTTCCCTTTCCTCAATTTCAACGTAACATTTTAATTCTCCATTTTAACTTGATCGGTCTTTAATTTAATATAATTTATGGATGCCCAGACGACTCTGGTCATTTGCAGCAATGCCTGTTTCTTTTCCGTGTGATCATGCCGTCGATTCCGCTTCGCCAAATGTCCTTCAGCCGCGGTGGTGGCCTTGTTTTTGCCATTGACGGGCCTGAAACACGGCCCAGTTGGACGAATCTAGAAAGCCAAAATATTCCCGTCTTTTCTACTCCTTTAACTTTGATGAATCAGCAGTCTACCACGGACAATGCGGGATAGCAACCGTACGAGGTAGGTTTCAGATGTCAAAAATTTCATTTGCCATCTTCGGCTTCGAGGGAATAATTAGTTTTACCAAAATGCATGCACTTTCACTAATCTCGCGTATTTTTTTTTGTCAACACCCTTTCCGCCGCATGACCGCATGGGACTGCCATAATGACGAATGCAGTGCTCGGCACAGTAATGCTTTCCCTACTTTGTTTGTTTTTAGGTTTCTCCTTCCATCCCTCGCCTCTCTCCGTCGTGGAGGAGGGGGCACACGCCGTCCGTTGCCTGCCTCCCTGCCGCGGTGCGTCGCGTTCCCCGCCTGTTTGTGTCTCTTTGGGGACGGAGACCAGGTAACGGTGGAATTTCCCCCTCTTACTTTTCAGTTCTGCATGACTTGTCTTGTTTTGGTGGAGGCCTGTCGCATAAATGGTTTTGGTATACATTATTTCCGTTTTTTCGCATAACGAATTACTTATTTATTGGGCAAATTAACCCTTGTTTTGAATTGAGTCTTCCTCCAGCATGTATACAAGTTTGTATGTTATTTGATAGTTAATTCTCTTCCTCTTCTCCCATGTCCTCCCTTATCACTCACACTTCCCACCTGGTACTGGCACCCCCTGCCACACATCTTTTCGTGGGGTCGCGGGGTATTTATGGCGAAAATATTCCGGTGTTATGCCTACTCCTAATCGATGTCCGGATTGCTCATCTGTGCGTGTGTTAGGGAGAGAGAGAGAGAGTGCAATCCAATTTTGGGAATCGATCAGAGCTCAGTAAGACATTAATTTAACGCTTGCTCAATATTTGACATGTCGCCTGGGAGTTCACTTACCCCATCGTTGAATTGCCGGATGAAGGTCTTTTGGAAAATATAGTGGTTTATAATCCCGCATCAATTGCATAGTTACTCCGTACGCAAATCAAAAACCTTCTCATGTCACAGCATGCCGTCTGTGGAACTCTCTCCCAGATGATATAAAAAATTCTCCATCAACGACAATATTTAAGAGAGCGGTTCCCAAGTTCATTTTCCTCGGGTTCCACAAAACTTAACCAGTATACCCTCCCTCATCTAACTCAGCTACTTCACAGATCACAGTGTTTACTTTTTCACGTATCATCTCAAGCAGCATCACGATTTTGCATGATTAGTTAATGTTATATTTCTCATTACTCTGCATGTGTTGTCAATATAATTGATTTCTTCATTTTCAATTTCAGTAACCTCATAATATATATACTATGTAAAAATGATTGCTGCAATATATGTGTATCTTTCCTCTAATTAATAGGGTTGATCAGGTTTTTCACTCCTCGGCTCCTTCGTGGGTGTTTTCCTGCGTGGCTTTTTACTAGGTGAGCAATGCCACGCTCTCCCTATCTTTTCCCAGAAACCTTTGCTTTGACTTTTTCATTTTACTGTTCTCTATCTTCGTAGTCATTTACTTTTGTGTGCATGTGTAGGTGTATCCTTTATATATATATATATTTTTTTTTTAAAGGTAATCTACCGGTTAAGGTAGGTTTTTCGATGGACACAACTACCAAACAAATATTTTGTGGCTACTAACAAAACACAACCCTAAATTCTACTCTACACCAGGTCCCTCTTCATCTCTGAGTACTTTCTTCCGCCCTTCATCCCGTCCAACATCCCTATCCTGTTCCTTCCCTTTCCTCTTTTGCCCAACATTCTACCCTCTATCACAGTCTTCAACATCCCACTGCCGGTCAACACCCCCTTCATCCACTTTTCCTGCCTCCATAGGATTGCTCCCAACAAACCCCTCTCTTCGCCCACCATACCAAGTACTTCCTCATTTGTTTTCTTCTCTGTCCATTTCACCTTCTCCATTCTTCTCCACACCCACATTTCAAAAGCCTCCAGTCTACGTCTATCCTCCTGCTTCAATGACCACGTTTCCGCGCCGTACATAGCTACGCTCCATATCAAAGTTTTTACGAGTCTTTTCTTAACATCCTTACTCAAAGACCCCGTCATCAACTCCCTCCTCCTCGTGAAAGCCTCTTTGCCTAGCGCAATTCTTCTCCTTACGTCCCTACTACTTTGACCGTGTTGGTCCAAAACACAACCGAGATACGTAAACTGTTCTACCTGCTCTAGTTTTTGCCCTCCTATTTTAATGTTAAGCTTGCCCTTTTTCTTTCTAGAAAATCGCATAACCTTTGTTTTATTAATGTTGATTCTCATCCCATACCTGTCGCACTGAATTTCCAATTCACTCAGCAATGCTTGCAGCCCCTTGGCTGACTGACAAACTAAAGCTTGGTCATCAGCCAACCTAACTGATTTTACGAATTCCCCGCCCACTTTCATTCCTACCTCTAGTTCTTCCCATGCCTCTTTGATCATTTCCTCTGCATACAGGTTGAACAGCAACGGTGATAATGGGCAACCCTGCCTTACACCCCTTCCTAACACTGCCCATCCTGACTCCCCGTTTCCCACCCGCACCTGAGCAGTCTGAGACATGTACAGGTTGCGGATTAGCCTCCTTTCCCTCCAATCTATTCCTATTTTCTGCAGAATACTCATTAGTTTTTCCCAATTCACTCTATCAAACGCTTTTTCGAAATCTACGAAACAGGCAAATACCTCCTGGTTGTGTTCTATATTCCTCTCGATTAATAATCTCATTACTGCAATGGCATCACGCGTACCTCTCCCCTTCCTAAACCCAAACTGATCATCCCCTAAGTAACCATTTGCCCTACTCTCTATCCTTTTGTTTATGATCCTGAGAACAACTTTAGCTGCGTGGGATATCAAACTAATTGTCCTATAGTCCTCACATGACGTGGCCTTTACCTTTTTCGGAATCGGAACTAAAACTGCTCTCACAAAGTCTTCCGGCCAGATTCCCTCCTCATAAATGCTACGGATCAGCCCATATAGCCTCTTCCTCCCACATTTTCATAAGCATTTTAAAAGTTCCACGGGAATGTTATCTACCCCCAAGGCCTTATTTAGTTTCATCTCCCTTAATGCCCTTTCTATCTCATTGTCTAGTATGCCTGGACCTAAGCTGTCTTCCTCTACGTCATTTTCTTTTTCAATGTCTAACTGTGTTGGTCTGAGTTCTTTACTATACAGTTCTTCTATATACTCCTTCCATCTCTCTTGGATCTTTCCTGCGTCAACTATTACCTTACCCGCCTTATCTCTAACTGTTAGCATAGCTCTTCCTTTCTTACTTCCCGATAACGATTTAACTTTGCTGTACAGCGCACCAATTTCACCCTTCCTCTGGAGACTTTCCATATCCTCGCACTGCGTCTTTCACCATGCGTCTTTTGCTTTATTTGTTGCCCGCCTCAATTTATTGTTCAATTCTTTGTACTTCATTTTGCCTAATTCTGTATTTATATTCTTCCATTTTCGCCGCTCATCCATCTTTGTAATCATCTCATCCGTGATCCATGGTTTCCTAGTCATTTTAGCGTTAACGGTTCCAATAGTGTCTTTTGCGGCTTTAGACAACCCTTTTTTGATCATTTCCCATTTTTCTTCGATAGTAATAAGCCCTTTACCATCCTCCATGATTTTCTCTACCGCCTGTTTGTATTCCTTCCTTTTCAACCCATTTAATGCTTCTACATTCCATTTTCTAACTCGCCGCCCCTGCCTTATCTTTTTGAAACGTACGCTACATTTCATAACAACTAAATTGTGGTCTGAGTCCGCATCCGCTCCCGGAAAGCTGTGGGAATTTATCACACTATTCCTAAACCTGTGTCTAACCAGGATATAATCTAGCTGATATCTTCCTGAGTCACCTGGCATTTTCCATGTATACCTGCGTCTTTTGTGGTGTCTAAACCAAGTGTTGGTGATGACTAACCCCTGTCTCCTGCAGAACTCAACTGCTTTCTCCCCGCGGTCATTCCTCGTGCCCAAACCGTAGTCGCCCACCTCATCACCATCTCTTCCTTCGCCTACCGTCGCATTCCAATCCCCCATCACTATCAAATGTTTCCCTGCAGGAACACACGCGATCATGTCCTCTAACTGATCGTATATCTTATCGACCTCTTCTTCCTTATGGTTGCTCGGTGGCATGTATACCTGAATAATAACTAAGTTCGTCGGTTCTGATTTTATCTCCACTAGTAGTATTCTATCCGTTACCTGCTCTATGTTGACTACGCTTCTTCCTACCTCTTCATTTAATACTATGGCAACCCCTCGTTGGCTCTCGTCCCCACCGCTGTATATTATTCTATACTTATCACTCCAGTAATCCCCGCTATCTTTCCATCTCACCTCGCATAGACCTAAAATATCTATATTTCCCCTTTCCATCTCTCGCTTAACATTCTCCAATTTCCCTGTCCTCATCATTGTCCTAACATTCCACGTTCCTATTCTAACTAATTTTGTCTTCTTCTCCTGCGTCTTCTGTCCTGCTGCTGCTGGTTTTCCCTTGCAAGGGTTTCGTGGGATGACGACCGCGGAAGCCTTGCCTCCCCCGCTGCCGGGCACGACACACGGCCGATTGGGCCGAGCCCCGTGGTTGCCAGGACTCAAAATATCTCTATTGTCCATCATATTTTTCTAGGGAATGATAATTGAGGTGGTTTCCCGTTGCCTTCCTCAATAGTGTTTTTAACGTGACACCATCACTTACTGGCCGCCCCACTGGGGTCAGACGCCATTGCAGCCGCCTCACTGAGGAACAGACGCTGCGTGGACTACCTTTCGTCTGGCTCCTAACCTTCGACCTATCTGGCATGGGTGACCCTACCAGGAGCAATAATTATTACTCCCGCCAGCACAGCTCTAGGGGTCATCGGAACGCACAAGCCCTTCCACCACATCAAGGTTGTAGTCCGGGGAGGGATATATATATATATATATATATATATATATATATATAATATATATATATATATATATATATATATATACACACACACACATATATATATATATACACATATGTATCTATGTATGAATGTATGTATGTGTGTGTACTCAAAGATGAAGAGGGACCTGATATAGAGTAGCATGCTGGATTTTGTGTTTTGTTAGGAGGCAGATAATGTTTTATTTAGTAGCTGTGTCCATCCAAAAACTTCCTTAACCGGTAGATTACCTTATAATAATAATATATATGTGTGTGTGTATAAATAGGTATGTGTGTGTGTGTGTATATATATATATATATATATATATATACAGTATATATATATATATAATATTGGGACGGCACAATAGAACACAAATAAAATATTAACACCTAAAAGGACACTCACACGGTAAATTGTTTGAGCTTTCGGCCTTATCCGAGGCCTTCTTCAAGTGAGACTGAAAATATGCTTGCGAGGGGTAAGGGGTATGGGCGGGTAGGGGAAGTGAGGTTCAGGTAATGCTGGGAGGGAAATTAAAGATGGCGTTTAAGGGCGGGAATTTTGAAAGATCAGAAACCTAATATATACGCGGATTCTCGAGTTCTCACCTCTATATTGGTGGCTGAATCGGGTAGGGATTCTAGGATGTTCTTTGCATGCCGTGTGAATTTCACACGCTGTCGAGCTTAGTATGAACTCTATCATCACCTACCAAACCGACCTACGGGTTGATTACTGTGTTTATGGTAATAGTTTATATATATATATAAATAATATAATATATATATAATATTATATATATATATGTTTGTGTGTGTATGTGCGTGTGTGTGTATGTATATATGTGTACATGAATGTGTATATGGTTGTATGTATATATGATTATATTTATGTATATGTGTATGTATATATAAACATATTTGTGTGTGTATATATACCTTTTATTCCTTTTCAATGTTCAAATATGTGCTAAAAGAATTTGTGTCTGCCTATAAGTTTAATTAATGCCTAATATAAGATTTATAGGACTATGGGTTAGACGGAGGAGGGGACCATTAGGTCTCAATTTCGCCCAAATAAAGATCTCTATCTATCTCTCTACGCCATTCTTTGCTCCTCTCATTTCCTCATTTCGCGCCTGCCGCTGTCCTGCGTCAACAGTTTGCCATTCATCCGCTGCTGATATTTCCGGCCGAGGGAATTCTTTGAACGGTCCACGTCGTTGCCCTTTCCGCTGCGGCATCGAATTCTCCTCTCCAAAGAAGTTATTACGTGAGCGCCCTCCTCTTGCCCGCTTTTCCAGCTCATTCGCCTTCGCTCGGGTGTCAAGAGTTCCATTTCAGCTTCCATTTTCCTTTCGATGCATTCCGAACACATTCGGGCAGAAGATGGAAACACAATCGTCAAAGAAGCTGCATTCAGGCGGCGAAATATCAATCAGTGAGGATCAATCCATTTGAGAAAAAGTTTAAATATTTTATTAGATACAGGGTTCGTACAATAGGTATCGGACCTGGTTCCGAAAATCAAAATTTATTTCAGTTATCATTACAATTACTTAATAATCTTCAAAATACATTCCTACTGCATCGATACACTTAGTTCGGGGGTCTGCCACTCGTCAAAACCCCCCTGGAAGTCGGTTTCCGGAATACTGTTGAAAGCCTTTGTCGTCGCCGCTTCAACCTACTCAATGGAGTACAACCGATATTCTTTCAGCTCCCTTATTATTCGCGGGACAAAAAAAGTCAGGTGAAGCCAGGTAGGGGCTGAAGGGGGGTGCTGAGGCAATGTTGCCACGCCGAAATTGAAATTGCCGCCGGCCAAAGTTTCTGTTCCTCGCTCAAGACTTTCGGCACCAGCTTCGCGCACACTTCCCTCGTCGCCAGATTCTCTGTTACAATGGTGTGGACGGTTCCGACGGAAAGGCAGGTCACCTCACTGATAAGGGTGATTGTCGCCTGTTAGAGACCAAAAAGGTTTGCACTTTGGCCACCTGAGCATCGGTCATTCGAGCGGTCATCGGGCGTTCGACGCGATGCTCGTCTTCGAGGAGCTCTCGGTCTTCCTTAAACATTTTGTGCCGCCCAAAAACTCTTGTGCGGCTTAAGTCATCATCCCCATAAGGCTGTTTAATGGTTCAAGGGTCTCCGTCGCGGATTTCCCGAGTTTAACGCAAAACTTCACAGCTTAGCGTTGCTTCGCGGTGCGCTCCATGCTGGCGCTACAACACCACAAACAATCATACATCACAAATATTCACCCCCTGTCTCAACGTATGCCCGGAGGCGATTGAACTAAAGGGCGCCTAGGTGTAGGTCGACCCCTCTACCAAGCCGACCAGTCGGACCCCCATCCACCGCTTCGTTGAGGCTGGAGTGAATCAGTCCCGATACCTAATGCACGGACCCTGTATCAAGCAGGTATAAAGATATCATATCAGTCATCACTTAGAGTACGCGATTTGCCGCTGAGAGTAAATAGTAAAAAATGCTATCATTTGTCTGCCATGGTAGCCTCATGGCACCTCTACACAAGATGACGGTGATGAAAGATCAGGTGACTGACTTTTACGGAGAAAATTATAAATGCATACGCTGCATACATTTCCCTTGACTCGCTTAGCCAAGCACAGCGTGTCATCCGAACGTAAGAAAAGACCCCACTTCAACTGGGTGGGCTTCCTTCCTCCCTTCATCCCGTCCAACATCCCTATCCTGCTCCTTCCCTTTCCTCGTTTGCCCAAAATTCTCCCCTCTATTAGAGTCTTCAACATCCCACTGCCGGTCAACACCCCTTTAATCCACTTTTCTTGCCTCCATAGGATTTCTCCCAACAAACCCCTCTCTTCGCCCACCAAACCAAGTACTTCCTCATTTATTTTTTTCTCTGTCCATTTCACCTTCTCTAATCTTCTCCATACCCACATTTCAAAAGCCTCCGATCTACGTGTATCCTTCTGCTTCAATGACCAAGCTCCCGCGCCGTTCATAGCTACACTCCATATCAAAGTTTTTACGAGTCTTTTCTTAACATCCTTACTCAACGTCCCCTTCATCAACTCCCTCCTTGTGAAAGCCTCTTTGCCTAGCGCAATTCTTCTCCGTGCATCCCTATTACTTTCACCGTGTTGGTTCTAAACACTTCCAAGAAGTATAGGAGAAATGGGCATTCTGGCGTATTTCACGGTCAAATGAAAGGAGACAGTTCCCCCCTCCGCAATCCGCAACCTCACGTGTTCGTAAACAACTTCGAGGTGACGGACTTGTTACCTCCCCCGCCCCCCTCCCCTTCCACCAATATATATGCTCTCGCAGATGTCAGTGAACTCAATTGCTTGTTCGGGAAACGGTTACCTGCAGCGCAGGAACGCGTTACGGCAAAACGTGTGGACCGACAGGATGACGGAGCAACGTTTCTAATAGAGCACAAAATTTTAAACAAAAATTGCTGTTCAATTTTTGATATCACTTCAAATAAGCCCGTAAAAAATTAATTAAAGTTCTCAAGACCTAATTTTGAACACCTGTTATTCTTATATACTTCCGCTTTAAAATTATATCTCATTCTATCCCGATTATTCACAGTCTCGTATTCAGAAATTGACCTTTAAAGCGGGGGTAATGAAGAGAGACACAGAAGTAGAATTGAGTTGACGGGGAAACGCCCATCCTCACACCACACTTCATCCCCTCCATCGGCCCTCCACTTCGGCATATAAGCCCGACTGAAATCAGAGCTCCTCACCACAGTCTGAGGCTAGCTCAGACTACTTTTCAACGTGTAGGCTTCAATAATCTTCCTCCATGGGGCTAAAACCAGAAGCTGTGGGGTATGAAAGTTTCGGGAATTATTCCTTATAACTTCTTTATTTGAAGAGATAAAAATATACTGTAAATTGGAAAGTTTATCAGAGAACAATTAGTTATCGATTCCGCATGGTATCACCCGCAAAATTATAAGGGTATATCCTAGGGTAATAAGGGTATAGTAAAATTTTAGGTTGAGATATTCGTGTAACCCCAACGTATTACGGGCGGAGGGATCACGAATTTTAGATTAGAGAGAAAGATTGCAAGACTGACAGGTTTAAATGGTCTTTTTTTCCAAGAACAACAAGAGACCAGAATTTGTGTAATCGCAATCCCCCACTAGTCGGCTCGACATAATAAGTCTTAACCTATAACGTAGCGACTGCCCATGGTTACACTAGTATATTTATTTATTTTTTTGCTGGCTCCCCCCACCTTTCCCCATCCATTTGAAAAACCCTAACCCCCTCATCCCTTGCCCTTTCCTCCTGGCACTGCACCTCCTGCCACACACCTTTTCGGTGGATCGCAGGGTTTTGATGTAGATATAGTTGAAGAACAGCATGGGATATTTTCCTGTAGTCCACAATGCTTGCTGGGTGGCATGTACACCTGAACAATGGCCATGTTCGTCGGTTCTGCCTTTAGCTCTACCAGTAATATTCTATGCGTTGCTTGTTTAATGTTGACTACGCTTCTTCCTGCGTCTTTATTTAACACAATGGCACCCCCTCGTTGGCTCTCGTCCCCGCCGCTGTATATTATTCTATACTGATCACTCCAGTAATCCCCGCTATCCTTCCATCTCACCCCGCGTAAACCTAAAATATCTTTTTCCCCTTTTCATCACTCGCTTAATATTCTGTAGTTTCCCTGTCCTCATTATTGTCCTAACATTCCACGATCCTATTCTAATTAATTAGGTCTTCTTCTCCTGCGTCTTCTGTTCTGCTGCTGTCGGTTTTACCTTGGCAGGGTTTCGTGGGATGACGACCGCGGAATCTTTGCCTCCCCCGCTGCCAGGCACGATACACGGCCGATTGGGCCGAGCCCCATAGTTGCCAGGACTCAAAATCTCTGTATTGTCCATCATATTTATCTTGGGAATGATAATTGAGGTGGTTTCCCGTTGCCTTACGCAATAGTGTCACTGAATGGCCGCCCCACTGGGGTCAGACGTCTTTGCAGCCGCCTCTTTGTGGAACAGACGCCGCGAGGACTACCTTTCGTCTCTCTCCTAACCTTCGACCTCCCAGGCATGGGTGACCAGGGGCAATTATTATTACTCCCGCTAGCACAGCTCTAGGGATCATCGGAACCCGCAAGCCCTTCCGCCACGTCAAGTTTGTCGTCCACTGGAGGGGTTTCATGAGGTATTCCTGATTATTATTTCTCTGATACAAATATTCTGGTTTAGCCCAGATGACGAGAGCGGTGGGATAATCGGTGGAGTTATCGGGTAATTCCCGCGGGTATTTGGCCAAAATGTCTCGGAAGATTTGCTTCTCGCTCGCGTCGCTGCGATTGCCGCGCCACGATTGCGCGCGAGGTCCGCTAGGTGGCGCCGTTCAATTGTTGTCGACGGGCCGCCCATGTAGCGCCGGCGTTTTGCGTCTCGAATGGCGCAAGGGTGGTTCAGGAGGGGGATTGGGGGGATTTGGGGGAATGGGTGGTTGGTGGAACGGGAGGGAGGGGGGGAGGATGGAGGCACGCTCGGATGACTCACAGTAAACGTGCTCATCCCTTCCGATGTCCGACGAAATGTTTTCACGCTACGCGGCGCTCGCATTCAACTTTTTCCTTCCACTGTTCACATTTCGCCGGGGTTCATCTTAGTGAAGTGCGCAACCGTGTTTTTTTTCATTTCCTGGATTTACCGCTCTGTGCAAAAAAAGGAATTTGTTTGTTTTCAAAGAGATAAGAGTAGGTAGGAGAGACTTCGTACGTACTTTGTTTTTTCGAGAATTCGCAGCTTATCCTGACTCTTTTTTTCATTCATCACGTTCCTTTTTTTTGCTTAATTATTCGTGTTTCGATCAAAAGAAGATTTGATGACAATACGAGTGCGTCTTTTTTATAAAAATATTTATCCCTGGTTGTCCTCGAGAGATTAGGACCGTCCCTTCTACGATGATGTCGACTCCTTCCTCACTCTCCGCCCCAAAGCACTTACGCCGCGAGGTGTCGCTGGGTTTTACGATTGCTAACATTCGTGCTTCAACTGTTTATATCATCGTGTCGCACATATTAGACCATTGGGTACTTTCCGGCATCATAGGTTTCTGGTTTTTATTTATCCCGTGGATTCAATCTAGTACAACTAGAAGAAATCGTATTAGTAATATGCATGACCTAGAAGGAAGGAAGCAGGAGAGAGGAAAAATATTCGGTGGGATATTGGTGAATTGAAATTTGTTGATGATCAGGCCTTAATTAGCCAATCACCCAGTGTTCTCAAGCATTACTGATCGCATGAGAAAATAAGTACGAATGGTATGGGATTATATTTACACAAAAAAACAAAATTCACCAGGTTTTAGAGAAAAAGAAAGGCTTAGTTACACGCCAACGTTGAAGACCAAAAATTAGAAGCAGGTATAATATTTACCAATCATGCAAATATTTTGAACCAAAATATTGAAAGGATACGCAGCAGGGACATAAAACAAATGCGTTTGACAAAAAGCTTCGACTAGGTGGCGAGAGAGAGTTGACGGCAGAGACACTGAGTGAGGATGTTAAAAAAAGATGGTCGGGAACTTGGATGCGGAGCGGAGGGCGTGGCACGGCGCGGAAACTTGATCAATTAAAGAGGATAACAGGCGTAGATATGAGGCTTTTGAGAAGTGGGTGAGGAGAAGGATAGAGGAGATGAAGTTGAGAGAAAGAAAAATAAGCGAGGAGGTGCTGGGGGAGGAGATAGGATTGCTGGGAGAAATCCAAAGGATACAGGAAAGATTAGGGTTTCGGGGTTTTTTCATTGGTGGGGATGTTGAAGAAGGAAGAACATTAGGCAACCGAGGAAGGGTTTAGCAATAGGATAGGCATATCAGACGGAATGGGAGGTGAATTGAAGACGGGTGTGCGGTAGTGTAACTATGCATTTTTATATGATGGTTCCAAATATGGCCTTGTTTCAGTCAGGGGCTATCCATAGCCTACCTTTAACGGTAGGCTTCAATATCATAATAACCTCATACAAATTAATTATATAATTTCTCATTTCCTTCCTCAGTATTTTTTTAACATGAACCATCACTTGGATACGTCTATACGTACGTACGTAAGTATAAAAGGAGCTAAGTATAAAAGAATTGACACGCTGGCTCTTTCTAATCGAGAGAATGTAATTGGAGTCGAATCGCCACTGGAGAAATGAACTAGGGAAGAGGTTGTGAATTATTTCGAAGATTTCCGCGACGGCATCTTGTCAGCAACGGCATCTTTCTACTTTCAGGCGGTGAAACACTATCTCGGACCTCGGGTGACCACCGCTTCCGCTCGACCAACCCATGCGCGCTGCTTGATGGCTCCAGCCTGCTCCTCAGAAGTAGAATGAACCCTGAACTTCCGGGAAGCAGAATGTAGTGAATGAACGTGTAATAGTGTAGTAGACAGTGATTGAACGAGGGACGGAGGCCAATTAAGCACGCAAGGAAAGGGCAGTATGCATCAGATTAGTGGAAAGGATTGGCTTTCCTTTCGTACCTCAAAACCAGGATTTCTTTTGGAGTTGAAACACCGAAAACGAACGGCGTGGGAAAGGTATACACGATATTTATTTAAAAAAGCTGCCAAAAACCGCGCAAGGGCTTTTACATTGGGTGACAGGCCATACATATAATATGCGTCAAGAAAAAGAAAGAAAATAATGAAAAATGATAATACGCACGATAATTTCATTTTCCCCTAGCATAGCCAGGCCTTCAACACATCCTCTTCATTCACTGCTGTAATTGCTGCATCACCGGTTAATTTGAACAAGGTGGTCTCATCTCCGTGACGTAAGAACATCTCATCTACATAATACCCCACAAGCCGCCGCAAGGGTGTGTGGTGGGGGGTGTTAGGTCATCACCCGTAAAACAATAATATTACATGCAAAACCAACAAATTCATGCAAATCTGCATCCACAGAGGCGAATGTCCCTTACCCGCAGCGGCGAACTTACACGCATGCAAATACTATCAACTAACATGCACCGACAAATATACCTTATGTCTACGCAACGTTTAATAATGTCCTCATTTGTAAATCAAATGTATTTAATGTTTCTGTTATGACTTTGTTTTCTTTATTGTGATTCCTTCCTATTCCGGAGAAAGAATGAGTATTTGTATCTATCTCTACCTAAGTCTATCTCCCTCTTTTTATCGTGTTTGTGGTCTGATCTACCTAAATAGTGTGGGGCCATAATAATATTTCCTTTGTTAAACTCGTTTGTTCTGGACCTTTCCAAAAGTCTCGCTTGTTCTCTTCGCATCTCAATCGGCTCCCTGACTGATTCCCCAAAAAAGTACAATCTCACACTTCAATTTCTTATTTATTTCGCCTGTTTCTTTTGCCAGTATGGACGCCTTGGACGGCGAAGCTCGTAGTTTTTGCACAACTTTCCCTCTTCACGCGCCAGTGAGTCGAAATTCGCAAATTTCCCAGAGGTGATAAATTCCAAAAGGTGTCCACACAGAGCCCTTCCGGCGCCTTCGGACAATTCGTGACCCCGGCCAGGAACGGGCGCCGAGGCTGAATTGCGTACTTGGGAGGCTTCGGCATGTGCGGAATGGCACCTGGCTCGGGGACATTGTCGTCAGGCAACCGCTTCGTTAAACCCTTCCGGGGGCGACCCTTGCGGCCTGGGGGCAAGGGCTTCGAGGACTCCTGTCCCCTCCCCCCGCATTGAAATCGAGAGAGAGGCGACGCCGAAAGCGCTCAAAGGGACTTGCAATCTCTCCCTTGACGGGGGAGGCACCCTCTCTCCGGTCTGAATAGACGAGCAGCCGCGCCCAGAGAGCGGGTGGCAGGGGGTGCTAGGTCATCAATGATTACTGCAATCGGTGATTATTCGATATTGTAATAACTGGTGATGTGTAAAATAAATAACATTTTATTTCGGGGAAGTACGAATTGTAGCGCGTGACGTATCCTACTGTTTCTCGTTGCCCATTTGCGAGGCGGAAAAGATTCCAGCTGCCCGCCGCACATGAACTCACTTCCCAGGGCAATGCACCCCACCCCCGTCCACTAGATTCATTCCACTTGCGTGTATCGATAATTTTAAGCGGCAAAGTTCGTGCCAGTCCCAATCCAAGCCTTTCATTGATAATTCGACCCTTTTATTTATTCACATAATATTCTTCAAGCCACGGCTATGGTGTGTGGCAGGGGTGATTACACACCATACTACTTTAGACCCAAAATAATTTTCCCTCCGCGGTCGAAAAACGTTAATCTAGTCCCTTATTGTTCGTGGGAAAAGTAACATCCTAAATCTCTCTGTTACAAGGAAATTAGAGTGATTCCCAGCCTAACTCCTCTGACAATCTTGATACGCTACTCATTATACTACGGCTCGCTGCGTGGGATCCGGAGGACCTCCGAGATGGACGAGTATTCTGAGGCGGACGGCGAGTAGGTTGAAGGCGGCATTTGGACGGCCCAGCCAGCGGTGCGGGTCCCGCGTCGAAGACATACGCCTTGAGAAGTTCCCGACGACATCATCATTCAATACTGGAACTTAACCACCAAATCAGAAGATTCTCGACCCAAAGCAATGTTCGTGATATTATAATCGGTGGAGCTTTTAGCGTCCCATTCAGGTTTCATTTGGAATATTCTACTAGTATCAATGGGATCCTCATCAAGTTGGATTGATTGCCGGATTGGATCGCGTGTAGAGTAGAGGAGCTATATTTGTAAAATATTGCTATGATACACTTTGTAGCGTGTCAAAATTATCAGAGGAGCTAGGTTGGGAATCACTCACGGAGCGACGGTTAAATTACTGATTAAATCTCTCGCATGAACTGGCAAGACGTCTCTTTAGCAGTGATGTTGAAAATGTATTATATCCCCCATCGTACTACGGTAGGAGAGATCATGTCAATAAAATTAGAGAGATCAAGTGCAGAACAGATAGATAATGTCTTTATTTGGGCCAAATTGAGACCAAATAGTCCATTCTTCCATTTAAAATAAATTTACGATGTAATACTATATTTCCCACGAACGATAGGGGATCATAACAACATTGTCCGACCACGGTAGGAGTAAAAATATTCGGGTCAAAATTAGTCTGGTATGTGTTCACCCCCTGCCACATACCTAATTTTTCTCTGTGCCTTCATAACTAGTCAATATGAGACTCGGGAACAGAAGAATACGGTGGTATGTCGTCACCTCATCTATTTCACAACGCGCTATCAACTTGAGAAGATTGTGGGCTCTTATATGCGAGTGAGCAGATTCTGACGTCACGCCCATCCAAACCAGGGGTGCGCGGGTGGGTTAGAAGACTAGTGCGGGTGCGGAACGGGTTCGCTGTGTTCGCCCCATTAATTAGTGTGGGGACACGAGGCGGGGAAACAGTGCAGTCTCGAAAATCCCCCGAATCAAATTGCCCACTATTCCTTAATCGAATGAAATGTCGGGGAGAAATACTCCTTGCTTCCCTTGAGGCCCCGTTTCCTGCAGAGAGAAGAGGGGGGCTTTTACGTGGGAGGAGGGGGGTTGAAGACGGCTGGGAACGGCTCTTTTGCCCTGAAAGATGGAATGATTTAATCTGCTCAGGGGTTTGCAATCGGAACGAAATATATTAACTTATTCCATAAAATACCTGTACTCAGAGAACTGCAGGAAGGGCCGTGACAGTTACTTAAACGAAGCAATCCACAGATACTACGCATCGAAAACGGAAGAATTTTACAGATGTAAAATCATTGGCCTTCACCGGGATTACTAGCACATAAAATATAAATGGGATCGAATTGCTTAGATTGAAGGCCATATTTGGTACTCTGATGTACGCTAGTCATCATTAAGTGGACTAATGTGAACATGATAGTAAGTCGAAACATAGCATGGGGACCATATGGCGAGAATGGATAAAAGATACACGGTCATAGTTTATAATATATTGGTCCCCTCTTTCTCAATTCCTAAACATATTTTGACAATCATACCTCCATCGAAACACACATTCGACAGGGTAAACGGGAAACCTTTAGTGATGGAACTACAAGGTCTGGCCCAATAGTACCGCGTCATATTTTTTCCAGGATAGACGGGCGGGAGGCGGTTTCTCTAGCTGGGAGGGGAGTCTCAGGAAATGCTGCAGGCCGGTGGAAGTTGACCCCCAACCTTTGCGGATAGCGGATAGTTCGTTTGCGAAACCTCTATATAGTGACCTCGCTACGCTCCAACATGTACCGGTTATTGGAACAGCGCTACGTCATCAAAATTTGCGTGAAACTGGGCAAAACTGGGAAAGAGACTCATGACATGCTCAAGGCAGTTTATGGTGATATAACGCCATGGGTAGATCGAGTGTGTTTTTGAGCGGCACAAGTTGTTTCGGGAGGGCAGCGAAGATGTTGAAGACGCTGAACGTTCGAGATGCTCTTAAAACTGAAAACGTCACAAAGGCCTTGCAAGAGTGAAGGCTTTGTTGGAAGAGGGATCGTAATGTCGCAGCGCTCCGAATCCGCGACAACAAGGGTTGAGGGTATTAATTAAATAACAAGAGCGGTCTTCGGTACGGGTATTTTTATGTGCGTAACAGAAGGTTTGACAGTATGGCGGTACACAGCTCATGAGACAATGCCGCGAGAGTAGGAAGTGAAGGGAAGACTTGGGTAGGTACTTACAGGAGGACAAGAGGATTGACCGGGCTGAAGGGTGACCAGAGGCGTCGTCGGCGTCGAGTCGTCGGAAGGAACCGGCCGGGGGATGGGATGTAGACCGGTAACTCGAGCGAGCTGGTCTGAAGGTATCGGTGAGGAAGGGACCGAACCCTTACGTAGCGAGGCTGGTCCTGGGAAGCGGGGATAGGGAGCGGGCGTGGACCGAATTCCGAGCGGAGCACGGCTGGTCCGAGGTTATGGGCGATCAGGATCACACTGCCGGGCCACCCGTCTGCCGAGGATGGTCACCCTTTTATCGGAGCTCAGGGTACAAAGGGTAGTCTCTCTTGTGACGCACGGCAGGGCTGGGGGAATCACTCGTGACTCCGCTCCTGACTCACAACGTTCTCCCGATATCAGTCCCCGAACTGATTAGCCGGTGGTCGCGGTGGTGGTTTCCAAGAGTTTGATTGTGCTGACGCATACCCCTTGCAACAGTAAATTATGTGTTCGCATGGTTTCTGATGAGCTTGACATCCCTAAAAGTGATATGCATTGACTCATGACCGAAAACATGGGCATGAGAAAGGTGTGTGGGGGCAGTTTAGTGCCGCAAGTGCTTTCGGACCGATAAAAGGAAGCTCGCACGCGGATATCTGCCAAGAGCTGCTCGACCACGTGAGTGAGGATCCAAATATTTTAGATAATGCCCCACCAGACTTCTACCTCTTCCCATACCTCAAATTTGTGTTGAAAGGACGTCACCACTGCTCGGTGGAAGCGTTACAACAGGCTGTGACGAGGAGTTTGACAGCATTCCGGGCGCCGCCTTCCAGAAGGCGTGCGAGGTGTTGAGAACCCGCTGGCAGCGGTGTGTAGACGCACAAGGGTATTGCCTCTTCGAAGACTTTGGAATGAACGAATCAGTTCTGGCAATCTATTTTTTTAATGGACTCTGACCCACTACCTTTGGGGCAGACCTTGCACTAAGTCCACAGATTCAGAGGCGGCTGAGCGCAATTTGAAAACATAAGCTCACAGGATGGGGGCGAGATGCGAGCCGTGAATTTACGACGCAAGCAAGCAAAGCAGATATAATATTGTTATTTTCTAGGAATGAGTATTAGACAAATCATATTTTGCGGTGGCCGCATGAAGTCGCAAGCGGGCTACGCAGAGCGGGCGAGCCTTGAGGTCCAAGAACTGAGGTGACTCGTGATTTTTTAAATTACCAAAACTTGTACTGAAGTTACTTAGTCGTCTCCATTGCAGAGAGATGAAATATTCGTAACTTCCCAAGGTATGCGGCAAAGAAGAAATAAATCCCCTCGAGGGGTGATGATTGCATATCTGTCGTTTGTGTATACTAGTGTCCGTAGATTTATACCCGGTCGCGGAAATGACGCGCTCGGACTGGGAGAGTGTCTGTAGACGGAAGGATGTAGCCATCAAAGATATGGCGATTGAGGGAGAAAGCAATAATAATAACTAGTCAATCGTAAAAAAAACAGAAAGATTTTTGAAAAGGGTTTTCATGCAAGACGACAACTCCTAGCCCATTCGTCAGGATATCACCGAGACAATGATGCATTAATGCATTGGTTTATAAGCTGATCCACGATCCAAAAAGGTATTCAATATAATCTTCCATGCTTGATTCATTAAAATACTATATCAGATGAATTTAGACATTTACGTTTAATCGTGAACTGACAACCTGAGAGCCTTGAAGCAAAATAAGTGGTGGTAGGAGGTGAATGAAGGGGTAGGAGTGACCTTGGGAGTACCCTTCTGTTGAGACAAAGTTGATTCAGGTTGATTGAAGAAAAGAATAATAGGAAAAGGAAATACCTTATGATAATCATCACATGGAATCTCCAGAGCATCTTCGTAAAGGTAAGTTTGATAGGCAGAGGTATTCCTTATATGCTACCAGAAAATGCTGGAAGAACTGCAAAACCCTTCTCCAGACAATGCGGTGGCTAATGAACCTGTCTATTCTGAGAAATTAAGATGATTAATTTACGGAATGTAAATAATATATTTTTCTTCACTTTAAGAATACAATACAATACATAGATGTTGCCGCGGAAGATAGTAAACAAATCTTGTAGATTCACGCTGCATGAAACATTTAATAGTACATACAATGCACACATTGCCAGTAACTTAGAGAAAATGAATCAGCCTCATAAAAATGTATATGTAAATATGTATTTGCAATCTCTTTAATGTCTCACATCTCCTTCCTTTGAGTCATTCAAGGCCTTTGAATTCGAGGGCAGTAGGCGCGACCATCTACTTTATTATTATTATTAAGTAATCTACCGGTTAAGGTAGGTTTTTGGATGGACACAGCAACCAAAAAATATAATTTGACACTCCTAACAAAACAAAACATCATCCCGCTACCTACTTTACATCAGACCCATCTTAATCACTAAGTACTCCCTTCCCCCATTCTTCCCGTCCAACGTCCTTTCCCTGTTCCTTCCCTTTTCTAATTTGCCTAACATTCTCCCCTCTATGACGGTGTTCAACATCCCATTGCCGATCATTAACCCCTTCATCCACTTTTCCTGGTTCCATAGAATTTCTCCCAACAAACACCTCTCTTCACTCACCATAACAAGTACTTCCTTATTTGTTTTCTTCTCGGTCCATTTCACCTTCTCCATTCTTCTCCACACCCACATTTCAAAAGACTCCAATCTACGTTTATCCTCCAGCTTCAATGACCACGTTTCCGCGCCATACATAGCCACGCTCCGCATCAAAGTTTCGAGTCTTTTCTTAATATCCTTACTACACGTCCCGGTCATCAACTCCATCCTCCTTGTGAAAGCCTCTTTGCCAAGCGCAATTTTTCGCCATACGTGCCCACTACTTTGACCGTGTTAGTCCAAAATACTTCCGAGATACGTAAACTGTTCTACCTGCTCTAGTTTTTGCCCTCCTATCTTAATGTTTAGCTTAGCCTTTTTTTCTATATAATCGCATAACCTTTGCTTTATTAATATTGATTCTCATCTCATACTTGCCGAATTTCCAATTCACTCAGCAATGCTTGCAGCCCCTTGGCTGACTGACAAACTAAAGCTTCGTCATCAGCGAACCTGTTTCATCAATTACCCTGCCGACTTTCATTCCTATCTATAATTCTTCCCATGCCTCTTTAATCATTTCCTCTACATAGAGTTTGAACAACCGGTGATAATAGGCAACCCTGCCTTGCACCTCTTCCTAACACTCCCCCATCCGGACTCCCCGTTCCCCATTCGCACCTGAGCAAGCAATCTGAGACATGTAAAGGTTGCGGATCAGCCTCCCGTCACTCCAATCTACTACCTCGATCAAAAAGTTCCCGGAATAACCACCGTGTGGCGCTCCCATCGTTCCGATTTGAGTTCTGTTTTTTTTTTTAAATTGGTACATCTGTTGTTGATATTCCCTTTAAATCTTAGTGTCATAACTTGACATTTGCAAAAGTTACGTAGCCAAGAGTACATCTATCTCTGTGTGTGTTGGCGATTTTTTACAATTTCAGAAATGGATTTAAATTTGCAACAACGAACTTGTATTAAATTTTGCGTAAAAAACGGATTTAGTGGCGCACGGACGTTGGAAATGTTGGAAAAGTGTTTCGGCAACGATTCTCTAAAAAAACGGTCGTTTACCAGTGGTACGAGCGGTTCAGAAGTGGTCGTGAGTCAATCGAAGATGATGAACGCAGTGGCAGACCATCGACATCGAAAGTCGGTGAAAAAATTGATAAAGTAAAAGAAATGTTGGTCAATAACCGCAAATTAACCATCAGAGAAATTGCGGAGGACTTGAACATTGCCTATGGATCCGCCCAAGACATTGTGGTTAATGATTTGGGTTTCCGTCGTGTAGCAGCAAAGTTGGTGCCAAAAGACCTCAATTTCATGCAAAAAAGAGACCGTGTTGACGTCGCAAAAGACATGATTTGCGAGGCTGAATCCGATCCCACATTCATCAAAAGGATCATTACTGGAGACGAGACGTGGGTTTATGAGTACGACACGCAATCCAGACATCAGGCAAGTGAATGGCGTTCACCAAATGAGCCGAGACCAAAAAAACCACGTCGTTTTCAGTCAAAAAAGAAGGCAATGCTGACGGTTTTCATGGATTACAACGGTGTAGTGCATCATGAATTTTTGCCAGAAGGCCAGACAGTAAACAAAGAGTATTATTTGGGCGTTATGAGACGTTTGCGTGAAGCAATTCGCCGAAAGAGACCAGAAATGTGGGCAGAAAACTCGTGGATTTTGCACCATGATAACGCACCGTCGCACAGTGCTATCATTATTCGTAATTTTTTGACGAAAAATGCAACAAATACCATCCAACAGCCACCGAATTCACCTGATTTGGCTCCCTGTGACTTCTTTTTGTTCAATCGAGTTAAAAAACCATTACGGGGAACGCGTTTTAGCAGCCGAGAGGAAGTAATGGAAAAATCGCAGGAAGCACTGATGGACATACCGAAAACCGAATATAAAAAATGTTTCGAGGATTGGATCAAGCGCTGGCATAAGTGTGTTGCAGTCGATGGGGATTACTTTGAAGGGGACAATATAGATTTAGATGAATAAACTTGTATTTTTAATTTTCTGAATAAATTCCGGGAAATTTTTGATCAAGGTAGTATTCCTATTTTCTTTAATATACTCATTAGTTTTTCCCAATTCACTATATCAAATGCTTTTCGGAAATCTACGAAAAATGCAAATACTTCCTGATTGCATTCTATATTCCTCTCGAGTGATCTCATTACTGAAATGGCATCACGCGTACCTCTCCCCTTCCTAAACCCAAACTGATTATCCCCTAAGTAATCATTTGCCCTACTGTTAATTCTTTTGTTGATGATCCTGAGAACAACTTTCGATGTGGGATATCAAACGTATTGTCCTGTGGTCCTCACATGATGCAGTCATTACTTTTTTTGGAATGGGAACTAAAACTGATCTCACAAAGTCTTCCGGCCAGATTCCTTCCCCATCGATACTACGAATCAGCCCATAGAGCCTCTTCCTCCCACATTTTCCTACATATTTCAATAGTTCCACGGGAATATTATCCACCACCACGGCCTTATTCAGCTTCATCTCCCTTAATGCCCTTTCTATATAATCATCGAGTATTCCTGGACCTAAGCTATCTTCCTCTACGTCATGTTCCTTTTCTATGTCTAACTTTGTTGGTCTAAGTTATTTACTACACAGTTCTTCTATATATTCCTTCCATCTCTCTTGGATCTTCCCTGTGTCAACTTTTATCTTATCCGCCTTATCTCTTAACTGCTAACATAGATCTTCCCTTCTTACTTCCCGATAGCGATTTAACCTTGCAGTAAAGCGCATCAATTTTCTCCCTCTGCAAACTTTCCATGTCCTCGCACTGCGTCTTTTTATGCTTTGTTGCCCGGCTCAATTTATTATTTAATTCTTTTTACTTCATTTTGCCTAACTCTGTGTTTGCATTCTTCCGTTCTCTCCTCTCATCCATATTTGAAATCATCTCATCCGTGATCCTTGGTCGGTTTACCTGTCCTTTACGCGTTAACGGTTCCAATAGTGTCCTTTGCGGCTGTCGATAACCCTTTCTTGATACATTCCCATTTTTCGTCGATCCTACTTAGCTCTTTTACCGTCATCCACAATTTCCTCTCTGGCTTTCTGGTACTCCTTCCTTGTCACTCCATTTAATGCCTGTCGCAAGTATGCAAAATGGTGTTCCTTCCCTGACTCCTCCGAATCTCCCACGGGACCAAAGACAATGTTTCAAGAGTATTCCTCCCCTGGCTCCTAATTTGGGTATAAAAGCCCCGGTCGCGAGGCGAAAAGGGGTCAGCTGGTTATCTGGCGGTGACCGGTAGGACACGATGCTTCGGCTGTGTTGCGCTTGTCGCGACACCGTGTCTTAATGCTGACTCAACATCGGACAATGGCTCAGCAAAAGTTACGTGTTTCGTGACCGCGTCCACCCTGCCATACTCCCTTCCTTGCCGACGAACGAGGGCCTCGCCTGTGTTACGGTGTCTGTGACAGCGTTCGCCGCTCCCGCACTCCTCGTTGGACCTTACCTTTGGACGAGGGCTCTGCCCGGGTTACGAGTTTTGTTGCCGCGTCTAACCTTACGTAGCGCCTTACTGGACTTTAAACGCAAAGTACTTTGCGAGCACTTGGACACTGACCCCAAAGCTTTCTGGTCATATGTTAGGGAAGTAAATGGGAGTAAACAAACCGTGGCTTGCTTAAGGGATTGTAGTAATACAATTCATACAGACAGTGAGGGTAAAGCTAACATCCTAAATGCATTCTTCCAAAGCGTTTTCACGGACGATGTTGCCACCGCATATCTCCAAGAAACAATACATACTCCACCCATGGAAAAATAACAGTGGACCAACAAGGAATTCTAAAATTGCAAGATGAGATTAAACCCAAAACATCCCCGGGTCCCGAAAGCATACCAGCTAGGGTGATAAAACATTCAGCTCCAAACATTGCCCCGTACCTTGAATTTATATTTAACAAATCCCTCACAGAGTGCTAAGTACCTAAGATTTGGAAAACCGCGCAAATAACGCCTATTGTTAAAACTGGTGACAGGGAGGACCCCAGTAATTACAGACCTATATCTCTCACTTCTATCTGTTGCAAAATCTTAGAGCAAATAATTGTCAGTTCAATAATGAGACACCTTGATAACATTGGATTCAGGAAAACCCGCTCCTGCGAAACCCAATTAGGATTATTTACACATAATTTACTTTTATCGGGTGAGAGAGGTAGGCAAGTGGATGCGATCTTTTTAAATTTTCAAAAGGCATTTGATAAGGTTCCCCATGGTAAACTCATTCATAAATTAAAGGTCGCGGGTATAAACAAGGGCGCCATAAATTGGGTTAAAGATTTTCTTTCAGAGCGGGAACCGAGGGTAGTCCTTGATGGCGCTGGTTCCGACAGCGTTCGAGTCACGTCGGGGGTACCTCAGGGAAGTGTGATCGGGCCGTTGCTTTTCTTGATTTTTGTTAACGATTTGAACCGCGAAGTGAAAAGTAAAATTAGGATGTTCGCGGATGACACGGTGATCTATCGGGAGATATCTGGGGATGAGGATCGTTTTATTCTAGCGCAGGATTTAGATTGCATTACTAAATGGTGTTCTAACTGGGGATTGACTCTAAATTATAATAAATGTTTAGTGGTAAATTTCTTTAAAAGATCAACGGGATTTGCTTACAAATTAGCTGGAGGTGACCTAGCAGTAGTTGATACGGTAAAATACCTAGGTGTTACATGCACAAAAGACAACTTGGGGGACTCACATACGTTAAGTCCGCGGTCAAGCATATAAAAAATTGGAATTTATCAGACGCATTGTCGGCAAAAGTGACTCGAAGGTCAAGGAACGTTGTTACCACGCTCTTGTAAGGCCTCGTTTAGAATACGCATGTAGCGTGTGGGATCCGAGTGAAAAAGGCCTCATTCGGGAAATTGCGAAGGTTCAACGCCGGTCAGCCCGTTTTGTTAAACATTCTTACGATAAAACGCAAAGCGTCACCGAAATGCTCATGGAGTTGGGGTGGGAATAATTGAAAGAGAGACGATTCAATGCAAGATTGAAAATATTAAATAAATTCAGATTCGCATGTTTCAGCACCGAGGTCTCGCAAATTATTCGTACTCCTACATACATTGGTCGCTTCGATCATGCATATAAAATTCGGGAAATAGATGCCAGAACTAGCCGACTCAAGGACTCCTTCTTCCCACGGACAATACGGGATAGCAACTGCAGGGTTATAGATAGCAAAAATTCCACTTGCCACCCTCAGCGTCTAAAATATAATTAGTTCTACTTAAATGCATGCTCTTCCACTAACCTTATGTGTTTTGTTATAATAACCCATTCTTTCCGAATGACCTCATTCGTGTTCTGTTCATCTGTTTTTAAGTCTCCCTTTCAATCCCTCGTCCCTCTCCGCGGGGGGAAATTCCTGCTACCTGCAACGTTGGGTCGCATTCCCTGCCTTTTAGTGTCTCCTCGGGGGGTAGAGTGTTTCGTGGCGCATGTTCATGTGGTAGTGGTGTTTCACATTCTTGCTTGTTGTATCCTGGCTGGCGTGTTGTAGGATGGCTTTCGTGCTGCATCCTGGGGTGCAGTTTTTTGTTGGTTTGCGGTATATGTTTGTATGAGTGTTGGATGAAGGGATTTTTGCATGAGTGTGTGCGCTGCTGTGGGTGTAATTTTCCACGTTGTTGTTTTGCATGTGGTATTGGTTCGTGACCTAACACCCCCCGCCACACGCCCTATTATGCAGATGTAGATGTAACCTACCTTCACCCTATCCCAGGTAATGTTCTGCCATTTCAATTTTGTCCGCACTCGCGTTGGGTTACCGAGGGTCCAGCCATCCATAATTTGCTTCTACCTATGTGAATGGTGTATTATGTCTGATGTTGTATAATACACGATTGTTTGGGTAAAACTCCGTGTAGTTATTCTGGCCTTCCCCGATACCCTTCGTGTCGCACTAGAAACGCCCCTTGGGACATGCCTCTACATTACATTTTCTACCCCGCCGCTCCTGCCTTATCTTTTTGAAACGGACGCTACATTTCATAACAACTAAATTGTGGTCAGAGTCCACATCCGCTCCCGGGAAGCTGTGCGAATTTATCACACTGTTCCTAAACCCGCGTCTAACCAGAATATAATCTAACAGATACCTTTCTGAGTTTCCTGGCATTTTCCATGTATACCTGCGCCTTTTGTTAGGTCTAAACCAAGTGTTGGTGATAACTAACCCCTGTGTCCGACAGAACTCAAGTGCTTTCTCCACGCAGTCATTCCTCGTGCCTAAATTGTACTCCCCCACCTCAACACCATCTTTTCTTTCGCCTACCGTCGCATTCCAATCCCCCATCACTATCAAATGTCTCCCTGCAGGAACACATGCGATTTTGTCCTCTAACTGATCATATATCCTATCAACCTCTTACTCCGTATGGTTGCTCGGTGGCATGTATACCTGAACAAAGACCAAGTTCGTCGGTTCTGCTTTTATCTCATTAGTAATATTCTATCCATTACCTGTTTAATGTTGACTACACTTCTTCCTACCTCTTCATTTAATATTATGGCAAGCCCTCATCGGCTCTCATCCCCGCCACTGTATATTATTCTATAATTATCACTCCAGTAATCCTCGCTATCCTTCCATCTCATCTCCCATAGACGTTAGATACCTATATTTCCTCTTTCCATCTCTCGCTTAATATTCTTCAATTTCCCTGTTTCAACAGTTTCTCAATGTTCTAAATTCCTATTCTAAATTATTTGGTCTTCTTCTGCGTCTTCTGCACTGCTGCTTCCCGTTTTCCTTTGCAGGTATTTCGTGGGATGACGACCGTGGAAGCCTTGCCTCCTCCGCTGCTGGGCATGACACAGGGCCAATCAGGCCAATCCCCAGCAGTTTCCAGGACTCTAGATCTCTGAGGTGGCCATCATCTTTATCTTGGGAATGATAACCGAGGTGGTTTCCCGTTGCCTTCCTTAATAGTGTTTTTAACGTGACACCATCACTTACTGGCCGCCCCGCTGGGGTCAGACGCCATTGCAGCCGCCTCACTGAGGAACAGATGATGCGTGGACTAACTTTTGTTTGGCTCCTAACCTTCGACCTATCTGGCATGGGTGACCCTACCAGGAGCAGTTATTATTACTCCCACCAGCACAGCTCTAGGGATCATCGGAACGCACAAGCCCTTCCACCACGTCATGGTTGTAGTCCATGGGAGGGAACCATAACCGTCACAGGGAAAGGAACTGGCCCCCCTACCCTGATGTGTGAATTTCACATGCCGTCTGGCTTCGTACTGGGTGAACTCTACCATCACCAACCGAACCGACCTTCGGGTGGATTACTGTGTTTATGGTTTAATGTACTTTATGGACATAATATTGAAGATGAAGCATGATGATTAGTATTATTGATGTATGAACCAAAATATTGAAGTTCTCTTAATGGTAATAAAATATGAGGACCGGGGCAATTTTTTAAGGAACGTTTGCAAAATGGCCCTCAGAAATTCATTTAAAAGTGAACCTTGTGCAAGAGGGCTGGAGAATAACCCTAAAAATCAAGAATAAAAGTAATGACTGGCTTTAATATAGCAAGAGATACCCTTTTTCCCAAATCCTCGTGCAATACAACACTGGATATCATGGATAACAATTGATCAACTATTGCACTCATAGAATATTAATTGTACGAGGAGAATGTATTTATAATTCAAATATAAGAATTTTAGCATTAAAGACTCTTTAGCACAGCTTGCACATGGTAGAAAATTTTCCATGATGTAAAAACTACACTTGGCACCAGCATGCAGGGAAAGAATTTCCACAGTTAAGTATAAAATACACAGATCATGCATAATGTGACGGTGGAACAAGTTTTGATTGAGGAAACGAGTTTTTTACGTCTACCATCATATTTCACTCAAACCCACGGGTGGTTTGCCATCAAATAATGCCAGGCTTTCAAGTACGAGATAGCAGAAGAGAATGTGTTGAGAGTTGAAGAAAAAGAAATACACAGATGGTTCTTAATGAGGTTTTCCAGAGTAATGAAGAAAAAAAGCATATTAATCAATCCAAAGGCTGGCTTGGTAGGTTAAACGGCAGAGGTCACCTGTACATGGAATGCAAAATTCACAGATCCACAGGGAGTGGGGGCCAGTTCCTAATTCCCTGAGCTGGTTTCCCAGGTGGATTTCTCGGCATGGATGAAGCTGAAGAGTGATCTGGAATCGAACCTGGGCCCTCTGTCAGCAGCCAAGTTCTCAACCCACTGGACTTTATGCCAGACTAGAAAATATTTGATTCATTACGAACTCTTCTGAGCACAATAAATTACTACAGCAATCATGCCGAGAGAAAATATTTGTGCAAAGTGATTACAAAGCAATCTCACAGAGAATTAAGTACGTGAATAATATTACATATTATAGCTCTAATTTGCCCTAAACAAAGTTTCATGTCAACAGCAAAGACAAGTAAAGCTTCCTGCAGTCTAGGACGTACCGTGCAGAACCATGCCTGAAAATGAGGAAAATATATGCATTTAGGTGAATATTAGGTGCTTAGGTGCTTCGCGCACCGTGCTTTACCATGGGGGAACCCTTTCACTTCTTGGGAGAATGATCCCCCATTTGGCTTAGAGTGATCTAGCTGGAGATGGGAAGTGCAAGGAAGTGGTGTGATAGCAAATTATTGTATTCTTTTGGCAACATAGGGTGGTCATTTATTTAATTTGGATATGCAATTGCTAACTAGGAAACCCTCAAATGACACTTGAGCCAAACTGACTGATGTAACCATTTTGTTGAATTGCAAAACCCTTCTGCAAGGGAGGCATGACATGCCTAAGTGATCAGAGTCCGCAAACTGACCTGGCGGTTACAATGCAACAATTTCAGAGCGTAAAAATCATTTGCTTTGACTGGGATTCGAACCCGGATCCCTCAATGTCTGGTCGCGTGCTTCAGCCAGATAAGCTATAGAGGTGTCCTACTAAATCTGAAATTTTGGGGGCTTTTAAAGGAACAAGATGTTGTGATGAAATACCGTACATACAACGTCACAGGCATATGGAGTCAAAATCTCGGAGTGTAAGAGGATGCCTCAACAGCTTAACTGGTCAAAGCACTCAGCCGGGCATCGAGGGATTCAGGCTCGAATCCCAGGCAGGGCAAATGATTTTTACCCTCCGAAATTTTTGCATTGCAATGCATATTAGTAGATGACTCCGCCTAAAGTTACTGTCATGGCATCTCACGCAGTTTTTGGAATTTCGCCAAAGGTGAAAGAAACTAAGTGTTAAATTTGACCAGGCAGCTGTTTCGCTCTGCCTAGCAGGATTCAATGAGCTACAAGTTTAAGATTGCGCACATAAAATGATTTCATACACAGATATTATCCCATATTTTTTTATTTTATGTTTAATCATATACCCCTGTTCTAAATTTATTCAATTAAATTTGATAAGGTAATATATTTATTTGATGACACTGTTAAATGATAGAGATCTCTTACGAAAAACGAGATGTCAAGAAGGTATCCAATCATGCAATACTTTCAGAAAAATATACTCCCCAAAACAACGAGGCCATAGTCCCTCCCCTTGGGACCGCACACAGTTATCTTAGCGTCTATTCCACTTTCCAAAACAATCGTTTAAGTCCTTCTATGGAATGGTCATCAGCTACCTGGTCACCTTCTCCTTCTCCCCATCAACTGACTGTTAGGAAGACTGCACTTTTGTTTCAGGGTCACAGTAACTGGAGATGAGTCACCAATGACGCATCTCCAGTGACAAGACTCCTTTTTTGCAAAAACCTGGGTTATCATTTGTCACTTGGAGCAAGTCCCCTGCAACACACCGTATGCTAATGTTGTGTTCATTGTATTGTGGTGAATTGAACTATTTTGCAAATTAGAACTGCAATACACATTGAGCTGGCACCAGTTCCTTGAGAAATTCATTATCTGTTGACAATCACGGTTTACTAACATGAAGTTATTTGATTATCAGAAAATATAAGTTTTTAGGTTTGAATTGGCATCAATTTTTTTGGCAAATTGTTTGAAATGATTTAAAGAGGGCATCGGGTTGTGGACCCCAGAAGAATACCTGTTGGAGCACGTAAGTCTGAAACGTACCTCCCATTCTCATCAGCCACTGATATTTTCTGATATCTCTGTGAAGGATGTGCTTATAGTATTCAACCTGATTCTACTCTTCAGAGACCCATTAGGCTATCAGTTTGGAGTGCAACACCTGATGAGCAACTTCAAAAGCCCTGAGAAAATTAATTCGGAGAATGCCTTTGCAATGCATATTAAATTCTAAAACATAAGGACTAGACTTCCAAATCTGCCATGCTTGCATTTAATCTCTGGACTTCCAGATGCATCCAGACAGAGTGACAACTTTCATCATCATTTCCTACTCTTAGGTCTGAGGTTCACTCTTACTTGGCAGTCGGGGAATACGAGTATGCTGACATAATTTTGATAAATTACAATTATTTGTTTCCTTACTTCCTTCATCTTATTTCCTCCTGAAACGTTTGCTTGCCATCAACTGTTTATTTAACAATCCCTTGATTCTTTGTATACAGATTTCATTTGTACACATATCTTTTTTGGAATTGTTAATAGTTTGACATGACTTTTCATTCTTGAATTCTCTGCAGTCGGAGGCCCTTTCCATTACAATTCTAAAAATGCTGGTCATCTCTTCAGTAAGCCAATTTTTGACTCAGTGGCCTATGTTGTAATGATATAATTTGAATAACTAAATTCAATAAATACAAAAACTATTTAAATATTCTAAACTATTATACTTGACACTTTCAGGCTTCACTTCATGGAAATGTTTGATGTCCATATCAAATGAATTTGTAATTTTCCAGACTTTATTTATCAGTACAATGTGTTTCACCGCCTTGCGGCATCATCAGGCAATAATCAAACCTGATGATGCTGCCATTCGGTGAAATGCTTTGTATTGTGAAATACAGTCCATGTAAATTACTAACTCCTTTAATATGGCTGTTAATTATTAATAAATGGGACATTATTTAAGTTTTATCATGGCTAAATGGGTGAGATTTAGAGATATGGGAGAGTGGAAGAGACATGTTCAGGGTGAAATTGAGTTTCCAAATAAATTCCAAACAAACCAGGATGCTTGAATTAACTTTTCCGATGAATGCAATTAGTTTCCCGATAATCTAGCCATACTTCTGATGTGACTCCTCTAAAAGTGGCTCAGCATTAAAGAATATAACCTACATAATTGAATGGTATTTGGTAAAAATGACTCAATTTCCACTGATATCTTTTTATTACACAACCCAGTTTCAACAAAACATTGCCATCATAAGGTATGGAAATGGATACATTGCAGTTTTTATCCTATATTCATCATTTCCACCAAATGACAGAAGTCAAAGGATCTTATGACTAAATGGTCTTCATCAAAGATGCTCTCTTAAGATGGCCAACATTTTAAAATTAATTGACACATCTGGTTACCCTCCCAGGGTGGAAGGGCTTGCGCACTGATGACCTCCTGGTAGGGTCAACCATAGCACATACGTAGGTTTGAAGTGTAGGAGCCAGATGAAAGGTAGTCCACACAGCGTCTGTCACTCGGTGATTTGGCTGCCAAGGCATCTGATGCCAGAGGGGTGGCCCTTGAGTGAAGGTGTCACATTAAAACACTATTGAGGAAGGCAACTCAAAACCAACTCAGTTACTTATCCCAAAACTTTAAGGATAGACACCATGATGAAAATAAGTCCAGTTCACTGTGAGGCTCAAGCCCATTCAGCCATCTGTCGTTCCTGCCGGTAGGAGAGGCAAGGCTTCCACAGTCATCATCTCACGAAAGCCTTGCAAAGCAAAAGAGATAGTGATGACAAAGAGGGCTTCACTAATTAGCTAGAATATGGACTTGGAATGCTCATGTTGACGTAGAGGGAAGGAAAATTGGAAACATAAAGCAAGAGATGGAGGAAAGAAAGATAGATAATGTAGGACTGTTCAGGGTGAGATGGAAGAATAGCGGGGATAATTGGAGTGAGAGTTAGAGAGTGTACAGCAGAGGGGACGAGACCCAGGGAGGGGCGGCTACCATACCGAACAAAAAGTTAGGAATAAGCACGGTAAACCTGGAGCAAGTGAGTGATTGAACTTTATTTGTGCAAATTCCAAAGAAACTGCGGGAGATGCCGCAACAGCAACTTTTCACGGAGTCATCCGCTAATGTGCATTTCAATGCAACAATTTCAGCGTAAAAATCATTCACCTTGACTGGGATACAAGCCCAGATCCCTCAATGTCCAGTCGAGTGCTTCAGCCAGTTAAGCTATCAAGGCATCCTCCTAAAATCTGAAATTTTGGGGCTTTTAAAGGAACTAGATGTTGTGATGAAATACCGTGCATACAATGCCGCAGGCATTCGTAGTCGTGCGCGAAGCGCCACAGTCCACGAGGTTAAAGCCAATTTTTAAACACTTAGGCTGTTTATACCTTGACAAATTCCAAAGAAACTGCGGGAGATGCCGCAACATTGAGGGATCCGGGTTCGAATCCCGGTCAAGGGGAATGATTTTTACACTCTCAAATTGTTGCATTATCAGCACAAGTACGGTGGAACCTCGGTCATTGTTCATTATCTGTTCAAGAATCTTATAATGCAAAACACTCATTAAGTGAAACAATTTTTCTCATAGAAATTAATGTAAAATACAATAATGCATTCCATGTTAAAAAAATAAATGATGCACATGGTTTGTTCAAAGAAAATTATAAAAACACTGTTTTGGATCATTAATCATCCCCTTTATCTTTTCTTCTATTCTGGAATGAACCAACCTAGAATTCAAATTTCAATTGCAGAACACAAATCACATTAACCCTGGTCATCAGGACTGTACACTTACTGTAGACTTGAGGAGTGTCTGAATGATAAACAAGCAGGGGTTTAATTTCCTAATTGCTGCTTGCATTTGCGCAAAATAGCAGCATGAGATGGTTTTCCATTGGCTTGTGGCTGGGCAATGCATTCTTCTCTGCTGTTGTATAGGTTTGATTCAGTATCTACTTCCAAATGATACCTGTTTCATCACAACTGAAAACCTGTTGAGGCAGGTAACACTCAGGACTATGATCTTCCTGAAGTCCCCAATGAAGTTCTCCAATGCCTTTAGGACAGAACTCACTGCTTCACCCTCCCTCACAAGACTGTGGATGTCAGTTCTCTCAAACTTCGTGGATCACCCAAAACTTCCCTTAATATACAGCTTTTTCAGTCTTTGATGTTCCTGGCATCTTCTTATTGAGGTTGAAAAATTGTTTTTGCACCCTCACAAAGGATATTATCGTTAATAGTGTCGCATTGCAATTTCTTTTTGTTTATCCAAACACAAAGCAACCTATCAACACCACTGAGAATACGTAACCATTCATCTACGAGGGTGGTCCCAGAAGTACCCAGCCTGACCTAGAGATGCCGGTAGTCATTTGTCACTGTTTTAGAAAGTATGCAATCTATAAGGCATATGTTTCAAGTTTGAAGATGCCACGCTGTTTAGTATTTGTTTGGCAGCCATCAATACTGAATGTTTTCAGTGAATTTGTGAAAATGGAGAAAATTGGTCACGGTTATGTGAGACAATGCTTTTATTTCAAAGTCCTCAGCCCAACCAATATAAGGGCTGAACTGGATTCTACTCTGGGTGAGTCTGCTCCTTTGTTTACAACAGTAAAATACTGGGTAGCAGAGTTTAAACAAGGCTGCACCAGCTGTCAAGACGAGCATTGCATTGGCCGACCAATGGAGGTGATGACTCCAGAAAAGGTTAAGATCATCCACGAAGTGATGCCAGTGGATGATCGTCAGCTGGAAGTGCACGATCTAGCAGAAATAGTGGGTATTTCAAAAAGGGTGGCACACTGCATATTAACTGGAAATGTGGACATGAGAGAGCCGTGTGCAAGATGGGTCCGGCACGCTCGAGCCAAACCAGTGCTGTGAAGATGTTTCCATTGAGTGTTCAGCAATGTTTCACAGCAACAAAGCCGAATTTTTGCGCCGTTTCATAACCATGGATGAAACATGGGTCCATTACTTCACAAGTGAGACAAAAGAACAATCAAAACAATGGATTCAAAAGGGAGAATCGTCCTCAAAGAAGGCGAAGACCATTTCATCTGTGGGCAATGGTCATGGTGTCGGTTTTCTAGGATACCCGTGGGATTATTTTCATTGACTTTCTTGAAAAAGGAAAAACTATCAACGACCAATATTATGTGAACTTATTGCAACATTTGAGCAAAGAAATCAAGCAAAGGCGGCCACATTCGGAAAGGAAGAAAGTGCTGTTTCATCAAGACAATGCACCAGCTCACAAATCCGTTATCGCAATGGCCAAAACTCATGAATTAAAGTTTGAATTGCCACCTCATGCACCCTATTCGCCAGATTTACTTAGCCCCCTCGGATTATTTTCTGTTCGCAAACTTGAAAAAATGGCTCGGTAGACAAAGATTTTTCAACCGTGAAAAAGTGAGGTCGGCAGTTTATGCTCTTTTGAGGAGCAAGGCAGTTCTTACTATAAAATGCGTATCGAACTTATTGAACATGCCGGGAAAAGTGTATGGAGCTGAGAGGAGATTATATTGAAAAATTGTAGATTTTTCCCAACATTTGTGTGTTTTCTTTGTTGGATCGGCTAATTCTGGAACCGCCCTCGTCCATTCATCTGCCTTGTGCTCGTTCTGGAGGATAGGGCAAATCAATGAATTAGACTGATTGCATGTGCATGCTATACCAGCCACGATGGCACCTTGTTCTCACTTTTCAATGATTTTACTCTCGTCTTTTCTAAGGTTATTTTTATTATTCTCTCATGGTCGTCTTTCAATGGATTTCTCTTCGGTGATATTTTTGAAAAGGTAATAACTCTGGGCACAAATAATTTGTCTAAACATTTTTTCTAGCATGAGTTTGGAAAACAAAAGTTTGGAAAAACGTGCGAACACCAGTGACACTCAGATGCTGGCTGGATGAGTGCAAGGCACGGACTGATGCAGCAGTCACACAATCTGGGACTTCCCCTTCCCTGGTCACTCATCATGTGAAACATCACTCGTTAAGGGAGTTATTTTATTACACTAATTACTGTGAATCAGTCATTATAAGAGATATTCATTAAGCAAGGTTCCACTGTAAAAGTTGAAACAGAGAATGTGGTCCTGGTCCAGGTCTACATGCCACCAAGCATCCATAGCGAGGAAGAAGTCTACAGGGTGTACGATCAATTAGAGGACACAATCCCTTTCCCCAAGTGTTCCCAAGGGTAAACATCCAACAGTGTAAACACACATTGGGACACAACGACAGGCAAAGGAAATACCTGCTGGGAGAAAACATTTGAGTTCTGCATGAGAAAAGAGTTAATCATAAAGAAAACTTGTTTTAAACACCCCAATAATTGTAATTACAATGGGTGTATGCCAGATTTAGAAACAGCATGATTAATTTGAAGGTCTTGGAGAAAATTATGAGTGAGGAAATATGGGTGATGTAGAGGAAGAATGTCAGCATATCAAAAAAGGGATGACAAAAGTCACAAAAGAAACTATAGGAGTAGTGAATAGGCAGAGGACATGGAAAAATGGATTATGGACAAGAAGATTAGAAAGACGAGAAGGAAATGAAAGACTGCAAACACAGTTAGATGGAAGGAAGTATAAAGAGTTGAATAATAAACTTAGGTAGGAGCAAAATAGGAGGGGTGGAAGATAGCCAGGATATGGAAAGATTGCAGAGGAAGGGCAAAATTGGTGCTCCATACAAGAAAGTTAAAGCACTATCATGAATTAAGAAGGGAAAGTTGTGGCAAACAATCAAAGGTAAGCCAGGAAAAAATATTAATCAAAGCAGGAAAGATTGAATAGAGATGGTAAGAATATATACAACAACTATATAAGAAACCACTAGGCCAGCAAGTTTAGACAGTGAAAAAAAAGATGGCATAGTTTAGGATAGTTTATGTCCAGGCTTACTGGATGATGAGATAGAAAAGGCATCAAGGGAATTGAAATCAAATAATCCCATTGTTGCAGACAACATTCCCGTGGAAGTAATAAAAGGTTTAGGAAAATATGGGAGGAAAAGTTTCCATGGACTAATTGGTAGCATTTATGAGAGAGGAATGGCCAGAAAATACCCATGGCTGAACCAAAACAGGGAAGCACGGCCATACTTGAGGACTAGAGACCAATAAGTTTGAGTCCACATGCAGCCAAAGTGGTTCTCAGAATTATCAATGAGAGGATGGAGAGGTTAGGGGATGATCAGTTTGGTCGCAGGAAGGGGAGAGGCACACTAAATGCAATCGTAGCAATGAGGTCACTAAGAGAGCAGAACATTAATTATGATCAGGATGTACATGGTTCGAGGAAAATTATCAGAAAAATAGATTTATTTCAAAAATGCCACAACATCTCCAATTAGTTCTTCCAAGTACATCCCTTGAGCATCGACACACTTTGGTCAGTGGCTTTTCCACAACTCGAAGGCTCCCTGGTCGGTGGATTCCGGGAGGTCCTTACGGGTAGGCGTGCTTTGACGGCACTTGGGGTTCCATGGTTGTGTCTTTTGAGGCAGGATTTCACTTCTATTGGGAATAGGAAATAGTTCCAAGTAGCCACTACTACTACACCTACTGTAAGGGGGTGGGGGAATCGTTGTGATGCCATTTTTCATTTTGTAGTCGGTGACCTTGGAGCAGGCCTCCGGGAAAAGTTCGGCAGAGCTCTTTCACATGACCAAATTTTCAGTGACAATGATGTGCGCTGTCATCCAATCCCAATCCAATCCCATATCAATGCCAATACGATCTGTGATCATGCAAACACTAAAGCAATGGCCTGAGTTCAGTACTTTATGCAAACGCTAGAAAAAATTTGTTTCTGATACTCTTTCTGCAAAACCTTGAGTCGGGCTGTTTTGAAGATTTCAAAAAGGTATGCAATAGAGTAAATTGGGCAGAATCAATGAAATTATTGCAGAAGAGAACAGCAGAATGGACAGATAGGATGCTTATCCACAACCTGTACGCATCTCAGACTGCTCGGGTGAAAGTGGGCGATAGAGTATGGATGGACAGTGTTAAGAAGAGGGGTAAGGCAGGGTTGTCCATTACCACCTTTGCTGTTTAATCACATATATGTGGAGGAAATGGTTAAATAGACATGGGAAGAACTGCAGGAGGAATGAAAGCTGCTAGGGAATAAACAAAATCAGTTAGGTTTGCTTGTGGGAGATCAAGCTTTAGTTTGTCAGTCAGCCAAGGGATCGCAAGCATTGCTGAGTGAATTGGAAATTCAGCACGATAGATACAGGATGAGAATCAATATAAATAGAACAATGGCAATGTGTTTTTCCATAAAGAAAAGGCTGAACTAAACATTAAAATAGGAGGGCGAAAACTAGAGTAGGTGGAACAGTTTAGATATCTCGGAAGTGTTTTGGACCAAATTGGTCAAAGTATAAGGACGTAAGGAGAAGACTTGCATTGGGCATAGAAACTTTTAAAAGGAGGAGGGAGTTGATGACAAGAACTTTGAGTGAGTATATTAAGACAAGGCTCGTCAAAAACTTAATACGGAGCATGGTCTTGGACAGCCCAGAAACATGGTCATTAAAACTTTGGCTTTTGAAATGTGGGTGTGGAGAAGGTTAAGTGGACAGAAAGGAAAACAAATAAGCGCTTGAGGGAGGAGAGTATGTACGTATGTGTCTGTTTTGTGGATTTTGAAAAAAAGCATTTAACAGAGTACATTGGTTAGAATCAATGACATTATTGCATAAAATAGGAGTAGATTAGAGGGATAGGTGACAAAGCCACAACCTGTACATGACTCAGACAGCTCAGGTGTGAGTAGCAGATGGAGAGTATTAGGAAGAGTAAGACAGAGGCGCCCATTAGCACCTGTGCATTTCAACGTACGGGAGGAGGAAAGAGTGAAAGAGACAAGGGAATAATGACAGCGGGGAATGAGAGTTGGTGCGCAATTTTCAGTCAGCAAAGAGTTTTGAAACTATGCTGAGTGCATTGAAAAGTATGGGATGTGAAAAAATCTAAACAAAACAAAGGTTAGACAGTATTAAACAAAAGAGAAAAGCTACTTTAGCGTTAAAATAGGAGTTAAAATTTGAACTAAGGTTTCCATGCATGTTCATTGTCTTTTGGTGACAACATTTTCGCTCGCCATCCTGCCTGCGTCTCCAAGTTGAAGGTTGGTTAAAATAGGAGTTTATTAACTAGATTGGGTGAAACAGTTCACATATCAAGGAGGTTTTCTGGAGCAGAATGTTTAAAGTACTAGGGACATAAGATGAAGGTAAATGAATTTCATGAGGAGGAATAAAGCAATGACAGGGGCATTGAGGATGAATGTTTACAAACAGCTCGTCATGGCTTTTACAAATGGAGCATGGTTTAGTATGGCATGACAGAATGGACATAGAAGCAAAATGATAGGTTTAGTTTGGAGGCTTTTGAAATTTGGGCGTGGGGAAGAATGTAAAAGGTGGAATGGGCAGAGGGGAGAGCATTAGGCAAATGAGAAAAGGGTAGGAATAGGATAGGCATTTGGAGAGAATGAAGGGAGAGGGTATGTGGAATTGAAGAGGGACTTATTGTGCAGTGTTGGACATCGGGTTCGTTTTCTGTGAGGAGAGGCAAGTAAATGTATTGCTGTGCATTTGCATAAGTCTGCCCATCGAAAATGTTCCTTAACCAGTAGAATACCAATCATATTGATATCTGGTTAAAATAAATATACTCTCCTTCTTATTTCCTTAGCAAGACCCCTCAAATATTTCATTTGAATGAATTTTAGCCAGAGCTACCAGCTTTTTTCAAAATGTCAATATTTTCATTATCTATGATTACCAAATTCCTACCGTCACGCAAGTTCAAATGCAATCTTTATAAATTCTTCTTGTCTGAATTGAAATTCCTTAAATTACCCATTGAAAATTAGGAGGGAATGAAAAGGGTAACTCAAGTTTCAGATCATAAGTATGCCTTTGCCATGGATTTGGAAAACTGAATTAACTATGATGAAAATAGAACGTAGAGTATCTACAGGATCTGTTGTAGGATCAACAGATCACTTGCTGACTTGATTACAACGAATTTCTCTTGAGTACCTTGCATGGGACAATTTCATTCCCCAGTCTAAACAAAGAAAAAATATTTAAGCCATGGATCACAAACTCTTGATTGGACTTGAGCTTCATCAGGGGAACATAACCCTAAGACTGAAGATTTGATGTAAACCTCTCAAAGCTAATGTGATTTGCGCTAGCTGTTATAAAATGGAACTTACTTGGAGAAGATTTTTCACATGAGCTTTCCCACCACTGTTCATGATACCCCTGGCTGTCCGTCGACTTCATCGGTCTCAGTCTTTCCATCTGCTTTCTCCACAGTCTTTGCGTCATCCTTGCCGCCCTTCCTCTTGGGAACCTTTGCATGCCTCTTCGCATGCTGCCGGAGCTGACAATTCAAAACAAAACCCTTGCTGCACACCTCACACACAAATTGTTTGTTGCCCTGGTGCCATTTCCTGTGCTGCCACAGCGATGCATACTGTGCAAACTTTGCACCACACTCGTGGCAAGCATGGCGCTTTTCCTCGTCGTGAAGCTGCCGATGGCACCGCAAGTATTGCCGTTTGTTGAAGCCCTTGCCACATACGTTGCACTCGAACGATTTCTTGTTGCTGTGCACGAGCTGGTGGTCATTGAGCTCAGCCCTGAGGAAGAAGGCTTTGTCGCAGTGGGAGCAAGGGAACTGCGGCCCGCTGTGCTTGGCCACGTGCCGCGCCCGCAGGTGGGACGACTTGAAACTCTGACCGCATATCTGGCACGAGAAGCCGTTGCTGACCCTGTGAGACTGAAGGTGGCGCTGCAGATAATGACGGAATCGGAACCCTGCATTGCACACTTCACACTCGAATCTCTGAGGCACATTGTAATGGTTTTTGCAATGCTTCAACTGGTTCTTCCGGCTGCTGTAGACCCGAGGGCATATTAGGCACTTGAACGGCCTGGGATCATTGGCATGGGAGAGCTTGTGTGACATCAAGTGCTCATATCTTTCGAATAATTTGAAGCACATGATACACTCATAGCGCTTTAAGCCACTGCTATCCTTTGGCACAATTTGCGTTTCCTTTGCGCTCTCCACGTGCTGACGTCCTTCATTCACAACAACCTGTGCACATTCCCGATTCAACCCTGAATGCACTGCTGCCTGAATATTGCTCTGAGCATTTGACGAACACTTGGAAAGAGGCGGTTCAAATGTACAGATGGGAAGTCTTGAAATGTGCTCCAAATCCCTTGACAAATCGCAAGCAGGCATCACGACTTCTTCCCCTTCATCACACGGAGTGAGGTTGCACCGTTCACAGACGGTGTGGACAGGGCTTGCATTTGCCATGTTACCACATGACAGTGAATAACCTGGAAAAACTAAGGAGGGAGGAGCTCGGTGCTCACTGTCGCCACTCCTTGGCTCTCCACTTGATGAATGCAGTTCTTGGACGAATTGCCCTTTCTTACTTGAAGCAACCACATGGGCCTCCTTCATGGTGCTACAGCATTCGACATTGCTCAGACCGGCACCAGCACGATTCATGAGCCCACCATCCTGGTATTCATCATTTCCCATGCTAACCATTGTAATTCCATTCTCTTCGCATCCTGCACTCGAGTCAGCATAGTTTTCCTTGGTCATGAACTGTAAACAATGAAAAAGCAAAGGGTCTGCATGGAATTGGAAATTAAAGAAACCTGGCATAAACAATTTCAAAAAGGTTTCGGTCCCACATAATATAATAGACAATAAGCAATAACAACTGAATTTTACCTAAAAGCTCTTGCCAAAATGTAACTAACAATACTTAATTGTTAACATAACTATGAATTTCTGCTAATAAGTCAATTATCAGGCAAAGACATTATCTGTACCACATAATGTCAAAAACGAGGACTAACGCTGACCATTTACTATCACAAACTCCAAAACAATGGTGGTGCCATAATCAGCTTATGGTTTAACATTTACAACTCGTTTCCCAATGTAATTATCTAATTTAATAGTTTGTCACAAGTGAAAATGGTAATTCCCATCTTTCGTAATGCAATTGCATGTCAAGGGTTGCTATGAAGTGGCAAGCCTTAAGAGGCAAGCCCTTCCACTTTGATGCTGTGAAAGATCTTGGTCGCTCTGCTGACCTGTGGAGCTGTGCTGGAGAGAGCAATGATACTTTCTCCTGTCACCTACTTTAGATAGAGCAAGAGCTAGGAATTAGTTGGAAGGTAGTCCCTTTCCTCAATTCAAACACCACTGACTCAGTGAGGGGTTGGCATTTCAAGTGATGCTATCACGTTAAAAACACTACTGAGGAAGGCAATGGGAAGTCACCTTAATTATTCCCATGAATCAATCAGTGATGGGCACACAGGTTGGATGTGAACCTACAGGGCAACTACAGGATCCTTGCCCACAGTGGAGAAAGCAAAACCCCTGCAGTAGCCATCATACAAAATCCTTGCACAGTCAAGGACTGGGTGAGGCAGGATGGAGAGACTGCGGGGATTATTGGAGTAATAGTTCGAGAGTTAAATGCATCCTACCAAGCCCACTGCATAAAATTTATACCTTCAAGTTCAAGAATATAACACCAGTAATATTAAAGGAGATGTAAAAGGTGTACAGAGATGAATTTCAAATACTAACCCATGAGCAATGCACGTAACCTGCAGTCAAAATTCATTTTATTCAATAGCATTACATATAGCTTAAAAACCACAGCGTTTTATGATCAGGTGCATCATGGTGTATTTCTTTCTTGATTGACTAATTGATGGGAACAACTTGGCAGGCATAATGGCCAAATAATAATATTTTCCAACAGATAAAAATGTATTACCGACCAGGCTTTGATATACGAAATCATCTCCCTAAAAATGAACCAGAAGATGATGTAGTGGTCCAAAACGTGGTAGATTATAAATTCATTATTCAGTGGAAAAGCACTTTACAAGAAATACTGCCTTGTAATTTTCTTGTTCTATCATATAAGGCATTAAGCTATGCAATTTGGAGCTCAAAAGACATGGGTAGTTTTGTGAGCAGTCGGAGACCGATGGTGGGAGAATTGAATTGGCTTACTAAGTCCCCAGACCACAGTAAACAACCTGAAGGTTGACTTTTTTGGTTAATGCAGAGCCCTCACCCAATAGGGTGGGTATATTCGTAAGGCCAGGAAGGGGGTCAGCTCCTTCTCATGTGCCCTCTGTGGCTTCCCTGGAAGTTTGATACAGGGTGAAGATCAGGGTACCCAGCACCACTCCCTCTGGACTATTGTGCCCTCACTAATCTCCAAAAGATACTTTTTTCCAGTTTTTGCAGAGCATTTCAGGAAATATCTCAACATGATTTTTATCTGGATTTTGTGGAAATACCATGAAAGCTGAGGAAGAAATAATATTTTTCAAATCAGAAAAAAAAATCTTCTTCAATTTTGATGAAGTCCAAATTTACCACTATAAGTAAAGAAGTATAAAATACTTTTTTCCAATAAATCCTAAAATTAAGCATCTTCAGAAAGAAAGCCTTGATCTGCCATTGATTGTATAAATGATATAAAAACTTCCTCGATGTAAATTTGAATTCATGATGAATTTGAAAAATGTCATCAGAAGTAGAAAATATTATTGGGATCTGAGGTTAAACATTAAATTTCAAACAAAGAAAATTTAGCCAAAAAAGGAAGGAACTTGCACATGGAGTAATAGCTGAATTTATAAGAGATTTGAAGAAAAATTTCACATAAACTTTAACTTTCATGCTATTGATACTGCTATTCCATCTTTGGATGAAAATTCAACTACTGTTCTACAATTAGTCAAAAGTTTGGTTTCCATTAAATTTATGTACATTGTAACATTGATTCAAAATGTCTGAGGTTGAAAAATAATTTAAAACATGATAATTTCAAAGATAGTGAAAGAATACATGAATCTAGTCTATTACAAATACAAGTAACAGGAAGGTGAATTCCTGAAATTACTGCTTTGTTAAATATTGTTACAAATATAAAAAAACTATTTAGAAATAGTATTTTCCATGTCCTTATCGCTTTATGAATATTTGTAACTGCCAATATTGGCAAGTTGAAAAAGAAATTTTTCAAAAATGAAGCTCATAAAAGAGTACACACTCACTCTATGCTGGCTCAGGAACTCACTCACTGAACTGATTCACTGGTCTAGCTACAATATTTATGGGCCACGAAATTGTATCTATTCAAAAAGATGAATTAATTGGGAACTTCATGGTTGAAAATGCCTGAAAAATTAATTGCTGATAATTTTTGTACTTGAGATTTGATAATTTTCCAATACATACACACACATACTATAATACACAGAAGCGTTACTTAACAAAAGTATTACCTATTACCATTTTCAAGCATCTTTAGGACTGATGGGCTTATCCATGGTTCCAGGGGCTTGTTAACTCTTTCAGTGCCCGTCTATCTGTGGGGCTGATAGATAGACCGGCTGGCACTTAAGGGTTAAGACTGCAAAGAATGCCATTTCACTCCCACCTTTACTTTTCTGTGTTTTGCAAAGCTTTTGTAGACAATTTTTGAGTATCTGTTATGCGCTCTTATCATTTCTGACAAATTTTCATGATGCAAATGAATTGTATACATACACTTTGGTTATTTGAACATAGAGTTATTGTAGGGTATCTTCCTTTCCTCTGTAGCAGATGCCATATCAGTGTAAGCTTATATCTAAGCTTACGTTTAATCATGCATCTCTGTATTACTTACAAGCTCGTCTTTGTATTACTGTAAGTTCGTTTTTGCAGCAAGCACTTCTTACCTCATCCCTCTCCAGTCATTACCACTTTTCCGATAACGCATGACAATTAATTTCAATGGAAATGAAACATTTTATCTTCGCTCTGGTATGGCATTCTCCATAGAAGCCCTTTTGGTGTTGCTCCGTAAAGACTAGCAGTGACAATTATTACTCAATTATTCATTCTGTTGGGCTTACTTTGCCAAAAAAACAACGAATATCTTCTTCCTAGAGTTCCCTGTTTCAAGACTTGGATGGAGGAGAAGTAGTAGCTGATTCCCAGGAAGATTATGTGTGTGGGACTCGAGTACATATTTCGGTACATTCAATGTGACTATTTTAAAAATAATGTCAGAAGCATTAAATTGTTTGTGTGACAGTATTAGAAACTAATTATGACAAAATTATTAATGTAAAAAAATCATTAATAACAAATTTTCTAATCTGAAAGAAAAGTTTAAATTTTTTAATTTTACAATAATATTTTTTTCCTAAATATGTAGACGAGAAAACAAAATCATTGAATTTTATTATCTTACCTGTAACTATTTTAAATGTTTACAAACAAATTAGCCAATACACATTCACATTATGCTTTACATATGTACATTTCTAAGTGCAAACTGACAAATGCATCAAAAAGGCCCGGGAATTTATCACATAATTCAGGTCAAAGAGGCTGACACTAAAAGGGTTACCCCGTGGGGGGGTTGGGGGGGTGACGGAAACTTCATTGAGTGACTTCTCCACCAACCCACCAGGATGTAGAGGGTGAGGCCCCTTGGAAATCCAAGTGCACCCTGACCTCACTGTGCTGCGCTCACCTGCTGCACCCCCGCCCTCCTCCAGCTCTCCTTCAATTCCTGCTCCCACTTGCCTCTCCTCTGCTCCCTCCCCTCCCTCTTCCCTCTCTCTCCCAGCTGCGCCCACTTCCACCCCCTCTCCAGTGCATACAGAATCACTTTTCAGAAGTTATTTCTCTTTTTCATTGCTAACTGGGCACCCAAGAAATATGATTCAAATATTTGATGCTCAATCAATTTTCAGAAACACAGAAACATTAAATACCTCCTGGGAATAATCAAGGCAACTTCTCTGGATAGCCATCCTCACCGGTGGCTTTCTAGTGACATCTCTGTGAATGTTAGGGATTATAAAAAATGCAATAGTATTTATTTTTACAAATATCCATGTGGAAATAGTTATAGGGGACGTAAACATATGTAAAGGAGAACACAAGGCTATTGAAGAAGAACAGTGTGATGCCCTGGAATTTTTCTCTCTGGCCAGGTCTTCAGCTTAGGAATGCTATATTGAAAAAGGAACACAAGGTTCAAATTCCGGCGGTGTTGAATATTTTTCAGAGGTATCTCGATCCCTACTTGAGGTGCTTTGTGGAGGGCACTTTGAGTGAGTACGCCGTCCGTCGGATGGGACGTTAAACTGCGGACCCCTTGGCGCCTTTCGTAAAGAGTAGGCTAATGCCGACGCCAGGTTTCTCTCCACCCTTCATCCTTTCCTGTCCATCCCCTATGGCGCAAATGACCTCAGCTGTTGGTCGCCTCCCCTCAAAACTACTACTATACTTGTAAGTTAAAAGGGGCTGGAGCAATACAATATAGATGGGCACATTTTGGCATTATAGGTGGTGGAGACCATTGCAACAAGCAAAATGTTCACGAAAAGTTTCACTTTAAGCTAATACAATAGCTAAAGAATGAAAAAAATGTCTGACTTTTTTCCGAGCTCTAGTTCTCGTATTGAATATATAGTAAGTAAGAAAAACATACATTAGAGCGGGTGGAGCAATTCATGTATTTGGGTAGTGTATAATGGTGCACAATAAAGACATCATGTGATGAACTGTACCAGGGAAAGAGGTGGCTATCTACGAGACATAAGGATTTAAATAATGAAGATTTTAAAAAAAGGTTTGCAAAGACTTAGAATTTAGAAACACATTGAGCATACAACTGAAAAGATCTCGTAAGATATGTATTTTGTCCAGCACTTCTTATCACAAAATGACAACCATGCTGCTCTCCACCCGACTTCCACCCTTTCTTGTGTCACTTGGATCAAATATCCTACAATAGAAGCTAGGTTGGGATGCCCCGTTGATATCCGTTATATTGAGGATCCGTTGGGATGGCCGTGCTGGGTGAAGAAAATATAAAAGATTACCACAACATGTCATCTGCTAATGATACTGGTTCGAAGAATGCTGATGAGGCAAAGACATTGGCAATTTTGCTGCCTCCGTTGAGCAGCTGTGGACCCATGGAAGTTGACAAAGTAATTGTAAAGTGAACTCTGCAAGGAATTGAGGTTGCTTTTTTGTCCACAAGTATCTTCAATTTCAGAAAGGCATGGCTTCAGTTCCAATGTCCAGCAGAAATTTGTTTCCATTTCAGGATTTGCAAGGTGGAGAAAGTATGCTAAGGATTACAAATATGGCACTTTTTCCGACCAAGCCTCGTGTAATAACACCCATGACTATGTCCTCTAGATGATCATATACCCTATCAACTTCCTCATCCTTATGATTTCTGGATGGCATTTAAAATAAGGGTTTTCTCCCAGTAGTGAGACCCTTTTTGATTTGATGAGTGATTTTTTTCGTGAATGAGTCTCCGTAGTCCAGGGGGTAGAGCGTTGGACTCCTGACCGGAGGGGCCCAGGTTCAATTCCCTGGCAAGTCTCCGGGCACCTGCAGCTTCACCCAAGCTATGTGATTTTTCGGGTACCAGATCTTCCTGGGAAACCATAACCTACACAGGGTAAGGAACTGGCCCCCCTACCCTGATGTGTGAATTTTACACGCCGTCGTACTGGGTGAACTCTACCATCACCTACCAAACCGACCTTCGGGTTGATTACTGTGTTTATGATTTTTATGGTTTTCCCGAGTGCTCGTGAGTGTGTCAGCTCTTTGCTTGTCTCTGGCGTAGAATTTACTCCCATAAACGGTTACAGATAGTGTATATCTGTTCAGAAACCCAGGTGTCCTTGACAAAGTCCCTTTAACCCAGTGAATGATCCCAATTGGGTTCGAGTGTTTGGGTCTGCAGTTGGTCATTGGCAAGGAAGTAACAATCTACTGCAGAAGGGTGCTCTGGTTGAGAGTTTGTGGTTGGTCATTGTCGTGGAATTTCTTTCCCCACAAACCATCACAACAAAAATTTTATTTTCAGAGCAAGACGAGTGGTGCTCACTTAATATATCTAAGGCTGCAGGAGATTTCATTTTATTACATTTTCTCTCTGTTAACTACACTTCTTCCTACTTTTTAGTTCAATATCACAAACACTCCTCGCTGACTCTCTTCCCCTAAACAATATATCACTCCAATAATGCCCGCTATCCTTTTATCTCACCTTGCCCTTCCACCACGTCAAGCTCTTAGTCCATGGGGAGGGACAATCATAGCGCAAGAAAAAATATATTTGTCGTGTGGTGCTTTCGAAGGTGCTGTGTAATATTTTTCAAGGCTTATTGAAAGTGTATCTTTGAGAGGGCGTTGATCTATAGAAAGGATAGATGTTTTAAATTAAAATATGTAATGGAATACAATTACAATACACAAAAACTACCCAAAGGAGGCCACCGGTAAATAAAATATTTCAACTTAATTTATCTTACAATCCAGTTCAAATCAATTAGAGCAACTAGATGCCAACATATTTGCATGAACCAGATGGAAAATGAATAATGCTGACAAGGCAAGGGCTACTGTACTAAGGGTTCCATGGAAATATTTTCAATAGGAGAAAGATGAATAAAATGGCAAGAAAAGAAATGATCCATCACATGCAGTTGTGAGAAAGTAAGGAAGGGAGGGAGTAACTTGACACATTCTTTTTTCTGCTACTACTGTCAGTCACAAACTGTTAAAAAATCAATTGTTTGACTACAATGTTATAAACACTATGATCAGAGCACAAATTTAATGATTAAATCTCACATATTTCACGTCTGTTTCTTCGATCCCTGAGAGATCATCATCTGCTGTCAACGGGTCATTGTTCGACATCCTTTCACTCCCGCCATCCGCCATTTCCACTGAATCGACTGCTGGCTCCAGCTTTGGCACCAGCGGGTCCTCATTTGCCTTGCATGATTCTGCCCCTCGGAACTCATTCCCTTCAATGTGATGTTCATCGTGAGCATTCCAGCTACTTCCATTGGTCGAAAATGGGTTATAGTCTGGGGTCAGGGGTTTGAAGGGAGACGGTGGGGTCAGCTGAATGTGACTGTTTGCTGATGCTGGTAGGTGAGCTATTGGCATCAATAAAACAGCATTAGGTTTCTGTGAGGCATTTGCAGATATGCTGATATTTTCAGGCATCAGGAATATCTGAAAAGACTGAAATAAATTGAAAATGGTAAGTACAATAGTATAACTGTTATTATAGAGTAGAATTCAATTCAAATTGCAAACAATAAATTCCCTGAATATTCAAAAATAAAAGGGATTCCTATTCTGTGGGTCAAATCACACTATCCATTAATGTTTGGTCAGGGTTTCTACATAACATAAAAGAGAAGTGCATTAAAAACATTTTGAACCAAACTTCAGCATAAAAAAATCACTTTTCACATTGGGCGAATATTGAGCCAGAAACTGGGCATGTTAGATGCAGAGAGCGAAAGCCTACTAACAGGTCAGACCCAGTAAATCCTAGTCATGCTTCTGAGCAAATCGACCTGCACCCAAGCAATGTGATGTTTCCAGTACCTGGGACTATTTTCTCAACCCTATAAATCATTTTTAAGTCCTCTGAAAATCAATGTAAATATAAAATGAAGCTTTCTTAAACACTCTTGGGGATCGAGATGGTGCAGTGGCTAATGAACAGGCTTCCCACCGAGAGGGCCCGGGTTCAAATCCAGGAGACCAAAATTATTTTTCAGTGGATCCCTAATTGAGTTGCTTTGTGGAGAACACTTTGAGAGAGCATGACGTCCGTTGGATGGGCCGTTTAACTTCACACCCTTTGGCGCCTTTAGGCAGGTGTAGGCTAAAGCGGACGCCAGGTTTCTCTCCACCCTTCCTTTCCCATCCATCCTTAATGGTGCAAATCACCTCAGCTGTCAGTCACCTCCCACACATACTCTCTTCAAAAAGTAGGCCTGTTGAGTGCTCGAACATATTTATTTTCATCAAAAGCACCTACACAAGTGCATATTTTACTTATATTTTGATAATGATTAGCAAATTTTGGAAATTTTTATTAAAATAATTCTGCTTATAATGATGTTTTCCAATTTACTTAGTGATTAACTTAACATTCCTGCTTAAAGTAAACAATGAATTTATATCTAAATATTTATGAGCCTACACACAATCACTCTCTATTGACAAGTAAGCACACCATATAAATTTCCTCATTTGGCACTCTCCAACCATTAAAAATATTTGGAAAATACAAATATACAAAAATAATATATTTTCATCACATAAGTGATGATACTTATGGCATATGTGGCACGCAGTAGATACAATAATGCGCAAATGTCAGAAGAGGTTCAAATTAATGCAATAACACAGGCCAGATTCTTTGTTTGGGCATTTAGGCATCATGGAAGCCCTCGGAGGGATTTATTTTCTTGACAGTTCTCACCAGATTAAATTTTAGGGACCAGTTGAAGGAGAGCTATAGCCTCACCTATCAAAACCAGCATTTTGGATTGATGAAATGCAATTTAAATATCGATGAAATAGCTTCAGATTGATGAACTGGAAGTTTTAGATACAGAACAGATGCTGCACATACTACCTTTTGACTGGCTACTTGGTATGGATAACCCTATTAGAAGCAGAGATCTAAACTCCCGCGGGCACATCCCTAGTGTCACCAAAGGGCAAGTATTCCACCACCTCAAGGCTGTAGTTAATTGGAAGGGGAAGAAATACTAAGTTTTATATTTTAACCGATTCTTTTAAATCCTGTCCTTCAGCAAATTCGTTTCATTTTTAGCCTGCCTTCTATTATTTTTTGGAACATAGTTTATTTTAACAATCAGTACCTATTCAAGGTGTGGTAGGGTGACAAACTCCACACACTGCCCCGAAGTGTTTCTGACAAGAATACTCCATGGATCAATATTGTCCTTTCGTTCATGATTTTAAACGAGGGTAGGTGGTTGTAAATCAGCAGTTGAAAGTTGCTTTCTTATTGTTAGAGTTGTGCACACATACCTGTTGAGGAAACCGATTCTCGAAGGCCACCTTGGATTCAATGCAACTGATTTTAAATAGGCGGAAATCATTCAACTTTCCCCGGCAACTACTACACGTCAACCATGGCCAGCCGTTTACTCTCATCACCTAAGTATTTAAAAATATAATCAGGTTAAGTCGTCGTGGAAAGCCAATATTTAGGTAGACAAATTGGCAATGATAAGTGGCATTGACAAAAATTTGGTCACACCAGGGATATATGCGTTATAATATCATTTACTGTGCGGTAACTATTGGTATAACTATACGTTTATATCCTCTCAAAACCGAAAATATACATTTTCACAGAGTATTAATACGGTTTCAAAGTAAACACGCCCTTGTAAGTAGTTCAACTCACATATACTTACTTTGAGCTGCAGTAACTCCTCAATAGTTTCTTTCACTAAGCAGCCGTCGCTATTTCCTATATCGAATATATCGGCAAGACTCGCACTAGTACACAGACAGAGTCTACAAAACGTAAATTGGTTTAAAGGACCCATACTGCTTTAGCATGGAAACACCTTCGGTACACACCCTTCGTGGACTTTCCGTATTAATCTTGAAACAATTAGTTCCAGCCTCTTTCTGTCAACCCGTAAATTCTATAGGACATGATAAATGTTTTGATTAATTCCCTAGCATAACTGTTGGGAATAACGTAAACACGACAATAGCGACAAAAATAAACAATAAAAAAGCAAATCGAAATATATATGCAGAGGTGCCACAACATACATATTATCTCGGTTCATCCAGTCGTACCAACAGGGTATTCTAAGTTGTGAAATGCATAATCGTCAGCCCGTACTTACTCTGCACGTAGTTAAGAAGACACTTGAAAACGGAATGCATGTGTAATTATTTAGGTAGAGAGATGATGACGACATAAAATAAAACAAGCGTTGGCCTAAAACAATAAGGGTTTAAGAATGCATTCTTTGTAGTCCATAGCTATTAAACTAGCGTTTATGTTGCGTGGGCCGTTCAATATTTCTTAATGAAAAAGAAAGACTGATTATTTTGGGTAGATTTTTATTTTTTTCAAAATATCTCCTTTTAGCTCGATATACTTTTCCCAGTTTCGCTGTTTATTTCTTTCTTCCATGGCCCGGCCAATTTTATTTAAGTAATCCCTTTCAACCCTTGTTATGTCTTACACAGTCTACACACAGATAGCGGAGGAGGAAACCATTCGAGGAGAGAATAATTTCCCAGCAGAAGCCGGCAATTCCAATACAGTTTGATGGGAGGAATCCTACCATGTTGGACATTTCTCAAACGGTAAACACTAACATTCACAATAGGAATCCAATGGTCCACATTTTCTATGATTGCTTGTACTGCTCCCATATTAGTTGCGTATAGCATCTTCTCAGTGCAGTTATGAATGCGTAATTTCGATGCACAGCATTCGTCTTAATGAATTCAGAACTTCCAAATTACTCACAGTTTCAGGGAAGCTTTTTGAATATGATATTCGGTGACTTGTCTTTTAATTAGGGCAAGTTCATTTTTTAAACTTAACCTCGACTTTAATTTATTAATAACTTACGTATATTTGGCGACAAGTTTCTCATTGTCCGCTGATCTTGAAGTTTTAGGATTACAGTTCATACAAAACCAGTCCATATCGCAGTCACTTATTAGAAATTCAATTAGGTTATTAGATAAGTTGGAACACTTTCTATGCCTGTTTTTGTTGCCCAGGCTGCATATTATATACTGCGAGTTGGAATCAATTCTCTCAGAGAAAACTATACAAATTTCACTATCTGTTGTCTTGAATTGATCTTTACTAGTTTAGTAGCATCAGGCGTGATGTAGTGGAAGTCGAACATAATGAATAACTGATTGTAGCACTTTTCCACATAAATAATCTCTATCTTAATAATTTCTATCAAGTGGAAAAGTGCTACGATCAGTTATTCATCATTAGTGGTATTCTACTGTTTAAGGGAAGTCTTGGATTGACACAGACCATACAACTATGTAATGATATTTATATTATCTATTCTAACAAAGCACAACCTGAAATCTGACACTGCAAAAGCCCCTCTTCATTCACATATACTTTCTTCTTCAATTCATTCCATGCCACATTCCTATCATATTCCTGTCCCTTCCGAATTTGCTGACCGTTCTCTCTTCTATCACAATTTTCAACATCAACGCCAATCAATATTCTTTGCAGCCATCTTTCCTGTCTCCTTTGGATTTCTTGCAACAATCCACCATACCATGCCCACACTACCTCATTTTTTTCCTTCCTATCCACTTCACTTTTTCTATCCTTCTCCACACCCATATTTTGAAAAACCCCAATATTCACCCATCACCTCGCCTCAATGGCTATGTTTCTGCATCATACATATCCATGCTCTATATGAAAATTGCCTTCTTTTTTTAAGAAAAAATTCTTAACATCCGTACTCAACGTTGCTGTCCTCCTTGAGAAATCTTCATTTTGGTCCGAAATACTATTGATATAGGTAAACTATTCTATCTGCTCTAGTTTTTGCCCTCCTGTTTTAACATTCAGCTTAGCTTTCTTTTTCTAGAAAATGGCATAATATTTGTTTTATTTATATTTGTTTTCACTGCATACCTATCACACGAACTTTCTGATTTGCTTATTAAACCCTCACATGACAGTGAGAGGTTCAGAGAGATTCAAATTGCTTCTATCTTGTATCAATTGGAACAGTATTTGTACAGGCTTAGTTGAGCAACTCAGTTTTCTGAATTTTTTGGGCAATTTCCTAGACGTTTTTGAGCTTTTCTTCTGTAAAAATATTGACTGTTAACTTCACCAAAACGATAAATTTTATACTGAGGAATTTTTAGCCCTTGGAATAATTTACTTTGTTGCTACTACTTTTAGAAAACCAGTGGGAGTCTGCATGACGAAGAGGCTTTTGTGATTTAATTAAAAGTAGAGATTAATATAGTTCAATTAGGATTGCAAAAAAAAGCATGTGTGGAATTTTTTGGCAATGCAGAAAATAAACAAAAGGCAGTGGGGAGATTAATCAATGAAGTACTTTGTTTTGGTAAGGCAAAAGAGGATCTTCCTTGTACCTCAGATACTTTATGAAATTTCATTTTAAAGCTGTGGAAGGGAATATATTTTCTGAAAAAGTTGATGCTGCCCATGATGAGAGTATGATGCCAAATCTTCCTCAAAATAATTTTTAAGTTAAATTTCATCATCTGTGAAGAGGTAAGAGTGCTCTTCTATCTTCTTAATTTCATCATATCATTCTATTTCCTCCATGCATATACGCTTGGCTGAATATGACCACACTAAAATCACAGATTTCACGGTGCAAGATTTTTTCCCAGTAACCATCCCCCAAGTGTCATTCCACTGCTTTCAGGATACGCTCTTTGGTGCCACTTTCAGATCCTCAACCGCCACTACAGTAGAATTCAGGGCCTCCTTGGCCACTGATTCAGCCTTCTCATTTCCAGTAATACCCATGTACCCTGGGACCCTCACCTTATCACTCTTATCATGGAGGGTGAGGAGAGAAAACAGCATTTCCTGGGTAAAGGGAAGAAATGGGGTCCAGTTTCAACTGCATTTGTTTTCTGCATGGTATGAGCATAGTTCTATGGTCAGCTCCCCATGTTGAATGGCTTGAGAGATGTGAAATACTTCAAATAAAAAACCTGTCTTAAAACCAAACATGCTCATGCCAATTAAATCAGTAGTATGGAACCATTCCAAGGAAATTGATACTTCCTACGCAGGGAAGGTTCCCTTAAATAAGATGCAATGCTGGTGGAATAAAATTTCTTGCACCCAGTAAAAATGTGTGCATTTTGTTTCCTCAGTGGATAAATGAAAGCTGTTGGATCAGGACCACTCTTCCAACCTGTTCAATGTCAGCTGGGCCACGTGGCCGATCTTGAAAGACCGGCAAAAAATTGCTAGGCTGTCAACCCATACTAGGAACCCATAACAGGTGTTCAGATATACTCCACTGATTATTACATGGTATCACTGATAGCTATAGTGGACAATGTTACCCTTAAAACAGAGCCCTAACGGACTCCATTTATCTGTATAAGAGATAAGTGCTAATCTATTCTGACCATAAATAAGTGAAGAGTTAGACATTTTCAATAAAAATAGCAAAATTTCCCTAAAGCTCCATTTGTGTAACCTGCTGAGAAGTTGACATCACCAAACTCCATCTGGGGTTTTTTTATTAAAAATATGACTATAGCATGTTGCTACATGAGGAAGGTTACCTTGAATGTTGCCTACAGTGCAGGCCAACTGAGCAATGGTTGAACTACCCTGAAAAACACCTTGAATATCAGAATGAAAGTTTCACCAGTCCAGGTATCAAACTAGTTGGTGATTCACTATCCTTACTTTGAGTTTTCAGATTTAACTAGTTGGAGCACAGTAGTTGCTGAGTTCCAGTCTCCTTATCCACCTTTGGGATTGGTATCATGATAGATCCCCGCCACTGGTCCAGCAACTCTCCTTGTTCCCAAAGTTATGTGGAGGCAGCTAGAGCATCATGGAGAGGAGACTGGGGTGGATATTTATTAAGAAATCATTATGCACACGATCAACAGTAGGGCTTGTTGATTTCACCCTGGCTATAGTAGATCGAAATTCTCACATTTTAAATGGTTTGTTGTTAAAATGTGTGGAGTGCCCTTTTGGAAAATCAAGCTGCTCCTTCTAAGCATGCCTCTTTGCTATTGCACAGAGTGGGTGACTATTCAAGTTGCTGCTGATGGTAACAACGAACTGCCCAAATGTTTCTCTAAAAATAATAATGTTTATTGGTTCCTATGAGACATGTTTGTTACAAGCATGGAACACGTCACGTTGCCTGCACATATTCTTTGCAGACATCACAGAGTGGGTATTACTGAGTTAGCATGTATCTCAAAATAAAAATATAAGTAGTGTACAGAGTAAAACCAAAAATAGGTTTGGGCAGCAGTAGCAAGAGTATTCTCAATAGTGCTTCCAAGAATTTCACACCAGCATATCCAGGGTTATTAGCAAACATGAATGAGTTGTGGGAAGTCATTCTAAAGTCATCTCTTGTGCTCTACCTGTGTACATCAGCATGGGTTTGCAGTGTGAATATTGCTTTGTTTGGCTGCCCAAATATTAAATGTAGTGAGGACTCTAGAACGCTGTTACACATTTTCCTTTCCGTCGTTGTTAATGTCGGGTCGAATTGGCGAGAGCGTCATCCAGTGCACCCACCCCACAGACCCGGCTCAAAACACTCGTCTTAATATTCCCAAAACTCAAAAAAATCATTGCTGGGTTGGAGATTTGACTACACAAATGACGTCATTCAAGAGGAGGAACAATGGTTTTCGACGCATTTTGCTGATTCCTACAATGACAGCCTTCGAAAGGTCAATAAACGATGCAAGAAATGTAGAACTCTTGGTGATGACCATTTAGAGAAGAATTTAGAAGAACAAATAAAAATTAAGTTTCTATTTCGATTAATTTCAGTCATAATTAAAAGTTGAAGACATCCCCTCGTATTTTCAGTTATTTGGTCGTTTGTTGCAAGTAGTTTTCCCTCAGCACTGACACAGATTTCATTTTTAAAAAAATTTATTGATTCAACGTAACTGCTGTTGTTCTTCCCGGAAGGAACTTGGTTATCCTGCCATAGTCTTTCGTAACTGACTTAAGTTGTGTATATCAATTACCCGATCATGGTGAAGCAATTCAAAATGTCCTCGTCAGTGTTACCAGTGTACAAACCAGTCGCGATTTCGTTCTCCCCGAGGTCCATCCATCCCTCCACACCCCGCATAGAAGCATTTCCTTCGCCCCTTGTCCCGCTTGCTTGCGCCCTCCGCCGGCGTCTCCGCGCATGCTCCGTGCTGGACGCCAAATTTCATTCGAAATTTGGTCTTTCTTTCGTGGATCAAGCCATCGATCTCAGATTTCATTGTTTCCCTTCGGGACGATTTCTTTGAAAAATGGAATTCCTCCTCCATTAATGACGTCGCCCATTTCATCACACAATCGCTCCACTGTTTTTCCATTTCCAATTCAGCCAGCTACAATCCGGTTGATGGGCTGGCGTTGCATTGTTTCTGAATTATTATGTTTTAGTTCGTCAACCTATTGGACTTACTGTCATGCCATTCGTCCTTTCATCTTTCCTCCCAATCCTTGGCATTATCCTTAGTAATTTTGGAATATAATTATCTCTGACATGGCTTGAGCCAAATGTGTGTCACCAAGTCCAGTTGAACGCCACGAATTCCCGCTTCTTGAGTAACTCAAGTGATTTCCTTACTTCCTCGAATCCTGCGTCTGGCCATGCATTGGTTCCTCCGATGTTTCCCACATCCGTCCGCTTGGACCACATACTTGGGCACTCGGTCGCTCTGACCCCTCCCGCGCCCTCTCACTCCGCCCAACTTCCCCCAATCTTAAGCCTCCCTCTCCCGGCCGTGTGCCCCCAGTATCCCTCTTCGTTCTCTAAATCCCCGCCAACATGCCTCCAACAACTAGGCTATTGAGGAAAGGAGGGGTAGCAGTTCTTTCTCATCCATTCTGAGACTCGATTGAAACTTTTTCCAAAACTAGCGAAGATACCCGGCTAATACCGAGCCCATTGACGCCATCAAAATCACCTGCGGAATTAATACTATTACCTGATTGAACGAAGGCAGTTTTTCCTGTTTGTAAGGGTTCGCTCCAACTTAGTACCCTACCTAAAAAATAAACGAGACATTTATCTCCAAATTTATTTGCGTTTCTCCACATAGTCTCTTTAGCAATTGATACACTTTTTTCAGCGATTCTCTTTTGACTTTTTCAACCCTTTCAAATAGTATCTCGTGTCTTTTTCCCCAAAATAAACCTTTTCGTATGGGAAAACCTCCTCGTCCGATGAAAATCTTTGCCCTCCAAGCGAAACTTTAAACAGGAAAAAGTCGCTGGGGGTCAGATCAGGTGAATACGAACGGTGAGTGGTCAACCAATTCGAAATGTAATTCTTAAATTTAGCCATGGTGACTGACGAAGTGTGAGTTGCGTTGTCCAGTTGCGTTGTTCTGATGGAAAAACACCTTCTTGTTCTTCTTAAATGCAGTCGCTTATTTGCAATCTATGCCTTCAGCTTGTCAATTAATGATGCGTAATATTTTCCCGTTACTTTTTAAACTTTTGAAGATGATCGATGAAACCTATACAGTGACTGTCTCAGAAAGAAGCCGCAATCACCTTCCCGGCTGATGGAACTATCTTCGCCCTTTCGAATTCAACTGTTTTGACCGTTCTTTTGTCTCAAGAGTTTATTGTTGGTTCCAAATTTCATTTACAGTCATGAGCCGACGAAAAATATCTTACTCACTTCGCGTACGCAAAAGGGCCTTGGAAATGTTCATTGGACTGCGCTTTTGGTCCAAAGTGAGCAAAGGCGGCACCCAACGCGCGGATAGCTTACGCATGTCCAATTCTGCATTCAATGTATGGAAAACAGCATCATCTCGATATGTCCGGACCCGAAGTTAACTGAACTTGGCCAACAAAGAGCTAGCCCACGACTATCTACCGGCCGTTGGAGCTCTAGATTTTTCAGTCATACCAACGTAAATATTTTTGAACGAAGTAACTAAGTAAATCCCCTAAACTATGGCAGTAATCCGACTACAACGGACATATTATACTCAGCGATACTCCCTGTAATCACTTGCAATTGCAAGACCGGGATGAATTATGTAGTATACGATATAGGGCCCTAGAGAGACAACTACACTGAAGTTAGCCCAAGCGGGAGGTCGTCTGTTATAGCAAAAACTAAGAGGTCGTAACGAAAACGTTTTCGACAATATCTGCTCAACTAGAAAAGTAATTTTCTTGAAAAACACTCGGCAATCCCTGCTCTATCACAACGTAGGAATAAAACCCACATCCATAGCCTAATTTAGCATCCAGGGCCCAGTGCAGTCACCAGAGTCGCCCTTTTACACCAAAAACAAGAAATTACTTAACAATATCTCCTAAACTAGAACATTTTTTTCCTAAAATTTGGCACAAACACTAACCCCTCTTTCCTCTATATTCAGCCTTTCGCTTACCCCATGCTCATGGCCTAGTATAGTAGCCAGGGCCCACCAAAAGTGACTCCGACACGACACTGAACTTGGCCCATGGAGATAGGTTTTTTCAAGTTTGTTCTTTTATGTACTCGATATGCTCTCTAATACGACCGTTTTTTTCTTCCTCAGTGTCACATAGTAGACCAATTTTTTATGAAAAACACACCATTTCAGCAATCTGTTTCTTAATTTATTACTTACAGGTGTTTTTTTTTTCATTTTTCCACCATTTTCCGGCCACGGATTCCTCATTTTCACAGTTCCCCCTGATTCTTCACTTCACTCCATTTTCTTTCTCTGGTGCCTTGAGCTGCGAAGATGGGATTTGATGAAAAGTTTTTAGAAGGTATGTATGGATAACTTTTTTTGTATTATTAGTAGTATTCATTAATACATCACGGTCTTAGTATATCTTACAGTTATTGCACATCACCCGAAGAGGTTACTCGCTAGATGCGTTTCTCTTTGTGCTTGAAGAAGAAACGAGCGAAAAAGAGATCGCCGGGAGTCATATGAGAAACCGCTTGCCCTTTCCCTAAATTAAAAAGGGAGCATCTCCCGAAACCTACGGTAAAATAGAGGAATTTTTTCAACATTTGTTTTTTAGTTTTTTTACCCTTATGAAATCCGTTAATATTTCAGTAGCATGAAATTGTCTTGTTGTAAATAAGCATATTTAATCTTCCCAAGTCATTCCGTCCCCTGCTTCTTCAGATAGACGGAATGGACCGCAGATCCTATTTCATCATTCCCGCCTCCCTTTTCCTATTTTTAATTGTTCCTACGCTATCTCTTCTGAGGCTTTCCGTCCCCCGCTTCTTCAGATAGACGGAATGCACTTCAATGCCTATAGAGTCATTGCCACCTCTCTTTTCCTATTTTTATTGGTTCCTACGCTCTCTTTTCTGAGGCTTTCCGTCCCCCGCTTCTTCAGATAGACGGAAAGCACCTCAGTGCCTGTGGTAGTAGGTTAATGTATATAATTTTGGTTAACCTTTGTATTGGAGGAAATTCAACAAAATATAATCGCCTGTCAACTTATAATGTGCCTTCAAAGCTAAGACGATGTACAACCAAGGGATAGCCACAAGGCCAATTAATCAGCTGTCGGAAATATCGAGTAATTGAACATCTAATGTTATCCATTTAGTGCACAGTATACACGACCAAGCCATATTTTCGTAATCGGAAGCGGTGGCAATTTTATCTAAGCAAGAAAGATGATACCATCGGGAACACACATCGCACGCGACCGACGCTGTACTTCCACGGATTTTACCCCGATCGCACAAAGGGCATATTTCGTTAACTCTAGGGAGGGACTGTAGTATATTTGTTTTAATTTTGTTCCGGTACTCAAACTTCGGTCGGCATCAAACTTTTGTTCAGTTCCCATATTTTTCGCTATCTGATTTATGAAAAAACACGTATGCACCCCACATCTCTCTGTTTGCCGAATGGCACCCTTATTTCTCTCAGTTTGCTGGGACGTATTTTTTCCTTACTTAACGTATTCCGCTTCTTCAAGATAGCCGTGAATAAATTGTAATGCCTGGCATAATCCATATCCGTGCTGCTCAATGGACCGAAATAACTGAATCCGCGCGCGTTGTAGAACATTAAGAGAATACAAGCATATCATAACAATCATGGAAATACTGGGAGAGGGTGCAACGTGACCAAACCAAAATCACAACATTAATAATGGCAAAACTGAAATCACACACGATGCCATTAAATATAGGTAAATTTACTTTTGTGACGGAGCTAGCGAAATGACGGAACTGAAATAGGAAGTTGGCTATCGCATTGACATTGTGCCTATCGCTAATTAGCTCAAAAATGGGAACAATTACATTTCCTATATTAAGAACTCCTGCGTAATGTAGAACGCGTTTTTGAAAACCGGGAAGGCGTTTCACGACAGACCCCGTTGCATCTAGGTGGAGATATGGTCGGCTTTCTTTCGACAAGGAAGCCACAAGACGAACTTGCTTCGTTGAAAAACAGTATACTGTTAAAGGGGGTCCTAAGAATTGGATGTATCTCTTCTCATCCTTTTTTTCTGCCATAAATATTTGAATTAATTCATATACGGGATAATTGCTGAGATTCTTTTCGGCTTTGCTCTCCATCCGCGCGCGTTGTAGAACATTAAGAGAATACAAGCCTTCCAAATTCCCACTTTCCAAAGAACCCTCTTCTGAAGATAAAACCGCTATACTTCGGAAAACAGATGGCTTCTCTTTCTTTAGAATTACTTTTGTAGCATCTCTATCTGATCCACGAAGAGGACCCCAGCTTAAACACGGCCCCCAAGAAAGGCTTCCGTAGTCAAAAAGCATTTAATTGATTTCTTAAACGCGATATTTAGTTAATATTAAGTGCATCCAATTAGTTTAAAGGCCACCATTTCAAAATATAACCTGCAATTAACGTGTATATAAGACACAGCACCTGTATTATGGACTGACATTGGATTTTGTAATGTGATATGCCATAAATAGGGTTTATACTATTAATGAGTGAAAATCTAATACAACCTACCAAACCTTCTTTCGGGTTGATTGCTGCTTCGTGAATGGTTTCGCAAGGCAGGTCGAAAATCATAACACGAAGGCACTGCAATAGTTTCATCTTTTACTCACATTTTGAATGGAAATAAATACCCCGCAATCCACCAGAAAGTTTTGTGGCAGGGGGTGCAAGCAACAGGTGGGAAGGGTGAGTGATATAAGGGAGAATAAGGCTGAGGAAGGGAGAAGTGAAAAATATTTGTTGAAAAACTATCAAAGAACGTGCATATCTATCGGGGGAAGACCTTGATTCACATGAAATAAGAATTGTTTACATGACATTCACGCTCGTTCCTAGAATAATGTGTGGCCAAGCGAGACATGAGACCAACTTTTTGAATATTGAATCAATGGTGTTGTGGTATTCATACTACTTCAATTTCCGTGTTTGAGTTAAGATTTTGTTCTCTCTCTCTTTTTTATTTATCCAATCGCCCCATTTACATTAGTGAGCATTTGCATTGTGGTATACTATACCCATATTATTATTTACCCGTATTGCAGTGATTCCACAAACGATCAAAGCACGCGGAATTTTGGGGAAGTCAAGAGTAAATCGAGCAAGCAATGAACAACGAAGTATTCACATGCATTTTTGGAAACGTAACCCAGGCGTGTGCACTAATGCGCCGTGGCTCGTATCCTTTCTTATACATTTATATCTTTCGTATTTCATATACTATGCCAAAAGTGTCATCAACTATTTATTTTATTACCAAAACGTAGCCCCGATACAGCAGAAACGACTTCTTGGGCGAGGCTCACAGGAAAGAAACACATCTGCATTGACCATCGTAGAATACTTGAACGGAGAAACTAATGTCTCAAGTGTGCGTCCTAAAATTTGATTTTCCTTATCAGTATTTGATCCTTTTACCTTATAAACGAGAACAGAGTATATTAAGAGCATACTTAATTTCATTGATGGAATTACAGCTGTTTCTTCTTTAATTCCATAGCTTTCGTTCATCACTTGTTTGTTATTATTGTCATGGTAACAGCTTTGCCGAATGCGTGAATCAAATCAAATAATATGGCGTGCTTCAGAAAGAAACAGCATTTCTTCCACACACAGGCCATAGGCTTTCCAACTGAATTACATGGGGCAAATTCTTAACGGTATGGCTTTTTATTGGCGTAAACAAGGATATGCTGTTTCAGGTTGATAATCTTAGAGAATGCTTGAAATGGAAGAGGAACACGGAAAAGCCTTGTGTGGTTACAAATGTAAGAATGGAGGTTGACGCTTAATTTAAACTACTTATTGTATTCTTTGCAGGCATTCGACGGCATACTATTTAATGTCTCTTCAGGGCATTTAATAATGAAAAAGCTCGTGAGAATTGTAGGCACTGGTGTTCCTTCACTTCGTCCAGCGTATATTTTGAAATTATAGATATCTCTTCCTACGAAAGGTTACTGGACTGAGATAGCAAGCATAGTGTGTAACATTTAATTGCAAATCCATATTTTTGAAGTAATATTTATGTATACATCTTTAAAGGCAGATGTTGCATGCAAATTCATTACATTATTCTGTGGTAATTCAAATGTAACTATTTGGAAAATGCCTTTGAGCCCACCGTGCTTCCTTTATAAATTGACTGTAGACGTTCCTGAGGGCTATAGAGTATTCCATCTCAGTTTAAAACAAACTATTTGCTTGCATTGTGAATTAACAGGTGACAAAGGAATCTCCTGTAACCAAAAGTATTATTTATAACTGTTTGCAATAATACAGCTGCTCTTCGAGGCCTACTTTAAGGTACTTTATATAATTTAACTTCTTCCTGCATATGCAACACATGAAAAGAATGGACGAGTGAGATATTTGCCTTTTAAATTTGGAGAACACCCAATTACATACACACCTAGAATACGGGCTGTGGAGGTAGTCATGTTTTGATGTCTCGTCATCACAAACTCCACTTTACTTGACTGGAGTTTTAACCTGTAGGTAGGAAAGAGATTTGTAAATTGCCCTTTGTGAGGTAATTATGATCTATGTTTAGGGTAGAATTGAACAGGAATCATGTGTGAACTTGCAGCTATAAAGAGTGCTGATAAAAAATTGAAAACACTACTGCATAACATGTACAGTGATCAACCAATATGTTGAGACCAAATTGTTCAAAATAGATTGTGAGAATACCATGATTATTAAGAGAATAAAATTCAATGGTTCCAATGTTAAAGTAAAATTCACTGTATTCTATGTTCTACAGTAATAGAGCTTTATGCCAATTAACTGCCACAAATCCCTTGCTATGATTACGTACTCCTTTTCAATTACGGTGACTGTCCCACGACTTCATTTCTTCATGTTTGATTGACATCCATTGGCTTAGACTTATATTCTTGAACATGCTGTCATTTAAGAAAACCGGAATATTTCAAATGCTATCAATGTACTCAATTTCACACCAAGCTGATAATGATTGACTCCATAATTAGGCATATTTAATATTTTGATACGTCATTCTTATAAATATTCTAAATTAATCAAAACAGAATAAAATAAAATATTAGAGCGATGTAAGGCAACGAGAAGTCTCGTTGGAATTCGAGGGTTTTTTCACCATAATAAAAAATGATTTACGTATTTTCCATCGCTCATTTTAGCAACCCAAATGTGCAAACATAATAAAATAGTAAATTTCATTACTTCTGTCATATTTCCTATAAGAATTAGGAGTTCGAACGTAGTCTTCTTGGACTTCTTTTGATGAATGCACCTAAACCAAAGTATTTCTTTCTTACCTGACTGCTCTCAGTGATCAATCCGTGGAGATTTGTGCGTGGGATCAGCCGTCAGTTAACTGGATGGTGAGTTGTTAGCCTTTAGGCCAGTAATCAGATGAGGACTAATATTAAAGCCACATATCATGTTTTCTTTTATACTATTTATCAAAGTTGGGAGATTGAAGTCGCGTACCTGATCAATGGATGATATTTACAGCTTTAAGGGCCTGAAAACTCCTCAACAATTTAAACAGGTGATAGAATAATTTTCGTATTTTTGTCTCAGGTAATAGTCACATGTTCAAGCAAAGGGTGCAGTGGGAACGTTTTCATTGGACCAGTGAAGATGCTAGAGAGATCTGTGAGACTATATGGGGATCAATATATTGTGTAGACATTAGTTCAGCAAGATCAGACAGAAAGAGAATACGACAGAGATGAGAATTATAATAATAATGCTATTCATTTTGAAAAATGGTAGAACCATATTAAAAGTCATCCATATAATAATTTATTAATATATAAACCTAAGCTCTTAAATGTTATGGAGATTATCATGAAAGAATTCATCAAATGAGTGAAATGGGTGAGTGAGCAAGTAGTCATTTATATGCCCAATTCTTGAAACTCTGGATACGGTCCAATTTCAACTCAGTAGGCAGATATTTATGCAATCGTTTGCTCACGTTATGAAATGTGTTGGAAGTAAATGACAATCTGCAACAAGTAACACTTAGATTTGCTTTATCTCTTGGGGTGTTGCTATGGATGTCAGATCTTAAATGTTAAGTTTCTAGATTAACTCTTACATGAATCAGAGCCTTAAAGATATATAAACTATATACAGTCATGATTCCTTACCTAATAAAAAAAGGTTTGCAGGTATCATGTTGTGGTACATAAGCAAAAGAGCAAATAGCTCTGTTGTATTAGCAAATTTTTATGACACATTTTGGGGGAATGTCCCCAAAACTCAACACCATAATTCAAACAACATTGAAAGAAGGCATGGCAAAGTGTTAAACAATACTCATTGGAAATGAGAAAGCTCAGCTTCCGTAACATATAAAGAGCTCTACTCAGTCAATTTCAGATCTGACTGATGTGGGTCTCCCATTTTAGTTTTGTTAAAATATAAATTCATAATGTTTTAGCATTTTCAACATCAGTAATTTTTCATATATAACTGCATACAAAATGTTTAGTTTTGTGAGTATTTATATGTAAATGAATGATAACAAACCATTACCATCCTTAGCCTGTCTTGGCTTGCTATATCATACCTTTGCATCCCCTAGGTCTCGACATTTTTAGACTGAAGTGGTGTCTTCAGCATACAGAACAGATGTAGGTTTCATATAACAAGGCAATTCATTAATCATGATGATAAAAAGTAGCTTGATATTCTTTATGAAAAGATAGGCATATAAATTATCAAAGGAAAACAAATAAGGCCATGTCTTTAGGAATAATTTAACCCAAGCACTACTGAATATTTAGCAGAAATTAGGTGAATCAGACTCTTGCTAAAACACAATTTTAAAGGTAATCAGATAAGCGACTGCTACTACCAATCATAACCACCATGCAAATGTGAAGCTGAAGGAAAATAGAAGCCATAATAAACAAAGGAGTCTGAGGAGGATGCCAATCGCCAGCACTATTCAACATATATGTAGAAGAGTCGATGAAGGAAGCAAAAGAATTGGGCATCAAAGGAGTCAAGGTGAATGGCAAAGAAATGAACATGCTGTGGTTTGCAGACGATGATCGCAGCAGTAGCAAAGATGCAAGAGGACCTGCAAGCAAATCTGATTGCTACAAACCAAGTACTTTGGGAATATAATATTAACATCAACAAGATGAAATCAAAAATCCTTGTGTGTGAAAGAGAGAAGCTGAATCCAGAGATATCACGATTCGAGGAGTGAAACTAGTGGAATGACGTGGAATCATTCATTTACTTGGGCAGCAATAATAATCTTATGTAGTGACAACATTGCAATTTGCATCGTCCATAATTCAAACTTATTTCATTTAATCCCAATGCTTTTCTTTCCCATTCCTTGCTTACTTAACAATCTTCCATCAATACCTGTCTTCAATATTCTAAAGAGAACTCAAATACAATTGACTAAATCTTTGTTGCAGGCTGCAAAATAATTTCATTTATCCCATAGGCTTAACATTTGAATTATTAAAACTTATATTTTCACAGTCTCTAGGTACAGCATAAAAATCGAGCGCATTAAAACTCCCTGAATTAACTCTCCAAATCTCATGTTTACATTGTTTTGTGAGATGATTTTGACAAATGATTTATCACAAAGCAATGCGTTTGTCGATGCTATTTCTGGAATGCCATAATGCCACGGCATCTGCAGCCAGGCACTCCAATGGCATCAATGGTGTCTTTAAAGAAATAACTTCCAATGTCATTTCACAGAGCCAATTCACGTGGATGTTATCCTTAAGCAAAAAGCAGCTGGTAGCAATGTTTAGGAATTAATCCCAACACCGTTTTATTTATTATCGGGCCCCACTTGTATATCAACACATTGAACCTTATTCATCGTCCCTCTTCAGTTTGGAGGCAGTATTTCCTTCCTTGGGCACCCCAACGCCTTGCCTCATCATTTAAGAAGTGTTTATCGCCATGGCTGAGTTATCGGTGAGTGACCATATACCTCAAATCGCCTCGAGGGCCTCAATTGCTTCGTCTGCGTGTTACACCCCTGGCTAATTAAACACTCCACTCTCAGCTCTGCTCTGTCGACGTAAAAATGTATGCATTCTTTATTCCAGAGCCAGTTATAGGAAAATAAGTAGGCTTCTTTGGAAGGTCCATCAATAAAAGACATTCCTTTTGTGAAGTTTTATTAAGACCTGGAAGAATCAATTGAAACAGTGATCTAAAAATAAATGAAATGTCAATCACTATGAAATGAGAAACTTTACGTGAACAGACATTGAAATAATTTAATATAATGCACATTATTAATGTAATGTGAAAATAAATAATAGATTTCAAAGCAGGTGCCTGTAAAATAGCAGGAGATTAACCTTGAACACCAAGGTTAAGAGCCTACGATCAAAGAGATTCAAGGAAACACAGTAATATAATATTAGACATACGAGGTCTGTTCAAAAAGTATCGTGAATTTTGAATTTCCGCAGGGTTACCTAAATTTTTGATCTTTGATTTTTTTGTGGCATTATGTTGGTACTTATGTCTCTAAATTATTCCGCCACTTTGAATGCTCCGTTACTTTTTGACAGCTATTTTGCTTCGACGTGTTTTGGCTTATCTTCAATTTTTGCCCCTTCCAAAAAATGGGTCAAAGAATCTGTATCAAATTTTGTGTGAAAAATGAAATTGAGAGCGCGGACACATACCAAATTTTGACTGTGGCAAGTGGAGAAGCTACCTTGGACCAAAGAGACATTTATCGGTGGTACTGTTCAGCAGTCATTTATTGGTGGGAATGTTCTCAGAGGGCCGAAAATATGTGAACGAAGAAGAGTATGCCGGACGCCCAAGCACATCAACAGCAGACAAAAACATAGTTGAAGTAAAGAAAATAGTATCGGCCAACCGTCAAATCACCATTAGAGAAATTACTGAGGACCTAAACATATCAATTGGCTCGTGCCATTCGGTTTTTACCAATGATTTTGGTGTGACACGGGTTGCCGCAAAATTTGTACCAAAAGTGCTCAATTTCGGCCAAAAACAGCAAAGCACATTCCACATTGCTGGTGACTCTGTCCGCAATGACCCAAATTTGCCCCAGAGGTTCAAAACTGGTGACCAATCATGGGTTTACTGTTATGACGTGGTAACTAAAGCTCAATCATCCCAATGGAAGCGGCAGCATGCTCCAAGACCAAAGAAAGCGCACTACGTTTGGTTGAATGTGAAAGTTTTTCAAGTGGTTCCCTGGGAACCACTTGAAACCACGCGAGGCTTTTACTTTTAGAAAGGTTCAGAACAAACGAGTTTAACTATGACACTGAAGGAATATAATGGCTCCACACTACTTAGGTAGATCAGACCACAAAGATAAACTAAGGGAGATAGATTCCAGGACAGAGAGATACAAATACTCATTCTTTCCCCGAACAATCAGAAATCATAATAGTAAGCAACCGAAGACACTTTAGAAATATTGAAAACATTGAATTTACAAGTCGGAGCAAAGTTAAGCACTGCAAAGATATTAGGTATACTTTAAGGTGCATGTGTATGTTAGTTGGTAGTTTGAGTGTTTGCATGTGTGTGGGGTGTAAGTGCTAATGCATGAATGTATGCCATTTTTTGTGGATGTATGAATTTGTGGTTTTTGCATGCGGTTTTTTTTTCTTTTCTAAATTACGGGTGGTGTCCTAACACTCCCCGCCACACGCCCTTGCGGCGGCTTGCGGAGTATTAAGTAGATGTAGATTCCATATACTAGCAGCATATTCTAAACGAGGCCTAACCAGCGAAAGATAACATTTTTCTTTCACCTTTTCATCACATTTACCCAGTACTCTTCTGATAAATTCTAATTTTTTGTTAGCTTATCCACAAATTTCCCGTATGTGCTTCACCCACGAGAGGTCGTGAGTCAGGGTGACGCCTAGGCATTTAATTCAATTTACTCATTCCATGTCCGTGTTTCCAATGCAGTAGGCGTTCGGGTGGGAATTGCCATTTTTCTAAAAATTTATCATGACGCATATTTTGAAGTTTACTTTTAATTGCCAAGGGTCGCACCAGCGTTGTATAGCATTATGGTCATCTGAAAATGCTGCTGTGTCCTCAGGATTGCGGATATCACGGTAAACCGCTACATCGTCGGCAAATAAACGTATCTTTCTATTAACCAAGGAGTCAATGTCGTTAGCGTTGAGAAGGAATAAAAGAGGTCCCATGACATTTCCCCGGAGGATAAGCTGAAGTGAATTCAACTGCATCAGATGCTACAGCATCTGTGACCTCCCTTTGTACGCCGAGAATCAGGAAAGGCATTTCATGGTTACCTCCATACAATGGATTAAATAATAAATTTATTAATATATACCCAGCAAGCCACCGCCAGGGTGCTTGGCAGGGGGTGAAAACACACCAGGCTAATGTTGACCCGGATATTTTTACCCATACCGCGGTCGAACAATGTCATTATGATCCCCTATCGTTTGTGGAAAAAATGTCATCTTAAAACTATCTGTTCTACACTTAATCTCCGTAATTTTATTTGCATGATATCTCCTAGGTAGTGTGATTTGGCTAATGCAACATTTTCAACATCATTCCTTGAAGAGACGTCGTTTCAATTCCTGCGAAAGGTTTAATCTTTTATTTCACCTTCGCTCCGCGAGTGATTCCGAGCCTAGCTGCTCTAATATTTTGGATACAGCATTAAGTCAATCATAACAACGTTTTACAAATCTAGCTAAATGAGGAGAATACAAATTTAGCTGAAAACACATTAAGCGCAATATATTCCCTGGACCCGATGAAATATTAGTCAATAATGTATTAATAGAATAATGATGTATGATTAATAATGATATTAATTATGTGCTATTAAAATAATACTATATTATTACAAAATGTATAATAACCTCATCTTCCAACTTTAGGCGAAATCCACCAAAAAAGGCGGTCTGTAGGCGGTCCACCAAAAAAGACGGATTATGTATTGGGAAGATATATTTTATGTGTCAGTTTTTCCAGGTGCAATAAGGGATCACAATTGCATTGTCCGACCGCGATCCAATAGCACTCCATTTGTACTTCTCAACAATTGTCCTCCCCATAGTATCATACTATATTGCTCCCCCATTTGGTCCGCCTCAGTCCCAACTAATCTAAAATCCCTCGATTGCATCTCTCACTTCTTTGCCAAAATAATCAAACACAGAGTCCCACATTTCAGCAATATGCCCTCAAATGCTGTTCTGTCTTCTTTATCCATTTCTAGTCCCCAAAACCGCAGACTTAGAGCTGATTTAAAACTCCTCCACAACACCCTTGACTCGACTATTGACTGCCCTGAACTGCTCTCTCTCCCTTCACTTCAGGATACCAACTCGATCCACTCGCACCCACTCCCTACTCCATCTCCGCCTATTCCTAGAATATCTCTCACTAAAGCGCTCACCTTTACTATTTCACCTCACCTCCCTTCTCAGTTCACTCCCTCCATCCTTTTAATTTACCATGCAATAATTTCACCACCAAATATAACCCACCTTTCAACAAATTAAATTTTTCCCCTCTCCATGTTTGATTCTCATCGTTTACTGTTATGTTGTTATTGTATTTTGTCCTCTCTCATGTTTGTTTTAATTTTTCACAGTCAATTGGTGCTACAGCTGTATGAGAATAATGTTTTAAAATAAAATAAAATACTTGTTGATGAACAACATTAAAGTATAATTTTATAAATACGCATGAAAAATAAATATTTTTTCTAAACAAAGTTTATTTTTCATGTGGATTTACAAAATTTTATTTTGAGATTATTCATCATGGAACAGTTCCACAAAGTTATGCCTGAAGCGATTAAACACACACACGTTTTTGAGAATTAAAATATACTTTAGAATTTAAGAAGAATCTTGATTTGCAATGCACAAAAGACATTTTCAGATGGTATACAGGTGTTGGCATGCCTAGTTAGATTAATCGATGTAGACAAAATATCAACAATAAATAATATTCTGAATAAAAAATAGAAATAGAACATTAGAAACTTAATATTTGTTACTGGCGAGATGATGGTATAAAATGATGTTAGAAGTAGTCATTAAGTAGACCTTGTGGCCTCAGTTTAAAGAATTTCCCCAATCGGCAATACAAACAACTTATGCACAGATATCAACATATGCACAGATATATGCAACATATGCAACAACATATGCACAGATATATGCAAAAACCTGTCATTCTGATAAAAGTACGTCTCAGCCTATGTCAAATAACTGTAAAATTATTGATGAGTATAAATTTTTGGGAATATATTTTGATAAATACCTGAAATGGGACCTGCACATCACAAATCTAAGTAAAAAATTAAATTCTGTGTACTATCTTCTTTCAATTCTGAAACATACTGTTAGTATGGATGTTTTGAAAACGCTCTACTATGGTCTTTTTTATTCTCTTGTATCATATGGTATCATAATATGGGGAAGTGGTTCATCAACTAAGTTAAATAAAATATTTATTATTCAAAAGAAATTGCTTAGGTCCATGTGCAATAAACCCTATAGAGCCCACTGCAGACCTCTCTTTCAAAGCCTTGGCATCTTAACTGTCCCTAGTGTTTTTATTTATAATTCAATAATTTTTGTAAAAAAGAACATGCATCTATTCCCATCAAATAATGGCACACATGCCTATGGGACTAGGACAAGAAATCATCTGTGTGTAGTGACTGCTAGCATGACAATGATGTCTAAGGGACCTCGTTCTCTGTGCATCCAAATATTCAACAGGCTTCCCATTAGTTTAAAAAATGAGAAATCACTCTCTATTTTTAAAAATAAGTTATATATGTACTTAAATGAAAAATGTTTATACAGTGTGAACGACTACTTCAATTCTGGGTAATTCTAATTTTATATTGTGTAAATCCTTAACTATATGTGTAGGTGTAATTTTATTTTCTTTTCTCTGGATAGTAATCCAGTTACTGTACTTCTTGACGTACCCTATACGATTACATAATTGTATGATATTTTGTACCATACTATGTACTTGTCAATTGGGGAAATAAAATTATTATTATTATTATTATCAACACAGCAGTAATTACGATTGAAAATTCTTCCAGTATTTTTGATAACATTTCTATGAGGGATCCTCATGAGATAGGAAATAGGTCAATAGAATCACAATTGATGGCATCTCTCGTAATCTGGCTCATAGGCAAGTAGTAAGTGTAATTTTGTGCGTGATATCTAATTTCAAAGAGTACTTCATACCTTGTGTTATGAAAAGGTACTCTGAAAAATATTGTCCTTAGGAGTTCTAAGGACTCAATCTTGTTTTGAGTAATTTATAAAGAAAAGTTATATTATTAATTTTTCTAGGAGGGAAGATTTAGTAGAGGTAACATTCGTGATAACTATAAAGATCTTTGTGAAAATTGAATTAGCCATTTTGTGCCCAAATTTTCTTTGAACACTTTCAATTCAGTTACTAATGTATATAGTTTTCCCTACAGCATATTGCATTTGAAACAGCAGATGAGGTGCCAATTGTAGCACATTAATTGTAAGATATAGAAAATGGGTAGTTTTTGAAATGAACTGATGGATAAGCTTCCATGAATGATAAGAGACATCACTCACTTAATGCAAGTAATTCAAGATGAAAGATCCTGCTGCACACCATGATTACATCACCAATGCATGTTGATTAATGTCCATCATTTAGAAGTTGCCATTGTTTCACCGAGCTGGCACCTCTTCACACCAAGCTACAGATTTTAAATAAATGATATTTACCGGGTGTACTCTTTGCTGGTGGGCACCAGAGCCCCAAGATATTTGTCCTGCCTCATCAATGGCACAAGTTGCGGCAGAGACCTTTTACCACTATTAGATCTACATTATCTGCCTGCCCTGTTATTGCAAGTAATATATTCTGCGCACACGTGATAAAATTTGTAATTTCTGACCTATGGTTAAAATTAGAGCTTGTAATTCACTACTTGAGAGCCATCATCACTGGCTTTCAATGAGGAACTTGGCAGATTACCACCAACTATTCCTCAGCCATTGCTAACCCCTCCGCCCTCTTCTCATTTGTAAGTTGATGCCTTGAATGATCTGGGGTCACGGGGCAACATGTGGCATCATACACCCACAAGAGCATTAACTCCAAGAAATTCAAGAAAACCAATTGTCACTGCACCTTCTAAAATATCAAAAGAGTGAGTCTAAAAAGAATAAATGATGGGATTTTGCAATGCCATATCAATACAATCATGCCTGCCAAATCCGCTGCCACTGTTTCTTCTGTTATTGGAATAACCAGAGAGCAAAGGCTACATACAGGGTTCGTCCGGAAAATAAGTGTACTGATTTTTTCCCGCCGCTCCAGGCGCGCCCAGCACCGCTCTGACGGGCTGCGATTGGAGGGGGGTATGTTGGCAAGCGACGCTGAAAAAGGCAGTCGGCTCTGAGCTGTGGTGTAATGAGGAGCTCTGTTAACGTGAACCTCCACGCTCGACCCACGTCACGGAACGCGATGCCGAAGTTTTTGGAGCAGCGTTATTCCATCAAATTTGCGGTAAAGCTTGGGAAATCGTCTACCGAAACTGTCGGTATGATTAACCAGGCTTCCGGGGAGTCAGCCATGTCTAGAAACATGATCTTTCGGTGGCACAAGATGTTCGTGGAGGGCAGAGAAGAGGTTGACAACGAACCACGGCCTGGACGCCCATCAACGACACTCACCGACGAAAATGTGCAAAAAGTTCGCGATGTACTGAACTCTGATCGTCGTCCTAGTGTTCGGATGATAGCAGAGCAGTGTAATGTGCCAAAAACAATAGTGCACGAGATTATTAGGGAGCAATTACAGATGCGAAAAATGTGTGCAAAGTTGGTGCCGAAAGTACTCAGTGATGATCAAAGACTCAATCGTTTGGAAATCGCGACACAACTTGCGGATCACTGCAAAAATGATCCACATTTTTTACAGAACGTTGTTGTTCCCGAAGATAAAGAGGAGTTTGAAAGGAACGCGATACGGGACTTTGGACGCCGTCAAAGAGGCCGTGACGACGTGTCTTCGCGGAGCGTTCCAGGAATGGGAACGCCGCTGGAACAAGTGTATCAACTCACAAGGGTCCTATTTTGAGGAATATTAGCTTAAGATATGTAAAAGTGTAATAAATTTTTTTTCCTGAGCTCAGTACACTTATTTTCCGGATGAACCCTGTACTTAAAATGATTGTTTACAAATCTTAAGTGAGCAATGCAGCCATTCAAACAGTGAGTGCCCAAAGTTGACTTTGTATGAATTGATAAGTAAGACAGGAAATTGGAGAAAAATAAAAACAAAGAAGTACTTAATTTAATTATTTTAATGATTTTATTCTACCAGTTTCATACAAACACAATACTCAAACATACACCTGTGTTTTAATGATGATTTACCTGGTGAAAGATGTTGACAAACTTGGGTCCAACAAGAAAAACTAAATTACAAAACGCTAGACAAACCTAGTACGTATTTGGAAACTAAATCTGATGTCTGACAAATTAAAACATCAATATAACATAGTCACAAACTCCAGATGATAGTAATAAAAGACATTTGCAAAATTGTAGCTAATTTAAATCACGTCATGTTTAAGAGATTAAATGAACGTAAGAGATCAACTCCTGTGACACAGGTGACACAGAAGACTGCCAATTAAGTACTACTCAATGTAGGAAGTAATTGTGGCAGAGATATCAGTAAAACCTAAATGCCTACAAATTAGTTTACAGCTGTCAACAAATGTAAATAAACTTCTTTCATTCTAATCCTTATCACAGGGAGAAATTTAATAAAATTGTTAACTATCAACACAAATATCACACCCAGTCTTTTTTGCAAGCAATTTCCATTGATTCAATTCCATTCAAAAAACATTTGCCTATTAAAAATAAACTCATTTACCATTAGGGAATGGATCAGTTCAAAGATGAAAACTTGACCAATTATCAACTATAAGTCTTCAAAGCAAAAATCAGCATTATTTTCATCTACAAAAATATGTATTATTAATGACAGAATACTTATATCTAGTAACCTTTTCGAATCCCAACCTGACCTTACAATTCCTCATTACAGGGCAACAATGAAAAACTTCACATTATAGACTTTGTCATTTAAAAAATCCATAGAAATAATAAAATAAGAAATCTGCAAATGCACCTCAGCAAATTTCCCCAGAACAAGCTTTGCTCTGGTCCAGTGGAACGCAAATTACAAATGACCACGATCGGAGCATCTAAAGACAAACATTTCCTTACAGGAGGCAACATGGGAATAAGATACATCCATAATTGCCTTCATTTGGCACACAAAATAATTACTTCCTCTCCATATTCTTCTAGTTCGGCAAAATATTACCAGCAATGAAAAAGATTAATCGCAGATATGAAATCATCACTTGAATTTATTTTAAACTACTCACTGTTTAAGGACCAAGTTGATTATGTTCTGTCTTCTAATCCCCCTCCGGAAATAAACACATCATGAATGCATTTATTCAATATTATTTCCAATTATTTTTATTACCTAATAGTTACTTGGGTAATGGGGGAATAACACATTTTGAGTAAGGTGATATCCTAGTATAATGGTACGAAAGTTTCTATTTTGTAAGAACATTTGATAGTTTTTCAAGTCTGGCATATTTAAAGGAATCATTTTATCAACTACAATTATAAATGCTATAATTATTTCCTTTGCACTATTTTTATTTGCTACCACAGTTTCAAAAAAGTGATGTTTTATGTGTAGTAAATTTTTGTGCAAATAATGGTTATTCAAAATCATTCAATCAACATTTTTCCCAATCATCTTAATTCATTCTCAGTAGACACGTACACAGTTTGGAAAAAATCATATCAAATGCTTGTGGACACTTCATGAATAAAAAAATTACCATTAAAAAGGTTCTTCATTATCAAAACAGACACATTAGTACTCAAAAACTGTTCAGTGAAAAAAATTTAGGCTACTTATATATTTATATATAATATATGTGACTTGTTTTTTTGACTATAAAATTTATTTCCTCTTCTACTAGCTTAATCATAGGAGCACCAACTATTTTTTTTACCACAAAGAACCCAGTCGAATATTTAAGCTGGCAATTACGACCCAACACAACAAGGAAATATATTGTTTCTTCTTAAACATACTTTTTTTTCGCATCTCAACAGTCACATTTTTTAAGGCTTCAATTACCAGGTACTAGCATGGGTAACATCGACTACTTTACTAATTGAAAGGAAACTGTGAAATCTGCAAGAACAAAAAGTCAAAAATATCAAGCACACCCATTAGTGCTAGACTCAAGGAAAAGGATAACGGTAATACAAATATACATTCTTCCTCAGATGCCACCGTGAGTGATCTCGGGGTAGTGACGAAAGAAACAGTGAAGGGCAGGACTTCCTCCAGCCATTCCGTGGCCGACGGATGGAATCTTTAGGCCTAAGGAGTTGAAATTCAGGAGGGACAGTGTAGACTACAGCACGAATAGCTCGGCCAATGGCAGCTTGGAAAATGGTCTGCTAGATTTGTACAATGTACAGAGGCCACACCAATGTAAATGAGAGATGAATCATTTAATTGACCTGAAAGAGAAAATGAGAATGCTGGATTAAACTTTTCTTAATGATTAGAGTAGTTTGAAAAGTAAGTAAAATCAAGGAAATAGAACCACTTGTGCAAATCTAAGTTGTTTTCCAGTTAGTAGCATCTCAAGTGAAGGAACACACCATGTTTCAGCCAAATCTATCCATTACACAGTGCTTAGCATTGATTTGAAAGGAGTAAGTTGAGCGATTGCCAACAAATATTAGAGAGAGAATTTTTTGCATTGATTAACATTTTTTACCGGAAGAAAATCACCTCAGGAGACTTGAGCGAAACATGATGGACATTAAGGCATAATTTGCGCCTTTGAATAGAATGGTTGATAAGTGGCTACAATATTTCTGTAGTGGCCATACATACGGGTACAAGTGATGCTGAACGTTCTATCCAAGTCCCTAGCATTCCTGAAATCATTGATAAAACCCATAAATTGATAAATATAAATAAATATGGCAACTAATTAAGAACGAATGATGGTGCATGAGATTATTAATTCCCTGGGCATCTTCACTGAATGGGTATGCAAATACTTTGCATCATCATTTGCAATCTGCTGAATGATTGCCACAATTGCTGTTGACCAGGAACATAACTGTGTGACATGTTTCACAGTCGATTGGCAACTGCTTTAGCAAAATACGACTTCAGGTGCTGTTTTATCATAGTTGAATAGACCACTACATACCCTAAAACAAAGGAACAGATCAAGCATTGGCTGTAGGCAGGATGAGTGAACCAAAGAAGGTGAAGATCTTTCCTTCAGCTGGGAAGGTTATGGTCGCTGTTTTTTGGGATCTATAATGAAATCTTAATCGACTGCTTCCATTGGCTCAACTATTAAAGGTGCATAAAATAAACCATTATTAGAATTCTTTAAGATTGAGCAGCAAGAAAAACGTTCATGGTTGACCCAAATAAATGATTGGCCTCTTCCCATCGCCACTGTCAATGCACCGACTCATTCCCAATTCCCCTCCCCCATTCTCCAGATTTGGCTCCTTCAGACTACTCACTGCCTCTTCTCCAGTATGAGGAAAAGATTTGCAGGAAGGAGATCCTATTCAAACGAGGAGGGGATTGCGGAAAAAAATGCACGGCAGTAACTGAAGGAGTTTATTCTGCCGGTGAAAATCAGCCACTGGGCACTACGTATTACAACTTTAAATGAGTGCCATTTTTCTGGAACCAAGGTTTCATTTATTTAAATGAAAACTTAGACAATTGGTTATCTTAACAATGGAAATAGATAAAATGAATGAGATAAAACCGTTGAGAATGCATTACCATGGTTTTGTATGATGTTACCAATGAATTAATATTGACAGTTTTTGGAGAAAACTGAAATATATTTCATTTAAATGGAATCATTTCATATTTAAAGGGTAATTATCCAAAATGGAACCCAATACACACTTTCAAGAATCTGTTGCATCATTTAAGATCATTGGGAGTCATCAGCGATCAACAGTGCATAAGATTAGAGGGGTAAAATGTCCTACGTGATTATATGCATCACAACCCCAAAAATTCATATTTTGCCCCTCATACCGACCAAAGAGCCCCATATCATTCAGATTAGTGAGGGTATGATGAAAAATAAAATATGAAATGCGTTGTACCGTATAATAAAATCTGTGGAAAAGTACAACGAGTCTTTCTTTTTAGTATGGATAAAAATAAAATAGTTTATCCCACAACATTAAGTACTTTTCATTTCACCACCCTCATACGCACAAAATGTCTCACATTACTGTTTTGACAAGCATACAAGGTCTGCCCCAAAAGTAGCATGAGTTATTTTTTCCCGGATAGACGGACGAATGGGCGGCAGTTTCTCTGGCTGGGTTCGAGGGAGGGGAGTCTAAGGAAAGACTGGAGGCCGGTGGTGGTTGGCTCCCAGCCTTTGTGGAGTGTGAATTGTTTGTTTGCAAAACCTCTGTAACTTGACCTCTTTACATTTCGTCATAAACCGGTTATTGTAACAGCGCTAAGCATTCAAATTTTGCGTGAAACTGGGCAAAACCAGGAAAGGGACTCATGGCATACTCGAGGTAGCTTATGGTGATAACACCGTTGATGGCTCGGATTTTGCTGAGTGGCGCAGGTTGTTTCAGGAGGTAAGACAAGATGCTTAAGACACTGAACATTCAGGATGCCCTTTGACCTCAAATTGAATCGACTTGTGACCCAAAACATGGGCATGGGAAAGGTGTGTTGGGGGAGTTTGGTGCCACGAGTGCTCTCGGATGAAGAAAAGAAAACTCGCACGCGGATTTGCCAAGAGCATCTCGACCATGCCTCGGCCACCCTACATCCCTGACGTTGCCCCACCACACTTCTTCCACATCCTCCGCCTTAAATCCGCGCTGAAAGGACGTCGCAAAGGCTCGGCGGAAGCATTACAACAGGCCGTGGCGAGGGAGCTTGGCAGCATTCCAGGCACTGCCCTCCAGAAGGCATACGAGGCGTGGAAAACCCACTGGCCGCAGTGTGTGGACACACAAGGGTGCTACTTCCATGACTGTTATTGAGTGAATGCATCAATTATGGCAATAAATTTTTTAAAATTGATTCAGCCATACTACTTTTGGAACAGACCTTGTACAACTGCTGACCGAACAATATTCTTATTCAGTTACAAATATGTATATTGGAATGATTGCCTTTGATGTAATACATTGGAATGACATTTATCAAGTAGTAATGTTCAAAGTAAAAGAGACCATATCAATGAATCCCACACAGAGAATGACTCCCAGATTCACTCTATTCACCCATCCTTAGTAAAGACAAGTAATACAAACACATTTTGCAGAGTCTCAGCCCTTGGGTTAATAACGTCATGCAGGGAGTGCCACAAATGATGATTCATGAATTACAGTTTATGCACCAATATGCAGATGGGAAAGCACATGATTGGCGGGCGGGCGATAGAAGGGCGCTCACCACCATTCCCAAACAGGATCGGGAGAGGATGATGAGACGGAGCGATGCGGAGTACTACGGCCAACCCAGGGTCTCCTCACCCCCACGCCGAACAAAGCACGACGAGAGCGGTTTGACAAAGTGAGTGCCGGGCATTCCGCAATGGGGGCAAATCACTTCATGGCTGTAGTCGGAGAAGAAGGTGAGGCGCTGGTGGGGGTGCAGGACTGCCTTCTCGCACCCATTGCACTGCCCAACAAAAGGACAATTCATTTAAACGTAAACACATGTGAACACAGGTCTCGAAACATGCAATTAGAAAGCACCTCCATTGCATTCCATACTGAGATACTTTGGCTAAGTTAGATTATCGTAGAAAGACAGTCATTTAAACTCATGAACTAATGTTAAAAAACTGTTTACTGAAATGATATCATCTATCCACAAACATTAAAACCATAGTCTCACCTGACAGCACGCATACACCAGTGCACAGGGAATTCAGGGAAGGTGGAACTACCATGGTAGACATGACCTTCTATGATTTTCACCAAATGTATTTCAAGCTAAACACACTCACCAGTCAACTTCCACTCATTTACATTTGCAACACTGGGTGTGGCTTGGAGACTTTAGGGTAAGCCGGCCCCAAAGCGACAAGAGAAACTCCTTGGTATGATTGCAGAGGATACGCTGCCACCTGTCATTTGGCATCCCATGCGTTTGAGCAGAAGTTGTCTTTCGAGTGTGTGTTTGTGTGTGCATGCCTTGGAATTTGCCAAACAGATAATTGCCCCAATGATTATTACTGTGGACGAGTTCAGTAGATAGATTGACAATACTAGTGGAATGAGAGTATAAGCCAGAAGTTTCATGAGGTTAAAGTGAGAAGTTCTCGGCCTGACAATGAAAGATTGCGATTTTCAGTTAGAAAATGATTTTATTTTTCTACATAATCTCCCTTGACTTCAACACACTTGTTCCAGCATTTCTCCTACATCGTATTCCTTCCTGGAAGTGAGAGTCTGGAAGGCTGTGGAAATATCCATCGGGGAAGGTGGAACTACCATGAAAGACATGAAGACCAAGGTTGGCCAAATGAATTTCAAGTCAAACAAACTCACCAGTCAACTTTTAGTGTGTGGGTGTGGTTTCAAGGCCCTCTCAACTTCTTCATTGGATGCAAACAGCTTCTCAGAAACAACTTTCTTCAAGTTTGGGAGCAGATGGAAGTCTGACGGTGCTCTATCAGGAGAATAGGGGGGATGGCTCAGCAAATCGTACCCCAAATCCGATAGTTTCCACATCTCCAACGCACCTTTCTGAGCAGGTGTGTAGTACCAGTGAAAGATGATTTTTTTCTTCTTCAAGCCAGGCCTCTTCTCGGGAACTTTGGCGTCCAGCTGGTCAAGAAGGTTGGAGGAATATCCGCCTGCGATTGCTCTGCCTTTTTCAAGGCAATCAATAAACAAGATCCCTTTTGCATCTCAAAACACGCTGGCCATGACCTTTCTGCCAGATTCAATCAACTTGGCTTTCTTTGGTGCTGAACCACAGTCTTCCACCGACTGTTGACTAGTGTTTAGTTTCTGGCATGTAGTGGTAGTGCACTCATGTCTCATCCATGGTAACAAATCACTGCAAAAAATCAGTCAGTTCCCTCTTGAATCGGTCCAAACATTGCTGCATTAATCATTTGTGCATTTACTTTTGATTGGCATTCAGCAAATGTGTCACCCACCTTGAGCAGAGCTTTCGCATCCCTGATTCTATGCGCAAGATTTTTCACACCCATTTTTCCAACATCCCCACCGCCTCAGTTATCTCACTCACCTATTGTCCAACATGATATCATTTGCATTTTCAACGGTTTCCCGTGTGGTTTTGTTTTATGGCCATCTTTGGGGGATATTTGGTCATCTTCAAGGGATGGGTGACTACGTTTAAATTCAGCCGGCCACTTTTTAACAATTGACATTGAAGGAGCAGCGATCCCTTACACTTCCGTCAACTTCGGATGAATTTTCTTTGGGGTTAATCCATCCAAATAGAAGAATTTAACGACCGCACCAAATTCAAGTTTTTCAATTTTAACAAAAAACACAAAAGACGTCAACTGCAACAACATGCATAAACAAACCAATTGAGAGAACAAGTGGAAACTTGTCTTACGAACTAACAGCACATGCGCCCAGGCATGGATCATAACTTTTCCTGATTGACGCGTCATCTCTGTGTCAGGCTGAAAACTTTTCACCTCACTCTCCTACATGACTGTTCCAGCTTTGTTTCTTATGGTGGACCCCCTGATTAATTCATAATTTGCATGACACCAGGCAGAGAAATCCAGCAAGACTCTTAGGGACTTGTGAAACTCATTGCGGATTAAATGTTTTTGTTCGTGTTAATATTGTAAGCCTCATCTATGTCTGAATTTACAGTATATTTCACTGAATATTTAAACCAACATCCAAGTCCTTCAGTAAAGGTATCAACAATATCACAGCTTCCCAAAATTCACCACGGGAGAGCGGGTCAAAAATATCTTATGTGGTCTGCTTCATATCACTTGTGGTGTCCTTATTTTCAAAACTGACATGAAATAGCAATGAATGATTTATTACCAACTGACAAGGGCAGAACATGTTAATTCAAATTTAAGAGTCCTACGAGCACACAGAATTGTTGCCCAGTTGATCCATGCATGGTATTTTGGCCCTAATATCTTCTCTCCGTACCGGCCCTTCTGAAATCCCTCCTCAAACCTCAACTTGACATCTGGGGGAGTTGCTTTGTCTTTTCATTCTCCTGTAAATCCTCATGATTCCAATGATTAGAGCAATACCCTCTTGCTAGTCACGTACAGTGGCTGTTATGTTATTGGGAAAATATTCTTACAGGTACAATGGCTGTTATGTTATCGAGAAAATATTCTTACAGTTGCCAAGAGGAAAGGCATAATTCTCCACTTACCCAACAATCCTTAGGATTCTTGGACAAACATTTAGATGGCATATTTAATGCGATTCTCACAATGAAATGAAGTGTCTATGCATTCAACGATTTGTTGAAACAAAGAGATATATTATTTGTTTCATAAATTGATATCCAAAAGCATCAGTTATTTCAAGATTGGAGGAATACCAAAAATTTTAAAGGGAAATGTTTAAAATGGGATTTGCAGAAGTAATATTAGCCACAATCTTTATATCTATATATTTATATTTATTGTTCAACACAAAATTTCACCTTAATGATTGAGCTTATAATTAATTAAGCCCTTAAAATCTCAATTTTTTACACTCCCCTGGATGGAAATTGCCAGGAAAAATATTCAAAAGATGCAAAATGATCAAATGGCAAGTGCATATTTTCATCATTATCCTGAAGTTTACTCCTATTTACGCAAATATCCTTTTCCCAATTCTATGAACAGACAAAACAAAAACCCAGCCAGTAGACTGAATTCCAGCATGCAAGGGAAGCACGCAAGCATTCGCAATGGCATACCTTGAGCCGGTTGGCACAGCATGGAGTGGCCGCAAAGATGTCATACGAGTACATGGTTCCAAGGATGAGCGAGGACCCATCCCACGCCATGTTGCAATGCCTGCAGCGCAATGGAGGCCAGCTTCCCTCCAGGCAGCCCATGCACACCGCACTCAGGTACTGAGTAGAGCCCTCCACGCGCACCTGCCAACAACACCCACAAGAGAAAGTGAGAAGGGGAAAACGGAGATGCCTTTAGTGGCAGTGCATACGAGGGGCCATGATTAGGGGCCGCTCACGGCAGCAGGAGGGGGGGAACAGGAACACCCTTGTTCTTTTTGATACAAGGCTTGATCACTGCATGAATTAAGAGGACCACATTTGCTGTCGTATAGGACACCTCAGCCTATAAGACCCTGTTTATGAATGTTTCATACAAAATGACTGCATTTTTCTGGGTAGCCACGTGCCACTCTTAAATTGCCAATCAAAACCCAGAAATTCACCTCAGGAGTTGAATGAAGAAACACTTGAAGCCTCTTCTTCTGAAAAAACTGAGTCTCCATGCAACAAACTGTTCTCGCCGCCATCAAGTGCGTTAATAATTCCACATTTCGTAAATAATTTCCTAACTCTCACATTTCGCAGCATCCCATGAAGTTTTGACCCATTCACTGTTCTATGAAATGCTGGGCTTTGTTCTCCTTCCCGAAGATGTTCACTTCAAAATCTGTAGACTGCATCCGACTGTTCCATTTCTCCATTATTAATACTTTAAATGGGTTGTTCATGCAAAAATCTTAAGGTAGAGGAAGCTGCCTAATTAGGCCACTTGGAATTGTAGCTATTTTAGCTTTCAGTCGGTTCATTTTATTTTTCACAACTTCTGTTTTGTGACACTGGTGTCATTGTGTATGTGTCACTGGTGTAGCAAGGAGGGTTTCAGGATTCCTGGGACCACACATTCTCTCCCCACAACTTAATCCCCTTTTTATCCACCCAGCCCTTAGGCTGAACGCACACTAATATAGCTGTGGGCAGTTTTTCTCAGGGCAATGTTTTCCTTTTGAAAATCAAAAGAGGCGGCAATTAGCACAGCAAGACAGCATGGCCATGTAATGTGTGTTCTCATGTTAAGAAGTTTTAAAAATTACACTTCTGGCACCTTTAGAATCTATGTTTTGTTTGAGGGGACTTATAACATCAGTGGGACTTCATCCATCTTTCCTATTTTTGAAAGTTCAATATTGGCTCTTTTTAATGACAAATTTGTGCAGTGCAATATACTTGTCTCCATATTCTGTCGGCATCTTTGGTGCTTTTTGGTTTTTGCCCTCATCCATAGTTCATATCTTTTCATGAATATAGAACAACATGGTGTCAATCCTGTTAAATATGCTATGCCTCCGTTAGTAGCAATCACTCTTCCTTGTTCAATTGTTGTTTGTGGGGAAACTGAAAATCCAGATCTTATGCGGTCTAGCATGCTAGTTTTTCATTCTTCTTCTGGTTCAGGCCATTTTGCAATTCCATTTCGCAGATTGTGCCCACTTTGCACAGCTTTTTGTGGTTCCTCTTCCTTTTTTTTGCCAAGTTCTCATCATTTTTTCAGTTGGCACTGATTCTATATCCCTCCCTCTCCACTGCTACTTCCACATTCAATGACATATATAATCACGCGCAGCTTGAATTCAACACCATTTCATTGTTTCTGAGCCATGTTCTGCTACAACGTCTTAACATAATAACAACTTTGATGATTTGAAGAAAAATACTTCACTTAAAAATTGCATTATGCACTCTGATATTTCAATGCATCACACATTCCAACATCCCACCCATCACCCACCCTGGAACACCCAGCACAAAGCAGAGAGTAATTTATCTCCATTTAAACAATGCTCTATTCCACTGAGCACGTCCTAATTCACAAGGTTCTAAAACTGCTCTATAAACATAGGCACAGAAATAGAGGCCTACAATAATTAACAGCCCAAAAATTGATAATTTTAACTGAATAACATACATACATCACCAAACTATTTCAGCATGTATTTATCCTCTTGAGATGTGAGCTGGTTTCGCCACTGTTGCTAAACCAGCCTTGGACAATAAAAGGTTGAATGCAGGCAAGGAAGCAAAGAAGCAATGTCATACTTGAAGACACAGGAGAAGTCAATATGCGAGTCATTTAAGTGATCCATTGCGAAACATAGAAGTTCACTTCCTGGTAAAGAGCTACAGTTTGCAAGACCAATGAATCGTAGACAATTATGCAAATGGAATAGAAAATTAGGCTATGACCAGCTTTCATGCGTCACCTTTTGTTATGGCATGTAAGAACTCTTTCATTCTCCAAAAATCATTAACATTTATCAAAAAACTTATTAACATTAAATGTGCAAGTATATCCTGGAGGTATCCTGCTTAAGAATATAAATATTTCCTGTTTCTTCTTACCATGAGTTTAGCTATATTTAAAAATATTTTTAAGGATGAGGTGAGTTCTTAATACTTATTAACTGAGGCTCCTCAACCCCTTCGCTTCATCCACAGAAAGCAATGAAAACCCTAGCATGGTTTTAAACTATTGGTTAGCATCAGTTCTCTTTGTGTTTCAACATGGGGCAGTTAGAATAGTTCTCAGAATCACCACCAGATGTCAGTGCTAGTGCAACAAGTTTCCCACGTAGTTATACGTAATCCTTCATGAGTAAACACGTAACACATCAGTTCTCTGGAAAGAGATCTGTCGGGAGGACGCCTCTCTGTTGCTGTTCCCTTGCAGTGATTCGTGAAGATGGAAAAAAGTGAGAGTCAAGCAGTGATTGAATACTTGATTGAGAAAGGTATGAAGGCAAAGGGTATTCATGCCGACTTTCAGAACACTCAGACAAGGGACTCTGCTCCTACACATTCAACTGTTGCCAAGCGGACAAACGAGTTTCAAGTTTGGTCGGGACAGCTTAGATGATGACCTGCGCGGTGGCTGGCCAAAATGTACCACTCCCCCACGAATTATTGCTAAAGTGCAAAAAATAGTCATGGAGGATTGCCGACTGAAAGTACGAGCAACTGCTGAAGTTGCAGGAACGTCATCTGAACAGGCATACCACATTTCAACCATGGAATTGGGTATGAGAAATTTATCCATGAGATGGGTGTCAAGACTCTAGATGCAGGATCAGAAACTTATCAGAATTGAAATTTTCAATCGATGTTTGATCCGTTTTAAGAGCAACCAATAAGGTTTTCTGCATCAGTTTTGCGACCACTGATGAAACTTGGGTCCAGTGCTACACCCCAGAGACAAAACAGCACTCAAAGCAGTGGGAACATGAAGATTCATCATCACCAAAGAAGGCAAAGGTGTAATGGTCGGCTGGAAAGGTGATGGATTCAGTTTTCTGGGATGCAAAAGGGATTCTGATGATAGATTATCTTTCCACATTCAAACAATTACTGGACAATACTTGGTAACCTCCTGGACCAACTACAGCAAAAGATGCACTAAGGAAGGCCAGGTTTGGCAAGGAAAAAAGTCTTCTTTCATCAAGACAATGCACACCAACACACAAGCATCATTGCCATGGCAAAATTACGTGAACCAAGATTAATAACTGATGCCACGCCCAACTCATTCGCCTGATTTGGCTCCATCAGATTTCCATCTCTTCCCCAAGCTCAAAATTTTCTAGGATGGATGGAGATTCTCTTCAAACAAAGAACTAAAATCTTAAGTACATGGGTATTTTGCAGGCCTAAAGGACTCTCATTTTTGAGATAGGATCAAGACATTGGAACATTGCTGGACCAAGGGCATTAGTGTAGAAGGAGACTACTTTGAAAAATAAAAATAGTTTACCTGAGGTAAGTCATTAATTTCTATTCCATTCCGAGAACTTTTCAAATTACCCTCATATATTTTGAGATTTTACAGCATGGGAAGAGCTGCAGTGTCCACTTGCCAATGTTTGCTTGTTTAGAGGAAGACAAAGCCATTTTAAAAATTCTTCCATTTTTCAATCATAGTTTAAACTTATTTGAACCAAAAATTAGAAGCCTTGTCTTACTGTCTGTAAATTGGTGAAAACTGCTTTTGATACTAAAACTGTAGCCTTTAGAATTCCATTTCTATTGGACACAGGATTTTTCTGATGGATTAATGCCAGAAGAAATCACCCTAGACCACAAACCCTCACCAATTGCCATCAGAGCAATCGTGTGTTTACTTTGGTTTTATTCTCTTAAAATTAGACCAAAATATTATTCCAACTAGGTTTTGTACGGCCCCGGTGGCTTCCTCGAGGAGGAATGGCATCAACAGACCTGCAAACAGGAAGGCCCGTGACGCCTCGGGCTGAGGAAGAAAGTGCCATCGAGCAGGGGGTAGCGGTCGAACACGGGCATGGGGGTGTGGCAGATGAGGCAGGTGACCTTTGACATGTGCTGGGCGGCCAGGGTGGACAGGATGAAGCAGCGAGTGTCATCATTCCCATGATTGCCCTCATCCTCCATCTGAAAAAGAGAAAGGGAACCCATCTCAAGCAAATGCTCATCATTTCAGCTGATTGCCAACAAAATATATCAACCTGCTAAGATTTTACAGATTGTACTCCCTAATTATATAAATACCCAAAAAAGAATACATTTGCACTTTGAAAAATGGAAAGTAACCATATATTTTCCCACATTTCTGCACAGAATTAAAAAATATACTGAAAATAGAAGTAAAATACAGTAACTTTTTAATAATTATTAAGTATTCTAATGGTTAAGGTACCAATTGGACAGACACAGCATAGAAAATTATACGGCAAAACATTTACTTCTCACTCTCTTGTACATGTACGAATGTCATTCAACAAGTAAACAGACAAATGCTCTCATTTTAAAATTACTCCAAGAATCTTTACCATTTTTTCAGGGGTGTTAGTTGGCAACCTTGAGATGACCTCTGATTAGCTGTTCAACTATTTTATGTCAACATAACCTCAAAATCTTCAGTCTATCATGCCAAGTCCAGTAAAAGATTACACCTTAAAAGAGTAGTGCTCTGTCATTGGCTCTTTTTGTCGCAAAAGGTTTAAAACCAAGTGACATGCTTTCTAGAATGTTAATACAATATGCAAAAGTTGCATGCACCATGTGAATATTCACAAGTGGGTTGATCAGTTTAAAATTGCCCCCAGGCAAATGTGGGTGAGGAACCCTGATATGGATGCCCAGTCGATAACTCTGGTCCCTTGTTGGAATCGAGGATTGACGGACTTATATTCACGACAACCGATGAACCACTGGTGAAATGATGGCTAAGGAAGTTAAAGCAAACAATGGAACTGCTCACAATACCATTTATACCCATGTTAAGTAACAAAAAACATGTGCGAGACGGGTTCCCAGGCAGCTTACCGATGCTCATAAACGATTCCAAACATTCCATCAGTCAAGACTTAAAGCAGCAAAGGTTGATTGAATGAGACACTTTTTTTAAAAATGGTATTGACTTACGATGAAGTCTGGATCCATCACTCTGATCCTGACACCAAATGACAGAGTATGGAGTGGAAATACACCAGCTCTCCCTTTTGCAAGATATTTCAAGGTTCAAACCTCCGCAGGTAAAGTGATGCTGATCATCTTTTGGGATTCACAGGGTCCAGTCCACTGCAATTTCCACGAAGATTGGTAGCCAGCACTACTCTAAGATGCTCAAACTTAATTCAGCTATTGAGAACAAACGCCATGGGTTCTTAGCAAAATGAGTCATTTTTCAGCATGACAACACCCGTCCTCATATGCCCAGCTGACTCGTCATATGATAAATCAAATTAGTTGTGTGTTCAATGGTAAACATTATAGACAATTAGAATGTCTGGCCATGGGCTCACCCCTCTCTCCCATCCTAGCGGACATTTATATGGACAATTGGGAAAGACAATTATTTGCTTTAAAGCATTCCCTTCAAAAAAATGTGTTGTCTTGGTTCCGATTGATTGATGACATCTTCTGTGATTGGACTGGATCCACAGGACAAATTTTTGACTTTGTTAAATTCTTTAGATGCATGTATTAAATTCACAAGTGAGTTGGAATCAGACGGTGCCTTGAATTTCTTGGATTTGACTGGGAAAATAATTAATCAAAGGTTTGACCTTTCCATGTACAGAAAATTAGTGTTACTCCGACCAAATTATCCACTCCACATCCAAGCATAACCATTCACAAAAAGTGCAGCCTTTCGTGCCATTTTACACAGGGTATGCAATATTCCAATGTCACTACACAACAAACAAGAGGAACTCCATATTATAAAACAAATAGCAGTCAACAATGGGTACAGGGAAATAATGATTGACAGCATGTACAACAGAAAACAAGCAGATTGCCCAGAAAGTTACATACGACACATTTTCTTGGCCACTTCTTGTCCACAATTCACTCAGGATAACAACAAATACTCTCCAAAAACAAAATCAAGACAGTGTTATACAACACACACACTTTAAAAAACATAATTGGTTCATCCAAAGACAAAATTGACATAATGCAACAAAGCGGGGCTCATAAACTCAATTGAGCAGACTGCAACGCCACCTCGTATATTGGACGGACAGGGAGGACATTTGATATTAAGATCAAAGAACACCATTCATGCTTCACAAAGAAAGACAACAGATCCCAATTCACCAAACACCTCTTGGATAAAAATCACACCAGTAACTTCACAGCAGACATTCTTCACACTACAATAAAAGGATGAAGGTTGAATGCTTGGGAGGAGTTGGAAATTTGGCAATCCCTTCAGCAGTCTGACAGGTTTGAGGTGGTCAACGAAACATTATACCTCTCCCGTTCCCCCTCCCTCCTAACATTCTTAAAATACTCCAAAAATCATTCTGCGCCCACCCCACCCCCACCAAGGCAGTGATGCCCATCGACTGTCCCTTAATGAAGGTCAAATCATTGCAGACAAATACCCCCCCCCCACCTCATTGAATGAAGAACAAAATGTGTTCTTTTTCCGCTGTTGTTTCCAAGAATGGTGGAGGGATACATTGTGTTCTTCATTTAATGAACATGAACTTCCACAAAGTAGAGCCCGGAAACCATAGAATGCATACCCTCCCCCTGCCCTAGCCCACTAATAGGTTGCTGCACCTGCACCCTACTTACCCCCTCCCCCTCACTCCCCTCCTGGAGCCAGGTTGGAAAATGTGTCATGCAAGTCCCCTCATGCTGATCCACGGCATCCAAACCATGGTCATGAGAAGCATTGAATCTTTATGTGGATGTGCAAAGTTTCTTTTTCCACCCATCATGCCCGTGATAAGCCTCAAGAATTGGGTTTGGAAGTCTTACATCATCCGAAGTGGGTGCAATCCAGATCTCGGGCATCTGATTTTTACCTGTTGGCACCACTCAAGGATGCCTTACGTGGAAAATATTTGCCAACAACGAGGAAGTTATTGAAGTGGTGAAAAACTGGCTTTGGGGCCAACCGAAAGAATTCTCTGCCAAAGGAATTAGGAAGCTGAAAGATATAAGGGACAAGTGCACGTACGGGCGTTCGTTGGGGGCGATGATGAGCAAAATAGCCCACATTTCGTGAGAATCCAATGAACTGCCTTTGAGTTACAGACATTTGTCTCTTTACATATTGCATGGACCTTGTATATAAGTATGATAACATGTTCATACATACCTGTATCTTAAAGGAAAGTCTCAAGGATGTGAATAATGATTTAAACAAAGAAGCGAGGTAGCGCTAGCCAACAATAACCGAGAAACACATACAAATGACACGAACATTCCAAATTTCGGTGCTAAGACCACCTTCTTCTGGAAAATGGAAGGAACAGAGGTTCGGTAGCGTTTTCAGTGAGAAGTACGACAGCAATCGCGTAGGAGATCATTACCACTGGCGGTGTATGTATTCTGTCTATATCATACTATTTATTTTCTTATTTATCCATTTTTATAACAGATCTACAAAATGATTTGCATCTACCCTCCCTGTTATTAAATATTGTGGCATGTAAATACCTTCTTTCGTGCGATTAACTTTGTTCCAGTGCACGATCAAACTAATATTTGTGTAGAGGTGACATGATTGGGATTATTCATGCATTGCTGGTGACCTAACACCCCCCGCCACACGCCCTTGCGGCGGCAGCCAGGGTATTATGTAGATGTAGAAGAAAGGGAGATCTATGCTAACAGTTACAGATAAGGCAGGTAAGGTAATAGTTGACACAGGAAAGATCCAAGAGAGATGGAAGGAATATATAGAAGAACTGTACAGTAAAGAACCTAGACCAATAAAGTTAGACATAGAAAAGGAACATGACGTAGAGGAAGATAGCTTAGGTCCAGGTATACTAGACGATGAGATAGAAGGGGCATTTAGGGAGATGAAACTAAATAAGGCCATGGGGGTTGATAACATTCCCGCCGAACTATTAAAATGTAGATAGATAGATAGAGGTCTTTATTTGGGCGAAATTGAGACCAAATGGTCCCTTCTTCCATTTAACCCATCATCGTATACATATTATATTAGGCATTTAACTAATAGTTACATTCATATGTACACATAAATACATATAGACAGACATCAATTCACATATATATATATATATATATATATATATATATATATATATATATATATATATATATATATATATATACACACACATACACACACATACACATACATACACATACACACACATATATACCTATATTCATGCACATACCTACACATATACATACATATCCACACACACATACATATACACACACATACATATACACACCCACATACATATACACACATAAACATACGAGGGTCATCCGGAAAGTAGTACCCGTTCGTGAAATAAAGACACAAAAGTAAATATTAACAAACATAAAAAATTTTATTTGAAAGAGGATACTTTAAACTACTTCTCAACATAATCTCCAAGCAAATTAAGGCATTTGTCATAACGTGTGACAAGTTTCTGTATTCCTGCTGCATAGTCCTTCGCCGCCAGCTCATTGAGATACGCGAGGGACCCATCTTGCACAAATTTTTGCATAATGCAGATGGTGTTTAACAATTTCATGAACAATTGTTCGAGAAACATTGGGAAAATGCTCACAGATGTCATCAATTGTGACGCGCCGATCGTTCCTCACGAATTCGTCAACTGAGCTCACCAGTTGGTCTGTAATGACAGACGGTCTCCCCGAACGCTCATCGTCGTGTGTGTTCCCCCTCCCCATGTTGAAGTTGCGACACCACCGCCGAACAGACGACTCGTCCATTACATTGTCTCCATACACCTCCTTTAATTGGCGATGAATATCACATGGGCGAACGTTTCTTGCATTGAGGAATTTAATCACTGCCCTCACTTCACAACTGGCGGCGTTCTCAATTTTTTTAAACATTGTAAACAATCACAGAAACAACACAGGCAATGCTAGCGTCACGCAACTTGGCTCAGAGAAGGCAGACAAGCCACTGAAGCTATCTGGCCTCGTCCAGCGGCTACTCGCGTCGTCAGCACTTCATGCGGCACGAACGGGTACTACTTTCCGGATGACCCTCGTACATACATGCATTCATACACATTCATAAATACATACATAAGTATGCACAAATACACCCATACATACATACATATACATATATAAATTAAGAATACACCTACATATACTAAAATATATTAAAATGTATGAGGAAAATGTGGGAGGAAGAGGCTATATGGGCTGATTCGTAGTATCTATTAGGAAGGTATCTGGCTGGAAGACTTTGTGAGATCAGTTTTAGTTCCTATTCCGAAAAAGGTAAAGGCTACATCATGTGAGGACTACAGGACAATAAGTTTGATATCCCACGCAGCTAAAGTTGTTCTCAGGATCATAAACTAAAGGATAGAGAGTAGGGCAAATGATTACTTAGGGGATGATCAGTTTGGGTTTAGGAAGGGGAGAGGTACGCGTGATGCCATTGCAGTATAGAGATTATTAATCGAGAGGAATATAGAACACAACCAGGAGGTATTTGCCTGTTTCGTAGATTTCGAAAAAGCGTTTGATAGAGTGAATTGGGAAAAACTAATGAGTATATTGCAGAAAATAGGAATAGATTGGAGGGAAAGGAGGTTAATCCGCAACCTGTACATGTCTCAGACTGCTCAGGTGCGAGTGGGGAACAGGGAGACCGGATAGGCAGTGTTAGGAATAGGTTTAAGGAATGGTTGCCCATTATCACCGTTGCTGTTCAACCTGTATGCAGAGGAAATGATCAAAGAGGCGTGGGAAGAGCTGGAGGTAGGAATGAAAGTGGGCGGGGAATTCGTAAAATCAGTTAGGTTTGCTGATGACCAAGCTTTTCAGTTTGTCAGTCAGCCAAGGGGCTGCAAGTATTGCTGAGTGAATTGGAAATATAGTGCGACAGGTATGGGATGAGAATCAATATTAATAAAACAAAGGCTATGCGATTTTCCAGAAACAAAAAGGTTAAGCTAAACATTAAGATTGGAGGGCAAAAACTAGAGCAGGTAGAACAGTTTACGTATCTGGGAAGTGTTTTGGACCAACACGGTCAAAGTAGTAGGGACGTAAGGCGATGAATTGCGCTAGGCAAAGAGGCTTTCACAAGGAGGAAGTTGATGACGGGGACTTTGAGTAAGGATATTAAGAAAAGACTCGTAAAAACCTTGATATGGAGCGTAGCTATGTACGGCGCGGAAACGTGGTCATTGAAGCAGGGGGAAAAACATGGACTATAGGCTTTTGAAATGTGGGTTTGGAGAAGGATGGAGAAGGTGAAATGGACAGAGAAGAAAACAAATGAAGAAGTACTTGGCATGGTGGGCGAAGAGAGGGGTTCGTAGGGAGAAATCTTGTGGAGGCAGGAAAAGTGGATGAAGGGGGTGTTGACCGGCAATAGTGGGATGTTGAAGACTGTAATAGAGGGTAGGATGTTAGGCAAACGAGGAAAGGGAAGGAGCAGGATAGGGATGTTGGACGGGATGAAGGGAGGAAGAAAGTACTCAGAGATGAAAAGGGACCTGATGTAGAGTATGATACTGGATTTTGTATTTTTTTCGGAATCATAAAATATTTATTTAGCAGCTGTGTCCATCCAAAAACCTACCTTAACCGGCAGATTACCTAATAATAGTGATCTATTTGTATCTGCTTTCTGATCCTCCTCTTCCTCGTTATTACCACGTCTTCACTCAACACTCATTGCTACGTCACACCTTCCGCTTCGCGCTCATTAAAATTCACGTTTGAAGTATTTTCAGCCTTGATATCACGCATTCAAGCGCAGAAGCACGAAAGTGACTCATTTAATTCGACAAGAGTCACATTTGTCGTGAAAAATTGGGGCACTTTTCCATGTGACTCACCGCTGCCGTTCTAATTATCTAAACTTCATTTACCGTCACAAACATGACCACCTTTCCATTTATATACTTGTCCCTCCAATATCCCTCGTAAAATACCGCACTCTGTCAAACGTAAACGTAGAAGAGATGCGCGCGGCTATTTATAGAGTCCTCCCCTCCGTTTGACCTTGAAATCCTACGGCCGACACGAGGGAGTCCGGGAGAGTGGGGTGGGTCTCTTATTATGACGGACAAGCCGCCACAGTCACGCCAGCTACGCATTTTTTAATCCATTCCCTATGAATTCTTTTAAATATTATCGCTGGATCTGCCATCAATATTCTAATAAATCTCACGCTCTTGAGAATACCGACTCGGACGCGCAATCTGTTCTAATTCGTCCCGTCAAGTGATTCTAACGTTCCTCACCAAAAAATAAACAAATACATTTGTTTGTAAACAAGCATGTTGAAAGAGAGAGCAAGGGTCTTGTCTGGACGGCAGCGCCTCCGCGACCTGATGGAGAACTACTAAGAATAATGCCGAATTCGATTGAATTAGGTCTCTCTTTAGCCGTCAAATGTCTCTGCCGACTTTCCATAAGGTTTCCCAAGCATGGCCCGCGTTCGTGCTGGAAGTCGAGTGTGAATGCACTAACGCCGTTCGAGTCCAAGACATTCCCCTATTCCCGAGATTTGGAATCATCGTCTGCATTAGTGCAACGCCACTAATTGAATCTACATTGCAAATCACCGCTCCTACGATACCACCAAGATAAATTCTCCCGTACGGGGAGCTGCTAGTAGCCAGGAGAACAATAAAACTAAGGGAGGATAAAATAATAACCACCAGGCATAGAAAATATTGCTCACCTAGCGCCGTTGAGTTCGGGTACTACACGTGTATTTTCCATAATCGTTTGCGGGAATATGACGGAAAATCTGCCCGTCAAATCCTCTTGCATAGTATTTCACCGTACATGAACGATCTCTCCCCTTACGTTTTTTTTATTTTAGTATCCTGCACGCCACCGCCAGGGTACGTGGCAGGGGGCGAATACACACCAGACTAATTTTGACCCGAATATATTTACCCCTACCGCGGTCGGGTATCTTATTCTGATCCCTTATTGCTCGTGGAAAAAAGACAATCTATTCTACACATGATCTCTCCAATTTTATTGACATGATTTCTCCTACAGTAGTACAATGGGGATAATAATAATACATTTTCAACATGACTGCTAAAGAGCTCCTTCCATTTTATGCAAGTGATACATCTGTAATTTAACTTTCGCTCCATTGAGTGATTCCCAGCCTAGCTGCTCTAATATTTTGGATACGCAACTCAGTTTATCATGACAACGTTTTAAAACTCCTCTACATTGCACTCGATCCAATTCGGCAATCAATCCAACTCCGTGAGGGTCCCGTATACATAATAGCGGCATATTCTAAATTAGGCCTAACCAACGACAGATGACATTTCTCTTGGACATTTTAATCACATTTAACAAGCACTCTTCTAATTAATCCTAATTTTTTGTTAGCTTGCCCACATATTCCCCCTAGTATATGTGTCACCCGGGAGAGATCGTGAGTGAGATCTACCTTATCGCCATTTCTTTTTTTTAATCACCACTTGACGAAAATGAGACCCTTGCGACCGCAACCGTCAACGAATGAGCGTGGCTCGCGAGTCTCCATGCCAACGGCTCCGGTCGTTTATCGGCGAGCGTGCGCCATTTCTCTTTCCGAGGATGGACGCGGAGCTCCGTGAAGTCGAGGAGGGGGGGAGGTATTCTGGAAGGAGAGGGGGGCCACGGCAGTGTGATGCCCATGTCCAAGGACCGCTTGGCAGTCGAAGAGCGGCCGTCCCGAGGCGAAAGCCCTTCGATGTCATCATGTTTGTTCCAAAAACACACAACCCGGCGAGCGGACATTCCGAGATGATCGACGGACCGTGGGCAAGCAAACAGTTCGGGAGACGAAGAAGGCCTCTGGAGTGAGAGGGGGGGGCGTGACCCAAGAGGGGTTGGATCACGTCGAGAACGGGCGGCGATGAATGAGAGACAGCGACGAACTTTTGCTCGGTCGCACGGAGATGCCATCGGCGAATGCACAAATACCACGCAATACCACGCTCCTTGGAGATACTAGTCCCCGGACCGGGAGATATCCACCGTGGAAGGAGCAATGGAACATCGTGGAGCTGGAAAACAAACTATTGATCCTAACGACACCTTGCGAAATCTACAGACCAAATGAGCGTGGTCATTACGATGAAAGAAAGCATCGGAGTTGTGGAAATATTTGCATTTCCCAAAGCAACTCCACGTTCCATCAGGGACGAAGAAAACATTTCAATATGCTATAATATAATGAGTATTGACGTCCACCGGTGGCTCTGGTGAACCGCGAAGAAAGTTGGTGATGGTTTCATTAAAATCGGACATTTTTCTTTAAATATTGTCGTTAAAGGGTTGATTAATGTTGCACTGGACATCTTTCACCGGGCGGCGCTGCTATTTCAGTATAAATACATTCAAATCTCATCAAATGTAACAAAATGATGTTTAAGAGCATATAATTGTATTTGTTAACGACTAGTTTTATCTAATTCGAAAATTTACAACGTCGTGTTGGATGTGAGCTGTTGGCTAAATTTCAGATTTTGACATAACGATCTATGATGCGATCTTCAAGAAATACGAAGGCAGGGATAGAGCGGGAGGGCTTTCTATTGCACTGAGGGCAATTAGCTTATTGCGAAGTGCTTGAGGCGAAGATGCGTGAAATAGTTCGGGATGTCAAAAATAACTATTGAATTAGTATCGAGGAGGCTCTAATCGAGATAAGGGAGTTGATAACCAGGAACGTACTCCTTAAAGTCTTGGTCTTAAAGGAACTTGGTCACAGAGGCAAAAGAGTAAGCGCAGGTTGTGAAGGTTTTTGAGCCACGAAGGTTTTTAGGGTATTGCATAGGTGTACATGTTGATATCAGGAGTCGGCATCGTAGAATGTGTTCCTTACTTTGCATCTGTCAATTTAAAAGATTTGATTGATCGTGGCGATTCGCAATTCGCAAAGGATACCACCACCACAACCATGTAAAATCGGAGAAATGTTAAGAGCCTGTAGGGCAGGGGTGCCGGGGCCCAATGAGGCCCGGGAGGGCCATGAATGCGACCAAACAAGCAATTGAAAACAATCACAATTCATAGTTCACCTATGCTTTACCTTGCAGTATATCCACAAACTACCACTGAGGCCACCGCAAGGGGGTGTTAGGTCCTCAGCCATACTGCATCTCTGACATACGGTCGACGATTAGTGCGCTCTGGCTGTCAAATGTTCTCTTGTTGGACAGACCACTATTTACACGACGTTACGGCAACGCTCGGACATCACAAATGGTGGATAGGGTGGGTGCCGAAAATGTCTACAGACCAACACAAAGAGCTACGATTGTTGAGAGGACGAGCTATCGAGAAGACGGACATGACTTGATTTTGCACCCGGCGACCATTTCCTTGTCTTGAAGCAGTGGCTGGGTGGGCAGTGGTTTGAAGGCCATGATGAACTCAAGACCGCCGTTGTCCACTGGTTCGATTCCCAGGAACTGATGGATCAGTATGAACTGATGGATTAAAGCAGCTGGTGCAGCGATGCGAAAAATACTTAGCACTGAACAACGATCATATAAACAATCGAAGAAGGTTTGCAAGAAACTAAAACCCCCCATAAACACTTTTCCTAACGAATATATTTTGTATAATCAAGCGAACCTAAACGAAACAGTGAGTCATCGCAAACGGATGATGATTTGATCAAACGTGATCCACACTTTGAAAATCAAACGTGCTCTTCACGATTTTCACGAATGTAACAACAGTGGAATCCAGCGAGAGGTATCCCTCGACCTCATCGGCAAACGCTGGTGTGTGCATTCCCGAGTGCGGCACAGGAAGAGGAGGAATCTTGGTTGGGTGCCCAGGAAACCCACGCGGGAGGCTGGGAACCACTCGCTCGACGCGGCCAACTCAGAGGCGGGGGAAAGGACGCACGACTCGATAAGAAATCGACCATTGATCGGCCACCCGTGTTTAAAAATACTACTCGACGCATACGAGCGAAGCTGGTAGTAAGAGCTGCTGTGTAAAAAGAGATAGAGAAAATATAATTATGGCTACAATGCGACTCATTGTAAAATATTATTTGGGACTTGCAGTTAAAGTGGTCCCGTATTACTGGTGGAAAAATTGCGATTTCATATCTGTTGGTTTCCGACAGTTTATTCTCTCATACTACTAACGGGACCGAAAAGTAGTCAGCTGTACGAAGGGTTTGCTAATACGTTTTCCACATTGAGAATTACTTCCGATTAACCAATGAGATTAAATCAGAACTGTAAATTTCGCACTGTGAGTGAATCCCAGACTAGTTCATCATCAGAGTGCCTCAATAAGACCACGCGATGGCGCAACAGCATTCCCTTATCGACCAAACTGTAGCTCTGATCGGTGGACTGCCTATTACACGTCATCCCAGAATGTTTATAAACTACATTCAATTGCATTCTGCTGGGATGCCATCGAAAAGACGTACATAGTGAAATAAGGGCAATGCAAGGACCACAGGGCATAATGCCGAACAAGCATTTTGGAATCAACATACACCGAAGAGTGGCCGAAGGACATTAAAATCGAAAGCATCTTTTTCCAAGTATGCACCATAAAAAGCACGGAGGGAGAGGAAAAGTGAAAGTTGAGGGAGGGGAAGGGGAGGGAGGGCGGGAGAGGGAGGGGGAAGTGGAGGGGGGCGGGAGAGGGAGGGGGATGGGGAGGGGGGCGGGAGAGGGAGGGGGAAGTGGAGGGGGGCGGGAGAGGGAGGGGGATGGGGAGGGGGGCGGGAGAGGGAGGGGGGCGGGAGAGGGAGGGGGGCGGGAGAGGGAGGAGGGAAGGGGAGGGGGTTGGGAAGGCGAGGGGGTTGGGAAGGCGAGGGGGTTGGGAAGGCGAGGGGGGTGGGAAGGCGAGGGGGTTGGGAAGGCGAGGGGGGTGGGAAGGCGAGGGGGGTGGGAAGGCGAGGGGGGTGGGAAGGCGAGGGGGCGGGAAGGGGAGGGAGGGCGGGAGAGGGAGGGGGAAGGGGGCGGGAGAGGGAGGGAAGGGGAGGGAGGGGCGGGATCGATCGGCATGACCTTGACAGTGAAATCCTCGCTCGTATGAGAAGGAGGGGAAGTGACGCGGTGGGGTGGGGTGAGTGGGCGGAGGAGGGGAGGGGGTTCGGAATTTGAAGGGAGAGGGGAGAGCGAGAGAGTACTCCACATTTCCATGACTACCGCGTTCTCGCCGGGACGAGAAGGGCCTGGATGCCCACCCACTCCACACTGGAGAAATATGAAGTCATACGTTGTGTAAGAGTTTAATAATGCAAAAGCATTTAATTACGTGCACCATTTGAGAGAGCAACAAGTACGAAGGGGGGGGGGGTCAGTATTTGATGCCCCACGAAATGTTCCGATATTTGTGCACGGGGTAACGAGTGGTTGCAAAGAGTTAATTGGATTGCAGCACGCATCAAATTGATGGCACCAAGCGGTTCACGGTACCAAGAAGAGATGGCAGCACGAGCTGGCAAGAATGGATTTAAATGGCCGCTCATCCATCGACTCCACGCCCAAGTCTACACTTCCCGTGACCTTCACTTCCGTGCATTTCACTCTCTCAGGAAGTAAACAAAACCCCGAAGGTGGGGAGGGGGTGAAGTAGGGTTATATAATTCATCCCCCCCCTCCTTCCTCCAAACACCCCTTGAATCCTGGATAATGCCCTCCACCATTGACACGAGAGCGTTACACATCACGACGCGAGGCCGCCGTTACGGATAACCTCCGACCGAAGAGCGTAAATTTGCGCTTCGACGTCTGACGGGTCAGAAACAGACATTTGGAGAAGTCGAGAGACCTTTAGAAGTGACGTCACACATGGCCAAATCCCATTCGTGGACGCCTACACGAAGTGAGACACACTAAAGGCGATGCGAATTCGCTCGTTCGCGTCTTGTCTTAGACTTCTCACTTATTTAACACCTGTATCGATCAAAAGACAACCGTTTTCGTTCAAGGTATCAGTTCTAAAACTCAAAGGACAGCGGGAGTCTGAATCTTTCACAGCCTGACTATATTGAATAAAATCTAATATTTCCTTAAGCCGTAAAGGGTTTTTACACCACTGTAAAAGGAAGAATAACAGGAGGGGATTATTGAGATCTGTGTGGTGATTTACACATGGAAAGGTAAACCCCCGCCAGTGATATCAGACACACATTCAAAAGATCCTATGCCCAGTTCATCATTTCACTCGCTAAAAAATTCAAAATAGCCCATTTGCTAATGTTAAGCGCTAATCCCCAATCCTTGCAACAATCCGATATTGCGTCTGAGTCTCCAGAGAGTAGCTCGCAATCTGTTGGGCCCCTATTACACCTCAGCTTCATCTCTGCATCTACTCGATTCCCTGCAAGGGCGTGTGGCGGGAGGTGTTAGGCCACCAGCAATTCATGCGCAATCCAAAAATAGAGGAAAACCCTAAGTTGCATCCACCTCCGTAAAGCTTCGATGAGTACCATTTGTTTGCGACATGACTAAAATTATCCAAACCAATTTTCTCATTTATTCCATAGCATTTAAGTTTGTGTATGAGTATATTGCGAGGAAATTTATCGAAGGCTTTTTTGAAATCCAGAAATATGGCAACAACTTGTGTTTTGTTTTCTCTCGATGTAAGTATATCGTGAATAAAAAGGCCCTCTTGCGTTTCGAAAGATCTGCTCTTCCTAAATCCGTGCTGGTTATGGCTAAGTATCTTCTAACTGCCGAGAAATCTCACAATATTACTGATAACGATGTGTTATATTATTGTAAAGAGATCGATGCTAAATCAATGGGTCGGTAATTGGTTGGTTTATCCCCATCGCCGCCTTTATAGATGGGAGTTGTATTCCAGTCGCGAGGTACCGAGCCTTTTTCTATTGATTTTAGGAAAACAATTCCTAAAAACGGGTAAATATATTCAGCTAACTCCTTCAATACTTTAGCAAGTATTTCTTCCGGACCTGGTGCTTTGTTTGCTTTGATACTACGTGGGTGATTTTCTATTTCTATATAACAGAGACGAAGACTATAACAATTTTCCACTTAATATTTAATTTAACTTTTCCACTTAATAATAATATGGAGTGGAAAACTGTAATAGTCTTCATTTCGGTTATTATAGAACAGTTCCACCGCATCACACCTGAATCGGTAATTTATATTCTATTCCTATGTTGGTCAGTGTTACATCGCTCGTATGTTCCCCGGGTAGGTGTGGAAGATGGTTTGGTGCCTTGATAGCTACTAAGCATATTTTAGTGCTTTAAACCAAAAGCTATTCTCCAAACCTATTTTTAATGTTGTTTAATTCAATGTTTTGTATTTAACAATAGGAAGGCGTATTGACCTTAAGGAGATCTGAACACAGTATATTATATTATCGCTTATTCCGTATCATTCGCAACTTGTACGCACATGAAATTGGCGAGTGGGACTCAACCAGAGGCCTTTTACAATTGAAGAAAATCGCATCCACTTGTTTGTTCCCGAATATAGCAGGATATCCGTCACTAAAGATCCAACTGCGTTTCACGACACCTCTGCTTTCTGAATCCGTGCTGTTCGCAGGTTATCAGTTGGTAAGTGTCGAGGAATGTCAAAAGACGTTGCTAATAATGATGAGGGCTGGCAGGAGAGGGACATTTAGGAAATTGATCTGTAACTACTGGGGTCTTGTTTATTTCCCCTCGCAAAGACAGGGGTGAAGTTGGCTGTGTTCCAGTCGAAACGAACTGCGCCTCCCAACATCGACGTGCGAAATGTTCTTCACTTCAAGAAGGCCTCAGGGTCAGCTCTTTAAGTAATCTTGCGGGAATGCCTTAATTGTCTTTGGGGATTTGTGTTTGTCTCAATGTGTAGCAGTTACTTCGTTATCCCTTTGCGCGATATTATGATATCATCCTTCTTCATAGACATAAATGTATGCAAACCATAAACACAGTTATCATCCCGAAGGTGGTTTGATAGGCGAGGTTAGAATTCACCCAGTGCTAGGCCCGACGGCGTGTGAAATTCAATTATCACGGTAATAAGGGGGGGCGTTCATTCCCCTGTGCCACATGTGAGTTCCCAGGAACATTTGGTACGCGAAAAATCACATAGCACACCCCGCCACACGCCATTGCAGCGGCTCGCGGGGTATTGTGTACATGTAGATGAATTAAAACACGCCAGGAATTTAATTCACATAAACACGTACCGCATCTCACGCAATATAAATCGACAATCCATCAGATTCTGGTCATGAGGACAGCGACGGATCTTTCAATAACGAAACCTTTCCACCCTCACACCTGTAGTTCTCATGGGGCGAAGGATGAATTACAGTTGCCGCGAATATGTACGAGAAGGGAGTTCGTGATCGTTGATCATTCAAAAACTACAATACTTTTCCATAGATCATCAAATTCGTCGTCATTGAGTATTTCGACCAAAAGTTAATATCACGGATACGTGGGCGGTCTCCACTATTTTTCCACACATTATGCCAAACAGATTGAAACAGCTGCCATGTCTTTTAACGAGATTTCAAATTCCTTCTGCATAAAATTCTGCCTCCTGAGATGGCTGCCAACCGATGACACGGGCATCTTGAAGTTCCTCGTCGAGACGAGCAAGAAACATGTTCAGTAGCCTAACTTCTCGGCCGTGTTTCCATGCAACATACGTAGTCGTAGAAATTTGTGGAAAACATTAGAAAGATTTCAGGTATCGTAAAACGCTGGTTTTTACGAACTTTTCCTCAATTTTCCGGTGCTGTTAATTGTTCGCCACAAACGGGCGGCCGCTTCTGCCATCCTCGTGGGCATATTTCTATTCACTCTCATACGAACGGCACGCTGACGCACAACTTTCATCGTCACTCATCACATTTGGCCCACACCGATTTCCCAATGAATGTCAGCAGCTTGGAAGTTTTTTATCAGTAAATACCTTATCACTCAACGAACTTCACATTTGGTGGGAATTTCAATCGTGTTATTCATTTTGACTCGCTATTATAAACGAAAGACAAGCGCCTTCCATGCAGCTCGAAGCGTACTGACCTATACTGTGTACGTCAATACAGCGACCATTAATCGGCTCCCTCTTCCACTGATTCTCACTCAACTACACGAAAACGGTGGTTACTTTCTGTACATCCCTCGAAATTTATCAAATCTGTACTCGTAGCTGGAACTTCAGTCAGAAAATGCAACCCACGATCTACGAGCCCCAGTGAATGTTTTTGACTGCTACGTTACAGAGACAACCATTTCTTGAGTGGCCGCATTTAGTATCTGGGCGCAGTTCCATTCTCCCTTGGGAGGGACACGAGGGACGCGACGAACCAAAGCCTCGGGCCGCCTCCAGAGGCTGGAGACATCAGTCGCCTGGAAGAAAGAAGACTGCCGGGAGGGCCTAGAGAGAAATGAAGCACGAGGCACAAGAGGGACGCCAGAATAAGCCGTGCGCCCTCCGTCCCACTCACGCACACAACGTTTTTACAGTCTCTGATAATCCCGCGATAGCAAAGAAGTTAAAGGAGTACGAGATAATTGCGTCGCCTCAGAAGGGAAACATGCCGCGGGGCAAAAAAGATTGCACACGACATTAAGGAATGTCGGAACGGAGGAAGACCATAAATTGTCGATAACCGCTACGTTCTAAAATGTCTTCACATACACTAAACACGTGTGCGTATACGTACATAGCCACGTTTCAGCAAACATGGACAACCAAAAGCACTCATACGCCGAAGAAAAGCTTCGCATTTACAGCCAGATAATCATTGAAACGATGTGGAGATAAAAGAAAGGCTAAAAATACTAGAGAAATTATGTTTACGTAGAAAGATGCGTTGAGGCCTGACTAAGGCCCCTTCGTCGCCATCTCTATTGCATCTGAGTTCAAGTTTTATTTATTACCCTGTGAGCCACCGCTAGGGTACGGCAGGGGGCGATTACACACCGGGCTACTCTTGAACCTAAATGACTCTCCTCCTACGGCGGTCGGACAATAATTATTTTATTCTGATCCGTTATCTTCATTTGATCGTATCTGTATCTCTGCATTTACATTCTTGTGTATATATATATATATATATATATATATATATATATATATATATATATATGCATATATATAAATACATATATATAGTGTGTAATTTACGTTTTCTTGATAGCTCAAGTGGGTAAAGCATCGGCCCGGCAAGTCGAAAGATCCGGTGTTCAAATCGCGGTCAACGTTTATTTTATACGGAGAAATGATCACAAATTCAAGGTAAATTGCCGGGCACAAAAATCGAATTAAAAAATTTTCTTTCCTAAATAAAACAATTGCTGATTGGAACACCCTACCCGCAAAACTATTCGAGCCCTTTCGTAACAGAGTGCATGCTTTTAAGAAAAGATGTAAGTAATATATGTAATTATTTGATTGATGTGTGGTATGAATTTGTATGTAACAGCTTATTTTTTTTAATTTATCCTTTTTTTCTTGCTGATTGATTGATGTTAATGAGATGGGAATTTTCTTGTTCTGTGTTAGAGATTTGTGTTTTGAAGTTCCCTTTAAGTGTACTTCTGTTTCACTGACTGGTTTCATCCATTATCTTTTGTGATTACTTGGGACTTATGTGCCACCTCGCACTGTCTATCTGCACGGGTGGATTTTAATAACTAATAAATGAACAATAATAAAAAGGAAATACTGCTCCGCTTGTGATCAGCTCCATTCCGCCTTCCCCACCTCTCCTGTGTTCGTCCTTAATACGTCCTTTCCTATCCCTTTTTTCCGTTCCCGCGTAGACTCAATCAATCGCCTAGGCGTGACCCTCACCCACGATCTCTCCTGGGTGAAACATATACGGGGAGTACGTGGACAAGCTAACAAAAAATTGTGATTTATTAGAAGAGTACTTGTTAAATGTGAAGAAAAGGTCAAAGAGAAATGTTAACTGTCGTTCGTTAGGCCTCAGTTAGAATATGCTGCTAGTACATGTATGGGATCCTCATATAGTTGGATTAATTGCCGAATTGGATAGCGTGCACCAGAGGAGATAGGAGCTAGATTTGTAATACATTCTTATGATAAACTGAGAAGCGTATCCAAAATATTAGAGTAGCTAAAGTGGGAATAACTCGCGGAGCGAAGATTTAATTACTTGAATCTCTTGCATTAATTGGAAGGACGTATCTTCAGCGGTGATGTTGAAAATGTATTATTACCCCCATCGTACTACGGTAGGAGAGAGCATGAGAATAAAACTAAAGATATTAGGTGTAGAACAGATAGATTTAAGATGTCATTTTTTCCACGAATGATAAGGGATAATAATAACATTTTCCGTCCGCAGTATGGCCATGTTTGGGTAAAATATTAGTCAGGTGTGTATTCACCCCCTGCCACACACTCTAGCGGTGGCTTGCAGGGTACATAAATAAAAAAAAGAATTTATGGACGATAAACTTAACATAGTGGAAGGGTATTCCGATTACCCCAAGAGATGTGCAGACCTACCAGGTGTAATTATCATTGCTCCTGGTAGGGTCACCCATGCCTGGGAAAACGTTGACATTAATATAAGGAAGCACTCCCAAGATATTTAGCCTTCCGTCTGACAGTCTGCCGTCGGACTACGCAGTATCACATCACGTAGACGAGGTGAAAGAGCGAGTGGTACCAAAACGCATTTTCGCTGCCATGCTCACGTATTTGGGTCGAGGGCTTGGAGGGGTCGACGACCCACAGATTGCCCCATCTGGAAATCGAAGAACCTGCGCGGCTGAACGAATTTCGGCACCCGCAACCCCGCGCCGCCTTGGGGTTACTTAGACCGGCGCTCGCTCGCACTGTGGAGACGCATCCCGAAGGACTTAGTCGAATGAGACGTCCTTTACCAAAGCAAGCAAAGCCACTTCCGGAGGCCAATCCGGCGGGCGATTGCTCGCAGAAGCCATGGTGGTGACAGCGATATTATGACTCCTGCATATTCTAACCAACGATGAGAATTTGAAAGCCTTATGGCTCTAATAAAAATACTAAAATAAGCATGCAATTGGATGAGCATAGAGTAGAGTGAGTAGAACAGTTGAACTCTTCAGTAAGTGTCTTCGATCAAGGTGTAGAGATTAGCAAAAAGAATCGTTTAAGGTAAGAAGCTTTCACGAAGAAGTGCAGTTGATGGCGAGTATGTAAAGACGCAGTATTTTTAGTATTTAGTATTTTTAATACCCTGCAAGCCACCGCTGGAGTGTGTGGCAGGGGGTGAATAAGCACAAGAATAATTTTGACCCGAATATTTTTACCCCTACCGCAGTCGGAGAATGCTTTTCTAATCCCTTATCGAGCATGGAACAATTGGCATCTTAGACCATTCTGTTCTACACTTAATCTCTCTTTTTTATTTGTTTATACCCTGCAAGACACCGCTAGGGCGTGTGGCAGGGGGTGAACACACACCCGAATAATTTTACCCGAACATGACCCTACCGCGGTCGAACAATGTTATGATCACCTATCCTTCGTGGAAAAAATTACACCTTACCCGTTCTTGATTTCTCAAATATTATTGGCATGATATCTCCTACCGTAGTACGATGGGGGTAATAATACATTTTCACTATAATTTTCAACGTCAATCTCTCTAATTTTGCTGACATGAACTTGCCTATCATAGTGCGATGGGGGTAATAATGCATTTTCAGCGTCGCTGCTAAAGAGATATCCTTAGAATTTATGCAAGAGATATAATCTGTAATTTAACCTTCGTTCTGTGAGTGATTCCCAGCCTAGCTGCCCCAATAATATTGTTACGCCACTAAGTTTTTCATAACAAAGGTTTTACAAATCTAGCTCCTCTAAGCTCCACGCGATTCAACTCGGTAATGAATCCAACTTCGTGGGGATCCCATATACATACTAGCAACATATTCTATATAAGGCCTAACTAGCGAAATATATCATTTCTCTTGAACCTTTTTTATCACATTTACCAATACTTTTCCAATAAATCATATTTTTTGGATAGCTTGCCCTCATATTCCCCGCATGTGTTTCACCCAGAAGAGATCGTGAATGAGGGTAACACCTAGGTATTTATTTAACCGAGTCGACACATTACACTGCATAAAAAGTATCGGTAACAATTTTTTCCTGACGTGTGGGTCATTTAGTGCCGATTGCAGATCGTCGCTTATGTGTGTGAATAATCGCAGATATCGTATTGGCATTGATAAGGGAGTTACAGCGCACGCACCATTAACACTGAAATTTTGCCGATGGGAAACATCTGCGCTTAACTCTCTTGGTCGTCCGTCTTTGGACGGACGACCAAGAGCAGCGTCGAATGTCTGCTTGCGAAGACCTGCAACGGCATCGCGACGATTCCCCAACTCCCTTACAGTCCGGACTTGGCACCAGCAGGATACTAATTTCTAGTCCCTATATAAAAGTGACATCCTCCCTCAAAGGACAACACTATGGGACCCCAAGTGTCGTCAAAGGCGTTTATGCGCAAACCCTTAAGGACCTTTCGGAATCCGCCTACCAGGGAGCCTTAGAGTCGTGGAAAAGCCGCTCGGGCGAAAGTGGGTCGACCGACGCTCACGGGATTTATTTCGACGAATTTTGAGACAATGCAGCAATATCCGGGATAAATATATTTTTCCCCGATACTTTTTATACAAACCACGTATTTCCCATTTCCATATTTTAGAAATAACGTTAAAACCTCATTCCCTTTCAGAATGGGCATTATCAATCTGCTGAAAAGCAACCGCCAAGGTGCTGTTGCACTCGATGGCCGACGACGGAAAGACGAGGAGACGGTCTCCCCTCCATAGGCCACCGACACCTCCTCTCACCACTCCCGCTCTCGGCACCCAGGGGCGCCAACCGGCACGCGGCAACCGCCCGACTCCCCCCCCCCCCCCGGCGCTCGTTCTCGAGACAAGGAGAAATCATCGAGCCCACCTGATTTCACTCGAACAGTCCATTATCTCGGCGGATTCAAAGATCCTCTCCAGATTTATGAATCCGAAAAACATAAACCTGGAATTCATTAAGAGATTGTAATTAGCCCTATTTATACAGGGTGGAACATAATTGACTCCCTGGTTTAAAAAAAATTATGAAGAGCGTGCAGCTGAATTAATTGAGTAAAAGTAGCGGCGTTAGCAAGGGAAAACAACGCCATTTTTAGTAGTTAACATGCAGTTATCTGGTGAGCTTCGAAGCTTTGTCGTAGAAACTTTCTTTAAGAACACTCATAGTGTGGTGGCAACGCAGAAGGCGCTTTAGTCTGGCGATGGAGCGCATTTTCACCTCTCCAGCTCAGTAAAGAAGCAAAATTTTCGTTATTTGGCCACTGACAACACTTGCGAACTTCACCCGAGACCTCTTCATAGCCCCAAAGTGACAGTTTAGTGAGCTGTGTCCTCCTTAGGCATTATTGGGCCTTACTTTTTGGATCTCGAGGTTCAACTGCTACTGTGAACTGTGTGCACTGGTGTGAGATGCTGGAGAACTTTTTACACCCCAAAACTGAAGAGAATGGTGAGGAATATGACGCAGAAGCCTTTTGGTTTCAACAGGATGGTGCCGTGGCTCATACCACCCATCGTTCACGCCTATTCATGCAATAACAATTTCCCGGCCGCCTGATCCCCTTACGAGGAGGGGATGTTCCATCGCCCCCTCGCGCCCCCGGATTTGAGCCCATGAGATTTATTCCCTTGGAGATATCTAAAGGCTGAGCCTAACAAAGTTCGACCGAGGATCTTGGAAGCTGTTAAGGGGGCAATTACAGAAGGCATCGCTGGAATATCTTAAGATATGCTGAGAGGAGTTCTCGAAAACATCTTTGAAGGACTCAACATGTGAATCGCTCACATAGGTCTTCACCGGGATGACATAATTTTCAAAACCTAATTTAAAAAATGGCATTGAATTTGGTTTTCAGAAATAAAAACTTTTTTCATTACCTTGGTGGGTTATTTTCAGGATTCACCCGTCAAATTAGGGAGTCCATTCTTTCTCACCCTATATTTGCACCCTTTTCAATCATTAAAGATCACCCAAATCTCGACGCCAAACTCATACACAGTTTCAACAAATTAACACTATTTTATTTTAAGACTCTATGTGAACACCTTTGATGAACCCTGGTGGGTTTACTTATGCCTTCGAAAGACAAAAGATGGATGCAATTTATATTTTACTGTTATTTCGTAAGGAACCGCCCCCCCCCCCCGTGGCTCTGGAACTGCGGTGAGGGTAGGGTCACGTGCCATCCCTAAAAGCAAGCTTCAGCTCAGCTCGAGGGAGGGGGGGGGGTCCCGGTGGCTCCAATCTGGATTCGACCCCGGCACCAATCAGCCCCCCCCCCCGGGATGGCAATCCCAACAACGCAAGAGAGCATTGATGACCAACGGGGGGGGGGGGGGGCAAGGGGCAGAATGGGTTGTCATCGGCGGGCGAATTCAACAGGTCCCCGCCGCTGGAAGGGGGCAGTGATGGATGGGGTGATGGAAGCGATGTGATGAAACGGAGAGAGGATTGGGGCTCCTCCCGAATAATCGATTATTCCTAGTGCGATATGGATTAACATTTCATTTGCAGTAAAAAATAATTGTTCACTTTTCTTTGGATCGTCTTAAAATCAGAGAATAGACGAAATCGGCTTAGAAGAAGAATCTTCCAGAAGGAAGGGTGAAGTAAGTGCCTTCGACGATTTGTTTGCTTTGTGTTGCTGGTAGGATGTGAATCGAGGCCACTGCGGAGAAGAGGGATGCGCGCGGAGTTTACACACGGGATGGGAGAGGAATGTCGATCGGAAATGGAATTGAAGGCGGCGGCGAAGGAACGGCTGGACCCCGGTCAGGATGGACCAAGGAGGCGCGTAGGGTAGGGGGGTAGGAGGCTGACAAAAAAAGGAGAAAATGGAGCATTGTGGATGATCTCAAAGATTGGAGGCGGTCGATGTGGAGAGGGATGCACAGATCAGGAGAAGGGGCTCCTGGAAGAGACCGCTCGCCCCCGCGGAGGGGTATGGCGGGGGTTGCCAGGGCATCCTGCCTCTTAAGCACGAATGTGAGCTCAAACAGGCGTGACCACAATAACCAGCACACATACATCCCTGACATACATCCCGGTGTTCGATTCTGATCCTGACTTCTGTAGAGTGAAAGCAAGAACTTGAATTTGTCGGAGTAAATCTCACTTATTTCATCCCGGAGTAACATCTCCTTATGCACGTAATTTAGGGTTATCATATTTGACCGATTCGCACAAGGATAATGCATTATTCCACTGTTGATAATATTTTATCAATAGAGGAATAGTGCATTGTGTTTTTGCTACGAATCGTCCCTGATGGCCTTCCACAACACCACGTTTGAATCCACGAAACGTCCCTCGGCGTGGCAAGGCGCCCAACTCGGGTGCCAAGTCTTCCAAACCAGAGGCTTCCACCCTCGTTCCTCCAGCACACCCGTCCAGCGAACTCTTTTCTCGTGGCAATTTTCATCAATCCCGTCGGAATTTGTATGAAACCTGTCCAATTCTTTAAATGACACCCTCTCCCACGGGTCCTATACACTTGCCGCAGATTCCATACGCGGCCTAACTAATGCGGAGTGACACCTCTCGCCATTATCTTCTGGTTACATTTCCCGCGGCTCCTATTATGAAACCTAGCTTCTTCAGGACTTGTTCAGCATGATCTCCTGATGTTAGCGGCCCATTAAAGGTAGCAGTAAAGTAACTGACCGGTTCTCAAACACTTAACTCGACCCCATCCACTTTATAATTTACGTCCCCTTTATTTTTTCCCTTTCTTGCAAAACTTTTGAGCTGAGTAATTTTCCGGTGTTCAACTTCGGGTACACGAAGATATTGCCAGGTGGCAGGGACATTAGTTCACCAACCATCATGAAAACGCCGAGCTGGCGATCATCCAGTTTCATTCCTGGGAAATATACGCTTTCCTACGCCATGCTTCCTGCTGCCATGGTCACGAATTTCTTAAAAAGATTTCGAGGCATCTGACTCATCGGCAGCCTCCCCCGCAATCTTATCCCGTTAACGGCGCCCTGTCCGGTGGCACCGGCGCCATCATTCCCTCACATCTAACTCACGTCAAATAATTAATACCGTTCAGACCCTCCGAAATCCTTAGGCTTAAAAATGTCGGATAGAGGCTGGGAAGAAGGAATCGACCAGGAAAGTCCGCCTTCCAGGCGAGCTGAACTCATTCGCCATGCTACGAACACCGTCCTACCAATCGATTTCAGGACTATTGACTTATGGCCCGCTCGAAAAAATTAATCAACTTAAATAATAGAATATAATGAATTAGTTAAACACGATTAGGGAATGACCCCCCCCCCCTACGCCCTTGTGGGGCATTATGTAGATGCACATAGTATAAAAAGTATCGGTAACAATTTTTTCCTGACGCGTGTGCGTGGAGCGCTGAATTCAGACTGTCGGTTTAGCGTGCGCATGATCGCAGATATTTTATATTGGCATTGATAAGAAAAGTGACAGTGCACACCATTTTCATGGAATATTTGGCGATGCGAAATATCTGCACTAAACTCGTCCTCCCGAAGGTCCTGACGGCCGACGAAGAGCAGAGTAGAATGTCTGCCTGCTTGCGAAGACCGAAAAACGACATCGCGACGATTCCCTAACCCCCTTACAGTCCCGATTTGGCACCACCAGACCCGATTCCTATTCTCCATTAAAGTGAAATCCTCCATCAAGGAACACAACCATGGGACCGTAAGTGCCGTCGAAGAAGATCACCCTTATCCGGTATCCGCCTACCAGGGAGCCTTCGAGTCGTGGAAAATCCGCTCAGGCAAAAATGAGTCGACTCTCAAGTATTGTGCTTTGAAGAATTTGGAGGCATTGAAGCAATAACTAAAATACTTATAATTTTCCGAATCTTTTGTCGATACTTTTGATACAAACCATGCAGATGAAAAAGGGTAGGATCTAATATTGTGTACGTATGGCTTGTACCCTGACAAACCCCGCCACACGCCCTTGAGTTGACTTGCGACGTAGTGTGTAAATGTATGAAATTACGGAGAGGCTATTGCAACTTGTTAAAGGCTTTGTTTTGCAATCACTCGGAAATAATACGTCAAGTCTATATTTGGTCGACTTTCCGACTACGGATAGTACGAAATGCCCAAATCTTATCGAAGGTGTCAGAAATAGCCGTGCAGGAGTAATGAATTGGTAGCTTTCAACGGAAATTTTCCCCAGCGGAAATAACAGTTGTGCAGTGCGTCTGATAAGGCCTCTCACAGCGGCCTCGAAAGCGATGGTGCCAAGAGGGAAATGGACACACGACACCGGTGAACCACAAAACGGCACAGCAGTTCAAAAACGTAGCCTTCCACTTCAGCCGGTGGTTGAACCACGTGAGCGAGGAGAGGACACCGATCTCATTCCGGGCAAGCGTATTCCACTCATTAGTTAAGCGGCCCTGATCCTTCTAACGTGCTGTCCTATGTTAAGTTACCCAGGAACATCCGGTCGGGATAACTCCAGAGGAGTCTAAATTCTCCGGGAATCGAACCGTGGACCTCGGGTCAGCATCCCAACACCTTCACCCACCAGGTCACCACTCGCATATGGCAAGAGAAACCCGAGAAAAAAAAGCATTTCCATGGGAGGCTATGTCTCGTCAGACTCGAGGGGGGGATCAGGGAACACTGCGGGCCCTGCAGGGACCTGCGTATTTATGATATGACGACGCCAAGGGGCGTAGCCAGGCGGCAGGGGGGCACGTCTGTCGGTCGGTTGGCCACCTTTCTACCTTGGCCCACTGCGAACTTTACGCCCCCCCCCCGGTCGCCATAGTAACCGAGGCGGGGGGGGGGGGATTACGAAGCAGCCAGCTCTCCTCTCGTCGTCACGCGCAAAACATGACGTAACTGCGCGCGGGGTCAACGGCCTCGCCACCCGTCCGGAGGCTTTCGCCCAAAAGGTTTCGCATGGCGAGGGAGAGGTGGGTGGGAGGGAGAAATAAGCGGCGATAGAAATGAAAAAAAGGGCGCTCTCTCTCTCCCTAGCATAGGGGTGCGAGGGAATGAGGTCAACTGCCACGGTCCGCGAGCGCCTGAACAGGGGCCGGAGTGGGGCTGTAGTGGGGGCTGGAGTGGGGGCTGGAGTGGGGGCTGGAGTGGGGGCTGGAGGATGTGCGTGGGCGGAAGGAGATTGGTTGGTCGGTGGGTTTGCTGGCTCGGGCGAAATTCGGCGCTGGGTGCCCCGCAACAGAGCACTGCGTCGGGCGACACAAACCGCCATTCGCCATTGGTGCGATGTCCAAAATGCGTCTCCGCGGTGCGCACGCGTTCGTTGTGTAATCGGTGGTGCTGGGGCAACCAATCCATACAGTTCGGCAAGTTCGCATTGCCGCGCGCGAAGGTCCCTGCCGCTGCGGACACGTGCGAGGGTCCCTTCTCGCATCGCTCTCATTCGAGGAGTCCTCCGAGGGCCTCCCGACGACCCACGCCGCCCAATTATAGTTACCTGGACGTGGAATTCGTCAAACACTAGGGTGTAGCGATAACTAAGGATATGTCGTCCTGGGGTAAATACTATAGTGAAATTCGCGGAATAGGAAATGCAAAAATCAAATAAAAATGATTCTTGGGAATTGTAATGAGAGAGTTAAGGAGCTTTGTTATTTCCCGTCAGTTAGGCCCCGCCTTGAGTATGCTGCATGTGTATGGAATGCTCATGAAGTAGGCTTAATTTTGGAACTAGATCGAGTCCAACGAAGAGCAGCTAGGTTTGTGGCAAGTTGTGAAATGGTCAAGGTGGCAGTGTCACGACACTGTTGAAAGAATTAGGATGGGAGCCCCACTAGTTGACCGTAGGCTCAAATATAGGTTGAATTTACAGCGTAAATTTGAGACAGGTCAATTATCCGAGGATTTTAAGACATATTACGGATCCCCACCTACTACGGTGGATCAGATCGCTATCGTAAAATCAGGGAGATATATTGTAGAACGAATAGATTTCAAATCTCATTTTTCCTCGTACCATTTGAGATCGAAATACATATGATGATATACAAATTATGGCGCAAAGGGTGTTAGTATTGGTAGTGTGTGTATTTTGTTGATATCCAGCATGAATTTTAAATGTACCTATCTAAATAGCATTGTTCTCGCTGGGTTTAAATGCACCCTTTGGGGGCTTGCGGGCAATTATTTGCGCAGATAGACATAAAGATCCAAGGGAGTGTGTAAATCTCCACGATGCCCCAAGTGCCCGATTTTGTGCGAGACCCGAGATGACTACCAATTGTGGTTGCATCTTCGACTCTGCATTAAGCCACATAGGTTCTGCTCAAAATTAGGAGAATTTCGGGGAATCCGTAAGACTTAAAACGTCGTTTGTTCCTTAACTTGTATTTTGTCGATATCCTGCATGTTCATTCCTGCATTTTATTTTCTTTTATTTAATAGACTCCTCGTTTAACAGTTCTCGCGCATGATTTGAATATACGTACGCCGTTATTGAATATTGTGGCAAGTAAATACCTTCTTTCGTGTGATTAACTTTGTTATAGTGCACGATCAAACTAATATTTGTGTAGAGGTGACATGATTGGGATTATGCATGCATTGCTGGCGACCTAACACCCCCCGCCACACGCCCTTGAGGCTACATGCGGTGTATTGTGTAGATGTTGATGCGACGACGGCGCCGGCTCATCCGCTGTAGACGAATCGGCCAGCTTAGCACACAGTTTAATTTCGAAATGGAGTCCTCGTTTCGCGGAGTCCCGAAACGCCAACACGTGCACATTCGAAAGGACGGATAACAGTGACCTCCGGCTCCCCGCGCAGTGGTGCTCGTCTCCTCCCGCGCGAGCGATGCTTACTGCGATGACACAACACCGTTCGTTCGCTGCACGCCACACAATTCAGACCTTTACGACGGCATTCCGTGGTGAGCGCATGGATAAGAATCGATCTCACTTCTTCCTCATTAATAATGGGTAAGTACAGGCCTTGTAGGTACGTTGTTTTTGGGTTCCGTCCTTAATCATTAAATGTCTCACTTACGCCGATTCGAGCCAATTCGGACAATCCAATCACGATCTCATTGGGAATCATATCGCCATTCACGCCGAAGATCGCGGAATCGCCGTCGCCATTGCGTCCGTAATTGGGACGCAGGCCGCGAACGGCTCACTTCCAAGGATGGATTCGAGGCCGGGGGGGGGCAATGGATTTCCTGGACGGGGAACGTGAATCCTTAAAACCGAGCTCGAGGTTTCCGTCGGTAAAAGGGGCGGGGAGAAAGGTGTTTCTCGTTTTTATCAATGTTGGCGCGTCAATCCGGCGGTATTAATGAGGGACCAACACCGGGGAGCATCATTTCAAGGAACCCGCCACGCAAAATGAAGGAGGCTGGATCTGGTGCGCGGTTTCAGCGTGGTGAAAGTGGCGGGCAGGCGAAGCAGCGATGGAGTGATGACATTTTGGAATGCCAAACGGTGCACCGCATTCTCCGAAGGATGTCCATGGATTACAGTGGCGACATCTGCGTAATTGGCTTTCAAAAACTGCTGAGGGCCTTTCAACGCAAACCACGTTGGATTGAAGTGAATGGCCGGCGCACTTCTGTTGGGTTGGATGTCGTATTCTGTGCATAAGAATCACATGAAGGGGGGGAAGAGTTGCGTAATTCGATTGATTCAACTCATCAGGACACCGAATGCCTCTCCCTCTCCCTGGCGATCGCATTTGCAATAGGTTGGGGGCGACTAAGGGGCGGATTATCGATTGATAGGAGCCGTGTCCCAAAGAAATAAGAGGAGGAGAGGTATGGGTGGGCCCCTTTTCTGCGATTGCCAATTGGGTGAGAGTGGTTCGGAGTCGGACCAGGGGGTGGGGAAAGGGGCGGGGGGTTTTGTTTCTCCGCCGTGTTTACGTCCTCCAAAGCGAAGCGCTTCTCGAAAGGGGTCGATGACTGGCAGACTGACTTACTCACCCCCATTCCCCCACCCCCTCCCTCCCCCTTTCCCAGACCACCACCGCCTCGCCGACGGCCATCGCCCAACCGTAGCAACGGAGCGCCCGGTGCACGCGGCCACCGATCGCAACGGGTGCTTAGGAGGCGCGCGGGGGGTGCAGGAGTGTACGCGGCGCACCAGGATATCGGCCTCTTATCTCACCCGGCGAAGCAAGGACGTCCCCCCCCCGACACCACTGCAATAATCAATTGGGTTAGAAGACACGTGGCACGCAGACATGCACACCTAAATACAGTTGGATACGCGACGAAAACAAACGTGTGCATGTGATTACATTTTGTGAATGTACGACGGATAGGGGGGTGGTAGGGTATATTCCGACGGAGCGGGGCTTCCGCCAAGAGGGCCCACGTTCCGATTCAGAATGACACTAATGGGCAACCTAAACTTCAGCCACAGATGCGAAATCATTCGAGTAAACCAATTATCCCACAGGCATCATGGAACGTGAGGCAGGGGGTGTTAGGTAGCCAACCATTCTACTCATTTACTTCCGCATACACGTAGCCCCGCGAACCATTGCAAGGGTACAAGTAACGGCTGCGCTCGGACATCGCTCATGCACCGACTTTAATATGCCTTAAGAATATTAAAATGCAATTAAGTACTACTCCATTGACCAAACTACGAATACATATCAGGAAGCCAATAATACACATATTATTATTATTATTAAGTAACCTACCGGTTGAGGTAGATTTTTGGATGGAAATAATTACTAATTAAATAATTTGTGACCCCTAGTAAAACACAACATCCTACTCTACATCAGGTCCCTCTTCATCTCTGAGTACTTTCTTCCTCCCTTCATCCCGTCCAACATCCCTTACCTGTTCCTTCTCTTTCCTCGTTTGCCCAACATTCTCCCGTCTATAACAGTCTTCAACATCCCACTGCCGGCCAATACCCCCTTCAGCCACTTTTCCTGCCTCCATAGGATTTCTCCCAACAAACCCCTCTCTTCCCCCACCATACCAAGTACTTCTTCATTTGTTTTATTCTCTTTCCATTTCACCTTCTCCATTCTTCTCCACACCCACATTTCAAAAGCCTCCAATCTACGTCTATCCTCCTTCTTCAATGACCACGTTTCCGCACCGTACATAGCTACGCTCCATATCAAAGTTTTTACGAGTCTTTTCTTAATATCCTTGCTCAACGTTCCTGTCATCAACTCCCTCCTCCTGGTGAAAGCCTCTTTGCCTAGCGCAATTCTTCTCCTTACATCCCTACTACTGTTCTACCTGCTCTAGTTTTTGCCCTCCTATTTTAATGTTAAGCTTGGCCTTTTTCTTTCTAGAAAATCGCATAACCTTTGTTTTCTTAATATTGATTCTCATCCCATACCTGTCGCACTGAATTTCTAATACACCCAGCAATGCTTGCAACACTTTGGCTGACTGACAAACTAAAGCTTGGTCATCAGCAAACCTAACTGATTTTACGAATTCCTCGCCCACTTTCATTCCTACCTCCAGTTCTTCCCATGCCTCTTTGATCATTTCCTCTGCATACAGGTTGAACAGCAACGGTGATAATGGGCAACCCTGCCTTATACCCCTTCCTAACACTGCCCATCCTGACTCCCCGTTTCCCACCCGCACCCGAGCAGTCTGAGACATGTGCAGGTTGCGGATTAGCCTCCTTTCCCTCCAATCTATTCCTATTTTCTGCAATATACTCATTAGTTTTTCCCAATTCACTCTATCAAACGCTTTTTCGAAATCTACGAAACAGGCAAATACCTCCTGGTTGTGTTCTATATTCCTCTCGATTAATAATCTCATTACTGCAATGGCATCACGCGTACCTCTCCACTTCCTAAACCCAAACTGATCATCCCCTAAGTAATCATTTGCCCTACTCTCTATCCTTTTGTTTATGATCCTGAGAACAACTTTAGCTGCGTGGGATATCAAACTTATTGCCCTGTAGTCCTCACATGATGTAGCCTTTACCTTTTTCGGAATAGGAACCAAAACTTATCTCACGAAGTCTTCCGGCCAGATTCCTTCCTCATAAATACTATGGATCAGCCCATATAGCCTCTTCCTCCCACATTTTCCTAAACATTTCAATAGTTCCGCGGGAATGGTATCCACCCCCACGGCCTTATTTAGTTTCATCTCCCTTTATGCCGTTTCTATCTCATCGTCTAGTATGCCTGGACCTAAGCTATCTTCCTCTACGTCATCCTCTTTTTCAATGATTAACTTTGTTGGTCGAAGTTCCTTACTATAAAGTTCTTCTATAAACTCCTTCCATCTCTCTTGGATCTCTCCTGAACTATTACCTTACCCGCCTTATCTTTAACTGTTAGCATAGATTTTTCTTTCTTACTTCCCGATAAAGATTTAACTTGGCTGTACAGCGCACCGATTTCACCCTTCCATTGCAAACTTTCCATATCATCGCACTGCGTCTTCCACCATGCTTCTTTTGCTTTATTTTTTGCCCGCCTCAACTTATTGTTTAATTCGTTGTAATTCATTTTGCCAAACTCTGTATGTACATTCTTCCATTTTCTCCGCTCATCCATCTTTGTAATCATCTCATCCGTGATCCATGGTTTCCTAATCCTTTTAGCGTTAACGGTTTCAATAGTGTCTGTCCCCGCTTTCGATAACCCTTTCTTGATCTTTTCCAATTTTTCTTCGATAGTACTTAGCTCTTTACCACCCTCCATGATTTCCTGTACCACCTGTTGGTACTCCTTCCTTTTCAAACCATTTAATGCTTCTACATTTCATTTTCTAACCCGCCGCCCCTGCCTTATCTTTTTGAAACGGACACTACATTTCATAACAACTAAATTGTGGTCCGAGTCCACATCCGCTCCCGGGAAGCTGGGCGAATTTATCACACTGTTCCTAAACCCGTGTCTAACCCGGATATAATCTAGTTGATACCTTCCTGAGTCACCTGGCATTTTCCATGTATACCTGCGTCTTTTGTGGTGTCTAAACCAAGTGTTGGTGATGACTAACCCCTGTCTCCTGCAGAACTCAACTGCTTTCTCCCAGCGGTCATTCCTTATGCCTAAACCGTAGTCCCCGACCTCGTCACCATCTCTTCCTTCACCTACCGTCGCATTCCAATCCCCCATCACTATCAAATGTGTCCCTGCGTGAACACACGCGATTATGTCTAATAACTGATCGTATATCCTATCGACCTCTTCTTCCTTATAGTTGCTCGGTGGCATGTATACCTGAATAATAACTAAGTCCGTCGGTTCTGCTTTAATCTCTACTATTAATAATCTATCCGCTACCTGCTCTATGTTGACTACGCTTCTTCCTACCTCTTCATTTAATACTACCCCTCGCTGGCTCTCGTCCCCGCCGCTGTATATTATTCTATGCTTATCACTCCAGTAATCCCCGCTATCTTTCCATCTCACCTCGCATAGACCTAAAATATCTATTTTTCCCCTTCCCATCTCTCGCTTAACATTTTGCAATTTCCCTGTCCTCATCATTGTCCTAATATTCCACGTTCATATTCTAATTAATGTGGTCTTCTCCTGTGTCTTCTGTCATGTTGCTGCCGGTTTTCCCTTGCAAGGGTTTCGTGGGATGACGACCGCGGAAGCCTTTCCTCCTCCGCTGCCGGGTACGACACACGGCCGATTGGGCCGAGCCCCGTAATTGCCAGGACTCAAAATCTGTGTATAGTCCATCATGTTAATCTTGGGAATGATAATTGAGGTGGTTTCCCGTTGCCTTCCTCAATAGTGTTTTTAACGTGACACCATCACTTACTGGCCACTCCACTGGGGTCAGTCGCAATTGCAGTGCTATGGTGTCTGTCTAACTACTGTGCCATATATTTTTTCGCCCACAAATTCCGCTGCTGAGTGTGATTTTTAGACGATGCTGCTCTGGCTTCGAATGAAATGCTTAAAAAAGAACTAACGGCTCATTTGAGTGTGCCCACAAGGAGCATTTGCCCTCGAAATCGATTCTTTTCCTGCGCTCGCTCTCGAAATAAATTCTTATCTCGGCACGATAACGAGAACAGGACGAGAGAGCGTAGGGAACACGTCACTCCCGGTCGGATGTCAGAGGCGAGCGGCGTCTAGGCGAGCGTCCCTGGCGTTAGTCACGCGGGTCGGAGGCGAGAATACTCGGGACGGAGGAAGAAATGATGGCGTAGGGAAACAACGTGATCATTGGACACCCTTCCCCCCTTTGTACAGGACTGACGAGTTCGCGAATACAAGATGGTTCGAGTATTTACCCTAGAGCACATTTCAAGCTTGGAGATAAATTAAACCTAGTATACCTGTAACCCCGAGATAAGAATATGAGATGTTCCGGAGCTTACGGTGATAAAAATTCAATAAAGACGGCGGTAAACGAACACTCAGCGTACGCGGAAAAATAGAAGGAAATGATTGGGAGAATAAATCGGAAGAACAGGACGAGGAGCCAGAAGAAACGCCTACGAACGGCCGGGGACACAAACCTTGCTGGAAGGAAGCACTGATTCATTATATATGTAAGTAAGTACCAATTAGTACCAACATCTCAGCTGGAAATCACTCCTCGCGTTAACGCGTAGGGAGTCGCGTAGACGATAAGAGCGACGGGAAGAAGACGGTCATTTGGATTCTCAGGAAGAGATTCCGGAAGTTGCCGAAGACGACACAAGTGGAGTGAATACTCGAGGCTTACGCGACACGATGACCACCGATGGAGACAGCCGGCGCAGTCGAGGGCAGAGTGACAGGGAGGTAATCCCGGGACGGGATTAGGGGAGGAAACCATGATCTCGCACGCCCATGGTAGAATGGTAGATTGCGCATTGCAAATGACTAATTAATCAGGTGAATTGACTCATGTTTTGAATTAAGTTATCCTCCAGCATGTACACAAAGTTGCACATTATGTGATAGCTTTTCGACGAATGTTTTTCCTTCCTCCCCCATAACCTCCCTTATCGCTTATCGTTCTCACCTGGTGCTTGCACCCCTTGCCACACACCTCTTTGGTGGATTTGGGTATTTATGCCGATATCGAATAAACAGAAAGTAAGAACCCGAGAAGGTGAACTTCCTGAAACAGGCACGTGTAGTTTGCGAGCAAGTAGGACGCTGATGTGGATTAATCTTCATTTACGAGCTTCTCCGATAAAACTAAAAAGCAATCTTTCCAATTGATGGGATGTTGGTGGAACGAGGTTATTTTTTTTTAGGATTATCAGCGCGGGATCGCCCGAAACGAGCCCCGGCATAATCGGACGGAGCATCGAACCCACGCGTCACGCCACGAGAGAGCTAGCACGGAAGTGCATAGTGGGAGCGAGAGAACTCGAAAGCCTGAGGGCTTACTCCGCGAAAATTGAACAACGAGATGCGTAATTTGGGGTATTTTTGGATTGGTTCCATCTGACGATTCCGGAAGAACTGAGTGTCAGAGGAAAACAAAAGAATGTGAGGCCGTGTCTATCACTTTCTACGAGGATTATCTCGCCATTCATCCCGCGTAGCTGGTGCAACAGGTGTCAGAGCAAACGGGTGCCGCAATGAAGGGCGCCCCGTTGGATTTGGCACCGCCCGGGGACCGCTCCGAGGAACTGGGGGGATGGTCATCATCTCTCCTCCAATCGAGGCTCAGTCACGGCGAGAGCCGAACGAGGCGGAGCGGGATCCACCCGCGAAGCGAGGCCCTGAAACATTGCAGGACAGACGGACAATCCATAGCATGGGACTCCAGGAGAAACTTCGCATTCAATTCCACACATCCCCTTTCCTTCACCGATTCAACCTTGGCGGAATGCAAGCAAGTATTCGCGGAGACGGCTTTCATTCACACGCATATTTCTTGTGGTGAATGTCTTGATAATGACGTAGGCACTACATAGACAAACGCATTTATTTTAAATCACTTGCGACAGGCGGATGAGCGGCGTGACTCAATGAAACGCAACCTGGCCTCGTCTCAGTTCAACTTCTGATTGCCATGTGTCGCCCCAGCGTTGCATAGCCATTAAGTCATCTGATAAAGCTGATTTATCCTCAGAATCACGAATATCATGGGAAACCACCGCATCGTCGGTAAATGAACTTATCTAACTCTTATCGATGCGCCGACGCAGAAAAATATAAACCGTTAATTTACGAAATACAAATGGAAAATGCAATCCAAATATCGACAGTAACATAAGGAGCTGCTAGTAGACGTTGACATCTCTGCAACTTCAAAATTGAACAACAACAAAAATTGAAAAACGATTAAATAAATAGAATTTCGGGACTAAGATTACAGTCCACATGTCCAAGTTAATTATAGATCAAAAAGGAATACGAAACAAGACGGATAATTGAAAAACTACGAAATTCACTTCTAAGAGTGAAATAATATAAAAAGTTAAAATAATTATTTCCACGATATTTCGATACCAATCCGGAAATCTGGGAGAAAATAGCTCCCGGTAAAAGAAGAACGCCAAAAATGTAAGTGAGGCTCATTAATCCTCATGACCAAGGAGTGCATCATTCCATTTCGCAGGATACCAATATAAGGAATGGAAATGGTTTCAGGACCCGAGCAATGTTGAAGCGAGGGAGAGAGTGAATTTGGCGGAGGACGGAGGCAATGGAGGGGCCTCTGCTAGCGAAAGGGCGGCTGGCGGGCACCTCCGAGGAAGAAGCGAGGGCCCCCCGAAATGTGAAGGCCAAGTGGGGGAGTGGGCGAGAAAGAGGGAGGGGGGGCAGGAAAAGAGCGCGAAACATATACCAGTGCACACATCATAACGGAGAGTATTTATAAAAGTTAATCAACTCTGTCATATTCTCATGGGTTGCGATAGGCAACTGCCTCGTATATACTAGTACACATATGTACATATATACATATATACTAGTACATCGATGTGCCTCGTATATACGCATATGCATAGTATATAAATGAATATATATATATACAAATATATATACACACACACAAATATACATATGCAGATATATATGTATGTATCTATATGTATATATACATATATGTAACTTATAATTTTATTTATATATATATATATATATATATATATATATATATATATATATATATATATATATATATATATATATATATAATCCGTAGTATTTATGAGGAGGGAATCTGGCCGGAAGACTTCGTGATATCAGTTTTAGTTCCTATTCCGAAAAAGGTAAAGGCCACGTCATGTGAGGACTATAGGACAATAAGTTTGATATCCCACGCAGCTAAAGTTGTTCTCAGGATCATAAACAAAAGGATAGAGAGTAGGGCAAATGATTACTTAGGGGATGATCAGTTTGGGTTTAGGAAGTGGAGAGGTACGCGTGATGCCATTGCAGTAATGAGATTATTAATCGAGAGGAATATAGAACACAACCAGGAGGTATTTGCCTGTTTCGTAGATTTCGAAAAAGCGTTTGATAGAGTGAATTGGGAAAAACTAATGAGTATATTGCAGAAAATAGGAATAGATTGGAGGGAAAGGAGGCTAATCCGCAACCTGCACATGTCTCAGACTGCTCGGGTGCGGGTGGGAAACGGGGAGTCAGGATGGGCAGTGTTAGGAAGGGGTATAAGGCAGGGTTGCCCATTATCACCGTTGCTGTTCAACCTGTATGCAGAGGAAATGATCAAAGAGGCATGGGAAGAACTGGAGGTAGGAATGAAAGTGGGCGAGGAATTCGTAAAATCAGTTAGGTTTGCTGATGACCAAGCTTTAGTTTGTCAGTCAGCCAAAGTGTTGCAAGCATTGCTGGGTGTATTAGAAATTCAGTGCGACAGGTATGGGATGAGAATCAATATTAAGAAAACAAAGGTTATGCGATTTTCTAGAAAGAAAAAGGCCAAGCTTAACATTAAAATAGGAGGGCAAAAACTAGAGCAGGTAGAACAGTAGTAGGGATGTAAGGAGAAGAATTGCGCTAGGCAAAGAGGCTTTCACCAGGAGGAGGGAGTTGATGACAGGAACGTTGAGCAAGGATATTAAGAAAAGACTCGTAAAAACTTTGATATGGAGCGTAGCTATGTACGGTGCGGAAACGTGGTCATTGAAGAAGGAGGATAGACGTAGATTGGAGGCTTTTGAAATGTGGGTGTGGAGAAGAATGGAGAAGGTGAAATGGGCAGAGAAGAAAACAAACGAAGAAGTACTTGGTATGGTGGGCGAAGACAGGGGTTTGTTGGGAGCAATCCTATGGAGGCAGGAAAAGTGGATGAAGGGGGTGTTGACCGGCAGTGGGATGTTGAAGACTGTGATAGAGGGTAGAATGTTGGGCAAAAGAGGAAAGGGAAGGAACAGGATAGGGATGTTGGACGGGATGAAGGGAGGAAGAAAGTACTCAGAGATGAAGAGGGACCTGATATAGAGTAGGATGATGGATTTTGTGTTTTGTTAGGAGTAATAAAAGATCGGGATTGGTGCGATGGCTATCGTACTGGCTTCCCACCCAGAGGGCTCAGGTTCGTATCCCGGCGGTGTTAGATATTTTTCAGAGGTATCTAGATCCCTACTTGAGGTGCTTTGTGGAGGGCACTTGGAGTGAGTACGCCGTCCGTCGGGTGTGACGTTAAGCTGCGGACCCCTTGGCACCTTTCGTAAAGAGTAGGCTAATGCTGACGCCGGGTTTCTCTCCACCCTTCATCCTTTCCTGTCCTTCCCCTATGCCGCAAATGACTTCCGCAGTCGGTCGCCTCTCCTAAATACTACTACTACTACACAGGGTTCGTCCGGAAAATAAGTGTACTGATTTTTTCCCGCCGCTCCAGGCACGCCCAGCACCGCTCTGACGGGCTGCGATTGGAGGGGGGTATGTTGGCAAGCGACGCTGAAAAAGGCAGTCGGCTCTGTGCTGTGGTGTAGTGAGGAGCTCTGTTAACGCGAACCTCCACGCTCGACCCACGTCACGGAACGCGATGCCGAAGTTTTTGGAGCAGCGTTATTCCATCAAATTTGCGGTAAAGCTTGGGAAATCGTCCACCGAAACTGTCGGTATGATTAACCAGGCTTACGGGGAGTCAGCCATGTCCAGAAACATGATCTTTCGGTGGCACAAGATGTTCGTGGAGGGCAGAGAAGAGGTCGACGACGAGTCTTCGAGAGGTTCCCGATGATGCCTTCGCGGGAGCGTTCCAGGAATGGGAACGCCGCTGGAACAAGTGTATCGACTCACAAGGGTCCTATTTTGAGGAATATTAGCTTAAGATATGTACAAGTGTAATAATTTTTTTTTTCCTGAGCTCAGCACACTTATTTTCCGGACGAACCCTGTATATATGTATGTATATGTGTGTGTGTATATATATATATATATATATATATATATATATATATATATATATATATATATATATATATATATATATATTTATAATTAATATTATTATTAAAAATACACATGTGCTGATAGACAGTGTCTGGTGGCACACAAGTCCCAAATAATCGCAAAAGATAATGGATAAAATCAGACTTCAAAACACAAATCTCTTTAACAAAACAAGCAAATCCCCATCCCATTTACAACCATTATTCAGCAAGAAAAAAAGATAAATTAAAAAAATTTAGTTATTACATATAATACAATACACCACGCATCAATCAAATTATTACATACAGGTATATACCTTACATCTATTCTTAAAAGTATACACTCTGTTAGGAAAGGGCTCGAATATTTTTGCAGGTAAGGTGTTACAATCAATAATTATTCTATTTAGAAAAGAACATTTTTTTTATTTGTTCTCCGTGCCCGGCATTTTACCTTAAATTTGTGATCATTTCTGCCAAAAAAATTTGGGTTCCCCGCCTCTTTCCTAAGATCTGCCCAAGCTTTCTCCCCCTTCAGAATTCGGAACATTCCACAAAGTCTGCTTGCTTTCCTTCTAGTTTGTATAGGTTCCCAGCCCAGCGTTTCTAGCATGTCAGACACACTCTCCATCCTCCTATGCTTCCCCAATACATATCGGGCAGCCTTTCTTTGCACCTTTTCCAGTTTTTGATATGTCCTTCTTCATGAGGGTCCCATACAAGAGAAGCGTACTCTAAAATTGGTCCTACTAGGGTCTGATATGCCTTCTCCTTGGTTGCGCTAACGCTCCCTTTGAGGTTTCTCATCACCCAAATGAAGAGTTTTGAAAGCTTTCTTCTACATCTACATCTACATAATACCCCGCAAGCCACCGCAAGGGCGTGTGGCGGGGGGTGTTAGGTCACCGACCGTAAAGAGGAACAATACCACATGCAAAAAAACAACACGGAAAATTGCACCCACTGCAGCGCAGAAGTACTTGTTATGGTGGGCGAAGAGAGGGGTTTGTTTGGAGAAATCCTATGTAGGCAGGAAAAGTGGATGAATGGGGCCGAATTGAGTGGATGAATTGACCGGCAGTGGGATGTTGAAGACTGCTTTGAGGGGAGAATGTTAGGCAAACGACAGGATAGGGATGATGGTCGGGATGAGGGGAGGAAGAAAGTACTCAGAGCTGAAGAGGGACCTGATGTAAAGTAGGATGTTGTGTGTGCTGGGGGTCACAAATTATTTGATTAGTAATTATGTCCACCCAATAACCTACCTTAACCGGTAGATTACCTAATGATATATATATATATATATTATTGTGTGTATATATGTGTGTGTGTATATATATATATACACACATACATATATATACACACACACAAACACACATGTATGTTTATATATATACACATATATATATATATACATATATATATATACACAAACACACATATATGTTTATATATATACACATATATCATATGCATATGGATATCAAAGTAGCTATAAGTAAAATTCTTCAAAACGGCACCTTTGTATGCCGAGACAGCGATGCCAGCGCCTCCGCGGCACGCTTCCTGGAAGACGTCGACGGGAACACCTGTTTAGGCACCTCATCACGGCCTCTCTGACGTTATCCAGCGTGCCAAAATGGTTGCCTTTCAAGTTCCCTGTTAGTCTTGGTAACAAAAAGAAGTCCGGCGGTGCAACACCGCGTCAAGGTTTCTCAAATGGGCGCTATGAAGAACTGAAGCACCACAGAACAATCCGTTAGTTGGATGGAGTCGCCACCGCTCTAGCCGCCCCGTCCACAGCGTTCCTTCATTTAAAACGAATTTCCAATTCTTTCCGGACACTTTCGTTCTTTGTGGGCTGATAAAGAATCGAAGCCGTCGATAACTTTTTATCGTTTAGACAGGGTTTGCTTTGTGCTGAGTCGATCCGTCACTCGATTCGATGAAATACCATCAGGTCTCGAACCGAGGTCAAGGTCTAACGCAGTCCGTAACGTGTCCGTGGTGCGTGCTGCCAGTCATGGCGGAACACGCACGAGGACGCATCATATTAATTTCCCTAAATTCACCATCGATTAGGGACGGCCACGGCACTTGGCATGGAAGAATGCCAGCCCCTCGCTCCATCGATCGATCGAATGCTCATCTCAGATTAAGAATTTGGGTTCCAAGCGTTCTCCACTACGCATTAATGCTACAAGTCTTCAACTGTACAAATAAATGCCGCAATAAGCTGATGCATTAGAAATTCCATTCGATGAGACTCGATTGCTCACGATTGGACGTATGGTGTGTTGTATCTTATGTCCCGAGGATTAATAATGTTGAACGTGCCCGAGGGCACGAGAAGTAGGCGACCGGGGGGGGGGGAATGGAGTGAGAGAGCGCACGCAGTAGGCTACCGGGGCAGGGGCGTTCACGGGTAAGGGGCGGAGGAGAGTCGTGGGGCCGGCTCCCTCCCTCTACTACGCAGCAGCGAAAAAAAGCGTGAGAGGGGGGCCCGGAAGGAGAGAGGAATGAGCAGGGCGAGGAAGGGCGACAGATGGGCGTGGGGGAAGCGATAGGTAGGGGTTTGGTTGGATATGGTTAAGGTCGGAGGGCTGGCTCCGTCCCTGCACTACGGATTGGAATCAGGCAACCCTTCGGAATTTCCTCCAGAAATCAATCTTTCCTCTGACTCCTGCGTCCCTTCGGAGGGTGGGAGCGATGGACCACCCCCTGAAGAGGACCAAGCAGACTGATGATCTAGGGCGCCCCCGGACGTCGAGGGAGAGGAGGAAGTGCAACGGGCCTCGCGTGGTGCGCTCTGGTCCCGCCACGCCTTGGCTCGGAAGCACGAGGTCTCGAGGAATTGAGCAAACCTTCGCGTTGGTTGGGTGCGGAAACTTGAGATTTCCCACGGCACAAGGTCATTTGCGCATCGCCTTGCACTACACTGTTGCATAATGTACAAGTTTGCAAAAGTGCTCACGGAGACTAGGTTGGTGTGGTTGCTAACACATTGGCTTTCCACCCAGAGGCCCCGGGTTCGAATACCAGGGGCGGCAGGTATTTTTCAGTAACGACCGTGCTTCGTGGACGGCACTTTGAGTGAGTGCGCCGTATGTCGCATGGGAAGTTACGACTGCGGACCTACCCTCGGCGCCTTTCGATAAGAGTGGGCTAATGCCAGCGCCGGGTTACCCTCCACCCTTCCTCCTTCCCCATCCATTTTCCTAATGGCGCACGTCCCCTCAGATGTCGGTCGCCTCCCCTATAACATCCAGGGCTACTAAAAGGACTCATCACTTTGAACTTCCGCAAAGATTTAGATGCGAAATTCTACATCACTTTCCTCTCTAACGCTTGACTCGTTTCTAACTGCTAATTAGTAAATCTAGAAATCAACGGAGGTTCACTATTCCAGATGAATTTACACAATGAAGACGCCATGTGGAAGACAATTTGAAATTCGCCTAACTCTAGATTCAAGGGGATTCATTTTCAAAGAATGGAAGAAACGCCAAAAAATACCTACGCAAGCCGCATCGGCATTTTAAAACTAATCCGTGGGTTTCGCAAACTGCTTCTTTCCTTGTCGAAACATAAACATACTATATTCCAAGTAACGGCAGAAAGTATTACGTTGGCACCTGAATTCAACGCGAACGACGAGGATTACCTAGGCATTCACCCGCGAAGAAAGCCTAGGGGATAAAGAAGGTGGTCGGGATTAGAGTGAATTATATGATGAGACAGCATCGAAAGACATCAAGCGAAGGCGTAACTAATCTCGAAGAGAGATAAGGCAGAAGGAAAGACCAGGAGTGGAATGGGCGAAAATAAAATACATAATGAGAGAGAGATAGCGAAGAAGTTAAGAAGAAACGAAGGGGGGGGCAAATAGGGGAGGGGAGACCTAGGGGAGATACATCGCTGGACCAAGTGATGCATTCGTGCACAGGGAGACAAAAATAAAAAAGGTTCACCGAGGTAAGTCGTATATTACATTTCGATAAGTTATCAAATTAGCCTCGCATTTGAACCACATCCTTCTTTCTTGTTTTGAAAGATAAGAAACAGTTTTTCGTCGAGTCAATTTTTCGCAGAATATGGAAGAAAGTAAGAGCACGTGGAATCGGTATCCCTTTGAGTGTGGATGCATCTTCTGCCACTGTCGCAGAGGCCGGCAGCGGCAGCACGAGGCTCCGCTCTGTGGGACGGACACATACCACACGGGGTGAGGTCACGACCACTGGAAGCCAACCCGAAGGATCAGGCGGCGGACCGGAGTGGCAGCAGCGAGGGAGCGGAGTTGCCTTCGCATGTCACCCATGGCATTCGGCGTCCAATGTTGGCCTCGGGAGGAGAGCAATCGCCCCAAGGGCATCGGGGGCACATTCGATGGATACCCACCCACGCGCGCACGCACCCAGGGGCAACGTGCGTGCGTGATCTTTTGTTCGGCGGTATCTCCGACGGGAATCCGGGTCAGTGGAGTGCGGAGGGATTTTCGCGCTATCTCTGGTCGTCTCCTCCTCCTGCTTTTATTAGATTCTGGCAGTGTAATGCGCTCGTAGATACGAATAATAACGAAAAAAAATCCGTTTCCTCGACAATGCCCGCCTTAAACGAAAGGGGTTCGGTATCACGTTGCCAGGCGACATTTCCGGTTACGTCAAATGGAAATCGATCGCGAAGAATCCATTCACACTGCTGATCAATTAATGTTAACATCACGTACACGCGTGAGGGAACACTACAAGGTCGGTAATGCACGTTGTAGCCGAAGAGAAAGCCTTAAATCGGGTTCGAGGGACGTCATCCACTGAAGTGCCTTCGCTCGTAGTTTTCCCGTCGATACTAGTTGTCGCGCGGGAAAAATGGAAGTATAAGAAAAAAATAAGTATGCCTCGATTTGCACCAGGTATTCCTCACTTTACCACAATCAATGAAGTAAATGTCAAGATATTCATTCAAAACAAAAAAAGCATGTGTTCATAGACCACAACAAATCAAGACTATATGAAATTTGAAGATCCTTATGCGTTTCAGTGGACTGAGAATACTTCGGAGTGAAAAAGGAAGGTTATGTGGTGGACGAGGGAGGCACGCGGGAAACATTAAAATGGGAGAGAAAACACTGGAGCTGGTGGGAGCCTTGATGCCAAAAGACGCAGGTGCACATGGAAAATGCCAGGTGACTCAGAAAGGAATCAGTTAGATTATATTCTGGTTAGGCCCACAGTTGGGAATAGCGTGATCAATTCGCACTGTCACCTGAGAGCGGACTCTGATCATAATTCAACAGGACTCATGAATAGTAGCGTCCGATTAAAAAAGATAAGGCAGGGACGGCTGATTAGGAAATAGAATGTAGAATCATTAACTGAAATGACAAGGAAGGAGTATCGGCAGGCTGTGGTGTAAATCATTAGTGAGGGTTAAGAGCTGAGTACCATCGAGGGAAAAGGGATACCAAAACGCTTTAGAAACAAAACACAAGGGATATCAAAACACTTCGCTTTAGAAACTACAGGAACTGTTAATGGGAAAGGGACAAGGTAATTGTGGATAACGGATGAGATGATTAGAAAGATAGATGAGAGAAGGAAATGGAAGAATGTAGATGTAGATTTGAACGAAGTAAAAAGATTTAAATAATAATTTGAGACGGGTATCACATAGAGCAAAAGAAGCATGGTGAAAGACGCAGAGCGAGGATATGGAATGTTAGCAGAGGAAGGGTTAAATTGGTGCGCTATACAAGAAGGTTAAAGGCCTAACGGGAAATACATATATACAGATACATACACTATGATATCAAAGTTAGATACATGTACTTCTCCACGCATACGACACGGGTCTAAGAAACCATGACCGGTCGTCCAAGAGAAACACTATAGTTAAACTTAACTTTACTAGCTGGGAAACCGACGCATAACATTTCGATGCGGTCTTCGGAAGATCACCAAAAGCAGCAGTATGTTCTTCCATTTATGGAAAGTCGAAGATTACACTCAGCCTCCGATATCCGCAGCGATGATGTCAGTGTCACTGCCTTCGCGATCATCGTGGCATGCCTCGGGGAGAAAATGACCGCGGGGTGTCAGTAAATGTTCTTAGGAAACAACGATCTTTCAACCCACGAGAGCAGGCTAACGGGAAACCTAGGTTACGGCGGCGAAGTAGGAAGGTGGGGCGAATCCCCCACCCCCGCAGCACACGTCCCTCCGCCGGGCAAGAGCGATGTCAACGATCCACCACTCCCTTCTCTCGCGAGGCCAATCAGATGCGAGTGACCTCTTCCCGCCCCTCGTCCGAACTCCGCTCGCTCTCCCGAGGCCAGGTCTCAAGGGGGATTACATAACTACATGTATAAATACCCCGCAATCCACCAAAAGGGTGTGTGGCAGGTGGTGCAGCACCAGGAGGGAAGGGTGGCTATGGTATGGTGGCTATGGTGACAAGGGAGGCTATGAGAGAGGAAGGGAAAACAATTCTTTAAAAATGCATACAATAGCTGGGGAATTTGTGGAAACATGCTGGGGGAAGACTCGATTCAAAACAAGGGTTAATTCACCTAATAAATTAGTCATATTTTATACGAAAAAGGGAATAAGGGAACACCCTGCGTTGATGCTAATTCTCCCCTTTGAGAGAAAACGCGTCAAGATAGAGTGAGAGATGTTGATGATCCTCCTGGCAAAACATTCCAGGAGTTGAAGTTATAATTTGCCCGAAGACGTAGGGAGGGGTTGAAATCTGACTGCCGTGGTAAACAACCATAATGTTGTAGGTTTTACCGTTCGTGCAGAGAGTGCATCAAACAATACTCCGTCCTTTCAAGACGTGTGAAAATCGCCAATTAATTCGCAGGGTATCGATAGGGTGAAGTCGATTTCTTAATCCCCGCAACATCGATACCTTTATAATTGCCTATGCTTGGGTGGAAGTCGGCCGTGGAATGAAGAACGCGTCCGGGATCGAACCTTCTGGTCAGCAGCCATGGGCGCTCTGTTCACTTGACTCCCACGCCCACAAAATAAAATACAGACGGAAAAATTCATTTCTTTACCAGCATCGTAAAAGTGTAAGCATTTCTCCGGCACAGTGCATATCGCATTCCCACCTTCGATTGATCTCCGATGACAAGCTCGATGTGAAACTCAAAGAGCCTGTTGGTAAAAGGGCACTCAACTTCGTACTTCGACCAAAGAGATCGCGACAACGAGATAAAAGAAAACCTACTTCTTAAATAAAGCTTCAAGTCTCGACCTTCTTGCTACCTACAACTCCTCTCGTATGCTCAGAGAAATACGTATACATACCGAAAGAACTGAGCACTGGGAATGACCTTCTAAATCTCTCTCACATCATCATTAGTAACAACTCCTTCTCCTACCATAATAAACGCCACCTCCAGGTCAAAGGCCACGCGATGGGAAGTAGATTTATCGTAGACCCTCATACGCAAACCTCCACACTGGCCACCTTGACAGGAACTTCCTCCCAGGACGATTGGATCACCAATCGCACGATAGACGCTCTCCCCCATACTCCCTCTCAACCCGCGGTCACTGCATCTGCGTTGATCACAACTGCCCGGACACCTTCCCCAACAATTCACAAAATGCGCTCTCCTCTAGCGCGGTTACCATGGGTATCGATCAAAAAATCACCCTCTCCTTTTCCATAAAATACTACGACGGAGTTCAGTCCTGAAACATGTTCTCATACACCTCTTCCTCTTTCTGAAAAACCATGAAACATTTGCATTCCTTTCACGCAAATACGCCTCTGTTACTTTTATTGGACCCACCAATTCATCGAATACACTAAAATTCATCAATCCCTTATCCAAATCCCTTGCAATCCATTATCCGTACCTCGCAATGGACCGAAAAGCAGAAGATGTTCCATCTTCACCGCTCCCAGCCTCCCTTCTCATTCCTTGCCTTCTTCTCCATTAGCTTCTCTCCGAATACACCAAATATGCCTTCCTCATCAAAATATTGTGTCAATGTGTCCATGTATTATTGCCTCCCTTCAGATACACGGTCTCTTTAACTCAAAACCGTCGAGTCGGCATGCATCTGTCTCCTTGGCGCCGTCTCGAATCTAATTCTTAACCTTGCCCACTAGTTTTCTTCCTTCCGTTGATAAAATATTCAAAAATCGATACTGTGAGTTTTACTTGAGCTTTATTTGTGTTCCTAAGTTCAATCATCCATTGCCATGCCCGCGACTAATAACAATATAAACGCCAGCGATGGCTTGCAGGTTATCATGTAGATAGAAGTATACCTAGAACTCAAGAGCAACTAAACTCCGTGATATGCCAGGGCATTAATGCTTCAAGCTCTCCTGCAGGAAGGAGGCACAAGGGAAAATTACGGTAGAGGTAGTGGTTAGGAAATTTTATGCCAGGATACAGGGTCTATGGAAGTTTTCACGGAACACATCTATTACAAATTGTGTGCCTAAATCGGTCATGGAATCCTTACGAGATTGAATTCTTTAATAGATTGTGCGGCAGATATATTTGAAAAATGGTGTAAAACGAATTTTTGTGGATGAGAAATTTGAAAGAAATATTGAGAAAGCACTCATACAACGGATGCTGCCGACATTTATCCCTTGATTCGAGATGAATCTTTCACGAATGCAGGTATACGAAAATTCGTACCATAATAAAACTGAGGCCACCGCATGAGCGGTCCCGCTCTTCGATCGGGATGCCGGATCCAGTGAATTCACAAGTCATTCATACAACCATTTTAGATAGTAAAAGCAATACGGGACCCACTATTCAGGATTCTTTCCGAAAGTGATGCAATTATTTTTTTAAGTAATTTATTGAGCATTCAAAAATCCAGGTTTCATCACGATTGATGACATTGTCCAAATAATCAGGTTCATTTTCAATACCTTGCAAGAGTTTACTTGAAATTTCCGCTCGGTTGACCTTTTGCTCGTCTGACATCTTGGGTACGAGCTTGGTGCGCACTTTCTTCGTCGCTAAATCTTCAATAACAATGCGAAACACAACACTAAACGACAAGTTCCGTTCATTGGCAACCTTCTTGATACTCTAACTACCGCCAAAGTCCACGATTGTCGAACACGAGCCGAATTGTTGTCGGTTTTGCTGGTTGATGGGCACCCAGAGTGTTGTTCGTCGTGAACCTCTTCCCGGCCCTCCTTAAAGGCCTTGAACCACCTCGAAACTTGTGAGTAGGCCAGAGCAGAGTCCCCGTAGGCCTCACGAATCATTTTTCTAGTCTCCTCTAGAGATTTCTTAACTTAAGCACAAAACTTAATCGCATAACGCTACTCGAACGTCAATTCCATTTTTTTCGTGACACGGTCGGCGCGCAGATGTTTATAATAACTGACGCCCTGCCGTTTTCACAGCTTGGAGAGCACTGAGACCGATTGTACGGCAAAACTTTGCGTCTTCCCCACCTACACCAAGTTGTTTGATCTCTCTCCGACCAATAGGAGCGGCGCGGGAAATTCAATTGCATTACTTTCGAAATGCTCCCTGTATATCGTTGTGCTGTTTCTGTGGATAGATGGCCCAAAAGATGCTCTTCGAGGAAAGAGGGCGAACGCACGAGAGGAATGTGTAATATGACAGTTGCCAATGTGTGAGTGGGACCAAATCGACTTTGCAATATTGCTGATAGCGCTGCTAATGTTATCAGACGACCTTCCCTCAGAATGATAGCAGCGGCGTTAATGCCTACCTCCGTGCAGAATTAAACGTACTTCCTGTAAATGCAACTATAACCTTTTTCAGATTGAATCTCTCCCAAGTCACCGTAACTGTAGAAATGGAGCAGAGAGAGAGAGAGAGCACCCCTCGCGAATCGCGAAACAACTGAGACTGGAATTCCGCACGCCAAACGTAAGCTCGGCCATTGTTTTCACCGCTGCGAGGCGCGAATCCACGGACCCCCCCTCGGCCTCAGGCGAAGCGCGCCTTCAAAGGCCCACGGCGCAACCCCGGTCCGTCGCCGCGAGTCCTCCGGCGTACGTGCGATCCTCCCCGTCCCCTTCCCACGCCCGCTCCCAATTTAATCACCCTCGGGACGTTCTATTCCCGGATCAGCGTGAGCGATGGCCTTCAGGGGGAGCGGCGCCTAGGCGGACCTCTGCTTAAGGTCGCCCTGATGTCCTTTCCTCACCGCCTTATGCGGGGTCTCCACGCCTCGTGCGCCTTCTGGAAGGCGGCGCCCGGGATGCGCTCCTGTTGTCACGCTTACACCGAGCCGAGCGGACGTTCTTTCAGCATGGATTTGAGGCATAGGAGGAGGAAGAAGTCTGCTGGGGCAACGTCAGGGCTGCAGGTTGGCTGAGGGGGGGTCGAGAAACTAACTCTTGGCAGATCCGCGTGTGAGTTTTCTCTCGTTCGTCCGAGAGCACTCGCCAACTTCGCATTCACCTTCCTCATGCCCATGTCTTCGGTCACAAGGCGATGCACATCACTTTTAGGGATGCCAATTTAATTTTAAACCATGAGAGCACTTAATCTGCAATATCTGCCCAACAAAGTCTTCAGTCTTCCAAGATTTTATGTCAGTTTTTGAGGTCGAAGGACGTGCTGAACGTTCGCCGTCTTAAGCATCTTGTCTTACCTCCTGAAACAACCTGCGCCACTCAAAAATACCCGATCTACCAACGGTGTTATCACCATAAGCTACCTCGAGCATGCCATGAGTCCCTTTCCCGGTTTATCCCAGTTGCACGCAAAATTTGGTGGCGCAGCGCTGTTGCAATAAACGGTCCATGACGAAATGCAACGAGGTACGTTACAGAGGTTTCGCAAACGAAGGATCCTCACTCCACGAAGGCTGGGAGCCAACTTCCAATGTCCTCCAGCCTTTTCTGAGACTCCCCTCCCTCGAACCCAGCCAGAGAAACCGCCGCCCGTTAATCCGAGAAAAAATAAGCCATACCACTTTTGAATTTATCATTGTCATTCTTTTTTACTCATTAATATATTTTTAATTCATTAATACGATTTTCATTAATATTATTTTATGTTTGATGTTTTATTTGTGAATTTATTATTATATTAATTTTTGATTTTTTTGTTAAAAAGTCTAAAAGGAATAGGGGGTACATTAAGGGCTGGGCGCTTCCAAGTGGAAAAAGTATTCTCTTTTTCGTTTTGGGCGGGGAAAATGGAAGGAGTCCACGGTGTGGGTAAAGTGGACAACGATGAGGTCATTTATAATAAACGCAGTTCGAAGGAGGAATGAAAGTAGCGAAATGAGGGATTAGCGAATCCTCCCTTTCCCTTTCTGGATTGGAGGGGTGGATGGCGGCGGGTGGGGGGGTGACTCGGTTCGCAACCATAACAGTGCTTGTTCCCTGGATCCATCCAAACCCTATCTAGCCAGATGGACTACATATAATAATAATGATAATCCAGACAATGCAAGGGGGGCGACATGCATGAGACATTATAGCTTGTTGCGCCTGCGAACATTATCCCCCCCCCAATCGGCCACGCCCCTCACCTCTCACCAATCACGTAGCTCTTAACTAAGGACAATAAAACGGACACTCAAATGCTTCCCCCTCACACAACGCATTAGCACTTGCAGCCGTCGGGCAAATGATGAGGGAAAACTAAATGTAAACATCTCAACCGGAATGATTTTGTGGAGTTCTCACTCCAGCGGGGAGCGTTTAACCCTACCCATGGTGGATTTCGGCCCGTTATCCGGGAGTACGTAGGCCTTCCAGCCATCACCGCGGAAGAGGATGATGTCACATCTCCAGTCCAGATCGGCCCACTCCAGGAATTCCAAGGGAACAAACATGGACGGTCAGATTAAATCTCCCCGCAATTGTCCGCATGATAAGAGACACGCTCATCCCTATGAAAGATGACAATGGGTCCATTCGTGTAACGACTGCGCAATGAGTGACTACATCTGTGCTCGTCACAGTATTGCTTGCCCTGTTTTGTTTATTTACATGTTTCTCCTTCCATCCCTCGTCTCTCTCTCTCTCTGTGGCGGAGGACGCCGTCCGATGCCTGCCTCCTCCCTGCTGTCGCCGTGTGTCACATTCCCGGCCTGGCTGTGTCTCCGGGGGCGGAGGCTAAAAGTTGCATATCCATGTGATAGTGGAGTTTCCCCTCCTTGCTTTTCAATTACCATTTCCACGTCATTGGATGAATGTATACAACATTCCAAGGTACATGTGTATGATAGTTGATAGTATATGTATTTGCATGCGTGTAACTTAAAGAGATTTTGCATCAATAGGTATGCGCCACTACGGGAGTAGGTTTGCGTGGCCGTGTTCCTTTTGCACGTGGTTTTGATCACTTTAACGGGTGGTGACATGACTCCGCCACCCCCGCACCCGCCTTCGCGGCGTCTTGCGGGGTATTTTGTGATAGATGCAGATGAGTTTACCATATGAGAGTTAATAAATGAAAGGAAGAGAAAGGGAAACAATATGCGAGGACAAACCTGGGAAGAGGTCAGTTAACCATTGAAGATGTTGAAGAAATGGACATTAGCGTTGGCCACAAGAGTCGAGAACAGTGGCGTCGATGCGCTGTGGGTCCTCGGACCGTGACTGCCATCGTGACTGGCAGATTCAACGTTGAATACTTCCATGTGTGCCATAAGTTGAATCAAAAAACATGCCGGCACTTTTCAAATCACACAAAAAATACCTTATTTATCTCTCAGAAATTGAATAATTAGAATAAGAGTATCCGCTGCAAGATTAAATTACATTTTCTTATGATTAATCTTTTCAGGCACAATTTTATGGAATTGTGCCCCGATGGATAATGTCAAAATTAAACATTTTAAATTCACTTAATCCATCAAAAACCGCTTTAATTTTATTTCCGCTTCTTTTCCACATGAATTCTACGTATTATATATATATATATATAATTCTACATTATATCACATTCAAATATATATTACATATGTATTTGAATTTTTGGACTTTTTTTTTAATGTTCACAAAAATATTTCTCCAATAATTCTGTAGCGTGTTAATTTTGTTTCATTCTCGCCAAAAATTCCAAAAGAGTTCCCTAATGATTCCATCATCATGGCTTTTCTCATTTTCGATGTCGGGTGCATATTTCTGTTCACTTATTTAATTTGATTTCATAAATTATACCATAACACTATCAGGTGTTTGTCTGACGCAATGGCGTGCGTATGCGTGATTGTCGGCGTGACCATGACCCCTCGAGGAGCACAAAGAGGACTCCACATTCATCTCTCGATATCGACCCCGGGTCCCCCCCCTCCTCGCACCAGGGGGTGGCTGGGGGCGGCAGGAAGGGTGGGGGGAAGAGGAATTCCCAGGAAAGCGCGCCCCCCTCCGCGTCATCCGTTCATTAGCGACCTCTCCCTCGAGCCGCCCCGGGTGCCGCGCCAAGGGGCGGGTGAATGCCGTTGGACTTGAAAATGAACTCATGGGTGGCGATATACTACGCGTACCAATAGCTCAAGAGAATAATCTACATACGACGAGGGCACAGGGAAAAAACCGCAGATTCCACGGCATTGCTTCATTATGGTACCACTGGCATTTTTGGGCCATGAGACAGTTTCTGGTATAACGTACGTAAATTCGGTTCTTACCGTAACTAAAAGAGGTCATCCATCCGATGAAACCGGAAGTACGCACACATATAAATAATTTCCGTAGAGTCACCATTTTTCCGAATCCGCACTCGAGATTGAAACCATTGAATAGCAAAAATCTCATCCTCCTCATAACACAAGAAGGGAAGAACCTAAAAGCAACAATCAGAAAATAAACCCACCAAACCACATCGATTTACGAGACCGAAGTTTGGTGAAATGGGCAGAGATCCCAACTGATTTCCACGTGCGACCGGAGAGATTCAAGGAACAGGGTGTTGTCGCTGACGGTGGGGGTTCCTCCTTGCTTGGGCGCCTCCCAGGGGTACGCGTTTTGTCTCGGATATTCGAATCATGGGCTAAAACAGCTGGAAGTGAATCAGAGGGTGCCAACACCGGGAATCGAACTCGGCCACTCTGATCTGTAATGATTTGAATTTCCACTACTCACGGTCCTTCCTCCCCCGAGACCGAAATGACATCGACTCTTCAGCGCGGCCGAAATAAATCTCTCGTGCTCAATTTCACCCAAGATGATCAAAATCTCTTTTGCGTGGCCCCTGACAGACGCAGCGAAAGGCTTTTCAGCATCCTCCGGCAAAACAACAAGAGGCGGCAAATGTTCCCGGAGCCCAAGTGGGCCGCAAGAGATCAAAGCAGCATCGTTTGGTTCGGGGACACACCACCGGCTGACTGACGCGGGCAGGTATATCGCGATGGAGTAAACCGAAGTCCCGGGCCGATAATACCGAGGAGCACCCGTTGCCAAGGAGACGGGAGAGGACTTGGGGCGTGACGCGAGTGATAATTGAAAGCGACATTTCGCCACTTTCGTCCGCGTGGGTGGTGCATGGGGAGATTCAGTCCATGGGAGGTGCAATCGATAGTGACTAGGTTCGCGCAATCGTCCTTGCGCGCTTGAAACAGCCGTAGTGTAACGCATGACCAAGGGTGAATTCCTACACGCAGAGGAGGGTTAAAAGCGGAGACGCTGAGATACAACTATTCCCGCGCTACCGATTCCGGACTTAGTATAGTCTGTGGCGGCATGAACTACGCATCTGGTTAAATGGTTGAGTGAATGAAGTTTAGAAATTAAAAAAATATGATGAGTGGAAGACACGATATGGAATCAACTGTTGCATGGTTCAGGGAGGATTTCGCGGGAGGAGGGAGGCAAAGGCGTCGGTTGGAGGCATTTCAGCGGGTGTGCGGAGGCGGATATTAAAGGTAAACTGACCGGAAGGCCAAGCAAAGGAAGGAGATGTAGGCACGGTGGGAAAGGAGGAAAGGATTTGGACGAAACGGCCAGGGCAAGAGGGAAGAGTTGGCATACAAAGGGGCAAAGGAGGATTGCGGCGATGAGAGGGGAGTGAGAGGGAGAGAGGAAGGGGAGGGAGGACGTGGTGGACAGAATGGCGGGGAGCGCAGGGAAGCTGACAAATTATCGATAGATTGCTGGGTACTAACTATTACTATTTCTGGATGCGGAGACCATCATTTGCATGTCCATGCGATAGTGGAACTTACCCCTCTCACCTTTCAGTTCTAATTTGCCACGTTACTATTTTTACTACATTTGAAGATGCATGAGCACGTGTATGTGCTCATGCATCATGTAACATACCCGGCCAGCGGAAGGTTATTTCAAATATTAAAATAGGAGCTGCTAAACTATAGCAGGTGGAACCCACTTCGGAAGTGTGCTGGACTCAGATGGTAAAAGGATCAGAGACATAAGGAGAAGAATTGCATTAGGCGGAGAAGCTTTCACAAGATGAAGGAATTGATAAAAGGAAGTTGAATAAGGGATGTTAAGAAAAGAATCGTTGAAACTTTAATATAGCCCATAGTTATGTGCGACGCCGAAACGTGGTAATTGAAGCCGGAGAATAGACGTAGACTGGAGGCTTTTGAAATGTGGGTGTGGAGAAGAATGGAGAAGGTGAAATGGACAGAGAAGAAAACAAATGAGGAAGTTCTTGGTATGGTGGGCGAAGAGAGAGGTTTGTTGGGAGCAATCCTATGGAGGCAGGAAAAATGAATGAAGGGCGTATTTATTGGCAGTGGGATGTTGAAGACTGTAATAGAGGGGAGAATGTTAGGCAAACGAGGAAAGGGAAGGAACACAATAGGGATGTTGGACGGGATGAAGGGAGGAAGAAAGTACTTAGAGATGAAGAGGGACCTTATATAGAGTAGGATGATGGGTTTTGTGTTTTGTTAGGAGTAATAAAATATTTTTTTATTAGTTGTGTCCATCCAAAAACCAACCCCCAACCGGTGGATTACATAATAATATGCTCCATCATAATTTCCTCCCTCAGCTACCTTGCGTAACACCACCTCGTTTGATGTCCTTTTCGACGATTTACATCTAGAAAACATAAACAAGAGGACGGCTGCGGACGAAATGGAAAGAATCGAGGGCATTTCAAGGGAATGTCTGCGTGCGGGCGACAGGAAGTGGGAGGAAAGAGAACAAAACGAAAGGAGAAAACTACCAGGGGGGGAATGGGGCGGGAGGCGGCCCCCCTCCTTCTTCCTCCTCCCCCCTTCCCAAAGAGGGGGACAAAAATAGGAGAGGAGCGACACAGACGCGGTTGCCATGGCGCTGATCCCCCCCACCTTCCCTCACCCCCAATCCACAGGGGATGACGGCGGGGACGTTCTCCCGTAGCGGAGATTCCGTCCCCGATGGCGCGGTCGGTCTACATCCGATAGGAGTCGCCGATTGGAGGCATTTGCGGCAGAGACTCTTCCGAGATGTTACTACGGTTTTGATGTAATTGGTGAAGTAATGCCTGTTACACATCCACACCGTACTCCGCAAGCCACCGCACGGGCGCGGGGCGCCCGCAACTAATCCTGCTTTCTCCCAACAGCCGGGACGCCTTTAATATTAAAAAAGCAGGGAGTTTCTTCTCTCATTACTCCTCACTTTGATTATGATCACTTTTAGCGGATCAAGACCTTTCGGGGGAGCTGTCGGTAAACCTCCAAAGGTTTACCGACAGCTCCCTCGAGTATAACTCAGGCGCACGCTTCATTTACAATTTGTAAATTGCAGATCACATTGTTGAATATTTTAACAAACTCAGCTGGTTATTTCTGGAATCTCGCAGGAAACTCCACGTGCTGTCCTTACTCTATCAAATACTAAACTATGAAACCCCCCAGTATTTTGCCAATTACTTCAATAGCCTTGATAGAATACATTACTAATGCACCGAGATGGATTCATCACTCAAGCGCGCACTTCATAAATCACTTATCTCACGGAAAACCAACCAGTGAAAATAATAATCCAGCAGTAAACGGACCTCGAGATTCTTCCTTTTTCTTTCGCAGGAGCTTCATATTTTGTGCTGGCGTTTGTAAATACAACCGGGAATATTGTTTTACAAGCATTGGTTGGGCATGCATAGTATGTGTATGTATTGCATCGGTGCATATTGTATATATTGTGTTATGGTTTGAACAAGGCAACTAATGTATTGCGTTGTGCACGTTAATCCAAAGATAATTAAAATTTCCCTGGCACAGGTATTATAACGACTTTTGGAGCTCTAAGAAAAGCGGAAGGAACGACACATTTGCGCTATCCTGCACGCCAGGGAAAACTCATCCGAGTGTTGCACCTTCAACAAGTGGGGGCGAGATATTTATTTTCCTGCGACGTGGCGGGCAGCAGGGGGGGGGGGGCAGGCGGTCCCCCTTCTCCCCCCAACCCTCAGTACAAAATCCCACGAGATGTCACGCCTTCCGCGCGGGTCACGTCACGGGACGATGCATTCGAAATGGCAGACCGAGGAAATAGCGACATGCATTCCGATAGGGATTCGCAACAAGTCAGTTCAAGGACGCGTCTTGGGTGTCTTACCTTGATGTGGTAAGAGTTGAGCTTATGGCGTGGCAGTGAGTTGAACGAGCTGAAGTCTTGCCGGCGAGAGAAGATTCCATTTCCACCAGATCCATGTCTGAAATGAAAGAGGAGATTTTGTTAATCCACTTCATCATGGCTACAAACATTGACGTTTTCAAGAGAGCATTTCGCAAAGAGCAGTGGGATTTCGTACTTCGACGGTCGACGACGCCAGCCAGCAACAGCGTTCGTCACATCTGCGGCATCGACTGACTTCCGCAATAAGAGTAATAATACACCCAAACTGTGGGAAAGCCGAAACCGATAATCAGTATTCGAAAATTATGAAACGATCAAGTCAAAGCCGAAATACGATGAGTCGTAAAGGAAAACATCGATTTTCGAATAATCCGAAAGTTTCGAAAATCCTGGCAATCCGAACACTCGACGCAGACGAGGATTTTCAAAATCCAATTGACGAAGAACAAAATACATTTGCGCCGCCCATCCCTATGGAATAAATTCAATTTTGAGCTACTTTTGATCCAAATATTTGGCACCTGAAATGTATGATTTTATTTTTACTCGGTCTTGCTGACTTGACTTGATTGGATTCCGGGCACATCGAGGGTCATTGGAATAAATTGCCTGCGGTGAAATAGGTAAGATGAGAAAGCCCCGGGGTCACGGGAGGAGGTCGAGGGGAGGATTGTGCCCTCTGGTGGACCGAATGAGGGGAGCGCAGAGTTGAGTAGAGTGGCGAGTGGGTTGCCGTTGGGTGGGTGATGTTGAGTGGGCGGGCGCGCGGGACTCCGAGGTCAAGTCCTTCAGTCCACTTCAGACTCACCTTGGCCGACGGTAGACTGCCGTTGGGCAACCTCAGTGCAAAAACCCCAAAAGTGCAAAAACAACAAACATGCCAATTACCAATGGCTTAGACTGAAACCAGCACTCTGATGTCTCCTGCATGTCATTGTTAAATAGACCCTTCTTTTTAACACTTCTACAGCATGATTTGAATATACCTATCCTGCTATTGGATATTATTGCGTGTAAATACCTTCTTTCGTGCGATTAACTTTGTTCCAGTGAACGATCAAACTAATATTCGTGTAGAGGTGACATGATAGGGATCGTACGTGCATGCCTGGTGACCCAACACCCCCCGCCACACGCCCTTGAGGGGTATCGCGTAGATGTAGATGCGTGCTTGTATTAAGCAAGAATGATGGCCCGGCTGACTCCGCGGTGACGGGGGTCCCCGCTCAGTCCCTGGACTCCCCCCTCCCGGGAATCCGTGGCGCCCACTCAAGCCCACCCATCCGCCGTCGCTGGGGCAATGGGAGCGACTGGGAGGGCGATATTGAACTCCGACCCCGGACGCCCCGCGGGAAGCTGGGCATTTCACCCCACCCTCCCACGCCCACCGTCAACAGCCTCCGTTCACCACCACCACCTATGCTATCACCATGGCAATCACCTCGCCGGGCGCGACCGCGCTCTGACGCGAGGTTGGGGACGCCCAACTCCGCCGATGCCGCCCGTCTGAAAATGGTCGGTTCGCTCGAGTGCATCCATGCAAACGACCTTCGACACACAGTCCTGGCTTTCCCGCGACACAGCCAAAACCGTACAAGACGAAGCGTGCACGTGACGGAAAGGCGGAAATGAAATTTCGGATGGATATTTAATTAGATCGGTGCGGTTTGAAAGTGTTATGATATGTCAAAACACCACGGTTCGTCGTCCGTCGGCCACGGAACCTCCACCTGCGCTGGTTCCTTCGCCGTTTCGGAACGGTCCCCGGTGATTGCAGCACACGAATCGCCCGCAATTCCCCCCGCTCGCTCACCTCACAAGAGTTCCTCCTTCGGCCCTTCGCACGCATAGCACAGATAAGAGCAAGGAGTAGAAAATTACACCGGATTGGGCAGTACATGGGATGAAAGGGAGACGGTGGTGATAATCAGAAAATCAAGGGGACGGAAGGATTGTTTCAAACGGGAGGGATATGATGACCCCAAGTGGGGAGTGGAGTGCAGTGGGCGTCCGTGATTCCGAAACGTGGTGACATGGGACAAGGGGGGAGAAAGCGGAGGGGGGGGGGGAGCGAGGGAGTGCTCGAAGGCGGAAGTCCGCGTGAGGGTGAATGACAACGGAACGACATTGGAGGAGCAGCGGGGGAGGAGGGGTGTGGAGTGTCAGGTGAGGGATGCACGCGATATGGATGACATGAAGCGAGGCTAAAAAAGCATTGGTCGAAGAAGGAAATGGTGTGGAAGGCCCACGGTTACCACGACGAGTGAGTAATATTTCTCAGGGGCACATGCTGCTAGGCGGTAGAAAACCTATTTTGATAATTAAACCCACTCAAACGTGGAAACCTCCTTCGCTCCTATTCCTATATCCTATTTATCGAGAGTTTGGTTCACATTTCGCGCCAAGAAAAATGACAGTATTTAAGTGAATATTACTTTAACCTGATCCTTCGATTATCGACTCGCCATCACTCCATGATATGAAGACCAGAAGAAGGGACAGGTTCATCGGATGCGATCCCTCCCAAGGGACTACTGCACGCTTATATCACAGACAACATGCAAATAAGGATAGAGTTACCATTCCCGAAAAATAGTTAAAATTCAAGAGACATGGGCCAAATGTCGCCACGTTTTTCGCAGGCTATACGAAGAGATGCATTGAGTTTAGAAAACATGATTCAGGAACATAAATATGAAAATGCAATAGGAAACAATAATTCATAACAGAAACCGTCCCCCATAAACGTGAGTCGTCCATAGTTGCCGAGACCCAACACCTAATTGAGGATTCCAGTTCAAGGAAATGGAGGGGGTGGGACGGGAAAGGGGGAGGAAAGGAAAGGCTCGCTTTCTCAGAAGTGGCAATCGATTAAATCCAGGGAAGGGAGGGGGAACGCATGAACCCCTCCCCTCCCCCTCCCCGTCAAATGCGGGTGCCCACTCATGCGACGGGAGATAAATACGTATGTTTCAATCTGAGGTAGGTTTACACTCACAAAAATAAGAATTTTTTGAAAAAATACATTATAGAGGAATATTTATTTATTCAAAATTTAAACCCTTTATGGACAGAAATAGACCCATTGTTTAATATTTAATAATCCTCACTTACCCTCCCCGGACTACAACCTTGACGCGGTGGAAGGGCTTGTGCGTTCCGATGACCCCTAGAGCTGTGCTCTGGGGTCACTGGTAGAGCCACCCATGCCAGATAGGTCGAAAGGTTAGGAGCCAGACGAAAGGTAGTCCACGCAGCGTCTGTTCCTCAATGAGGCGGCTGCAATGGCGTCTGACCCCAGTGGGGCGGCCAGTAAGTGATGGTGTCACGTTAAAAACACTATTGAGGAAGGCAACGGGAAACCACCTCAATTATCATTCCCAAGATTTAAATGATGGACAATACAGAGATTTTGAATCCTGGCAACTACGGGGCTCGGCCCAATCGGCCGTGTGTCGTGCCCGGCAAAAAAAAAGGCAAGGCTTCCGCGGTCGTCATCGCACGAAACCCTTGCAAGGGAAAACCAGCAGCAGCAGGACAGAAGACGCAGGAGAAGAAGACCAAATTAGGGAAAAAAAAGATATTTTAGGTCTATGCGAGGTGAGATGGAAGGATAGCGGGGATTACTGGAGTGATCAGTATAGAATAATATAGGGCGGCGGGGACGAGAGTCAACGAGGGGTTGCCATAAACCTGAACTTTAAATAACCTGAGTCCTGCCAACTACGGGCCGTGTGTCATGCCCGGCAAAAAAAGGCAAGGCTTCCGCGGTCGTCATCTCTCGAACACCTTGCCTAGCAAATCCGACAGCGGCAGGACAAGATACAGGAGAATAAGACAGAATAAGTTAGAATAGGAACTTGGAATGTTAGGACAACGTTGAGGAAAGGAAAATTACAGAAAAAAGTGAGAGACGGGAATAGGAATATTTTATATTATATGCGAGATAAAATGGAAGGATAGCGAAGATTACTGGAATGATTGTAATATACAGCAGGGGGTACGAGAGCCCAAAAAAAAATTAAAACAATTAAATAATAATATCCAATACAAAATTGGTTAGCAGCGTGGTCAACATAGAGCGAGCAACGGATAGAATATTAATAGTAGAAATAAAAGAAAAACCGACGAACATGGTCATTTTCAGGTATACATGCACACAAAGCAATCATAAGGAGGAAGAAGTCGATAGGATGTAATATCGGTTAGAGGACATAATCGCGTGTGTTCCTGCAGGGAAATATTTGATAGTGATGGGGGATTGGAATGCGACTGTAGGCGAAGGAAGAGATGGTGATGAGGTCGGGGACTACGGTTTAGGCACGAGGAATGACCGCGGAGAGAGAGAGCAGTTGAGTTCTGCAGGAGACGGGTTAGTCATCACCAACACTTGGTTTAGACACCACAAAAGACGCAGGTATACATGGAAAATGCCAGGTGACTCAGGAAGATATCAGCTAGATTATATCCTGGTTAGATACAGGTTTAGGAACAGTGTGATAAATTCCCACAGCTTCCCGGGAGCGGATGCGGACTCAGGCCACAATTTAGTTGTTATAAAATGTAGCGTCCGTTTCAAAAAGATAAGGCAGGGGCGGCGAGTTAGAAAATGGAATGTAGAAGCATTAAATGGTTTACCGAGGAGGGAATACAAACAGGCGGTTGAGGAAATCATGGAGGATGGTAAAGAGCTAAGTACCATCGATGAAAAATGGGAAAGTATCCAGAAAGGGTTACCTAAAGACGCAAAAGACACTATTGGAACCGTTAACGCTAAAAGGACTAGGAAACCATGGGTCACGGATGAGATGATAACAAAGATGGATTAGGGGAGACAATGGAAGAATGTAAGCACAGATGTGGCAAGATGTAATACAAAGAGTTAAACAATAAACTGAGGCGGGCAACAAATAAAGCAAAAAAAGCATGATGGAAGACGCAGTGCAAGGATATGGAAAGTTTGCAGAGGAAGGGTGAAATTGGTGCGCTGCACAGCAAAGTTAAATCTTTATCGGGAAGTAAGAAAGGAAGACCTAAGCTAACAGTTAGAGATAAGGCGGGTAAAGTAATAGTTGACACAGGAAAGATCCAAGAGAGATGGAAGGAGTATATCGATGAAATGTGTAGTAAATATCTTAGAACAACAAAGTTAGACATAGAAAAGGAACATGACGTAGAGGAAGATAGCTTAGGTCCGGGCATACTCGACGATGAGATAGAAAGGGCATTAAGGGAGATGAAACTAAATAAGTCCGTGGGGGTGGGCGCAACCAGGAGGTATTTGCCTGTTTCGTAGATTTCGAAAAAGCGTTGGATAGAGTGAATTGGGAAAAACTAATGAGTGTGTTGAAGAAAATAGGAATAGATTTGAGGGAAAGGAGGCTAATCCGCAAGCTGTACATGTCTCAGACTGCTCAGGTGCGAGAGGGGAACGGGGAGTCCGGTTGGGCAGTGTTAGGAAGGGGTGTAAGGCAGGGTTGTCCATTATCACCGTTGCTGTTCAACCTGTATGCAGAGGAAATGATTAAAGAGGAATGGGAAGAACTGGTAGGAATGAAAGTGGGCGGGGAATTCGTAAAATCATTTAGGTTCGCTGATGACCAAGCTTTAGTTTGTCAGTCAGCCAAGGGGTTGCAGGCATTGCTGAGCGAATTGGTAATTCAGTGTGACAGGTATGGGATGAGAATCAATATTAAGAAAACAAAGGTTATGAGATATTCTAGAAAGAAAAAGACTAAGTTTAACATTTGAATAGGAGGGCAAAAACTAGAGCAGGTAGAACAGTTTACGTATCTCGGTGGTGTTTTGGACCAACACGGTCGAAGTATTAGGGATGTAAGGAGAAGAATTGCGCTAGGCAAAGAGGCTTTCACAAGGATGTTAAGAAAAGACTCGTAAAAACTTTGATATGGAGCGTAGCAATGTACGGCGCGGAAACGTGGTCATTGAAGCAGGAGGATAGACGTAGACTGGAGGCTTTTGAAATGTGGGCGCGGAGAAGAATGGAGAAGGTGAAATGGACAGAGAAGAAAACAAACGAGGAAGTACTTGGTATGGTGGGCGAATAGAGGGGTTTTTTGGGAGAAATCCTGTGGAGGCCGGTAAAGTGGATGAAGGGGGTATTGAGCGGCAGTGGGATGTTGAATACTGTAATAGAGGGGAGAATGTTAGGCAAACGAGGAAAGGGAAGGAACGGGATAGGGATGTTGGACGGGATGAAGGGAGGAAGAAAGTACTCGGAGATGAAGAGGGACCTGATGTAGGGCAGGATGTTGTGATTTGCTAGGTGTCACAAATTATTTAATTAGTAATTTTATTTAGTAGCTGTGTCCATCCAAAGACCAAACTTAACCGGAAGATTACCTTATAATAAATCCTCACTTAATGAATAAATCCTAAACGAGCTTCAAATATATTTTACGATTATTGCATATATTGAAACCATTTGCTACGACAGGGACAATATACTGCTGAAGGGTCCACTTGAAAAGAGTTAGATTGGTTTTTTCCAAACATGGTAGTGATTTCCGTAAAAATTATTTCATAAACCGTAAAATATTGAATTCCGGGGATGTTTCATTTCGACGTGACGCGGTGAACGAGCGGTGGGCCATCGTTAGTTGCCTATGCGCGCAGCAATCCATGACTGTCTATTTTGGGAGGGTCGCCAACTAGCAGGGCAGTCGACGGGGCACCCCGAATTGGCTGGGGTCGGGAGAGGGGGGGGTGCGGGACAGGGTGGCACGGAGATACGCCAAATCAACCCCTCCGCGGTAGCACAACTGCATCGGAGGCGATCGGTGTTTTGCTTGACGTAATCCTCAGCATCAGTATTCCAATCCTAGGATTGGTTAACTGCAGCCCTCCATTCTCTTCCATTTAATATCAATGCCCTCGATCCTTGATAGCTTCTCTGTTCTACGTCCTTCTTAATTTGTCCTTTATGTGTATGTCTCTTGGTCTTCCTCGCGGAATCTTTCCTTCTATTATATTCGTAATCAATCCATTGCGCCTCAATGTGTGCCCAATCCATGTATTTCTTCGTCGCCGTAGAGTTATTGTCCTATCCTCCAATGCTCTTCGATATACTTCCTCGTTCCTTACTTAGTCTGTCCATTTAATCTTCAGCATTCTCCACCAGCACCATGTCTCAAAGGCTTCTATTCTTTGCTGGTCCACTTTTCTGATGTTCCAAGTCTCGGAACCATAGAGCGCCATGCTCCACACGAAAGTCTTGACGAATTGCTTCCTTCTTGCGAGTCTTAGGTTTTTTGAACATAGTAATTGCCTCTTCTTCATGAACGCCTTGTTTGTTTGAGCTATTCTCCGCTTTATGTCGGTTGAATTACTTCCATCCCATGTTATGCTGCTGCCCAGATGTAGATGAAGGATTCCACTTGCTCTAGTTTCACCCCTCGAATTGTGATATCTGCATTCAGCTCCTCTCTTCCACACACATGGATTTTAGTTTTCTTCTTGTTGATGTTAATATTATAATCCCCGAGTACTTGATCCACAGCACTTAAAGTGTTGCTAGCAGGCCCTCTCGCGTTTCCGCCACTACTGCGATGTCATCTCCTAACCGAAGCATGTTGATTTCTTCTCCATTTACCTCGACTCCTTTGATAACCAATTCGTGCGTTTCTGGAGTGACAGCAGAACGTCGATTGGATACAACAAGTGCGGGACTGCGGCTTATTCCAACATTATCGGCGTTTAAGTATTCCAGCTCCAGTAATACGCACGCACGGATGCCACCCCGTGTCAATGGGCAGTGGTTGGGTCGCTCATTCGCCAAAACGTTCCCTCATCAGCATCCGATGAGGAGGCTGCGGACGCTCTCCTTGGAACACTTAATCTTGTTTTTCATCCCAGAATAGAAGGTCTGTCCCAAAAGTAGTATGGCTGTGTCGATTAAACAAAGCCTTGTCAGAATAGAGACATTCACTCTAAAGTCTTCGATGTAGCTAGCACCCTTGGGCGTCCACACACCGCTGCCAGCGGGTTTTCCACGCCTTCTGGAAGGCGGCGCCGGGAGTGCTGCTATGATCCCTCGTCTCGGCCTACTGTTACACTTCCATGGAGCCGTGGTGACGACCTTTCAGCACGAATTTGAGGCGGGCGAAGATGAAGAAGTCTGGTGCAGTATTGCATAAAGAGTTTTGATCCTTACTGACAGGGTCGAGAATCTCTTGGCAGATCCGCGTGCGAGTTTCCTTTTGTTCGTCCTCGCGGCACCAACTTCGTACACACCTTTCTCATGCCCATGTTTTCGGGCACGAGTCGATGCTCATCATTTTTTTATGCACTGTCGGGCACAAGTCGATTCACTTTTAGGGATGCCAACTTCATCAGAAACGATGCGAGAACTTCATCTGCCGTCTTTGTCCAAGAAAACGTTCACTTTTGCAAGATTTTCGTCACTTTTTGAGGTCGAAGGGCGTCCTCCAGAACGCTCGGCGTCTTCAGGATTTTCTCTACCCTCCCGAAACAACTTGTGCCACTCATAAACACCCGTCCTACCCATGGTGTTACAACCATTCGCTGCCTTGGGCATGTCATGAGTCCTTTTCCCGGTTTTGCCCAGTTTTACGCAAAATCTGATGTTTTAGTGCTGTTCCAATAACCGATCCATGACGGATCGTAAAGAGGTCACGTTACAGAGGTTTCGCAAACGAACAATCTGTACTCCGCAAAGGCTGGTAGTTAACTGCCATCGTCCTCCAGCCTTTCCAGAGACTGTCCTCCCAAAACCCAACCAGAGAAACAGCAGCCCGCCTATCCAGGAAAAAATAAGTCATACTGCCTTTGGGATAGGTCTTGTATTCACATGTGGTGTTTTTATCAATAACTAATCAGCTTTAGCCGAGCTGCGTCGTGGCAGGAGCCTTTTGTTTGCCGATCCAAACTTTACTGACACATATTTGCAGAATTTTAATAAAAAGAAACCGTTACGCCTCGTAACCTTCAGGTAACCTTCCGTCAACCTCAGCAGTCAATCCAGCCAACCGTCCGTCCCGGACTATTCTGCCTCATTAATTATGCCCAGTTCGGCCATCTTGGCCTACTAAGGGTATATACACTGGAAGAGTGGTTCTGGACGACTGGCTCCGTAAATTTGGGTTGCAAACGGGACTTCGGTTCCTCTCCGCGATCTCTACCTGCATCGCACCGAGGCAACGGACAACGACTCTTGCTTTGAATGAGCCCAAAAAGGAAGATGACTCACCGAAAACTAAAATATTGACAAAACGGTGGAAATATCAACATCATCTTCAATACTCAAACTTCCACTCTCCAAAACATTTAACAACTCGACATCCTCTCAACACAGGATTACGACCAAATACTCTTTTGAAATTTCAATCGATATCTAGGATTGGTGATTTAAAGGGTGATGATATTTTGATATGATAATGTAAAATCATGGATGTGTAATACCATATGTCTTATCATCGATATATGAAATAATCATCGATAATTTACATGAACTATCATAGCCATTGTTGCATAATCATGTTCTCTTTTCTTTTTACTAAAGCAATTCATAGATATTTCCAGTAAAATTATTCCTTCATTCCAATTTTCTGACATATGATTGTCATTTATGTTTCATTAACATTTTATTTTCCGTTCCCGAGTTTTTCGCACAGAAATAATTTGATTCATTATAATGCAACAATTTCAGAGTGTAAAAATCATTCTCCTTGACTGAGATTCGAACCCAGATCCCTCAATATCCGGTCGAGTGCTTTAGCCACTTAAGCTTTCGAGGCGCCCTCTTAAAATCTGAAATTTTTTCAACTTCAACAAAATTTCTTAAACTCTGAAAGTTTAAGAGGATGCCTCGATAGCTTAAGTGGCTAAGGTACTCGACCGCATATTGAGGGATCTGGGTTCGAATCCCAGTCAAGGCGAATGATTTTTACACTCTGAAATTGTTGCATTGAAATGCACAGTAGCGGATGACTCCGTTAAAAGTTACTGTTGCAGTATCTCCCGCAGTTTCTTTGATTCATTATATTTTTCTACTGGTCAAATTCACAATTTAATGAAAAAAATTATTATTTCGTTACTCGTTTAGTATATTCCTTTATTCTTTAGTTATTCGTTTATAGTGAATAATAGAAGTTACCAAGCACAAATTGGCAAAACATGGGATGAAAATATTGTTTTTTTCACAACCAAGAAAGCTGACACCAACTTGATACCAATTATCAAGTTACGTAAACTAGGTTTCCAGCGATTAGGCCATATTTGTAAGAGATTCGGCATGAGGCCAGTGTTTGGTGATATGTCGCCTCGGGGGGGGGGGGGGGGGTGGCAGGAGGGGGCATTGAGAAACCGTTAACCCCCTCGCCGGAAGGGTTAACGGAAAGCGAGGTTTCACACGACTCCGGCACGTGCCGGGGACGAGAATCCGTCCCCGTTCCCCGAGCGGAGTCCTCCCTCGCGGAAACGCAGCGGCGACGCTTCCAAAACGGAAGACAGAACAGAAAGCGCACTCCCCCTTCGCTTTCACCGGCGGGCCTTCGAACGTAACTCGAGATTTCAGGCGCACCTCACCCATTCCGGGAAAATGGCATCCGAGGGATATGTTCACGGTAGGCATGGCGACGCCTTCAGCCTTAGGCCTCAGGACTAGAGGGCTCCGGTTCGATTCGGAGTGATATCTCTTTCAAGGTCTCGGCCTCATCTGAGACGTGATTTTTCACGGGAAACCTTCGAAGGGTAAAGCCATGGCAATAACGAACAGCGCTTCACTCGAGAACTGTTTTCAATGGAGTTGGAAAAGTTGTAGCGCGACACTGGAAGAAAAATTGCTAAATGCAAATAAGCCTTTAAAAAGAGCAGGGATTCGACGGAGGAAACATGAAATCTTCGAGGCAGCAGCGTAGGTTCGTTGGAGGCTGACGGGGGAAATTAGTCGACCCAAAAGAGGCAGAGTGCGAGTCTTTTGAAATGAGTGAGGGTGGAGGGGCGACAGGCTAAAGTGAAATCGAAGGCAAGGGAGACAAACGAAGGGGACCTGAGCACGCTAAGACGAAGTTTCGGGGGAAAATAGCAAGGCAGGGAAATTGAATGCCGAGCATATAGAGTGGCAACGGACTATCCCTAAGGACACAGAGTGGATGGGGGGGGGTTAGAGGAAGGTCGAAGGTCAGAGGGAAGAAAAGGGAACAGGCAGCCTTGCCGGAATAAAAGGGAAGCAGAAAGTACATACATTGAATTGAACAATGGTTTATTTTAGCGTAACATGTTGTAAAAGTCGTGTTGTTGGGCCCAGATGTGCCGCAATCATTCCATCGAAAAATACGAATACCCTAAAACTACTTCTACCATGAAGAACGTTCATAGAGAAATATTTCCCACTAACCAATGCACCTCCATTTCACTATCGGTGGATATCCAGCTTTCATCTTCCTTGACTACGTCTGCACCTGAGCCTTGGATAAGGAGATGACATTCAGGAACTTTATTTTTTTAACTTCGGCTGTTTACTAATATAGAGTACATACTAATAGAGATAGTTGGCATGACATTACGGTTGCTTGAATATTTAACGGGGAACTTTTTCTTACTATTACCGAATCCCCTTAAAATTTTCCAACCGATGCCTAATTCATATTACGTGACACGTTAAAAGCTCTAGCACTGATCCCACCTTCAATGAAACCTAAATTATTTGGAAATGAAGTCTTTAGTTAATCACTATTTGAACTACACACTTTAAAATCTAAAAAGGCCTTGCAGTGCTCGAATATCCTGCCCGCTACACACCTGACGGCCTCAGACGTGTAGTGAACACCAGAATGGTTTAGGGGGTTCCTACACAATTGGATCGCCGGCTGAAGGTCAACGAAGGACGCCCCGACATCCCCCCAGAAAGCACGCAACCTCTGATTGATGCCTTCCACTCGGCTCCGAAACAGAGATCCACGATCAATCCTCCGGACAAGGCTGCAGATCGAGAGTGTCACATCAACCCCCGCGACGCCGCTTCACTTCAGATTCTAATTCCTTGAAGGAATCCAGAATCTCTTCAGATCGACGGTCCACGGCCTCGTGGACGCCAACATGACCCACGACTCGTAGCTAGCTTACGCTCCAACCGCCTTCGTCACCGGGGAAACGCCGCCATCCGGAATGCACCAAATGAAGTCCCACTAAGCATTCCACGTTTTACAGTTTTATTTATGTTTTCCATTCATTGTTTAAAAGCAAGCATTCAAAAACATAATAAACTTCAATGCCACAATTTCAGCGTGTAAAAATCATTCGCCTAATAATAAACTTGTTTTCCACAACTTTCCACTTCGATTGTTAATTACTTCAGTCCGGTCAACAGCTCATCGTCCACCCGAAGTCGACCCTGCTCATGGACTCCGTTTTCTTTCTTCGTGCAATTTCCGTCATTTCTCTCCTTCCCGCCTCATCATTTCCCTTATTCATTGTTGCGCATGCGTGGGCGGAGGAGGAGGAGGAAACGGGCCCGCGACACCATAAACCCTGGGAGGGGGAGGGCCGTGGGCGCAGGGAGGGACCACCCCCGAGGATCCGTCTCCAAGGCAACGCACGCTTATTTACGCGCGGAGTTGGTGACCCCCGTCCTCCACGAAACTCCTCAGCTTTCCCCCTCCCCCCCACACACACGTCTCATTAAAAAAATATATGACGGGAGGAGAGAACAAATTTGGCACGGGTCCATCTCCCGCGATTATTTGGCGTTAAAAATACTCGGTTGTTAGCATCGCACTATTTTTCCGTTTCCATGCCGTGGAATTACTCAAACACTTAACATTCACTCCAAGACACTGCGTGAGATGCCACGAGAGTAACTTTTAACGGAGTCATCCGCCAAGTGTGCATTACAACGCAAACATTTCTGCGAGAGTAAAAATCATTTGCCCTTCCCATAGCTCCAACACAAAGAAGTGAACGCCCAAGAATGGATCACGGTTGTCCCGATCACGAAAAACTCGTGCTCAATTGCATTTTGTGGAAAAGCAAAACAAGCAACCTTTGCACAATACATACGAAATGTCCATCAACAGGTATGCAGAGTGTATTAAACGCGGGGTGATAATTTATTAAACAAGCGTAACGGGTTTGTTCGGGGGATTTGATCGCGTAGGTTGGATGAGGGGAAAGGAGTTCAGACGACACCACCAGGGGGTGTGGCAATTCACGCATCAACATTTAATCGGATCCATAAAATGTCATGTCCCTCGGGCCGTCGAATGTGGTCTCCCACGCAGTTCCCCCTGGTCCCCCAGCCTCGACACATTCAGCTCACGCTCACACGTAAGAGACATTGATTTTTGTGCTAAATGTGTGAATACTACTCCACGTAGATGGCACAATAATCCTGGCAATGTTTGCAGTGCACGTATTTTTTCTTTAGCAGAAGGAAAGTTTTTATTCAGGCATTTTTAAACAGTGTATGGGACACTTTCTTCCGCAGTGCCGACAAATGGTCAAGGGGGAGGGTTGAGGTCACGTCGAAATAAGCCCTTCGGGGCATGAGACACCTTGGGGCGAGGACAGGCGAATTACACCTATCCATCGATACACAAGATTTGTATTAAAAGTGTCGGCTACAATTTGATCACGGCATGTGCGTGGAGTGCTGAATTCAAACCGTGGGTTAAGTGTACGCATGGTCGCAGATCGTATTGGCATTGACATAAGATGACAGTGCACACACACACCCTTATATCAGTGGAAGTTTGGCGATGCGAAAGATCTGCGCAAAACTCGTCCCGAAGGTCTTTGGACGGACAACCTAGAGCAGAGTCGAGTGTTTGCTTACGAAGACCTTCTATGACGACATCGCGACGATTCCCCAACCCCCAAGGGGGTTGGAAATTTGGCACCGGCAGACTACTATTTCCCATTCTTTATAAAAGTGAAATCCTCCCTCCAAGGACACCAACACCATAGAACCTTTAGGGACGTAAAAGGAGCTTGCACGCGTACCCTAGAGGACCTTCTGGAATCCGCCAACCATTGATCCTTCGAGTCGTGGAAAAAGCCGCTGACAAAAGTGCGTCGACGCTCAAGGGTTGCACTTCGAAGAATTTTGAGGCATTTTGTAGTAGTATCGGGAATAAATTTTAAGAAAACCTTCCCGATACTTTTTATAACAAACATGCAAGTTTATATTGATAATTTTGATTCGATAATTATCACACCGTGTGCTTCCCGGCTATCAACAATACTGTTTCGATACTCGATTCGAATTTCTTTCAAAAAATTTACAAATCCAAGCCAGAAATACCTTCTGACTGGGACACAACCGTCGAAATTGTTGTTCTAGGATAACTGGCTGCGTGGTCTTCCTACACCATTTATGATTTGCTATCTTAGTCTGACCACTATCTCCCAGGGAATTTTGTTTACAATTCAAAGTACAAGTTTCCCTATTACGACATGGTTCCATACACCCTATAAACTTTCACTTTGCTTTTTTAAATCCTCCTTTCTTATTGAAAACGAAATCACGGCCACGGAGAGGTTCTGGAAATTAAAACCGCCGATTTTGCCTTTTGAAACACATCGGCATGCCCACACACACTATGGCCTCGACATGCGGCATATGGCTCTGCAGCAGACGGTAGAAATTTTATCAATCCGCGCGTGGGCATCGCTTTTGCGTTCGCAATCCGATCTCGATCCTCGGCACCGTCGATTTCCAAGGAAACGCGATGAGTCGGACACTTATTATCACTCTCGCCCGGCCCTCCCTCGCGAATTGGCTCCTGACACACTTCGCTCCCGGTCAAAGTTCACTCACTGGTCCTCGGGTGGCTGACCATTAGGAGTGATCTCCATAAGAGGAAACGCCCGGAACCGACGATTACTGCACTTCACACGCCAGACAACTGATAACATGGCTGACCTCATGTCTTCTCCATTACATGAGCTTTTCAGGACCATTCAGTCAAAATAGTAAAAATGAAAACTTGGTTATGTCGAGGTCAACGGAGATAACAACTCATAACCGCTCGACCCGTATGCGGTACTTCGAGACCGCGAAGGAAATGTGAATCCGATGCGTAAGTCTATATACGTAAAATCCCAACCTTCCCGCTGGACCATCGGTCAATATTTTCATCATGAATATTGAAAGGATGTAACATTACATGTTGCCCAAACATGGATGTTTTCTAACAAATGTTTCTCTCAATTTCAAGGTCAAAAATTCTATTTCTAGGTTCCCGGATATTATTTATACTGTAGGTAATCTACGAGTAAGAAAGATAAGTATTAGTTAATGTAGGTTTTGGATGGACAACTATCAAATACATATTTTGAGGCCCAAATTGAAACACAACCCAGCATCCTACTCTACATCAAGTCCCTCTTCATCTCTGTGTACTTCCTTCCTCCCTTCTTCCCATCCAATATCCTCCCATTCCTTCCCTTTCCTCGTTTGCCTAACATTACAGTCTTTCCTTTCCCTCTATTACAGTCTTCAACATCCCACTGCCAATAAATACGCCCTTCATTCATTTTTCCTGCCGCCATCGGATTTCTCCCAACAAACCCCTCTCTTCGCCCACCATACCAAGTAATGCCTCATTTGTTTTCTTCCCTGTCCATTTCACCTTCTCCATTCTTCTCCACACCCACATTTCAAAAGCCTCCAATCTACGAGGGTCATCCGGAAAGTAGTACCCGTTCGTGCCGCATGAAGTGCTGACGACGCGAGTAGCCGCTGGACGAGGTCAGATAGCTTCAGTGGCTTGTCTGCCTTCTCTGAGCCAAGTTGCGTGACGCTAGCATTGCCTGTGTTGTTTCTGTGATTGTTTACAATGTTTAAAAAAATTGAGAACGCCGCCAGTTGTGAAGTGAGGGCAGTGATTAAATTCCTCAATGCAAGAAACGTTCGCCCATGTGATATTCATCGCCAATTAAAGGAGGTGTATGGAGACAATGTAATGGACGAGTCGTCTGTTCGGCGGTGGTGTCGCAACTTCAACATGGGGAGGGGGAACACACACGACGATGAGCGTTCGGAGAGACCGTCTGTCATTACAGACCAACTGGTGAGCTCAGTTGACGAATTCGTGAGGAACGATCGGCGCGTCACAATTGATGACATCTGTGAGCATTTTCCCAATGTTTCTCGAACAATTGTTCATGAAATTGTTAAACACCATCTGCATTATGCAAAAATTTGTGCAAGATGGGTCCCTCGCGTATCTCAATGAGCTGGCGGCGAAGGACTATGCAGCAGGAATACAGAAACTTGTCACACGTTATGACAAATGCCTTAATTTGCTTGGAGATTATGTTGAGAAGTAGTTTAAAGTATCCTCTTTCAAATAAAATTTTTTATGTTTGTTAATATTTACTTTTGCGTCTTTATTTCACGAACGGGTACTACTTTCCGGATGACCCTCGTACGTCTATCCTCCTGCTTCAATGGCCACGTTTCCCCGCCGTAAATAGCTACGCTCCATATCAAAGTTTTAACAAGGCTTTTCTTAGCATCCTCATTCAACGTCCCTGCCATGATGGAGGCGATATCTTTAGAAGTTTGGGGAGAGGAAGGTGAGAAATTCCTTTGAGTTCATGAGGCAAATAGCCCACGCCGGGATAGGAACCTTGGACCTATGAGAGCGAAGTCTTTAACGCCAGCCCATTGACTGACTCGCTCTCTACCGACAGCAGTACTTGACACACGTAGGTCAATACCATAGGACACCATAAGAGGGTCGTCAGTATCATCAATCTGGGGTCATCAATGGGGAAACAGTAAATGCCGAATTACCTTCAATTCTACACATGCGAACCCACAAAAGAACATCAATACTCCGTCATTTCAAGAGGACAGCAAGTTTATGTCAATATTCCATATATTTTTCGGGTTTATGCACGCTTGTCCTTATTCCTGGGCCTGCTGTGGCTACTCGGCCATTAAAAGGGGAAGGGCATAGGGGGCCCTTATTGGTGGCTCTCAAAACAAGGATGAGGAACGCACTTCATAGTTATTTTCGTGGGATATTACACTTAAACACCGTGCATTATCGTGGTGCAGCATCGCGCTCTAGGGATTCCATGGCTTTGGATAATGTTTTTTAGTACCCTACAAACCACCGAAATGGTGTGTGGCAGGGAGTGAATACTCACCAGACTATAATTTTTAGCCGAAGATTTTGACCCCTGCCGCGGTCGAACATTGTTATTCCGATCCCTTATCGTTCGTGGGGAAAATGACATCTCCAATCTACCTATTCTACAATTCATCTCACAAATTTTATTGACATGATCTCTCCTAACTTAGTACGATGGATACAATGCTACATTTTCAACACCACTGCCAAATAGACGCCCTTCCAAAGTATGCAAGAGATTTAATCAGTAACTAAACCTTCGCTCCATTAATCGATTCCCAGCCAAGCTACTCTATGTTTTGGATACGCTACTACGTTTATCATAACAACGTTTTAGTAATCTAGCTCCTCTACGCTGCACAAGATCCAATTCGGCAATCAGTCCAACTTCATAAGAATCCCATTTACAGCGTAATCTAAACGAGTAGTGGTTTTTATGGGAGGCGACCGACAGCTGAGGTCATTTGTGCAATTAGGGATGGATGGGAAAGGGTGGGGTGGAGAGAAACCCGGCGTCGGCATTAGCCTACTCTTGTCAAAAGGGGTCCAAGTTTAGCGTCCCATCCGACGGATGTCGTACATCTCCCTCAAATTGCTCTCCACTAAGCACCTCAAGTAGGGATCGGGATAAAACTGAAATTTACTTGTTGTCTAAGGGGTTTGAACCCGGGCCCTATTGGTGGGAAACCTGTACGTTAGCAAGTAAGTAGCAAAAAGTATGCACACGTGGTTGTCTGGCACAAAATGATCGAAAAGAGTCGGTGGCACTTCATAGCAGGACGGGAAACAATTTCAGCCAATGGTTTACGAGTGGCGTTTCCACACAAAAATAATGGTTATCTATGAAAGCAAAACAGGGCGGATTTTTTCAAATTCTAGCGGTGGAAGAACAGGTGAAAAGGTTGCCATAAAGAACTGTGGGTAAAGGAAAACGGTTCATTTGAACACTTATCTCATTTGATTAAATCGACCGATCGATTTCGATACACCTTCTTGGAAACATTCTTAAGATTTCAAAAAGCCCGACGAATTGCTTAGCTTCGAAAGTAAACTGCGGAAGTCCTTCCGCCAACAGGATTCTTGAGGTCAGATCTGATTGCCTTACCTAAGACAATCATCAATTGTTCCGTGAGAACTAATTCGCCCTTTTACTTGACCTTTACTGCCTCAATACGATTACCACCAATTCAGTTCAGCCGGCTTGATTGGGCACTCAACTGGAAGGAGCGAAGGGGACAAACTCATACGGAGGGGATCCCTTCGCTTTCTTCCGTCGAAACGACGCCACGTTCCTTTATTCTTAGGGGGATTACATCACTTGTTAGAGTTCCTCATTTAGAATTTATATACGAGATTACCGATCGAGAGGAATATGGATTACAATCAGGACGTATTCACTTGTTACGTTCATTTCGAAAAGGCGTTTGATAGAGTGAATTGGGAAACATTAATAAGTATATAGCAGGAAATGGGAATAGGATGGAGTTACTTCCTCCCTTCATCCCGTCCAACATCCCTATTCTGTTCCTTCCCTTTCCTCGTTTGCCTAACATACCCCCCTCTATAAGTAGTCTTCAAAATCCCACTGCCGGTCAACACCCCCTTCATCCATTTTTCCTGCCTCCTTATAATTTCTCCCAACGAACCCCTCTCCTCGCCCATCATACCAAGTATTTCCTCATTTGTTTCCCTTTCGGTCCATTTCACCTTCTCCATTCTTCTTTACACCCACATTTAAAAAGCCTCCTATCTACGTCTATCTTCCTCCTGCAGTGACCACGTTTCCGCGCCGTGCAATAATTACGCTACGCATAAGACTTCACGAGTATTTTCTTAATATCCTAACTCAACGTCCCTGTCATCAACTCCCTCCTCCTTGTGAAAGCCTCTTTGCCTGGCGCAATTCTTCTCCTTACGTCCCTACTACTTTGACCATTTCGACCCAAATCACCTTCGAGATACGAAAAATGTTCCATTTGCTCTAGTTTTTGCCTTCATATTAATGTTTAGCTTAGGCGTTTTCTTTCTGGAAAATCGCATAGCCTTCGTTTTATTAATATTTATTCTCATCCCATACCTATCGCACTGAATTTCCAATTCACTAAGCAATGCTTGCAACCCCTTGGCTGACTGACAAACTAAAGCTTGGCCAACAACAAACCTAACGGATTTTACGAATTCCCCGCCCACTTTCATTCCTACCTCCAGTTCTTCCCATGCCTCTTTAATCATTTCCTCTGCATACAGGTTGAACAGCAAGGGTGATAATGGGCAACCCTGCCTTACACCTCTTCCTACCACTGCCCATCCGGACTCCCCGTTCCCCCCTCGCACCAATCTCAGGAAAAAAACGACTTGAATTTTCCACCACATCGCAGTTCCACTGGTGGACCCGATTGGCGTTCTTGTAAGGTCAAGTCATCCAGTAAAAAGTCAGAACCTCAAAATGGCCGAGCTCTTACGTTCAAGTGCGGAGTACAATCCTAGATCCGCTATTATCAGCGCTATTGCTCGCGCTGGGCGTCCGCCCAGTGAAATAGTTCGATTCTTCGGGTACTCCAAATCAACTGTTTAAAATATTGTGGCGAAGTAAAATGCTTCGGAGAAGTGTGGGGAAGGTTACACCAGCCCAGCGAGGAAACCTCATTCGAGCAAATGCGTGTTCCTCGGAATATTTAATCGCTGCATCCTGTAGGCCCCTGCTCCCACACTTCCTCAAACTTTTAGTAGTTCCGCAGAAATACTGTCCACCCCCACGGCTTTATTTGATTTCATCTCCCTTAATGCCCTTTATATCTCATCGTCGAGTACGTCTAGACCTAAGCTATCTTCCTCGACGTCATCTTCTCTTTCTATGTCCCACCTTTTTGTCCTAAGTTTTTTGCCATACAATTCTTCAATATACTCTTTCCATCCCTCTTTGAACTTTCCTGAGTCAACTATTATCTTACCTGCCTAATCTCTAACTGTTACCATGCTACTTCCCGATGGTATTTTAACCTTCTTGTACGGCGCACCAATATCACCCATTCCTCTGCAAACTTTCCATATCCTGGCACTGCGGTTCCCACCATGCTTCTTTTGCTTTATTTAATGCCCGTCTCAATTTATTATTTAACTCTTTGTACTTCATTTTGCCTTACTCTGTGTTTACATTCTTCCATTTTCTCCGCTCATTCATCTTTGCAATCATCTCATCCGTGATCCATGGTTTCCTAGTCCTTTTAGCGTTAACGGTTACAATAGTGTCTTTTGCGGCTTTCGATAGCCCTTTCTTGATCATTCCCAATTTTTCTTCCATAGTACTTGGCTCTTTACCATCCTCCATGATTTCCTCTGCCACCTGTTGGTACTCCTTCCTTTTCAAACCATTTAATGCTTCTACATTCAATTTTCTAACCCGCCGCCCCTGCCTTATCTTTTTGAAACGGACGCTACATTTCATAAAAACCTATATGTGGTCAAAGCTCCCGGGAAACTATGCGAATCGATCACACTGTTCCTTAACCTATGCCCAACCAGAATATAATCTAATGGATACCTTTCTTAGTCACCAGGCCATTTCCATGTATACCTGCGTCTATTGTGGTGTCTTAACCCCTGTCTTCTGCAGAACTCAATTGCTTTCTCCCCGCGGTCATTCCTCGTGCCTAAACCGTAGTCCCCCACCTCATCACCATCTCTTCCTTCGCCTACAGTCGCATTCCAATCCCCCATCACTATCAAATATTTCCCTGCAGGAACACACGCGATTATGTCCTCTAACCGATATTACATCCTATCGACTTCTCCTTCCTCATGATTGCTTTGTGTGCATGTATACCTGAAAATGACCATGTTCGTCGGTTTTTCTTTTATTTCAACTAGTAATATTCTATCCGTTGCTCGCTCTATGTTGACCACACTTCTAACCACCTTTGTATTGGATATTATTATTTAATTGTTTTAATTTTTTTTTTGGGCTCTCGTACCCCCTGCTGTATATTACAATCATTCCAGTAATCTTCGCTAACCTTCCATTTTATCTCGCATATAATATAAAATATTCCTATTCCCGTCTCTCACTTTTTTCTGTAATTTTCCTTTCCTCAACGTTGTCCTAACATTCCAAGTTCCCATTCTAACTTATTCTGTCTTCTTCTCCTGCATCTTGTCCTGCCGATGTCGGATTTGCCAAGGTTTTCGAGACATGACGACCGCGGAAGCCTTGCCGGGCATGACACACGGCCCGTAGTTGGCAGGACTCAGGTTGTTTATATTGTCAATCATAAAGGTCTTGGGAATCATTTTTGAGGTGGTTTCCCGTTGCCTTCCTCAACAGTGTTTATAAAGTGACACCATAACTTACTGGCCGCCCCATTGGGGTCAGACGCCTTTGCAGCCGCGTCTCACTGAGTAACAGACGGTGCGTGGACTGCCATTCGTCTGGCTCCTAACCTTCGACCAATTTGGCTCGAGTGACCCTACAAGGAGCAATTATCATTGCTCGCGCCAGCAAAGCTCAAGGGCTCATCGGAACGCACAAGCCCTTCCACCACGTCATGGTGTAGTTTTGTGATTTTTCTTGTATCAGGTCTTCCTGTGGAAACATAACCGGCACAGGGGAATGAACTGGCCCCCTGCCCCACTGTGGGAAGTTCATACGCCGAATACAGTTTATTACTGCGTGAACTCTACCAACACCTGTCAGACCGACCTCCGGGTTCATCAGCATTTTTATGCTTTCTATATATTCGGCAATTTAAATATGGCAATCTACTTCACTCACTGATTCTCAGCTGTCTGGAACTTTCGATTCAGAGGTGGGGAAACATAGAGGAGAGGCTTGAAAATTACGAGACACACTTGTGTATGTTTTGGACCTTTTGACTCATGAATTTGGCCTTGAGACAGGGCAACGAGAGATGCACGTCGGATTCACCCGGGGTGGCAACATTTGGCCCACTCCGCCGCAGCCAGAGAGCACTTGTGCCTCAATACTCTTCAAATTATCTCCAGGCCAGGGTTGGAGGGCGGAGCACAATTCATCTAAATCTATATCAATACCCTGCAAGCCACCAAAAAGGTGTGTGGCAGGGGGTGCTGTACCAGGAGGAAAGGGTAAGGGATGAGGGGGTTAGGGTTTTTTAAATGGATGAGGAAAGATGAGGGGAACCTGCAAAAGAAATATATAAATATGATCGTATAACCATGCGCAGTCGCTACCTTGTAGGTTAATACTTATTATGTCGAGCCAGCTCCAGGGGGATTTCGATTACAAGCATTCTGGTCTCTTATTGTTCTTGGAAAAAATGACTATTTAAACCTGTCTGCCTTGCAGTCAATCTCTCAAATCTTATATTTGTGATCCCTCCGCCCTTAATACGTTGGGGCTCGTATTATGTTCTTGATGTCATCGGAAAAGGACCCATTTTCAAGTGTTTTAATAAGTTTAATCTATATTGTAAACGCCGCTGTGTAAGGGAATCCCAGCCTAAATTTTCTAGCAAAGTAGTTACGCTACTGCGTTGGTCATAGCAATTTTTGGCAAATCTAGCCCCCCTCCACTGAACTCGATCCAATTCCGAAATTAAATTTATCTCTTGAGGATCCCATATACTGGCAGCATACTCTAGGTGGGGCCTGACTAGGGCAAGAAAACATCGTTCCTCCACTTTTTCGTCACATTTACCCAGCACTCTTTTTACAAATCCCAATTTTTTATTAGCACGACCGCATATTTCCCGTATGTGCTTTCCCCAGGACAGATCGTGAGTAATTGTTACACCCAAGTATTTAAAGGAATCTACCCTCGCGATTTCTGTTTGTTTCACTTTGTAACTAAATGGGAGGGAATTACACCTTTCCCAAAAATGTATTACTACGCATTTTTTCAAATTTAATTCTAATTGCCATGTATCGCACCAAGTCTGGATTGCATTTAAGTCGTTAGCTAACGTGACTCTGTCTTCGCGACTTCGAATGTCCCCAGAAATCACCGCATAGTCAGCAAAAAAGACGGAGCCTGCTATTAACCACGGTGCTGAGGTCATTTATATAAATAAGAAACAAGAGGGGACCTATGACACTTCCCTGTGGTACACCCGACGTGACCTTGACAGTATCGAATGATACACCGTCCAGGACGACTGTTTGAACACGATTTTTTAAAAATTGTCTAATCCAGCATATAACACACCCGTGTATTCCATAAGTTTCCGACTTCGCGAGTAACTTGCAATGAGGGACTTTATCAAAAGCTTTTTTAAAATCTAGAAATATCGCATCAACTGGAATATTACTTTCACCGGAATGCATTATATCATGAAAAAAGAGTGCGAGTTGAGTTTCGCAGGATCTACCTTTACGGAACCCGTGTTGGTTATTAATCAATAAATCTTGGCTATCGAGGTACCTAATTATGGAACTAACAATGATGTGCTCAAAAATCTTACAGGAGATGGAGGTGAGCGATATTGTCCTATAATTACTGGGGTTCTCCCGGTCTCCATTTTGAAATATGGGTGTCACAGAAGCTACTATCTTCCAGCCGCATGGCACGCTTTCTTCTGCTAATGATTTATTAAATATTATATTAAGATAAGGGGCAATTTCAGACCACAGTTCTTTATACACGTGAGCTGGTATCTCATCAGGTCCCGGAGATTGGTTGGGGTCGATGTTTTTAAAAAGTAACTCTATTCCGCGGGTGGAAAAGTCGATGGCATGCATTGGCTGTAGAAATGTTTTCGGAAGGTTTTCTGGTATATTCTGGGAGCATTTGTTGAAAACACTGTGGAAGAATGAGTTGTCTAATGAAGAATGTTGGCTTTATCTAAACTACTTGTTACTTTATCCCCCTTTTCGTTGTTCAATTAGTTTACGGTGGACTTTTTTCCCTGCACTTCCCTGACGTAGGACAAAAACATCTTTGGGTTATCGTTTAAATGTTCACCTAATTTTTTCCTTTTGAATTCCGCTAGCGCCTTCCGGAAGGCCTTCTTGGCAGTGGACCTAGATGCTATGTAATTCTGTACGGTTTCGTTGATTTTATCAGGGGAGGAATCTTTAACCGCGTTTTTCATTCTGGCATGGCACGCCCTTTGCCGTCTTAGTGATTTCCGAACTTCAGAGTTGTACCAACGGGGTTCCTTATTCTCTCTTATATATTTACTAGGTATGAACCTCTGTATTGCTGAACGTGTTATCGCAAGAAAATTATTCTAGGTATCCTCGACACTCCTGGTTTTGCTTAATTCGTCACATCTAAGAAAGGAACAGTTTTAACTCACATTTTAAGCCATCATAGTCAGCTTCATTAAATAAATAAATTTTTCTCTTAGGTCTGTTATCTTTTTGTACGCTTACGGAAAATTTAGCGTTTACAGCCCTGTGTCCACTGATTCCATCAATAACGCCTACATTTAAGACCCTTTCGGGCATATTAATAGCCAAGAGATCAAGAATGTTCTTTCCCCTTGTTGGTGAAGTGACTAATTGCTGTTGGAAATTTGAGGTGAACGTCAATAAGAGGGACTCGCATAAATCCTTGAGGTAAACTCCATTTATAAAACTATACGAATCCCAATCTACTGTGGGAACATTAAAATTGCCACTGACCAGTCAATAGGAGGGCAAAAACTAGAGCAGTTAGAACAGTTTACGTATCTCGGTAGTGTTTTGGACCATCACGGTCAAAACAGTAGGGACGTAAGGAGAAGAATTGCGCTAGGCATAGAGGCTTTCACAAGGAGGAGGGAGTTGATGACGGGGACATTGAGTAAGGATGTTAAGAAAAGACTCGTAAAAACTTTGATGTGTAGCGTAGCTATGTACGGCGCGGAAACGTGGTCATTGAAGCAGGAGGATAGACGTAGACTGGAGGCTTTTGAAATGTGGGTGTGGAGAAGAATGGAGAAGGTGAAATGGACAGAGAAGAAAACAAACGAGGAAGTACTTGGTATGGTGGATAAAGAGAGAGGTTTGTTGGGAGAAATCCTATGGAGGCAGGAAAAGTGGATGAATGGGGTATTGACCGGCAGCGGGATTTTGAAGACTGTAATTGAGGGGAGAATGTTAGGCAAACGAGGAAAGGGAAGGAACAGGATAGGGATGTTGGACGGGATGAAGGGAGGAAGAAAGTACTCAGAACTGAAGAGGGACCTGATGTAAAGTAGGATGTTGTGTTTTGCCAGGGGTCACAAATTATTTAATTAGTAATTATGTCCATCCAAAAACCTACCTTAACCGGTAGATTACCTAATAATAATACGAGATAAATGACGAATATATAGCGAGGGACAAATTCAGAGTTCAAGAGGGATGATTTCTTCGGTGACGGGAGACTTCGCTCCTTCGGAAAAGTACGGGCTCGCCCGCACCCACCAAGTCCAACCGCTTCGTGCCCTCACCCGAGGGCACGAAGCGACGACCGCATTCCACTTCTGGGTCGTGATGAGGCGTGCATCGCATCGCTTCCGGTCTCGGTACATTTCACCATCCGCACTATCCCCACACACCGACGAATGGCGAAGGGTAGAACTCACTAAATACTAAGGCGTTTGTGAATTTCACACATTTTAACAATGTACTGCAAAGGGGACCAATGAGCCCGTTTGTATTGGCAGGCGGCACCTTACGCACTGGTGCCAGGGCAGCTTCCCGCGCTGATATGGTGCATCCTCGTAAAATATATATCACGCAGGTGAGGAATCGAAACCAAGTCAGCTCCTCAAGTTGGGGAGCCGGAAGTGATGCAATGAACAAAAAATGGTTTACAATTCGATCTAACAGCGAGAGGAATACGGCACAAAAGCTCCATTCATTTTCCAATATGAACTACTGCTGCGGCGTTGTCTCGGCCTCGGAGTCGGATTCGAGGGTGCTGGGAGGGGGGCAGGGGGCAGCGGGGGAAGCGTCGCCCCGGGGGCGGAAGTGAAGGCGTCTCGCCCACTCTCCCCTCCCCAAACGACCGACTGCTGCTACGTGACTGCCCTCACGAGATCGCCTCCGTCCTAAGTCAACGGGGAGAATGCTGTTTCCTCGTTTCTTTCGATTATTGATATATAGTAAATTAATATTTTTGAAATTATGTAAAACTTCGTAATATCCACACCCGAAACCACCAGTGATGGAAGGAGCACGGATCACAATCACCGAGCCTTGCGATCGGTGGTGATCACAGCAACCAACACTGCTCCACTTCTCCCATTCCGATGTCACTCAAGGCGGGGGCTCTCCTCAGAAAACACGAAGCAATCTTCGCGAAGCGTGCTCTATCGACGATTCAGCCAACCTGAGCGTGGGAAAATGCGTAAAATTCGAAGCATTACGGCACAAAATATGGCACAAATATGCCAGAGAAAGAGGAAGCCATGGGGAAAAATCATTGTATTCTGCCTAAAACACAATCAAAAATCTTGTCTGTAAATTAGTCATTTGATATCATTGTCTTATTATAATATTGCGTTACTGTAAATATTTTGTCTAATTGTCCTGAATTTGTCATTCTATATATTACTATCTTAAGCATAGTCCAACTGTCCTAAATTTGTTGTTTGATATTATTGTCCTTTAATTACTGTAAATATTACTGTCTAACTTTCCTGAAATCAATTAGCATTCATATTACCATAATTATCCGTGTAATATAATTTGTAAAATTGCAGCAACATGAAAATGTTAAATTGAGACTTGGACAGCAAATGTCAAACAAATTATTTATGCAATAGAGGGGGATTAAGCGAGAGCAGGAACACTGTCATTTGACGCAAATGCGCTAATCCCCCTCCCTCACCCTCGACGCATCCTTCAACCGTATTCCAGGAATTCTGCGCCAGGACTATTATCCCCAAAGTTAAACCCAATCCATACGATTGCTGCTCACTTCCTTAGTGAGGCCGATGTCGCAATTTCCTAGCCTCCAACTCTTTCTCTCTCTTCTCGCACCTATCCATCCATCGGATCACCATCAGGTCTGATTTGCCATGGGTCCTTCGCTCTCCGCTCATTTAAGTGCGTCTCAGCACACGCAGTCTTTCATACAATGAATGCTCCCTTGCTGGTCAGCCGATCTTCTCCGAGCACCGCAGTTCCCCAATTGAGAGGCAGATGGCAATGGAGCGATGAGTGAATGCCCTCGGAGGCGCCGCGACACTCAAAGTGAGAGTAGAGAAGGCGGAAACCGAAAAACGGAAGACTTAGGCGATGGACGAGGGGATTTAAATATTGGCGGATCGGAACAAAATAGAGTGGTTACATATCAGCCAATGTGTTTGCAAACCCACGATGCTGACAGTCGATTCGCATCGCTCAAATCGATGATCCCCCGTCATCATCTCACTAACTAGAGTGTTTAGTAGCGGGACTGCGCGCGAAGAATTCCCCTGGGCGCGATACGCTCCGGGCTCCGAATCCGACCCTATTGCTTGGCAACAGCGCTCGCCGTGAGAGTGAAGGGGGGGCGCCCACGGTAACTACGGGAAGTCGAGCGAATTTCACCGCGCCTCTTGTTTTTCCAAAAATCTTATCTCCATATTCCGAATTAAACGCGAGGGGATTCAACTCGACGTTCGCAACCGACGACTCTTTCGGGCGCCATCAATCGAAACGGAGAGGCAGGAATACCGCCGCGACCACCTCGGCAGAAGGGCGCGATGCCCAAAGTGCTAGAGTCAAACCGCAACAATCAATGCGCTATATAATTGTGAAAGTAGAGGAATGGGGAATACCCGTGCTAAAAAGCACCATCATTTGTCGTGTGAAATTCACACAATAGTTGACATGAAAATACTAAAGAATTATATTTAATGTTTATATTTCAATAGGATAAAAATGGATTCATTAAAATGGTGCAAACAGAAGACGGTAACATTCTGTAATTATTTATCGAGAAAAGGTAGCAAAACGAGTCCCAAAACTTTAAGAGTTTTAACAAAGCCTTTAAAGAAAGCCATTGTAAATACAATTTCTAGGCATTTTTGTTTCCTCTTATTCATACACCCCGGAATTTGCCTTCGGTAACATGCAATAATTTATTTTAATCTTATTCTCATATTGCTTTTGCAATGGAACCAAGGGATCAGAATTACGTCGTCCGACCCCGCTATGAGGGTAGAGTATTTTGGGCCAGAAGTAGTCTGGTGCGCAATCACCCCCTGCCACACATACTAGCAGTGCCTTTGCTAAGTAAATGTAAATTTAAAATAACTAATCCAGCAGAAAAGCGCGGTGGTAGGCGCAGTGTTCGATGATATGGATAGTTTACAAAGGAAGGATGAAATCGGTGCACTGTACAGGGAGGGGAAATAACTGTCGGGAAGTACGAAGTGTACATCGGCAAAAACAAAGATAAGTGGCGATTAGTATATCACTTTAACCTGGGAAAATTCACGAGATATAGGACGAATAAACTGAAGAACTGAATGAATGATGAAGACATTAGGTCAGCAAGTTTAGATGAGAATAGCTTAGGTCTAGGCTTAATCGATGATGGTCAACTAGCTGACCGACACATTGGTATGTAGTTCTTCGAAATCAAGATTGACGCCTAAAAGACTCACAGCCACTAGTTCACACCCTCTTAATTTTGTTTTATCTGGAAAGAGTTTTGTCGCAGCTCCACATCCCATCGCCTGCCATTCATTACTTTATTCCGTCAGACCCATGTACCAGTAATAGTCATCACCCATTACCAGCGCCCCAAACCAATCCATCGCGGGTCTTTTCCCGCAATTCCTCTCCCTAATGCCGCCTTCGATTGCGGCAGTATTCGCAAGACCTCGCCATTTGCGAAATTAGCTCCTCCTCTCTCCTCGTCAGTCAACTCCGCCCAGGCTCCCCTCTTTCCAGTCAGCTACTCGTAGACATTTCTTCAATTGTCTCCACTCTAATCAACTCAACGTTCAACATTCCTTCGTGGCACCATGCTTCCTTCCATCGCTTTCAACCTTCTTTTCTTTCTGCATTCCACAGTTACACGTGATAAGTCCTGAAGAAACGCATCCAAGAATTAAGTGTGGACAAAGCCGCATTCAAATCCACGGGTCTCAATCCTCGCTGCCGTTACGCAATAAGCATTGGCCCTTTACAAGAAATTAAATGGTTAGGGGGGGGGGGGGAGGTTGTCCTCCGATGCCTTTTAACACGGAAACTTGGCGGAAGATTGAGGGCCTGATGAATACGGGCCATTTCCGTCTTTGAACTCAACAAAATTGGCTCGTAAAAAAAGGTTTTAAAGAAAGCCATTAGCCATGAATGTGTTTAATGTTTACGGCCTACTCGTTGGTGGCAGGCGTCGGGGAGTTCCCAAGGTCACCGCCGAGCAGATAACACCGAAATGGCCGATGATTCACGGGCCGATCGAAGACGGGGTGGCGGAGATATGGATAGTGCGAGACCCCCTCCGCCCGGCAATCAACTCCCGAAGAGATTCGGGGGAAGTGAAACGGAACGCGCGCCCGTTCGATTACCGCTCCTCATCTGCGCGCAGGGCCGAGGAGACAAGAGTATTGGGAGGGCACCGGCCCTCTCGCTGGACAGATTATCCACAGCATCCAGCCGGACTGGACCCCACGCCACAAGAAAAACAGCCGAGTGCGCTAAAAGCTGGCAGCACAAGTTATGAGGAACCTGACCAGGAGGTTTTTGACTAAGTACGCCCGAGTTTTCTTTCGACACCGAGAATATTATTACGACTCCAAATTCCACTGGTAGCTTCCAACCATAAAACACAAGAGACCGTCATAGAACACAGACTCAAGAACTCGTCCTTCCCTCGCACGGTTCATACAATTAAAACGAAATCGTTCCCAAGTGTCCCGATATATTATCTAAAACTCAAAATTATTTCAAGATGTATCCAGGCATGTCCATCCCATGGACTACAACCTTGACGTGGTGGAAGGGCTCGTTCCGATGACTCCTAGAGCCGTGCTAGCGAGAGCATTGATAATTGCTCATGCTAGGGTCACCCATGCAAGATTGGTCGAAGGTTAGGAGCCAGAAGAAAAGTTTTCCGCAAACTACGAAATATGTCCTCGGGAAAACACATTCGTGATATTTGCGGAGTATCATATAAAAAATTAATGATTCATAAAAAGGATACTTGGTCAATGTAATGCGAGGGTCAAGAATCATTAGTTCAGGTTACTTAGGCCCCACCTAGCGTTCCTTTAGGGTGTATGGGATCCTCACGAGGTGGCCTTAATTTTGGAACTAGATCGAGGGCAAAGTGGGGCAGCTAGGTTTGTGAAAAGTTGTTATGAACAAGGTAGCAGTGCCGCGACTCTATTGGAAGAATTAGGAAGGGAGCCACTCAGCGGAATGGTCGTTGTATTGACGCACACAGTATAGGTCAGCACACCTCGAGATGCAGTGGCTGGAAGGTCGCGCCGCTTGTCATTTGTTTTAAATAGCGAGTCAAAATGAACAATACAATTGAGATTACAGCCAAGTGCGAAGTTCGTCCAGTGATAAGGATTTTACTGATAAAAAACATCAAAGCTGATTCCCGATTCAAAAATTTCCCGATGATATTTATCGGGAAAGTAGTGCTCTGAACGGACCAAATGGGATGAATGGCCAAAGCGTGCGTCAGCGTTGCCGTTCGTATAAGAGTGAATACAAATGCCCATGACGATGACAGAAGCGGCCGCTCGTTTGTGGTGAACAATTAACTGCACCTAAAATTGACGAAAATTTCATGAAAACCAGCGTTTTACGATATCTGAAATCTTTCTTAAGTGTTCCACAAATTTCTACGACTACGTTGCATGGAAACAAGGCTACCACATGTTTTGGGCTCATCTCGACGAGGAACTTGAAGATGCCCTCATCGGTTGACTGCCATCTCAGGCGGCAGAATTTTATGCTGAAGGAATTTGAATACTAGGGCAGAGATATGACAAATGTTTACAATTGTTTGGCGAATATGTATGAAAGTAGTAGAGATGTGTAGTTTGCAGATGGAAATAATATTTGTTTCGAGTTTATCAGCGTGTATTTTTTGTATCATAACGGAGGGTACTTTCTGAACAGCCCTCGTATCACAGGCCCTAACTTGATATGGTGTGCTCCCTTCATTCGTATGATTAAATTTGCTCCAGTGGATGATCGGACTGATATTTGTGTGGAGGTGTAATGATTAATCTTGTGCATCCATCCCTGGCTGGTGACCTAACACCCGTCGCCACACGCCCTTGCGGCGGATTGAGCGGCATTTCGTAGATAGGTTGAAAAATGAGAAATATCTACCCAAAATTAATTATTTTTCAACTTTTTCCAAAGAACTTATTGAACGACCCCCGTATCAAACCATTAGTCCCCTCTATCCTTCCATTTCACCTTGCACAGTCATCATAAATCTGTTTCCTCTCTCCATCTGCTTAATATTTTATTGTCCTCAATATCGTCCTAACATTCTCAGTTCCCATTCTACTTTATTCTGTCTTCCTCTTTGCCTTCTTTGTTTCCACATTGACGTGACAGTTTGAAACGAAAGCAATGAGCAATTCAGCTTCTCCACAGTCAATCGCTTGCTCTGATATGCATGGGATAACCGCGTACCACTGTACAAAAGTACTTCACGATGATACTCAGTAGAATATGACGTTAAACGCGCGGTCACATCTTGAACAGTCATTACGTTATTAGAAATCATTTGGAACGCTTTGTAACAACTGGGAGGAATAAAAGACAGGGTGTGCATGGATAAAATACTTGCGAGTTCCCACGCTACCAGCAGCAGCCCCTGCTAACGGTTACAACAATCTACACCGGTCAGCTCTGACTTGACAGCCATCACAGGAAACCCAAAACCTTGTAGTGTCCCAGGCCCTCCATGCCTCTTCGAAACAGGCCACGCAACATCCCTTGTTCAGGGGGCCGCCTCCATACTCCATCCCTATTCGAAAAAAGTCACGTAACATCCCTTGTTTAGGGGGCCACCTTCCTAGCCACCGCGCTCGCTACACCAACGGCGGATGGATGAATGCAGGGCACTGACCACCGGCTACAATATCGCATTGAAACAATTCGTGGGTGTGCGAGAGAGGCGAAGAAGGCTTGCAAGGAAAGGGCGCCACGGAGGAAGTTAGTTGGATGTTTGGAGTGGGATGACGTCCCCAGAGGAGCATTAAAATTAGATATTTTTGACTCAGCCAACCCCAAGAGGAAATGAAGACCTCGGCGTAAGACGTCCTGGATGGCCGATAGTGGCGCAGAGGCCGAGACGTATCGCCGACGAGGCGAACGGGTTCCCAATTCGACCGATTCTCCCTGCTCCCGATCTCGCGCGAATTGCATTAAATAATGGGATGAAGCGGCCTAATGCCCCACAACGGTTCTGGACGGGGGAGCCACGCGCTCATCGGGATGAAGTCCATGTGAGATGCAGCGATCCAAGATTGAGTGAGTGAGTCACTGGCTGGAGGCTCGCCTGTATATGTACACGCACGCACACCAAGTAGTGGATCCTCCTCTCTCCCCCCCCTTCCCCCCCCAAACTCAATTCCTCCCCCCCCACCCGCCCATTCCCGACCGACAACTCGCTTCGGTTGACCCGCTCGACGGCGTTGCCACGTCTTCGACGCCTGCAACCCTTTTTCGTGGGGCGAGAGGCAGCTAGCTATCTCACTCTCCCCAGGAGAGTACGAACGACGGTGGCAAGGCTAAGGCATCACTCAATTGATGAGCCCTCCTGATTCCTCGTTTGCAACTCCACAGGTGTACCTAAATTCCATAAGTCCGATGACAGCGACTTCGGAGAGACAAAGCAATTAATTGTATCTAGAAATTGGGCCGGCAAGCTTAGACAGATAGAAAGAATACGACGCAGATGGGGATAGCATAGCTTCCAACATAATTAATTGCAATATGGCAAGGGAATTGAAATCAAATACTGCAGCGGGGGTAGAGAACATCTCCGCTAGAGAACATCTCCGCTGAACTTTTACTCAAAGGCATGGGAAAGCGTGGGAGGCCGAGGTTGTATGGGCTTATTCGTAACACCCATGGTGGAATAATCTGGTATGCGTCGGATTGGGTTTAGTTCCCATCTCAAAAAAGGGAAATGCATACAAATTTGAGGACTATTGGGCATTTCGATGGCGCGGACAGTTTAAGTGTTATTTAACACAGCTAATAATAAGATGCAGGGTGGGAGGGGAAACGACTGCTTAGGGAATTGTGCGTTTAGTTCGAGGAAGGATAAAGGCACGAGCGATGCCATAGATGCAGTATTGAGAGATCGCCAATAGAGAGGAACACATAATACAATCAGAGGACGTATTTGCTCGCTTCGTAGATTTAGAGAGAGAGTTTGATGGAATGAATTGGGAGGAATAAGTGAATGCATTGAAGTAACTAAGAGAAGATGGCGGGACAAGAGACTAAACCAATACCTGCCCATGTCTCGGGCTGCTCAGGTGTGAGCGCCGTGTGGAGAGTCGGGATGACCAGCGCTGGGCCGGGGAGATACGGGTCTCAAATCGCCACCCGTTCAACGCATTTGTGGAGGATATGGCAAAAGAGGAGAACTGCAGGCTTGAGTGAAATCCGGAAAGGAAGTCATAAAATCATTTGAGTTAGCGGTTGTTCGGAATTTCGTCTGCCAGTCAGCAACGTTTGGGGACTTACTGCGACTTCTGAAGGCTTCAGAAAATCAGTGTGTCAGGTGATGTAAACAAAAAAAGTCTATCAAGACTCCCAAATGTGAAATACTAAGTTAACTTTTAAAAAATAACGTCATTAACTAGGAGAGTTGGAAAAGTTAGCTTATCTAGGAAGGTATCTGGACCAAAATGAAGGACGTTTTAGGGATTTTTTTATCAGGTAATCTACCGGTTAAGGTAGGTTTTTGGATGGACACAGCTACTAAATAAAACATTTTGTGCCTCCTAAATAAACACAAAATCCAGCATCCTATTCTATATCAGGTCCCTCTTCATCTCCGAGTACTTTGTTCCTCGTTCCTTTGTTCCTCTCTTCATCCCGTCCAACGGGACCTGTCTATCTGACTATCCTGTTCCTTCCATTTCCTCATTCGCCTAATATTCTCCCCTCTATTACCGTCTTCAACATCCCACTGCCGGTCAATACCCCCTTCATCCACTGAAACCCCTCTCTTCGCCCACCATATCAAGTGCTTCCTCATTTGTTTTCTTCTCGGTCCATTTCACCTTCCCCATTCTTCTCCAAACCCACATTTCAAAAGCCTCCAGTCTACGTCTATCCTCCTGCTTCAATGACCACGTTTCCGCGCCGTACATAGCTACGCTCCACATCAAAGTTTTTACGAGTCTTTTCTTAACATCCTTACTCAACGTCCCTGTCATCAACTCCCTCCTCCTTGTGAAAGCCTCTTCACCTAGCGCAATTCTTCTCCTTACGTCCCTACTACTTTGCCCGTGTTGGTCCACAACACTTCCGGGATGCGTAAACTGTTCCACCTGCTCTAGTTCTTGCCATCCTATTTTAATGTTTAGCTTAGCCTTTTTCTTTCTAGAAAATCGCATTACCTTTGTTTTATAAATATTGATTCTCATCCCATACCTGTCGCACTGAATTTCCAATTCACTAAGCAATATATTCTATTGTTTCAGGCTTCACTTCGTGGAAGTATTTAATATCCATACTAAAAAGAAAGACTCGTACTTTTCCACGGATTTTATTATACGGTACAACGCGTTTCACCGACTTGCGGCATCATCAGGTACAAATTTGCAAAACAGACAGCAAGAATATATAACCTCAGGACAGAGTGGGGGCGGGGAGGGTTGGAAGGCACAAAAATCAGAATAACAACACTCTCTTTGCCAAGCATTTTCTAGAATTCGACCACAGCAGTAACTTTGTCCCAGAGATATTACACACACTCCCAAAAGGATTAAAAATGGACGCTCTCGAGCAATTAGAGATTAGAAGGCACTTGGTAAACCCCAACACGACACTTGAGCAATGAGCAATTGTTCCCATACCCCTGCGGGAACACACGCGATTTTGTCCTATAACTTGGTATATCCTATCGACCTTTTCTTCTTTATAGTTTCTCGGTGGCATGTATACCTGAATAATAACTAAGTTTGTCGGTTCTGCTTTTATCCCTACCATTAATAATCTATCCGTTACCTGCTCTATGTTGACTATGCTTCTTCCTACCTCTTCATTTAATACTATGGCAAGCCCTCGTTGACCTTCGTCCTCGCCGCTGTATATTATTCTATACTTATCACTCCAGTAATCCCCGCTATCCTTCCATTTCACCTCGCATAGACCTAAAATATCTATTTTTCCCCTTTCCATCTCTCGCTTAACATTCTCCAATTTCCCTGTTCTCATCATTGTCCTAACATTCCAAGTTCCTATTCTAACTAATTTGGCCTTCTTCTCCCGAGTCTTTTGTCCTGCTGCTGCTGGTTTTCTCTAGCAAGGGTCTTGTGGGATGACGACCGCGGAAGCCTTGCCTTTTTTTTGCCGGGCACGACACACGGCCGATTGGGCCGAGCCCCGTAGTTGCCAGGACTCAAAATGTCTATATCGTCAATCATATTTATCTTGGGAATGATAATTGAGGTGGTTTCCCGTTGCCTTCCTCAATAGTGTTTTTAACGTGACACCATCACTTACTGGCCGCCCCACTGGGGTCAGTCGCCATTGCAGCCACCTCACTGAGGAACAGACGCTGCGTGGACTACCTTTCGTCTGGCTCCTAACCTTCGACCTATCTGGCATGAGTGACCCTACCAGGAGCAATTATCATTACTCTTGCCAGCACTGCTCTAGGGGTCATTTGAACGCACAAGCCCTTCCATCACGTCAAGGTTGTAGTCCAGGGGAGGGGTTTTAGGGATATTAGGAAAAATTGCAGGCAAAGAAGTTTCACAAGGAGGGAATATATGAAAGGGACGTTTAGCAAAGATGTTGAGAAACGACGGGCGAATCCTGCGCGGATGCGCGGAAGCATGGTCCTTGAAGCAGGAAGATGACTGTAGATTGGAGACTTTGGCAATTTGGTTCTGGAGGAGGATGTAAAAGGTAATGTAGGCGGAAGGGAAGGCAGACGAGAAGGCGTCAGACATGGCGGAAGGGAGAAATCAAAAGGAGTGAGGAAAGATGGAGGCAGAGCATTATGACCGGCAGCGGGATGTTTAAGACCGTGATGGAGTGGAGAGCGCTGGGTAAACAAGGATATGGTAGGTGCGGCATACTGAATCAGGCTGAAGGAAGTATGCGGAAGTGAAGAAGGGTTTATTGTTGAATGAGGTGGGCTTAGTTGAACGAACTTAAGAAGTTTAACCATGCTCAGTCTTCGTCCATCTACAATTTACCTTGACATTTACCGATACCAATGGTTTTAATGGAAACCTTGAAGATGATTGATCCAGCGCTCGAATTTGCCACATTGAGCAGTCCACCCTAACTCTTAAAATATTATTGTTCTCATTATTTCAGTAATTCTTCTTTGACTTGCCCGTGTCCTATGTCATTTTTTACTCAAACATCCCTCATTTCCCTTTGCAGTACAAGAAGTGACCGTCGGCAAGGCGAGACAATTGAGCCAGACAAGGTGAAAGGCGATATATTTCCGCTTTTTTGGCGAGTATTGCCACTCGTCCTCGTGAGTGCGAGAGTGGCTTCCCATGAACCGCCGGCGGTCGCCCGCGCCTCCCGCGGGGCACGCCGAACGCCTTTTGGGAAAGGCCAGGGGGGGGTCCGTCGATTGAAGACATTGGGCACTGCCTTCCTTTTACGAAGCCTCACCACGGATTCCGAGGACGGGGGCCGGTTCCTTTCTCCACATGGATTGGCTTTTATCCAAAGCCAACGACCACGACAAATCGAGGTTAACTGACTGTGTGTTTCAAATATTTCCTGCGTACCCCGGGCAAGGAGAAATAAAGGAAGCTAAATCATTCCTTCGCAGTGTATACAACATTTTTTAGAATGTTTTGCCTTCTTTTTTAGAATAGTTGAATGGGTTCGGACTTGGCTCTATTGAATGGGAACGTTTTCACTCCGACTATGGAGTTTCCAAGGAGGCGAAAATCACCAGGACGACCGGAAAACGATAAATATTCTTCCATGAACGACACATTTCATATTTGTCTAACTCCGTACATTAAATTGTAAAAAGAGTTAGGTAATTAAATGTCACCTTATTATACGCAAATGACCTAATTATTTCATATTTTAGAGTGAAAATAAATCGGGCCCAACGAAATTCGTACATTTTCAATGAAATTAGTTCCGAAACCCCAACGGAGACTTGAAGGGTTCCACGCAGCAGATGCGTGTGGCTCTCAGTTCCCCGCCTCTTTCTAATACTGGTGTCATTTCCAGACGGGGAAGAAGCAAGGACAAAACGGCCACTTCCGGTGCGTCGGTTTTGACCAGAATGCAGTCAGTCCGTTTCCCCTTGATAAAAATGCGAAATATAAAATATTGTGGTTGTCAGATCTATGTTTTGGGTATTTTAATGCGCCCATAAGCCGGCTATTGAGAGATATTACTCAGGAAATGGTCGAAACATGCTCAAGGGACCGAAACATGTTTTCAAGTTGCAATCTCTTTTATGTTGCAATAGAAAACAAATTAATTTACAAGAAACGAGCGTACAGTATGACGCATGGACAAAATGCCAAAAGCAATTATTATAATAAACAAAAAGGAGTGGGAGACAGTGACCGTCGAGTGTGGCCCTGAACCATTTTATTTGTATATCATGTACGCTTCCCCCAGAAGTGATTTTTAGGGTAGCAGGCCTTCCGGGTCGACCACAGGAAGAGGACCCCTCGGCCAGAACCCTCATGCGTGAACGTCACACTCCGTCGGGAGTGTGACGTTCAGGTCAGCTCGACCACCGCCATTCAAACCAAGCTTCAGGTTAATGACCGCTGGTTAATTTTGGTATTTATTTGAACTCTCTCTGCCAAGATCTCTGTCCAAGAGGGCAAACAAGATACGAATAAGCCCCCCTCAACACTAACATTAGTTCTTCCGGGTTAAGACCATTGGCGGCTGAGACGCAGCGAAGTGATTGGAGGACGACAAAATGGTTTGCACGGCTGCCATTCCTTAAAGAGTGACAACGAGTGATTAACATTACGTTAACGACGTTTTCGCCGAGGTTAACAGTACAATACTCTCCTCCGTGGTCGATGCAGTAATCAACAGAGTTATTTACAGATATTCCTGGGGATAAAGTAGACTTAGCAGATGACCTTGGCGTAATGCAATGATGATGCGACTCGTGGCAATTGGAACCTCAAAGAAGTGTGTCGGTGATGAATATATGGAGAAGGACTAGTTCCACCCTCCCGAAAGCCTACTGCATCCAAAATCCCGAAATGGCAAGTGAGGGCACGACTCGCGCTCTCCTTACTCATGCATGACATCTCCTCTCATATGCGGGGAAAGCGAGGCCTGTCGACAAAGTATCCGACCTTGAATGAAGCGTTCTCGGCAGCGGAAGGATCGAAGGCGCCATGGGCGGGCCTCCACACTTTTGATGGGTTCAACTTCCCACACAGTCCCATCACGTAAGTATTACACAATCCCGGTCAAAGGTGGGACATTTTTCAATTAACCAACGCATATGAACAAGCTTCCCAATATTCGGACTTCTTATATCGCTAGTTAGGCGTCATTCAGAATATACTGATGGCACATGCATGGGATCATCCTGGATCCTAGTTTTGTTAAAGGTTGTCATGGTAAACGAAGCAGCGTATTGTAGATTTTAGAAGAACTGGCATGGGAGTGACTCTCGTAGCAATTGGGCAAAATTACAGATTAAATCTCTTGCATAAACTGGAAATGGGTCACTTCAGGGATTACGTTGAAATTCTATTATTAGCCCCGTCATAGCCAAGTATGCCAGATCATGGAATTAGGATTGGGGAGATCAAATGCAGGACTGACATATTTAAGATTTCATTATTCCCACGAACGATAAGGATATTCAGGATAATACTAAGCGACAGTACTAAGGAAAACTAAGTATTTTTAATGCATTTCCCACAATTAGCATACAATTTTGCCATTATTACATCAAATTCACATTTTATTCCTTATTTTATTATTAGACTGCTCGTATCGCGTCCATCAACAAATATTTCACATAATGTTAGACACTGCCTGTAGTTAAATCTATTTTCATCGCTAGAAATATTCTGCATTTAATTGGTAAATGAAGTCTCAGAAAAACAATTATTGATGCTGCATGCTTGATTTTGCATCGAACATTACCACACACCCTAGCGGTTGAGCACCAGGAAGAAGGGTCCGTAATCAGAGTCTCCTCCCAAATCCTTTCCCTCTCGGGAAGAGTTTCGCGGTCGCATTACGCCCCACGCTCCACATCAATGCCCTCAACCGTTTAAACCACCCTATCAGCTCAAATTGACTCCCGCACACACACACACACACACACCCCAAAAGCCTGTCCCACCTCATTTAAACTCAAAGACTTAACGCATCCACACCAGAATCCCTTTTCTTTCGTTTACGCATCACGCATACTCGTATACATGTCTTTCGAAAATTAATTAATACCAATGCTGCGGGTTGGCGGTTTACCGAGTCTATTGCCCCAACCCGAAGGGAATTCCATCCATCTGACAAGGGGTCATCAAGAGCAAGACTTCCTGCGCAGGCGCCTTGAAACCTAAGAAGGATTCTTACGGTTCGCAACTGGAAAATAGGAATCATAGGTTGACACCGGGAACCATTTCCTCGGGGGAAAGTGGTACACACGCGAAGTACAGAGAGGTCTACAATGGTACACACTTAATTCTATCGTTAACTGACATCACCACTACTTCGTTACCAACGGAAATAAAATGCCACATTCTTTGAGACCACCCCTCGCCATACTAGTATCATCCGCGAAGACAGTTAGGCTGGGAACCACTTGAAGTGCGGAGAGAACAAGCGAGGCTTAGACTTTTAGAAAGGTTCAGAACAAACGAGTTTAACTATGACACTGAAGGAATTATAATGGCCCCACACTACTTAGGTAGATCAGACCACAAAGATAAACTAAGGGAGATCGATTCCAGGACAGATAGGTACAAATACTCATTCTTTCCCCGAACAATCAGAAATCATAATAGTAAGGAACCGAAGTCACTTTAGAAATATTAAAAACATTGAATTTACAAGTCGGAGCAAAGTTAAACACTGCAAAGCTAAGCAAAAGGTATACTTTAAGGTGCATGTGTATGTAAGATGTAGTTTGAGTGTTTGCATGTGTGTGGGGTGTAAGTGTTCTTGCATGAATGCATGCCATGTTTTTTCTGTGGATGTATGATTTTGTGGTTATTGCATGCGGTTTTTTTTTCTAAATTACGGGTGGTGTCCTAACACCCCCCGCCACACGCCCTTGCGGCGGCTTGCGGGGTATTAAGTAGATGTAGATGTAGACTGTAAAAAGCAGCAATTGGACGGCGTTGAAAAACACGCACACGCAGACTTGAGCACACACACACGCGCGCAGAGACGCCACTCCAATGGCGGCGGCCGGCTGAAACACTGCCGAAAACAGACGCCGCGTGAGGCGCGAAAGAGGTGGGCCGGCGGCGAGTACCGTTAAGGAGGCGGAGGGGGGACCACTCCCCGCTGCCCCGCGTTTTTTGTCCAGCCTCGTTCGATTGATGGCGCCCGCCCTCCTTCCTCGGGTCTCGTCCTCCTCCGCCGGGCGAACACTCGGCTGGCCGGGCACCACCAGGGGGTGGGGGTGCAGTGGAGATAAGAGGGGGGAAACGAGTTTCACCGGCTCTAATGTTGGGGAGGTATTTTTAGAACACGGAGAGAGTGAGTGCGTGTTTTCGTGTGCACACCTCGCGTTCTTCAAGAGGGGGAGGAGGGCGGGAGTGCCCGACGATTTAAAAATGGCGGCGCACGCACAAACAAACGAACAGAGCGGTGCGATGCGGCGATGGGATTTCGGCCTCTCTAAAATTCGCGTCAATGAGGATAGTGCGTGCCCCCTATCCCCACCTCCCCCCCTTCGAATTCTGGGACTGGTCGCATGGCCAACCGTTAAGTGTGAGCCGTCGCCATCATGAGTGATCGCGAGGGTACGCGTCGACGATCCCTATTAATGACTATTCTCTATTACACGCTCGGCCTGCCAATATATTGGGATAATTATAAAAAGTTCTCGGAATGAAATAGAAACAGAGAAAAAAATAAAACGGACTTCAGTGAAATATTTTTATTTTTCAATGTTGTCTCCCTGCGCACTAACGCACTTGGTCCAGCATTGTATCCAATATCTTGATACCAACTCAAAAACTGGGTTCCTTCAGTCCTGCAAAATACTTGTCTACTTCGGCTGTTAGTTCTATGATTGAAGAGAATCCCCGTCCACCAAATTGAAAACAATCTTGGGGAAGGGATGGAAATCTAATGGAGCCAAATCAGGCGAGTAAGGCGGGGTGGCGACGATTATTAATCTTAGTTCACGTTTTATTGCCATGGCAACGACACTTGTGTGCGGGCGAGCCATGTCTCGATGAAGGATGATTTTCCTTCTTGCCAAACCTGGTATTTGTTCGTGTATCTTTTGCTGCGATTGGTCCAGGAGGTCAGCGTAGTATTGTCCATTAATTGTTTGACCAGTCGGAAGATAATCTATCGGCAGAATCCTTTTCCCATCCCAGAAAACTGAAGCCATCGCCTTTCCGGCCGACCGTGTGACCTTTGCGTTCTTCGGTGGCGATCAATCAACATGTTTTCACTGCTTTGACTGCTGTTTTATCACCTAGGGTATTAGGTAGTAGTAGGGACCCAAGTTTCATCCGAGGTCACAACCCGGCGCGAAGCTGTTGTTGGTTGCTCTTAAAACGGATCAAACAATGCTCGGACATTTCCATTCTGATGCGCGTGCGTGATCGGGCGTCGCAAGAATCGCGACAACCATCTAGCAGACTATTTTCTCATACCCAAATCCACAATTAAAACATAATATGCCCATTCAGATGACATCCGTGCAGCTGCAGCGATTTCTCCTGCTTTCAATCGGCGATCATCCTTGGCCATTTTATTCACTTTTCAATCGGATCATCTTCTATGTTGCCCTGACCAAACGCCTGTCCTCTTGGCAACGTTTGATTGTGTGAAGGAGCGGAGTCGCCTCTCAGAGAATCCTGAAAGTCGACACGAATTTCCTTTGCTTTTACAACTTTTTTTACGAAGTATTTCATGACGGCTCAAATATCAATTTTTTTCCTATTCACAAATCACTATACGGGAATAAAAACAGTGAGGCGTCCGCACCACAGATCTCTTCCCAGAGGGCACCGGCGCGTCACGTGTTTACTCGTTAAGGTTTCACTAATACCTAGAAGGTACCTCGTTGCGCCAGCGCTGACATCTGGTGGTGATTCCTAGAACCTTTCAAACTACCCTTGTTCGTAGGATTGACATAGATTCAGCCCTTAGAGAACGACCAAGTCTTCCGCCATCCGACAACATAGTCACGAAGCGAAGAATACTTGCAATTTTCCTCCCACACGTACCTTCTCACCACCTCTCCCTTCCCTACTCTTTAGTCCCTTCCGAAATGGCCAAAGGTGAACCATAACCTTGGCTAACTAGGCTAGCTACTAGACACACACAAACACATTTATATTATTACCTGAAATGCCGTTACGATATATTTCAATTACGAATAATGCCAGCAGGCAACTTCCCCTCTTAACCTCTTCCCTCGTGTGTAATCATTTATTAGGCTACATCTGAGGAGGAGACATGTCGGCGTTACAGTATTCACCTCGGAAATGGGGCTTTTACAACATTGACTTCAAAATAGGACTATTTCTATTATTATTCAAAATGTCTAGCAGCAGCACGTGTTCAGGTAGTACAGCAATGAGACCTAGATCGTGGAAAATAAAGAATAGCATTAAGTAGATTTTTACACGGTATTTTTTGAATATCTATATGTATATATTGTATTATATATACATATAAAAGAATATGACGTAGAGGAAGATAGCTCAGGTTTAGACGTACTAGACGATGAGATAGAAAGGGCATTAAGGGAGATGAAACTAAATAAGGCCGTGGGGGTGGATAACATTCCCGCGGAACAATTGAAATGGTCAGGAAAATGTGGGAGGAAGAGGCTATATGGGCTGATTCGTAGTATTTATGAGGAAGGAATCTGGCCGGAAGACTTTGTGAGATCAGTTTTAGTTCCTATTCCGAAAAAGGTAAAGGCTACATCACGTGCGGCCTACAGGACGATAAGTTTGATATCCCACGCAGCTAAAGTTGTTCTCAGGATCATAAACAAAAGGATAGAGCGTAGGGCAAATGATTACTTAGGGGATGATCAGTTTGGGTTAGCAAGGGGAGAGGTACACGTGATGCCATTGCAGTAATGATGTTATTAACAGAGAGGAATATAGAACACAACCAGGAGGTAATTGCCTGTTTCGTAGATTTCGAAAAAGCGTTTGATGGATTGAATTGGGAAAAACCAATGAGTATATTGCAGAAGAAAGGAATAGATTGGAGGGAAAGGAGGCTAATCTGCAACCTGTACATGTCTCAGACTGCTCAGGTGCGGGTGGGGAACGGGGAGTCCGGATGGGCAGTGTTAGGAAGAGGTGTAAGGCAGGGGTACCCATTATCACCCTTGCTGTTCAACCTGTATGCAGAGAAAATGATTAAAGAGGCATGGGAAGAACTGGAGGTAGGAATGAAAGTGGGCGGGGGTTTCGTAAAATCAGTTAGGTATGCTGATGACCAAGCTTTGGTTTGTCAGTCAGCCAAGTGGTTTTAAGCATTGCTTAGTGGATGGGAAAAATTCAGTGCGACAGGTATGGGGTGAGAATCAATATTAATAAAACAAAGGTAATGCGATTTTCTAGAAAGAAAAGGCTAAGCTAAACATTAAAATAGGGGGGCAAAAACTAGAGCCGAATAGAGTAGAGAAGAATTGCGCAAGGCAAAGAGGCTTTCACAAGGAGGAGGTAGTTGATAACATGGACGTTGAGTAAAGATATTAGCTTAGAGAATAAACTCGTAAAAACGTTGATATGGAGCGTAGCTATATACGGAGCGGAAACGTGGTCATTGAAGCAGGAGGATAGGCGTAGACTGGAGGCTTTTGAAATGTGGGTGTGGAGAAGAATGGGGAACGTAAAATGGACAGAGAAGAAAATACATAATATAACTAGTAATAATCTATCCGTTACCTGCTCCATGTTGACTATGCTTCTTCCTACCTCTTCATTTAATACTATGGCAACTCCTCGTTGGCTCTCGTCCCCGCCGCTGTATATTATTCTATAATTATCACTCCAGTAATCCCCGCTATCCTTCCATCTCACCTCGCATAGACCTAAAATATCTAAATTTCCCATTTCCATCTCTCGCTTAACATTCTCCAATTTCCCTGTCTATATATATGACTATATATGTTAATATATGTATATATTTATTATATGTATATATTTATATAATTTTATATATTTATATATGTATATATTTCAGCCATTGTGTGATTCAAGATATTATAGGATGTGTCCGGAAGTGTCAGAGAAATCAATACGCAATCTCATTAGACGTCATGTCAATACGTTTGTCAATTTTATTACGTAGAAATATAAAAACGCGAAATACCCACTAAAGAGTAAAAGAAGTCATCGAAAACCACCTCTATACTGTACGGGATTTTATATTACATGTTGTACTGTGAATGTAGTAGGTAAGTACCAAAAGACGGAGTACAATTTATACCCACATACTAACCCCCCCCCCCCCCCGAGGGTGAGCCCCATCAGAGGTAATTCCCATTCGACTACTCCCCGCCGCCGTGCCAATGGCCACCTCACATACAAACACACACACACGCCCTGGAGACCTCCTTTGTTTCGAAAACAATCTCCCCCCCTCCCCCTTCCCCGGTCAGTGTTCAACTGTCATTCATCATCTCCACGAGGTAAATAAAATTCGGCACAATAATGCCATAATCTTCATTCCGCCATATCCATCCTCATTTTGCCGCGACGCACTCCCCTTCCCCAACTGCACCCATCCCACTCCCACCACCTCAATCGCCACGCCCTCTTCTGGTAGGCATCCATCCTTGCTCACCGCTGCTTTTAACATTTTCATTTTTATTCGTTCATTTCGCATTAATCCGAAAACAGCACTTTGGCCTTTACATAGGATCTTAGGCATTGGTATAACAACAGGAACATTTACAAAAACCAAAGCTCCAGATGAAAAAAAAACCCACCTGGTGGGGAATCAAACCCACGACCTCCGGGTTGCCAGGCGAGGCCGTTGCCCGCCGCCACAGGGGCCCTCATTTACAATTATGTCCGAAGAGGCACCATTTTAAACACGGTCTCCTCTGTCTGCTGCCTGACATGGACAGAGGCTATTTCGTGCACAGTCACCAAGCACCAAATGTCACACCCACTACCGCCGTCCGATTCCAAGGGATGGAGAGAGTGAGGGAAGGGAGGGAGCTTTGTCTTTGCCATTTGAAGGGATCGCGCAAAGCGAAGGGCATCTGCGCCTCGCCAAGAAGCCCTCGGATCGACCTTAGAATCGGGGGGGGAGGGGGGGGGGGGTGCTGAGGGGTGAGTAGAGAAGAAGTAACCCTTAGATGCCCCGCGTGGCGGGATGAAGACGAGCATTTCACACAGGCCGAAACGCGATACAACGAAAAAAGGTGGTGAAGGAAAGTAGGAGTCGCCTTCGCAAAAGGAAGAGCGGCATTAAAGAGACAAATAACATTTCAATGAAAATTTAAAAGTGGCTTTCTATTTTCTAATTACATAGTACCCCGCGAGGTACCGTTACTATGGTGTGTGGCAGGGGGCGATTATGCACCAGACTACTACTTTAGACGCAAAACACCTTTCTCTCATAACGAGGTCGGACGACGTTATTCTAATACCTTGTGGATCGCATGAAAATGGCATCTTAACTCCATCCATTCTGCACTTAATCTCATGGCGGAAAGCGGCGATGGGGTTATGTTGGGAGGGCGAAGCAAACGCGTGCAAAGAGGCGAAGCGGAATGGAGCAGAATACGAATGCACTTTCAACTTCTGTGCACCTGTTGCAGTTCCGACTTTAACTCTTCGAGAACCTGATTGGATGTGGATGGCGGCAATCGACGCATCGGCGATCCGCTAACCCTCCAAACGCCATCGGGCACAAAAAATTGTCCAAGGAACCAAGGGACCGCGGTTCTGTGGGCGGATTATGAAGATCCTCTCTCTCTCTTCGTCCGCCGGACTTGGCGAAACTGAAAGGCGTGGAGTCGTGTTGGAGGAAACGGATGAAGATGAATCGATCATCACACCTCGAGACAAGATGGAATTACCACTGGAACGTATAATGGGAGGGATATTGCAATGGAAGGCTGGAAGAGGTCGACCAAGGGACGAATACTGGTCCATTCAAGGTCAAAGCGAAGACGGATGTTACAGGGGCAAGAGCTCACATGGGAGAGATGATTACATTGGAAGCTCAAGAAGGGCCTCAGGTCATAATCTTGGCATCAGAATACTAACGATACAGTCCAAATAGATTTGTAAAGCGCGCTGGCGCCAGACGCCAATCTGATTTTAGTTCTGAGGTTAAGGATCGGAGTACTCGAACGTGAAGTTGGGCGTTCGTGCGTGAGCGGGACTATTTATAGCACCAAACGCAACAGCACCACAGGCAAGCCTCAGCCAAGACGGCGAGGGAAATCCATCGCCTCGCGATGTTTGCCAACCCAATGCACCTCACCCTCCACGTCACCGCACTTCCCATTCATCTACACTCCGGAGCCCACCCGGTCCCGATGGGATTGCGCCGGTATCTATACACGCGGATGCTTTAGCCAAAGATATGACCGATACCAACGGCTGACAACAGATCTGGAATTCAACTTTATCCTTTATGGCAAGGGAATAAGGGAAGCAAATGGCCATTATTACATGGTCTGTCCCAAAAGTAGTGCGACTCATTTTTTCCCGGAATGACGGGCGACGGTTTCTCTGACTAGGTTCGAGGAAGGGTAGTCTCAGGAAATGCTTGAGGTCGGTGGCAGTTGACTTCCAGCCTTTGTGGAGTACGGATCGTTTGTTTGCGAAACCTCTATAGGCCTCGTTAAGTTCCGTCATGAAACGGTTATTGGAACAGCGCTACGCATTCAAATTTTGGTTGAACTGGGGAAACCGGGAAAGAGACTCATGACGAGCTCGAGGCAGCTCATAACGCCATGGGCAGATGGGGTGTGTATTTGAGGGGCACAAGTTGTTTCGTGAGGGTAGAGAAGATGTTTAAGACGCCGAAAATTGACAGGATCTCCTTCGACATCAAAAAGTGACGAAAATCTTACAGGAATTGAAGGCTTTCTTGGACATGTATGGCAGATTAAATGTTCGCATGGTTTCTGATGAACTTGACATAACTAAATGTGATGTGGATCGACTTGTGACCCAAAACATGGGCACGAGAAAGGTGTTTGCCGAGTTGGTGCCGCGAGAACTCTCGGACGAAGAACAAAAGGAAACTCGCTCGCGAATCTACCAAGAGCTTCTCGACTACGTGAGTAGGGATCCAAATTTTTAAGACAATGCCCCACCAGACTTCCTCTTCCCCCGCCTCAAATCTATGATGAAAGGACGTCACCACGGCTCGGTAGAAGCGTTACAACAGGCCGTGACGAGGGAGCTTAGCAGCATTCCGGGCGCCGGCTTCCAGAAGGCGTACGAGGCGTGGAAAACCCACTGGCAGCGGTGTGTGGACGCCCAAGGGTGGACGCTCCTTCCAAGACTTTTGATTGAGTGCATCAATTCTAGCATAATGTTTTGATCGACTCAGTCCGACTACTTTTGGGGCAGACCTAGTATTATTTGCTCTTTCACCACTCAAAGTAGGTTTTGGGTGGGCACAAACCTAAGACCCCAATATTTCTTAGCCTCGACGAATATGACATAACTCGACGCCTCAAGTCATCATGTCGCATTCCACATTCCTTCACTCTGTCTAAGATGCCGAACATTCCCCCCCCCCCACAAGAGCCCTCATTCACAGCCTCCAACATTCCATCAGCAATTATTATTATGCTTTGCATCCGTCTTTCCGTTTTCCTCGGGTCCAACGATTCCCTCTCTCCATCATTCCCAGTACTTCTTCCAGTAATTGTTTCCATTTTCACTCCGTTTCCGTCCTTCGCCACACCCAAATCTCAAGACCAACGATTTGACCTTTGAATCAATAACAACACCAGACTTTTGACTTCTATGACCAAGTTTCCGGTAAGAACAGGGGTCAGCAGGCATCCGTCTTACTCCCGCACCCATCACTACCCATCCCCACACGCGCTTAAGATATTCAGAGGCTGCGGATTAAGTCGTCTATCCCCACAATCAATTCCCAGACTGCATTTGCACGCTTTAATTCTGCCCTGTTCGCCCTATCGGACGCTTTCTCGACATAAACGAAGCAAACAAATACATTCCGAGCGCACTCCGAATAAACCACGAAATACCTTCCGGTCAACAATCGCTTACATCGTTTTCGTTTAGACTGCCGTCAATGCTGTCGCGCACAATCATTTATCGTCAAATAAATCAATGAAATACACTCTGCATTTACTGAAAGAATGGCCGCGGTCCTTGTACGCTTTGATTTCACTCATACCCTCGGTCGAGTGAGCCACTCATGCTAACTTTTCAAATTGAAAATTTTGGATTCGCCTTGGTCCGTATTCAATGCATTAACTCGCATTGGATCGATTTCAAAGATCCTGAGTGAGAGATGCATTGGCGTCAACTGTTCTCGGTGAAATAATTGAGCATATAGTGACGGAAGGATTTTGAAAACATTAAACTTTTTTTATCGGCTCGGGGAAAAATAAGAGATCCGATTCCATCAGCAGAAGCTCCCGTATCGGTTGCCAAGACAAAGAGTCTGGACCACTCGCCAGAGATTACATAAAAGGAAAGATTTTGAAGCTGCCTTTTAGCGCCGAAGCAAATTAAAATAGGCGACGGCGCTGGTGCAGCCGATGGCAGGAAGACACCCTTTGGCCCCGCACGCAACTCCCAGTACACCATACGACCACCAAGAGGCAGTGGACTTAAGAGGGATGCTGTCAGAGAAATGTTAATATCACTCGTGACTTCCAATATGGCACACTTACTGGGTTTCAACACTTCGTGCCACGTGAAGCTGACACACGGAGTATTGAAACCCGTGTCCGGTGAATAGAAATACCACAGTGGAAGTCACGAGTGATAAATATAATTTCTCTCCGATATGGACAATTTTCACCAAGTTAAGTCTGAAACTCTTCCGCAAGTTAGGAATGCTGTCAGCTCAATAGGGCGTTCGTTCCACGACATTAAAAAAAGCCCATTTTTGGGATAACAATCGACATTTTGTACTAATTATAACTAAAACGGTCCGAAATGACAAGGATCCCGGATCCTTTTTACGCCAATTTCCTGGAAACTAGGCCTGATTTCATAATCAAATGATTGACTATTAATTCAATAAAATGGCACACCGGGATAACAAGGCTAAAGGTGGAGAGGGCAGTGTTATTACAATTGTATTAATTATCATTCTCATATCTCAAAACTAAGCCTTATAGGGCAGCGATTCCTTGACAACTAATCGACCGAGGAAGGCAAAATGACAAGTTGCTTCAAAATGAGAGAAATCCATTAAATGCAGGGACCACTCAAAAAGAAACACGAAGGCAAGATGTTGGTAAAACATTGCACAGGAGATTTAAGAAACGCAATCACGGAATGACATTTTCACGCATCTCGGAAACCATCAATCGCCATCTCGACGCAGCGTCTTACGGCGACCGCTCGTCGGACATCTGGCCGCGCGTCATTTTTGTTTCTGATATTTCCATCTACATACATGGTGCCCTGCAAGCCACCGCTAAGGCGCATGGCAGGGGTGATTGATTACACACCAGACTTCTTTTGAAACAAAACACATTCCCCTGTAGCTCCATCGGATAGTGCCATTCTCATCTCTTATCCTTCAAGGGAAAAATTCCATATTTCATCTACATGCCTCTCTGCACTTAATTTGCATTCACGCTCCCAGAAAAAATACGGAGATATTTCCCCACACTGCTTTTACAACGATGCCAATGAGAATTAATGAGAGGTCACCCGAAATCCGAGAAACGCCAGCATCGTGCGATTACTCGGCCTCTATTTCCATTGGCGGAGGACCGCGTTGAGAAGTGACGACGTCGCAGCAACAGGAACATCACCAGGGGGGAGAGAGAAAAGCGGTCCCCGTGACGGTCATTTGATCCATCCGTCTCCTCCTTCCCCTCCTCTCCTCGACCCCATCCCACCCCCCGGCCACCTGGGTGCAGCACCCCTCTCCACCCTACCCCGCCATTTCCTCGTCCCCCACCCCATCTTCACCGTTTTGCAACAACATCCCAAGACATTCGCAACGTCCGACGACAGATGTCACCACTGTCGCCGGGGAAGGGTACCGGTCAGTGATTCGGAGGGAAATGGAATCCAATGGATTGACGTCCAAAAGATGAGCTCGCCCCGCTTCTGCAGGGAGATACAAGGGAACGCCCAGAACTACCCGGTCTGACCTGAAGATGGCGGTACTTGTTTAAAAAAATCACTCTATTAGAAAGTGCGCAATCTATTAAGCATATGTTTCAAGTTCGAAGACGCCACGCTGTTTAGACTTTGTTTTGCGGCCATCGATAGAAAACGTTTTCAGAGAATTTGTGAAAATGGAGAAAATTTCTCATCGTTCCGTTGATGCAATGCTTTTATTTGAAAGGCCTCGGGCCAACCAATGTAAAAGCTGAACTGGATTCTACTTTGGGTGAGTCTGCTCCTTCATTTACAACAGTAAAATATTGGATAGCAGAGTTTAAACGAGGCAATAGGAGCTGTCAAGACGAGAATTGCATTGGCCGACCAATTGAGAGGGCGACTTATGAAACGGTGAAGGAACACTAAGTTGCTATGCTACGGAATGATCGTCGAATGAAAGTGCGGGAGCTAGCAGACGTAGTAGGCATTTCAAGAAGTGTGGCACATTGCATATTAACTGGTAATTAGGAAATGGGAAAGCTGTGTGCAGGATGGGTGCCGCGTTTGCTCAGCCTCGAGCAAAACAGGGATCGAGATGGTGCGGTGGCTATCATACTGGCTTCCCACTCAGAGGGCCCGGGTTCAAATCCCGGCGGGGGTGAATATTTTTCAGAGGTATCTCGATCCCTACTCGAGGTGCTTTGTGGTGGGCACTTTGAGTGAGTACGCCGTCGTCGGATGGGACGTTAAGCTGTGGACCCCTAGGCGCCTATCGTAAAGAATAGGCTAATGCCGACGCCGGGTTTCTCTCCAACCTTCATCCATTCCTGTTCATCCCCTATGACGCAAATGTCCTGAGCTGTCGGTCCCCTCCCCTAAAATACTACTACTCGAGCAAAACCAGCGTCGTGAAGATGTTTCAATTGAGTATTTAGCAAAGCAACTGAGCAGAATTTTCGCGCGGCCGTCTCATGACCATGGATGAAACATGGGTCGATTACTTCACACCCGAGATAAAAGAACAATTAAAACAATGGATTCAAAATGGAGAACCGGCTCCATAGAAGGCGAAGACCGTTTCATGTACAGGCAAGGTCATGGCGTCGTTTTACAGGGATATACGTGAGATGATTGTCATTGACTATTTTGAAAATGGAAAAACTATTAACGGTGAGTATTATGCAGACTTATTGCAGCGTTTAAGCGAATAAATCAAACGAAAGCGGACGCTAAGAAGAAAGTGTTGTTTTATCAAGACAATGCACCACCTCACAATGCCGTCAATGCAACGGCCACAATTCATGAATTAAAGTTTGCATTGCTAACTCGTGTACCCTATTTGCCAGATTTAGTTAGCCCCTCAGACTATTTTCTGTTCGTAAACTTGAAAAATTGGCTCGGTGATCAAAGATTTTCCAACTGTGAAGAAGTGATGTCGGCAGTTTATGCTATTTTGAGGAGCAAGACAGTTCATAATTTGAAAAGGGTATCGAACTTATTGAACATCGCTGGGAAAAGTGTATAGAGCTGAAAGGAAATTACGTTGAAATATAAATACATTTTTTCCAAAGTTTTGTGTTTTCTTTGCTGGGTCGGGTACCCCTGGGATTGATTACCCTTTCACCAATGAGGGGGATGGAAAAACTTCGAATTGCGGAAATGATATCTTGTTGGAAGGTGCTCGCGGCTTGTTGGCGCTGTGCTCCGCGTGTGGAGCGAGGCCGCGCTTCCAGGACCATCAAAAGCCTACCTTACAACGGAGACCACTTTAAATGAATGCCCTCTCTATGGTTTCAAACACGTGATACTTGCCTCAATCCAACATACTCCCACCTATCACGCCCTTCTTTTATTATACTACCACTCAACTTCCCAAGCCCTCAAATTTCTCCAAATGATGTCTTTCCCACAGCTATTATTCTTTCCCTTTTTTGATTGTTTCCTGTTCCGTTCATTTTTCCATCGACATCTCAAAAATCTCGAATCTACGCCTGTCCTCTTACCCCACAGACCAAGTTTCAAGGCATTGCAAAACCACGCCCCATGTCAATGTTAGCGATGAATGCTCATCTATGTCTTAAATCAAGGGTACTTAGTCAGAAGGGGATATGTGAAAGCGGCTAATTCGAAGTTATTCCTCACACAATCTAACCCAAGCATTAGCGAATTAACTTGGTCAACAAGCTGCACGGTGGTGGGCTGAGCGTGCATCTAATGATCAGAGGGGCCTTCGGTCCTCGGCGATCACTGGGAAGGTGGAGGCGAGGGGCGGGCCCAAGCGCCGCGGTGGCTTAGCCGCGCGGCCCAACACCAAAGTGACGAATGCAGCGGGTTGATGACTTGCCACTGCCGTTCACGATAATGGGCAATCCAGGAAGCCCCTCGGCAGGGGAGGCGCCACGGCAACCGGCACCCAAGTCTCTCTCTCTCCCGCATTGAGTCCCTCACTCGCCGTCGGCCTTCACGCACTTTGGCGCCGGCGTTTGTTTACGGCCCGATTGCCAGGGGCGGCGGCGGGTCGTCGCGTAACGGCGCTCGCTCTTCGGGCGACGCGGCGGAGAGATTCATCCTCGACGAAGCACGCATCGAAGGGAGACATTCGACCGATGGGCACATGACACGCGAGCGATTTGGATTGCTCCGGCATCGAGAAATCGCACTGCGCATGGGCGACATTCCTAGATTCAATGATGGTCGCCTCCAAGGCTGACGGTTTAGCGACGAAAAAGTGAAGGAACGTGCTATTTATCTTAGGTAAGACCTCACAAACCAGCATGCGGCGAGCGTCAAGGATCCTTTTCAAAAAACATTATTTGCAGAATCGAATAGGGCACAGAGAACGGCCGATAGGTACATGAAAAACTCGTACCAAATGACACAAAGAGTCGCACATTTAATGCAGAATCAGGGGTGGGAACCTTTAGATATGGGAAGACTCGGGACTAGATTAAACTCACTACAAAGACATCAAGCGTGTGGTTCTGCATCCGAGACGGGAGATATATTAGGCCAAGGCCGACGATTGCTACAAAATTAGAGAGTTACAGACTGCTGAACTAATAGATTCAAGCATTAGTTTTTCCCGCGCACTATTCGCGACGACAATAAAATGGGGAACGCCTGAGAAAATAATAGGTACGCGCCGTCGAAAATATGGGTATACAATAGAGGGGTATACAACAGTAAACTCCCACAACACACTCTCCAAGTCTGGCGTCCTGACGCCGTGCGCCCTCGTGCCGCGTGGGGGGTAGAGGTGAATGCATGTATATAGTCTATTCTATTTGTGACTTGTCCGTCCAGAATGTGCAGAATGCCAACCGGTAATTAGTGTCTTAATTGCATGTTGGCCTACCTCATTTTAATGTATTTTTTGTCTTTGTGCAGGTATAGGAATAGCTGCTAACCATGCACGCGGGGGCGTGTCTGCCACGCCTGGAAGACACCCTGAAACTCCTCGACGGGATCGTCTCTTTCAGGAACGTTGAGTAACATGCTTTTGGATGTTTTCCACGGTCTACCAATGCTTTCCTTCAACTCTCTCCTCAGTCGGAGAAAAAAAAAGTCGCAAGGAGCCAAGTTGTGACTATAAGGGGGCTGGGGGACCACCGGAACCCCCCGGTTCAGGAAGTGCTCCGGGCCTGGAAGTTGGCAACGATGAAGGACGCGTGGTTGGGGGCATGTAGCGTGTGGCAGTGCGCTCCATCGTGCAGAGGGGACGTCGTTATGGGCACCGTGTCACTAAGTCGAAAACACTTCACACGGAGGCACGTCTTTCCACTCAGACTGCTCGGAGCAAACTGACGACCGGCTGCGTTGGAAGAGCAAACCCCCCACCACATTCCCCAACCGGTTTTACCGCGCTGCCATGGATATTCGCGTCACAATAAAATCATGCGCATTACCTTCATAATGGTCGAGAGACGCACATACAAGCGGTTCACAGAATCGGATATCGAATCACATATCCATCACGCGAGCTGTAGGTCAAACAACGAAGTTTTCGTCGGAGTATGCGCGGGTCAACTAGTAAACTGCGTATTGTACGAATTCAAGGCGGGGTCGGGGGGTCACGGAGGAGTGGAGGGAGGGGCAAGCAGCACCCCAAACAATACATTAAAGAATTCTCTCCCAACACGGCTGCCCATCTCAACTGCAGATTAACAAGGTGCACGCATGACCACTTCCACTCTGAACTGGAAAACTATACCCGATTGCCATGCCCGGGTCGCAAATGCCTCTTACAAATGTGTGGTGAGGTCATTCTATCCGTCCTCAGGAACTTCAGTTGCATCAGGTCGGAGAAGGGGTGTAAAAACACTTTTTGGGTTTCATATAAATGCAAGAAGTGCATTTATATGAAACCCTAGAGTAGTCGTAGAAGAACTAGTTGTGACATTGGTAAGTTTAACTGGCAAATTTCAACCCTGCAACTCAAGCCATGGGGGCAACAAGACTGCCGCTGCATTGACCAATCAACACTTCCGCGAGCCCTATTAGTGTTTGCATGGAGTACACCGCGACACCACAAAGGCGGTGAGGTCCTCTATCCGTTGGCCTCCGACCGGGTGTCCCAGGTTCGAACACGGGTGTGGCCAGAGACCCCGAGCAGCGGATTGTGACCTCCGGGGTTCGAAAGCGATGCCCGGTGGATTGGTGTGAGCACTGCTTCCCTCTATATGCATGTAAATCTACATATATAAACCATAAACACAGTAATCAACCCAAAGGTCGGTTTGGCAGGTGATGGCAGAGTTCACCCAGTACTAAGCCCGACGGCGTGTGAAAATTCACACATCAGGGTAGGGGGCCCAGTTGTTCCTTAATGCACTGTGCCGGTTATGGTTTCCCAGGAAGACCTGGTACTCGATAAATCACATAGCTTGGGTGGAGCTGCAGGCGCCTAGAGTACCTTGCCCGGGAATCGAACCCGGGGCCCTCCGGTCAGAATTCAAACGCTCTTACCCCCTGGACTACCGTTATAATTCTACATGCATCTGCAATCGCATTAGTTAGGGATTCATTTCATTGCCATTTTTATATCCCCTACGAATAACACCGCAGTAAGAAACAGAGAAGTTGTTTTCCGGTCATTGGTTTTACAGCCTTGCAATATTACATATACTCACACATATTACATATTACTCGTACGACATGCTTCAGACATCATCACATTTATCGGGAAACCTTTCTTCCCAAGGTCAGTGGATAACATTTTATTTCAGGGTCATTCACGCTTCACGGTGGTAACCATATGCACATGGCCGGAGTTACCAGTTGACCTTTCACCTAGACAGCGTTTCTCTCAAACCGGTTACCTCGTAGAAGGAAAAGTGTCCATTAGCAGTCCCAAAAGCGAAGCAATGTCACGAAAAACAAACGGTAAGAGCAGAAGTGGGAAACAAACAAACGAAAACTAATCCACGCATAGATATCATCACCGATCTGAAATGGTCGCCAGGAACGATTTCTGCCTCTTCGATGACACCCACGTCCCCCAGGAGGCCTCCGGGGCAATCAATATAGTCCTTAGGGTTCAGGGGGGCGGGCTTCCTACTCGCATTCGGAACTGCTCCACCCCGTCTGCAACAAGTTGTTCTCTCCACGAATTACTAAAGAATGCACCTTCAATAAATCCCCGGCGCTGCAAATCATTAGAATCCAATTGAAAAGCAAAGATTTCGCCAAACGCATAATGCTTAGCGGAATAAGGCGAAAAGAGACACGACAAGGGCACGACGAGAACGGCTGACGCACAACTCCTCCCTCTCTCCCGCCTCCGATTGCGATGGACTAAGGCTTCCGCTGTCCTGCAACCACACACACACACACTTTCAAGGCGAGGAATGTTGCCTCTTTCGCGGGATCACATTCGCCGATGCGAGAGACAAAGTGGTCATCATATTCACAAATTAAAGTGTCGCGCATTAATTCTTCCACAACAAATTCATCAAAACACGCACCCACACAATAACATAACGTTAAATATGACGTTACGGAACATACGTCGTTTGCGATTACCTGAAAGTCCATTTTGATCAAGCTTTCTCATCACAATAATTGCATGAACTCCGAAAAGAAATGTACAGCTCCAACAGCATACGTATTTAATTATTAAATTAAGCAGAAGGATACGACCTCCAATGCGCGTGCCATGCCATTCGCTCATTGGTTTACAATTTTATAATTAAAATTACTCGGTGACGGCGAATTAAATGAGTACACAACTAAGTCGATGGCGGAATCAAAGTTGCTTACAGTATTGGAGAATATCATTTCCGCTTCAGGTATATCGCCGACTAAAAACGGATAAATCGTTCTGTCGGAGTCATGGCAACCGACGTACTTCATTATTCAGGTAAATTGATTCGAGAGAGGGCGAACGTTCACCTTCACCTATTCTTCGCCAAGTGGCGACCGGGGCATCACCCAGGGCGCGGAGGGCAGCGCCATTCAATCGACCCTGCACAGTCAATTCAATCTGCAAAGTTCGTCTGACTACACCGGGCGGGGGCTCCTACACAACCGGGCTCCTACAAAGCATTAACCAAACTGTCTGACTACAGCAAGAACATGTATGCATGAATTACAGGAAATGTTTACCCCTGTTTTATTTCACGTTGAATGCAGATCGACTACATTAAATCGCGCGATTTTCTTATATTAAGGTGGACAAGGGCAAAATAAAACTCCGCATTTGTAACGACAGTTAGTCAAAACAGTGCTTAAGGATTTATTTGAATCATGGTATTTTCCCGATCCAGAACTCCCGACTTACTGGCCCAGACTTAATATTGTAGATCGCATCACGGACGTAAAATTAGGGAGATAAATAGCAGAACGAATAGCTTGGAAATATCATTTATCCCTCCTGCTATTAGAAATCAACATAGACATGACGGCAATCGCGTAGGAGATAATTCGACAGGTTAAATATTTGTCGATATCCAGCATGTAATTTATTTAATTAATAGACCCATCCTTTTAACAAGTCTTTTAAACATGTATCCTCTTACTGAATACTGATGCATGAGCAGTGGTTTCTATCATGTGATTAACGTTTTTCGAGTGCATGATCAAACTATTATTCGTGGAGAGGTGACATTGCGGGATTGCGCATGCATGGTTGGTGACCTGGAAGCCCCCCCCCCACACGCCCCTGCGGCCTCTTGAGAAGTAGTGTGCAGAAATAGATGTACACCATAACTGTAGTAGAACGGTGACAGAAATCGATTCCAACTGAATGTAGCGAGAAGAGGTGTGAGGATATATATAGATATATAGATATATATATATATAGATATATATATATATATATATATATATATATATATATATATATATATATATATATATATATAACCGACGAACTTGGTTATTATTCAGGTATACATGCCACCGAGCAACCAGAAGGAAGAAGAGGTCGATGGGATATACGATCAGTTAGAGGACATAATCGAGTGTGTTCCTGCAGGGAAACATTTGATAGTGATGGGGGATTGGAATGCGACGGTAGGCGAAGGAAGAGATGGTGATGAGGTCGGGGACTTCGGTTTAGGCACGAGGATGACCGCGGGGAGAAAGCAGCGGAGTTCTGCAGGAGACGGGTTAGTCATCACCAACACTTGGTTTAGACACCACAAAAGACGCAGGTATACATAGAAAATGCCAGGTGACTCAGGAAGATATCAGCTAGATTATATCCTGGTTAGACACAGGTTTAGGACCAGTGTGATAAATTCGCACAGCTTCCCGGGAGCGGATGCGGACTATGACCACAATTTAGTTGTTATGAAATGTAGCGTCCGTTTCAAAAAGAAATGGCATGGGCGGCGAGTTAGAAAATGGAATGTAGAAGCATTAAATGGGTTGAAAAGGAAGGAATACAAACAGACGGCAGAGAAAATCATGGAGGATGGTAAAGGGCTTATAACTATCGAAGAAAAATGGGAAATGATCAAAAATGGGTTGTCTAAAGCCGCAAAAGACACTATTGGATCCGTTAACGCTAAAAGGACTAGGAAACCATGGATCACGGATGAGATGATTACAAAGATGGATGAGCGGCGAAAATGGAAGAATATAAATACAGAATTAGGCAAAATGAAGTACAAAGAATTGAACAATAAATTGAGGCGGGCAACAAATAAGGCAAAAGACGCATGGTGGAAGACGCAGTGCGAGGATATGGAAAGTCTGCAGAGGAAGGGTGAAATCGGTGCGCTGTACAGCAAAGTTAAATCGTTATCGGGAAGTAAGAAAGGAATAGCTATGCTAACAGTTAGAGATAAGGCGGGTAAGGTAATAGTTGACGCAGGAAAGATCCAAGAGAGATGGAAGGAGTATATAGAAGAACTGTATAGTAAAGAACTCAGACCAACAAAGTTAGACATTGAAAAAGAAAATGACGTAGAGGAAGACAGCTTAGGTCCAGGCATACTAGACAATGAGATAGAAAGGGCATTAAGGGAGATGAAACTAAATAAGGCCGTGGGGGTAGATAACATTCCCGTGGAACTTTTAAAATGCTTAGGAAAATGTGGGAGGAAGAGGCTATATGGGCTGATCCGTAGCATTTATGAGGAGGGAATCTGGCCGGAAGACTTTGTGAGAGCAGTTTTAGTTCCGATTCCGAAAAAGGTAAAGGCCACGTCATGTGAGGACTATAGGACAATTAGTTTGATATCCCACGCAGCTAAAGTTGTTCTCAGGATCATAAACAAAAGGATAGAGAGTAGGGCAAATGATTACTTAGGGGATGATCAGTTTGGGTTTAGGAAGGGGAGAGGTACGCGTGATGCCATTGCAGTAATGAGATTATTAATCGAGAGGAATATAGAACACAACCAGGAGGTATTTGCCTGTTTCGTAGATTTCGAAAAAGCGTTTGATTCCAAAGCCATTCTTCGCGACAAAAATCGCGCGCGTCGCGAATCGCCCGAAGGTTCGCCCCACAGCCGCCGACGGTGGCTCCCTCGGCGAGCTTGTTTGTCGCGAGCGAAATCCTCGCTCTCCCAAGGTCACCGAGGTCATTATATAAACAAAGCACCGTTCCTCACGCAAACTTGGCGAGGCGAAGGGGGAGGGAGAGCTGCCCGCAGACTAGGAGGGAAAACTGTTTCTGATGAAAACAAAATGAAGATATACGCAGGCGCATTCAGACATCCTACGTATGCCTTGCCGCCCCCTTTTACGGGCCTGCCCCCCGGAGGCCCCCCTCCAACCCATCCGTTCCTCCTCGCCCCTCGGACGCCCTCCGCGTCCCCCTCCGGTCGGATTGCGGATTCTTATGGCGATTCGATTCCTATCCTCATTCAAAGCAGTAGCACTCCCCTGCTCTCCCCACGCGCCTCAAAAACATTTCTTTAATATGCCAGCATGAAACGAAAGATGTCAGCACGGAATGAAGGAGCACCGCGACTCCCTCGGAATGCGATGAGGCTTATGTCAACCGCCGTGCCCAGCGCGAGGACACCCTTCGGAGACCTGTAGCACTGGCGTCGACTCGTGGTGCGAGGATCAAGCATCTTGGGCGGGAGGGAAGGGGGGAGGCCAGAGGGAGGGAGTCGACCCCCCCCTCGGCGGAAAATCAATGGAGGTTTTAAAGAAGAGGAGTCCATCGAGGGGAAAATAAACAAGCGGCCCGCGGGCGGGAGAGTCCCAGGGATGACGGCGCCAACCCTCGAAACGAACCAATGAAAGGGAAACGAAGAGGTCGTGGAAACAAGGAAATAAGTTCCGTCGCCAAGGGAAATAAGTGCTCGGAAATCATTTCAATCCGAGGGATTTAAGAACCGTGGAATTTGCCGTCTCCGGAGTAAACTTAATGGAATTTACAAAAAACATATTGAAATGAAATAAATGATTAACTTTGAATTTCCACACATACTATATATATTAAGAACGCGACCCAGGTTTCCGACCTTGGACGTCATCATCAGGCAGTTCTATAGAGAAGACAACTTTGTCACCATAAAATTACTCATTTCATTTCAATGTGTCATGAACTAAATAAAATGCACGTTTATCAGACCGAGCCCCGAGAGGAACAATGTAAAATGGACAGTGAAAATAACCATGGCAACCAGTCTGAAGGAGAACTGGACGCAGGAGATGCGGAGAGGAGATTGGGATGCTGAAGACATCAAGAGAGGGAAGGCGGGGATGCTGGGAAGTCGAGAAAGAGAGAACGGGCATTTGGGACGGAATTAGGGGATGCAGGAAGTATAGAGATTCACGGGACGAGTCTTAGGAGTGACATGTGTTATGACATTAAGGAAACCTCGTGCCAATCCGGTAAGGACTTAGAGGTACTTGAGTGTCTATGGCCATGTTCCACCACCCTAACCAATAAGTAGAATCCAACGGAGGTGTGATTCGACGGACGAGTAGAGCGGGCCGCCTCGCTCCTAAACGCGGCCCTTGGGCGCGAGTCAGAAGAGGGCGTGCGTGGTTGGTCGAATGGGGGGGAGGGGCTCCACGGTGTCCCACCTGCGATGTCCCTCTCACCGCTGCGGAGTCGAGGGTGCCCCGAGTCAAATTGGGAGGAGATTCCGATGGCTACTGGTGAGTAGACCGGGGGGGGGCGGCACCGGAAGAGTAAGAGACCCCACATGGGCCCACTGTGTCCAGGCAGTGGCGCGCTCGGCATCAGCCGTTTGAACGGAGTGTCGCCCGGGGGAGCCGCGATCGATTCCCCGCCGCGCGAAGGGCGCTAGCTCCAAGGTCGCGGCGTTCAAACTGGTCAGGCATTAGGGAGCATGCATTTAGGCGGGTTCCAAGGCGCCTCATGAAAAGGCACTTTGGACACCCTACGCACTAGTACTGCCATCTATGTAGCTAAGAATAATGAAGTAGCAGTTTTTAGTAGTGTTTTAGGGGAGGCGACCGACAGCTGAAGTCATTGGTGCCATGAGGGATGGATGGGAAAGGATGAATGGTGAAGAGAGAAACCCGGCGTCGGCATTAGCCTAACCTTAAAGAAAGGCGCCAAGGTGTCACACAGTTTGACGTCCAATCCAACGGACGGCGTATTCACTCAAAGTGCTCTCCACAAAACACCTTCATATTAGGGATCGGGATACCACGGTAAAATACCTGTCCAGGAAGCGAACCCAGAGTGGGAAGCAAGTACGTTAATCACCCACCATCCGGAAAGCCCTAGTATAAACAGGTGATGACCGAATGTAAATAGTTTGAAATTTCAGACAGCTTGTGCAAGCATTTACAGGTATGTGTAGTTGCAAAATCGCGTAATGGGTTATGCATAATTCTTAGTTCGTTTGACAATTCATTCAGCAGTCTTTTATTAGAGTTTTCCATATCTTCCATTCAATTTTGTACCTTGGGAGATATTTGGGACTATTTTCGTATTCATGTTCTCTTATCGGAATATATTTAACTCTTTATTAACTGTCCATTTTTGATATTTTCTATGATTATTAGGTCGGATAGTATTGCATTTCAATAATTTTTAATTTTATCACATGGTAATTTAATTCAAAGTAATATTTCGGTCATTATTCCTCGTCAGTAATGTTTTTCAGATATGCATTGAGACCTGTGCAGTTAATTTATATTTATGCGTACTTCTCTTGCTTAATGTTTCATATTCTAAGTTACACTCAATTCAATATTTATCCTACAACTAGTCTTCATCGGCGTTTTTTCATTTTCGTTGGTTTTAATATAAAGTGGGCTTACATAGTGAAACTACTATATTTTTACCAAGGGCATTACTAAATGCTTACACTCTTCAAACACAACATTGTGCTTAAAATTAATACCCGTAGTGTTTATACACCAAAACAAGATTTAACATGCATACAAACACGATGACAAAGACGATGTTCTTAGCCATGACATGAAGCACCTGCATCCAATGATTTGAGAAAATGGAGGTTATTACAAGAATTTAACTACATTCACGTGGAAGACGCCGGATTTCTCTTGCCCAAGGCAAGCTCCACCTTTTCCCACCTCGCGTTTATAAAACCCTTTCGTTTTTTCAACGAGTAAAAGTATTCTCTCGAAGAAATAACCAATGCAATCGTGACCAACAAATACTATATAATACACTCCCGCCGTGGTCATCATTCCTCTGCTAGTTGTCTCGCTTCCAGAACTTGCAATCGTGGGGGTCGCCATATGAGGTATTTAGGGTCCTAAATCCAAGGCCCAAATAATAGGGTGCCTAAAATTGCGCTCTCGCTATCTGACGAGTTTGGACACCCTTCAAGATGGCCTCCTCGCCAAATATGAGCGATTAAGGCGCCTAAATGATGAATTCCAAGGAAACTGCGGGAGATGCCACAGCAGTAACTTTTGGAGTCATCCGCCGATGTGCATTTCAATGCAACAATTTCTAAGTGCACTAATCATTCGCCTATCGAGGCCTCAATGGCTTAACTGGCTAAAGCACTCGACCGTACATTGAGGGATTTGGGTTCGAATCCCGGTCAAGGCGGATGATTTTTACACTATGAAATTGTTGCACTGTAATGCTTAAATGATGAGAGGGCCGCGTTCAGGGCCCCTCATCGCCAGGACGGACGTCGCTGCGACCCTAAGGATCGCGGCCAAACGGCTGGGCACCATCTCTCTCGCTCGAGTGCTTGCGCCGAAATTCGCCCGGCTTTCGAGGGTCCGGCGGGAGGGAGGGAGGCACCTCGGGGCGTCACGGGCGGCCCGCGGGAGAACGGCGACTGGCGGAGCGTGAGGACGAAGGGAATAGTCCGTGGCGTGTGACACCGCCGCTAATTTGGAAACGCCACCAACGAACCCAGGCTAATTCAGGCGAGTCGCTTAAGGTTAAAAAAATCTTTTCACTTAAGAAAGTACAATTCAGCAACAATGAGTGACCCCTGACCGCCATTGTCACGACGATGCTCACTCTAAATACGATATTCCGGTGAGTGCATCACTTCTCCGGTCCGCACCACCAAAAACCGCGCACGGCAATCGTACTCGTATTTATCCGGGAGATCGGAGTGGTGCGGTAGCTAGCTTACTTGCTTCCCACTCTGAGGGCCTGGGTTCGAATCCTGTAGATGAGAGATATTTTACCGTGGTACCCCGATCCCTAACATGGTGTTTTGTGGAGAGCACTTTGAGTGAGTACGCCGTCCGTCGGATGGGACGTCAAACTGTGTGACCCCTTGGCGCCTTTCGTTATTAGAGTACGCTAATGCCGCCGTTTCTCTCCACCCTTCACCCTTTCCTGTACATCCCTAATCGCGCAAATGACCTCAGCTGTCGGTCGCCTACCCTCAAAACTACTACTCCAATGGCTCTACTACGTACATAGCGGCATCCTGAATACCAATATTAATGACTTGAGTTTGCCCTTCTCCGTCGTAGTTCGTAGTAATACTACTAATTAGGGGAGGCTACCGACAGCCGAGGTCATTTGCTCCATTAGGGATGAATGGGAAAGGATGAAGAGTGGAGAGAGAAACCCGGCGTCGGCATTAACCTTAAATTTACGGCGAAAGGCGCCAAGGGGTGACACAGTTTGACGTCCCATCCGACGGACGGCGTACTCGCTCAAAGTGCTCTCCACAAAGCACCTCAAGTGGGGATCGGGATACCACTGAAAAATCTCTCATCTCCAGGATTCGAGCCCGGGCCCTCTGCGAGAGAACTGTCGTTCATTCTGGCCTGAGAGGTCATTTCGTTAAACTGGCCGATTTCATTATTAACATCTCTATCACCTCCTCATGGGGCCATCGGGAATAGTTCTCCGCCCGTCTGCTAGGAGCGCGACAATCATCGCCTCTCGACATGCACGCTCCCCTTCCTTCTCCATTCATGAGTTCGCTCATGGCTTCCTTCCCACCAACTCTTTTCCTGTCCGCCACGAAGGACGTCACGGATGGAAGTTGTAACCCACAACAGTTTCCCGAGCTTGTTTTATTTCCGACAATTTTTCCCTGTCCCTAGATTACATGAAAGGCATTTGGAATTCTACTAAGAGTGTACAATATGCATGCAACGATATTTCTGAGTTACGTGTGCCATCGGCACGAGTGTATAACTAAGATTCGCCATGATGTCCAAGGTTTGGCACCAAAAGGCTTTATATTAATAGGTGGACCAAAATAAAAGATGATGGCATAACTTGAATTACGATATGACTGCTCTTACGCTACGACCGGCCTATGTCTCTTCATTCGCCAAATAACTTATTAAGGATTATCAAGTTCCGTGTTTGGACTGCGATCGGGTGAAACTTGCATAGTCAGTTACTATGCAGCACGTGACGAAACGTAACGGCTGTGCAGTCGCATTGAAGATGGGAATTTTTATTTCGGGCGGGAAAATATAGAAAACCCACTCCAGTATTCATTCTGAAGTGCATTATTTATGAAAGTACGTAATTTAAATTCGGGAAGTATTTTCAACGGTGAACCGCATATCACCGCCCTGGTTCGTCCAAGCAACATCATTGAGTGATTGAATAATTTGATAACGTGATACCTGATCGGTCGAGAATTATTCGTCGTTTAGGATATATATCAAAGAGAATGGACACAGGGTTTAATGCCTCACTTTTGTATTTATAATACATCTTTTGACTGAATATTACCAGAGAGAATTTAATTTTGTTCAACCGAAGCTGCTGAAGTGAGCATCCAATTAGGCATTCCTTTTAATGTACTTATTACCTCCAATTTCGCATTCAAGTTTTGAGTTTATTTTCCTGTCAAATGTATCGCCAGTAGTCAACAATTGTATTAAAAGAATCTCGTATTGAAATAGGATATTTAGGATATTTTTTGTCGATATATTCAAATGATAAACCATCGATTCATCCTCCCATCTTTAGATTAAATCAACAGCGAAAGATATGAAATATTCGTACATCTATTTATTTCTAATTCCATAATCTCCTCGTACGAACAACACTCAACATACCTTTGGCGTTTCACCCTGACGCTCGGACCTTCGGGAGGAGTTTTCAGTTCTTATAGAGACATCAATTTGAGTAATTCGACATTTTCTAATCTCAAAAACAAAACAAGCCTCTTATAAGATTTGCATTACAGAGTTTGCGTTACCTTTAAAATACATCTCATACAATAATAATTATGACCTGAAACTTAAACAACGGTCAGAATAAAGAAATGGGGTTTCTTATTTTCACCAGAGGATGTGGAAGAAAGGACCGATATAGTATTTTTTTCAACTTTCTATCATTCGAATTTAACTAAAAACAAAAATTGAATCAAGCTTTTATTTCACTCACTTTAATTTATACAACGAATTGCACATAACTGTCATTTTAGGCGATTATTAAAATTTCACACATTATTTCGATACTCTCATTGACATTAAATTCAATCTGAAGTTTCAAATCGCTCAGGTAATGGCAAAATTAGTGTTTGATAAGTAGAGGGGAATGGTAATCGAGAAGATTAATATTTTTCGACCCACATGCATTCGCGAAGAAAGTCTAAAAGAGCGCGGAAGCTAGTAAGCTATTGGCTGCACGCCATACAGGCGAGCCGAATTTCCACCTCGCAGCACCGATCACATCTGCTTAGAGCTAGCATCATCTATTACCTCGCTTATGTCCATTGCCGCATTTTGGCATTCGCTGGCAGTCAACAGAGGATCTAAATGAAAAATATGCTGAACTTAAAATTAAACCAACTGGCTTTTCCACATAGATATTTAAATTTATATTTACATGGATATTTAAATTCACAAAATCCTTTCAGTAATGTAATGGTTACCTTCAATTCCAAGACATTTACACCATCCAAAAAAATGAACACGAGTCAAAATATCTGATCACTTAGAATGCACATTGATTATATAGAAATTTCAATAGCAGTCGACCTTAATTTCGGTAAAAAAAATTCACCTGCTCCTTTCATACCTATCAGTGCTCACCGGATAACAATGGTTTGTCCCATTCATTCGAGATATTTAGTTATACCAGAAAGCTTGATTGCAGATCCTGACAAATTCTTTGATGCATCACATTCGATCGGCCCCACCTCGAGTATTATCACTCACATCTCGTAAGTAAAACCTGGGAGATAATTGCACATCGGAGGGATTTAAAATCTCATTTTTTTCCTCGCACCATTTGAGATCAAAATGACGGCCATCGCGTAGGAGATAGTTAGAATTGGAAGAGTACACATTTTGTCGATATGCTGCATATTATTACCTTTATTTAATAGACCCATCTTTTTAACAGTTCTCTCGGATGATTTGAATATAAGTACCCAGTAATTGAATATTATCGCATGTAAGTACTTACTTTCGGGTGATTAAAATGTATCGAGTGCATTATCAAAATAATATTCGTGTAGAGGTGACATGATTTGGTTTGTGCATGGATAGCTGGGGGACCTAACACCCCCCGCCACACGCCCTTTCGGCGGCTCGTTGTGTAGAGGTAGACGCGCGTCTCAATTAGGGTTTATGAGATATCACCATTCACCAACACCATTCCGCGTGTTGCCCGCTTGGTATTGCACCATCGTAATCGAACGTAACAAGTGAAAGAACTGACTCATTACATTCTTTAGAATTCAACGTACACCGTTTTATAACTATTTTAATTTCCACAAATCACTGCCGAAATAAGTCCCGGGATACATTCACACCTGGAGCTTACGAAACGTGTTACTCGGTGGTCTCTCAAACGAATCATAACAGAACATTCGATGACGCAACGTAGGCAAAAAAGGGAATCGCGTAGGTCACCCACAGCGTTGGTTTTCAAATAGTTGAAGATTACATTAATTTCAATCAAACGAAGTCACGCAAGTTGATTTGCAGTCCACAAAATGACGGCGACGTGATCGACGGTGACTTATGTGAAGATACAATCACGCCTGCCCCATTGGCTTTCCTTCAGTACACTATAAAATACTGAAAAATCGAATAAATGCAAACACCACTCGATTAAAACTCTTCTCGATAGTCTCGGTCGAAGACAAGGGAAAAATCAAAGCACGGCTCTAAGTTGTCGGTGCTCGAGTAATGGAAGGCGACTACTAGATGCAAGACGATGATAATACGGCTTCCAATCTGCAAGGTCACGCCACGGGCTGCGGGGGTGAGTCCCCAAAAAGAAATGAACACGGTGCGGTGCGGGGAGGGGGGGGGGGTTGGTAACCGAAAGATGGATGGATGGAAGGAGGGGGTTTGGGGGTGGGGCGCTCTTGTTGTTTACCGGGCGAGTCGACATCGTCCCCCGCTCGCATCATCGATCGACATCCGACGCACCGACGACGAGCCGGCCGGGAGGCACACGAGGTCACTTGAAGGGGAAGCAAGCATAAACATCATCGCACGCGAAAATAAAAGCGGATCGACCCTGGCCACCCACGCGGGAGGGCAAAGGAGCGGGCGGTGCATCGGAAGGAGCGAAATCCAAGGGGGGATCTGAATGATTGAACACCTTAAGTTAAAAATCACTACGATTCGCGTATACGAGCATGCACGATGGCGCGCGTCATTGGCAATCACTACACCAAGTGCCACTTGCACCAACAAAAGTAAATGGATGGCACGTCCGAAGTGTTGGTAGACCTTGCCGGGAACACTCGACCCTTGACCTTATGCGAGTCCCACCCCAAGCCCGACGCGCGTGTACAAACGCAAGGCCCACCGCGGTCGGTCGATTGCCGGTGTGCGCCTTGAAGGGGATGGGGATGTAAACAGAAGCGCCGTCCGATTCATTCGCGACGAGAGGGAGGGACACCACGGAGAGTCGCCCCGCTGGTATCAGTCGTGGTGCCAACCCCCTTCGCTGACACGATGGCGCCACAAAACTCTCGCGAGACACCCGTCCAATTGCATCCCGTTAAACTTCATTAAATTTCTAATTCCCTCGAAAGGACGAATGTCATATTTTACTCTTTCGGCTGATTTTCAATATTTTACATAATAATCCTCCGTTCGAATTGATAACCGCCGAGAACCACACGGCACATTCACCATGAACGCCGGCGTGTCATATGAGTGACAATATTTTGAATGAAGTAAGTAGCATAAATATGTGACGCAAGAAAACCGGCAGATTATCCACGTGGTTAATCAGTCATTAAAAATAATGTTTACCGCTCATTGCTGAAGCTGATTCAAAATACGAGCAGTTGGTTACCAAACGTTGTGCACGACGAAGACACGCAATAATGAAAACAAATGACCAACAATACGAGAAGCGTGAACGAGAATGTTTGGACGTAGGGGCAGAGTCGCAGAATCTACGACGCAGAAAGGGACGAGGCAAAGGGGGGGGGGTTCAAAAGCGGGTGTTCTCGTTACGGCATCGCTTGCAAATCGATTACGCTTGACGAGGGGAAAGGGGGGAGGCAGAAGAGCGTCAGGGGCATGGTTTTGACCGTGAGCCGGTTTTGAAGGGGTGGTTACGTTCAGGAATAGGGTATGCCGGGAGGGGAGGGGGGACCACATTAGAAAATAAAGAATAGTCCAACGCACCTTGACCTATCCGAGAAGAAGTCGAATTTGGACTTCTTCTTGCCCCCGCCGTGGCTGGGAGAGGCGGATGAAGAGGACGCCGGGGGCGGCGACCCCGAGGCCGTCGATGATGACAAGCTGCCGGCCCTGCCCCTGATCTCCGCGGACGCACCGTTCTCGATGGTGCCCACCACCACGTTGTGGTGGTTGCCTCCGCCGCCCCCGTGGTGCACCACCACGCCCAGGGCCGGCCGGTTGTTCTGTCTGTTCCTCCGGCGCCTCCGCTTCTTAGTCTCCTCCGCCACACCCTGGGCGGCCCCCTCGTCTCCCCCGCCGCCTCCCGGACCCCCGTTGGCCCCCCCGCCGGCCCCTATCATCTGCTGCTGTTGGGTGGCCGGGGACACCCAGTCCAGATCCTTCTTCAGGTGGCCCCGGCCGCAGCGGCAGCCGCAGGCCTTGAAGGCCAGGTCGTAGCCCTTCCGCGTCCACAGGTTCTGGAGTCTCTGCCGTTCCGACCACCCCCTGGCCCTCCCCGTGCCCCTCAGGTGCTGGAGCACCCCCCTCTCCCACGCCTCGAAGCAGTCGCGGTGCATGAAAGAGCCCAGGGGACATTGCTCGTTGTTACAGGTCACCCTGACCGCGTCCTCGGAGTTGGGGTCGACCCTCCGTGGCCTCTGCTGCCCCGAAGATTCCTGGGTGCCGTGGAGGCACCCGGTGGGTGCGCAGCAGCGGGGCCCCACGCTCCCGTCTTCCTCGTAGGCATCGTACCCTCCTCCCCCCACACCGGCTGCCTCCACGGCCGCATCGATCGCCGCGGCCAGGACGTCACCTTGGCCGTGACCGTTGGTCCCCCTCCTCTGAGGCATCCTGCCCTCGACCCTGGCGCTACTGCTGCCGTTGGAGACGAAGCCGACGTTATTGTTGTCGTCGCCGCGCCACACCACGCCTCGCAACCCAACCCCCTTCCCTCCGATGATTCCGAACTCCGCCACAACTCTCCCTGGCTGGGAACAGTGTTCGAAGAACGAAATGTCCGTGCCTCCTGGCTGAACAAGCATCTACCTCCGTGGATCCGAAAGCTTATTCAGAAGCGGTCGCGAGGACGGGTGGGTGGGGGGGGGGTTATTGGGACACGAATCAGGACCGATGGACTTCGTCCACAGATATCCCGAAAACAGGCTCGGCGGTAATGAACGACGGATATCACGACGATGCTTAAAATACCCACAGAGCGACCGACACCACTCTACTCCACCTCGAAAAATAAGCCAGCTGGGCGGCGGCAAATAATCACAAAAGAACTTTAATCGAGGGGGATATGAGGGAATATTTCCTTTCTATAATTTACAAAATACGTTTTCTGGCATAAATGTTGCCATACGGTCAGCATTTAATTCCTCCTACGAAAATTTACAAAATATAAGGTTCCGTTGAATCAGGGTTGTCTGCGGGCTTGCTCTTATTTTCAAATCTAACAACAACGAAAGGAAACAACTTACAAACTCTCTCTCACTCTCACAGACACACACGAACACAATCAAACGCACAACCTATACACAATCGGCACTTTCAAGCCAGCAAACGCATTCCGGTGGGCAACGTTCTCTCCTTCCTCTTCGGCACTGCTTTGATTACGTGCGTACGAGTTGTCTGCATTCAAACAAGTCCTCGGTGGCAATAAGCCTCGTACTGGGGTCCACCCTATTCCACCCACCCTTCCCAGCCGCGCCCTCTGGGAAAGAAGAGGTGCACGAGGCCGCGTCTCCCGTGGGATGAACGCACGAACCACGACCAGCGGCCGTCACTCCCGGCGCCCCACGGCCTCGTCCTCCTGCCCCCCTCGGGTGCCCTGCTCCCTCTGTCCGCCGCGCCCCGCTCGCCGCTGCTCCGCTGTCTCCTTCGCACCGGCAGCTGCAGAAGATGGTCTCGTCTTCCCCACGACGGGGAGTGCGACCGGTGTCCCCTCGCCGCCACTTTCACTGCTTTGCTGCCGCACCCGCCCCTGCCGCTCCCCACCCAAACTCTCACTTTCTCCTCCTCCTCCCCTCTCTCTGGCACGGTGTCTTCCCCCTCCTGCTTCTTATCGCCCCCTCTCTCTTTACACCCGACCGCCTCAGCCCACAGAGACGATCCTCGCAAGGCCTCCTCCCTCCCGCTGTTACGGGAGACGGACGACCGGCTGTTGCTGCCTCTTCTTCCTTTCCTCTTGCCTCTCTCTCCTCCGACAAGGATGCGAAATGAGACGTCGGCAGCACAGGCGGCGATCCCTAGGGTTTATTGCGCTTATCCAGGGTGTGGATGATTAAAAAACGATACCCGACGCACCAATCGCACTGGTTAATCTCCCGACTCGCGCTTGCCGATTTAACACGAGAACCTTGACCGACAAAGGACACTTCGACAACTGGCGTCTAACTTCCTCCCTCCCCGGAGAAATTGGCGTTTCCGTGTTTTTCCTCCCTCTCTCTCGCCCACGAAGAAGGACGTTCAGTAGTAAGGATGCCGCTCGACTGGCGCACGCCAAGCTATCGCAATGGAATGCTACGACGACCCCGAAAACACCCCTCGAAAGGACACCCCTATCTTCTTCCCGCGCCTGGGGTAGGGTATGGGTACACGTATATTTCTTCGCCTTTCCCCTTTTTGGATTGGCAGGGGGGGGGGGGTCGGATTCGGGGAATGCTTTTATAGCGGAGGGGTTGACTGCACGCTGGTTGGGGTTGGTTTGGGGCAGGAAAGGGGGGAGGAGTCTTGGGGTAGGCGGAATTGATAGTGGCAGTGGTACGTCCGCTTAATGGGCAGTTTACACGACAGAAATGCGACCGTGGTTCGCAGTTGAGAGAAGAAGTGAATTTCTCCGTCCTCCACACAAGCGTTGCTCGCAGCTAACGCCGAGGAGTGAAACGAATGAAAAAAATACTCGACGCCGACTCACACACGTCAAGAGGTGTTTCAGATGCACGAAAATGATGACGAGTTTAAAGTTGAAAACTCACTCTCCGACGAGTCCCTAAGAGCGATGTTTCTCCCTTGAGCCTCGGTACTTGGCCGTCGACTGGGGAAATAACAAGATATAAATCACCGCGTTACTCCGGCTTAACTAAACTTATACCTCGTCTCGGGTATTCTCGGTGGAGGGTGGCGGGAGAACGGGAATGAGAGGGGGTTGGGGTGGAAGGGTAAGGGTGGGGGAGAGGGGACTAACGCCTACCAAAACAGACACGCGCACGAGATTGAGAACACTCTCTTTGACTTCACCTCAACAAATCAAAATATCCATTTAAGTAGAAGTTTAATGTGGTCCGTGACAAACAAACAAACCAACACTCACACCGACCTCACGCCACACAATTTAAACAGTAATAATGACACCCCGGGGTCCGAGTTAGACGCGCCAGCTTCGGATCGGGGAATGCTATCAAACGCACCTCCCGGCACGACGTGGGGACGCAACCCCGACCACGCAAGGCATCAGAGCGCAAACTAGTGACAAATAACACGCACCTTCGGCAATTCAAAAATATCCTGGCCACTGATTCTCCTGTACTGTATGTAAGTTTAGCACGGCGACGCGGCCTCACGACTCGCACTGTTTGGGTGTAGGTTCAGCCTCGCCACAGCACGTAGCAGCCAACCGGCACGGGTGGAGGGGGGAGGAGGAGGAGGAGGGGGAGCTGTGAGAAGCAGGCGGGGAAGGAGAGGGGGGAAGGAGAGGATTCGGGAGGGAAGGGGAATGTAGGAGAAGGAGCGTCGGTCCTCAGACGAACGCCATTGGCTGAGGGACCATAACAAACCGGGTCACGTGACTACTCGCCACCGGGAAGAGGGGAGGCACAAGAGGGGAGGGCGTTCGGGGGGGGAGAGAGGACGCCGCGGCGGGAAACGGAGGGGAGGGTTTGTTGGCGTTTTTGGGGCCGGGAGGGGAAGTCGGAGAGGGCGCATTGTTGCAAGGGGGGGGTGGCTGGGGTTTCCACGACGACGGAGGGGAGGTCGGGAGAGAACCCCAGCATGGGGAAGACCAAGAGGACAGCGCAGAAGGCCTTCCCGCGTTCCGACACAGCCACGAATCCGGGGAAGAAGACGGAATGCAAAGTGATCTCTCGTGGGCTGGGACGTGCCTGCTCATCTTAATATTCAAACATATGTAAGACCCCGTAATGCCAGAAATTACCCTGAGTAGATGTCAGTCGCCTTCAAAGACTGCACTTACGCCCACGATTTTCAGGATTACCGGTCATGCTGCCGTGCCTCGATGCCATTTGCGCGTGCGATACCTTGGCCATCGAATATTTCACGCACAGACAATGAATAGTTGGATTGATTGCCGGATTGGATCGCGTGCAGCGTAGAGGAGGTAGATTGGCAAAACGTTGTTATGATTAACTTAGTAGCGTAGTAGCCAAAATGGTCAGTGGAGTGGAATGGTCAGCCGATCCGAGGGATACATTTTTCTTAAATATATTTGGTAATTTGCCGGCCGAGGTGGATTTTGGATTGACGAAGACAGCGCAAAGGTAAAACGATAAATCCTTCGTCTGCAATAAAGACGCGGCTATTAATTGGAAAATATACCATTGAAGTGTGACTAACGGAGTTTGAGCACTCACTTATTTCCTGGATTCACCCAACGTACTATATGCTATGATACGCATTGAATTTCACTTGGAATGAACGCAGAAATAAATGCTAAATTTTCCCGATATGGGATAAGTGCCTGTTGCTTGTTTGAAAACGGGGCCTACAATGGCTTAATATGCGTGTTGCAGAGTTCATTTGTTAGATTTTATTAAAGATAAACACGTAAATATTGAGGTGACGTTTGATCGCTTCTTTGGCGCCATACTCACGGAAGTCAACAGGTCCACTAAGAGGTCATTTCACGAAAGGTGACTCGGAAACTATTTGGATGGTGCATCGTGGTATAAGACGTGAAAGGTCACCCCAAGATTTGAAAATAAAAGAATCGAGACCTCTAGCGGCAAACTAAATGAGATCACTTATGATTATAAGATATCCAGGGCGATGGCCTTGAAGGAATTTCAGAAAGCGTAAATGGAATTCAAAATGAAAAGATTTGCTTAACATTTAAACGACAATGCAAAATCAATTTGGCTCTATGTCAGAGAGGTTCAGGGAAATGTATCTGCATTAAATTCACTTTAAAATGAGAAAGGCGAAAGAAGAGTTACCGGCAGTTAAGAAAGGCCTGCTTATTAATCTCTCCTCTCAAACGGTTAACACAAATTTCACCGAATGTCTCCGATAGCGTTTCCTCCAAACGATGCTAGGAATTCTATTATCTGCATCAACTGAATTATATTAGATTGATATAAGTCTAGTACTTGGGGTAGTTTTTTGATGGGACCCTGGGAGTGCACACTAATGTTTATGCTAATACAGGATAATGCCCGTATGTCACGAAATATCCTTAGGCCCCCCACTGAGCCTAATACATTAATTTATTCTTTACATCTTAATATCCACTGCCATCCACTGCCTCCCTTAATACTTAGCAAAATGCATACTTATTTTCCCCAATTAAATGTATTGCCACTAAAAATTAAGGAAAACTTAATTGTTAACATAGCATAATCACCCCCTGCCACACATCTCAGCGGTGGTTTTCAGGGCATAACGTATTTGTGGAATTGACTCACGTTGAGTAGCAAAGCTGTATGTCGATGTATTCCATAATCGCCATGAGGGATGAGTCCCATTACGGTCCCGGCCTTCCGTGCGGGGGACGCCTCTCGCCGCACCCGTTGGATCACGTGGTCGCGTTACGGGGAGGGGGGGGAGGGGGGAGCGGAGGCCGCCAGGTGTCGTTGCATGGCACGGTGTGACTGACGTCGATCCGAAAGTGTAAGGCGGAGGGGGATTTTGGCGAGGGTTTGGGAGAGAAAGTGAGGAGGAAGTACTTGGATCCACCCCTAACGAACACACCACTGGTGTATGTACTGAAATGCGGGAGAGAGAGGATGTAGGTACAGTCGCACTTGGCAATGGGATTCAACCTTAAGCAGATTGTACATCCGTACCAGGAAAAATGGCGCTTCTCCCTAAATGCCCTTTTCTTTCGATACCTTGGAGTCGCAACGCCTCGAACAGGAAAAAGCAGCGCGTCAGGAGAACATCTGTGGGGCTGCAAACAGGAAAATAAGGATCGTAATACGCATAGGATGTGGACATATAAGAAGGGTCGCAGGAGGCTATAATTTTGAGATTCAAAGGGTTAGAGATAAAAATGCTCGCATTTCGTAAAGAATCGTTTCGAAAAAAGTGAGCATCCAATATTATTCAACATATTTATGGTACCATGCAAATCACCGAATGGTGATTGGCAGAGGGTAATTAAACACAAGGCATACGACATCAAAGTTAATATTTTATTCATTTTTTAGTGACAATATATATGCAAAATAATTGAAATTATGACGTCATGATGACTAAACGTGGGTGCGGACCTGATTCCAATACAAGATACAGATTTACTCTTTGATATTCATTTCCTCAGTGAATGATTCCCAAACTAATCCGTCTAATCATCTAAATCTACGTATCATATTTCAATATTTGATAACAACTTTTTACAAATTCAGCTTCTCTACGCAGCACGCGATCCGATTCGGCAATCAATCCAACTTCGTGAGGATCTCATTCAAGTTGGTTACACATTCTAAGTGAGGCCTAATCAAGCGAAAGATAACATTGCTTTTTGGCCTTTTGATTACATTTACCCACTACTTTTCTGATAAATGCTAACTTTTTGCTAGCTTGTCCACATATAGTATTCCCCGCATAAATTTCACCCAGGAGAGGTCGTGAGTGAGGGTGATTCCCAAGTATTTCATCGAGTCTGCACTTAATATGATGGTGTTTCTGATGCAGTAGGCATTCGTGAGGGAAGAACGCCAATTCCAAAAAGTCATGTTCAATTACGTTTTTAGTAGATTCTAATTTCCACCCGTAGCCCCAACTTTGATCTGCAATTAGGTTATCTGGCAATCTGCAAAACCTTAGAAATCCTCGTGAATAAGGATATGGTTGTAAACCACTGCATCGTCGGCAAATAAACGTATCTTACTAGTGACTACGGAGTCGATGTCGTTAAAGAAAAGAAGGAATAAAAGCGGTCCAATAACACATCCCTGGGGAACACTCGCATTGACTTCTACTGTATTGGAGCCAAACCCACTTACGAGTATGACAACTCGTTGTACCCGAACATCCAAAAAGGTCTTTCATCTAACTCGGGAGTTTATAATTCCTGTGACTTCTAGCTTTGTGAGTAATTTACCATGAGGTACCCTGTCGAAAGATTTTTTAAAAGCTAGAAAAATCGCGTTCACTGGAATATTTTTCTCTCCCGAACCAAGGGTATCATGAAAAAAAGCGCAAGCTGCGCTAGCAAAAAAGCAAGAATATTATCGCCCCTAGTCGTTGAGAGACAAGTTGATGCGTAGAATTCAACGTGAACGAAATATGTGGATGTTCCATTTAGACGGGACAGAAATCTCCACCGACTGTTATGTCTCGTTCGTACTTTTGGGACGACAATCTGTAGGTTTGCTCGTCTGTTCGGTTGAACTCTATTTCTAGTATTGAATAAATAAACGAAGTGGATCGCTCATTAAGCCCGTAGGAAAATAAAAAAGATATTATTTTTGGTAGATTTTTTTATTTTTCAACATAATCGCCTTGTATCTCGATTCACTTTTCCCAGCTTTCCTCCAACTTTTTTGAGCCGTCCAAAAAGAAGGATTTCCGAGGGCCTTCAAATGAGCATCCGTGTTGGCGATGGCATCCTCTTTGACGTGATTCCTTAACTGTCGAGATCATTTTTAAAGTTTGGAAATAAAAAAGTGATTCAGGGCCACATTTGCTGAATATGGTGGATGTTGTGTAAATTTGAACTTAAATTTCATAATTTTCGCCATCGTAACTACGCAGGTGTGCACCCGTGCAGTGCTTTGATGGGAGAGAATTGTTTTCTTGGCCAAATTAAGACATTTTTTCCCTATTTCTTCACTCAACCGGTGCAATAGTAATAATTTGACCCGTTCGATAACAATCGGGCAATTTATTATTTCAATTTTTTGGGTTACCATATTTTTATACCCCTAAAACAATTTCGTTCACTTTTTTTTAACAAACCGCGTGTGACATCTCCTTCCTTTCCGTTGTTCTCCCCGTTCCCACTTGTTCTCTTGCTGATAAATCTGTCTTATATTTTCCTAATCGGTTCCTCGTGTATATGTCCCAATTTGTTGGACGTTATTCAGATATCCTTGGATATTTCCTCGGCACACGTTGGGCAATAAAGGGCTCTGTATTTTGCTGTGTCTTCCTCCATCATGCATTCAAATGTCCCCTCCTTTTTTTCGCTATTTTCTTGAGATATGATCTAAACTGCTCGTGTTCATTTACGTAATTCCTTTGCAAGTTTTAAAGTTGATCTTCATTCTGTCCTTCACGCTAGGTGGGCATTGTCTGGTTGTTTTACCCTTTTCTAGTGTTTCCCGATCCCATTTCTCCAGGAAATGCGCTCTTATAACCTTCCTGTTCTTGCTCTGTTTCTCAGTTGGAGACAAACTTACATCTCCTACAGTAGCCTCTTCCATTTGCCTAATCCGTGATTTGATTCTTCATCCCTATATTGAGAACTTTATCGGCTTTATCCCAATTATTATTTGTACAGCTTCTTTGCTGACCGTATTGTAGCTCCACGATATTGTAATTGGGCGAGATCTTTAAGCCTCCTCCAGTTCCGTCCGGATTCTGCTGTAATTTAGCCTCTCTCCACACACCTCGCCGCCGTATGCCAATATTGGGATGATGACTCCGTTGCATATTCCGTTCTTAAGCTATTAGTGGTGATGCCAAATCTGTATCTGCACATCCTCCTTAAGTTGTTAATATTTTTTTGACCTTACTTGCTGCGTAATTTGCGTGTTCTTGGAATGTTAATCTGTCATCAAATTCAATGCCCAGGTATCTAAATGTGGAGGATCTTTTAATGCTTTGACCATAGATTTTTAAAGTTGGGTTTCGCGACAATTTTTTCCCGATCAAGATTTATTTGGTCTTATTTACAGAAAAAGCGATTCCGAAAAACCGTTTGATAGAGTGACTTGGGAAAACCCAATGAGTATATTGAAGAAAATAGGAATAGATTGGAGGGAAAGGAGGCTAATCCGCTAGCTGTACATGTCTCAGACTGCTCAGGTGTGGGTGGGAAACGGGGAGTCAGGATGGGCAGTGTTAGGAAGGGGTGTGAGGCAGGGTTGCCCAATATCATGGTTACTGTTCAACCTGTACGTAGAGGATATGATTAAAGAGGCATGGAAAGAACTGGAAATAGGAATGAAAGTGGGCGGGGAACTCGTGAAATCAGTTAGGTTTGCTGATGACCAAGTTTTAGTTTATCAGTCAGCCAAGGGGTTGCAAGCATTGTTTAGTGAATTGGAAAATCAGTGCAACAGGTATGGGATGAGAATCAATATTAATAAAACAAAGGTTATGCTATTTACTAGAAAGAAAAAGGCTAAGTTGAACATTGAAATAGTCGGGCAAAAACTAGTGCAGGTGGAAGAGATTACGTTTCGTGGAAGTGTTTTGGACCAACACGGTCAAAGTAGTAGGGATCTAAGGAGAAGAATTGCGCCAGGCAAAGAGGCTTTCACAAGGGGGAGGGAGCTGATGACAGGGACGTTGAGTAAGGATATCAAGAAAAGGCTCGTAAAAACTTTGATATGGAGCGTAGCTATGTATGGCGCGGAAACGTGGTCATTGAAGCAGGAGGATAGACGTAGATTGGAGGCTTTTGAAATGTGGGTGTGGAGAAGAATGGAGAAGGTGAAATGAACAGAGAAGAAAACAAATGAGGAAGTACTTGGTATTGTGGGCGAAGAGAGGGGTTTGTTGGGTAAAATCCTATGGAGGCAGGAAAAGTGGATGAAGGGCGTATTTATCGGCGGTGGGATGTTGAAGACTGTAATAGAGGGGAGAATGTTAAGCAAACGAAGAAAGGGAAGGAACAGGATAGGCATGTTGGACGGGATGAAGGGAGGAAGGAAGTACTCAGAGATGAAGAGGGACCTGATATAGAGTAGGATGCTGGATTTTGTGTTTTGGTAGGAATAATAAAATATTTATTTGGTAGTTGTGTCCATCGAAAAACCTACCTTAACCGATTAAAAAAAAAATACAGAAATGTTTAATTTCATTTTCGCTTTCCAAAACTCCACTATATGGCAACATTCCTTGGCGATGTCTTCTATTTCTCTCCTGGAATTTGCAGGCATTGTGATCACAACGTCGGCCGCCCATCCACAGTTTTCAGAAACAAAGCATAATGCTATGTAATTCTCGTTTGTCATTCCTGGGAGTAATCGATGTAGTTGATTCCATGCGCATTCCAAATGACCGTGGCCATCGGCCGATGTCCCTGTTTTCGTCCTCCTCGGAACCGGATCGCCCATGGCAAACCACTGCCTCGAATGTTCTTTTGTTTATGGAATTTTATAAATACTGTGTCCATGTTTCGTCCACAGTCATGAATCGACGCATACGTAAACTCGCCAATTAGGATTGCGATGCAAAAGGGCCCAATCCGCCTCCGAATCGAGGACGCCATTGCGTTCATTCCTCACTGCGAACAAACGGTTCATTCATCGTGCCGAGATTACTCTCACACCCAATGCTTCGGGCAAAATTACTAAAAAACCATGTCGAGGATTTATTTCAATCTTTGCGGAATAGGTTCCTTCCACTGGACCTCCCGGGCTATGCTCATCATTTGTGAATGTTCGGCCACGTCGAAACTCATTTGCTCATTGGTAAACAGTCGCAAACACAGTAGAGAAGATTGCCTGCTATGAACTTCATCCAGCACAGCATTGCTCTCTTTCGGTGTTACCACTATCATCAATATTCCAATCCTAGGATTGGTTTACTGCATTCTACTCTTATTAGAATGCAAGGCAAGGCTTAATATTTTAATGTGGTGATTTCCCGTTGCCTTCCGCATCGCAGTACTGCGGCCGTGAGCTTCGCTCTCTCCCGCAGTTTCTGTGGCAACTGATGCCGGGCCGACCCACTTGGTGTGCGCCGCCAGTGCCTAATGGTGGAACTACTGCCATTCACCATCTGTTCAGGGGTAGCTTTTTTTAGTGGATCTTTTTCTTAGTCTATGTTTCTCTTTGCCTCGTTCGAAATACCATTATTATCTGCTAATGTGTGGTTGCCTCTTTCAAAAAAAACATTGACAAACTTTTTCAAAGCTGAAAATTTTTCACCGATCACGGGAATCGAACCAGCGACCTTCGTCTCGATTGGAAGACATGCTATCTCCTATCTCCGACCTAACCCCGATTTAGCCGAGTCTTACAGTTGTCTGGACTAGAACTTAGATCTATGTCCATCATAGAAGCAAGGGAATATTACTTAAGGTGGTTTCCCGTTGCCTTCCTCAATAGTGTTTTTAACGTGGCACCATCACTTACTGGCCGCCCCACTGTGGTCAGACGCCATTGCAGCCGCCTCACTGAGGAACAGACGCTGCGTGGACTACCTTTCGTCTTGCTCCTACCCTTCGACCTATCTGGCATGGGTGACCCTACCAGGAGCAATCATTATTACTCCCGCCAGCACAGCTCTACGGATCATCGGAACGCACAAGCCCTTCCACCACGTCAAGGTGTTTGCATTGGGGCGATATTATCAATTATGATAAGACCATTTCGCATCCATGAAAAATGCGCCAAAACAATTGTAAATATTGGAAAAAAAGAGCTTAGCGGTAATGGCTTTCTTTTATTGAGGCCTGGTTGTCACTAATACGCCCTTCGTCCCTTCTTTGTATCGTTCCATCCAAATAATAATAAGGTGACGGTATAAATGATTCATCGTTTTATCACACTGTTATTTTATTCCTATTTTAATTTGTGGTTTAACCACTAGCAAAAATATTAGATAAAATATTGCAACTCCTGTTCATTGCGATTACATTTAACTATTGAGAAACCTCAACTTCCACTGCACACAGCCTTAATTTCACTTTCATGAAACAGAGGACAGATATGATGGATAACGAGGACTCGGACCGAGAGAAAGGCATTGCGAAAAGATTTATTATATTACTCATTCAAATATATTGCGGCATATTCGCCCAACAAGTGTGACAGGTCTCCTCTCAGCGGATTTAGGCGGGGAACCACTTGAAGTGCGGAGAGAACAAGCGAGGCTTAGACTTTCAGAAAGGTTCAGAACAAACGAGTTTAACTATGACACAGAAGGATTTATAATGGCCCCTCACTACTTATGTAGTGGATCAGACCACAAAGATAAACTAAGGGAGATAGATTCCAGGACAGATAGGTACAAATACTTATTCTTTCCCCGAACAATCAGAAATCATAATGGTAAGAAACTGAAGTCACTTTAGAAATATTAAAAACATTGAATTAACAAGTCGGAACAAAATTAAAAATTGCAAAGATGCTAGGTATACTTTCAGGTGCATGTGTATGTTAGTTGGTAGTTTGAGTGTTTGCATGTGTGTGGGGTGTAAGTGCTCTTGCATGAATGTATGCCATGTTTTTTTGTCGGTGTATGAATTTGTGGCTCTTGTATGCGGTTTTTTTTCTTTCCAAATTACGGGTGGTGTCCTAATACCTCCCGCCACACGCCCTTGCGGCTGTTTGGGGGGGTATTAAGTAGATGTAAATGAACAAATTATTATAATAAAGTTCATCCCTGATTAATATTTCTAAGGGCATTTTTAATTATCAATTTATCGATTTTCCGACGAATTTATTTGAAAATATTCAGGATGAAGTAAAAAACTATTGACCACAAAGAAATATACCTTCGGTGGGAGTTTACCTTGGTGTGCCGATGGACCGCAGGCTCAACTGGAAATCTCAATGCGAGCGTGTCCGTGGAATAGGATCCGTGGCGTTGAAACGGCTTCGGCCAATTCTTCGTCCGCCGGTCTTCAGCATAGACACAAAGAGCAGGCAGGCTATTACCGCGCGTGCGTGTTGCCAGAAATTAGGTATGCATCGCCGGTATGGTCTGGAGTGCCGAAGACGAGTCTCGCTCGAATTCAGGTAGTGTGGAACACTGCACTGCGGTGCATTTTGGGACAGGGTCACTACGACCTCGTGCCACACGTGAACCGCGACGGGAACTTGGAGACGCTCGACGAACTTCTCCCGAGGGCAGCGCAGGATTTCTTCAGAGAAGCGGCATAGTCCGACTTTGCTGCTATTCGAAGGGTCTCAGAGGTGCAAGTCCGGCCTTGGGATCAGCACAAGCAATTAACTTATTGCCAGTGTTGCCCATTCCATCAGCCTTTCCGCCGAGGAGATACTCGTACCACCGGCCCACAGAGCCGCCATGAGATACCGAAGACGACAACCAATGCGTCTTGGAAGTGGAAAACCGCCTGGGAAGACGACGGGGATGCCTCAGCACAGGAGAAGACGTCGCAAAGAAGGGCGCGAAATACACACTGGAGATTTGCGCAATAATTGGCGACCATTAATAAATTATAAACGGATCACAAGTAATCCGATGAAAAATTGCGATTAATCGGCCTAGTCTAATCGATTAGTTAGTGGAGTAGAGGTATTCGCAGTGGTCATATGGCTGCCGCGGAAGAGGACAATGGACGCTCAGGAAAGTATTCCCGTGGCAACCGCGGTAGAGCCTCTTTGCATTGGCGCTGGCGGACAGCCCGTCGCTCCAATTCAGTTCCCGGGGTATGCACGAGTTGCCCCCCGCACCCCCCTTGCCACTCACTCTCACCGCCGTCACATCTCGGCTCGTCGGCATTTCTATGTCTTCCCCCGTGACTTGACCCCACCCTCGCTCCGCTCTGCGTACTCCGCCTTGCTCATTGAGCACCAAAACGTGACCTCCCTCACGCCTGCTCTCCACGATTTTCTCCGCGGCGCGATGATTTCACGAAAGGAAGGAGTCCTTTCCAGGACTCCTTCCTCTCGTGAAATCATCGCGCACCCCGCGTGCGCCCCGCCGAATCCGCTCTCCGGCACCGTGCATGTCATCGGAACGCAGAAAAGCCTAGCCCGCGCCCAATGCACGCACTATGATCGTAGATCTGATGACAGTTCAATGCACACACCAGTAGCCGTTGAAAGGCGTTTCACCATCCAACAAGACCCATGCCATTTTTCGCTGTTAATACGAGTTAATCGTGTTAAGCGATGGGCACTCCTGCCATAGTAATATCTTCGTTTATTTTCAACAGATTCAGGCTAGATGTAGTGGAAGTTCATCGTCCCGACGAAAACAAAATTTACACTTTCCCACAGATTTAAATCTGTAGAAAAGTGCAAATTATGTTCTTGCCATAGTCTTCGTTAAAATAGCCCTCTCCTTTGGCACTGACGTCAAGCCAAAGTACTCGCACATACTTCATTATAACTCAAAAGTACACTTCGTATTTTCACGTGCGATTTTATGCGGAAATACAAAGCGTGCTCTTGGATTCATGGATTGGCCCCACGAAGTAGCGCTGGAAAATACGCAAGTACACATCCCATACTTGCTCGAGATTATGCATCGTCACAAAAATTTATCTGAAGTGGGTATTTGGCACTCCGTGTCATTTTGTTCATTAGTCGCCATTTTAATCTGGCGACGGCGGCTTTAAATATTTTCTCTCTGAAGGAAACCCCTTAAAAAGGGAAATTTAATTGCAATGGGAAATAATTAGAACGCTGAATCACCAGAAGTCGCGTAGGAAGCTCTCATTGTTGGCACATGGGATCCATTGAAACTATTCTTATAGTCTATCTTACCACAACGGATGGAAAAATACAATCGGTAACAGAATAAGAGAGAAAAAAAAAATAAAATAAATATCTTATATAGAATTTAATTAGACCAGAATCTAATATTAATTTTAGTTTTTAGATTGATAAATGTTTTTCCGTCCTGTTGACGTGTTTTTGGGCAAAATGTCTCGGCCCTTAGAAATAAGCTAATTTTAGTCCTTCCTTTAAGATAAGGCCAATTGCCAACCCACTAGAGGTCTTTCTTTCAATTTCTCCTTCACTAACACTGGAAAGGTACACGTTCGTCATTTACACATTCGATCGCCATTTATTTCCCTGTGCAAACTGCACATACACTAACGCTGAAGGGGTGGACGTTGTCACACCGAAGCAGCGCATAAAATGAGGGCAAAATGCCCAGTCATTAGGGGATCTGGTCTGGTCTGGATTAGATTATTGCAGTGGTATTTTCAACGGTGGGAAAATGTCGAGAAAGTGCCAAAAATCACATATACGAGGGTCATCCGGAAAGTAGTACCCGTTCGTGCCGCATGAAGTGCTGACGACGCGAGTAGCCGCTGGACGAGGTCAGATAGCTTCAGTGGCTTGTCTGCCTTCTCTGAGCCAAGTTGCGTGACGCTAGCATTGCCTGTGTTGTTTCTGTGATTGTTTACAATGTTTAAAAAAATTGAGAACGCCGCCAGTTGTGAAGTGAGGGCAGTGATTAAATTCCTCAATGCAAGAAACGTTCGCCCATGTGATATTCATCGCCAATTAAAGGAGGTGTATGGAGACAATGTAATGGACGAGTCGTCTGTTCGGCGGTGGTGTCGCAACTTCAACATGGGGAGGGGGAACACACACGACGATGAGCGTTCGGAGAGACCGTCTGTCATTACAGACCAACTGGTGAGCTCAGTTGACGAATTCGTGAGGAACGATCGGCGCGTCACAATTGATGACATCTGTGAGCATTTTCCCAATGTTTCTCGAACAATTGTTCATGAAATTGTTAAACACCATCTGCATTATGCAAAAATTTGTGCAAGATGGGTCCCTCGCGTATCTCAATGAGCTGGCGGCGAAGGACTATGCAGCAGGAATACAGAAACTTGTCACACGTTATGACAAATGCCTTAATTTGCTTGGAGATTATGTTGAGAAGTAGTTTAAAGTATCCTCTTTCAAATAAAATTTTTTATGTTTGTTAATATTTACTTTTGTGTCTTTATTTCACGAACGGGTACTACTTTCCGGATGACCCTCGTAGTATAAAATCATTAAATGTCGAAGACGACAATGAAGGATGTTGCGCAAAGCTCTCCGGGCATAGAGGAGCAATTGGAGGGACTCCGCCAATCAAAGGATTTAGATTTTTATTTTAGGCCATTTTTTATTTTAGCCCCAGCATGATTCCACAGTTCAGCACTTCTTAACTTCTGATAGCCTCCATTCTGTAATAGCACCAAACTTCTGCACTTACCTTCTCTAACTCTGCCTTCAACCTCTCAGTATATCCATCTACGCACATTAGGTGTCGGTGAGGTGAGGGCCTAGTTGGGCACTATAGGGGCCCTTATTTCGTTGCTGTTCAACCTGTACGTGGAAAGGACTGGAAATAGGAATGAAAGTGGGCGGAGAATTCCTAAAATCAGTTAGGTTCGCTGATGATCAAGCTTTAGTTTATCAGTCAGCCAAGGGGTTGCAAGCATTGCTGAGTGAATTGGAAATTCAGTGCGACAGGTAAGGGATGAGAATCAATATTAATAGAAAAAAGGTTATGCGATTTTCTAGAAAGAAAAAGGCTAAGCTAAACATTGAAATAGGAGGGCAAGAACTAGAGCACGTAGAACAGTTTACGTATCTCGGAAGTGGTTTGGACCAACACGGTCAAAGTAGTAAGGACGTAAGGAGAAGAATTGCGCTAGGCAAAGAGGCTTTTACAAGAAGGAGAGAGTTAATGACAGGGAAGTTGAGCAAGGATGTTGAGAAAATGACTTATCAAAACCTTGACATGGTCGGTAGAACAAATGCGGAGCGGCGAGCAAACGAGGAAGTGCTTGGAATTGTGAAAGGGGAGGAGAGGGGATTGTTTGGAGGGTCATATGGGGAGAGGAAGGATAGATGTAGATCATGTTGATTGGTAATAGGATATTGAAGACTGTGATGGGGGGGGGATGTTGGGAAAGCGAGGAAGGGGCAAGAATAGGAGTGGAATATTGGATGGGATGAAGGGAGGTAGGAAGTACACAGAGATGTAGAGGGACTTGATGCAGAGTAGGTTGCTGGGTTGTGTTGTTTAGGCGAGACGACGGAATTATTCCTTAGCGTGTGCCCTTCCAAAACCTACCTCAGCCGGTAGATTACTTATTATAATTATAACGCGTACGAGGTCTGTCAAGAAGGTATCCAGCGATGCAAGATTTTGAGAAAAACTCACTTGGAGCATGAAGGCCTTAGTTCCCTTTGAAGCAGTTCCCTTGGGATCTCCTTCCACCAGTTGGGTAGTGCACCGAATCACCCCATATCAACACCCCGCATCAACAGGCACCGCGCCTCATTTTCAAACCTTCTTCCGCATTAGCCTCTCTACCAATTCCCCAAACATGCCTCCCTCCATTTTTATCAATTGAACGACTGTTTCAATATGTCTCTTATTGCCTCCTTCCCCCTTCAGACACAGCGCCTAAAGTCAAAGCCCTCGAGCCCACCGGCATCTGGTTCCTTTGCGCCGGCTTTATTCTAATCCTGAACTTTGCCGTCTAGGGGGTACGCCCTTCTCCTTCCCATGGACCCCTACCCCTCCCTCTCTCCCCTGTCAGCGCTAGCAGGTAGAGTTTCCCACGTAGTAATAGGTAATCCTTTACGAGTAAACATGTAACACGACAGTGTTATTGGAAAAGATTTGTGATGCGGACGCCTCTCTGCTGTTGTTCCAATGTAGCGATTTGTGAAGATGGAAACATTGAGATTCAAGCAGTGATTAAATACTTTGGGTAGAAACGTAAGTTTGATCATGGTCGGGACTGCTAAGATGATGGACCAAGTAGAGGTCGGCCAAAATGTGCCACTGCCCCAGAAATTATTGCTAAAGTGCATAAAATGGCAATGAGCATCGCCGACTGAAAGTGCGAGAATTCGTGGCAGCTGCGTGGATGTCATCTGAACCGGGCATGTCACATTTAATTGTAGAATTGGATATGAGAAATTAATCTGTTATATGATTGCCCCCCTCCCCGGACTACAACCTTGACGTGGTGGAAGGGCTTGTGCGTTCCGATGACCCCTAGAGCTGTACTGGCGGGAGTAATAAAAATTGCTCCTGGTAGGGTCACCCATGCCAGATAGGTCGAAGGTTAGGAGCCAGACGAAAGGTAGTCCACGCAGCGTCTGTTCCTCAGTGAGGCGGCTGCAATGGCGTCTGACCCCAGTGGGGCGGCCAGTAAGTGATGGTGTCACGTTAAAAACACTATTGAGGAAGGCAACGGGAAACCACCTCAATTATCATTCCCAAGAACAATGTGATGGACAATAGAGATATTTTGAGTCCTGGCAACCTCGGGGCTCGGCCCAATCGGCCGTGTGTCGTGCCCGGCAGCGGGGGAGGCAAGGCTTCCGCGGTCGTCATCCCACGAAACCCTTGCAAGGGAAAACCAGCAGCAGCAGGACAGAAGACGCAGGAGAAGAAGACCAAATTAGTTAGAATAGGAACGTGGAATGTTAGGACAATGATGAGGACGGGGAAATTGGAGAATGTTAAGCGAGAGATGGAAAGGGGAAATATAGATATTTTAGGTCTATGCGAGGTGAGATGGAAAGATAGCGGGGATTACTGGAGTGATAAGTATAGAATAATATACAGCGGTGGGGACGAGAGCCAACGAGGGGTCGCCATAGTATTAAATGAAGAGGTAGGAAGAAGCGTAGTCAACATAGAGCAGGTAACGGATAGAATACTACTAGTGGAGATAAAAGCAGAACCGACGAACTTAGTTATTATCCAGGTATACATGCCACCGAGCAACCATAAGGAAGAAGAGGTCGATAGGATATACGATCAGTTAGAGGACATGATTGCATGTGTTCCTGCAGGGAAACATTTGATAGTGATGGGGGATTGGAATGCGACAGTAGGCGAAGGAAGAGATGGTGATGAGGTGGGGGACTACGGTTTAGGCACGAGGAATGACCGCGGGGAGAAAGCAGTTGAGTTCTGCAGGAGACAGGGGTTAGTTATCACCAACACTTGGTTCAGACACCACAAAAGACGCAGGTATACATGGAAAATGCCAGGTGACTCGGGAAGATATCAGCTAGATTATATCCTGGTTAGACACAGGTTTAGGAACAGTGTGATAAATTCCCACAGCTTCCCGGGAGCGGATGCGGACTCAGACCACAATTTAGTTGTTATGAAATGTAGCGTACGTTTTAAAAAGATAAGGCAGGGGCGGCGAGTTAGAAAATGGAATGTAGAAGCATTAAATGGTTGAAAAGAAAGGAATACAAACAGGCGATAGAGAAAATCATGGAGGACGGTAAAGAGCTAAGTACTATTGAAGAAAAATGGGAATGTATCAAAAAAGGGTTGTCTAAAGCGGCAAAAGACACTATTGGAACCGTTAACGCTAAAAGGACTCGTAAACCATGGATCACGGATGAGATGATTACAAAAATGGATGAGCGGCGAAAATGGAAGAATATAAATACAGAATTAGGCAAAATGAAGTACAAAGAATTGAACAATAAATTGAGGCGGGCAACAAATAAAGCAAAGGAAGCATGGTGGAAGACGCAGTGCGAGAATATGGAAAGTCTGCAGAGGAAGGGGGAAATCGGTGCGCTTTACAGCATAGTTAAATCTTTATCGGGAAGTAAGAAAGGGAGATCAACGATAGCAGTTAGAGATAAGGCCGGTAAGGTAATAGTTGACGCAGGAAAGATCCAAGAGAGATGGAAGGAATATGTAGAAGACCTGTATAGTAAAGAGCTTAGACCAACAAAGTTAGACATTGAAAAGGAACATGACGTAGAGGAAGATAGCTTAGGTCCAGGCATACTAGACAATGAGATAGAAAGGGCATTAAGGGAGATGAAACTAAATAAGGCCGTGGGGGTAGATAACATTCCCGTGGAACTTTTGAAATGCTTGGGAAAATGTGGGAGGAAGAGGCTATATGGGCTGATCCGTAGTATTTATGAGGAGGGAATCTGGCCGGAAGACTTTGTGAGATCAGTTTTAGTTCCTATTCCGAAAAAGGTAAAGGCCACGTCATGTGAGGACTATAGGACAATTAGTTTGATATCCCACGCAGCTAAGGTTGTTCTCAGGATCATAAACAAAAGGATAGAGAGTAGGGCAAATGACTACATAGATGATGATCAGTTTGGGTTTAGGAAGGGGAGAGGTACGCGTGATGCCATTGCAGTAATGAGATTATTAATCGAGAGGAATATAGAACACAACCAGGAGGTATTTGCCTGTTTCGTAGATTTCGAAAAAGCGTTTGATAGAGTAAATTGGGAAAAACTAATGAGTATATTGCAGAAAATAGGAATAGATTGGAGGGAAAGGAGGCTAATCCGCAATCTGTACATGTCTCAGACTGCCCAGGCGAGGGTGGGAAACGGGGAGTCAGGATGGGCAGTGTTAGGAAGGGGTGTAAGGCAGGGTTGCCCATTATCACCGTTGCTGTTCAACCTGTACGCAGAAGAAATGATCAAAGAGGCATGGGAAGAACTCGAGGTAGGAATGAAAGTGGGCGGGGAAGTCGTAAAATCAGTTAGGTTTGCTGATGACCAAGCTTTAGTTTGTCAGTCAGCCAAGGGGCTGCAAGCATTGCTTAGTGAATTGGAAATTCAGTGCGACAGGTATGGGATGAGAATCAATATTAATAAAACAAAGGTTATGCGATTTTCTAGAAAGAAAAAGGCCAAGCTTAACATTAAAATAGGAGGGCAAAAGCTAGAGCAGGTAGAACAGTTAACGTATCTCGGTAGTGTTTTGGACCAACACGGTCAAAGTAGTAGGGACGTAAGGAGAAGAATTGCGCTAGGCAAAGAGGCTTTCACGAGGAGGATGGAGTTGATGACGGGGACTTTGAGTAAGGATGTTAAGAAAAGACTCGTAAAAACTTTGATATGGAGCGTAGCTATGTACGGCGCGGAAACGTGGTCATTGAAGCAGGAGGATAGACGTAGACTGGAGGCTTTTGAAATGTGGGTGTGGAGAAGAATGGAGAAGGTGAAATGGACAGAGAAGAAAACAAATGAGGAAGTACTTGGTATGGTGGGCGAAGAGAGGGGTTTGTTGGGAGCAATCCTATGCAGGCAGGAAAAGTGGATGAAGGGGGTGTTGACCGGCAGTGGGATGTTGAAGACTGTGATAGAGGGTAGAATGTTGGGCAAAAGAGGAAAGGGAAGGAACAGGATAGGGTTGTTGGACGGGATGAAGGGAGGAAGGAAGTACTCAGAGATGAAGAGGGACCTGATATAGAGTAGGATGATTGATTTTGTGTTTTGTTGGGAGTGATAAGGTGTTTGTTTGGTAGTTGTGTCAGTCCAAAAACCTACCTTAACCGGTAGATTACTTAAAAAAAAAAAATATATGATTGCCGTGACTCTTGACGCGGAATCAAGAACGCATAAGAATGGAAATTTCCGAACTACGTTTGATCCGTTTTAAGAGCAACCAACAGGATTTTCGCCACGGCTTGTGGCCGCAAATAAAACTTTGGTCCACTATTGTACTACAGAGACAAAACAGCAGTCACGAAGCATTTGAAACTTGTTGATTAACCACCACTATCAAAGAAAGCAAAGGTAATACGGTCGGCCGTAAAGTTGATGGCTTTAGTTTTCTGGGATGTGAAAGGAATTTTGCCGATAGATTATCTTTCCACTGATCAAATAATTAATGGACAATCCTACGCTGGCTTCCTTGACTAACTACAGCAAAAGAAAAAAGGCCAGGTTTGGCAGCGAAGAAAATAATCTTTCATTTAGATATTGCACGCCCACACACGTGTCGTTGCCATGGCAAAAATACGTGAACTAAGATTAATAAGTGCTGCCACACCCGCTTTATTCGCCTGATTTGGCTCCATCAGATTTCCATCTCAAAAGTGTCCTCGGTGGACGGAGATTCTCTTGAAACAAAGGAATAACAGACGAAGTAGACGGTTTTATTGGAGGCCTGATGGAATCTACTTTTTGAGGTGGGATCACGACATTGGAACATCGCTGGACCAAGGGTAATAGTGTGCAGGGAGACTGCATTGAAAAATAAAAAAGTTTCACCGAGGTAAGTCGTTCATTTCTCTTCCATTCCGAGAAGTTTTCTAATCACCCTCGTGCATAACACACAGCTCCTCACATCAGACAGGCGAGGATTGGTGTGGGCAGGCGGATTGCTGAGTGGATAAACATTTCCTTAGAGGTTGCCAGGAGTGCCCAGAACGCAACTACAACTACCGCTCCGTGAAGCACCTGCCCTTTCCTCCGCAGGTCCCGCCGCGCTCCCGGCGAAACGATCGAATCGATAGTCCACGTGTCGGCCCACGCAGCAGGGCCGGCACGCGGAAAGGGCGCCGGGGGGGAAATGGGTGCATGGGGAGGCTGCGTAACCGTGTCATGCCCAGAGGGGCGAATGGGACATTTTGGAAAGCACACTACGTAATTGAAGCAACGAAAAATGACTGTTGAGGCCCTCACGACCCAATCAAGAGAACGTCTTGGAAGGATGTGCGTCTCGGACTTACTCCGTTCGCCTCTTCATTCTTCCGGCCAGCACCTCATGGAACCGCGCCGGAATCAAAAGATATCCGCTATAAGCGTCAACGGGAAATTAAAAACGAAAACCAGTGCCCATGTTCGCACCCCATTTTACGGCGTGCATTTATCGGTCCTTGGGCGCAGTTCAATACGGCTGTAAACATTCGCGCCGTCTGATATCGGGTGTGGCCCGACCCATTCGGGCATGGACACGGACAGGGCAATGCAAGGGTTCAACCTCTCATTCATGCCCCACTACGAGCCTGTTTAATTCGTTCCATTGCCCATTTACCTATTACGTTTTTGCCTTCCATCAGGGCCTTTACAAACAACTCTGACTAATGGTAATGTTTCCCGCACCCCTAATCCATGGACAAGCTCTAAAGTTCTGGAGCCTGGTCCATTAGGCCGCAGATCTGTAATATATTGTACACTTTGCCTATTTACTGGTAGACGTCCCTGTCAACGATTTTTTGACAAAATGGCCATTCGGCTAATCAAGTAACGCCCATTTTCCTCAGAATTACTGCCAGAATATGTTGCCTGTAATACAAGCCAGAGTATTTGGCTTGTGATTTTATGAGCGAAATGAGAATTCACGCGGAACAGGTAATTCGGAGAGATTATGAATAATAAACGAAGACATAATTAGTGAACATGTTTACATTGAAGGTATCATCGCCTGGTTCCGATGGTTAATCAGTGAGGAGAGAGGATGAGCAAAGAGCGCAGTTTCCAGAAATATCGTTGACAAGGAAGGAAAGGGTGGGTTGGTGTGAGGGGGACGAAGGAAGTAGTAGCGCTGGGGCACGGGAAAGGAAGTCACTGGGGCGTATCGGAATTGAAAGTGAATGGATGCGTATTGATACGCCGCCGGAGCGGTGTATAATGCGGGAAGTTGTTAAGCAAGCGATGAGAACGGATGTAAAAGGGGCGAACGTGGGAAAAGCGAATGAGGGAACGGGGTGGGGCAAATGTTCCATGCTGCGATTCAGAAGTGCTCTAGAAGCTCACTTCTGAACACCGTGACGAAGTATGTTCATTCTCAGAAAACTAAACCTACACATAATCTCTCCGAAACGCCAGACCACCAATAGTAATAAAAGGTTTGCATAAAAAGTCTCGGTGCCAATTGCTCCCTGACGAGTGTGTGAAGTGCTGACTTCAGAACGTAAGTTAAGCGTGCATATGATCGCAGATCGTATATTGGCAATGATAAGACAACTCAAAAGTGCACTCCATTATCACTGAAATATCTGCGCTATACTCTTCCTCTCGAAGGTCTTTGGACGGACGACCAAGAGCAGAGCCGAGTGTCTGCTTGCGAAGGCCTTCTGCGACGTCATTGCGACGATTCCCCAACCCCTTACAGTCCCGACTTGGCACCAGCAGACCATTATTCCTATTCCCAAAAGTGTAATCCTTCCACAAAGCACACCACCATTGGATCCTAAGTGCCGTCATAGAGGCTTGCACGCGTACCCTTAAAGTTGCCCTTATCCGGTAGCCGCCTGCCAGGGAGCCTTCGGATTGCGGGAAAGCCGCTTTGGATAAAGTGTGTCGACGCTCAAGGGGTGCACTTTGAAGAATTTTGGGCCATTGTAGCAATATCTGAAATAAATATATTTTTCCGAAACTTTCCCGGATACTTTTTATTCAAACCATGCAGTGCGATATTGCTGTGGGCTCCTCGCCCTCCATCGGACCCTCAAGACAGTCTCACGGCGTGCCGTGACCCGAGGTCGCCAATGGGCATTCCCCGCCCTTGCCGGGGCACGTGTCAGCGGACGAGGGAAACGTGTACCGGCAACCTTCCGCAATCGTCCGATAGTTGGGTGCCCCAGTCCGACCCCCGGCCAACCGACTAGAGCGGGGAGACAAGGCGGGAGAAGAAGGACCGGAGGGAGAAGGACCGATACGACACGTCATGCGTGCATGCCAATGCCACCCTCTCGGACCCGTGCACCAGTTTGGTGCGTTTGGTACGTTGAACCAAATCTTCACCGAGGAATATTTTCATTAAACCGAGAAAAAATTATCTACGAGAATGAAACCATGCGTCAAATGCCGCAAAAGAAACGTTAGCAGAGTCGGGAAATCGGCGTGAACACCAATTGAAGAAGAGTATCAGAAAGTCTACACCGAAATCCACGTCGGGGGGTATTATATTCTACTAGATAATTCTCATTAACTGTGCGTTATCTGAACCGTCACTCCAACCGCGGCTCTACCTCAACTCAGTCCGTTGGTTGGACGTACAGTAGCGATGGAGCATTTAAAATTCACTCTCCGAGCAGTATAATGGGGACCCAGTGCTACCTAGTAATCTAGAAAGTTCTGGCACACTTGCAATAGCACAGCTTTGGTTTGAATGAACTCCTATCCGGGAGTGCCATTCGGAGTGTGACCATGGTAGATACCCGCGAGAGGGCTCTGCCCACTAGATCACAAAATCACAAAAGCCGTTCAGCGGAGCGTGACGTCGACGCATGGCAAAGACATGGCAGACCACATTTTAGCCAATTGTTTCCCGAAAATAGCACCAAATACTTCCAATCTGAGACGCATCAAACTCTGTGCTGCACCCTGTGGACCCTGTTCGCGACTGCTAATCACATTCTAACTTAAGGTTGCGATTCAAAACGTAATATCTGCTAGGATTCTTCGTTGATCATCTTCAGTCATCAAAGATGGAACTCTCCCCGAGTGTACGACGTCACCTCGACCATGCCCAGTCTTTAAATTTGGCCGCCAAGGAAAAAAATATGATTTGAATAATAAGCACTGGCTTTTAAAGTTCGGCATCATAAAATGCATTACTTGAGCTCTCTAAATATTTCATGAATAGAAAGAATTTGTCCGAGTTCATCCACCCCGTACGGTTTTAATCTCCAGTATGTATTATTTTTTCGTGGATGTTATATCAACAGTATTCGTTGGTAAAATTGAACGCTTCAATGTCGTGGGGACGTCTAAAATCTGGAATTGATATTCCAGATTTTGTAGCTTTCTCAATTAGAATATTAAATCAGATAAAATGACGTTACAACAGTTATCACACATTCAAAAGTCTCTCATCCATAAATCACATGATGACATTCGTAAAATTTTCAACATATCTGCAACTGCTTTTTAGCAAACTTTTGGCTTATCAATACGGACCATGGCATGAACATCGATGGCTCAAAGTTGGACGTCGTTTGTAACCATGTGAAAACTCAAAAGGACGGCAAGAACTTCAGACCCGAACGCGGGGAATGAGGAGCCTTTCAAAAAAAGTGAATCCATGAACTATAGTGTGATCGAGCATCTTCTGCAGATATCTCGACCCAAAAGTAATATTCAATCAATCCCGTTTATCACGTTGCCAAGTTTGGAGGTCGATGAGGGACGGACGTCGTCAACTTCCATTGAAAGCCCTGTGGTGGCAGCACAATAAACAATCCTCAGTGGCAGCTCTTTCCACTGAGTCTTTGGAAGTTTAAGAGATACCTCTCACAAAGTATCGAAATTTTGCCTTAAACTTGGCTTTCGACGAGAGTGTTGCTCTCATCCGAAACTCGACGATCCTCCCGGTGGAAGTGACGTCGCCGCCGACAAATTAAAATCCCTTTGGGAAAATTAAAATACAGCCGGCTTCCAAGAGTGAACCATAAATTTAAAGTGAAAAGTCACGTCCCGGCAAGTTGGGTGATCGGATCCCTCCAGCTGACACGCCAAAAACGTTCTGCGGTTTCTCGAATGCTTCCGGCCTCTGTTGCTGTGGTCAACCCGCCCGATGCTGGAAAATGTCTTGATTTTGTGCGACTGTCTCAGAATCGTTAGACTGTGAGATACTATAGAAGGAAATATTAACCCACACACCCCCAAGGTCTATCTATCCTAATGTTTAAAAGACTAAAATAGTTTATTCTGAAGAACACTCTGGTTACCATTCAAGCCATGCCCCCTCCACTGCTCCAGTCTAAGTAGAGGCGCGGAGGAGATGACTGTGAACAAACTCGGATTGCACGAAGGTCAGGAGGTGACTGCCGCAGTATGAACCCTCATGACAAGACCACCCTCAATCCGCGTACCTCTCTGAAAGTATACAAGCCAGTCTTGAAAGCATATTATTCATGACCCGAGTAGTGACGGAATAATTTCGACGGTGACCGAGGGCATCGTCGAAATCGTGCCCTCGCCACTCGTGCCCTTCCAAACTTCCAACCATGCTCTGAGGCCTCCTGAATAATGACTACGAATTGTCGTTTCGCAGCGCCCGTGGTCTCTGGAGGGAGTTGAGGGGCGGCTGGCTGTGTGTTTACAAACAAACGCTTTTTTTATCGATCCCTACGCTTCGGAAAGTCCGCTCCCTTTCTCCTTTCTTCGAACCCCATTCTCAATTGGCCACAGGCACCCCCCTCCCCACACCTCCAAGGGATCCTGCTGCTGCGTGGGCGGACGCAGCGGGGGTCAGGCAGGGTGAGGGGAGGGGCGGAATGTCGAGCAGTGCCGGCCGCGTCGCCTGGGCCGCCTGCACCCCCCCCAATCACTTGGCGCGTCACCCACGACTCCGCACACTTGCCGGCCCGACACGCGTGGCGACGCGAGCACCCTGCCCGATGCGCGATTCGATGCAAATCTCGAGAAAAACCGCGCCGTCAGTTTAAAACGCGAGGACTTCCGCAAGTTCCCTCGGGCTGTTCAGAATCGGTACACTTCACGCCGGCTCGTGATACAAGTTCATGGACCAGAGGGACGCATATCGCTTTGGAGTCGAATGTGGCACGTGGAAATGGTCCCGTTCAGACGCATTTATTACTCCACGGGGACTTTGATGCAACGCAAAGGATGTTCATTTTGAAACCCAAGTCGTTCGCTTGTCCAATCACTATCGGGAACCCCACGAGGTCCAAGGTTTCCGACCACGCCAGAATCCTCGCCAACACTCCGCGGGAGACCACAGGACATGGGTCGAGGGAAGCATTCATTCATTCAATGAATCCTCGAAATCCACCTCGAACATCGACAGCATTGTCCGCATTTTAAGAGCAGCGTCATGACTAAACATCAACACGCAGACGGAATGCTCCAATTGGCAGAAAAACTCCCACTGATCGTCTGAATTTGGAAGATAACTTAGAGAGGGGCCAGTTTTCTTTTCCAAGGTTTCACGACCCCCCAACAGACCACGACCCCGGAGTCACAGCCCATGCAGGGGTGAAGAGAAGGCACGTCGGTCGTCTTCAATTAGGTCCGAAAACTTTCCGAGTCCTACTAATGCAGATCTCATTGGTCAACATTAGCGAATTTAGAGACGATATTAATTTATAAAACAGTGTCATGGCTTATGTTGGCCTCATTTACGATGATTTTTTCAATTTTTAGTATATTTAATGCAGCAAAATGTTAGACGGTGGGTTGATTCAAATTTTTATCTCGATAGATAAACAGTGGTTGAACCGGAAAGTGATGTGCAAGCAAGGCTTGTATACCAAGTATCGGGAAGAGTTTCAGAAAAATAGATTTATTTCAGATATTGTTACCATGCCCCAAAATTCATCAAAGTATATTCCTTGAGCGTCGACACACGTTAACCAGAGCGGCTTTTCCGCGACTCGAAGGCTCCCTGGCAGGCGGATACCGGATAAGGGTACTCTTAAGGATGCGCGTGCAAGCTTCTATGACGGCAATTAGGGTCCAATAGTGGTGTCCTTTGTGGAAGGATTACCTTTTTGGGAATAGGAATAATAGTCTGCTGGTGCCCAGTCGGGACTGTAAGGGGGTTGGGGAATCATCGCGTTGTCGGTGCAGGAGGTCTATGCAAGCAGGCACACTCGATTCTACTTTTTGTCGTCCGTCCAGAGACCTTCGGGACGACGAGTTTAGCGCAGATCTTCCTCATCGCCAAATTTTCAGTGATTACAATGGTGTGTGCACTCTCATCTTATGTCAAGGCCAAAATACAATCTGCGATCATGCGCACACTTAACCGACTATCTGAATTCTTCACACACACGTTGCACATTTTCGTCGGTTCTTGACGTCGACGGCCGTCCAGCGCGGGGCTCGTTCTCCACACTCTCTCGGCCACATTTGAAGAGCTTGTGCCACTTTAAAACCGCAGTTTGTGAAATTCTTTAATCCTTGAACACTTGACAAAGCATGCCCAGCGTCCCTGCATCCAATTTCCCCGGTCCAACACAAAATTTGATAGCGTAACGCTGTTCAATCTTTCGCTGAATTTTGCGTTTGCACCGAGTCACTGAAACACTATCTCGCCCGCAAGATCGCTCACGGGCGATTACCGCTTGCCGCGTGTCGAAGGTCAGATCCCCCGCCACCGACCCTGCGCGGAGCGGACGCGCTGAGACGCACTCTCACGTCAGGAAAATATTGTTACCAATACTTTTTATACAAATCCTGTTCATCGTTGGATATTCAGAAGCTTTCAAAATGCAATCGTGAGACGCCGAAAGTGAATCGATCCACATCGGCTGGGTGGCCTGGGTGCAATCGAGACGCACTCAACACCCGCGCGTGGTTTGCTGTGGTATATTCAGCCACGTGTTTTCCTTCGATTGGGCTTCCAGAGATATTTCGACTCGAGGCGGCTGGTGAGGGACCTCGATGCCTGAGGAAGACAAGATCAAGGGGAAAATAATGGCAAGTTAATCGGATAGGGTATACGCGTGGACAGAATTAAGTTCTCAAAGACATTCTAGAATGTTGCAGTTCTTCAATTTCAAGTCTCCATACGGTGTTTGGCGAGGTGTAGGCAAAGTACAAGTTCAGTGCCATAAAGTAAGTAAAACGATTTTTCCTGGCGAAGCCAGCGATTGAAGTGGGACAATTTGGGGCCATAAAAATATTGAGAGGTCTTGGGAAAACATCATGTCTTGCGGCAGGGCCGTTACACCCTGCGGATCGCTAATAGACTGAACCCCTATTCGATGGTTGCGTCACAAAATCACCATGCCATTTTCCGTGGGGCGATGATATACGATACATTATGAGTTAAACTCGGGGAATCGGGGTTTGAGACCATGCCCCTGGTTAAGGATGCTTATGGAGATGGAGAAATTTCCCAGGTGATGGTTTGTCCGCTGTCGCAAGATGTCCTGGGAGAGGATGTTGACGATGAGGAATGCCCTGGACGTCCATCAACAACACAGTGTGATGAAAATGTACAAAAAGTGAGACTCATGCTCAATGCTGATTAACCCCCAAGTGCCAGGATGCTAGCTGAAGAGTGCAGCATTCATAAAACCACAGTGAATTGCATTCTTGCAGGAGAATTAGCCATGAGAAGAAAGGTGGGTGCCAAGATGGTCTCCAGGGTGCTGTCGGAAGACTGCTTGTGTGACAATCATGCCTCTGATCTCTTGGACCACGAAGAAAGTGACCCGAATTTTAAAGAATAGATGGTTGCTGGGGATGAGACTCGAGTCTTTGAGTACGACCAAAGTATAACTCTTTCGAGTGCCATTTTGGAGCACTGGATTATGCCAAAGAGGCCGTGACGAGGTGCTTGAACGAGGGTCATGTTCATGCCTCACAGGAAGCATACCACAACTGACGGAGGCAGTGGCATTGGTGTGTAAATACATAAGGGTGCTCTTATGAAGAATTTTAGCGATTTGTACTTTGATCTGCCATAATATTTCCCCCAGATTCATTCTACTTTTATTTTGGGACAGGCTATGTATTTCTGTATACAAACGTATATAATACAATTCCCGCAAACGAGGAATACTTAAAATCCTTGTTTTTTAAAATGTTATAGTATTTAACATTCAATTGAAGAACGCAATGTGTAGGAAACAATGTCAATTTACATATTTTCCCTCGTAAATTGTAATGTGTTACAATGGATTATAATGGAGGTCTTGATAAGACTTTCAGTAATGTTTGCATGCCAAACTTTCACTAATTACCACATTCACACAGGCTGCCTTTACGTATATTCAAAATTGTCCTGGCAATTTCGACCTCAATCTTCGACTCACCTGTCTCATGTTGGCTTCCTTGTATTCATTTATATCACCGAATTTCACTACATACGCCTCTATCAAATAAATCCTCAAAACACTGGCTCCAATATTCACCAACTCATCATTATTCCAAGATCTTCGACCATGAGCACACTTAACCGACGATCCGAATTTAGTACTTCAAGTATTCACGTCAGGAAAAAATTGCTATCGATATGTTTTCGACAGACCTTGTGTGTCTACGCGAAGTCTACTTCGGGAAGTTCAAATTGTGATTGTATTAACTTTTCCTTTGACAACTTGTGTTAAGAGAAAAAGGCCCCCTTAAGTCGCTCTGTTGGACTGTCAATTTACTCCTCGTAGCGGTCTCCTATGGCGATGCAAAGCGAGCTAAATTTACTCTCCGTGTCCCTGATAAACTCATAAGACTCGTGTCCATATGGTAGTTAGAGTCTTGAAGACGTTTTTATAGTTTTTCCTGCCTATATCTGGGTGCAGGGCATTTCCGGATGCGACGATTCTTGGAATCCGGGCCGCTTCCTGAGTCACGGGTGCCGGAGGGGAGAAGACCCCAAGGGGGAGAGGGAAGGTGGGTAATTAGTAGGTCTCGAGAACGTTGTTCCTCGAAATATTCTGGAATCTGCGGTGGTACTTAGATACGCGACCTCCCGTACCAGAGTCTTGGGCGGACCGCCCGCGATTGAAAGTGACTCTGGTGCAGGAAGGGGGAATTCCCTCGCTTGGAGACAACTTAGTTACTACGGTTTAAACTATTCTCTCGATGCAAGGAAGTAAATTATTATCTTTCGCCCTGAATGCTCTAGGTTTAATCTGGTCCTGGGTGGAACATTTAGAACCACGTGGAGTGGCAGGTTAAACCACAGCAATTTGTGTGAATGGTAATTATTTAACTTCCTTCAATCGGAGATATTAGTTCCTACCGAATAGCGTCCTTAAGCTTCAATTGTACTCGAAAAAAATCAAATTAGCGCAAAAGGATTGGCATCGCAGAGATATTCCCGAAATTAAGAATGAACAATATCGGCTGATCAACAAAGGTCTGTCCCAAAAGTAGTGTGACTTATTTATTCCCGCATTGATGGACGAACGGGCGGCAGTTTCTCTGGCTGAGTTCGTGGGAGGCTGGAGGGAAGGCTTCGTCTCAGGAAAGGCCGGAGGCCGATGGCAGTTAGGTGCCAGCCTATGCGGAGTGAGGTTTATTTGTTTGCGAAACCTCTATGACGTAATATCGTTACGCTCTCTCATGAACTGGTTATTGGAACAGCTCTACGCCATAAAATTTTGCGTGAAACTAGACAAAACCGGAAAAACGACCCATGGCATGCTCAAGGCAGCTATGGCGATAACAGCATGGGTAGATCGGGTGTTTTCAAGTGACTTAAGTTGTTTCGGGAGGGTAGAGTACATGTTGAAGACGCCGAACGTTCAGAACGCCCTTAGTCCTCCAAAAGCGATGAAAATGTCGAAAGAGTGAAAGCTATGGGGGACAGTGATCGCAAATTAAGTGTTCTCATGATTTCTGATGAACTTGGCATCTCTAAAAGTGATGTGCATCGACTTGATGCCAAAAAAATGGGAATGTGAATGGAAATGAGAAAGGTGTTTGGCAAGTTGGTGCCGCAAGTGGTCTTGGACGAACAAAAGGAAACTCGCACGCGGATCTGCCGAGAGCTTCTCGACCATGCGTCAGCCACCCTACAGACCTGACGTTGCCCAAACAGACTTCTTCCTCCGCCTCAAATCCGTCCCGAAAGGACGTCACCACGGCGCGGTGTAAGCGTTACAACAGGTCGTGACGCAGGAGCTAAGTATAATTCCGGGCGCAAGCTTCCAGAAGGCGTACGAGACGTGGAAAACCCGCGGGCAGCGGAGTGTGGACGCACAAGGGTATTGCCACTTCGAAGACCTCTGTGTGAATGTATCAATGCCGGCAATTAATCTTTTGGAATCGACTCAGTCCTAAAACTTTTGGGACAGACCTTGCATGACCTTATCTCATGCCCCACGCCACGACCTGGCCGCAATTTTTCGACCACCTCGAGCGCGAATTTCTCTCGTGGCGGAACATGGGGAATAGAACAGCATAATGATTTTACCTTCATTTTTTTCAATGACGCTTCCCCTTCATGTTGTCGGCGACGCCATGCCTCGGACGTATTTTCACGTATTCCTCGGCCGCTCGCTTTCACGTATTGATTATTTGCTTCAGCGGCAATAAACCACGGCCCCCGACCCCCCCCTCCCCCCGCGACACCGCCCCCCGCCTGCCTCCGTGGCGGCGGCTGCGACTCCAAGAATCACGGCCGGCGGGCGGGCGGCGGCATGGGGCGAGACTCGTGCACGAGAGTCACCGTCAATGGCGGAAGGGGAACGAAAGTGAAAATGGCGGACGTGAGGGGGGAGGGGCGGGGAACAAAGACTCCGAGGGGACGGCGTTGCCACGACTACGCAGCGAAGCAAGTCCGTCGAGTCACCACTAATGACGTGGACATTTACGCTTTCATTTACGCTAGGAGGCTTCCAGCCGAGGTTCAGTTGGCTAGACAGTTTTTTTCATGAACGAAGAGACTAAAAGCCCCGCACTTACGAACTTGACACCCGTCGCACTAGAGTAAGCCATTTCAATTCAAATCCACATCTCCCCTGCCGCCCCATCGAACGCCCTCCCTCCCCACGTCTTCCCCCTCCCGAACTCGCCTTCCCATCGCGCCACCCTTACACATCCTCCCAAATTCCGTTGCCCCTTCTTCATTTTTTTCCTTTCCGTCAATTTGAACTTTTCCACCCTCCTCCGCGGCCACGTTTCCAATGCCTTCCTTCTGCACTTTCCCTCTCTCCCCAAATGCCAAGTTTCCGATCCGTTCAAACTGCGGTACATATCAAAGTTTTCAAAAATCATACTTTTTCGCAGATAAGCCTTGCCATCAACTCCCTCTTCGTAAAATCTTCTTCAGCTTACGCAATTCTCCCTCGTGGTGTCCTCAGACACTGTTCTGGCTACTATTCGAAAGGGCAACAATTGAAAAGATATCGAAAAAGTCATTCTGGTGTCTTTACAACAAAAATTTCATTTTCACAAAATATTTAACTAAACAAGGGAACGGCTGATGTTTCGGGGCAAAATTGACCCTCATCCCTTCTCATACCCACCCGATATTCGGCCGAATCGATTGTCAAAATATGTCTTGGGCAATACCCGAACGAGATTTAAAGAAGGTGATAGTGGAATGAAGGGCCTAAAATAATTCCAGCAGATGGCCGTACCTACCGTAATAACGACTTTTTGAAGGCCATTTTATTTCTGAAAGAAATTCTTTAATATATGTATTCTTGACATAGGACAAGTGAAGAAAGGCGTAAAACAGAGAGGGTGCCAAGGATTGAGGGAATTGGCATTAAATAGAGTAGAATGGAGGGAGGGCTGCAGTTAACCAATCCTAGGATTGAAATATTGGTGATAATGTATACTTGCCTAAAAGTATAGCACTCGCAATTAAAAGTGGTATATTTTATAAATTTACAACAAATATGCGATAATTTATTAACTATTACAAATTGAAAAGGGAAAATCATTCTGCAGTTGAAGAGAAAGCTTACGTGAGGAAGATAACTCCAAAAATAAGGGAGACCATGTTATATTGCAACACCCACTTTTTTAACTATTCATACCTAATAGGAAACTTTTTGTAAAATCTACGTTATAAACCAATTAAAGTTTAAAATTATTTTACAACTCTGGCTTCAGTCTAATTCATTTTATACGATTATGAATTGACGGTAAACCAAAAAATGGCATAAACTAACAGAAAATTCATGCTGAAACTTAGAAAGTGAATAAAAAGGCGACATTTTACACAATCGGGAGTTGTTCGCAGTGCCCACGTTAAGTAATAATTATAGCTGCTATATATCACCGGAATTCCGCTTATGCGTTGAGAATCGAAAATCTCGAAAAATAAGAGGAAAGCGATTTGAAAGTTTTAAATGTACCGCAACGTTTCTCCAGCAGTGTTGTGGGCGATGACGCAATGTCCTTGAGGCCACGGGGCCCGACCAAATTCCATAAAACAGCAATGGAGGAATCCCGGATTTGAGTCATAGGACACTACCACAACTGTGCCATTTGCAAATTTTAGTAATATTCCACCAAATAATCCTGAAAAAACGATAAACAATGTGTTGTTAAGGTTCTTAAAATACCGAATACGAACCGGAAAAGGACGTCCGTGATCTGATTCGATTTTGAGGTGAATTCCCCGAAATTCCCCTAATTTTGAGCAGAACCTATGTGGCTTAATGCAGAGTCGAAGATGCAACCACAATTGGTAGTCATCTCGGGTCTCGCACATAATCGGGCACTTGGGGCATCGTGGAGATTTACACATTCCCTTGGATCTTTATGTCTATCTGCGCAAATAATTGCCCGCAAGCCCCCAAAGGGTGCATTTAAACCCAGCGAGAACAATGCTATTTAGATAGGTACATTTAAAATTCATGCTGGATATCAACAAAATACACACACTACCAATACTAACACCCTTTGCGCCATAATTTGTATATCATCATATGTATTTCGATCTCAAATGGTACGAGGAAAAATGAGATTTGAAATCTATTCGTTCCTCAATATATCTCCCTGATTTTACGATAGCGATCTGATCCACCGTAGTAGGTGGGGATCCGTAATATGTCTTAAAATCCTCGGATAATTGACCTGTCTCAAATTTACGCTGTAAATTTAACCTATATTTGAGCCTACGGTCAACTAGTGGGGCTCCCATCCTAATTCTTTCAATAGTGTCGTGACACTGCTACCTTGACCATTTCACAACTTGTCGCAAACCTAGCTGCTCTTCGTTGGACTCGATCTAGTTCCAAAATTAAGCCTACTTCATGAGCATTCCATACACATGCAGCATACTCAAGGCGGGGCCTAACTGACGGGAAATAACAAAGCTCCTTAACTCTCTCATTACAATTCCCAAGAATCATTTTTATTTGATTTTTGCATTTCCTATTCCGCGAATTTCACTATAGTATTTTCCCCAGGGTATTTCACTAGTTATTGTAAAACTCAAATATTTTATTTATTCTACATTTGTTATGTCAGGTTCCTGCAGCCTGTAAATATTTTCAAGCAGCGCTCCGAATCCGCGACAACAAGGGTTGAGGGTATTAATTAAATAACAAGAGCGGTCTTCGGTACGGGTATGTTTATGTGCGTAACAGAAGGTTTGACAGTATGGCGGTACACAGCTCATGAGACAATGCCGCGAGAGAGTAGGAAGTGAAGGGAAGACTTGGGTAGGTACTTACAGGAGGACAAGAGGATTGACCGGGCTGAAGGGTGACCAGAGGCGTCGTCGGCGTCGAGTCGTCGGAAGGAACCGGCCGGGGGATGGGATGTAGACCGGTAACTCGAGCGAGCTGGTCTGAAGGTATCGGTGAGGAAGGGACCGAACCCTTACGTAGCGAGGCTGGTCCGGGGAAGCGGGGATAGGGAGCGGGCGTGGACCGAATTCCGAGCGGAGCACGGCTGGTCCGAGGTTATGGGCGATCAGGATCACACTCGCGGGCCACCCGTCTGCCGAGGATGGTCACCCTTTTATCGGAGCTCAGGGTACAAAGGGTAGTCTCTCTTGTGACGCACGGCAGGGCCGGGGGAATCACTCGTGACTCCGCTCCTGACTCACAACGTTCTCCCGGTATCAGTCCCCGGACTGATTAGCCGGTGGTCGCGGCGGTGGTTTCCAAGAGTTTGATTGTGCTGACGCATAACCCTTGCAACACCACCCTCGCGGTAAAAGAAAAAGGCTCCGCGGGGTTTAGAATCCTAACTCAGCTTGTCACAAGAGAAAACTCCCAAATAGTACCCTGTCTCAGCGACAGCTCATGAGAACACATAAAATACATATACAACACCTTATACCGGAAAAATGACAGGAATATATATACACATGTGTTAACCCTCGAGTATGAACAATACCTCCACCACTAGCTATATATGACATATAGAAAAAAACAGATATATATCTACGTATATAATTTTAGTAGTCTGTCTGTCTCTGACACACATAAGTTTTTTTTTTAATCACTATCCCAGAGATTATCATCATTCTGGCATTCCTTATCCACAGTTTTACACATTTTACGCATCAGGGAGTTGGGGAAATAAAGGCTCGTTCCTTGAAATATTGTATATTTGGAGTGTTGGCGTTACAGTGGCCGGGAGGCGCTCAAGTCTGTCTGTAGGGCTGGCTTCACTATTGTCTTCTTTCTTATGGCAGAATCCCCAGAGACGTGGAATCACTACACAACACAACACAATGATTGCACTCGCTACAGTCACTCCAGAATAATTAATAAATTGAATGTTAGAGCTTAAGGGTGATAACATTTTCACATTTCTTGCCATATCGGTTAGGGAAATGGTCGTAACATTGTGCGTATTTAGTTTTTCTACTGAGGTGAATGCTTCGGCCAAACCATCTGCCGCCTTTAGAGCAACAGGCTCACTACTTCTTAAGTCGATATTAATATCCGGCAGAGGTTCTACGGACACATCCCGGTCAAAAGAAAAACTAGTTTCGTACACAACGGACGTGGCTCCCAGAAAAACATGATCAGTGCTAGCTGAACACCCTGGAGGCAAGGTGAGGCTTCCTTGACCGAAGATAGTTATTCGCGAAATTTTCATTGTGCAAGCATTAACCAATGTAATATTTTTACTGACACTGTAATGCCAGATCCCCGGATACTGACTTTTCAAGAAAACTGCGTAATTAGATTGAGTAAGGAGGATCTCGCAATTCTCCCTTATTAGCTTACTTTGATTCCGAAATACCGCAATATTGCACGAGCTGGATAAACTGGTGTGAATAGGATAGGAATATGGACAGATATCTATGCCATTCCGGAAACAATTTCGCCAGTACTCATCTGGGAGCAATACGTATTCCTTGTCATTTGCAGAGACCCCGAGGTAAGTCGAGTCGGGTCAAAGGATGACCGCTCGCTTATGGTTCGAGTCAACCGAAGGGAAGGCGTGCGCCTTATACACCTGGAAAACCGATCCTCGCCGATATAACGGAAATGCCACCAATAATGTGAGGCTCTTCCCTTGTCTTACGATGCGTGCGTGGGCGGATTTGTAGACCGAGAGAAGGTCGCTCCCGTACTGGGCGAATTCCGTATCTGGCCGCAGCTTAGAGCGAGCATTTCTAATGATCTCTCTGAGTTGGTCAAGGGGTAGGGTGGAAGGAGTCAGTTTATTAAGCTCGGCCAACATTACTGTATTGCGTATGTAATTGAGATCGCTTAAGAGCCCCGATATGTGACGCGAAATAGCCGAAAAAACTAGATGAAGGATATGAAATAAATTATCTTGATAGCGTCTCTCGGAGAGAGAGTGGGTAACCGAAGCGCTTGTTGTGTAAATTTTATTTTGCAGAAGGCGTAGGATTTTCTCAGTTTGGGAAAGCATTTCATCGTGCCTCTTTAGGGTGCTACTTACATTTTCCAAAAAGGTGAATCTAGCATTGTTTAAATTTTGGGTGTTTTCTGCGACTCGAGATATTTGTTTCTGGAGCTCAACTATTTGATCGTCCGTGGCCGTTCCCGCTAAATAGTGCAGACCATATCCCAACAGATTTAGCATGCCTCTTGTCGCTTTTTTGGAATCCCTATTGGTAGTAAGAGTGTGATAACCGAGTTGAAGCATTCGCTAAGCCAGTGGTCGGACGGGGATCCGGGAGTACCGGATCGGAATCAAATTTCCGCAGCAGCCTTGGGTCAATATTCCGCCCCGGGGTTGGCGGCCGCTCCATCTCCTCGGAGTCGATTTCTCTTGTGTAGATATATGCCTCTTGGCTCCCTCTGCATGGCACTGGTTGAGGTGCACTCCGGAATGTCCCCAGGTCTATCTCGCAGCCCGGAGTGGGTGGTCGTTCGGGAGTCTTGGGGACGTCCCAGTCGAACTTGGAAGTCGGGATAGACGGCCGCTCGGATAGCATTGTGGTCTGGTGACGGTTCAAGTTGCCAGGAGTGGTAAACTGTAGCGGCTCCAGGGACGGTGACTGGTGGTGTGGGTGCCGTCCTCTTGCTGCCATTCTGGAATATTCTTTGGCTATGGTACTCTTCCGGGAAGGGCCCGTAGGTTATAATCATGGGTTTTGGGGATAGGTGGGGGCGGGCTTGCGTTGGAAGGGTTAGAGGGTGGTGTTTCCAGTGAAGGCTCCGTTGGTGTCGTTTTTTCGGCCGGGTTGGGTGAACCTCCGGCATCGTTGTTTAGAAGCACTGGGGGTAAGGGGAACTGCTCTTCGCCGACGAAAAAGTCTGGCGGGAAATTAGGTTCGGGGTCGGGTGGCAAGGGTAGTAGGTTCCTGAGATGAGCTGTGACCAGGCGGCTATTTTGGGTATTCTGAAGGTCGAAGGTAACCGGACTTCTAATTTTGATTACTTTATAGGGTCCTATCCAGCGGGACACTAGTTTCCGCGCCTGACCTTGTCGGAGATTCATGTTACGCAGGAGGACTAATTGCCCGGTGGCAATGGTAGGAAGTGTTAAGCCTCGATTGTATTTCATGTGTTCCCTTCTTGTATTCTCTCTGTTAAATTCAGCCGCCTGTGCGTGCGCTAATTGCAATCTATGTTGAATAACATTCTCATAAGGAGGATCTTCGGCATATGATTTTTTAACAGGCGTTAAAATCGAGTCCCATGGCATCTCTAATTCTCGCCCGTGCATGAGGTATGCGGGAGTGAATCCCGTGATTCTATGCTTGCTGTTTCGGTACACAAATAAAGCAAAGCCAAGCTGCTCGTCCCAATCTGAATGGTCCTGTGACACATAATACGAGATAACATTAGCAAATGATTGATGGGCACGTTCCAGGCGTCCGTTGGCCCCAGGATTATGAGGAGAGGTGAAAATAGATTTGATTTGAAGTTTTTTGCATATGTTTTTCATGAGTTCAGATGTAAAGTTAGCTCCCCTGTCCGTTAATATTTGTTTAGGCACTCCATGTCGGCAAATAAACTTTTCTACAAAAATTTCCGCGATCGTCTGAGCCGACTGATTGGGTATCGCGAAAGCTTCAGGGTATCGCGTAAAGAAATCTTGACAAGTTAGAATGTATCTGTTGCCTCGAGCTGACGTAGTTAGAGGCCCCACTATGTCCAAGGCAACCTTCTCTAATGGGTAAGAGGCTTCCGTGACTGGTTGAATGGGGATTTTTTGCGGTTGCATCTTTCGTTTTTTACATGCCAGACATTGCTTTATATACTTTACTATATCCGTATAACATCCATCCCAATTGAAGTATCGCCGCACGATTTCTAAGGTTTTATCGATTCCGAGGTGCCCGCCGAGCGGATTGTCGTGGCATTGTTTTAAAATGTAAGCTCGCATGCTCCTGGGGGCACAAATAGTAAATCGGGTTCCCGGTTCCTCCGTGTGAACTTTGTAAAGAACGTCATTCTCATCATAAAACAAATTCGGATAGTGCTTCCTCGCCTGCTCGTGCAAGAGTTTCAGATCTGGGCAAATTAATTGTTCCCTTGAAATTTTATCCTTATCCCACGCGGGTTGATGGGATTCTCCCAACGTATTTACTGTACTGTTACTAGGCGTTAACCTAGACAGGGCATCTACATGGGTTATGCTCTTGCCTGGCTTGTGGATAATTTCAAACGCGTACTCACTCAGTTCCATTATCCATCTTGCCATTCTCGGCTTCGGTTCTGAGAGAGTTAACAGCCATTTTAGAGGCTTATGATCGGTGTGAAGGATGAATTGTCTCCCTAGCAAATAAATGCGAAACTTCTTCACCATCTCTACTACGGCTAAACATTCAAGTTCTGTGGCAGAATAAGATTTTTCGGCTTTATGCAACTGTCTACTTGCACATGCAATAGGATGTTCGCCATCCTCAAAAATTTGGGAGAGTATCCCACCGATGGCTTGTTGGGAAGCGTCCGTCGCAAGGAGGAAAGGTTTGGAAAATTCGGGAAATTTAAGAATAGGTTGGGTCGTAAGACACAACCTCAAGTGTTCGAATGCGTGTTGTTGATCCTCACCCCAGAAAAACACTGCATCTTTTTTCAATAATGGAGTGAGAGCACTGGACTTTTTTGCGAAATTTGGAATGAATTTCCTGTAATATCCGACTAATCCTAGAAAGGATTGTAATTCTGGCACGCTCGTTGGGGGCGAAAAATGCTTTATGACTCCTACTTTGTCTTCATCGGGCTGTAATCCATCTGCGGTAATTAAATGGCCCAAAAATTTGACTTTTTCTTGAAAGAATTGGCATTTCTGGGGTTTGAGTCTTAGGTTTGCTGTCCTTAGCCGACGAAATACTTCCCGAAGACCTGCCACATGTCCTTCAGGAGTGGAATCGTAACGGAGGATATCATCTAGATAGCATACGCAACCACGGTATATCAATCCGTCTAGAATTGTGGTCATTAACCGCATGAAAGTAGACGGAGCGTTCGTCAACCCAAAGCTCATTCTATTACATTCAAAATGTCCATCTGGTGTGCTAAAGGCTGTGTATTCCTTGCTCTTGTCGTCTACCTCGACCTGCCAATAGCCGCTGCAAAGATCCATGGTAGAAAAATATTTCGCGCCCCCTAGCTGGTCAAACGTTTCTTCTATATTTGGCATCGGAAATACTTCCTTTTTTGTGACATTGTTCAATGCGCGGTAATCTATACACGGGCGGTATTGTGTCGGGATTCCGTCTCTACCCTTTTTTTTAACCAAAATAATTGGTGCCGACCAGGGGCTCGTCGAAGGTGATATCACTCCTTGCTGTAACATGTCTTTAATTGCATTGTCTAATACGGATCTCTGTGAATGAGGGACACGATATGGTCGCTTATTGATTGGCGTGGAAAGGCCTATGTCTATGGTGTGTTTTACTACGCTGGTGCAGCCCAGGGGAACGCCGCCGTGCACAAAAATATCTCTGAATTCTTCTAATAGGTCACGTAACGGCTCTCGGGCGTCTTCTGGTACGTTATTTAGGCTGAATTGAACCATGAATTCCCCTTTTTCTCTATCGTTCGGCCATATTTCTGCCTCCTCTGCGACAATTATTTCGTTCACGTAGGAGGCCTTTTCTACGTGCACCCCGGCTGTCGAAAATTCCAAACCCTTCGGAAAGATTTTCTCGCTTTTGTGCATGTTACCCAGTAATATCGGAAGTGTTCCATCGTCCATTACTTTTGCCACTACCGGAATTACGATTACGTCTGTTATGTCCGGTACTTGAAAATTATCTAAGAAAACCTCCTTTCCGGCTAAATTAGTATTCCTTGCTGTTGTTAGAACGTATGATAACGGAGGAATCTTTAATTTTTCCTCTATACGGACCACTTCTGATCCCCTTTCCTCTTGGGTCAAAAAGTAAACAGGCTCCACAATTAGTGGTACTGTGCAGTCTTTGTCTATCTCCTCATCGCTCGTTCTCCCAAAGCTAATCTCCCTTGAACCAAAATCGGGCCTCGAGTTATTTTTATCATTGAAAGAGACTACGGTCTGCCCCAAGTCATCGTCATTGCCCAAAAATTCAAAACGTTTCGCAACTGACGGCACGGCCCAATCATCGCCTGTCTCTCTCTCGTCGCATTTTCCCTCTAAGCGAGTCTCCTCTGAACCGAATACGGACTTAGAATGTTTTTCTGTGGGAAGAGAGGCTACGGTCTGCCCCAAGTCATCGTCATTGCCCAAAAATTCAAAACGTTTCGCAACTGACGGCACGACCCAATCATCGCCTGTCTCTCTCTCGTCGCATTTTCCCTCTAAGCGAGTCTCCTCTGAACCGAATACGGACTTAGAATGTTTTTCTGTGGGAAGAGAGGCTACGGTCTGCCCCAAGTCATCGTCATTGCCCAAAAATTCAAAACGTTTCGCAACTGACGGCACGGCCCAATCATCGCCTGTCTCTCTCTCGTCGCATTTTCCCTCTAAGCGAGTCTCCTCTGAACCGAATACGGACTTAGAATGTTTTTCTGTAGGAAGAGAGACTACGGTCTGCCCCAAGTCATCGTCATTGCCCAAAAATTCAAAACGTTTCGCAACTGACGGCACGGCCCAATCATCGCCTGTCTCTCTCTCGTCGCATTTTCCCTCTACTCTTCTTGAGGTGTGAGATTCTCCTGAAGAATATGTTGATCTCGTATTTAACTGGTCATTTCCAGGCTCATTGTCACCAAAGGAGATAAGATCTACGTCGGCTGCCGCGGAAGGTCTGGATTCTAATTTTACTTCGTGGTTTTCATTCACCTTCATGGTCTCGTGCGTTAAGGATATGCTACTACCATATTTTTTCATAAAATCTAGCCCGATGATTCCCTCGTACGGAGTTACTCCGAGATCTGCTATTAATGTGTCGTGAGGGTACTGGATTCTGTCCATAACAAATTTTACGCAACTTTGGCCGATTATTGATAGTGCGTGACCGGAAGCACTCCTTACTGGGCGATCGTAGGGTGATATTTCCAACTCGCCAAACGGGAATACCTTCTGATGAATTATTGTGACGGCAGCACCGGTATCCACGAGGAACCAATAGCTTTTGCCCAGTACCTCCACTCGAACCATGATCCCGCTCGCGGGAGAAATGGCCAAAATTACTTCGTCCCCGACCCCTGGGTCGGGGCCGATCCATTTCCCTGACTGGAATTATTGGATTTAGTAGGGCATTCTAGAGGGCGGTGACCCGATTGCTTGCAAAGACCGCAACATAACAGAGGACAATTCCTGGAGGGATGGCCAGTTTCTCCACAGTTGAAGCAATTTCTTTGGTTTGATCTACAATAACGAGCTATGTGGCCCACTCGTCCACAGGAGTAACATTTTCTGTCCGCGTTTGTGACATCGCTACCGCGAGACCATCCTGTGCTGGGAGCGGTGATGGGAGCAGGAGGGTTGCTGGTAGCGGAGCACCGTAGGGAATTGATTTGGTTGGGGCAAGAACAACGACTCGGTTCCCTAAATTCTGTCTGAGATGAATTTTTAATTGTCATCGAAGAGAACCATGGCGGCGCTGCATTATCTTGCGGAATTTGGAGAGAATTGATCATAGATTTACTGGCATAATTCCTAACGTTAGATTCCTCACTTAGTGCAAATTCTTCTGCTTCCAAGATACACTTAGGATTTCGTACCAACACAAAACGTCCTATTTCTTCCCGTAATCCCAGCAAAAATTGCGACAAAAGCCGATTTTCTATCATTGCTCGTGTTCCTTCCAAATTAGGATCCTTGAGTGTTCCCTGCAATTGGCGAGCTATTTTCCTAAGCCTTGTGGCATAGGCCGACACGCCCTCGAGAGGCTGCTGCACGCAGTTGGTGAATGTACGCTCCAATAACAGAGGTGATACCCGAGACGAAAACCTTCGCGTAAGATAAGTTGAGAAATTTTCGAAATTATCAAGGACATGGGGATTGGCGGCAACAAAATCTGCGGCAGATCCATTGAGACGCAAACGAGCGATGCAAAGTGTCTGAGATTCACTCCACGAACAAAGATGACTAGTGAGTTTTACGCATTCTAAAAATTTTTCCACGGAAACATCGTCTTCTCCGCTAAAACAAGGCACGAAGTAAACGTGCGCACCTAAGGCTGGCGGGTGAGGAGTGACTCTTGCCTCGTTACAAGAGCCATTTGCGGATGGAGTTATTGTATTAACGCAAGGGTCCATTTCGATTAAAGCTTGATTTACTCGGGGGGACGCTTCCACAGGAGACATAGACGGGAATGGGGGAAAACAGCTCAACCAGGCCATGGCAAGAAATTATATAACGTATAGCACAAAATAAATAATAAAGAGATAACCAATCAAGGCTTCACACAATAGGTTAAGGCAAGATATGAATACTTTGAACAAGTGCTATTGACCGCTCTCGATTAAAGGATTTAATGGCTGTTCAAATGAAAAGGTTTCGGAGCTAAACTTACACCGTCAACCCCACACCTGACACCAGTTGATGTCGCAGCGCTCCGAATCCGCGACAACAAGGGTTGAGGGTATTAATTAAATAACAAGAGCGGTCTTCGGTACGGGTATGTTTATGTGCGTAACAGAAGGTTTGACAGTATGGCGGTACACAGCTCATGAGACAATGCCGCGAGAGAGTAGGAAGTGAAGGGAAGACTTGGGTAGGTACTTACAGGAGGACAAGAGGATTGACCGGGCTGAAGGGTGACCAGAGGCGTCGTCGGCGTCGAGTCGTCGGAAGGAACCGGCCGGGGGATGGGATGTAGACCGGTAACTCGAGCGAGCTGGTCTGAAGGTATCGGTGAGGAAGGGACCGAACCCTTACGTAGCGAGGCTGGTCCGGGGAAGCGGGGATAGGGAGCGGGCGTGGACCGAATTCCGAGCGGAGCACGGCTGGTCCGAGGTTATGGGCGATCAGGATCACACTCGCGGGCCACCCGTCTGCCGAGGATGGTCACCCTTTTATCGGAGCTCAGGGTACAAAGGGTAGTCTCTCTTGTGACGCACGGCAGGGCCGGGGGAATCACTCGTGACTCCGCTCCTGACTCACAACGTTCTCCCGGTATCAGTCCCCGGACTGATTAGCCGGTGGTCGCGGCGGTGGTTTCCAAGAGTTTGATTGTGCTGACGCATAACCCTTGCAACATAATCTTACTTCCCTCCCCGGACTACCACCTGGACGAGGTGGAAGGGCTTGTGCGTTCCGATGACCCCTAGAGCTGTGCTGGCGGGAGTAATAATAATTGATCCTGGTAGGATCACCCATGCCAGATAGGTTGAAGGTTAGGAGCCAGACGAAAGGTAGTCCACGCAGCGTCTGTTCCTCAGTGAGGCGGCTGCAATGGCGTCTGACCCCAGTGGGGCGGCCAGTAAGTGATGGTGTCACGTTAAAAACACTATCGCGGAAGGCAACGGGAAACCACCTCAATTATCATTCCCAAGATTAAAATGATGGAAAATACAGAGATTTTGAGTCCTGGCAACTACGGGGCTCGACCCAATCGGCTATGTGTCGTGGAAAACCAGCGGCAGCAGGACAGAAGACGCAGGAGAAGGAGACCAAATTAGTTTGGATAGGAGCGTGGAATGTTAGGACAATAATGAGGACAGGGAACTTGGAGAATATTAAGCGAATGATGGAAAGGGGCAAAATAGATATTTTAGGTCTCTGCGAGGTGAGATGGAAGGATAGCGGGGATTACTGGAGTGATCAGTATAGAATAATATACAGCGGCGGGGACGAGAGCCAACGAGGGGTTGCATTGTATTAAATGATGAGGTAGGAGGAAGCGTAGTCAACATAGAGCAGGTGACGGATAGATTATTACTAGTAGAGATAAAAGCAGAACCGACGAACTTGGTTCATGTATACATGCCACCGAGCAACCATAAGGAAGAAGATGGCGATAGGATGTAATATCGGTTAGAGGACATAATCGCGTGTGTTCCTGCAGGGAAACATTTGATAGTGATGGAGGATTGGAATGCGACGATAGGCGAAGGAAGAGATGGTGATGAGGTGGGGGCTACGGTTTAGACACGAGGAATGACCGCGGGAAGAAAGCAGTTGAGTTCTGCAGGAGACAGGGGTTAGTCATCACCAACAATTGGTTTAGACACCACAAAAGACACAGGTATACATGGAAAATGCCAGGTGACTCTGAAAGGTATCCGCTAGATTATATTGTGGTTAGACACGGGTTTATGAACAGTGTGATAAATTCGTACAGCTTCCCTAGAGCGGATGCGGACTCAGACCACAATTTAGTTGTTATGAAATGTAGCGTCCGTTTCAAAAAGAAATGGCATGGGCGGCGAGTTAGAAAATGGAATGTAGAAGCATTAAATGGTTTGAAAAGGAAGGAGTACCAACAGGCTGTAGAGGATATCATGGAGGGTGGTAAAGAGCTAAGTACTATCGAAGAAAAATGGGAAAGGATTAAGAAAGCCGCAAAAGACACTATTGGAACCGTTAACGCTAAAAGGACTAAGAAACCATGGATCACGGATGAGATGATTACAAAGATGGATGAGGGGAGAAAATGGAAGAATGTAAGCGCAGATGTGGCAAGGTGTAGTACAAAGAGTTAAACAATAAATTGAGGCGGGCAACAAATAAAGCAAAAGAAGCATGATGGAAGACGCAGTGCGAAGATATTGTAAGTCTACAGAAGAAGGGTGAAATCGGTGTTCTGTACAGCAAAGTTAAATCTTTATCGGGAACTAAAAAGGGAATATCTATGCTAACAGTTTGTGATAAGGCGGGTAAGATAATAGTTTATCAGAAAACAATCCAAGAGAGATGGGAGGAATACATAGAGGAACTGAATGTTTAATGAACTTAGGCCAAAAAGTTTAGACATTGAGTGAGAAAATGATTTTGAGGAAGATAGCTTAGGTCCAGGCATACTCGGCGATGAGATAGAAAGGGCATTAAGGGAGATGAAACTAAATAAGGCCGTGGGGGTGGATAACACTCCCACGGAAATATTGAAATGGTCAGGAAAATGTGGGAGGAAGAGGCTATATGGGCTGATTCGTAGTATTTATGAGGAAGGAATCTGGCCGGAAGACTTTGTGAGATCAGTTTTAGTTCCTATTCCGAAAAAGGTAAAGGCTACATCACGTGTGGGCTACAGGACGATAAGTTTGATATCCCACGCAGCTAAAGTTGTTCTCAGGATCATAAACAAAAGGATAGAGCATACGCGCATAACCGTTTAAACCCACCGTTTAAACCCACCGTTAGTAGATATGTTTAAATAAGTGGCCGGAACATCGGAAAAGATAAGTGAACTGCTAAGAGAGCATAATGTAACTACTAGATTCTCCACGACGATATTCACGAAAGCAGGACCTAATTCTTCTCTAATAGTAAGATAGGAAGCGTTTGGTGCATCATTGACGCCACGTCGCGCAAATTTGGCGTTTACTGCCCTCTGGTCACTAATTCCTTCTATGGTTTATAGAGTAAAGACTTTTTTGGGAACATTCGTTTCCAACAAATGAAGAATATTTTCAGCCCAGGTCAGTGAAGCGACAAGATCCACAAGCAAGTTGAACGTAAAGGAGTGTAACAGCGACTCGCCTGTTTGCCTTTACCACCCCTTTTAAAACTATGAGTCGTCCAATAAATAGACGGGACATTGAAATATCCACCGATTACGCATAATACTGCGATCATTGTGTTGGGATAAGGAACTTTTGATTTGCTACTCTATTTCTAGTCTAGAATTATATATGTCGACTGGCGGTCTGTAAAATGCATTTAAATAGATTCTTTTGGAATGCGGGCATTAAATTGAGCACCAAACGCTTTCCAAACCATTACCTGGAATTACTTCAGCCCTGCTGACGTAAAACGTTTAAACTACAATAAAGACACGACCCCCGATTCTATTTGTTCGGTCATTTCTGTGAAAAGGAAAGGATTTTGGGAAAACTTCACCATCGGCCACATACTTGGATAACATAAGCTTAGATAAAGATTTCTGTACCAATATTTATATCTGCGCCTGTGCTTTGAATAAGATGATGGTATTCTGCGAATTTGCTTTTTTTAAACTTCGGAAATTAACTACCAATACAGATAACGTTCCTTTAACATTAAGGATTTTTGAATTATTGACGAGGATCGTCTTCTAATTGATATTGAGTCCCTCATATAGAATTTTTTGCCCGATGCTATCTGATTGGTGTTCAATGAACTATTGCTAGCACTGACCCTCAATTCATTTAAAGCTACATAATTTGGCAAAGAAGACTTTAGAGACCCACTAATTGTCCTGCACACTGACTTACACTTTAATCTAAAAGTGCCCTGCAGGGCTCGAATATCCTGCCCGCTTCACACCTAGCGACCTCCGACGTGTGATGAACACCAGAACTGTTGAGGGGGTTCCCAAACGATTGGATCGCCGGCTGAAGGTCGGACGCCCCGACGTCCCTGCAGAAAGTACGCAACCTACGATTGATGCCTTCCACTCGGCTCCAAACCAGAGGGCCACGATTAATCCTCGGGACTAGGCTTCAGATGGAGAGCGGCACGCCAACCCCATCGACGCCGCTTCATTTCCGAGTTCATTTCCCTGAAGGAATTCAGAATCTCTTAAGATCCACGGTCGACGGCATCGCTGACGCCAACATGAGCCACGACCACCAGCCGCCGTTCCAACCGCCGCCGTCACCTGGGAAACTCCGCAATTGATAGCCCTGTGGTATCTGCACCCTACCTCCGCCCCTGTGAGAGCACCACCCAGAAGGAACCGTCAGAGTGGGAAGGGTGGGATTTTAGTGATAGGCAGCAGTAACGTCAGACGTGTGATATTCCCATTACGAGAGAGGGTAGACATAGAGGGTGTGAGCCCAACGGCATGGTGCATTCCTAGTGGCGCCGTATCGAAATTACCAGAGGATCTAGGCTGGGAATCACTCTCGGAGCGAAGGATGCATTACAGATTGAGGATCTCTTGCACGTGAATTGGAAGAATGCCTCCTTAACAATGATGTTGAAAATGTATTATTACCCCCATCATACTCCGGTAGGAGAATCATACCAATGAAATGAGAGAGGTTAAGTGTACAGCAGACAGATTTAAGACATCTTTTTTCCCACGAACGATAAGGGATCAGAATGAAATAGCTTCTGTCCGACCACGCTAGGAGGAAAAAGTGTTTTCGGTGAAGGATAGTGTGCTGTGAAATCACCCCCTGCCACACACCCTCGTGGTGGCTCGTAGGTTATTAAATAATTAAATTAAAGAAATAAAATGGTAAAAACACTCCAATTGGGTTCGTTAAACTTCATATTCCGGGATAATGATGCTACACTTAATTTTTACGTCACAAAAATGATACTTTATAGCGTCTTAAGCCTTTCTCTACGCACTCACATTTCTTTCTCGTTACTATGGGAAGAGTCAACCCCAGCCGCACTCTCATAAATGGGCAAAGGATGGGTGAGGACAATTAGAGAGGATATATTCAATAAATAAATAACTCAAATTAAAAATAAAAAAATAAATAAAAAAGGCAACCGGTTAGAACCTAAAGATGTTCTGGCTAAGGTTTACTAGATGGCATTGACCCTCGCCCTTGTCAAACACTCAGCAGTCAGGGGCTTACGGGAGGATTGTCTCTGCGCCAGCGGCCCGCCGATCACACGTAATAAAATGAAATAAATACAAATTAATCGCGTACTCTCTAGCTTGGAAGTACGAAATAGCATTGATTCTTGCTAGTCTCAAGCACTCACACTCAATCAAGGCTTGCGAAAGACTTCTCTCTGCGCCAGGGGCACGCCAATCACACGTAATATAATAATAATAAAAAAAAGCAAATTAATCACGTACTCTCTAGCTTGGAAGTACGAAATAGCATTGACCCTTGCTAGCCGTAGGCACTCACACAACCGGGGCTTTCGAGGGGTTTCCCTCTGCGTCCGCCAACCACACGTCATATAGTAATAAAGCAAATTAATCACGCACTCTCTAGCTTGGATGGTGCTTCCATAGGCTTAGGCCCCTGACTGGTGAGTGTTTGACATGGGCGAGGGTCAATGCTTAGCCAGGCATATTTTGGCTCTAACCGTTTGCCTTATTTATTTATTTTTATTATTTTTCTTTTAATTTCAGTAATTTATTTATTGATTTACTGCATATATCCTTTCTAATTTCCCTCACCCATCCTTTGCCCATTTATTCGACTGCGGCTGGGGCTGACTCTTCCCATAATATTCATATGGCCGTAGTTACCGTTTGCTTTACTCATTTCTTTCTTTGTCTTCCCTCCTTATTATCCTTGCCTTTAAGTCTAGAACTCCCGATTCTGTGTGACTTATTTATTACCCTAACGAAACAATTCTTCAACAGATTTAGGCGAGATGTAGTGGGATTTCGACATTATGAGAAACAAATTTGCACTTTTCCACAGATTCATTTGTAACGTACAACTTGTTTGGGTTCATCGAGCCATCTTCTGCCTGAAGATGGCTCGATGAACCCAAACAAGTTGTACGTTACAAATGAATCTGTGGAAAAGTGCACATTTGTTCCTCATAATGAAACATGTCTTATTTGTTCTCACTAATATTCTTAATTTTTTGTTAAAAATACTGATAAAAAACGAGAAACCCACCCCATTTTGTTTCTGACCTCACTCTTTAAGGTTCGCATACCTCGTGCAATACTCTGCTTCCTATTACTCCCATAAATTTGGCGCATGCGCCGCCTTCATTTTTCTCGCCAATGAAGCCTTCGCATTTGCGTGACCAATTCGGCGGAATCCCCTCCCGCACAGAGAACTCAAAAGGCTTTCGTGCACACGTTGCAGCTTTCGCAACTTACGGGTCTACGCCGAAAAACTTTCGCTGAGCGGAATTTCAAAACCCACCCGCCACAAATCCCCACCCCCACACCCTGGCCTGGGCGTTGCAACCTCGACACGCCCCTAGGAAGACTCTTCGCACCCCTGCGGTCTTCCGAGCCAAAAATTGCAACGGTGCACCTCTCTCCCCCGCCCTTGACGTGCTCCCCCTCTCATTTGTCATAAGCCTTCTCGCGCCATGGCCCCTGGAGGCTGGGGCGCCCAGGTGAGAAGGCTGGGAGAAAGGGGGGGCCTTCCCACGGGGGGGGGGGGCGTCACCCAGCCGAGAACAGTGCGTCCGTCATCGTTGGGAAAACAGTGACAGGGAACAACGTTAATTTATGTACGTTAATGCATTCAACCGACAGACTGATCAACTGTAAGACTGGAAAAAAATGACGACTGAGCCTCCATTTTATATTTTAGCACACGTTTCGATTTCTTTATTCAAGTGTAGGAAGAGTATGTACGAGGAGTAATATAATCTCGTTCGCCGCCAATAATGGCGATGAAACTCTTCGCCATTAGTCCCCATTCACTTCTAAACTTGAACGAACAGCGTTTGCGGTCCCCACGAATATGGGTGATAAGGGTGAGTGCAGGGCACGGCATCAGCTGTCGATTGTGGAGTTAATGAAAGCTTATAATTCATCAATTCGCTTCGCCTTTCGCTTAAGAATAACATATGTAGAATAAATAAGCCTCACATGAATAGTTAACGTGCATTTAACAGTCTATTACGATTCCATTTTTGTTGAGAGAAAAAAACGAATGTTTTTGCCAATCATACTTAAGAGGTGTGTTATTCCAAGGGATGGAAGAATCGGGTACAAATCTCCCTGAGAAACCGCGGGAGAGAAACTAAATAAATGGGAACCAACCGAAAGAGTTAATTTTTACTTAAAACTACATCGACTACACTGCCCTTCTGGACAGAAGAAACAGATTTTATTCTTTGCAAAGCCTCTCGCCTCTCAGCTTCACTTAAGCTACGAATGACATATTTCGGGCACCAGATCTTTCAGGAAAATCGCAGCCGGCATAGAGGGAAAAAGGAATAGGCTCCCCATCTTAAAATGCTTCATTGCATGATATTAAGTAAACTATCCGCTCCCTCCAGCAGCTATCATATGGAAAACACGAATACGAAAAGACTGCCTAACACTAAATACTGCAAAAGAATAAACTATTAGCATACGAGTATAAAGTATAACATCTCCGCTATTGTTCGAATGTAATAGTCTTTGTCAGTGTAGGGAGTTTACCAAAGTGATAACTGCTTCCTTATTCTGCATAGTTCTAACCCTTAATTTGGTCTATAGGTTAAACATTTGTTCTGGCCATGATCTTCCCTTTCGAAACCCTGCTTGGTATTCTCCTGTGCTGTACCCTGCTTGTTCTTCTTCCATATTTCATAATGCTTTCAATAATGTCTGGTGTGTTACTGGTAGTAATGAAATATTTCTTCATTTCTTTGTGGCCACAACCATTTGTGGAGCAGATAGATCAGTGCTTTCTTCCACTCGTCTGACCAATCGTCTCGCCAATCGTTTTCGATGATCCCATGCACTTTCTTTCTTGCCACTGACCCACTAATTTCCACACTGCCGCCCCTTTCCCATATTACTATTGGTGCATTATGGTCTTCAGGGTTTAAGACCATAGTCTTCAGGGTTTTTATGGTAGTGTCTATTTCTTCTAGAGTTGATAGTTCGGTCAGTGCGTTCAGCTGAAGTTGCTCTTGGATCTCTAACCTTGCTGTGGGTTCTTCGCCGTTAAGTCTTGCACAAAATAGTCTGCTAACAGTTGACAGATGCCATTGTTGTTCATTGTCAGGTTCCCATTTTTGTCTTTAAAATGTTCAATTGGTGGTTGGCATCCCGCCAAGTTCTTCTTCTGGTGAAAATCCCCAGTGTTATTTTTTTAAATCTGCGTCAATTTTTTAAAATCTGTTGTTATTGTATTTCCTTCTCTCAGTTCTACTTACTTCTATGCCATCTTTATTTTCCTGTGAATATCTCCCAGCATTCTCCTTCCTCAGTAGCTAATTACAAAACTAAAAATTGGCAACTTTCCACAGAATGAAATTTAATAATGCGACCGGTTTCAATGTAAATACATCATCGTCAGGTGATGTAGTTACATTGAAACCGGACTTTCACGTAGTTACATTGAAACCGGACGCATTAATAAATTTTAATTTGTGGAAAATTGCCAAATTTTAATTTTTAATTAATTATGATAATCCACCATATCACGCCTGAAGCGTCTCTTTTTATTCCTCAGTACCATTCCACCTGTTAGTGGCTAACCCTTCCGCATACATCTCCTTCTCTCCACTGTGTCTTCGCGGTGCTTGTCCCACCTCCCTTTCTGCTTCCATCACTGTGCATCTTCTTTCCTCCCGGGTTTCCTTTCTCTAACCGCTTATTTTCTCGCTGAATTCTTTTTTATATTGTTTTAGAAGTTTTTTTGTGAAGCCTCGTATCACTCTCCAACCTCGATTCAGGTTTTTTTCGATTGAAATTTCGTCTTGACTTCCATGATGAAGTATTTGTCCGTGTCTAAGCTTTGAGTCACCTGCCAACTGTAAAACCCATACTTTCTATATCTTATTCTTTTGTTAATAGTGCGTGGTCCATTTAGTATTTACCTTGTCCAATACTTGGGGGAGGGGCTCCACGTTTACTTTTTCCTCGGTATTTTTCTGAAATATGTCGAAATCAGTCTTATGTTGAATAGCCTACAGAAATCAATAAGTCCTTCCCCGTCCCTGTTTCTTCTCACACATATGTATTCATGTATTCACTGTGTCTGAATACCGATTACGCTTCGAAAATATAGTTTATTCCTACCGAAGATGAATTCGATGGCATTAGACTCGACCTTCATGATGACGAGAGTAAAACACAACTCGGAAGGTTCCATAATATTTTTTCGCGCTGTTCAGTTGTTTCGCCAAACAGTCGGCGTCTTAAGCCGACATCTTGATAGCGGTCGTCACCGACAAAAGAGATGCAATGTAATTGCCAAATGTCATTTTTCTTTCTTCTTCTTCCTTGGGCTGAAATTCGAGGAAAATGTTTTTGATATTTTACTCAGAAAAATACACTTCACCCATATCCAAACCGAATTACACTGGGAAACACACAATATATATATATATATATATATATATATATACACGATCGTATACATTGAATTCACATTTCCTTCATCGTATCACGAAACTCACGAGTGATAAATGGGAGAAAATTCGCAATGTTATGTAGAACAAAGAGAAGGAAGAGGAAGCGTAAGAAGACACCCCTGGCATGAATACAGGGGTGGCAGAGGGAGGAGGAGGGCAGGAATGAGTGGCGGGCAGAAGGGCCGCCCACTTGGAATTGCCGCCCCTTCGTGGACGGCCCTCGCAGGAAAGCGAGAGTAAAAGCGAAAGGAAACAATGGAAGGAGTGGGAGCGTCGGAAGGGGATATGGCGAGGGGGGGGCGGAGGATTAAAAAGAAAGCAATTGAACGAGGACGTCCCGCAAAACTCTTTCCTTCCCCTACCCCAAACAATCCTGCTCCCTGGTCGTCCGCCAAAATGCACCGCGCGGAGATCGATAGCAGACTCTCTCTCCCCCACACTTACGTCACAAAAATAAAGACTCTTGCTAAAAGAAAGAAACGGCGATGAAAAAATAACGAGGGCGCGGGAAGGAGAGGGGGTGGGGGGAGGGGAGGGTGTGTTGTGGCGGGCGCTTCGCTTTCGGATACAGGTGAGTGCGGGGGAGGGGGGAAGGGAATAGAAAGGGAAAGGGCGGAAGGGGAGGTGGCTGGTTCATTGGGGAAACGTGGCAACGCAGCGTCGCCTGGGTGCAGTAGTACGGCGTCGATATGCAGTGTCGCCCCCGACGTGGTGCTCCTTCTGCACCCCCCTCCCCGCCCCCGAAACCCTTCCACTTTCCCTGCAGTCCCTGGCCATTAATGGATTCAGACGGAATGCCATTAAAAAAACAGAAAAAAGGTTAAATGCGTTCCGCACAGAGCTCTGCACTACCGGCTTTTTTTAAATTTCTTGGCACTTCGAAGGCAGACTGGAGTTCTCCACGAAGACGTAATCGCTGCACTCGAGGGAAGACAATCCCGGAGGCAAGGAAGAACGTTTGCTTGGATCGTGGCACACCCTATGGCAGAGACTGGACCGACGGATAAGCAAACCACGGGTAAGAATTGAATACTTCGAGAGATGAGGAAGAGAAGAATCAAATGGACTGGGCGATCATAAATGGGCTAGTTAGCGGGGCACGCGATACCTTCGGGTAGAAGGAAGGGCGTCGCGAAGAGGAAGGCCGAGTGGTGTGGGAAGGGGGCGTGGGAAGGGGAGGTGCGAGGGAATCATTTGGATTATAGAGTGAGCAGAGGGCTGCAGTCGACACCAACCTTGACATCGAAACACTTACAATGAACCTGTCCCCGAACTGATTATCTTGGGCGACACCACTCACGACTGGGTGTCAAAAATACTATCTTGGAAGGAAGGACAAAAGGAAAGGAAGACGCAAATGGATCAATTTTTTGAGCTCAACATTCCCTCTTTAAAAAAAACCGTAGTATCATTCACACAGTTAGTGAAGCCGTTCGAAACAAGAACTGGACACTAGTGCCTTCCTTCCACAGCGCACTTAATGTGTAATTTCCGGGAAGAAAAAGCATTTTCATTTGTTTCGTAAGCTGAATAAGCGGTTAAAACAAGGGGAAAAGACTACCCGGGTCATTTCTAGAAATTCATGCGAATCAAAAGTATAAATGAGAGCGATAGTACAGAGTACGAACGTATTAGTTAGAAGGAACTCTTTGGAATGCTTGGATAGTGTTGACGACAGGAGAATTAGAAAATACAAAGCAATGAAGAAATGAAGAGAGGAAATATAGATGTTTTAGGGCTATGCGAGGTGAGATGGAAGGATAGCGGGGATCACTGGAGTGATTAGTATAGAATAATATTCAGGGGAGTGGAAGAGAGCCTTGCACTAGTGGAGATAAAAGCAGAACCAACGAACTTGGTCATCGTTCAGGCATGCATGTCACCAATCAAACAGAAGGAGGAAGAAGTCGATAGGACATAATCGTGCATGCATGTGTCCATGGAGGGAAACATTTGATAGTGATGGGGGATTGGAAAGCGATTGTTGGAGGAGGAGGGACTACGGCTTAGGAACAATGAACGACCGCCGGGAGAAAGCAATGAGGTTCTGCAATGATTATAATCATGAGGAAAACTTAGTGTGAAATCAAGAAACCAAAGCGGTTTTTTCATCATTAACGCCCGACTATCTATCGAGGTGTCTTCACCATCGAGCTGGCAACTACATAAATGCTCCATGACCTCGCCTGATATGGATGAGAGGGAAATAGGTTTGCTATTGCTGGTTCCTCCTTTTCTTTGCTTTTGAATATAAGTTTTACATTAGCCGTTTTGAAACCACTGGGAACCTTATCTGACAGCGATTTATTACATATGATTTATTGATACAGCGCAATTTCCGACCCTAGTACCTTAAATATACGAGCGGGTATTTCATCGGGTCTGGATATTAATTGGCTTAATTATTTTTCAGCAAACATGCTATTCCATTATATGAGACTTCTATTTTCGGCATCGGTTTGCGGGAAATAATTGGTAGGCTATCGGAGACATTCGTTGAGACAAAAGCGAAGAAGCTTTGAAAGAAGGAGCTTAAAAATTGGAAATTCTCCCAACTACCGGTTACTCTTTCGCCTTTACCATTTTTGAGCGAGTTAACAGCTGACTAATTCCCCTGAACTGTTCTGACGCATGACCAAGATATCTTTGGATTCTCTTTCAAATTTTCCGCCAACATTTTCTTTTTGATTTCACTTAACGCTTTCCGAAATTCATTCCTGGCATTCGCCATAGATATCTTAAAATCACAAGCGACCTAATTTTTTTGGCGCTGGAGATATCATACCTAATATTTTTCATATTTGCGTGATATAGCCTTTGACGTTGCAAAGCCTTTCTAACATCCGCGTTGTACCATTTAGGTTCCGTGTTATCTTTCATAAATTTCCTGGGAATGAACTTGTTGACTGCTGTGAGCGTGATCTCAAGGAAGTGGTTCCACGTGTCCTCAGTATTTCGGTGTATTCGGAATATTTTCGGGAATATTCGCTGCGAACAAATAAAAAATATTATCACCCCTAGTTGACGAAGTGCGAGTTGGGTTCATCGTAAAGGAATCCAGTAGCGATTCGCAGATATCTTTGCCTTTACATCCCGTTTTAAAACTATATGTGCTCTAGTCTGTAGATAGGACTTAGAAATCTTCACCAATTATAACGACAAGATCATTATGTTGGGATGAAAAACCTTTGATTCGCTGATCTATTTCTAGTAATGAATTATGTATGTCGCCCGGGGGCCTGTAAAATGCGCATACATAATAATGTTTGATATCCCACGAAGCTAAAGATGTTCTCAGGATCATCAACAAAAGGATAGTAGTAGTAGTATTTGGGGGAGGCGACCGACAGTTGAAGTCATTTGCACCATAGGATGAAGGGTGAGGAGAAACCCGGCGTCGGCATTAGCCTACTATTTACGAAAGGCGCCAAGGCATCCGCAGCTTAACGTCCCATCCGACGGACGGCGTACTCACTCATAGTGCCTTCCACAAAGCACCTCCAGTAGTGATTGAGATACCCCTGAAAAATATTCAACACCACCGGGAATTGAACCCGGGCCCTCTGGGTTGGAAGCCAGTACGTTAGCACCCGCACCATCTCGATCCCCCAACAAAAGGATAGAGAGTAGGGCAAATGATTTCTTAGTGGATGACCAGTTTGGGTTTAGGAAGGGGAGAGGTACGCGTGATGCCATTGCAGTAATGAGATCACTAATCGAGAGGAATATAGAACACAATGTCGCAAGTATGCGACATGGTACTCCTTCCCTGGCTCCTCCGAATACCCCAAACGATCAAAGACACAATGTTGCAAGTATGCAACTTAATATTCCTTCCCTGGCTCCTCCGAATCTCCCACGTGACTAAAGACAATGTTTCAAGAGTATTCCCCCCCGGCTCTTGGGTATAAAAGCCCTCGTCGCGGGGCAAAAAGGAGGTCAGTTGGTTATCTGGCGGTGACCGGCAGGGCACGATGCTTCGGCTATGTTGCCCGCGTCGCGACAGCGTGTCCTATTGCTGACTCAACTTCGGACGAGGCCTCTGCCTAGTTAACGTTCGTCGTGACCGCGTCCACCATACCTTATCGCTTCCTTTCTGACGGACGAGGGCTCTGCCTAGGTTACGCTCGTTGTGACCGCGTCCACCCTGCCATACTCCCTTCCCTTCCGACGGACGAGGGCTCTGCCTAGGTTACGTTCGTCGTGACCGCGTCCACCCTGCCTTTACCCTGGCCCAGGCAATGTTCTGCCATTTTACTGCTGCCCGCACTCGAGTTGCTTCACCAAGGGTCTAGCCATCCATAATTTACTGATGCCTTTGTAAATGGTGCATTATGACTGATGTTCTAAATACACGATTGTTTGGGTAAGACCCGGTGTAGTTATTCTGACTTTCCCCGATACCCTTTGTGTCGCACCTTAGAAACGCCCCTCGCGCGACAACAACCAGGAGGTATTTGCCTGTTTCGAAAAAGCGTTGGATAGAGTGAATTGGGAAAAACTAATGAGTATATTGAAGAAAATAGGAATAGATTGTAGGCAAAGGAGGCTAATCCGCAAGCTGTACATGTCTCAGACTGCTCAGGTGCGAGAGGGGAACGGGGAGTCCGGTTGGGCAGTGTTAGGAAGAGGTGTAAGGCAGGGTTGCCCATTAATACCGTTGCTGTTTCACCTGTATGCAGAGGAAATGATTAAAGAGGCATGGGAAGAACTGGAGGTAGGAATGAAAGTGGGCGGGGAATTCGTAAAATCAGTTAGGTTTGCTGATAACCAAGCTTTAGTTTGTCAGTCAGCCAAGGGGTTGCAAGCATTGTTTGGTGAATTGGAAAATCAGTGCAACAGGTATGGGATGAGAATCAATATTATTAAAACAAAGGTTATATGATTTCTAGAAAGAAAAAGGCTAAGCTAAACATTAAAATAGGAGGGCAAAAACTAGAGCAGGTAGAACAGTTTACGTATCTCGGAAGTGTTTTGGACCAACAGGGTCAAAGTAGTAGGGACGTAAGGAGAGAATTGCGCTAGGCAAAGAGGCTTTCACAAGGATGAGGGAGTTAATGACGGGGACGTTGAGTAAGGATGTTAAGAAAAGACTAGTAAAATCTTTGATATGGAGCGTAGCTATGTGCCGCGCGGAAACGTAATCATTGAAGCAGGAGGATAGACGCAGACTGGAGGCTGTTGAAATGTGGGTGTGGAGAAGAATGGAGAAGGTGAAATGGACAGAGAAGAAAACAAATGAGGAAGTACTTGGTATGGTGGGCGAAGAGAGGGGTTTGTTGGGAGCAATCCTATGGAGGCAGAAAAAGTGGATGAAGGGGGTTTTGATCGGTAGTGGGATGTTGAAGACTGTAATAGAGGGGATAATGTTAGGCAAACGAGGAAAGGGAAGGAACAGGATAGAGATGTTGGATAGAATGAAGGGAGGAAGAAATTAGGGAGAGATGAAGAGGCACCTGATGTTGACCAGGTTGCTGGATTTTGTTTTATTAGAAGTCTCAAAATATTTATTTGGTAGTTGTGTCCATCCGATAACCTACGTCAACCGGTAGATTACCTAATAATAGATTCTTTTGGATTGAGGACATTTAATTGAGCGCCAAACGCTTTCCAAACCATTACCTCGAGTACTTCAGCCCTGCTGATGCCAGACCTTTTGTCTGCATTAAAGACTCGGTCTTCGATTCAATACACTCTGTAGTTTCAGTAAACGGGAAAGGATTTTGGGAAACTTTCATCGTCGATAATACCATTGGATAACATGAGCTCAGATAAAGATTTCTGTCCCAATAATTGTGTGCGCCTGTGCTTTAAATAAGGTGATGATATTCTGCGATTTTGTTTTTTAAACTTCGCCAATCAACTACCAATACAGATGTTTCTTTGAAATGACAGTTTGTTTGAATTTTTAACGAGGATCGTCTTCTTATTCATATGGAATCCCTTATAAAATTCTCCGTCCGAAGCTATCTGATTGGTTTTCAATGAACTATTGCTAGCACTGACCCTCACTTCATTTAAAGCTACATAATTTGGCAAAGAAGACTTTAGAGACCCACTAATTGACCTGCACACTGACATAAACTTTAATCTAAAAGTGCCCTGCAGGGCTCGAATATCCTGCCCGCTACACACCTGGCGACCTCCGACGTGTGATGAACACCAGAACTGTTGAGGGGGTTCCCACACGATTGGATCGCCGGCTGAAGGTCGGACGCCCCGACATCCCTGCAGAAAGTACGCAATCTCTGATTGATGCCTTCCAGTCGGCTCCAAACCAGAGGGCCACGATTAATCCTCGGGACTAGGCTTCAGATGGAGAGCGGCACGTCAACCCCATCGACGCCGCTTCATTTCCGAGTTCAATTGATTGAAGGAATTCAGAATCTCTTCAGATCCACGGTCGACGGCATCGCTGACGCCATCATGAGCCACGACCCACCGCCTGGAACACTTTTTGCCCGCGGAGTTATGATAAGCTTATTAGGGTATCTAACGTTTTAGAGGATCTAGGCTGGGAATCACTCGCCGAGCGAAAATGAATTAACTGATTAAATCACTTGCATTAATGATGTCTCTATAGCAATGATATTGAAAATGTGTTATTAACCCCGTCGTTATTCGATAGGAGAGATCATGCGAGCAAAATTAGAGAGATCAAGTGCAGAACAGATCGATTTCATATGTCATTGATTCCACGAACGATAAGGGATCAGAATTACATTGTCCGGCCGCAGTAAGGTCATATTCGGGTAAAAATTAGTCTGGATGTGTGTTCACCCCCTGCCACACATGCTAGCGGTGGCTTGCAGGGTACCAAAACATGCATAATAGAGATACTTTTGTCTTGTGATTTATCTTCATCTCTTTCTCCTCACGTTGCTCCTCTTGATCTAAATGCTGTGGTGGCAATGGCTGGGCTTTGACCCCGTTGTCGGTCGGGAGCGGGAATGTTTCGCGAGTGGGGGAGGGGGCGAGTTTTCAGGCGAGATGAGGATAGGGCAGGCGCTTAGTAACAGCAGAGACTCCCGAAGAGGGCACCACGACCCAGCGCCCCCCTCCCCAATTCGGGCGTCCACACGCTCCGCGGACGCCCGCGCATCGTCGCGCCGCCCCCGCGACGCGACGATGCGCGGGCGACGCCTATTATTCTTTCGGCGGGTGACCTTCGCGTTGAACCTGTTCCACCCCCTCGAGGGGAGAGCGGAGGCGGGCGCGGTGGAGGGACGCAAACACACTCGCACGCGCACGTCTCCAATTTCCGTAACTATTCGAGGTATTTCAACCCTGAATTAAAGCACGGGAAATAATGTATTGCTCTTTTTTGTCACATTATTTTATTTTATATTGTTTATTATTTTTTCCTCTGGAAACGCAAAGTATTTGGTCTTTTCCTCGTGCTTTGCAAATGGATTTCCACAAAGCATCGGCCTCAACTATATCTCAAATGAACTCTAACTTATTAGCAGTGGTGCAAGGGAGATGGGCTGCAGAACTAAGCGCTGCTGCACCCAGAAAGCCCGAGTACCATTACCTTAAACATAGGTGAATGTGGGTTTTCAACGGACCTATAAACTGACCACTGCTGCTACACTTCTAAACCCTGCCTGACACGGCACTAAAACCTCCAGGAGACACGCACTCCAATAAATGAATCTTAAGATCCATGCAATAATTCCCGCCTCTCTCCCACGCGCCAATTCTCTTTTGCTCCGCCTACCTCGTTCGCCCGCTCCTTCTTTGCATCCCAGTCTTCGCCTCCATTCCCGCCTGCCCCTCCAAACGAGTACGCCCCACTTCCTCTGCCTCCGCCCCCAAACTTCCCTCCTCCACATGCCTTCTTTACCGGCCGGGTTGTTCTAGGCCGTGAGTACTCAGCAAGTGTATGGGATCCTCAGGAAGTAGGCTAGATTTAGATTAGATCGAGGGCAACAGAGGGCAGCTAGGTTACGTGAAACGTTGTTATGATACAGATAGCAGTGTCACCACACTATTAGAAGAATTACGATGGGAGCCACTAGTTGACAGTAGGCTTGTGTACAGGAAACATTCACTGCGAAAATTGGAGGCAGGTTACTTATCCGAGGATGTTAAAGGCATATTACAGGCTCCAACTTACGCTTATGGTGGACCAGTTCGCGTACGTAAAACCAGGGAGATATTTTGTAGAACAAATAGATATAAAATGTGTTTTTTCCTCGAACCATTAGAGATCATCATAGACATGACATAAACCGCGTTGGAGATAATTATAATTCGTAGCTTACATTTTTTTAATCAGGTAATCTACCAGTTACGGTAGGTTTTGGGTGGACACAACCATTAAAAATATATTTTGTAACTTGGATAAAAACACAACCCAACATCCAAATCTGTAATCAAGTCCCTCTTGATTTCTGCGTAATTCCTTCCTTCCTTCATTCTCTCCAACATCACTATCCTGTTCCTTCCCTTCCCTCATTTGCCTAACATTATCCCCTCTATTGCAGTCTTCAACATCCCACTACCGATCAAAACCCTCTTCATTAATTTTTCCTGCTTCCTTAGGATTTCTCCCAACAAACCCCTCTCTTCGCCCACCATACCAAGTACTTCCTCATTTGTTTTCTTCTCTGTCCATTTGACCTTCTTTATTCGTCTCCACACCCACTTTTCAAAAGCCTCCAATCTACATCTATCCTCCTGCTTCAATGACCACGTTTCCGCGTCGTACATAGCTACGGTCCATATCAAAGTTTTTACGAGTCTTTTCTTAATATCCTTACTCAACGTCTCTGTCATCAACTCCCTCCTCCTTGTAAAAGCCTCTTTGCCTGGCGCAATTCTTCTCCTTAGATCCCTACTACTTTGACCGTGTTGGTCCAAAACACTTCCAAGAAACGTAATCTCTTCCACCTGCTCTAGTTTTTGCCCTCCTATTCTAATGTTCAGCTTAGCCTTTTTCTTTCTAGAAAAATAGCATAACCTTTTTTTTATTAATATTGATTCTCATCCCATATCTATCGCACTAAATTTCCAATGCACCCAGCAATGCTTGCAGCCCCTTAGCTGACTGACAAACTAAAGCTTGGTCATCAGCAAAGCTAACTGATTTTACGAATTCCCCGCCCACTTTCATTCCTACCTCCAGTTCGTCCCATGCCTCTTTGATCATTTCCTCTGCATACAGGTTGCACAGCAACGGTGATAATGGGCAACCCTGCCTTACACCTCTTCCTAACACTGCCCATCCAGACTCCCCGTTCCCCACTCGCACCTGAGCAGTCTGAGACATATACAGGTTGCGGCGTAGCCTCCTTTCCCTCCAATCTATTCCTATTCTCTGCAATATATTCATTAGTTTTTCCCAATTCACCATATCAAACGCTTTTCCGAAATCTACGAAACAGGCAAATACCTCCTGGTTGTATTCTATATTCCTCTCGATTACTAATCTCATTACTGCAATGGCATCACGCGTACCTCTCCCCCTCCTAAAACCAAACTGATCATCCCCTAAGTAAACATTTGCCTTACTCTCTATCCTTTTGTTGATGCTCCTGAGAATAACTTTAGCTGCGTGGGAAATCAAACTTAATGTTCTGTAGCTCTCTCATGATGTAGCTTTTACCTTTTTCGGAATAGGAACTAAAACGCATCTCACAAAGTCTTCTAGCCAAATTCCTTCCTCATAGATACTACGAATCAGTCCATATAGCCTCTTCCTCCCACATTTTCCTAAACATTTCAGTTGTTCCGCTGGAACGTTGTCTGCCCCCACGGCCTTGTTTAGTTTCATCTTCCTTCATACCCTTTCTATCTCATCGTCGAGTATGCTTTGAACTAAGCTATCTTCCTACACATTATGTTCATTTTCTATATTTGACCTTGTTTGCCTAAAGTCTTTACCCCAACATTCTACTGTATATTCATTCCATCTCCCTTGGATCTTTTTCTTGTCGACTACTATCTTACCCAACTTATCTCTAACTGTTTGCACAGATCTTCCCTGGTTACTACCGATAGTGATTTAACCTTGATGTATAGCGCACCAATACCACCCTACCTCTGCAAGCTCTCCATATCCTCGCACCGCGTCTTACTTCTTTACGTCTTGCTTCTTTTCCTTTATTTGTTACCCACCTCAATATATTATTACCTCTCTGCACTTCCTTTTGCCTAACTTTTTGCTTACATTTTTGTATTTTCTTCTCTCATCTATCATCTCATCCGTGATCCATGGTTTTCTTGTGCTTTTCCGATGAACTGTTCCTGTAGTTTCTTTTGAGACTTCCGATATCCCTTTCTTGAAACATTCCTGTTTTCCCTCGATGGTACTCCACTCAGTACCGTCATCCATTTTATTTTCTACAGCACGCTGATACGAGCTCCTTTTTAATTCGTACGCTACACTTCATAGCCACTTAATTTCAATCAGAGTTTGCATCTGCTCTCAGGTTGCTGTGCGAATTCATCACACAGTTCCTAAACCTGTGTCCATCCAGAATATAATCTAGCTGATACAATTCTTATTTATATGTTACTTCCCATGTATACCTACGCCTTTTGTTGGGCATAAACCAAGTGTTAGTGATAACTGACCAAAGATTCCGGCACATTTCATTTGCTTTCTCCCCGCGGTCATTCCTCGTGCCTAAACTGTACTTCCCCACCTCATCACCATCTCTTCCGTCGCCTACCATCGCATTCCAATCCCCCATCACTATCAAATGTTTCCCTGCAGAAACATACGCAAGTTTGTCCTCTGATTGACCGTATATCTTAAAAAAGCCAACGAGGGGTTGCCCTGCTCTCGTCCCTGCCGCTGTATATTATTCTATAATTATCACTCCAGTAATCCCCGCTATCCTTCCATCTTACCTCGCATAGACCTAAAATATCTATTTTTCCCCTTTCCATCTCTCGCTTATTATTCTCCAATTTCCCTGTTCTCATCATTGTCCTAAAATTCCTCGTCTCTATTCTAACTAATTTGGTCTCCTTCTTCTACGTCTTCTGTCCTGCTGCTGCCGGTTTTCCCTTGCAAGTGTTTCGTGGGATGAGGACCGAGGAGGCCTTGCCTCCCCCGCTGCCGGGCACGACACACGGCCGATTGGGCCGAGCCCCGTAGTTGCCAGGACTCAAAATCTCTGCAGTGACCATCATATTTATCTTGGAAATGATAATTGAGGTGTTTTCCCGTCTTCCTGAATAGTGTTTTTAACGTGACACCATCACTTACTGGCCGCCCCATTGGGGTCAGACGCCATTGCAGCCGCCTCACTGAGGAACAGACGCTGCGTGGACTACCTTTCGTCAGGCTCCTAACCTTCGACCTATCTGGCATGGGTGACCCTACCTGGAGCAATTATTATTACTCCCGCCCGCACTTATCCTTATATTAAATATAATTGCATGTATGTACTATCTTTCGCGCGATTGACTTTGTTGGAGCACATGATCAAACTAATAATTGTGTGGAGATGACATGATTGGGATTATGTATTCATGGATGGTGGCCTAACACCCCCCGCCCAACGCCCCCGAGGTAGCTTACGGTGTCTCGTGTGGTCTGTAGATGTTTGTTTCCCTTTACGTCAAATGCACTATCTCAGTGATTGGTTCAGCTTACTGAGGAAAGCGTTCTACTATGCATTTGATCCGTTAGTTCAGTTTTTCCACTCCTCCCTTTTTGAAAATGGCAGAAAAACGGAATGAGTTTTCGTGTGTGTATACGGGGTCCGTCCCTAACAGTAAACAAAACGATTTTTCCTGGCGAAGCAAGCGATTGAAGTGGGACCATTTTCGGCGATAAAATTAGTTAGAGGTCTTGGGAAAACAACTTTTCCTGCGACAGGGCCATTACACCCTACAGATCGCTAATTGACTGAACCCCTGTTCAAGGGTCGCGTCACAAATTCACGATACCATTTTCCAATGTGCGATGATATGCGATATAATTTTGACTTAAAACGGGAAATCGGGTTCGGACACCGTGACCATGGTTAAGGATGCTTATGGAGATGGAAAAATGTCCCAGATGATAGTTAACTGCTTGCACCGGATGTTCTGGGAGGTGATGGTTTGTCCGCTGTCGCAAGATGTCCTGGGAGAGGATGTTGGCGATGAGGAATGCCCTGGACGTCCATCAACAACACAGTGTGATGAAAATGTGCAGAAAGTGAGACTCATGCTCAATGCTGATCAACCCCCAAGTGCCAGGATGCTAGCTGAAGAGTGCAGCATTCATAAAACCACAGTGAATTGCATTCTTGCAGGAGAATTAGCCATGAGAAGAAAGGTGGGTGCCAAGATGGTCTCCAGGGTGCTGTCGGAAGACTGCTTGTGTGACAATCATGCCTTTGATCTCTTGGACCACGAAGAAAGTGACCCGAATTTTAAAGAATAGATGGTTACTGGGGATGAGACACGAGTCTTTGAGTACGACCAAAGTATAACTCTTTCGAGTGCCATTTTGGACCACTGGATTATGCCAAAGAGGCCGTGACGAGGTGCTTGAACGAGGGTCATGTTCATGCCTCACAGGAAGCATACCACAATTGGCGGAGGCAGTGGCATTGGTGTGTCGATACATAAGGGTGCTCTTTTGAAGAATATTAGCGATTTGTACTTTGATCTGCCATAATTTTTCTCGAGACTCCCCTCCCTCGAACCCAATCAGAGAAACCGCCGTCCGACCGTCCGTCTATTCGAGCAAAAATAAGTACTACCGCTTTTGAGCCAGACCTTGCACTGCGGCGCCAGGGTTATCCCGTCTGCGTCAGCACTCCACTCGAATGATTTGTATTTGGCGTGTTGTTTATGGTTTCGCGTCATTCGTGGCTTCGGGTTGTACATTGATTACACGACGACTTCTATTCGTTCCTATTGAATCCCCACACCTTCCGCTCCCTTTCCCTCCCCATAATGCCTTCTCAAGATCTGCCCTCACCCCTGGGAGGAGCCAAACCATTGCACACGATGCCCTTTCAGTACAATGACCGAGAGTTGGGAAGACTCCGGCTCGCTTCTTTGAATACCGACGGCAAATTTCTTAAAAACCAGAGCTTCCTTTCGGGCAGACTTCACGTATTTCCCCAATTTAAACTTTTTTAAATGGACCACATCACTCTACAATCGTTTTAAACGCGACATGGCCGATGAAAAATAACCTCTCAGAAACTCTTCCTCACAATGCATATGACGAAGTCACGCTCGCGATCGAATATTCATCATTATGTTGGTGGAAAGAGAAATGAAATCCAGCGATCTCCCGTCTCTCTCTTTCGACGGCAACAGAGGACCAGGGTTCGGCCGGGGAAACAAGCGCCACCCGCGCGCCTGTGCTCTCCCTCACCCATTCATTCGGAGTCGGGGACCCGTGTAGCTCGGACCCCTCTCTCGCAACCCACTCCCCCCCCCCCAAAGCCGCTATTTCTCCGCCCGTTTCACCTTGGATGCACGAAATTAATTCAAGTTGTCGTCAAGGTTTCCGCCTTTGTTTTGAGTTTAGCCGACGGAAGAATTGCCCCGTCTAACCCTTTCTCGGGTTATTTTCGACCGGCTGAAATGGCCTCCCTAGCAGACTTATTTCCGCGGAAATAATCGGGTCGATTATTGAATGCGCAACTTGACGCACCGGAGATTCAACTCGGTATCCCATTGTTTGGCTGGCGCTTTTTGCCCTTTCCTTATCGCTGAAGTCATGGGTGAGGCTCTATGAAATATCTCATTTTTCGGTTCCAAAAATACCCTCGAGTCTCATTTAAGATGGTGCCTTGGAAACATTTCTGGATAATGGACGAAAAAAAGTAGAGATCGCCGTAATTTCAAGAAGGAAAACGCCGATTTTGCAAGGAACGATCTGGAGATAGAATTCTACATTGACAACAGGGACGCCATATTCTTTTTACAAAAATGTGGGCATTCCCATTTCCATTAAAATGCACCAACGTGAAATTTGTGCCACAAAATACGCATCGACTCAATTCACATTGTTATACCTATTCCAATTATCTTTATTCAAATTAAATAAGCGGATAGAATAATGCAAAGAATTAAGGAAAAATTGGAAAAACTGCGGGTTCCTTAGGTATAATATTAGAGGACCTTGAAGGAAACCTCATCATTGCGAAATCCTCAAAATCCTAAATATCAAAGGGACAAAACGAGAAACACTCGGTCAAAAACATGGCAACTCACAGCGCTGACAACTATCATATACATGCACTTCGAGGACATCCACTGTCAATGCGGAGGCAACATTAGCATTAACACCGAGCATTATTTGACACGCACTTCTCCACAAATCTATCTATCCTCGTATCAAACTGCAGAAGGCTCAAAAACAAGAAAGCCTCGAGCATATATTCCAAAGTTATTGCGCTTATGTAGTAATAGGCACAGACAGTTGGATGTATGGTGATATTATACACGAACGAGAAATTTTCCCATTAGATTTCACAGTTTACCGACGCAATTGAGGTAATAGACCCGTGAGGAGTTTTCGTGGCAGTGAAAAGTAAACAATGAAAGTAGACAATGCATATTTAATAATAATAACATTAAAAAAGTTTGGTGCAATTTCCTGCTATCTAATCGACCCAACGTGTGAGTCCCTTCAATGGGCCTCAAGACTCAGACATTCAAACACTTCCTGCACTCGACGAACAAATATAACTGTGTACAGGTAAAAATAAGAACAGCATTGATATAATTATTGGTGATTTCAACCTCCCCGGTATAATTGGGATAGTATTAGCAGTAAAACTCTGACCCGTTACCGCGATTCTTGTGGTTCCTCATTAAAATATAAATTAGTGCGGAGCCACTCCCTTTATCAAGCAGTTCACCCGTGGAAATGGCATATTGGATCTATTTATTACGCACACACCAGCGCGTATTATGAATGTAGCAAATGACTAAGGCTTGAGTGACCATAAATACGTTCATATCAACTTCGACTTTGAAATAAAAAGAGTATCAAACTAAAAAGAAAAATTTATGATTACCATGAAGCAGACTTTGAAAATGTTACCATTTAACTTCACTTCCCGAGTTTCAAATGCGCTGAGTCATGCCAGCGTGGAAGAAACTTGGATCCTCGGGTCAAAAAAATATTCCAGCGAGAGTGGTGAAACATTTAGCTCCTAACGTCTCGAAGTATAGTATATTTAACAAATCACTCACAGAGTGCAAATTCTCTAAGAATTGGCAAACCACGAAGATAACGCCCATTTCTAAAAGTGGTGACAAGCAGGACCCCAGTAATTAAAGACCCATTTCTCTCACTTCTATATTCTGCAAAATTTTGGAACATATTATTGTTAGTTTGATATATCGATAGCATTAACTTATTAAGTAAAAATCAACACGGTTCCAGGAAAACACGCTCATGCGAGACCCAATCAGGACTATTCGCACATGACTTTATTGGGTGAAAGTGTTTGATAAGTGGATGCGATCTTTTTAGACTTTCAAAAGGTATTTGATAAGGTTCCCCATAGTAAACTAATTCATAAATTAAAGCTCGTAGGTATGAACAAAAGTGCGCTAAATTGGGGAGAAGACTTTCTTTCAGAGCGGGAACAGAGGGTGGTCCTTGATGGCGCTAGTTCCGACAGCGTACGAGTGACCTCGGGTGTACCTCAGGGAAGTGTAATCGGGCCGTTGCTTTTCTTGATTTTTGTTAACGACTTGAACCGCGAACTGGAAAGTAAGATTAGAATGTTCGCGGATGAAATTGTGATTTATCAGGAGTTATCTAGAGATGAGGATCGTTTAATTCTAGCACAGGATCTAGATTGCATTGCTAAATGGTGTTCTAAATGGGGATTACCATGTAATCTTAATAAATGTTCGATGGTGAATTTCTTTAAAAGATCCACGGGATTTGTTTACAAATTAGCTGGAGTTGACCTAGAAGTAGTTGATAGGGTAAAATAACTAGGTGTTACATTCACAAAAGACTTAACTTGGTGGACTAACATACGTAAAGTCTGCGGTCAAGCATATAAAAAATTGGGATTCATTAGACGCATTGTCGGCAAAAGTGACTACAAGGTCAAGGAACGTTGTTGCCACGCTCTTATAAGGCCTAATTTAGAATATGAAAGTAGTGTATGGGATCTGAGTGAAAAAGGCCTCATTCAGGAAATTGAGAAGGTTCTACATTTACAGAATACCTCGCAAGCCGCCGCAAGGGCGTTTGGCGAGGGGTGTTGGATCGCCACCTGTAAATCAGAATAAAACCAAATGCAAAACTAAAACACTAATGGCAATTTAGACTCACAGAAGCGTTTATAATCATTTCACGACTTACTGTTATGCAAACACATATGCATTTACTATCAACTAACATACACCTTACGTCTACGCAGCGTATAACCTTGTCCCGACTGGTGAATTGAATGTCTTTTCCATTTCTATATTGACTTTGATTTCTGATTGACCGGGGAAAGAATGAGTATTTGTATCTATCTGTACTGGAATCAATCTCCCTTAACTCATCTCTGTGGTCTGAGCTGCCTCAATAGCTGTGGGGCCATATCAATTCCTTTGGTGCCATACGCGTTTGTTCTGGTCCTTTCTAATAATCTCAATCTCGCTTGCTCTCTTCGCATCTCAAGTGCCTGCCAGCCTAATTCCCATGAAATGCCTCCCACGCTCTTCTTCTCATCATAATAATTTTTGACGAATCTGGCGGATTTTCTCTGACCTTATATAATTCGTTTAGAAACAATTTCTCCCATGGATCCCAAGTATTTGCGGCGTATTCCAAATGAGGTATAACTAGAGCGACATGACACCTCTCTTTAACTTTATCATTACATGTCCCCACCACCCGTTTGAGGAAGCCGTTTCTCAAAGGCGGATCCGCATTTTGTCCTGACATGTGCTCCCCATGAAAGGCGTGCTGTTGACACGTCACCATCTAAAAAACGGAATAAAACCACATGCAAAACTATAAACCTCATGGCAATTTACTCCTCTATAGGTGCATCTACGAGTATTAATGCAAAAACCATCTTAACTTACATGAATGAAAAAACATATCCTATCAACTAACGTATATGAACAAATACATGCATTGGAGGGCTTAAAAAGAAACTTGTTCAAAATATTTGCTTTTTCGCGCTGTCTGTAAGAATCTCGCTGTTTTCCTCACTCGCCACTCGTTTTTTTAGACATCGACATCTACAGAAATATCTCGCGATCCACGAAACGATGTGTGCGAGGAGGTGTGGATACAAGGTGGGAAGGGTGAGTGGTAAGGGAGGACATGGCAGAGGAAGGGAAAAAATATTCAGAAAAAAACTATGGGGCCGAAGTGACAATTAAAGTTGCCCGACGACAACTTGTTACGTCGATTGAAGAAACTGAAATCAAAAGGGCCATTGCAGAGCTAAATTGGAATATGACATGACATACAATTAAATGAAGGCCAATCTTTGGAGTCGTTGCGAAGTAAGTACATGTTTAGAAAATCAATAAGGACGCCCCTAACGACGAATCCCTCTTCGTGGGTAGTGGGCAGCATCGCACATGCGGCGCCATAGGAACCTCATTGTCGCCGCTGGCTCGTCATTGTCCTTCCTGGGCTCGCCCCCAGCAGTAACTGAGGCAACGCCTACTCTCAGGCCGAGTTCCCTGCTTCCCGGCGATGCGTCGCTTGCCGGCGGTGACTCAAAGCGTATTGCCAAAAGAGGAGTCTTGGCCAGTCATTACGGATTGATTGAGATTCTGCAGGTCGCGGGGGGGGGACCCAACTCCCGGCCGCGCTCCCCCCCCTGGAAGGACCGGGCCCTAACCCACGCACCCGTGAGAAATCTCATCCCGGGCTCCGATCTCTGGCTGCAATTGACATTCGGGTCGATCGCTATTACCACGCCACCTGGTGCCAAGTGAGAGTAATCCTCGCACTGCACGAATAATGCGACCCGCCACGTGTGGTACGCGTGCGGGACGAATAATGATGACTTTCGCACTTGTTGCTCGGGGGATTTTTCATATGGTTATTACATAATATTCATTTAATTAAAGAGAAATTAAATCATTATTCTGTGCATCTGGTGTATAATGGCGACCCTTCAATTGTGATGCAGGTTGTCTTGAAAGTGATGGTTCCTGATTCCTATTCTGATGAACGAATGACTAAGAAAATTCCGGAAGTGAACATGCTGCAGAAGCTGTTCTAGATACGCTGGATTCACAAAAGTCCAGAAATACATTGAAAATAATTTGAAATGAAATGTTTGGAACTGGGCGTAAAGATGAGCTCAAATTGATCCACGCGTCAGCTGAACCCTCGACCACCCTGCCACCCCACGGGAGGAGTGGAGGGGGTGTCGTGTACGGGGGTGTAAGTTAAGAAAACAGTGAGTATTCTCTAAATGCTCATTTGCTCAGGTTGAGGAAGAGCAGGCATTTTCTTCTTTATCATGGCAGTCTACTATTTAAAGTGGGCTTTGAATAGACACAGGCTGATCTTAGCTGCAAACACTGAAAACGACCTGAAATTATGATATTTTAACTATTTTAGTTAACTATGATAGTTTTTTAACTATCCTGCAAGCCACCGTTAGGGTGAGTGGCAGGGGGTGAATACACACCAGACTGTTTGACCCGAATATGGCCCTACCGTGGTCGAAAAACGTTATTCTGATCCCCTATCGTTCGTGGAAACAATGAAGTCTTAAATATATCTGTTCTACACTTAATCTATCTAATTTTATTGACATGATCTGTCCTACCGTAGTACGATGGGGGTAATAATACATTTTCGACATCACTGCTGAAGAGACGTCCTTCCAATTTATGCAATAGATCTCTAATTAAACCTTCGCTCAATTAAGTGATTCCCCGCCTAGCTCGTCTAATATGTTAGATACGCCACTAAGCCAATAATCGCTAGAGGAAGAAGGCAAGGAAAATATTAAAAGTAAATTAAGATCGGTGAATTTAGTTTCGAGAATAGTCACGTTTGCATTAAAACGACGTCACTCTTAAGGACAAAGGACAAAGCACATCACTTGAAGGCTACGCGATCAAAAGTCACTCCACAGGTCTTCTGCCGCCGAGTTTGCGCGGCGTTGTGTCATCGTTTTGGCTGGGGAGGAAGGAAGCCCGAATCACCAACGGGGGATCACTCCGCCTCCGGGGGCGGCGAAGGGGGGGACTGCCACTCGCCCCCCGCCGCGGCGGCCGATCCATTTACTCCCCGCTCCCACCCCCTCCCCATCCCTCCGCCGCGGGTCACCTTTAGACGGGCGCCAAGGTCAATTTGGGAAATTTCACTCGAGGGGAGCAACGAAGGTGGGTATTGTGGGGGGGGGTGGCGGGAGGGGAGGGGGCCCTCGGTACAACTGCAAAGACGCGAGCACGCTTCCAAGCGATTCCCACTATGCCAAGATCTCCTTGCGTCGCTCGGGTACTTGAGTTACTCTCACATTTCATGCCACGCTTACGACACAGTATGCTGCTCTGTTGAATTTCCGACGCCTACCGCAACTCGAAATTGCATCGACCTCCAAGAACCACGTGAGTATGTACATGTACACGCCAGCACATTGCCAGGTGTCCCTCGGGGAAATGTAATCGGACCTATTTTATTAATTTTTATACATATAATTATTGTTAATGCTTTACATTAACGAAGGTTAAATTACAGATTGAATCTCTTGCATAAATTGGATGGACGTCTCTATAGCAGTGATTTTGAAAATGCATTATTACCCCCATCGTACTACGGTAGGAGAGATTACGTCAATGAAATCAGAGAACCGTTGGCCGTGACGGAAATTCCGCGGGAGACGCGACGAGGCAAGTCGACTGCCGAGGGCCTCAGAGGTGGTGGGAGGCAACCTGGAGGAGTTGGGAGGTGGCGAGCTTCTCTGGAAACTGGACCCGCTGTGGGTCCACCGGAGGGGAATGTTGATAAGGGGGTCGTTTAGGAAGTACATTGGAAATTATGTTAAGCATTATCTTAGGTGCATTTTTCAATTTTTCTACGTGATGGCTACATTTTCCCCATCGTTTCTTGAAATTTTGAAACTTTAAAAAGTGGACAAAAGCTAAGAAAAGTAAATATAGCTGAAAGGAGTTCATGTTGAATAATGATAAAAAATCTACTCTAAAAAATTGTTTTTATAGTTATCTGACGACTTAATTGAGCGATTTCTTCCGTAAGAATCTTTTTAAACAAATTATCTAAGGTGTTTCTTAATGTAGACTTAAGATTTTAGCAAGGTCCGGAACAAGCGTGTTTAACAATGACACTAAGAGTATTGATATGGCCCCACAACTATTTAGGTTGATCAGACCACAAAGATAAGATAAAGGAGATAGACTCCAGTACAGATAAATATAAATACTCGTTACCCTCGACAATCAGGAATCACTAGAGTAATAAATCAGAGCCATCATAGAAATGTTAAAGACATTACACTTACAAGTGAGGACAATATTAAACGTTGCTTAGACATTACGTGTATTAGTAGATGCGTGTGTGTGTTTTAGCTTATAGTTTACGTATTTGCATGCGTGTAAGTTAGAAAGATTTTTGCATTATTATATCTATACTCCTCTATGGGTGTAAATTGGCATGGATTTGTTCATTTTTCATGTGGTTATCCTCTTTTACGGTGGTGACCTAACACCTCCCGCCACACGCCCTTGTGGTGGTTTGCGAGGTATTTCGTAGACGTAATGTACATAGACAGCCAGACCTGGGTATTGTTCCCGCAGACAGAGGAGAGTTTCCAGATAAGGTTTCCGAACGGCTGAAAAGAAATACGAGAAAGACTAACCCCAGTTGTTTAGGCCTTGTCAGCTTGTCAAAGTTCGGGGTCACAAGGTCACCCTATTGTTGAATGCACCTCTGCGTCCCTCCCAAGACCTCAACACCAAGGGAAACAACTGGTTACTAAAATGGATAAGATGAATGCAATACTCACCGGTGGTCTTCAGGTTTCATATCCGCAAACTGTTCGTCAACTGAGCCCGATTTTTTGTTTTGAGGGATCCCGACAGTAAAATAAGCAAAATGAGAATCGATTTAACCGAGAACGCTTCTCCATTTCCTTTTTTAATTGGTGGATGATATATCTGGAATGGAAGATTTCCGTTGATTGTGATTCGGAAGTGGGTTTTGAAAGTCTGAGCAATGTTTTCGTGTGTATGATATCTTACTTACCTCTTTCGATTCACCGAATAATTGAAATTCTGCGTTCAAAGTTCACGCGTGCACATTTCAGGAGACGTAAACGAAGCTCGGGTGAGAGGGAACCGTCTCCTCATCTCCCGTGTCCCCTTGGCTCCAGAAAACTGGTCGCACACGTCCACACCGAAAAGGTGTGTTGCAGGGGGTGCAAACCCACAGGTGGGAAGGGTAAGCAATAAGGCCTCGACCTATTTGGCCTAGGTGGCCCCACCAGGAGTAAATTTTAAGTCTCCCATCAGCACAGCTCTAGGGGTCATCGGAACGCACAAGCCCCACCATTACATGAAGAGGGTAATCCGCGGGTGGAGGTCTAAGATGTAGTCCATGTCTACCTACTTCTTCTGTGATTCTTAAACCGAGCGTACGTTATGATTAAACCCTGTATCGAGCAGAACCCTTCTTTCTTTTTCACCGCCGGCATTCTTTGTTTTGTCTGGCTTCTACCTTTCGACCTATCTGGAATCGGTAACCATAGCATGAAAATGACCATCGCTTCCCACAGCGCAACTCCAAGAACCTGCATCAGAACGCATCGGCCCTTTCATCACGTCAAGGTTGCAGTCAATAGGGAGGAGTGGAATGATGGAAACACTTTAAACATTATTAATAAAATAATGTAAAATCCTGAATGGTCAAAATCATAGCATGCTTATATCAGCTATTGGAAGGTTTGCGCTTGCAGAATTGTACGAGGGCGATTCGAAAAGTAAGGTCTCCTACTTGGTTTTCATGAAAAATCAAATTTATTATCAATTTTGTGTGAATCGTAGGAAAGGCTGAGCATTTTAATGGCTATGGAGCAATGACTTACATGACTGAGTAGACGGTAGATAGACTGGCGACACGGTGATGCAAAGGGAAATAAGAGGCCATCAGATTGCGAGCTACTCTCTAGAGACATGGACACAATATCGAATTGGTGCAAGGAATGGGAATTAGTGCTTAACATGGGCAAATTTGCAGTTTTGAAATTTTGGAGCAAAGAAAGTGGCGAACAGGACATAAACTATGAAATGGAGGGTTCAGTGATAACTGCGGCCGATCCAGCTTATTATTTGGGGGTGGTCCTAGCACCACGCCTTTTTTTGGAGAATATGAGGATCCGCTTGAAAGACACTCGGCTTCATTAAATGGGTGGTGGGGAAATGTAATGAGAAAGTTAAAGAGAGGTGTTATTTTGCTCTAACTAGACTTCATTTGGAATATGCCGCAAGTATTTGGGATCCTTGGGACAAAGAATTAGATAAGGCCCAGAGCAAATCCGCCAGATTCGTCAAAAATTATTATGATAAGAAGAAGAGCGTGGGAGGCATTTCATGGGAATTAGGCTGGCAGGCACTTGAGATGCGAAGAGAGCAAGCGAGATTGAGATTATTAGAAAGGACCAGAAGAAACGTGTATGACACTGAAGGAATTGATATGGCCCCACAACTAGTTAGGTAGCTCAGACGACAGAGATGAGTTAAGGGAGATAGACTCCAGTACAGATAGATGCAAATACTCGTTATTTACCTGGACAATAAGGAATCATAATGGGAAGAAATCTAAGTCGCTATAGAAATATCGAAGACTTTTGATTTACAAGTGAGGATAATATTAAACACTGGGCAGACATGAGGTGCATTCGAAGGTGAATCTGAATGAGTATGTTAGTTAATAACATATGTACTTGCATGCGTGTAAGTGAAAATCGTTTTTGCATGAATAGCTACGTCTCTTTTGATGTAAATTGGCATGGATTTATTAGTCTTGCATGTGGGTTTTATTCTGATTTATAGGTGGTGACCTAACACCCCCCGCCACACGCCCATGCGACGGTTTGCGGGGCATTGTGAAAATGTAGATGCAGAGATTACCGGTGCCTTAGAGCGGTAAATGACCCCTGCTCCATTCACACCGACTCGATGAGTCTACCCCCGCCCTCCGTGCCAAGTGCTCCTATCTTTAGCACGGGGCGCACACGCCCTGAAGCAGTAAAGGCAGGGGACGCCCCGGATTCCTTGCGTAGGTTAGTGTTTTTATATAGCCATCAGTCGCCTCCGGGGAGATGACTGCCGCCGAGTGGAATCCTCTGGTGACGGAGTCAGTCTTTAGCTCACTCGAACTCCAGGGAAACTTAGAACTATATAAGTGATTTCCAAAAGCTCTATTTCACCAAAGTATGGCTGAGGTGGTAGGCTAAGATTGAGGGGAAGGAGGGAATAAACTAGAGCAAATGGGGAAGTGTTTGGGTGAAAAAAAAGGTTTAGTAGCGGGGATGGTAGAGAAGATTGGGTTGGTATATTTGCGAGAAACTCTTCTCCCAACAAAGTTTTAATCGTTTTGAATGATAGTGTTTAATCACCGCACGAAAGTCATGTTTTTAAATTTTTCTATGTAAACAAAAGTGTGTTTCTTTAATGGAATAGGGAAATGAAACCTAATGATTAATGTTGTTGAAACTTGAACGGTATTCTAATGAGAGATGAGGCTTACTAGGAGCAATGCTTTACCGAAGCTACTAGCGCCATCTCTTGGATTTTAAAAGTGGTTATTGAACAACCCACGTGTAACAGAAGTGAAAGGGTTCACTTGTTTGGGAAGTGCTCTGAAGGAGGACGTGGTATCTTAAGTAAGGACGTAAAGAAAAGACTGGGTGGAAAAATTGCATAGAAACATAAGCATGGCGTTTTTGTTGAACTTGTTTTTCTATACAAATTTTGTACTTTCAGGCGTGATGTGATGGAATTCGAACAAAACAAAGAAAACATAGGAACAATTGTCCACTGGATAAGTTTGAAAGCACGACCCGGTTTCGATGTATTACATCATCTTTATTGTTTTTATATATTTCGGAAGCCCGGTCGCGGGGGCAGGCCTTTGAGGTTCGGGTAGTACGTAAGAATGAAATATTTAGTATATGGAAAGGAGAGCCAACGATGAAGCCCTGGGATTGGTGGAGAAGGGAGACGGCTGTTGGAAGTAATTGAAAGCAGAGAGGGCAAGAGGACTCGGGAAGCATCGAGAGCATATTGGATGCTGAAGACGGCGGGAGGAGGAGGAAACTCCAGGGTACATTCAAGGAGATAGAGAGTTAATGAATAAGTTGTTGCAATGTGGGTTTGAGTGCTATTTCGTGCCATGGATTCGGAAGAGAGCGTACTACTGTCAATTAAGTATCCTACCCTAAGCCGGTCGTCTGCGCCTAATTGCACGTAACGACTTTTATCATTTATACCAAACAAATTCAAATAAGGTATATCAGATGCACCGACAGTACTTTTTAACGGAGTCATCGGCTAATGGGCATTGCAAAAATGCAACAAAAATGCAACGGGGGTACGAACCCAGATCCCTCGATGTTCGGCCGGGTCCAGATGCCGGTCAAGACGAACGATAATTGCAGTTTGAAAAACTTTTTCAATTTCATCTCAAGCGTTTTCCACACATTCTAAATGTGACCTCAAGGTCTAAACAGCACCCCGAAAACCGTCGCTAGACTGTGTGGCGGGGGTTGTTAGGTCATCACTCGTGAAATAGAATGAAACCACCTCCAAAACTGACAAATTCATGTCAATCTACACCCATAGAGGCGTATATATCCAAGCTAAAACCTTTCTAACTTACAAGCATACAAATTCGTTTATTATCAACTAACATGCAAATGCACTGTATGTCTACACAACGTTTAATCTTTTCCTGACTTGTAAATGTAATGTCTTTAACATTTCTATGATGACTTTGGCTTCTTAGTATTATGATTCTTGATATTCCGGGGAAGGAACGAGCATTCGAGTCTATCTGTACTGGAGTCTATTTCCCTTATCTTATCTTTGATGTCTGACCTACCTAAATAGTTGTGGGGCCATATTAATTCCTTTTGTGCCATTGCGAAAATCGTTTGTCCTGAACCTTTCTAACGCCCTAAGTCTCGCTCGCTCTCTTCGCATCTCTTGAGTGCCTCCCAGCCTAAGTCTTGCGAGTGAATACATAATGCTACTGTGAACGATGAATCTTCGCGAAACTGTGATCATCCAGAGAACCCTCAAAAAGTGATGGACAAAATAAAAATTATAGCATTAAATTGCCGTAGAATTAAAAACAAAAGATCGGATACTCAACATATTATTGTTAGTACAAAGGCAGACGCGGTAGTTAGAACGGTGAGTTGGCTCACGAAAGATATAGAAAACATGTTTTTCCAAACGGTTTCACAATTTACAGAGGGGACAGTCATAGTAAAGTAGGCGAGGGAGAGGTCACTGCTGTAAAATCACATCTCCGTAGCCAATGATATAAATGCAACGGAAATTACTTACAAGGCGTTTGGTGCAACGTGAAGGACTACAACGACAGAAGCCTATTAGTGTGCTCATTTTACAGACGCCCAGATTCTAATACAGATGTTATACGCAAGTTAGACGACCAAATATCCACTCTCGGGCGCGAACATAGCAACAGTATAATTATAATCGCTGGAGATATTAATCCATCGTCAATTGTTTGGGACTCGCACTGCGTAGGAAAACCTGCCAAAAACACGGGTGGTGACCTAACACCTCCCGCCACACGCCCTTGTGGTGGTTTGCGAGGTATTTCGTAGACGTAATGCACATAGACAGCCAGACCTGAGTATTGTTCCCGCTGGCAGAGGAGAGTTTCCAGATAAGGTTTCCGAACGGCTGAAAAGAAATACGAGAAAGACTAACCCCAGTTCTTTAGGCCTTGTCAGCTTGTCAAAGTTCGGGGTCAAAAGGTCACCCTATTGTTGAATGCACCTCTGCGTCCCTGCCAAGACCTCAACACCAAGGGAAACAACTGGTTTCTAAAATGGATAAGATGAATGCAATACCCACCGGTGGTCTTCAGGTTTCATATCCGCAAACTGTTCTTCTACGCTACACTACATTAAGTGTATGACAGTCCTATGCGGTCAAGAAGGAAAGAATTTATCAACAAAACACATCTACATAATACCCCGCAAGCCGCCGCATGGGCGTGTGGCGGGGGCTGTCAGGTCACCAGTCATTATTGAAAGATTATGCACGCACGAGAAAAGTGAAAGTGCTTGCATTTGAGCAAAACTAATTATTCCTTAGACGCTTTGGATGGCGAGTGGAATTTTTACTATCCATAACCTTACAGTTATTATCCCGTATTGCCCGTGGGAAGGAGGAGTTCTTGAGTCTGCTACTTCCGGCATCTATTTCCAGTATTTCATATTCATGGTTCAAGCGACCAATCTACACGTATGTTGGAGGGCGAATAGTTGACGTTACCTTCTCTCTAGTATTTCTTCATATTTATTAGACTCCGTATCTACAAGATGTATGGAAATCCACTTACATTTACAAATATTTTCATCAAGCAATCGCTGATGATGTAGCTTTTTTGGCAGAATTAATGTAATTACTACATAAATAAACACTTTATCTGCGAAAAGTATCCGATTTGCAAATCATACTTATTAAAGAAGGGCATTGTGATTTTGCTCACCTGTGACATTTTCGTCTACGAAAGCATATACTATATATATATATATATATATATATATATATATATATATATATATATATAAATTTTTTTTGAGGCAATCTACCGGTTAAGGTAGGTTTTTGGATGGACACAACTACCAAACAAATATTTTATTACTCCTAACAAAACACAAAATCCATCATCCTACTCTATCTCAGGTCCCTCTTCATCTCTGAGTACTTTCTTCCTCCCTTCATCTCGTCCAACATCCCTATCCTGTTCCTTCCCTTTCCTCTTTTGCCCAACACTCTACCCTCTATCACAGTCTTCAACATCCCACTGCCAGTCAACACCCCCTTCATCCACTTTTCCTGCCTCCATAGGATTGCTCCCAACAAACCCCTCTCTTCGCCCACCATACCAAGTACTTCCTCATTTGTTTTCTTCTCTGTCCATTTCACCTTCTCCATTCTTCTCCACACCAACATTTCAAAAGCCTCCAGTCTACGTCTATCCTCCTGCTTCAATGACCACGTTTCCGCACCGTACATACTATAGCTACGCTCCATATCAAAGTTTTTACGAGTCTTTTCTTAACATCCTTACTCAAAGTCCCCGTCATCAACTCCCTCCTCCTTGTGAAAGCCTCTTTGCCTGGCGCAATTCTTCTCCTTACGTCCCTACTACTTTGACCGTGTTGGTCCAAAACACTACCGAGATACGTGAACTGTTCTACCTGCTCTAGTTTTTGCCCTCCTATTTTAATGTTAAGCTTGGCCTTTTTTTTCTAGAAAATCGCATAACCTTTGTTTTATTAATATTGATTCTCATCCCATACCTGTCGCACTGAATTTCCAATTCACTCAGCAATGCTTGCAACCCCTTGGCTGACTGACAAACTAAAGCTTGGTCATCAGCAAACCTAACTGATTTTACGAATTCCCCGCCACCTTCATTCCTACCTCCAGTTCTTCCCATGCCTCTTTAATCATATCCTCTGCAACGGTGATAATGGGCAACCCTGCCTTACACCTCTTCCTAACACTGCCAAACCGGACTCCCCGTTCCACACTCGCACCTGAGCAGTCTGAGACATGTACAGGTTGCGGATTAGCTTCCTTTCCCTCCAATCTATTCCTATTTTCTGCAATATACTCATTAGTTTTTCCCAATTCACTCTATCAAACGCTTTTTCGAAATCTACGAAACAGGCAAATACCTCCTGGTTGTGTTCTATATTCCTCTCGATTAATAATCTCATTACTGCAATGGCATCACGCGTACCTCTCCCCTTCCTAAACCCAAACTGATCATCTCCTAAGTAATCATTTGCCCTACTCTCTATCCTTTTGTTTATGATCCTGAGAACAACTTTAGCTGCGTGGGATATCAAACTTATCGTCCTGTAGTCCTCACATGATTTAGCCTTTACCTTTTTTGGAATAGGAAGAAAATATGTTTAGATCATGGTAATTAATGCTTAATATTAATACCTAGGCAATACCAGGATTCCAAGAGCCAGATGAAGGATTGCTCTAATGTTTTGAGTTTCAGTGGAAGATCAGAGGGTGGGAGGGATGCTAAGATGGATACAATATAGCATTTATCAAAGGGAGTGTTGTGTTCGGAGGCGTGTTTGGGGATAGGGAGCATATCAATCAGGGAAGAATTCTTGCATGAGGCCGGGTGGCTATTAATTATAATATTAAGGGGTGTGGTACACTGTCCAATATAAAAGGCGGGGCAAAGTTGGTACTTCAGCAGGTAAAGTACATTGCTAGATGTGCGGGTAGAGAAAGGAATTGGTGGGAGAGAGTTGAAAAGCGGGTGGGAGAGAGACGGGATTTTGGTTTTGAGAATAGGGCATTTTTCGCGTCTAGGTTTGTTGCATGGCGTGGGAGTGGTTTTGGGACTGGGTGGGGATTTAAGGAGTTGATTGGTTGATTTGAGAAGATCGGATAGGTTGGCGTGGCGTTTGAAAGTAACAGAGGCACATTTGGGAAAAAGGTTGGCTGTGGCATTATGGTTCTTGAGGATAGGGCAGAGATCTTTTAGGATTAATCGCAAAGATTCTAAGCCCGGGAAGTATGTGGTGCAAATTGAAACAGGGTGGGTTTCCGCGGCGGAGGAAGGTTTGGGAGTGTAGGCATGTTTTCGGACCCTTTTGTTCAGGAGAGATTCGGGATAACCTCGTTTGAGGAGGGAACAGTGTAGATTTGAAACGAAATTATCAAGGGAGTCGGGGTCATTGCAAATTCTGTGTCCTCTTATGGACAGGACATAAGGAATGGAGCGTTTGGTGTGATATGGGTGGCAACTATCATAGTGTAAGTATTGTTGTGTATTGGTGGGTTTTATATGTACAGAAGTGTGACATTTTTGGTCTATCAATGTTACGTTAACATCCAGGAAGGTGATTTGGGAGGAGGAAACCGTGGAATTGAAGGAGACAGAGGACGAAGCATTGAGTTCGGAAATGAAAGTTTTCAGGGAATTGGTACCATTTGGCCAGAGAAGGAAAATATCATCGATATATCTGAGCCACAATAGAGGTTTCAGGGGTTGTTTTTACAGGAATTTTTTCTCTGCGAGACCAAGAAAGAGGTTTGCATAGGAAGGACTGAACCTGCTGCCCATGGCACAACCCTTGATTTGCAAGAAGAATTTGTCGTTAAAGGAGGAGTTACGGGTGAGGATGAATATGCCGACAAAAGATGTCCCGAGAGGATAGAGAGGAGGTTGACGACGAGGAACGCCCATCAACAACACAGCGCAACGAAAATGTGCAAAAAGTGAGAGACACATGCTCAATGCCAATCGACGCCGGAGTATGAGAATGTTAGCAGGAGATTGCTATATTCAAAAAGCCACAGTACATCATATTCTTATGGAAGATTTAGCCATGAGGAAGGTGGGTGCCAAGATGGTTCCCGAGGTGCTGGCGGAAGAGATCAGAAGGCTGCTCGTGTGGCAATCCGTTGGATGCTGCTCTGCAGCCCGTGACACACACGAGGTGGCTGAACACGAGGTTTCCTTTCCTTGAGGCCTTCTAGGAAGCGAACCACGACTGGCAGAGGGGATGTCGATAAACAAAGATGCTATGATGAAGGATTTCACTCATTTGTACTTTGATAGGCATTAAATTTTTCCTCCGAATTTATCCTGCTTATTTTTGGGACAGACCTTGTACATCATGCCCTGTTTTCATAGAAGAGTGTGTCATCCAAGAAATTAAATTGATGAAAAAAACATTGAAGCACAGAAAGGATACAAAGTCACTCATCTCATTTCTTCTGGTCAATCTTTTAATAAAATTGCAAAAAACCCGTGGGGACAAAAAATATTGCTTTGAACACAGTAATGTCCAAAATTTGTGGACCATGCAAAACTATTTTGCAATCTTGAATGCCTCTGAAAGCAACTTAACGTATTTTTTCATTTTCACTTCAAACGAAAACCATCCATTCCTGTTGAGGAGGGAACAGTGTAGTAGTACCTCTGCTAGTAAAATCACAGAGATGGCAGGTTATGTGGTGGATTTTCAGGTGTGCAGAATTCTATCTTTCCCATAAAATAAATATTCGCCCAAGACTTAGAGCAATAGCAGCCAAGTTTGCTTTACAGAATGTAATTACTGCATTCAGTGTTTATATCCCATCAAAGGATAGACTAAATGGTGATTTAGAGGACATTTGCAAACAACTCCTTTCACCCTTTTTATTAATGGAAGATTTTAATGATAACAATGCACTTTGGGGCAACTATACTAAAGCCAGCACATGGGAATAGAGACTGGGACTTTCTTCTCAAAATCTACCAAAATGTCTTCTCAAAATCTACCAAGCCAACAAATACCTAATACATATATATATATATATATATATATATATATATATATATATATATATATATATATCCTGATTACATTCTCTGTTCCTCTATTAGTGTCCTCATTACTGCTATGACATCATGCATGCCTCTCTGATTCCTGAACCCAAACTGACCATTCCATCTCTTGTATAAATTTAGCTGCAAGTAAAATAAAATTTATTGCTCCAGAGTACAGCGTAACTTGATTATAGAACAGCATAGCGGCTACCTTACCCTTCTTGAAATGGAATCTTAGACTTACAATCCATCTAATGAAATCTTCTGGCCAAATACCTCCCTCATAAATGCTATGAAATGCTTCATAAAAATTCTTACAGTCATGTTTTTCTAAATTGTTAAGTATTTCCATGGGAATATTAACTATCCCCATGGCAAACAGAGATTTTGACCCTACAAAGAACGCAACAACGCAAATTATAGTATGTTGATGCATGTGGAAGATTTGAAGTTTTTTAGAAAATATAGGTCTTGAGAATTGAAGGGATCTATTGGAGATCCAACTGGGAAATGTATTACACATAAGACCCATAGTATTGGGTTTTATACTATGCAATTTTTCCACAGCCCTCTTCCATAGGAAGAGTCTGTAGTCCTAATTGAATGCTTCAGAATAGAGCACAGTGCTCTGGCCCACTCATGCTTTTTCAAAGAAGAGAAAGTTGCCCTCTCCGGTGATCTGCACTCCGCTTAATCTGAGACACCTGCTGATGGAGAAAAATGGATACTTGGTTTGGCAGCAGTGATGGCTAGATATCAGGAGATACATAGAATACATTCTTGGTGATGACCCTGATTGTCTACGCAGAATTATACAATTTTTGAATGAAATAGCCTATGTGTATGTGGCTATGGCTAAGGAATAGTGTATGCATTTTTAATTTGTTTTCAATTTTTGAAAGTATACTAGCAGGGCTTTAGGACTATTTTTTTCCTTAATTAGGTTGCAAGTGATGAAAAATTACCTTTTCCATCAATGCAGTCACAAAGCCTTACTACTGCCTCTACTACTGAAAGACTGCAAAACTTCAAAAAATGTAAAACTAACTTCAGCAACATCTAATTTCCTTTTAAGTTCCTGACATTATAGCCATGTAAAATCAAATGGATTGTGTTGTTGAGGTGATGCAGTCAATCATAATGAATTCAGAACTTAGTTTTTAATACACAACTTACAGTGAGTGTGTTTAATCAATAAAGCATGGTTAACACAGATATACAGCTTGTGAGAATGGTGACTCACAGTATGTCTGCCCACTACATTGAGTTGTACATTAGAAGCGTTTTGTTTTTTCCCAAGTTCAATCAGCCAAGTGCTTCTTTATTGAGCTCATTATACAGAAGTGGATGGTAATCTCTTTATTTTGACACTAGAAAGCACTGGCACTTGACTAAAATAAGACAGATACATAATCAAATTTCTATATATATAAGTATTATTTGTTAAAGAGCATAGTTGTTTCACACATTTATATAAAAAACTGTGCCAATTCAAAAGAGAGATCATTTTACCCGTAAGTTCTAATCCCTTGGTTTGGAAGAAGCTCACAATCTTGTTCATTTGACTTTCTTAAACATAGTTTTTACACACTCAGTTTCATAAAGATTATAAATGATTTTACATATTTATTCATACATGTTTGGGTAAAACACCGAACTGTGACCGATTCCTAATAGAATATTCACTTGAGTGGACAACATAGCTTGAAGGTTCCATCCCTGGTGCATTGAGTGTGTTACAGGCATTAGAAATAGTACATCAAATAGCTGGTGTGACATCATTGTTGAACAAGTAGGTAGGTACATAGCCTTTACATACTGTACATCATGTTTTATATGTTTTAATTCACACACACTGTATACATGTACATATATGTTTACATATTTTATTCATTTAATGGCACCGGAGTCCCTCCGCTCAACATGTAGTAAAATAGGAAGATAGAAACATGGGACTTTATATATCACAAATTACATTTATTTCAATGAATCTTGCTGCAAAAAATATAAAATATCTTTTCATTCCATGTTCCCACAAAACTAGGTAATTACATTCAAATTCTTTCCTTGGTGTGCACTTGGTATTTTTATTTTAACTGTTTTTTCCTTATTAGTCTCATTATATTTTTGATTCATTCATTCTCAGGCATTAATATGCCAAGAGCTTATTAAACACAAAGTTTTAATTTAGGATATCAACCATCAAAAGTTACTAAAGAGTTGTTGACTACAATGGTCACTAAACATATATATTCCATAAAATGGGGAGAAAAACAAGTACAGGGGAAAAGTTATCTATGAAGTTACATGTAATTCTGAGGATATGTTTTCAACTGTCACATGATTATGGAGCAAGTATTTACCAGTTTAATGTTCCTTCAACAAGCAGCAGTCACTTATTTATTGTGATTTATATGCTCCTTGATCATATATAAAAAAAGTTACAATGAAATTTCACCTGTACTTTTTTGCATGAAATTTCATGGATGTATTTTATTCACATATCTATTTTCACACACTCATTTGATTGATCAATGCTAATAACTAGAATCCATACATTTTACAATGATGAATATCTTCTTTATCATTTAAGGTTCCTCTGAATAAAATCTCTCTCGTAATCAACCCTGTCCAAGGAGTCTTGCAACTTGACTTCATTTTGAGTCAATTTTCATGATGGATCATTTGCTAGCATATTTTGATACACACATGAATCATTGCAGTTCTTATGAAATGTTATATTCTATTTAATGAAAAGTTATTTCAAAGTAGACTAAAGATAGAGGTGAGATTTCGCTCCAAATACCACTCTCTCCCAGCTCAATAAGGGAATCACCCCTAATATATGAAATGCACATACAGGCAATATTTACAAACTGATTGCCTCAAAGATTTAAAATATTTTGCATTTTCATTGATTTTCATGAAACATTTAATGGCTTATTTGATTGGTTGACGTAATGGCTAGGCTTTACTCCACCCTTCATCTTCTCTCAGAGTCCTTTTTTCCTTGACCATGTATGATCCTCAATATTTTACAACCCTCTCATAATACTCATCAGTTTCACTCATAGCCAGCTATCTGAGCCCTTCTAAAAAAATGAACCAAATAAAACAATATTTGTCCCCGACACAGTTATTAGTCATAATGGTGATCAAAGCACCTTTGATCACCATTATGATTACTAACTGTGTCAGGGACAAATGTTGTTTTATTTAATTCACTTTTGTAGAATGCGCTCTGTGAATGCACATACTCCAGTTGGAATTAATAACATTGTGACATTCCACATTTAGTTATTAAGGCATATTATCATAGAAGCTCCAGCATTAACAAAAACTGAGGAAGAGAGATGTTCACATTAATGCCATATAAATTATTCAGCATAGCAAATGCATCCTGCTGCATCTTACATTTATTGAAGTTTTGTTTTGTTGACTGTAGCAAATCTGGAAAGGGTTAAATAAATAACTTGTTCACATAAAAATGTATGCATAGGAAAATCATGATGCCAGGAGATATCAATTTCACTACATTCAAGATATTCAGAAATTAAATAAAAGATCTCAGATACTACTCAAGTAGCGGTACTGGCAATGGTCATGAATATGGAATGAATAAGTTGAAACTCATGAGAAACTTGTTTGAGGTTGACATTGAAATAAACTCTTGAAATGGAGACGTTAAAGCAAGATGATGAATTATGGGAACTTAAAAGGCTCCAAAGAACATCACGCTTGTGTAGAGAGAAGGTCATTGAGGAGAAGCCATATATTCAGGAATAAGCTGAAAAGAGGTTAATAAACAGGAATTTGATGAATGGAAAAAGGTGAAAGGAGGAAAAGGAAATAAACCAGAAAGCAAGAAAAAAAGGAATAGAAACTGATGGATAGACTTTGGAACATAGTGCTCTTGATGCTCATGCATTAGATAATGTTTCTCATTTCAAAGAGTGATGAATAACTTGTTGAGACAGAATAAATGTGAATAAGAACATTTAAAATACAATTGATGTGAAAGTTAGGGTAAAGAAGTTGAAGGACCTCCTTATAGCTGTATGCGTAAATTAGGCAAAGAAATACTAATTGGAGTACAAAGTTATCCAAGAAGATGACACAAAGGGTAATTTCTCAGTGCTCAAATGAAAGGCCTGTTCATAAGCAAATATCTTTGAATCAATTTTATTATCCATGAGTAATCTTCATTGTTGAGTGAAACCTTGCAATGAAGAAATACCTTAAACACAAACTATAAAAACTTATCTTTGGCATAACTAAATGGGTAGAGTGCTGACAGACAAAATGAAATTCATTGTACCTACTTCCTTCAAGAAGTGAATAGGCATTGGATTTATGATGACAATAAATGAAAGCTTTGAAGCCGTCATGGCTCTGACGGAGAAGATGATGAAATAGGAATATCAATCTTATATGGAATTCTTGATTCTGGAGAAAGCATTTGATAATACCAAATGAAACCAAAGGTTAATATTTGAAAAGTTATATAAATATTTTATAATAACAAAAGTTGTTCTTTAGAGAAGATAAAGAGATATTCTATGGGAATGACTTCATAAATTCATCATATACATCAATAAATACATTAGTTTGCTAAAAACAATGCTGTAAATCATAAAATAAACCAGATATTAAGTGCACTGGAGACCTCATGCACAGAGCATGAAACAAGTAGCTAATGGAAGACATGAAATGGAAGTGACATGAGCACATAAGCAAATGAACAGACAGGGGAGAGGTGTGCTGGAGAACATGAAAAATCAATTGGCAGCATTAATGACTAATTAAATTGTGCCTGCTCTAAATGAGGAGATGTTGTCCATCTAATGAATTATCTCCCATCTATTTATTATTGCCATTCATGGAAGCCTGACGTGGGCCCACATGACAGAGGTCCCCTTTTTGAAATTTGGTATAGAGAAGTTTTAAAGCTTAGTTGAAATAGTTTGAGAAATTTAAAAGCTGTAAACAATCATCCTGTTGTTTTGGACTACACATTAAGCTGTGCTTCAGGTGAGGTGATTGCATTTACATATTAAGAATTGCATGCATTCACTGAACTGATGACTAGAACACTTGACAGATGAATGCAGGACGAAGATGACAGTTTATTGGGTGAAAAGGTAAGATAGGAAAATGATGAAGATAATAAAAACAGACAGAATAAATAGCTTGAAAAGATGATAACAAGTGACTCTATAAACAGATGATTCGATCAAATATAGATGCTTGAAAATAATATTATAGTATTCACATTTGCATGCTTCTTTTATCGGCATGGAAATAAATGCATGTATTCCACGGGCAAATGAGGTGTGTGGAAGACAAGATACTCCAATACTGATACTTTGTGAACAAGGTTATCATCAGAAAGGAGAGTAATACATAGAGATTATTTTTAATAATAAATTTAAATTACTTCCTTTGCCCCAATGACGACTATCTCTCCAGAAAACAGCGCATAACTCTTAGAGGCCTCATTCTGCTCCATCAATATCACTGAGATATCTTTGATAGATGGCTAAAAAACACTAATTCTTTGCATTCTGGCATTGGGATGTCCAAAATAAATCTTTAGCTACTTTTACCAAGTGTTGGAAGGAAATAGCTTTTCTGTGTTTCTTGATTTTCAAGGATCAGAGAGTTAAAAAAAAAAAACACAGGCTCTAAAAAAATGGCATTTGACATGTTGGTGGTCTAAGTTCCAAGCTAAAAATATATTTCCTATACGACACAGTTTAAAGTATATAAACATGCATTAATTTATATTACTCTATCATCATTGAAGATCGGTAGGTATCTTAAATTACGCTGAGAGTCATCTGGAATGAATGAACAATATTTTCTCCACAGTCTTCATAATACCTAGCAAAAATTTTAGCAAATTTAAAATTCACCTCTGGTTTGAACTATAAAATGTATAATGAGCTGAAGTAAATTTTTTATGTCATCTTTCCTCAGCCAATTATTCCTGCTGTAATGTTTCTAAGTACTCTGAGCCTGTGTTTTGAGAGATACTGAATACATAATGAGATGTGGGTTATGGTTTTGGCCATCCTGTGTGGTTTCCAAGATGCATCATGGAGTGACTACAAGAAATCTCAAGACATCTCTAGACATATCATTGAGACCATTTTTCTGGACCAAGGAATCTCCAAGAGACTTCTCAATAGTAACTGAGAGCATGACATGAATGTGTCTGATTATGAGACATTTCATAAGATATTTGAGATATGTAGAAAACACCTCTGCTATGTGAATTGTTGTCGGCATATTCCTTATTGGAGTATATTTTCTTCTATTTTTGTATATATCTGTTAATTTCTATATGGTATATTAACTGCATCATTACATATGTACATCCTAAAAGAACACGAATATGGGGATAATAAGGAAAATTCTGTGACTTGAAACAGAGGGCTTCATATTCAAGAAAGCATTACTGACTGCCAAAACTGCCACTTACTGAGCTGGCTTCAAACATTTTGGTCAGCCGCTGGGAATATTTAGTGCTTGGCATAAAGAAGAGACAGGTTAAAAATCCTGGACTGTCTGCAAAAGCAAAAGGCTAGGTACAAAAAATTGTGGTGCTTCACTGTGTACACTGATACAGCCTCAAGTAATCATGAGAACAGCTCTGTATGTGATACAAAATTGTACATATGAGCCGTTTATTTTGAAAGTGACCTAACTCCATTTTTCAATGGAATAAAAGCCGTTAATGAGTGGACTTATAGGAAAATATTTAAAAAAGATTTTAATTTACATTTTTACCAACCACGCAAGGATACATGCCAAAAATACGACTTATTAAGCATTAAAATTAAAGAATCGAATAATGATGAAGAAACGAATAAACTCACCAAAGAACACTATGTCCATTTAAGACTAGCAGAATCAGCTAGAAATCCACTGAAACAAGCTCAGGAGCAAGTATCACGTAATTCGGATTATTATTTTGCTTTCTCCTTCGACTTGCAAAAAGCTTTACCGTATCCCAAGCTGACTACTTCAGTAGCATATAACAAACGCAATATGTATATATTGTAAATTTTGGTACACACAATTTTCATAACGATAATGTTTACATGTACGTTTGGGAGGAAACTATTGCATCTAGAGGTGCTCAAGAAGTTGTTTCATGCATCTTAAAACATATTAAAAATTTAAGAAGTGAAAGGCACCTTATAGCTTACAGTGACATGTGCACCGGGCAAAATAGAAACATTAAAGTAGCTTTAATGTGGTTAAAAATTTCCCAAACTTTGGATAATAATGTGGAAATCATAGATCATAAATTTTTAACATCAGGACATTCGTTTTTACCAAATGATAGAGATTTTGGCGTGGTAGAAATGGCATCAAAAAAATAATTTACTGTTCGTTCCCCAAGATAATTAAAAAGTGTCGGAAGGGTAATAATCTTATTGTAAATGAAATGAGGCAGGAAGATTTTGTATCAACAAAGTTATTAGAAGACGCAATTTTTAAAAGGGTTCAAAATTCCGATGGAGAATCAGTAAACTGGTTAAGAATATGTTGGATGCGTTTTGTCAGAAATGAACCATATAAAATTTTCTATAAGACATCAATGAATGAGAATGAACATTTTGAAAATGAAAAATGAAAAAGTCCTGAATTTATTACCACGTCGGGGTAGACCAAGAAAGTTTAAAATTATTTTATTGACACCATTGTATAAAAATATTAGACAAATTACAATAGCAAAATTTAAGGACATAATTGGCCTATTACGATACATACCACCAGAACATCATGATTTCTTCAAATCCCTTTCACACGAACAAAATGTAGACAAATAGTAAATTGTTTTGCAATAAATTTATGTTTGTAATTTTCTATGTTCTGTAATTAAAAAATGTTTTGAATCGCATACATTATGTTTCCGAAGTGTTTTCAAGATATGTCAAACAAATTCAGTATTGTTTTCTTTCACTTTCAGTATTGTTCACTTTTAACATAAGCGCCTCATATATCCATCATGACGACCCTCTATACTGTTGCATCAGTTGTACCGAAATGAAGAATGTTTTCCTGTGCTGCCCTCTGTATTGTTTCCCTGGTGGGATTGACTTCAGGAAATCACAACTCTCAATAACTGACAATCATTAGCTCACACACTCTTTTTAAAACAACGGATGGTAATTCTTTCTTAGAATACTTTTGCATTTAATGTGGCAAAGCAAAAACAAAATCCTTAACTGCATACCAATTATAAAATATACTGAAAGAAAATCATTAATTGAAGTCATCACAATAATGCAAACCATCCATTCAAACCAATGAAATGTGACATGTGACAGGCCTGTGAGGTATGGAGAAATGAGAAAAGCTTTCTTATTATGTGTTCCTCAAATTAAATAAAGAAAAATAATATGTAATTGCACATACACCTACTTTTCCTGCAATTTTTAAATAAACCTACATCTAGGTAAATATTCAATAAGATACCAATAAAGAAACTAAAGAAACTATCCAATAAAGAAACTATCCATGAATAATTACTCTTCCTTAAAGTTGAAATGCTTTATATTATTATTTATAATAATTTATACTGACAAAGTTATATGGAATTGTACATTTGTATGTACAGGTAAATTATTAAGAGACTTCATATTATCTATTAATGATATACAAGATTACAATGAACATTGTTAATTTTAAATGAAAAACTAATTATATATAATGAGAACTGCTTTTAATCTACTTTGAGGTCAGTTATGCCTAACATAATGCTTCAATACCATTTCTCGAGAATTGCCAAAAGACTGGCAGGTGTCAATTGCTTCTGATGAGTATTTAAAGCCTAGCCAGACCAACCAATCATGTTACCTGATTTTCAGAAATCTTATAAGAAACTATATTGAAAGAGGAAGTTGAAAAATAGTTTTGTAAACATATTTATGTTTTTCAAATTGTTTTGTGAATGTGTAAAATATAGCATTGCCTAATGAGCTCTAACATATCCCAAACTTGAGCAACATTTTAAGAACAGAATGATAAATCACAGAAAGAATGGGATTAGTGTTTCAACAGAAATGATATGAATTGAATTGAGAAAATTAGCTTTAGGTATGTTTATTGCTGATTATTCTGGGATGTCTGTTGCGATCGATTCATGGAGAGAAATGGTCAGCATGCAGTCAGTGTACCAGTAATGCTATATCACAGAAACTGCCACTTGAATACCAAAGAAAGGTTATTATAAGGCACCAACTCATGGCAATCATACCAAAGGGAAGAATGAAACGGCCGTCAATTCCTAGTGTTGGTGATTCATTGCTGAGGTCCTGGCAGAAGGTTTAAAGGGAGTCTATCACAATGTATATAAAGTAAAATCATAACGTCTTTTTAGGAATGTAGTATTAAAAATGTGCCAGATGGAAATGAGATGTGTACAAGGGAAATTAAGTAATTATGGAAATGATTTAGCAGCAAAGATGATAGATTTCTGGGATTCAACCATTCTGATGATATTGAATTTCTGGGATAACTAAACACTGATATAGCTGCTAAGCTTTCAATTTAATAATTCCATTTTCTTTATTTTAAGTACTAGGATTAAAATGTTGTCATCCCTTTCTAAAAAATCAACCTTCCACCTAATGTGCCATATATATATATATATATATATATATATATATATATATATATATATGTGTGTGTGTGTGTGTGTGTGTGTGTGTGTGTGTGTGTGTGTGTGGGTCGCGGTAGTCTAGTGGGTAGAGCGTTGGACCGCTGACCAGAGGGTCCCGGGTTCGATTCCCGGGCAAGGCACTTTGGGCACCTGCAGCAATACCCAAGCTAATGTGATATTTCGGGTACCAGGTCTGGTACGGGAAGGAACAGGATAGGGATGTTGGATGGGATGAAGAAAGTACTCAGAGCTGAAGATGGGCCTGATGAAGAGTAGGATGTTGTGTTTGGCTAGGGGTCACAAATTATTTAATTAGTAATTATGTCCATCCAAAAACCTACCTTAACCGGTAGATTAAATAATTATATATATATATATATATATATATATATATATATATATATATATATATATATATATATATATATATATATATATATATATATATATATATATAAACCATAAACACAGTAATCAACCCGAAGGTCGGTTTAGTAGGTGATGGTAGAGTTCACCCAGTACTAAGCCCTATACGGCGTGTGAGATTCACACACAGGTTAGGGGGGCCAGTTCCTTTCCCTGTGCCGGTTATGGTTTCCCAGGAAGACCTGGTGCCCGAAAAATCACTTAAGCTTGGGTGGAGCTGCAGGCGCCCAGAGTGCCTTGCCCGGGAATCGAACCCAGGACCCTCCGGTCAGCAGTCCAACGCTCTACCCACTGGACTACCGTGACCCACCGTTTATATTTATATATATATATATATATATATATATATATATAAACACACACACAAACACTCATTATATATGTACACTTACATTTCATAATAGCAAAAATATATAATGACATAATGATTAGCAAAAACACAGGCACAACTTACTTCAATATTTCAGGGGCCCCAGCCACCATTGTCAGGCTATAAGAAGTCTCAAATGGGACCGTATGGAAGTGAAAGAATACTGGGAGATGGAGGATTAAACGGAGGGGCATTGGTAAGTATTTGTGGAGAGGAAGGTGTCAGATAAAGGGAACAATTTAATCCTGGGGGTGTATGTTGTAGGGGGCATATTATATTACAGTCAAATCTCGTTACTATGCCACCTCGCTCCTATGTCACTCTCGCTACTATGCCACTTTTGCTCGGTCCTGACAAAAATTCAGCACAAAATAAATTTACCCTGCCACCCCCTACTCTCGCTACTATGCCACTTTTGCTCGGTCCTGACAAAAATTCAGCACAAAATAAATTTACCCTGCCACCCCCTACTCTCGCTACTATGCCACTGTTGTGTGACTGTTAAAAGGCAACAGTCGTTAAAAAGTCTGCATTTCTGCGCAGTGCTCCATTATTACACTCACATCCCAAAGGTGAAGCAACGAACTACAGTCCAGCTGCGCACAACATGACTCAATATGTATGCGCACAGCAGTGGTATCATTTTTTCAATTCAGCCCATAATATCAACTCAGAAATGCAAGTGAACCGACTTTCCGCAGAAGAAGAAAAAGGAGATCGTTGATGCCGCAAAGAAGGAGCTGAATCAATCCAAGTTGGCCAGGGAGATAAGCAAGAAATGGGGCATTGAAGTTAAGAGAACCACGGGGAAGGGCATTCTCAGCAAGAAGGGTGCAAGCGAGACTGTAATCAAAGCTGGAGTTCCATGGAAGCGCATGAAGTTGACGCAGACTCAGGACCCGAAGCTTGATGAGGGAGTGCTCACGTGGCTGAAGCAAGCAAGAGGACAGAAACTGCCTGTCAGCAGCAGTCTGATGAAGGATAAAGCGATGGAATTGACCGAGCTGATGCACATCCCAAACTTCATGGCGAGCGACAGTTGGTTGGACGATTTCAAGAAGCGCCACGGCAATACGCTCAAGACAGTGCAGGGCTAAGCTGGAGCGGTGGATTCGCAATCCCTTCTTGAGTGGCAACAATAGGTTCTCTAGCCCTTACTCAGGCAGGTCTCTGCAGACGAAACCTTCAACCTAGACAAGTCTAACTCAAAGGCATCGATGATGGCGGAGCTTTTTGAGGATATATTGCGTGCTTGGGACGGACGCCTTGGCCAGCTGGAATGCAGAGTGCTGGTCTGTCTCGGTAATTTATCTGGCCACCCTCCTGAGCTCCAGCTGAACAACATCCTACTGGTTTTCTTCCTACCTAACATGACAGCCAAGTCGTAACCAATGGATCAAGGAATCATAAAGAACCTCAATTGCCACAACAAGAAGCTCCTGCTATGCCGGTGGCTTGAGGCCATGGACGAGGGAAAGGAATTCAAGTTCACGTTGCTCGATGTTCTACACGTCACCCAGCGTGCTTGGTAGCAGGTCGATAAGTAGACGATCAGGAATTGTTTTGCAAAGGCCAAGAGATCCAAACTGAGGCACCAGGTGCGGAGCTGCTTGAGATCTGGGAAGCTCTGCCAGCCATAGAAAAGATACACTAGAATGGGGAGATCGAGCTGTCTGACTTTCTCGAAGCCGATGAGCGCCTTGTGACTGGCGGGTCTTTCACGCTGGAGGAGATTGTGAAGGAGATGCTGTGCAGTGCGGAGCTGGTGAAATGCGAATATGACTAGATAACTGTCGAGGGAGCCCCACTACGCTTGGAGCACCGTCTGGAGGTTAATGCAACACATAAGTGGAAAGCCTGGTTTGATGCAAGCGTGCGATCGGCTAGACAACGAGATACACGAGATTTGCCGAAAGAAGATGCGTCTTGAGAGCCTTGAGTCTTGAGAGATTTGGACTGATGGGTAACTTGAGAAAATAAAGCCGTTTTTACAAACCCTCGTTGCTATGCCACTCTCGCTACTATGCCACTCTTGCTCGGTCCGAAAGGTGGCATAGTAATGAGATTTGACTGTATTAGAAATTCAGGAAGAAGTCAGAAGGGATACTTGAGCAAGTGTTGCTGTGGACGTGAATTCGTGATGAGGGTTGAGCAAGAACAAGCTAGATGCAAAACTTGCTCCACCATAATAACATACTCCCTTCCACAGCAATGCCTTCTCAAATATCTACTGTCTCTCCCGACTTCTTCATGCATTTCTAAACATATCATATACCTCCTACAATGCATACCTTTGCCCAGCTTTCTGTATTGACCAATGCCCCACCATGCCCCTACATATCAGAAGCAGCAATCACGGAGAATCCCCCCCTAACTCATTCTCCTCCCCATCCCCCTCCCTCCCAGACATGCAGCTAAGACCACAGCGAATATTTTGACAATTGTTATAAGGTATCCACTCCCTCCCGCCAACAGTCACTCCAAACCTGAGGGCAATACCCAATAAGAAACCCTATCAAGGTACAAATACTTTTCCCAGAGAAAGTAGGTTTTGTGGAAGAACTATCAGGATACACCAAAAATCATTTTTGAAAGAAGATACTGATCTCTTGCTTGGAAGACCAACGGTGTTCAACTTTTTAATTCCATCAGTCCTCTCCCACATGTTACCCAACAAAAGTGTACTTTATGAAATTTTAGCTCTCTGTTCATTTTGTTAGAATGTAAAATTCAAGTGTCTTCACACTTCCAGTAAATCCATATATTTTTCCCCTTTTCTCATTTAGGTATGACGCAGTATGTACAATTTGAGAACCCTTTTTTGATGGAAAACAATAGCAAACCATCTCCAAATTTCAAACTCATGCTATTCATTCACCCAAGGATGCATATCTCACTTCTTCATTAGCATACATGGAAATTAGAGTCAAGTACAGAAACATGTAAATGCTTACATAGGTGCCATTACATTTATACCATTTAACTATGAGCCAATCTTATGTTTACAACTTGGATTTCCTATTCGGAAATGATTACACACATATTTGCACCACCAAATAAATCATCATCATGATACTTCCCTTGATATATTTTAGAAAAAAATTGATTTTAAAGTCCAAAGTTTTAGAAACAAAATATTGAACAAAGATAAATGCCTCATGATGTGCTCTTGCAGCAGAAATAGCTGCTTCAATATTTTTCAACCCCGAAGCATATAGCATCTCAGATGAAAGTGCTGCCCTCATTGGCCTTGATGCATCAACATTCTAAGCAATAATAATTCACATAAAGTGAAAACCTGGCAATCATATTTTTTCCATTTAACCCTCATGTTTACTATCTTTTTGTTGCCTTGGATCAATTGCATGGATTCTTATCAGAGCAAAAGTAAATTGGCAAACAAGGTCATGATCATTTGCCAAGAGAAGCATGATGATGGAGTTTTTACAAGCTCAAATGATCACCATAGAGGACTGCTCAGGAGTTTGGCAATATTATGTGCCTACCTTCTAACACAAATAATTTAATGATTTTTCAAACCTTGGTGGAACTTCTTCAAAATTTGATTCACTGAAATTCTGATTCATGTTACTCCCCTCATTATGTGGATAACCGTAAGAATTAGGTTGCCCATAATTATGACAAGATCTTTCAAATGTACATGATCTTAATATTCCAAAATATGCACAGCTGATTTAATCTTTGAGAGTCTGTATAATAAAAACAAACAATATGATTTTCAACAGTTGAACAATGCTACTTGAATGAAAATGGTTAAGTAACCACTAATCCAGAAAATCAAATACAATTAAACATGCTTCAGAATTAGTAAATGAGATTTTCAAAATTTATTTTTACAATATGTTTGTAAAATTCATCCGTGTGATTCTTTGAACTTAGACATTGTAATCACAGTTGCAAATTAAAATAAATTAATTGGCTGAGGTAAATTAAGTCTGCAAAACAATTATGCAATTTTAATTTTAGAATCATATGAATAATTATTATATTGTATACTGCACAGCGACAGTAGCTGTGTACTATCATAATACACTGCTGGCTCAATTAGGAATGTCTATCCACAATTGAATGGCATGCCTCCATAATAAGCCTGAAAAGCACACATGATTCCCTACTTTTAGGTTCACAGAAAATGATTTTTATCTGAATTCAAAATGTCATCATGAAATGAATTCCATTTTCATGACGTCTCTTACCCATGTGGCATCTGTTGCCAAGATTTCTAAAAACAATGTTAGGAGAAAGTTGTCAAGTCAGAGAAACAATAGTACAATTAAAATATACTTCTCTTCAATTCTACCACATTCTGTTCATTGCTCCCAATGGGTGCTTTTACCATAAACATGAAAATAGACTTTTTCTAGTCACTTTAGATCATGGTTACGGTGGAACTTAATAGATTGGTAATAGCACTCACCATGTCATACATTAAATACACAAGAAAGTGCACATCTGCTCAATAATGAAGATGAATAGGTGAACCATAAAATATGTATGAATTGTTAAATATGCAATCCATAATTAGTTTTGGTCTGCCCATTCAATTTCATATCTCTGTTACAAATATTACTTCTGATCACTCACCACTCAATTCGCTATTTTGATGCCAGTCAAAAATCTGGAAGTAGTATGCTAAAGAGATATCAGAGTGGACACTGAAAAGGAACACAGAAGAAACAGAGGAAGGAGCACTACTGCTTCCAATGCTTTGTTTGGCTGGATTTGAAGCCCCTCAGGCCTCACGTCCCATCCCATGCCAGGTTTTCCTCCCCACACAGCTGATTCATTTCCTCCGAGATCGTCAGTAGTCACGGAGGGAAGATAATGGACACGGATGGATGGAAACTCGGCGAGACCGGCTCATCGTGCTCCTGAAAGGATAGCGATGGCGCACTCACCGGCCAGGGGTCGCTTCTCCCCCTCGTCGCGAGGGAAGGGTCAGATCCACGTTTGTACGCGGGGGGGTTGGTGCCCCCCTGCCCCCCACCTCTCCCCCGGCTGTCAGGAGGACGCAGTCGCGAGGGCGTCCCCCCTGCCCCCGCCATTGGTCGCCGACGGCGGGCATGGCGAGTGGGCGGACGGCGGCCGCAGGAGGTGGTGCTCCCCGGCGCCACTGCTGCCGCCACTGCCGGCGCCGCGCCATTTGGCCGTCGTCCTCCGCACCCCCGCGCCGCCCCCGCTACACGACGCCGCCGAAGAGTGATACGCCGCCGTGGACCGCGTCGACCCGCTACCGTCCATCGCCGCCGCCGCCGAGTAGAGCACGCTGCGGTGCCTCCCGGAGAATGACTCGCCAGCCCCCATGCTGTGCAGTGGGATGTGCACTGAACCTGACGGAAGTCTCATCAGTCCAAGGAAACTAAGGGGGCAAGTACTACCCCCCTGAGGTGTCGACATATTGGGGGCATCAATTTATAGCGAGCCAAGGGTATGATGCCCTTTCATGAAGACTTTAAGTGAAAAAAGTTAGAACTGGAATAATTGTGGAATTTAATTTCACATTAAATTGATTTGTGGGTCTTTCTGGTAATTATCATTACATATACGTGTATCCTTAAGAACCTAATGTAAAAGAATCTAGCTCAATTGTTCTAATTATTAAAATTGCAATTAAAGTTTAATTTTAATTAAGTTCCAGGTCCAACCCCGATTACCATAGTCATTTTACAAGGACCAGTAATGACCTACCAAGAATACATAGAAAGAGCCAATGCCGGGAAATCTGTTTTTTACATCTTCAATAGCCATAATTATGTAATTCAAATCTATCTATATGTATAAGAATTTGTATATATGTAAATCTAATGTATCTGTTGATTTGATTGAATTTTTAACAAAGCCCATACAATTGTGCATTGTTTTATGGTGAATAAATCTGTTCATCTATCTACCATTTGTTAGAACACACAATACTGGTCATGGGCTCAAAGCAATGGGCTCACAATTATTCAACAAACTTCACTATGAAATCAAACATGAAACATAAGTACCTGTTTTCAAGAAAAAGCTGTTCAACCTATTAAAAAATAATATGTTCTATTCTGTAAATGAATACCTGGCATTGTCACTATGCGTCAGTTCTGGCTTAACCAATCAATATGTAAATGTAGCAGTATATATACACATTTATACGCATTTTTTCTAAAATTGTGAAGTATATATCTGATGTGCCCTATATTTGTGTACACATCCAAATGCACCAAATCTCTGGAAAAATAATTGCAATATTATTATTACTTTGGAAAAAGAGTTGACTAAAATTACTTAGAGATCGCATACATTTTTGTTTCAAAGAATGTTGGATATAATTTGTGAATCCATACCGGCTGAATTAACAGTTCTTGCATCCCCATGGAGGAAAATTATGCAATTGCAATAAACATTTTGATGGCTTACTCTTCAGTCCTAGTCCTATCAAAAGATTTTTCTCACCCACTGTTAAATGTGATATTACAAGCATACTCATTCCTTTTTTATTATAAAATGATTTAAAATTACATCTTTTTACAGAGTTGATTTCAACATATTTATTAGAATATTTCTGCCAAAAGGCATCATTTTGACCTGAAACGAAACCATTACACACTTTACAAATTGATCATGAAGAGAAAGTGTAATTTATGTCAATACTATTGGTGAAATTCCACACACACACACATATGTATGAAAAGGCTGTTTTCAGTGCAGCTTATGTGAAGACCAGTAATAATTTAGTTCTTATATTTCTCTTCCCCTTCCCCATGGACTACAACCTTGATGTGGTGGAAGGACATGTGCATTCTGATGACCCTTTAAGCTGTGATGGCGGGAGCAATGATAATTACTCCTGGTAGGGTCATCCATGCCATATAGGTTGAAGGGTAGGGGCCAGATGAATGGTAGTCCCTGCAGCATCTGTTCCTCAGTGATTTCGCTTCCAAGGCATCCGACCCCAGTGAGGTGGTCATTGAATGATGGTGTCACGTTAAAAGCACTATTGAGGGAGGCTACCGGAAACCACCTCAATTATTATTCTCAAGAGCATAATGATGGACAGCATAGAGAATGTGAGTCCTGGCAACTACGGGACTCGGCCCAATGGTTGTGCGCAGGGCCCAGCAGCAGGATATCACCATCTTATGGAATCCTTCCAAAGCAAGAGCAATAGAGGAAGCACAGAAGTAACAGAAGAGAACTGACTTAGTTAGAATAGGGACGTAAAATGTTAGGACAAGGATAGGAAAACAAGAAATTATTAAATGAAATAGAGAGATAGTGGAAATACAGATATTTTAGGACTGCGCACGATGAAAAGGTAGTGGGGTTGCCGGAGTGATAGTGCAATCTCTAGCAGAAAGGAAGAGAGACTGCAATAGTTGGCAATGATTTGAATTGAAAAGTCCGAAGAATTGTAGCAAGCATAGAGAAATTGATGGATAGAATATTATTATTTTGTTTAGAGGCAGAGTATTTATGGGCTAATTAGTACAATTTATGAGAAGGGGATTTTGCCTTGCACATTTAATAGGACCAGAGTTAGTTTCTGCTGTTAAAAATGAACAGGCAACCATATGCAAGGAATACAAAACAATTTATCGTGCAGTTGGGTTTTTGATTTCACATGCAGATAAAGTGGTTTTCAGGATCATCAATAAGAGGATAGTAGGGTATAAGATTAATTTTGGTATAATCAGTTTGAGTTCAGGATGGGGAGAGGTACGCATGATGCCATTGCAGTAATGAGATCACTTATAGAGAGGAACACAGAATACAATCAGGACGTACGAGGGTCATCCGGAAAGTAGTACCCGTTCGTGCCGCATGAAGTGCTGACGACGCGAGTAGCCGCTGGACGAGGTCAGATAGCTTCAGTGGCTTGTCTGCCTTCTCTGAGCCAAGTTGCGTGACGCTAGCATTGCCTGTGTTGTTTCTGTGATTGTTTACAATGTTTAAAAAAATTGAGAACGCCGCCAGTTGTGAAGTGAGGGCAGTGATTAAATTCCTCAATGCAAGAAACGTTCGCCCATGTGATATTCATCGCCAATTAAAGGAGGTGTATGGAGACAATGTAATGGACGAGTCGTCTGTTCGGCGGTGGTGTCGCAACTTCAACATGGGGAGGGGGAACACACACGACGATGAGCGTTCGGGGAGACCGTCTGTCATTACAGACCAACTGGTGAGCTCAAGAAGTAGTTTAAAGTATCCTCTTTCAAATAAAATTTTTTATGTTTGTTAATATTTACTTTTGTGTCTTTAAGTCACGAACGGGTACTACTTTCCGGATGACCCTCGTATTTGCCTGTTTTGTGAATTTATTAAAAGGTGTTTGGTAGAGTGAAATGGGAAAAACTAATATATATGCTGTAGAAAATAGGAATATACTTGAAGGACAGGAGGCTAATCAGCAACCTGTACATGTTTCGGACTGCTCAGGTGCGAATGGAAAACGGAGAGCCGGAATGGGAAGTGTTAGGAAGAGGTTTAAGTTGCCCCAGTGCTTATCACCAGTGCTGTTCAACGTATGCACGTATATGTGGAGGAAATGATTAAAGAGGCATGGGAAGAACTGGAGGCAGGAATTAAAGTGGGTAGGGAATTCTTAAAATCATTAGGTTTGCTGATGACCAATCTTTAGTTTGTCAGTCAGCCAAGGGGTTACAAGCATTGCTGAGTGAATTGGTAATTCAGTGCGACAGGTATGGGATGAGGACCAATATTAATAAAACAAAGGTTGTGCAATTTTCCTGGAAGAAAAAGGCTAAGCTAAACATTAAAATAGGAGGGCAAAAACTAGAGCAGGTAGAACAGTTCACATATCTCAGGAGTGTTTTGGACCAACACGGTCAAAGTAGTTGGGACGTAAGGAAGAGAATTGCACTTTGCAAAGAAACTTTCACAAGGAGGAGGGAGTTGATGACAGAGACACTGATTTTGATGGTAAGAAAAGGCTCATTAAAACTTTGATATGGAGTGTATTTATATACCACGCAGAAACATGATCACTGAATCAAGATGGTAGAAGTAGATTTGAGACTTTTGAAATGTGGGCGTTGAGTAGGATGGAGAAGCTGAAATGGAGAAAAAAGAAAATATAGGAGGAAGTGCTGGCGGGGGAGGGGAGAGGATTGTTGGGAGAAATCATGAGGAGATAGAAAAATGGATGCAATGCATAGTGATTGGTAGTGAGATGTTGAAAATTGAGATAAGACTGGGGAGGATGTTAGGCAAATGAGGAAGGAGAAAATGTGATGAATATGCTTGATTGGATGAAGGGGGGCAGGGAGTGTATGGAGTTGAAGAGGGGCTTGCTGTAGCGCCCGATTGCAGGCTGTATTTTGCTAGGAGAGGCAAGTAAATATACCATTGTGCTATTGTTTAGGCTGTACTGCAAAAACTACATAACCAGTAGAATAATGATAATAATCACAATAATTTCTCTCCCAATGAGGATCAACACAATTTGTTCTTTGAAATTCACCTAAAATTGTATTAAGGTGCATAATTCAATATGATATAATCCTACCAATTTCTACATTATTCAAGTATTTTCTGATTTTATGGACATTGAAATAACATAGAAAACATAAAAATACTTTAATTTGAAGAGTGAAGAATTCACAAATCATTGTCTACCAGGAAAATAATCTTAAGCCTGTTTTCCAGGACAGTAATTAATTCTTCATGACTCCATTTTTTAATTTATTTTATATGTATTAATTTGTGTGTGCTACTTATAAAGTAATAGATAATCACCCAGATAAAACTTCAATTCGATTTATTTCAAATAAATTTACATAAATATTTTATGAAATAAATATCAGTTGACTGTGAATATAATTGACCATAGAAAATTTTTACTCCTTGTATGTACTTATTATTAGCATTTAAGCATATAAAGTCCTGGTTCGCCCTATCTTGGAATACTTGTCCATAGAATAGGACCTCTGTGAAGTGACATATTAAAAAGATACAGGTAGAAAAAGGGAAACAGAGGGCAGCCAGATATGTATTGAGTAGGTAGAAAATCTCAGGTAGTATAATTGAAATTTTAGGCATTCTGAAATGGCAGAAGCTGCAAAACACAAGATTTGTATAAAAAGTGTTGGTCACAATTTTTCCTGGTGTGTGCATGAAGTGCTGAATTCAGACCATCATTTATGTGTGTGCATGGCCGCGGATTGTATTGGTATTGATAAAATGACAGTGCAAACTATTAATTAAAATTAAAAGGAATGGTTTGATGTTAATCATTTACAATTAAATACTAACAAAACTCAGCATATTGTGTGCAGTCTTAAATCAAAAACAACTGATATTGAAACTGCTAAAATACTAGGAATTTATATTGATACAAAACTTAATTGGGAGACTCACATCAGTCAGACCTGTAATAAACTTAGTAAAGCTGTTTATATGTTAAGAAAGCTCAACTTTATCATTTCAAATGAGTATTGTTTAACACTTTACCATGCCTTCTTTCAATGTCATTTGAATTATGGTGTTGAGTTATGGGGTCATTCCCCTCATGTTAAACAAATTTTGCTACTGCAAAAGAGAGCTATTCGCTCTCTTGCTAATATACCACCACGTGATTCCTGCAAACCTTTTTTTATTAGGTATAGAATCATGACTGTATTTTGTTTGTATATCTTTAAGGCTCTGATTCATGTGAAAGTTAATCTAGAAACTTACCAATTAAGATCCAACCTCCATAACTATTCCACAAGAGGTAAATCGAATCTAAATACTACTTATTGTAGATTGTCATCAACTTACAACACATTTCACAATATGAACATACGACTGTATAACTATCTGCCTACTCAGTTGAAATCAGATGGTATCCAGAGTTTCAAGAATAGGGTATATACCTGGTTACTTGCTCACCCACTTTACTCTTTGGATGAATTCTTTTGTGACAATCTTCATCACATTTAAGAACTTATGTTTATATATTAAGTAATATTATGATTGATGACATTTAATATGGTTGTACCATTTTTAAAATGAATAAAGTATTATTATTATTATTATTATTATCACTGAAAATTTGGTGATGTGACAGATATACGCTAAACTCGTCCTCCCGAAGGTCTTTGGACAGACGACCAGGAGCAGAGTCGAGTGTATCTGCTTGCGAAGACCTTCTGCAATGGCATGCTTACGATTCCCATACACCCTTACAGTCTCAATTGGCCACCAGCAGGCAATTCCCTATTCACGTTTAAAAGTGAAATCCACCATCCATCGAAGGACACCATCATAATGGGACTCGCCAAAGAAGCTTGCACGCATACCCTTAAGGACATTCTGCCTACCAGAGAGTGATCGAGTCCTGGATAAGCAACTGGCAAAAGTGTGTCGATGCTCAAGGGATGTATTTGGAAGAGTTTTGAGGCAATGTATCAATATCCGAAATTAATCTATTTTTCCGAAACGTTTTATATAAACCATGTAGGAGAAAGAGGAGTTTAGGTGTAATGTATGGAATACTTAAAAATGACAAAGAGTGGGAAGATTTAGGGAAGGAAATAGAAAACCATGTTTTCCCACAAGGGGACAAATGACCACAGGTTTAAAGTCAAAATAAGAGTACAAACAACAAGTAGAAATATCATTCATTTTTGAATGTAAGCATTGTTAAATATAACCAGCAACCTGGGAAACTGCTTGAGCCCTTTCCTGCTGGGAGTTTTAACAACAGGTTTCAGATGGCTGCTGGGAAAGGACAGTTTACAATGCCTGGGTCCAATAATGGGGTGATGGGGATGGCATGAGAAGTTGAGTGGCTATGTATCAGCTTAGTTATGATTTTTTGAAATGATGTTTTGAATTTTGATTTCATAGTGATCATTTATGTTATTGCACTATGTCATATCAATCGTGACTCTAGGATGTAGTGTGCCACCTGAAACGTCTTTATGGACTTATAGTTATAGTGCTTTAATAAGCGATAATTCATTCTTAATAAAACCATGGGTAATTCACTTCCTCTACAATGATAATCCGATATAATGGAAAATACATAGATTTAGTAAACGGTGGCTGCTAAATTGCTTAGAAATAATTCCATATACATCTAAAAATTTACAGTGAAATAAGCTTGAAGTACATGGGCATTTATATTTTCACATGTATGCTCCTAGTAAATTGTTCCACCTGCTTTAATTTATCCCCTCTTATTTCAATGATTAGCTTTGCCTTTTCATTCCGGGAAATCGCATAACCTTTGTTTTATTAATATTGATTCTCATCCCATAACTGTCGCACTGAATTACCAATTCACTCAGCAATGCTTGCAACACCATGGCTGACTGAGAAACTAAAGCTTGGTCATCAGCAAACCTAACTGATTTTACGAATTCCCCGCCCACATTCATTCCTACCTCCAGTTCTTCCCATGCCTCTTCAATCATTTCCTCTGCATACAGGTTGAACAGCAACGGTGATATTGAGCAACCCTGCCTTACACCTCTTCCTAACATTGCCCATCCAGACTCCCCGTTCCCCACTCGCACCTGAGCAGTCTGAGACAAGTACAGGTTGCGGATTAGCCTCCTGTCCCTACAATCTATTCCTATTTTCTGCAATATACTTATTAGTTTTTCCCAATTCACTCTATCAAATGCTTTTTTGAAATCTATGAAACAGGCAAATGCATCCTAATTGTATTCTATATTCTTCTTGATTAGTGATCTCATGACTGCAATGGCATCATGTGTGCCTCTTCCTTTCCTAAACTCAAACTGATCATCCCCTAAGTAGCCATTTGTCCTAATTTCTATCCTTTTGTTAATGATCCTGAGAACAACTTTATCTGCATGGGATGTCAAACTTATTGTCCTGTAGTTCTCATATGATGAAGACCTTTTTCGGAATACGAACTAAAACCGATCTCACAAAGTCTTCCGGCCAGATTCCCCCTTATAGCCTCTTCATCCCACATTTTCCTAAACATTTCAGGAATTCCACAGGAATGTTATCTGCCCCCACGGCCTTATTTAGTTTCATCTCCCTTAATGCCCTATCTATCTCATTGTCTACTATGCCTGGACCTAAGCTGTCCTACTCTACGTCATTTTCTTTTTCAATGTCTAACTTTGTTGGACTGAGTTCTTTACTATACAGTTCTTCTATATACTCCTTCCATCTCTCTTGGATCTTTCCTGCGTCAACTATTATCTTGCCGGCCTTGTCTCTAACTGTTAGCATAGCTCTTCCTTTCTTACTTCCCGATAACGATTTAACTTTGCTGTACAGCGCACCGATTTCACCCTTCCTCTGCAGACTTTCCATATCCTCGCACTGCGTCTTCCACCATGCTCATTTTGCTTTATTTGTTGCCCGCCTCAATGTATTGTTCAATTCTTTGTACTTCATTTTGCCTAATTCTGTATTTATATTCTTCCATTTTCGCCGCTCATCCATTTTTGTAATCATCTCATCCGTGATCCATGGTTTCCTAGTCCTTTTAGCGTTAACGGTTCCAATAGTGTCTTTAGCGGCTTTAGACAACCCTTCCTTGATCATTTCCCATTTTTCTTTGATAGTACTTAGCTCTTTACCATTCTCCATGATTTTCTCTACCACCTGTTTATATTCCTTCCTTTTCAACCCATTTAATGCTTCTACATTCCATTTTCTAACTCGCCGCCCCTGCATTATCTTTTTGAAAGGTACGCTACATTTCATAACAACTAAATTGTGGTCGGAGTCCGCATCCGCTCCCGGGAAGCTGTGGGAATTTATCACACTGTTCCTAAACTTGTGTCTAACCAGGATATAATATAGCTGATATCTTCCTGAGTCACCTGGCATTTTCCATGTATACCTGCGTCTTTTGTGGTGTCTAAACCAAGTGTTGGTGATGACTAAGCCCTGTCTTCTGCAGAACTCAACTGCTTTCTCCCCGCGGTCATTCCTCGTGCCTAAACTGTAGTCCCCCACCTCATCACCATCTCTTCCTTTGCCTACCATCGCATTCGAATCCCCCATCACTATCAAATTTTTCCCTGCATGAAAACACGCGATTATGTCCTCTAACTGATATTATATCCTATCGACTTCTCTCTCCTCATGATTGCTTGGTGGCATGTACACCAGAACAATGACCAAGTTGGTCGGTTCTGTGTTTTATCTCTACTAGTAATATTCTATCCTTTGCTTGCTCTATGTTGACTACCCTTCTTCTTATATATTTATCCAATTTTGTGACAACCCCTCATTGGCTTTCGTCCCCGCTGCTGGATATTATTCTATAATTGCACTCCAATAATCCCTGCTATCATTCCATCTCATCTCGCATAGACCTAAAATATCTATATTTCCTCTTCCCGTCTGTCACTTAATATTCTCTAATTTCCTGTCCTCAACATTAATATGGGAGCCATTATTACTTATATAGGAGCCTTTTTTTTAATGGATAAGGATAAAAATAGTTACTGAAATTCATTGTTCCAGATGATTCATGTCACTTAATACATGCAAAGTTGATAATAGATAAATGAATAAACCATGAAAAAATCTAAAATTTCAATAAGTTAAAATTAAGTTATTCTGGCTAGCTACAAACCAAGTCATCTTAAGATGAAAACCCACAATTATGTATAAAAATCAGAAGTGAAAATGAGGTTTTCTTAAAAAAATGTCTTTAAATAAATTATCTGACACAGTATGAAATTCAAGCTCGCTAAGCCACATCCATAAAGAAAAAAATTTGCATAAAATGTAATACTTGCTTTATATTAATCTTCATGGGAATTCATTTTTACTTTGGTTAGTTATATAAGAGGCTAAACTAACCGACCTGCATTTGGGAAATCATGGTTCACTTCCCAGTCTGGCAATAATTCTCCAATGAGTTTACATTCATATGTGTTTTTAGTGCAGGAATAGAAGTTTACTGAACTATTGCAAATTGCTTATTCCATCGATTACATGCACAAAATAACAAGAAAGTTTGATTCAAATATGTTTGAAGGCTGGATTTTAGTTTTTGAGGTCATAAAATAAGGTGATGGAATATTTTTTCCCTTTCAGAGTAACACAATTATCATGTCTTGTTCCAAAGGACAGTAGATAGAAAGCCACTTTTTGCTGAGCTACAAAAAAATACTGCAATATACATTCTTACATCCTCACTATTTTTATCTTGTAATTTTTATCATAGCCTTTGTTCCTCACCATTTCGCATGATCCGACACTGGGTCTCTGGAGATCCAGAGCAACTGTATCGGCTGGTCACCACTTCTCTTCGAGACAGCATTTCCCTTCGAACATTGACACAGGGACAACAGGAGAAGAACTGCTTAAAACCTCGGCGAAACCTACAAGGCCATTATCAAGAAAGAAATGTGTTCATAGGAGTTACACTCTAATAACAGTGCAATTGCACAGTAGACGATACTGGTAATAATAATTTTCTCACTCATTTGCCATTTTAGCTTGGGGATAATTGATAATTGACTGATAATCATTATGAAATGATGAACTGATAATTGATTGGGCATAAGAGATGAAAATAATGATCAGGTTCTTTTTAAAAAACATAAACATATACACTAATATTGCTATGAATGTATCCCAAGTAGGAACAAAAAATATCAAAAAAGTATTATATGTTAAATTCAATTATTTGTCAAGGTTATAAGAACTTCATTCTTACAAATATAAATATATAACTCAATTAAAGGTTTGTGGTAGTCCAGGGGGTAGAGTGTTGGACTACTGACCACTGGGTCCCAGGTTCAATTCCCGGGCAAGTCTCTTGACACCCGCAGCTCCACCCAAGCTATGCAATATTTCGGGTACCAGATCTTCCTGGAAAACCATAACCGGCCCAGGGTAAGGACCCTCGGAGGAATAAGGAGGGTACTGGCCCTCCTTATTACCCTGATGTGTGAATTTCACACGCCGCCGGGCTTAGTACTGGGTGAACTTTACCATCGCCTACCAAACTGACCTTCTGTTTGATTACTGTGTTTATGGTTTTTTTAACCCAGTGAAAATAATTAGTCTACATATGATTTGTTATATTGAACTAGTACCGATAAACTAATTATTTCTCTCACATTACCTTATAATGGGGTATTTTGAAATTTTTTGTTTGAAATGGATTCCTGAAATAAATTATAATTCTTATTGTGAGTTGATGCAACAGTTTTACTGCCTAAAATTCATTTGCTGACAAGGTTTTGAGCTCCAAAAATGATTGAAATGAGCAAATTATTCCAAATATCAATGAAAATAATTATAATTATCAGTAAATAGCAATACAAGATTCAACATATTTATTTTGGGGACCAGGCTGGTGTTAGCAGATAAATCATTGGGGCAGGAAGAATGTGCTAATATCTGAAATCATTGCGGAGTGGGTTTATGTGATAAAATGTTTACTATAAGGGACCAGCAAGATGGGTGGATTAATGTGGGAGGTGAGTGAAAGGGAGGGGAAGAAGGAGGTTGGGGGATACATGGGAAAAGGTTTGTGTCAATACATTGCATTTAATGTTTGAGTCAATGAGTTAGGTATCAAAATAAAAAGAAATTGGGTGGAGTCTTTGGTAGATACATACCAGGCTCATTTTTCATAGCTTATCTTGGTGCTAACGTATTTTTGGAATTCACTGTCATCAAGTTGTAAACTTTCAATTAGCTTTAAAAAGATTCTTGTATGGCTGAAGCTAATCTGTTATGAACATATTTTCCTCTTTACATAGTAATTTAATGGACATGTTATCAGGCAAATTTATTTCTGCGCAATGGGACTTATATTCTAAACAGACTCCTTCATCTTAAGTTAGGGATATTATTTTGGCTGGTAAATAATTTCTATTTTTAGGAGAAAGAATAACTTTTTTGTCTGTGGCAGGAAATGGAATTACTACATTTGCAAGCAGCAGATTTCATAGGCCTCTAATATTATAAACTTTTCATCTTTGATGACTCAAAATGTAAAAAGATTTAAAACTTTGTGGCAGTGCAGAATCTGCACACATAGATATACTAGTTATTTTGGACCATTACTAAAATGAATGTTCCTCCTCAGTAATCAAACCTGAAGCTTGATTTGATGGGTAAGGGCAGAGGTCACCTGATACTCAACCCTAAACAGCATGTCAGAAATTAACAAAATTCAGAGCAGGGGGAAGATAGTTCCCAGTGTGCCACCTGTAATGCCTCCGAAAGACGTGGTGCCTGAAAAATTGCATATCTCGGGTGAAGCTGAGAGGCATCACCTGGAATTGAATCCAGACATTCTGGTCAATTGCCCAGCACTCTACCAATGAATTACTGCACCCATGAACAAAATACTTGGAAATTTTTAGCCCGCATTAAAATAGCCATAGATTATGAAGCTGTAAAACACATTTACCTTGAGTTCATCCAGCAATAGATAATGGGGTTGTACATTGAGTTGGACATGGCCAACCAGTAGATGGCCAGGAAAACCTCCTGGATATAAGAGGAGTTGTTTATTTGGGGGAAGAGTGAGGAGACGATAAAGTAGACGTGGAAAGGGAGCCAGCAAATGGCAAAGATGCTCACCACCACAATCATCATCTTCACAACCTATGCCAGAACGAAGGGACACATGAGTTAGCACAAGACAGCCAAACACTGAGTGACACTTCTTGATTGGTGATGACACTCCTCTCTCAAAATTATGCAATGGATGGATGGCTGTTTGGAGGGATTTGCAAAACTGGTTTCAATACTTGGAGGAAGTGGTACCTTTGCTCTGGAGAATGCCAGCTGAACGTAGCAAGAAATGCTAATTATAAAGAAAAAACAAATGCAAACCTCTCCCTAAGGTGAATAGTAATACTTTTTATTCACTTGTTTTGCTCTTACTTTATCGTACGCTCTACATTTCCTTTAAAATTCTTTGCTATGGAAATAGACGTGGGGAACAAAGGCATCTTTAGGAGGGAGCAATTAAAAAAATATATAGATATAGGTAAGCACAAAATAAAATAGACAATAAAATGGCATGAACAAGTTAAATGGATGACTAAAATAGATTAATCAAATAGCAATTATTGAAAACACAGCCTGAAAGAGAGGCAAGGCAATTTATAGAGGTCTGTGGTATAATCTGATCTCCAAGGTCAGAGCCCAAAATATTTCAATACTTTTTATAGTCTCAGTAAATCATATGAGAGAAAACTCCAATTTGCTCCATTGAGAAATGGCCAATATAATTTTGAAATGACAATAACTCTGACAGAAGGCCATTTTTGCACACTAAATAGTTTTCCATCTAGGACAATTGTCACAATCTAATCATGCATGGAAAATTATCATTATTTATGTTGGGGTGGCCATGATGTTCCTAATTTGAAAGGAAAACTTTGATCACACAAGTTAATGAAATAGATTTGCATGAACCTATCATATGAGCTAATTTTATAATATAACTCTTGGCTTAAATTATGGACCTCAAGCTAGTTAATGAACATCTCCCCAGTCAGGCTGCATTGGCAACTCCGGCTAATATTTAAGATTCAGTAGTTTACTGCTATTATGATGATAGGGTGTATTGAGCACTCAAGAGTCAATTTTTGTATCAGTATAGATAGGGCTGACTGCTGCAATCCGAGTCCCAATTTTTGAAGCCATGAAATTCGAACCAAACTTGAAAATTTGCAAAACTTGTTTCATTTCTTCCTTGATTCTTTCCTTCATTTAAGTCTTTTAACAGTTTGAAATTTTTATGCCTTTTTTCAGAAATAGTAATTTTCCTTTTCCTTTTTCCATTATTTTCCTCTCAAATTTTATGTTTATTTGTATTTGTCAAAATGAATTGGGAAATGTTGCCACCAGGAAAATCGCCTAATTGCAACGTAATTCTAAATAAATAAATAATAAATGTGTTTTAGTCGTCTACTGTTCCCCTCCTCATTTGCATCAAATGTACATTTTGGAAGAAGTTAATATTGATCCTTCAATTCATTCCATTGTTAGCACAAATACATGGGTGGTCTGAAAAGTTTATGACCTAACAAAGATGCAAGACATTTTTTCTGAAATTGTTGAGGTCGGAAACTTTTCAGACTACCCTCGTGTATCTCTCTAATTGTAATTGTCGCTGTTAAATTGTTATCAGTCGGTAATATTAATGTGAGATCTGCATTAAAGATGGAATTCAATGAAGACTGAGAATATTTGTATAAATAATGTAGCATATTGATTACCTTTCATAAATAAACGTTACAAAATTAATATACACTCTAATTTTCATGTAGAGATGCATTAAGTGAAAACTTACATGAATATCATACTTAAATAATTACTTCTTCTTTATAACATTTATTCTTTGAATCATGTGACATACATTTCATCAAGTAAATATGAAAGGTTGCAAAGCCCAGAGCAGGAAATGGCGATGGTGCTGCCAAGAATTTAAAAGATTCAAAGTATTAAATGGCTGTGGCACACCCTATACTATATGTCATTTGTGAACGATGGAGCTGCCATCTATCATCATGTAAATGAAAAAATACATTATGACTGATGTTTATACATATGTAAGTTGCCATCGCCTTTCTCAAGTTCACTTTTGAAACTCCACAGTCCATTGACTTAGCAATAGGCGTGTTAATCAGCACTCCTGTGTATGCATACAGATGAGAGCACTAAAAACGCTGTGACTCTGTGACAGTTACCCTTAGCGAGTTCTGTTACGACAGTCTGAAGGAATAAGGCATTGGCAAATATGGACCATCATGTGATGCAATCTTTGAAAATTTATATGAAAAATAGCCATGAAGTACTTTTTATAAAGAAAGGACTAATTTTCCAAAAATAATTAATGAGTCGACAGAGATTATATTATGTCCAATCATTTTCATTGATTGGATATTTCATAGTGATTTGTGACACTTTTAAGGCGTTATTGTGAAAGTAAATATTGACTTCATATATTTCTTGCTCGGAACCGTGAAATCATGATTGTTCATAATAAATTATGAGAATCTTCCAGACAGAATCACCCCTCCGCAAAATTGGACCAAAATTGTGTGAAACTGAAGAAGTTTAAACAAATAAGATTTAGACTTTCTGCAAAGATTCATTACTTTACTGTTGAACAATTGACGAGTGTAAAAATCATTCGCCTTGACCGGGATCCCTCGATGTCCGGCCGAATGCTTTAGCCAGTTAAGCTACCGAGGTATCCTTTTTTAGACTCTGAAGCGATTTTTAAACCCTAAATTTATTGCATTGTAATGCATAAACATGTAGCGGATGACTCCGTTAAAAGTTACTGTAGCGGCATCTCCCGCAGTTTCTTTGAATTCATTACTTGATTCAAATGCTTATGGTTGGTTGTCAGGGATAAACAAATGAAAGGGGCCAATGGGCCAACACCCCCTCGGATCATCGTTTGCCCTCACCCTCCTCTTCGACTTGATGTTCTCCAGCTGCCTCTGGGTGCACTCGCCGATGCTCTGGCTGCCCCACAGCTCCACGCCCACGCGGATATACGTGTACGACATGGAGCCGATCGGCAGGAAGTAAGTGAGCAGCATGAAGATCACGTTGTACCTTCAACAGGGAAAAGAAATTAAACATCGGTCCCAGTCTATTGACACCCTTGCCTCCTCTCTGATCGTCCCTTTTCTCACAAAGGACATTGCAATCAGCCAGGGGCAGTGGCTAGAAAGAAGCATGGCAGGGCCAAGCCTAATGAAGAGTGTGAAATGAATTAAGAAGTCTTACACAGATTTATTTGGAATAGTTTTTTCGACTGTTGCAAATTATCTGCGTGGGCATCAAGTGATGAATAGTGTTTATTTTAATTTCATTTTCTATTTTATTGTTTTTCTTTCCATTAATTTTTTAAAATGTTTCTTTTTTAAATTTGTATTTTTTTTAAATTTAGAATAGCCCGTAATTGAATAAACTATATTGAAGAATTAATGGGAAATTCCATGATATCAGACCCGACATCATCTTCCCGTCTTCCATACGTTCAATCTCCTTCCAAAGTAACATGCTGACGATTTTAGGCAAATATAAATGACTTCATCCAAAGTGAGATTTAAGAAAAAGAAAATATAGATAATGTTGCCATTAGATGGCGCTGAATACTTGTGAAAAAGATGGTCTCCATAATTCTAAATAATACATTTTCCGTATGATTTCGGCGAGAGAAATCAACACTAGTTTGAAGCTGTGAAATGTTTTCTGCAGTATTGTAACAGATTTCAGCTAAGTTACCAAAACTGGATAGAATAAAACCTAGCGTTAACTCTGAGAGTGATAATCCCAGAGGTACTCGGTTCCAACGCTTTTGAATTGTGCCGTTCTCATTGAAGAGCATTTCAGAGTGAGATTGGATGAGGGAGTGGATGATGTAATGGAGGGGGGAGTGGATGGGGAAGTGGAGGAGGGAGTGAATGGGGGAGTGTATGGGGGAGTGGAGGAGGGAGTGGAGGTGGGAGAGGAGGGGCGAGTGGAGCCTCACGTATACTCACACGTATTCCTGGTAGCTCTCGGGGGAGGGTCCATCCGGCCACTCGGCGTAACAGATGACGCGGTACTCGCCATTGGGGAAGTTGTGCACGTAAGTGGTGAAGAAGAGCAGCATTGGCATGGAGAGGGCGGTCGCCACAGCCCAGATGCCCATTGCGATGCACAGGGTGGTCCTGCGGCCCATGCGCGGCCTCAGAGGGCTCATGATGGCCACGTACCTGCGGCGGTGACGACGAGCGTCAATGAGTGCCACTCTAAGTGGCTCGGGGGGGGGGTTAACACACACCCACCGCCGGAGCTGCACCACGGGGGCGTGCAACTAAGGGCCACCTGCACCACCTCCATACTAAGGTATGCACTTGTACATAGTTGCATGTGTGTGTGTATATTGTGTGTGTATATATATATATATATATATATATATATATAAACAAAGATGTAGATTTTTAGAATATAGAGACACAAAGAAAGGACACTAACAATTTGTTATCGGCTATCGTCTTCAGAATGGCCTAGGCCATTCTGAAGACGACAGCCGAGGAGTGTCCTTTCTTTGTGTCTCTATATTCTAAAAATCTACATCTTTGTTTTTATATATTTGTGCGTCACCGAAGAGCGTTCCATTTCGAAGATATTTCTATATATATATATAATATATATGTATATATATATGTATATGTAATGTGTGTATGTATATATATATATATATATATATATATATAATATATGTATATATATATGTGTGTATGCATATATATATATATATATATATATATATATATATATATATATATATATATATATATATATATATATATATATATATATGCATACACACATATATATATATACATATATATACATATATTATATATATATATATATATATATATATATATATATATATATATATATATATATGCTTTCATAGACGTAACACGGAAGTGCCGAATAGTACAATACACAGTAACACATAATATAGAAACACAAAAAAGAGAACACTCACACGTATTTTCTTGATAATTCGACGGAAACAATCCGTCTTCCTCTGAAGTAATGATTATATATATATATATATATACATACATACATATATATATATATATATATATATATATATATACACACATACACACATATATATATATATATATATATATATATATATATATATATATATATATAAAATGGGCTGACACAATATAACACAAATAGAATAGAATAGCAACATTTAAAAGGACACTCACACGGTAGATTGTTCGAGCTTTCGGCCCTCTCAGAGGCCTTCTTCAAGTGAGACTGAAAATATGCTGTTGCTGTGGAGAGGGGAAAGAGGTATGGGCGGGGAGGGGAGGTGTGGAGGGAATAATGTGAGGGAAATTAAAGATGGCGGTTAAGGGTGGGAATTTTGAAAGAACGGAAAGCTAATATGTAGGCGGATTCACGAGTTCTCACCTCTATATTGGTGGCTGAATTAGATAAGGATTCTAGGATGCTGAGAGCAAAACACTGGTCGAATGAAAGGTTGTGGGAATTGGCGTGTTAAGGGATAGGAAGAGAAGAGAGTGAGGCAGAATTGCAGGAGTACCGGTGATTATTCATTCGAATGGATAAGGGGGTAATGCATTCGCCTATGCAAAAGGAACTGCAATGTTTGCATGATAAAAGATAAATAATGTTTTTTGAGAGGCAATTAGCGTGGGAACGAGGTGAGGGATCAATGAGGAGATGTAGGGAGAGGGGAGTAGGCATAATAAGATGACAGGTTTTACATCGGGAGCGGTTGCAAGTTGGGGAAATATTGGGAAATTTGTCACGGGGGGGCGCCAAAGGGTTGGTGGATCTCAGAAGGTTTTTGAGATTGGCGGGTCGTCTGTATGCGATAGATGGGCATTGGGGTAGTAAGGATGAGGTCGCGTCATTGTCATGTAAAATTGGAAACAGTTCTTTAAGGAGGGTTTTCAGTCTGTGTGATCCGTGGAAATAGGTGGTGCAAAGGTTGAGTCCTGCGTCAGATGTGGGCTTGTTATTGTGTGGTGTGTGTGGTCGGTTGGAGCGGTGGATTTTATTTTGTAGTAACTTTTCTGGGTAACCGCGTTTGAGGAGTGCAAGATGTAGATTGTCAAGGTATTTGTTGAGAGTGGCTGTGGTGTTGCAAATTCGGTGTCCGCGGATAGAGAGAGAGTTATGAATCGAGCGTTTCGTGTGTTGAGGATGACAGCTAGTGTGGTGTAGGTATTGCTGATGGTTAGTGGCTCTGATGTGTACTGAAGTAGTGAATTTGTTGTTTTGAAGTGAGATGTCTGTGTCAAGAAAGGTGATGGTGGAGTCTGAAATGGAAGAAGTGAATTTAACAGTGAAAGATGAATTTAAGGCGGATAAGAAATTGTTTAGAGAATCAGAGCCATGTGTCCAGAGAATGAAAATATCGTGTATGTAGCGGACCCAGAAAAGAGGTTGAAAGGGTTGCTGCGACAGGAAAGTCTCTTCGAGATGGCCCATGAAGAGATTGGCGTATGATTATGCCATCCTCGTTCCCATCGCTGTCCCTTTTGTCTGTAGGTAAAAACAATTTTGGAAAGCGAATGCATTTTTTGTTAGGACGAAAGTGGCAAGATTGAGGAGAAATTCCGTCGAGGGGCGCTGGGGTAGGGGGCGTAGAGAAAGATAATGCCGGAGGGAGGATAAACCTTCTGCATGGGGAATAGAAGTATAAAGTGAGGTAACGTCGATGGTGGCCAAAAGTAGGTTGGGTGTGGAGGGAATAGAAACAGAATTTAGACGGTCGAGGAAGTGGTACGTGTCTTTGGTGAAGGAGGGCAAGGAGAGTACAAGTGGTTGTAGGTGGTGGTCAAGGAATGCGGAGATTCTTTCGGTGGGAGAATTGTAACTGGAAACTATAGGACGACAGGGGATGTTGGGTTTGTGTATTTTTGGGAGGAGATAAAACTGGGGTGTTCTGGGGTTTGTCGGCAATGTCTGGGGCAATCGTGGTATACTATATATATATATATATATATATATATATATATATATATATATATACACATTCAAACACGAAATCCCGCCAAACGGCGAATAAATACTCATATATACAGAAACATATATAAGGAAAAGGGATAGGAACACGTATAAAGGACGAACACAATAGAGGTGGGGAAGGCGGAATCGAACGGATCACAAGAGTAAAAATATATATATATATATATCCAGGAGGTATAGTGCTGGACTACTGTCCGGAGGGTCCCGGGTTCGATTCCCGGGCTAGGCACTCTGGGCAACTGCAGCTCCACCCAAGCTAAAGTGATTTTTCTGGTACCAGGTCTTCCTGGGATACTATAACCGGCACAGGGAAAGGAATTGGCCCCCCTACCCTGATTTGTGAACTCATTTCACTCGCCGCATAGGGCTTAGTACTAGGTGAACTCTAACATCACCAACTACACCGACATTCTGTTTGATTACTGTGTTTATGGTTTTCATATAACTTATATGGAAATCTTAAGGATGTGAATAATAATGTACATCAAGATAGCACTAGCGAAGAAAAACAAAAACATAGACACACATGAAACAGAGACTCACACGTATTCCAAATTTCTGGGGGCCAAAACCACCTTTCTCAAGGGAGGGAAGGAAGAGGTTCCTTCTCTCCCTTGCGAAAGGTGGTTATCGCCACCGGAAATTCGAAATACGTGTGAGTTTCTTTTTTATGTGTGCCTGTGTTTTTGGTTTTCTTCGCCAGTGCTATCTTGGTGTACATTATATATATATATATATATATATATATATATATATATATATATATATATATATATATATATATAGAACCACAGTCTGCACACACTGCCACAGCCAAAGCAGGATGCGTATTACTGAGAGAGAGGGGACGTTAAGGCACCAAGAAGGAGATGGGGGCTCTCTAGCCTTACCCACCGCCACACTTGGCTGAAACGTAAGTTACTTTCTGGTCAGTCCCCGTAGGAATACATTGGAGGGATGGGAGGCTAATCCACAAGCCGTACATATCTCGAACGGATCACGTGCGAGTGGGGAAGGTCCACGGAGAGTCCGGCTGGGCAGCGCTAGGAGGAGGTGTGAGGTAGGGTTGTCCATTATCACCTGTACTGCCCAACGCACCTAATCAATGAACTGTGACCATCAGCGCGCGTCGTGATCATCGGAGTCATTGCCGATGCGCACGGTAGCGGGGACATATGAAGACGGTGTACGATAGGCAAAGAAACTTTCACAAAAAGTAGGGAATTGATGACAAGGACGTTGAAGGTTAAGAAATAACTCATTTAAACATTGATACGGAGTGTGAATTAATACGCCGCGGAAGCAAGATGTTAGGCGCCAGAGGTTTTTGAGATGCGGGGAAGGAGAAGGATGGAGGATCGATTGAAGTGGACGGAAGGAAATCAAGCAAAGAAGTTCAGCGGGGGAGGAGAGAAGTTTAATGTCCTGGGAGAAATCCAAAGAGTGATTCACACGCAGCGATGTCTGGAGAAATTCAAAGAAGGCGGTAAAGATGGATGAAAACATTTTGATCGGCGATAGAGGGGAGAATGTCAGGCAAAGGAGGAATGGGCGCGAATAGGATGGGGTTGTTGAATGGAATGAAGGGGATGGAATGAATGCGGGAATGAAGGACAGTTCATTGTGCGAGTAGTGTGGACTTATCAGGCGAGGCTAAGAAATGCAGAGGCGCACGGCGTGAAAATCCTAATCCTATTTTATGCGGTGGACTACCAAATAAGGTTAATTATTATTTTATTTCTCTTTAATACATTGATATTTACTATTATTAAAGGGGGATTGAGATGGTGACGGGGGCTATCGTACTGGCTTCCCACCCAGAGGGCCCGGGTTCAAATCCCGGCGGTGTTGAATATTTTTCAGTGGTATCCCGATCACTACTTGAGGTGCTTTGTGGAGGGCACTTTGAGTGAGTACCCCGTCCGTCGGATGGGACGTTAAACTGCGGATCCCTTGGCGCCTTTCGTCATTAGAGTAGGCTAATACCGACGCCGGGTTTCTCTCCACCCTTCATCCTTTCCCAACCATCCCCTATGGCGCAAATGACCTCAGCTGTCGGTCGCCTCCCCTAAATACTACTACTACTATTATTAAATCCTTGACAGTTATCTAGACATTGTGAACGATGAAATCCAAGCCAATAAGTGAAGATATAATCTTTACTGCACGTATCTGTTGATGCGATTTATTAGCAACGATAGCAGTTTCATGAATATGCGTTCGTCGTCGACCGGTTGTAATGCCTAAAATATGCAGTTAACTGTAAACTATGCGAAGAACTGAAGGATAGAGGCAAAACAAAACCCCGAGTTGACGAAATGACGCGGCTTGGGGTTTGAGGGCGGGGCCACCGCCAAGGACGAGGGCGACGATTTCTTCCATTCTTCGCTGTTTCCTTTTTCTTCGCTCGCGCGGAAGAGGTGAGCCCGGGACACGCGGGGAGGTCGGTTTCCGCGTCGCCACACACGGTTAATAAAGGAGGAGTGGTTCGTCGCCCCCCGGGGGGTCGCCACCCCCTTGGCGCCGAGGGCGGGGATTTTAATTAATCACCCCGCCTTAAACCACACCCCCCCCACTCGCTCGCCAGCCGCATTCCCCTTCAGCGCGGGGGGGGGGGGGGGGTTGTTGGTGCAGGAAGCAGACCGGGAGGAGGCAGCTGCACTCTGGTCTCCCGAATCCACCAAAGAGGCGCGGGATCGCCGGATTCCACCCTTTCGTCATCGGAGGATATCTTTTTATGCCTCTTTGAATCGGTTGGTTTGAACACCTACCGGTCCTCAAGTTGTCCCCGTGCCATTATATCACCGCAATAAAGGATAAATCTCCGCGGGAACATGCCAATCTAATCATATTGATTTTGGTCATTATAACAGAACAATATCATATTGAATAACGGTCCTTTTTTCTAAAACTGTAAGTGGTTTCGATCGTTTGTGACGTCATTACTGACTTTTTATTTTTTTTGCTTCATCTCCCGGGAAACCGGAGATATGAGCCATTTTTGCTTACGTAGTGTATGACCATGACACAAATATGAAATGAAGAATAAATTTCCATTTAAAGCGCTATTCGTGTAAATAATCCAATCTTTTAAACTGCTTGGGAAACGATACAGTTAACGTCCTAAAAAAATAAAGCTACCAACTCGTACAAATACAAAACGTCCAATAATCCCAATTCATAAGTTTCACGGAAACAAAGTAGCTTAGTGTACTCAAAGTTCCACCGACGGGAAAATAGCCATGAACTGATCACGATATAGGAAGCGCCATGGAATTGACGTTTATAGTAACCAACGATTTTTTTGACGGTTGTATGGATTACTTTTGCATGCATTTTAAAGCCATTTAAAGCACTCTCTCTGCGCTAACCCCCAAAACGTTTTCGTGAATCGTATTTGATGGGAAGTTTCAGATTTGAAAACTGAACACCGGCGAGAAATGCAATTTACTTGGAAGAATAGGCTCAAGTCACGTCTAGGTCGCGAGTGCATGAGAAACCTGGTCTATAAATAATAAAATTCGCCGACTCGCCGGCGGGTCGGATGTGACTGGCGGACCGGGGATTGCCACTCACCGGTCGATGGAGATGGCCATGAGGGTGAAGACGGACGCGCAGATGGACAGCACCGCCACGAACTGGCTCACTTTGCAGTAGAGCGTCCCGAACGGCCAGTCCGAATTGAGCATGTATGTGTAGTTGAAGGTGACGTTGAGGGTGGACACTATGGTGTCGGCCACGGACAGGTTGACGAGGAAGTAATTAGTCACAGTGCGCATGCGCTTGTGCGCCAGCACGATCCAGATGACGATCACGTTGCCGCCCGTGGCCACGACCACCATGACGGCGAACAGTAGCGTCCAGATGACCTGTCGCCACCACGGCAGGATGAACTGGTTGCCCTCGTCGATCTCGCCCGTGTCGTTGCCCGAGGCCTCTTCGCCACCCAACACCACCATGACGCTCTCGTTCCAGCACTCGACAGAGGCGTTGGGGGCCGCCGCCGCCCCTGCGGCAGGGGCGGCCAGGTCCAGGGACGCGTTGGCCAGCCCCGAGGGCTGCACCAGGAGGAACGGCTCCAGGTCGAAGGCCGCGGACATGGCGTCCTCGGCGAACCACGCGGCCGGATCCACCGCGGCCTCCGCGAACAGCATTTCGTCGTGCATGGGGTGGGCTGCTCCGGAGGCCTGGAGGAGAGAGAGGGCGCCGGCGCCACGGGTCAGCCCCGGACGCCTTCGCAAACCGACACGGTAAGAGCACCCTTCCAACTTGACCTCAACTTGGTTCCAACCTCATTGGATGAAGTAGCCATTTCAATAAATCGCGATTGCCACATTTTATTTCCAGGAATCGACGGCGTTAGCAGACTATGACCACCAGGACCAGTTCACAAAACTGTTGACCTAAACACCTGATGTCACCGATGCGTCACAATCAATTAATAAGTATTATTATTATTAGGTAATCTACCGGTTAAGGTAGGTTTTTGGATGGACACAGCTCCTAAATAAATATTTTGTGACTCCTAGCAAAACACAACATCCTACTTTACATCAGGTCCCTCTTCATCTCTGAGTACCTTCTTCCTCCCTTCATCCCGTCCAACATCCCTATCCTGTTCCTTCCCTTTCCTTGTTTGCCTAACATTCTCCCCTCAATTACACTCTTCAACATCCCACTTCCGGTCAATACTCCCTTCAACCACTTTTCCTGCCTCCATAGGATTTCTCCCAACAAACCCCTCTCTTCGCCCACCATACCAAGAACTTCCTCATTTGTTTTCTTCTCTATCCATTTCACCTTCTCCATTCTTCTCCACACCCACATTTCAAAAGCCTCCAGTCTACGTCTATCCTCCTGCTTCAATGACCACGTTTCCGCACCGTACATACTATAGCTACGCTCCATATCAAAGTTTTTACGAGTCTTTTCTTAACATCCTTACTCAAAGTCCCCGTCATCAACTCCCTCCTCCTTGTGAAAGCCTCTTTGCCTGGCGCAATTCTTCTCCTTACGTCCCTACTACTTTGACCGTGTTGGTCCAAAACACTACCGAGATACGTGAACTGTTCTACCTGCTCTAGTTTTTGCCCTCCTATTTTAATGTTAAGCTTGGCCTTTTTTTTCTAGAAAATCGCATAACCTTTGTTTTATTAATATTGATTCTCATCCCATACCTGTCGCACTGAATTTTTCCAATTCACTAAACAATACTTGCAGCCCCTTGGCTGACTGACAAACCAAAGCTTGGTCATTAGCAAACCTAACTGATTTTACGAAAACCCCGCCCACCTACATTCCTACCTCCGGTTCTTCCCATGCCTCTTTAATCATTTCCTCTGCATACAGGTTGAACAGCAAGGGTGATAATGGGTAACCCTGCCTTACACCTCTACCTAACACTGCCCAACCGGACTCCCCGTTCCACACTCGCACCTGAGCAGTCTGAGACATGTACAGGTTGCGGATTAGCCTCCTTTCCCTCCAATCTATTCCTATTTTCTTCAATATACTCATTAGTTTTTCCCAATTCACTCTATCAAACGCTTTTTCGAAATCTACGACACAGGCAAATATCTCCTGTTTGTATTTTATATTCCTCTCGATTAATAATCTCATTACTGCATTGGAATCACGCGTACCTCTCCCCTTCCTAAACCCAAACTGATCATCCCCTAAGTAAACATTTGCCCTACTCTCTATCCTTTTGTTTATGATCCTGAGAAACACTTTAGCTGTGTGGGATATCAAACTTATCGTCCTGTAGTCCTCACATGATGTAGCCTTAACCTTTTTCCGAATAGGAACTAAAACTGATCTCACAAAATCTTCCGGCCAGATTCCTTCCTCATAAATACTACGAATCAGCCCATATAGCCTCTTCCTCCCACATTTCCCTAAACATTTCAATAGTTCCGCGGGATTGTTATCCAACCCCACGACCTTATTTGGTTTCATCTGCCTTAATGCCCTTTCTATGTCATCGTCGGGTATGCATGGACCCAAGCTATCTTCCTCTACGTCATGCTCATTTTCTATGTCTAACTTTGTTCGTCTAAGATCTTTACTATACAGTTCTTCTATATATTCTTTCCATCTCTCCTGGATATTTCCTGTGTCAACTATTACCTTACCCGCCTCATCTCTAACTGTTAGCATAGATCTCCCTTTCTTACTTCCCGATAACGATTTAACTTTGCTGCACAGCGCACCGATTTTACCCTTCCTCTGCAGACTTCCACTGCGTCTTCCACCATGATTCTTTTGCTTTATTTGTTACCCGCTGCAACTTATTGTTTAATTCTGTGTACTTCATTTTGCCTAATTCTGTATTTACATTCTTCCATTTTCGCCGCTCATCCATCTTTGTAATCATCTCATCCGTGATCCATGGTTTCCTAGTCCTTTTAGCGTTAACGGTTCCAATAGTGTCTTTTGCGGCTTTAGACAACCCTTTCATGATACTTTCCCATTTTTCTTCGATAGTACTAAGCCCTTTACCATCCTCCATGATTTCCTCTGCCGCCTGTTTGTATTCCTTCCTTTTCAAACCATTTAATGCTTCTACATTCCATTTTCTAACTCGCCGCTTCTGCCTTGTCTTTTTGAAACGGACGTTATACTTCATAACAACTAAATTGTGGTCGGAGTCCGCATCCGCTCCCGGGAAGCTGTGCGAATTTATCGCACTGTTCCTAAACCTGTGTCTAACCAGGATATGATCTCGCTGATACCTTTCTGAGTCACCTGGCATTTTCCATGTATACCTGCGTCTTCTGTGGTGTCTAAACCAAGAGTTGGTGATGACTTACCCCTGCCTCCTGCAGAACTCAACTGTTTTCTCCCCGGGGTCATTCCCCGTGCCTAAACCGTAGTCCCCCACCTTATCACCATCTCTTCCTTCGGCTACCGTCGCATTCCAGTCCTCCATCATTAGCAAATGTTTCCCTGCAGGAACACATGCGATTATGTCCTCTAACTGATCGTATATCCTTTCGACCTCCTCTTCCTTGTGGTTGCCCAATGCATGTGTACCTGAATAATAACCAAGTTCGTCGGTTTTGCTCTTATCTCTGCTAGTAATAATCTATCCGTTACCTGCTCTATGTTGACTACGCTTCTTCCTACCTCTTCATTTAATACTATGGTAACCTCTCGTTGGCTGTCGTCCCCGCCGCTTTATATTATTCTATACTTATCACTCCAGTAATCCCCGCTATCCTTCCATCTCACCTCGCATAGTCCTAAAATATCTATATTTCCCCTTTCCATTTCGCGCTTAACATTCTCCAATTTCCCTGTCCTCATCATTGTCCTTACATTCCACGTTCCTATTCTAACTAATTTGATCTTCTTCTCCTGCGTCTTCTTTTCTGCTGCTGCTGGTTTTCCTTGCAAGGATTACGTAGGATGACGACCGCGGAAGCCTTGCCTCCCCCGCTGCCGGGCACGACACACGGCCGAGCGGGCCGAGCTCCGTGGTTGCCAGGACTCAAAATCTCTGTTTTGTCCATCATGTAAATCTTGGGAATGATAATTGAGGTGGTTTCCCGTTGCCTTCCTCAATAGTGTTTTTAACGTGACACCATCACTTATTGGCCGCCTCTTCTTGGTCAGACGCCATTGCAGCCGCCTCACTGAGGAACATACGCTGCGTGGACTGCCTTTCGTCTGGCTCCTAACCTTCGACCTATCTCTGGCATTGGTGACCCTACCAGGAGCAATTATTATTACTCCCGCCAGCACAGCTCTAGGGGTCATCAGAACGCACAAGCCCTTCCACCTCGTCAAGGTTGTAGTCCGGGGAGGGAATAAGTATTATTTGCACTTAATATTATTTTTTTTCAAAATTAGTTTTATTTATTTTGATTGGTATGAAAGAATAGTTTTGTTTTTTTGGTTTTATTAATTTTGCGAATGAAAAGTGAACGCTAAATAAAAGGTATTATTTCCAGCGTAAATGTGTTGCCCACGATATACGATTGATATCTCACGGGATATATAAATATAGAGTTAAATAATAAAACATCGAAATAATTTCTATGCCCGCTTAACTGAATGATTGTTATAGTTTTTCTTATCTAACACCGGTGTACTATTCGAACATGCTCTATTCTATTCTTAAACAGCCGATCCAAAAGAGTCGCCCCGCACCGGTTCTTGGAAAATAGTCACAATGAAATACTTTTCGTTACCGGGAAATAATAAATTAGCGCTAACTTATATTCTCCGAGTATTCGGATGTTAAGTATTAAATTGAATCTTACGTATGCTTAATGCAATGGTTCCTTCATTGGAACGGACTAGTTCGATCGTCGCGAATTATTTTAGGTTGTCACGTGCTAAGACCGGATGCTAAAAAGTATTATTGCGATAACTTCCCCAGAGGTCCCGCTCTTTTTTTTGAGGATCAATGTTTCACAGGAATGAAGCCACCACGCTTAGAAAATATTAATCCACGATATAATATTCCATATTCTCGCACTGTGCCCTCCACCATGCTTCTTTCGCTCCATTTGTTTCGGCGCCTAATTTTATTATTCACCTTTTTTATAATTCCTTCTGCCTAGCTCTGTATTTTTATTCTTCCATTTACTTTTCTCGTCTATCTCTCTAATGATCTCGTCCGTAATCCATTGTCAACTTGTCCTTTTCCCATTAACAGTTCCTATAATTGCTTTTGCGGTTTTCTGTGCCCCCTTTTTAATATGTTCTCATTTTTCCTCGATCTTATTCAGCTCCTTTTTCTCACTTATGATTTCCTCTACTGCCTGTAGATATTTCCGTCTAGTCAAAATCCAGTTGATGCTTTACATTCCATCACATGACCTGCCTCCCCTGCCTTATCTTTTTGAAACGTACGCTGCATTTCATAGCAACTTTATTATGGTCGCAGTCAGAGTCTGCTCCTGGGAATCTATGCATATTGATCACACTGTTATTAAACCTGTGTCTCACCAGAATATAATCTAGCTTTTACCTTTCTGAGACACTTGGCGATTTTCATGTATAGCTACGCCTTTAATGGTGTCTAAACCGAGTGTTCGTGATGAGTAACCCCTGTCTCCTACAGAACTCAATTGCTTTCTCCCTGCGGTCATTCCTCATAACTGAACCGTAGACCCCCACCTCCCCTGTCCTCCAGTTCCCCATCACTATCAAATGTTTCCCTGCGGGAACACACGCGGTTATGCCCTCTAACTGATCGTATACCCTATCGACTTCCGCCTCTCTATGACTACCTGGTGGCATATATCCCTGAACAATGACCAAGTTAGTCGGTTGCGCTTTTACTTCTACTAATGACATTCTGATAGTCACTTTCTATTTTAACTTCGCCTCTTCCTACCTTTGCGTTCAATCATTGTCACTCAACCCTCGGCTCTCCTTCCTACCGTTGCGTATTACTCTGTAACCATCACTCCAGTGATTCCTGCTATTCTTCTATCTGACCTCGCATAGACATTAAACTTATATATTTCATCTCTCCATTTCTCGCTTTATATTCCCAAATTGTCCTTCATGGTTAACCAAAAAAATAAACGCTGACATTTAGTGAAAATTTCTATCGATGGTCTCAAACTGTGGTAAAATTTTAACCAAAATATCTACACGCGTAATAGCACACATTTGAAATACAATTTACAAGAAACGAGGACGTGAATGTGAATCCTGCTTACCGTTTATAAGGCTTCCTTCGGTTGGTCTGCCAGCCAAGGACTCCCGCTTCTTTCTCTCGAATCGCTCCCTCTCTTATTAACAATTTCTGGTGAAGGGGTGGAGGGTGGCGTTCCGCGAGGGTTGGTGGCGGCGAAGGGTCGAAGGCCGGCGCAGTCCCTCCGCAGCCTCCGTAATCCCGTCTCCAGGGCCGGGAAAGGCATCCGGGCGGCCCTCCTGCGCGACGCTGCTGGCCTGGCCTCGGTGACCTACACGGCGGAAGATTCATGGAGGTGAGTGGTATACTACTGTGTGCTGAGGGCGGGAAAACGCTTCCGGGGCCTCGGCACCACACTACATGGTATGTATGGCATCGATCCTGGTACCAGCTCCTAGAACAGGAATACTAGGTACAGAAGCAATGCCGGTAGGACGAGTGCCTAAGGTCCGAATCCTAGCTACCTTTACCTCGGGATGAGAACCTATGTGCAGTAAAAAACCCCTTGCGTGCTATACGCATGATTAAGGATTCCAGGGGCTGGCACCTCGACTTCGGTTCCAGTACCAAGTGGCAGGTGCTTACTCCGATGCCAATCCTTGATAAAGACGTGAATCTATAGAGTTGCACACACATCAATCAGTCATAATAGTAACAGCGTGATGCCCCCTCGTGTGTCGATGACGGAGCTCATTGTTCGACAACCACGGAGCAAAATGGCGTCGTCTAGTGCCGCCGTGTTTCTCCTATTAGACGATAATAGGCTCCGGCCAAAGGCTCTTTTTCGCGCAAAGGGCAAGAAATTTACCCTCAAAGGGCGTCTCTTCCTTTTGGGAGAGGAGGAGGCTTGATTGGGCAAAGATTTGAACGGAATCCATTAATAGGTCAATTGAGGTGTTGTGGAAGCAAGTTAAATATGTTGGCCAAGCAAAGTTAAGGCTGGGAGAAAGTATTTCAGAAGTCCGTGACAAATGTTTGATGGCATTTAGACCCTCCGAAACCTTCCCATGATCTGCTACTACTTATAAAAATGTAGAAATTACGAAATCATACTGTATCTACAAGAGCGTGGTTTTGATTTTACTAAATCGTTCTTTTAACTACTTTATGCTTCGGAACATGCAACTTGTAACCTCAGCTTTAAACTCTTTTGAGCAATTGCAATGTGCAAATCCAAGAAGGGACAAAAGGTTAAAGATGCTGAGTGTAAATATAACATGGGAGTGTTGGAATGGAATGGTGTAAGGAAACAATAGTTTTGGTTCTCCTCTTGGCTTCATATTCCTTCTAGCGCACGACGAACTGACATAACCAGATGATTGACGTCCATCCGTATGCCATTCCTCTCACTAGCATTATGTCAATGATATCCAACCCTCATGGCTAGTGACTTCACATTCCCTGCCATACTCTCCCTTGGTGGTGGGTAAGTAGGATACATATATATGTGTTGTGGCCTTACCAATATTAGTAATCCTAAAAATTCTAGTTCCATCTTCGTGAAAATTTCTATCCTGGCAGCGTATTTAAGTTTCTATCCTGGTAGAGAATACATTGAATCATACTGCTTTTGTATTGGACCAGTTTAGCTGTGGCGCTAAAAAACACTTTTCAAACCTCGCTTATTTTTAGGGGTTCGCCACCAAGCGTTCTGTTATGTTATGCAAGGTCTTCTTAGTAAATACATTATCTTAGTCTTTCCTAAAATATGGTAAATATTTAAGATGCTCTTTCAGTTGAACAAATTTCCACGAATTCAGACATGTCCTCATTGACGGGAATTTTATGAGATGGGGGTGGGCAGTCTTCCGCTGGCGTTATCCGTTAATCTGCCTCCCATTGTGGAGCGCATGCGCCACACGCGGCCGTCCAAGGGAGCGGTGGGGAGTGGGGTGGGCTCGGACGCCGCCAGCCCGTTTCGCTATCCCCGCCGGCTCGTGCCAAGGTCTCCCGCGACCCGCGTTCTGCCCCATCCCTGCCAACCGCGTTGTCTGTCCGTATCAGTTATTGTCTTCATAGACTGAACAGATTTTTGCCAATTTGTGTGTACGTGTGTGTGTACACACGAATAGGAGTTCGAGGGTCAGACGGCGAGTAAAGAGACAAGTGCTCTCATTTTAAAACTATTTAATTGAATCGATCCCAAATTCGAAACAGCTCGATCGAAGGGTTGCCTACACACTAGGATGAACGTATAAACAGTTACGATTGTTCGACAGAAAAATAATCATCCGCATATTGTTGCGAAATGGATGAAAGCAAAACCACTTATAAAACTGACGAAGAGACGATTTGAAGAAAGAAAAACAAACTCCTGCGAAGTCCGAAATGCTAGTGAACAGATATTGATAGAAGATTAAGACATTTGGAAGAGATGGAGGAAATTCCTTGAAGAACTCTATCAAGAGGCATGAGTACTTGAAAATGACCCAATTAAAGAAGAAGTCGCAATGGAAGAAGAAAAACGGGGTGCGGAGACACGGAGAAGCGAATCCGTGAGACTCGTGAAGACAACAAGACACCACGAGTTGACAAAACACAGGGAGAAATAATTAAGGCACTTCAAAGCAAAGAACATCCTCTTTGGAGTTTAGGAGAGAAGAGAGTTCAAGGAGAGTTTGATAATTGCAATCTCTAAGAGGCCAAGAAGAGATAAATTAATGCGATGATCTCAGAACATCGAGTCTGAAGTCTCACACCTCGGAGATGCTTACAAAGATAATTATGTTTAAGAGTACAAGGAGGGAAGGACGCCTCGCGGAGAAATACTCGGAATTCAGGAGGAAGGAAGAAAAGGCGGGAGAGACGATACTCACCTCAAGGGCACTGCCCAAAAGGGAATGAAGCGAGAGCGAGCCATTTTGTGTGGTGTCCGAGGACTCGGAGAAGGCCTTCGACGGCACCGAATCTAGGAGTCCAGGCTCAAGAGGCGGAAAGGTCTCGGGATGAGGCCGCCAGTAAACAAGACTAAGCCATAGACTCCACAAAAATCAAATAAAAAAATGAAAAATGAAAGCCGAAGGAAAAAAGGAGCTAAAATGAGCAAAAGAGTAAGATTAGGGATCATCTTCTCGTCAGCATTGGTGTTAGTTTATCCAGAAGATTCAAAACAATAAGCAAAATAATTGGGATTGAAAAGAGTTGAAGTGAGTTGTGATTGAATGTGAATGCACCGGTTCGCCGATGACATGGATGTGGGAGCAGAAACACGTGAGGATCTGCATGCGACTCTGAATGCTCTCGCCCGAGCACTTCTGAAATATAATAAGGGCATTTAAAGGAAGAAAACTACAATCATTGTGTGTGGAAGAGAGAAGCTGAATGGAGATGTCGCGATTCAGAGGTGTGAACTGGAGCAAGAGAAAAAACCCTCATCTACCTGGGAAGCAGTATAACTTGAGGTGAGGAAGTTCGACCGACATCAAGCGAAGGATATTTCAAGCTAAGAAGGGATTCACGAGGAAGAAATAATTAATGTGTGCAAAGAACCAGATGCTGCAACCCATGAAGCAGTTTGCACGGAGCAGGGAAATTCTGCGGATCAGAGTCAAGGATCACTGCACCAATGGACAGGTGAAGAAGAGAAGTCTTTGAAACATGGCGCTGGCGGAAGATTGAATTGATTGACGAAGCGAGGAAGGAATAAGTGAATAGAAGAACAGGAAGGGAAAGGGCCAAATGGGGAACTCCACGGAAAAGAAGAACTAGACAAATGAGACAGACCTTGATGCGCATTGATTCAATTAGACACGTGATGGAGGGGAGAATTGAAGGGATGATCCCAGAGAAAAAAAGTCCATGGAATAAATTGAGAGGGACGTGGAAACGGAGGAGTTATGCGGGGAATTAACAATAAATAGGGAAGAGTGAAGGGGTTCAGTAAACCAATCTTTGAATGGAAATACTGATGATAATGATGTAATACCTATATGCATAAAGTATATGTTATCATCATACAGGGTCGCACCCAAAAGTCGTAGGACTGATTTTTTTACAAGAATTTTATTGAGGATATATTTACATCGACTTAATAATCTTCAAAGTATGCCCCTTGAGCTGCTACACACTTAGTAAAACGTTGCTCCCATTCCCCGTACGCCCGCTGGAAATTTTCTTTGGGGATGCCGTAGATGACCCTCGTCGAAGCCTCTTGAACGGCCTTTATCGAGTCAAAACGTCGTCCCTTGAGTTGTCTTTTCATCAGGGGGAAGAAGAAGAAGTCCGGTGGTGCCAGATCGGGAGAATAGGGCGGGTGCGGCAACGTGACAACGCCGTATTTGGCCAGGAGCTGTCTGACGACGAGCGCGCCATGGCACTGCGCGTTGTCATGATGAAGCACCCAGCAGTTTGCATGGCCAAATCCTGTGAAATAATGCGTTGGACGTTGGATGCAGACAGACCCAACTGGTCTGCAATTTCTTCACTGGTTAAGCGTCGGTCTGTGTTCAGCAGTGTCCTCACTCTGTCCACATTGGTGTCGGTTCTTGCCGTCGACGGCCGTCCGGAGCGATGGTCGCCTTCAACGAGCTCCCTACCCTCTTTAAACAACCTGTGCCACTCAAATACTGTGAAACGGCTTAAGGCAGTGTCCCCATAAGCCTGCTTGATCATATCCAGGGTCTCAGTTGCCGTCATCCCGAGTTTCGCACAAAACTTCACGAAATAACGTTGCTCTAAATTCAGATTCATTTTGTTTTTCGACGCGGACAAAAAACTTGCTTCACTAAAAACGGTGTCCTCACTCAACGACAGCCCGCAGGCGACTGAGGTTGGTGTCGGTCTGTTGCTAAGAGCCCTCTCCACCTTACCCTGCCAGGCAGACCCCCCTCCACCGCTCCGTTCGCGCCAGAGAAAATCAGTCCTACTACTTTTGGGTGCGTCCCTGTATATACACAGCGGGTATCACTATCCTTACCTTTGATTCTTTCCAAGCATTTAATACGTATGTATCCTCAATGCATGTGCATAAAATTTAATCCTGTAACCTTATCCTTAATATCTTTCAGTGAAAATATCAATGCGAAACAAATAGATTTGCAGTTATCAAAGAAGATTAGAGGCGGCTGATTATTTCAAGGAGGACAAAATTCAACGATTGTTTATTAGCAATTAAAAATGAGAAACTTGAATCAATTTGTAATTATTTTGTTAGGATTATATCGTTGCGATTGAATGTTTAATTAATTTATCACAGAACTTTCCGAGCTTGCGAATTACTTATTTGGAAATTGAAATGAAACACGACAAAGGTACGCGTGTAAAAAGGAAAAAATATCCTTAATGATTAAATGCTAACAAATTAATTCAATTCCAGTCAAAACATTTAGAACTCTGTGATTCGTCTCCTGCATTCGAACAAAAACAAATCATAATAGTAATGCATATTCCCATATAAACATTTTTTCTGCAATTTAACTTTCAATCGATCGAGCTATGGGATTATGTCTCGATTGTGGGCGCCGAACGGTCCTTTTCATATTAGATTTCATATATTTTCAGGAGAATCCATGATCTACCTTCAGTCTTTCAAGTGAAAAACATTGGTGGATGCCATCCCGCGTGGGCTCGCAAAATAGGGCGGTGATCGTATTATTTTAGACATAGTTAACGGGAAACCTTTAGTTACCTGTGCCGCTGTAGTCACTCTCTGTGCGGTTGCGATCTGATTCAGAGCATGAATAAATAGGTCCTCCAGTTAGTGCAGATTTGACGGTCAGCGAGTACTTGGCATTTGCGATTTGATGCATGGAGTCACTTCGGCTAGATACGGGATTTCAAACAGTGGTGGCAGTTCAAAAAACAGGACTTCGAGCTTAAAAACATTCACGCGTAATTCCATTTATCGCCGTTATTAATCGCAGGCATCAAGATGTTTGATGATCTATCTTGCATCGCCACGATCTCATGCGATCAAAACTAATGCTTGGACGACAGAAATACTATTTACTCAGGTACTTAGCATTCAAAGGCCCAATCGGAGAAAGCAGAGCGGAAATTCGGGAATGGAGCCAACGAGATGAGAACCAGAAAATTTGGGCAAGGCGGTTAGAAGACTCCGATGCCTGATAAAAAGGGCCGTAGACCTTTAAGGCAGACGGTCAAATGGGACTTAACGCAAACAAAGGGCTCCATCAGACCAAGAGAAGGAATGAAGACCACAAGATCAGGTGCTATTGAACGGCAGTTTTTTTCCCTAAAAGTACATCCTGGGATAAATAATTGAGGTGGTTTCCTGTTGCCTTCCTCAATAGTGTTTTTAACGTAACACCACCACTTACTGGCCGCCCCACTGGGGTCGGACGCCTTTGCAACCGCCTCACTGAGGAACAGACGCTGCGTGGACTACCTTTCCCTCCTTTCTAACGGGGCCCTCGACCCATTTGGCATGGGTGACCCTACCAGGAGCAATTATCATCACTCCCGCCAGCACAACTCCAGTGGTCATCGGATCGCACAAGCCCTTCCGCCACGTCAAGGTTGTAGTCCGGGGAGGAGGGTGCGAGAGGGTAAAATGTGGGAATTCCTGCTTTGACGAGCAATAACATAAATAAATACGCGCGTCGATATATCTCTCTCTGTTCTTTGGGGATGGAATAATATGCCAGGGCCGGTTAAGGCGCTCGTCAGACTCCCCTTGCGGGAGGACATGGAATAGGGGATGCGGCCGCCTTATCGCCGTAATATAGCTACGCGCACGCATTTATTTCGCAGAGGGGGAGTTGGCCGGGGAATTTGACTTATCCCTTACAACTCCGGAGGGTTGGGTTGGCGGGAGAATAAATATTCGCAGGGGGAGGAGTGAGGGAATGGGACGAATATATGTATAGATCCCCATGGCGACGAATCTTCGTTTGTACGATTCCGGGGATGTTGAGGACTGGGAGGAGTGGGGGTGTGTGGGGGGGGGGGGTGGTTGAAGGATTGGGGGCGGGTCTGGTGGTAAGGAGCCAATAAATCAATCGTGCCACAAAAGAGCCCTTCCCATTTCCCTGCGAGGGAAATGGCGCGTACTCCTCTTATATCTGTTTTATGTATGTATTTACATAAATGCACAAATTGACTCATTCGCTGAAATATTTCGAGGCTTTGCGGAAATTCATCGCATTCCTGCGGGAGTTAGGGGTGTGATGGATCGAAATTCATCCATCCTCCATCCCCCACTTCTCCTCAAACCTTCGTTTTAAGGGCTCTCCCTTATCCCCAACATTTCCTGCGGGCGCAATAACACGCTTTGAATAATAATCATGCAAATGTGCGCAAGGAAGCGTTTTCTCCCAGAAGTGATGTAAATAAAGGATTTGGAAAGACATAAATGAGTAGCATGCCCGGTAGTTCTACCGGGTCCAGGGATCTATTTTTTGCATGCGATTACTTTCCCCCAGGAGCCGAATTCACCATCTCTGATCTTGAGATTATTCACGGAATGCCTGACTCAGAAGTCAATTACGAGCATTAATATTTCTGTTGTATTCCGAATTGTTTGACGTGCGATGTGCAAGATATATCCAATAACTAAGTAGAATCAATCCGAGGGAAAAATTTAATGCTGATCAAAGTACAAATGAGTGAAATCCTTCGGCATAGCATCTTTGTTTATCGACATCCCCTCTGCCAGTCGTGGTACGCTTCCTAGAAGGCCTCAAGGAAAGGAAACCTCGTGTTCAGCCACCTCGTGTGTGTCACGGGCTGCAGAGCAGCATCCAACGGATTGCCACGCGAGCAGCCTTCTGATCTCTTCCGCCAGCACCTCGGGAACCATCTTGGCACCCACCTTCCTCATGGCTAAATCTTCCATAAGAATATGATGTACTGTGGCTTTTTGAATATAGCAATCTCCTGCTAACATTCTCATACTCCGGCGTCGATTGGCATTGAGCATGTTTCTCTCACTTTTTGCACGTTTTCGTTGCGCTGTGTTGTTGATGGGCGTTCCTCGTCGTCAACCTCCTCTCTATCCTCTCGGGACATCTTTTGTCGGCAGATAACAATTTCTTGGAACATAGGCTCATCTCCCGAAACCAATTTTTCGCGTTGAACACAACATTTTATCGCATATCGTTGCCCCATGCAACGTGGTATCGCGAACTCGCGACGTGACCCTCGAAAAGGGGTCCAGTCTAGTAGCAAGCGACCCGCACACTGCAAACGCGACCCGCTGACAACTGACGCGGGTGGCGTTGCTTTCCCAAGACTATCCATCGTCTTTTCAGGAGCAAAATGTTCGGAACACTCCAGCCGTCCACGTCAGCGGGAAAAAAATTTCTCTACTTATTTTTAGGGCAGACCCTGCAAGTGTTTACATAATCAATTGCGTTGATGAGGAGAACGATTATTGACGCATGATATTGACATTCTTGATCTTATCGATGTTCTTAGCAGAGAGGCGATGAGCTCGGAGGAGGGCTTTTGGGATTCGAGGATTGCGAAGAAAGGAGAGAATATGTTAATAAGGTAAGAAAACAAGCGAAGTTACGTTACATGCGGTGGGGGAATGCAGGAGGTTTTCAAAATATATTTCAAGATGGGTGATATTATGGAGAGAGGGAAGGGGATTCATTTTGACGGATCGGGGAAGAGTGAGGAGAATATGAGGAGAGGAAGAGGGAGTGAGGTAAACAGAAGAGATTGGTATTTTAGACGAAATGTAGAAATATCAACATTAGTCAGCAACTGAACGAGGACATAATCTTTTAAAAGAGAGTCGAATAATTTCTTAAATATTTTTCACTGTGAAATACGAGGTTTGCGTTTCAAGTGTCGGTGGCAACTTTCTCCCGAAATATGCGTGAAGTGCTGAATTTTAAACGGAATGTGAAGTGTACGCATGATCGCAGATCGTATTGGAAAAAACTAGGCATTATACTGAAAAATTCCATTTATAAATGCCCAGAAGATGTTCACCTGCTGCCTAATGGATGTCATTTGGAGCCTATAGTTAATAATCTCACGGCCAAATGGCACTAATCCACTGAGCATAAGACAACGAGAGAGGAGATTTCATGAATTATCCGGGGTCGAATCGAAGAGGAGAGATGGCTGTAGGGTGTGCATAAAGCCATTGGCATTCCACAGCAGTTCCCGTGGAGAACGTATTCCTTGATGAGCTTTTATTTAATTTTAAAGTTGTCACCATTCATGAAATTTGATACCTGATGATGTAGCCTTTGCGTCGAAACCAATAGGAGGGCAATAAAGCTTTTGCGTGAAAAAATACGAAGTATATTTATTCAGTGATCAGGAATTTTCACAAAGTCGAACCTGAAACCATTGAAATCATTTGATGCATGGAAGCAAAAGAAAAGAGGGCAGAAAGAAACAGAGGCAAGATGCAGAGGCCACTCGGGAGAGTGAGCGCTGGTGGAATGAGTCGACGAAAGCGGTCGACGAAGCACCCACGGAGGGAGAAGGCGGCCCCTCGTCGGATGGAGGCAAGGCACCCACACGGGCCGCGGAGGAGCGGTCAGCAGAAAGGGCAGACGGGCTCAATGAAATGCCGTGGCTTTGAGGAGCGCCCCAGAAGCAAGTCATTGGCCAGGAAGAATAACAGGAGAGTCATGCACCCATATTTAAGACTGAGGGTCCTTGAAATATAAGAGAGATAAGTAAACACCACTGGTGAACCACTAGATCAATAAAAATCGATAAAGTTCGCAGATGAAGAGTAATTCAACGAAGTCATGAAAGAGAAAGACGACATGCCCAGTCGATATTTGTTATTCGCAGCAATAAGGCGACTGGAGTGGCTGGAAAATGTAATCAGTTGAACTGTGAGAAACCGCAGATAGAAGGGTGGCTTCTAGCATAAATCAAAACCGAGTATTGGGAAGAGAGAGTAGTTATTGTGCGAATGCCAGTTTATATGGAGCACAGGCACACGAAGTGCGTAAAAATGTAATGGGAATTTTGTTATTTCGCATATAGGGTGACATGAATTCTTGCCAGAGTGTCAAGCGATCTAATAAAGAGTACTAATTACAAGGTCAATGCCGTTAGCGAGGAGAAATACGGAAAAAGCACCCGTATTTGTGGTGGGAAACAGTTCGAGGCTTTTGGACCGCGCTGATAACGCACTTTCTGCTCACTATTTGGTGTTGAATATTTGCACAAAAAACAGCCCCTAAGTAATGGCTCCATATTCGCCAGACTTGGGCCCTGTCTGACTTTCTTCGGTTCCCAGAAACAAAGAGGACCTCAAAGGGCCGCCGTATATATATACAAGCACACGATAGATGAGATGGAAAACAGCATCGAATGAGAGCGAACTGAAAGTTACACCCAAACATCGAGGTCCAGGAGTGCTTCGAAGATTTGAAAAAGCGCTGGCATAAGCGCACACACATATGCTACCTAATGGGGACCACTTCCAAGGGGATAACATTGATTCTATGGACAATTATAAAAAAAATTATTTCCAAATTATCTCAAATGTCCGTATTCATTGAACACCTCGTAAGTATCTCTCCACCCCCGACGGCCTCAATGCGTACAAACTGCCCTCACTCGAGTTCAGAAGAACTAAGCTATCATTTCGCAAAAACCTAACTCTAAGGAAATGTGGACGCGAGGAATCGCATTGACCTCTGAAGGTGCAATAGGAATAAATAATTCATAAATGTGCGCATTGCCGATGATAACGATAGCTCGGAGCGTCGCTTCAAACGGCAGAGGATGAAGTTAAAACCCGTTAAGAACAGGATAGAATACACGGAGAATAGACCCTACTTGTCCGAGGGAGAGAATTTATTTGCCGACCCTGGCGGTTTTGTATCCGAAACGATATTTACAATGTTACTGCCTCCTGCGAGATCATTTAATTTACTTTGACGATTTTTCAAACTGATAGAGGCTTCCAAAGGTTTAGTTTGAGCAATTATCATTTAGATTTACTAAATATTTAGTCTGATGCGTTTAAGTGAACGTTTTAAGTGACCCTTAAATCTATCCACATGTTGTCCTTAAATGGTTTGAACTCCTGCAGGGCCTTCGTTCTATCAAGGGTTTTAAATGAATGTATCGAATAAATACAATTAAGAATCTCAAATCAGTCTATTGCCACTTTGGCATCAAAAACATTTGTCCTATTCCACGAATTTCCTCCAATTCTGAAATCAATTACTTACTAAAGGACACCAAATTGATATCGCTGCGTACCATATTTATTACATTACTGAAGGTTACAAATAAAGCCTTCGTTACTCTTCGTAATTTCCAACTTCCATCTTTGTCTCTCCAAATATTTTCTCTGCACTAATGTTACGTTTTTTGAAAAAGTTCTTCCTCCCACATTTTCTCCTCTCATTCCACTTTGCAGTCTGAAAACTCATTCTCGCAAAGCCGTTTATTCACGTCGACCTTGATTTATTATCCCGTCGGCTCGCCGTCGTAAAAATCTTTAATAAAGCTCTAAATTAATTTACGAGCACCAAATCAGCTTAGAATTTTTACCCGAATATCGTTAACGTTATTAATGTCCCGAAAGAAAGGTTAATCGGGAAAGGCCTCTGTAATTTTTTTGTCGCGTTCGACGGAGCGGGAAAATGTTTGTGAATATGAAATGCCCTCCCCAGTGTTTGCTGCCCATTGTATGTTTTAATAAATATTAATGAACCAGCAATGGTATTCAATTTCAAATTCTCAACCTGTTTCATTTCATCAACAAAAAATGACCTTTCAATTACTGTCGTTTCCAAAAGGTACGCTAAAAAATATGATTATTCCAACACCGCAGAGTTCAATCGACGAGGGCACATGGCGAGTATCGATTGTCTGTATCGCATTTATCTCGCACTCATCCATCCTCTTGTTCATTCATCACAACGGGGTGGGATTGGGGGAGGGAGGGTGGTTAGGGAGGGTGGGGGTGGGGGTTGAGGGAGGGACCACGATTGGCTTATTCAAACTCTTCAAAAGCATTCTCCATGCGTCCCTTACAATTGTCTTCCGTCAAAGCAGCTGGTATCTCCCTCTCTGGAAGCGTGAAAAGTTCACGTTGGTATCAGTTATTTCATTACATTTTCCAATTTTGAATGACGAAGGGAAAAGAATAATCATTGGTTTTTCAATAAAAAGGTCGTAAATATGTTCAGTTAACTATAATTTGAAAATACGTCGCTCAGTAGGCAATATAATGACATCCGGCTAATTGAAATGTTTTGTGGAATTTTAACCAAAAGGAAGTTTTTGAAAATGAAGAAGATTTTAATAATAATAAATAAGAAAAGTTAATTTTTTACATTTATCTTCAAAGGTTGCTAAGGATTTTTAGGATATACAATAAAATCAGAGGATATAATCAGGTGTGTTCTCACAGGGAAATATTTGATAGTGATGGGGGATTGGAATGCGACGGTAGACAAAGGAAGAGATAGTGATGAGGTGGGGGACCACGGTTTAGGCACGAGGAATGACCGCGGGGAGAAAGCAGTTGAGTTCTGCAGGAGACAGGGGCTAGTCATCACCAACACTTGGTTTAGACACCACAAAAGACGCAGGCATACATGGAAAATGCCAGGTGACTCAGAAAGGTATCAGCTAGATCAAATCCTGGTTAGACACAGGTTTAGGAACAGTGCGATAAATTCGCACAGCTTCCCGGGAGTGGATGCGGACTCTGACCACAATGTAGTTGTTATGAAGTTTAGCATCTGTTTCAAAAACGTAAGACAGGGGAGGGGAAATAAAATGTAGTAGCATTGAATCGAAATGAGGAGAAAGGAGTATCGACAGGGTGTGGATAAAATTATTAGCCAGGCCACGGAGCTACGTGAAATAGAGGAAAAATAGGACATAGAAAAAAAGGGATTTCCCATACCGGAAACGAAGAGCAGTAAACAGGAATATGACAAAGGAGCCATGAATTACGGATTATATATTTAGAAATGTAGGCGAGAGAAGGAAAAGAAAGAATATGAACAGAGAGGTAGGCAAGAGGAAATAAAAAGATTTAAATAATAAACTGATGCGTGAAACAAATAGGGCGAAAGAAGCATGGTGGAAGATTTAATACGAGAATATGGACAGTTTACAGAGAAAGATTGTAAATGGCTTGTTCTACAGGAAGGTGAAAGCAAAAAGTAAGAGTAAGTTGGGCGTAAAAAGGAAAAATCTGGGCGAAAAATCAAAGATAACTCAGGAAAATTGCTCATCATCGAACCAAGAAAGATTCTACGGAGGGGAATAGCTAGGAACCGACGCTATTGATTAATAGTGTGAGAGTATTACGAGATTTGGAATAATAAAATGCTGTGTGCATAGAAAAAATCCTGTTCAACTAATTAAGGTTTTAGGAAAACGTGGGATGAAGGAATATTCTTGGGTAAAGATGCTTTCACAAGGAGGAGGGAGTTGATGAGAGGGACGTTGAGTAAGGAAATTAATAAATAGCTCGTCAAAACTGATATGGAGCGTAGTTATACTACATTGATCAAAAAGTTCCCGGAATAACCACCGTGTGGCGCTCCCATCGTTCCGATTTGAGTTCTGTTTTTTTGTTAAATTGGTACATCTGTTGTTGATATTCCCTTTAAATCTTAGTGTCATAACTTGACATTTGCAAAAGTTACGTAGCCAAGAGTACATCTATCTCTGTGTGTGTTGGCGATTTTTTACAATTTCAGAAATGGATTTAAATTTGCAACAACGAACTTGTATTAAATTTTGCGTAAAAAACGGATTTAGTGGCGCACGGACGTTGGAAATGTTGGAAAAGTGTTTCGGCAACGATTCTCTAAAAAAAACGGTCGTTTACCAGTGGCACGAGCGGTTCAGAAGTGGTCGTGAGTCAATCGAAGATGATGAACGCAGTGGCAGACCATCGACATCGAAAGTCGGTGAAAAAATTGATAAAGTAAAAGAAATGTTGGTCAATAACCGCAAATTAACCATCAGAGAAATAGCGGAGGACTTGAACATTGCCTATGGATCCGCCCAAGACATTGTGGTTAATGATTTGGGTTTCCGTCGAGTAGCAGCAAAGTTGGTGCCAAAAGACCTCAATTTCATGCAAAAAAAGAGACCGTGTTGACGTCGCAAAAGACATGATTTGCGAGGCTGAATCCGATCCCACATTCATCAAAAGGATCATTACTGGAGACGAGACGTGGGTTTATGAGTACGACACGCAATCCAGACATCAGGCAAGTGAATGGCGTTCACCAAATGAGCCGAGACCAAAAAAACCACGTCGTTTTCAGTCAAAAAAGAAGGCAATGCTGACGGTTTTCATGGATTACAACGGTGTAGTGCATCATGAATTTTTGCCAGAAGGCCAGACAGTAAACAAAGAGTATTATTTGGGCGTTATGAGACGTTTGCGTGAAGCAATTCGCCGAAAGAGACCAGAAATGTGGGCAGAAAACTCGTGGATTTTGCACCATGATAACGCACCGTCGCACAGTGCTATCATTATTCGTAATTTTTTGACGAAAAATGCAACAAATACCATCCAACAGCCACCGAATTCACCTGATTTGGCTCCCTGTGACTTCTTTCTGTTCAATCGAGTTAAAAAACCATTACGGGGAACGCGTTTTAGCAGCCGAGAGGAAGTAATGGAAAAATCGCAGGAAGCACTGATGGACATACCGAAAACCGAATATAAAAAATGTTTCGAGGATTGGATCAAGCGCTGGCATAAGTGTGTTGCAGTCGATGGGGATTACTTTGAAGGGGACAATATAGATTTAGATGAATAAACTTGTATTTTTAATTTTCTGAATAAATTCCGGGAAATTTTTGATCAAGGTAGTATACGGCGCGGAAACGTGGTCATTGAAGCTGGATGATGAGCGTAGACTGAAGGCTTTTGAAATGAAGGTTTGGAGAAGAATGGAGAAGGTGAAATAAACAAAAAGGAGAACAAATGATGAAGTACTTGGTATGGTGAGAGGGGAGGAGAGGGGTATGTTGGGAGAATTCATAAGGAGGCAGTAAAGATGTGAAAGATATTGAGTGGCGATTGGATGTTGAAGACTGGGGAGAGTGCTAATTAAGAGAGGAAGGGACAGGAATGTTGGATAGTGATGTTGGAGGAAATGAATGGAGAAAGGAAATATTTTATCAATAATTAACGAGAAGCTTAGAAAAATAATATTTTTTCCGATTGAAGTTTAAACGCGTGCTCAAAATATTACAAAAGAACTTTAATTTCTCAATAGATGACAGTATTTCTTTTCATTTTACTTTGATGTGATATTAAAAATAAACGTCAGTGATGAGCATGAAAACTGTTTCTTTCATTTTCTATTGATTTCCATAATGAAATAATTGGAGCTGGTAGTATTTCGCATTGGTCCATGTAAATTCTGGATAGCACACTGTCAATGTACCGGCTGATTATAAAATAACTAAACTTCATTCAGTATATTCTATGTTGCAAAAATGAATTGGTCATTTTGTTTTGCGACCCGGAATGATGTTATCCACAATCAATCTCACTTGTGATATTCTTGAGTGGAGTGCGTGCGTGTGTTAATCGATGAATTTCATTCGAAATTTATTCGACGGAAATAATTTTCAAGATGCTGGGAGAAGGAAGAAGAAGGAAGTGGCTTCGAGAATTCCGAAGGAAAATGACTTGAGTAGAGAAAATATTTATCATCAACAAAGATCATGGAAATGGGATAATGAAATCTGTGAGAGAAGAGAGTAGTATGTAAGATTCTTTCCGAATGACAAGGAAACCGGCATGTGGATTGAATGACTGAGGAGGGAGATACGAGTAGTGTGAGTCAGTGAACAGTGGGAGTCTTAGGATACGGGTGAATATTTTAGGGATGGGATGGATTTTGGCGATAGGACATGGAGTCTCTGAAGCAAAACAAGCGTGCGTGCGTCTCGTGATCGCCAGAAAATGAGTCGTGATATCTTGGCCTCGAAGCAGACGTGTGGAGTTTTTCGTGGGGAGAATTTTATAAAGTCATAAATGACAAAGCGACGATGATGATGTTGTCGAGGGGTCAACGAGGCGGCTGGAATAATCGAGGGCCAATCGCATTCATTTCCATGCAAATGAAACCCGATTTCCAGGTGGGGCATGAGGGCGGGGAGGATTGGCGCGGTCCGGCTGGCGGGGAGGGGCGTCTCCCCCACCCCCTCCTCGCCGGAAGGGCATCATCCACACCTCCACCTCTTCTTACTACCTTGATCAAAAAGTTCCCGGAATAACCACCGTGTGGCGCTCCCATCGTTCCGATTTGAGTTCTGTTTTTTTTGTTAAATTGGTACATCTGTTGTTGATATTCCCTTTAAATCTTAGTGTCATAACTTGACATTTGCAAAAGTTACGTAGCCAAGAGTACATCTATCTCTGTGTGTTTTGGCGATTTTTTACAATTGCAGAAATGGATTTAAATTTGCAACAACGAACTTGTATTAAATTTTGCGTAAAAAACGGATTTAGTGGCGCACGGACGTTGGAAATGTTGGAAAAGTGTTTCGGCAACGATTCTCTAAAAAAAACGGTCGTTTACCAGTGGCACGAGCGGTTCAGAAGTGGTCGTGAGTCAATCGAAGATGATGAACGCAGTGGCAGACCATCGACATCGAAAGTCGGTGAAAAAATTGATAAAGTAAAAGAAATGTTGGTCAATAACCGCAAATTAACCATCAGAGAAATAGCGGAGGACTTGAACATTGCCTATGGATCCGCCCAAGACATTGTGGTTAATGATTTGGGTTTCCGTCGTGTAGCAGCAAAGTCCTCAATTTCATGCAAAAAAGAGACCGTGTTGACGTCGCAAAAGACATGATTTGCGAGGCTGAATCCGATCCCACATTCATCAAAAGGATCATTACTGGAGACGAGACGTGGGTTTATGAGTACGACACGCAATCCAGACATCAGGCAAGTGAATGGCGTTCACCAAATGAGCCGAGACCAAAAAAACCACGTCGTTTTCAGTCAAAAAAGAAGGCAATGCTGACGGTTTTCATGGATTACAACGGTGTAGTGCATCATGAATTTTTGCCAGAAGGCCAGACAGTAAACAAAGAGTATTATTTGGGCGTTATGAGACGTTTGCGTGAAGCAATTCGCCGAAAGAGACCAGAAATGTGGGCAGAAAACTCGTGGATTTTGCACCATGATAACGCACCGTCGCACAGTGCTATCATTATTCGTAATTTTTTGACGAAAAATGCAACAAATACCATCCAACAGCCACCGAATTCACCTGATTTGGCTCCCTGTGACTTCTTTCTGTTCAATCGAGTTAAAAAACCATTACGGGGAACGCGTTTTAGCAGCCGAGAGGAAGTAATGGAAAAATCGCAGGAAGCACTGATGGACATACCGAAAACCGACCGTAACTTTTGCAAATGTCAAGTTATGACACTAAGATTTAAAGGGAATATCAACAACAGATGTACCAATTTAACAAAAAAAACAGAACTCAAATCGGAACGATGGGAGCGCCACACGGTGGTTATTCCGGGAACTTTTTGTTCAAGGTAGTATGTCACCCTCCCGGGCAATTCTAATAGTTTCCCTGCTCTATTCTGTTGTGATGAAAGCTCACCAGAATCCTTTTCGTGGGTTCCATTGAGGGGGAGTCCCACTTCCGGCTGGGCTCGAACCAAGGGCAAAGGACTCGAGGAATCGGGTATCGCACAAGAGTTGCCCATTTAAAGCAACCAAAAGGGTCGCTTGTTAATTCAAAGCTGATTAAACTCCTTCGGAGTCCGGAGTGAGAGTGAGGACTCGTCGCTATTTGGCGACGGTTCAGGGAGGAGCACATGAGGCATGGATATTATCAAAACGAAAAATAGAAATAATGTACTCATTTAGAAAATAAAGATTTTTCCAGAAAAATTAAATTCTTCATGGTTTTTTAACTTTTGATAATGAACAAAGAAAACTCATTCATGAAACGTTAATAAGTCGTCTAACAATTACAAGTTAAGTTTAAACGAACCTTAAAAGCCATCAGGTACACTATCCCGTCTTTTGAAGGACTCGTGAACACATTTAGCCGTATGCGTTTTCTGCACATCCTGGTTGACGCATTCATGCTATCTGAAATGCTCATTTCTTCCGACTTCCTCCCGCCTTGTCCAACATTCTCCCTTCTATCGTTACCTTTTTCATCAATCTTTCAACTCTTCCCTCCTCCTTCGATTAGCTACACTTCATCTCTTAACGTACAAATAGTCAAGTGTTATCCCTTTTTCAGTGTATTTACCCTTTCGCTGCATCTTCTGCAATAATGCCCTACCCCCCTATTCATCAAATCCTCCTAGTTTTGTTTTCCTACGATTCATAATTTACTGGATACCTACCTCACACTGCATCTCTAATGTGCTGCAATGCAAAATATATATTCAAGGAAGTCAAATTAGGTGTCATTCGAACCCATTATTCATTTTTTCCTCGAGCTCAAACTAAAAAGAGAATATGAGCACGTAAATGGCGCGCATAGGCGGCAGCATTAGTCATTTCTGCGACAAAGAGACGTTAAGTGGCGAAAAGAAAAGTGAAGTTCTCAGATGATAGCGGATCACTTCTTCACGATTGATTAATTATACTATATGTGATTTTAGGAATGGAAATGAGAATTGATGGTAATCAAATAGTAGTTCGGAGAGAAATACAGATATTTCGTTCACACAATAGATGAGAAGAAATTAAACAATTTGAAAAAATACGCGAATAATGCTTACTTCCAAATTTTTATGAAGCAAACGCATCATAAATATATTCGTTCCCAAATCGAATAAAATAGATTTCACACGATATATAAACCACCGAGCAACCATAAGGAAGAAGAGGTCGATAGGATATACGATCAGCTAGAGAACATAATCAGGTGTGTTCTCACAGGGAAATATTTGATAGTGATGGGGGATTGGAATGCGACGGTAGACAAAGGAAGAGATAGTGATGAGGTGGGGGACCACGGTTTAGGCACGAGGAATGACCGCGGGGAGAAAGCAGTTGAGTTCTGCAGGAGACAGAGGCTAGTCATCACCAACACTTGGTTTAGACACCACAAAAGACGCTGGCATACATGGAAAATGCCAGGTGACTCAAAAAGGTATCAGCTAGATTATATTCTGGTTAGACACAGGTTTAGAAACAGTGTGATAAATTCGCACAGATTCCCGGGAGCGGATGCGGACTCTGACCACAATTCAGTGGTTATGAAATGTAGCTTCCGTTTCAAAAAGATAAGGCAGGGGCGGCGAGTTAGAAAATGGAATGTAGAAGCATTAAATGGTTTGAAATGGAAGGAATACAAACAAGCGGCAGGGGAAATCATGGAGGATGGTAAAGGACTTAGTACTATCGAAGAAAAATGGGAAAGTATCAAGAAAAGATTATCGAAAGCCGCAAAAGACACTATTGGAACCGTTAACGCTAAAAGGACTAGGAAACCATGGATCACGGATGAGATGATTACAAAGATGGATGAGCGGCGAAAATGGAAGAATGTAAATACAGAGTTAGGCAAATTGAAGCACAAAAAATTCAACAATAAATTGAGGCGGGCAGCAGATAAAGCAAAAGAAGCATGGTGGAAGACGCAGTGCGAGGATATGGAAAGTCTGCAGAGGAAGGGTGAAATTGGTGTGCTGTATAGCAAAGTTAAATCTTTATCGGGAAGTAAGAAAGGAAGGTCGATGATAGCAGTTAGAGATATCTATGCTAACAGTTGGAGATAAGGGTAAGATAATAGTTGACACAGGAAAGATCCAAGAGAGATGGAATATATAGAAGAACTGTATAGTAAAGAACTTAGAACAACAAAGTTAGACATAGAAAAGGAACCTGACGTAGAGGAAGATAGCTTAGGTCCAGGCATACTAGACGATGAGATAGAGAGGGCATTAAGGGAGATGAAACTAAATAGGGCCGTGGGGGTGGATAACATTCCCGCGGAACTATTGAAATGTTTACGAAAATGTGGGAGGAAGAGGCTATATGGGCTGATTCGTAGTATCTATGAGGGAGGAATCTAGCCGGAAGACTTTGTGAGATCAGTTTTAATTCCTATTCCGAAAAAGGTGAAGGCTACATCATGTGAGGACTACAGGACAATAAGTTCGGTATCCCACGCGGCTGAAGTTGTTCTAAGGATCATTAGCAAAAGGATAGAGAGTAGGGCAAATGATTACTTAGGGGATGAAAAGAGACGTTTCAGGCGTGATATGGTGGAATATCATGATTAATTAAAAATAGCAATTTTGCAAAAAAATATTTTTGTGGAAAATTGCTATTTTTAATTAATACTTAGGGGATGATCAGTTTGGGTTTAGGAAGGGGAGAGGTACGCGTGATGCCATTGCAGTAATGAGACTATTAATCGAGAGGAATATAGAATACAACCATGAGGTATTTGCCTGTTTCGTAGATTTCGAAAAGCGTTTGATAGAGTGAATTTGGAAAAACTAATGAGTATTCTGCAGAAAATAGGAATAGATTGGAGGGACAGGAGGCTGATCCGCAACCTTTACAAGTCTCAGACTGCTCAGGTACGAGTGGGGAACGGGGAGTCCGGATGGGCAGTGTTAAGAATAGGTGTAAGGCAGGGTTGCCCATTATCGAAGTTGCTGTTCAACCTGTATGCAGAGGAAATGATTAAAGAGGCATGGGAAGAACTGGAGGTAGAAATGAAAGTGGGCGGGGAATCCGTAGAATCAGTTAGGTTTGCTAATGACCAAGCTTTGGTTTGTCAGTCAGCCAAGGGGCTGCAAGTATTGTTTAGTGAATTGGAAAAATTCAGTGCGACAGGTTTGGGATGAGAATCGATATTAATAAAACAAAGGTTATGCGATTTTCTAGAAAGAAAAAGGCTTAGCTTAAAATTAAAATAGGAGGGCAAAAACTAGAGCAGGTAGAACAGTTTACGTGTCTCGGTAGTGTTTTGGACCAACACGGTCAAAGTAGTAGGGATGTAAGGAGAAGAATTGCGCTAGGGAAAGAGGCTTTCACAAGAGGAGGGAGTTGATGACAGGGACGTCGAGTAAGGATATTAAGAAAATACTCGTAAAAACTTTGATATGGAGCGTAGCTATGTACGGCGCGGAAACGTGGTCATTGAAGCAGGAGGATAGACGTAGACTGGAGGCTTTTGAAATGTGGGTGTGGAGAAGAATGGAGAAGGTGAAATGGACAGAGAAGAAAACAAATGAGGAAGTACTTGGTATGGTGGGCGAAGAGAGGGGTTTGTTGGGAGGAAAACAATGGAAGCAGGAAAAGTTGATGAAGGGGGTATTGGCCGGCAGTGGGATATGGAAGACTGTAATTGAGGGGAGAATGTTAGGCAAACGAGGAAAGGGAAGGAACAGGATAGGGATGTTGGACGGGATGAAGGGAGGAAGAAAGTACTCAGAGCTGAAGAGGGACCTGATGTAGAGGGGGATTTTGTGTTTTTCTAGTGGTCACAAATTGTTTTTTTTAGTAATTATGTCCATCCAAAAACCTAACTTAACCGGTAGATAACCTAATAACAATAATAATGTCATGTAAATGTAATTAAAGACTACAGGATAGGTGTCATATCGCTCCGGTCGGACCGCTTCTTTTGGAATTCTCGGAAAGCCTAATGGGATACATTCGAGAATGTTTTTGATAAAAATCTAGAAATGATTCCAAGAAAAATTAGTTCGTTTAGTTAATTAATTAGTTCTTTGTTTCACGGGAAGCAAGTGTCCAAGTGTTTTTTTGTACTAGATTAGGGTGACCTCCATGGGCGAGGCGGCGAACACTTATCAAATGACGTATTCAAGGGACTTCCTGTTCGCTGTAAAGTTGAGGGGGTTAAGAAATAAAATTCACCCATGCGTGGGATTATATCTCCCGAATGAAGTAAAATAAATAAGACAACATTAATATCAAACTACCTTCGAGGGTAGAAGGACTACGATGGTGGCCACGACAGAGGATACGAATTCCTGACAAAGACTATCAAAAGTTGATTTGAGTGAACATGTCGGGGATTATGGGATCCTATAAATAACCTCAATCAAAACTTTGACCTCACTCTTATACTGGATGAGAAACAAAAAAATTCCTAATGATGGTATTTTGCTTTTTCAATAACATGAGATGAAAATAATTTTTTCTTAAATCTAGAAAGCCTATGAACAGAGATTCCTTTAACGTCCTAGTCCTAGGGTCGCATATTTGACCAAATCACTCCCGATCTTTTATTTGTATAATTAGAATGCAAAACGATATCCCGTCCTATGTAGAACCATTTAATTTTATTTTACATATTGTAAAAGGGCAAAATAAATTTAGAGACTTAAAAATTAAACTGATCTGCCGTTTAAAATTTATAACTAATTATTTTTTAAAAATTTTTGTGCAATATTAGACCAGAGAATATGTAAATGATGCGTTTAAATAAAAACTTGAGAGATGTTTACCCTTTTTTAGCCATCAGTCGCAACGGAGGTACATGGCCGCCCTGGCCATTTAAAATAAGTAATGACTCAAGTCTTATATTACTTGCACACAATTATGATTATTATTCAGCAATTTCCTTGATTAGTGACCGCTTTCTAGAGCATTGTTATTCACTTAACCGTGGAAGGCATGCTATGAGAGATAACTATTCGGAAGCAATGGGCGTGGGAAAGGGAGTTACGTGCTTGGGATATCGAGTCCTGAATTCATTGGCTGTTCGATAATATGCGTGCGCAATGAATTTAAATTACCATACAAGGTTTGCATAAAAAGTTTCGCTAACAATTAGTCCTTACGTGACTATGCGTCACATAACGCTCGCATTGCGCAGGCTCGGTTTTGGGGGTTCGACCTTCAACAAGCTCCAATCGCCTGCCAGCGTTCTTTCCGGCTGGATCGTCTCCTTAGGGGACCGCTGTCGAGTAACTTGGTGCAAGGGCAAAATTCAGCGAGCGATTAAACTGCGGTACGCCATCAAGTTTTGTGTTGGAGTGGGAAAATTGGGTGCGGAGATGTTGGGCATGATTTCCCAAATGTTCATGGATGCCAAAAACTACAATTATAATATAAGTAGCACGAGCTCTTCAAAAATGGTCACGAGAGTTTGGAGGACCAACTCCGTGCTGGACGGAAGAAATATCGTATAATAATGGCATTGATATAAGACAGTGACAGTGCACACACCATTATCACTGATAATTTGGAGATGCGAAATACCTGCGCAAAACTCGTCCTGCCGAAGGCCTTTGGACGGACGAACAAAAGCAGAGTCGAGTGTTTGCTTGCGAAGACCTGCAACGCCATCGCGAAGATTCCCCAACCCCTTTAGAGTCCCGACTTAGCACCACCAGTAGACTATTTCGTATTCCCAAAAGTAGTGAAATCCTCCCTCAAGGGATTGGACCCTAAGAGCTGTCAAAGAAGCCTGCACGTGTGCCCTCCGGAATCCTCCTTCCAGGGACCCATCGGGCCGTGAGAGCCGCTCTGGCTTAAGTGTGTCGACGCCCAAGGCGAATGTATTTTGGAGAATTTTGATGGACGTTTGAACACCTAGAAGATGGTGGCTGTAGCCCTAGCCACCGCGACGCTAGGCCGAAACGTAAGTTACTTTCCTAATAGCCCTTGTATTTTTGATTTCTTCATTTTAATCCAAATCCAATTTTATGAGATCACAAGTTTCTCTACCAGAATTCCGTATTAGTAGCTTCTTTCTCTTCCATCGATTTGATCGCACGTTTCCGCTCCACTTGTCTCGACCAACAAGACGATTATTAAATGTAGTCGGGCCATCCCGTCATTCTTATCAAAACTTGAAAGATGAAAATTGAAATTAAAATGAAATCATGAAGATTGAAGTGAGCGCTGTATTGTCCTCTTTCACAGTAATGGATCGACTCGAAGGACTTCATTATCATTTATAGAGTCAATGAAGTAAACCTATTAAACCAGTAAGAGGAGGAAATGGCCGCGTTTGGGCTTGCATCTGTGGCGCCCCCTTCAGAGATCCATCTCGCTGATTCCCGTGGGAGTGGATGATCGGGAGCACTCTCGGCCGCAGTAAACCAACAAGACCGCATCCGCCCCGCTCCGTCGCATCCCGCGGGAGGCCCTTGACCCGGCCGTGACCTCCCGCCGGAGAGGGCTCCCCCGGGGCCACGCCGAATGAAAGGCTCGCACTCACCTCAAGATAAAGCGTGGGTGCTTCATCCCTCTCGGGTTTCTCTGTCTTTGCCCCTTCCGGGCATTTGTTTATTTGCGCCGCTTCAGCTATTGGCTTGGAACTTCAACCGACCGCTCGTGAAATGTGAAAACCGAGATTCTCCATTAGAGTGAGGTCGGATGAGGGGACCCGCAATATGGAACCCAATAGCGTGCAGATTTAGAGAAGTTTGGACAATTGTTAGAATATGTTTACCTCGTCGTAAGCATTATATGTAATCTGCGTGTTTGCCGAATGTTTAGAATCGTATTAAGATAACGCGAGTGCGAAATCAAATTACGAGGTCTATTAAAAAATTCTCGACCTTTATTCATCAGAAAAAATACGTCGTAGACAAGTTATTGGCCTGGGTCCCAGCGACGCTTCCACTTTTTGAAACAGTCCTGGAATGATTCTCTTCCGGCATGTTAATATCCGTCGAATTTTTCTTTATCCCTGGAATGGTGGCAAATCTTTTTCCTTAGAGCGGGGCTTTAGTTTAGGGAACAGTCAACATCGCCTTGGCATTCGAGCGAACGTGTCAAGCTTTTTGAAGCGGGAGGACGCATCACCAATCCATCGTGAAGTTTGCACTTCTGTTTCGATGCCGTAACTCATCACCCTTTATGACCCTGGACAAGATGGTTTTAATCGTCTTTAGCTCGATCAAGCAGTCCCTGACAAACTAGAACTGGATATTTTTCAGGCCTGCTTTCATCAGGCGAGGCACGAACTTGGCGGCGACTCGATGCATTCTCAACTTTTCAGTCAGGATTTCATGGCACGAGCCAAGCGATATGCCACACCCTTCTACAAGTTCCCCGACAGTCAAATGTCGATTTGCACGAAGGATAGCGCTTACGTTTTGATTGTGGGGGCCATCAGTTGATTCTCCGGAACACTTGCCGTCTTCCACCGATTGCCACCCTCTTTTGAATCGGTTTAATCACTGATACAACGCGCTACCTTTCATATCACCCTCACCATTAGCCATGGTAATCAACTCAAATGTTTCCGTGAAGGATTTGCAGAGTGTCACGCAGAATTTCACAAGACAACGCTACTCCTTCAAAGAGCTCATTTCCGCAGATCCAATTTTTCGCCGCCCTCCACGGACACTCCTTTGCATTCACGGGCGTAACCAATCAACAAAAGAGGATATCAACAAAGTGATTGAAGGCGGTTATCTGGGGAATTTTCATATACACAACGCCTTCCAGCTGATTAAAAAATACCGCTACGAAAGTTTAGCATATATTTCTTTATTTATTATAGTACCCAGCAAGCCACCGCTGGGGACTGTGTGGCAGTAGGTGAATACCAATCAGACTAATTTTGACCCGAACATGACCTTACCGCGATCGGACAATGTTATTCTTATCCCTTATCGTTCGTGGGGAAAAATTACATTTTAAATTTACGAGTATGTTTTCTGCACTTAATCTCTATAATTAGCCAGCCAATCCACACACGTACCGCTGCGGCGCACTCACTGGTGATCCCCTTGCTTTGTGTCCATAATTGTAGTATTATTAGTGCAATGCAAGCCATGACTAGGGTGTGTGGCAGGGGGTGAATACTCACCAGACTAATTTAGAGACGAATATTTTTACCCCGTCCGCGGTCGGACGATACCATTCTGATTCCTTATAGTGCGTGGAACAAATTATATCTTAAATCTCTTCTACACTTGATCTCTCCTAGTTTATTGACATCATCTACCGTAGTACGATGAGGATAATAATACGTTTTCGAAATCACTGATAAAGTGACGTCCTTCCAATTTATGCGAGAGATTTAATCTGTAATTGAAACTTCGCTCCATTAAATTATTACCAGTCCAGCTGCTCCAATACGCTATTGGATATGCCACTAAGTTTCGTAGAACTTGAGGCGCGCTATTCAAAGAGTTCGGGAACATTTCGAACAGACCTCGTGTTCGGTAACAAAATCCTCGTGATATTTGCACAAAAGAATATAATTTATTTTGTCCTACGCAAACACATTTGAACACGGTAAATACCACAACGTGGTCGTTCCGGTTGCAGTAGCTTTTAAAAAGTGATGTTAGGTCGGCTTGTGTTTATTCTAAATAATTGAAAACACGTTGATATTCTTACGTTATTTTGAACATATTTTGCATGTTAATATAGATATTTTAAAACTAAAGCGGAGTATTTAATTAATATTCACTGTAATAACTTTCCACGGTTTATGACTCTCACCACTTCCCCACCACCCACTAAACCTTTCACTCCACCCCTACCCCCCTATAAAGCCCTCACTCCCCTCCCACCCCCCAATAAACCCCTCACTCCCCTCCCACCCCCCTCTAAACCCCTCACTCAACCCCCCCCCCAAACACGGCGCCCCGCCTAGCATTTCACACATTTTACGACGCCGACGACGGGCGAAAAGGAATGCTTCTCCCCAACCCCATCTGCCGGCGGCGCTCCAAAGTGCCCGGGGAGCACACGAGGGTGGCCGGATCCCGCGAAAACAAATGGAAAATAGGAAGCCACCCCTGCGTCCTCCTAGCCAAACACCCGAGGGAGGGAGGATAATTTACAATTCCACCTCATTTTCGCATTCATTATATTGTGCGTGAGTGTGCGTGCGTGGAACCCCCAGGGGGGGCGTATTTAACCCCCTTCCCCCGCCTCTCCCCCCGCCGCCACCCACCCCTCCTTCCCCGGGGAAGAATTTTGTTTCGCCCGGGGTTTTGGTTGGGCCTGCTTTTGTTTTCCGCGCCGTACGAAATATGGCACGCGCGCGAGGGCCCGACGTGAATTATTCCCGCCGAGAGTCGCCACATTGGCGCTTGCTTCTCTATTGGCGCCCCCTCGCAAGATAACAAACAGAATGCGCTCGCTACAGCTTCGCCATTCATTCCGGATCATTCTCCCTCCCCTCTATCCCACCATTCGCTCAGATTACCTCTCTATTCCACGCCCGGCACTACTTCTTCCACCCTCCGCTCTCAATGCGCCACTGAGACTGGCCACCCCGAGGCGGTGCTCCGGTACGAGAGCGAGACGCGGAGAGGGAAAGGAAGTCCCTCTCAGGCCGTGCTCTATTATTATAAATAGGTTTGCGTTTTTGGTGGTTCCGAACGGGCATTTGATTCAATCAATGCACCACTGCAGCGCGTATCTGTAAGGAATACAAGGTTTGTCCCAAAATTAGTAGGACTGAGTCGATTCATGGACGCTGGGTATGATTCTTCAAGTGCTCAAGGATGACATCATGTCACAAATTGCAGTTTTTAACAGTGGCATAAGCTCTTTTAAGATGGCCGAGAGAGTGTGGAGGACGAGCCCCGGGCTGGGCGGCCGTCGACTTCGAGAACCAGCGACAACGTGCAACATGTGGGAAGTGTAGTACTGAATTCACACCGTCGGTTGTTAAGTGTGCGCATGATCGTAAAGAGTTGTCGAAGGGCGTTCTGGACGTGCGGTGTCTTCGGCATCTCCTCTACCCTCCAGAAAAAAACTGTGCCTCGCTGGAACACCCGATCTACCCATGGCGTTATGACCATATACTTCCTTGAGCATGTCATGAGTCTCTTTCCCGATTTTGTCCAGTTTTACGCAAAATGTGATGGCATAGCGCTGTTCCAATACCCGCTTCATGACGGAGCGTCACGAGGTCACGTTACGGAGGTTTCGCAAACGAACGATCTGCACTTCCCAATGGCTTGGTGCGAACTACCACCGGCCTCCAGTCATTTCTGAGACTCCGATCCCTCAAACCCAGCCAGAGAAACCACCGCCCGTCTGTCCGTCTATCAAGGAACAAACAAGTAATACTGATTTTGGGACAGACCTTGTATTTCAGGTAAAATTTCTTCTTATCATGAAAAAGAGCAATATAGCCTTGAGCACTCTGGGGAGAGTTATGATAATATGCCATTTTGCATTTCTCATTTTTGGGATTAGTTTTAAATTAAAAATGGTCAATACACGAAATATTCCTCTATGCTCACTGGGAGCATCATCCGAAGAACGCTAACGATGCTCCCCAGTGTGAATAATGGACGAAGCGTAATTGCAAATATTTGAAGATAACGCCGAAGAGGTGCGATTCATTATGCAATGGAAGCCATTAAAATTACAGTTCTTGAATTTTAAGAAATGAAATTAAGTACGCTTAGCAGAAACAATTGACGCACGTCATTTTTTAGACCAGTAGGTAATGGTAGTTAGTTGCTGTAGTACTAGTAGCCTAGCAGTTATATTTGAGGTCAGCCGTCTGTCTAGTTGCAAGAGTAGGCTGCAATGCGATTATGATCCTATGATTTGAGTTCACTTTACAATGGCACCCAAGAAAACCCACTCGCCCTTGAACTATTGCGGATTTTCCAAAACTTAAGTTTCTCAGTGGGAAATTATCAATAAATTGCAGTGATTCATGCGGCTCTAAGTCCTAGTAGTTTTTATGGGAGGCGACCGACACCTAAGTTCATTTGAGCCATTAGGGATGGATGGGAGGGGAGGAAGGGTGGAGGGAAATCCGGCGTCGGCTTCAGCCTACTCTTGACGAAAGGCGCCCCCCTCCCGGTGGGAAGCCTGTACGTTAGCCGTCCCGAGCCCGATAGGAAATGAAGGATATCATAACCGAAGTAGCAAATGAACAATTCGTGAGTAAGACAGCGCCAACCAAACGGCAACGGATAACAGCTCAAACAAGATACCTCATAGAGGAAAGAAGAAAATACAAGAATTCAAGAAATGACACTGAGGAAGCCATTTACAAGAATCTGCGGAACCAAGTCAAACGAGAGTGCAAGAAGTGCAAAGAAGAGCGGATAAGCTGCTACGGGGAAATCAATGGCAACACAAGGAAGGGAAACAGTGAAACTGCTCATAAACTGGTGAAGACACAATCCAGAGTAAGAAAAACAAAATCCCACAACGTCCGAGATGCCAATGGAAAGATACTGACAGAAGATGAAGACATTGGGAAGAGATGGAAGGAAAACATTGAGGATCTCTATCAAGGGCCCGAACCGCTTGAAGGTGACTTAATTAAAGAAGAAAGCGTGATGGAAGAAGACGAACGGGGCCCGGAGATACTGAGAAGTGAATTTGACCGAGCCGTGAAAGACCTGGAGAACAACAAGGCAACGGGAGTTGATAAAATAAACGGAAAAATTATCAAAGCACTCGAGGCCAATGCAAAGGAAACCCTATTTGTAATAATGAACGGTATCTACGACAGTGAAAGTCTACCTGAGGACCTCGAGAATATCATAATGATTGCAATACCGAAGAAACCTACGACAGATAAATACGAAGAATGCAGAACATTGAGCCTGACTTCTCACGCATGGAAAATACGCACTCGGACAATCAGCCGACGAACAGTAGGAAAGGTAGAAGAAAGCCTCTTGGTAAACCAATTCGGATCCAGGAAAAACCGAGGAGCAAGAGAGGTAATACTCAGCTTGAGGGTACTGGCCGAAAAATTGGTCCATGTAAACAAGCCATAACATGGGGAATTCGTGGACTTGGAGAAGGAATTCGACGATGTCGAATGGAACAAAATGTTTAAGATACTAGAAGCACTTGGAATGGACTACAGCGACAGAAAAATAATCCATTACCTCTACAAGAATCAGGTAACAATCAATCAAATGAACAACGGAAGGAATATAAAAGCGAAAATAAACAAAGGAATTCGACAAGGGCACAACCGCTCGCCAGCAATATTCAATGTACACGTGCGAATCTAGAAGAGGCAATAAGGGAAACGCAAGGATTGGGTATCAAAGGGGTCAAGGTGAATGGCGAAGAAATTAACATGCTGCGGTTCGCAGACGACATCGCAGTAGTAGCAGAGACACGAGAGGACCTGCAAGCAAACCTGAATAATATGGACCAAGCACTTCGGAAATATAATATGAGCATCGACTAGAAGAGTTGAATACAGATATCACAATTCGAGAGGTGAAACTAGAGCAAGTGGAATCCTTAATCTACTTGGGCAGCATGGGATGGAAGAAGCTCGACCGACATCAAACGAAGAATAGCCCAAGCAAAGAAGGCGTTCATTGAGAAGAGGCAATTACTATGTTCAAAGAACATAAAATTGCAAACAAGGAAGCAGTTCGCCAAATTGCCAGTGTGGAGCATGGAACTCTACTGATCGGCTACACATGGAACATTGGAAAACTGGACCAACGAAGAATAGAAGCCTTTGAAACATTGTGCTGGAGGAGAATGCTGAAGATTAAATGGACAGACTAAGTAAGGAACGAGGAAGTATGTAGAAGAACAGAAGAGGAAAGGACAATATGGAGAGCTCTGCGGCAAATAAGAACTAGATGAATTGGACATACCTTGAGGCACAATGGATTAGTTAGAAACATGATATAAGGAAAAATTGAAGGAAAGATCCCGCGAGGAAGTCCAAAAGACAAGTACATAGGGCAAATTAAGAAGGATGTAAAACAGGGAACCTATCAGAGGGTGGGGGAATTAACACTAAATCGGGAAGAATGGAGGACTTCGGTAAACCAGTCTTAGGATTGAAATACTGATGATGATGTGTAAGTTTATCATAACAGCGTTTTACAAGTCTAGCCCCTCTACGCTGCACGCGATCCCATTAGTGCTCGGCACAGTAATGCTTTCCCTGCTTTGCTTGTTTTCTAGTTTCTCTTCCCATCTATCGTCTCTATCTGTTGTGGTGTAGGGGACGCTTCCGTTGCCTGTCTCCCTGCCGCGGTGCGTCGCATTCCCTGCCTGTTTGTGTCTTTCGGGGAGGAGACCATGGCATCTTGCGAGTCCAATCTGATAGTAGAGTTTCCCCCTCTTACTTTTCAATTCTGCATTACCGCTCTCTTGTTTTGGTGGAGCCCTGTCGGATAAATGGTTTTGGTTGGTTTATCTTTCCTTTTTTGGCATAACAAATAACTAATTTATTGAATGAATTAAAACTTGTTTTGAATTAAGTTATCCCCCAGCATGTATACAAGTGTGCACGTTATTTGATAGATTTTCAACAAATATTTTTCCCTTTCCCCTTCCTCTCTCATATCCTCCATACACTCACCCTTCCCACCTTGTAATGGCACCCCCTGCCACACACCTTTTTGTTGGGTCAAGGGGTATTAATGTCGATATGGTTGTGCTTTAGAGAGATCAGTAAAAGAAGTATAAGAAACAGGATATTTGCTCACAATCACATGATTTATTTCGTAAAATAGAGCTATTATAATGGCTTAACACAACTAGGGGACATACACAGCATTGAGAAATGATAAATTTGGTATAGCAAAGCTAGTAAATGTTTATAACAAGTAGAATATTTTGTCAAAAAATTAATTCAATAAGGAAGATTTTTAAATGCTTAACACATCTTGGGAATAAGGCTGGGTTAAAAATACTTTCTCCACATTATGCATTCAAACATGCCCCTATGCAACGAGGGATGCTTGTTCGGCAATTTATTTATGTTTATTCACACATGTGTGTGATATTAATTAAAACTGATACTTTACAAATTAAGGTCTGAATAATATATATTTCCTAACATTAAAAATTACGTTGACGAAATTCATTGATCGAAAATGTACCATGATATGAAAAGAATTTGAAATTTACATGGTTTTAATGCTCTTAAAATTGAATTTAATAAATTCATACCTTCAGCAGTCGAGTTTAATTTGATAAAATTAATTCCCTGAAAAAATTATGAGTAAAGCATTGGGTTAGGAGGCAATTTCAACTATCTCTAATCTACGCCTACCATCCAAGCATCTGCGTCGAACAAATCAAGACTGGAAGTTATACGGAAGTAAATTGTAAACTCTCAAAATTAAGAATGACATATTTTTTCACGTCACTTGCTCAGTGCGCATTCACCCCCGCCACACACACACTAGCGGTGGCAGGCAGTTATCATGTAAATAGATAGACATTAAAGTGGTGCCAGCCGGAACCGAACCCAGACCCTTGGGTCTGTGGCTCATGGGTCTTATCATTTAGAAATATTTGAGATCAAAAAAATAAATTCTTTGAAAAACAAGTTCATTTTTTCACACACAGATGGCATCAAATTTTTTACTTGAGAATTGACATTTCATTCATTCATTTCAATGAGGAGCGAGCCGATTAAAGAGCCGTATCTTTTCTCTTGCTACTGTATCATTTATAAACGCATATTATGATTTCTGTTGACAGCTAGTACATGCTAAAAGATGCCGTGAGTTCGAGAATTACGGTTTCTGCCTTCACAAATAAACTTTACAAGCGCATATTTTTTCGGAACACTCGTAGTGGTCTCGAAGAATTTCTTTAAAACATAACTTTTAAAATGATTCAGTCCATTTTTGAATTGCTTATGTATCTGATACCGTTGAGCCAACACTAGACTGTAGAAGATTATTGTACACCCGGCATGTAACATCAAAATTAAGTTTTTCGTGAGTTTTAGTACCAATAAATGTAGATTTGAAAAATAATTCAAATGAGGAGACGATGTTAAGTGCAAGTAAATTCCTCAAGTTTCTATGCTAGGGCTCATGGAGAGTCGTATGAGAACGCACAAGCCCATCCACCACGCCACCGTTGACGGAGAAGCGCAACTCAGTAATTTATATTTCCGTCACTTATTCTCCAAAACACATTTTTAACAGCCTTAAGATATCATCCATCAAAAAGGAAACTCTTGAGTTAAACTTTAAGTCAGATTAATGTATATTAAAGAAGAAGAACCGTTAAATAGTTGAAGATTAGCATTGAATGGGATTAAATGGTTCCAAGAATTTCCAAAGTTTTAATATGCGATACAATTACACCGTTGGTGTTAAATGCTTCTTTGATGACTTTTTCCATTTTTGAGGTTTCAGCTACTGAGACTGTCCTTTGTTAGAGTTTATTTTTTATTTATAAAATTAGTTCGTTGCATTATTCCATCGAGTTAAAATTTTTAATTATGGTGGTTGAGATTCCATGCCCTGGAGAGAAAACCGCTGGATAAAAGGTTGTGTTTAGGACTCATATGCAATGATTACTTTCGAAATAGTTTCTGAATTCCGGGGCGCAGTGGCCTCATGGATAATCTATGCCAGGCTGAGCTACGAGGGTCATCCGGAAAGTAGTACCCGTTCGTGCCGCATGAAGTGCTGACGACGCGAGTAGCCGCTGGACGAGGTCAGATAGCTTCAGTGGCTTGTCTGCCTTCTCTGAGCCAAGTTGCGTGACGCTAGCATTGCCTGTGTTGTTTCTGTGATTGTTTACAATGTTTAAAAAAATTGAGAACGCCGCCAGTTGTGAAGTGAGGGCAGTGATTAAATTCCTCAATGCAAGAAACGTTCGCCCATGTGATATTCATCGCCAATTAAAGGAGGTGTATGGAGACAATGTAATGGACGAGTCGTCTGTTCGGCGGTGGTGTCGCAACTTCAACATGGGGAGGGGGAACACACACGACGATGAGCGTTCGGGGAGACCGTCTGTCATTACAGACCAACTGGTGAGCTCAGTTGACGAATTCGTGAGGAACGATCGGCGCGTCACAATTGATGACATCTGTGAGCATTTTCCCAATGTTTCTCGAACAATTGTTCATGAAATTGTTAAACACCATCTGCATTATGCAAAAATTTGTGCAAGATGGGTCCCTCGCGTATCTCAATGAGCTGGCGGCGAAGGACTATGCAGCAGGAATACAGAAACTTGTCACACGTTATGACAAATGCCTTAATTTGCTTGGAGATTATGTTGAGAAGTAGTTTAAAGTATCCTCTTTCAAATAAAATTTTTTATGTTTGTTAATATTTACTTTTGTGTCTTTATTTCACGAACGGGTACTACTTTCCGGATGACCCTCGTATTAACCGGAGGGCATGGATACGATTCCGGGTGACGCCGATGGGCACTCCTCAGCTTTTATCCATTGACGTGACCACTGCCCGCCACTGCGGGAGGCATTTTATTCGGAAATTTTCTCTCCAGGACATGGAACCGTAGCTAATATCATTTAAAAAATTTGGTAGAAAGAAGTTCAATTTATTATACATGTATGCTGGGCAGTGACTACATCACAGTTGAATTAAAAAATGGAGGAAACTGCTTTCGGATGAAACTACTAAGTGAGCTGAATGCTAAAATGTTGGCTGACGGGGGAACGGCTACCTGATGACTGGAAAGAAGATATTATAATTCCACTTCCTCTTTAAGGACGGAGGAGAGGGAGGAAGTACCGACATGAGTGGATAGAGGGAGAGAGAGAGATATATTAGATAGTTACTAATCCATTGATATTTTGTGCGTACTTTTAATTAAATAATTTGTCGCGACATACATGGACGGTTTTTTTAAGATAAAAGAAGAGGAAACATTGTGTCAGGCCTCAAAGGAACCTGCCTCCATAACTCTCCCAAATTTGCTCGTCGTGTTTCTACTTTTTTCAACGGCAAGGGTTGCGTGAAATATTGCATTGAAAGTTTCACGAGGATATTGTTTTGGGTATTTTTTTCCCGTTTGGCGCTCATGTCAAAGGCGCCCTCGCTGGGGAGGCGGCGCGCACGTATTCAGATGCGGAGATTAGCCTCGATGGAACCATCGCCTCTCTGCGCGTCGTATTAGGGCGAGGAGGGTTAGGGGGGGGGACGCAGGGGGGTCCGGGGTGGAAAAGCAGACGCAAAGGAGGCGCTCGGGAGAGGGAGGAACCGATGATAGGCATTCGATTTTGCGGTCTCTTCAGTCGCGCGCCCCCCTCCTGAGAGAATGGTCCACTCTGAGGAGGTGCACCCCGGTGCTGGTTTATGGGATTGCGGCGTAATCATTCATTGAGCAGTGCTTATCAAAAATGTAGCCATATTGTTATTAGCGAACTGCAGGGCCGCAAATCATTCCCACAATAAGAGCCGTTGGCAAATATCACTCACGCAATTCACTTCTACATGTACATGGTACCCCGCAAGCCACCGCAAAGGCGTAAGACGTGTTAGGATCACCTCTCGTTAAAGAAAATTAAATCGCATGCAAAACCAACAGCTTCATACCGATCTACGTCCACAAAGGCGTATATATTCACGCAATTTCTAACTTTGATTAAAAGATGATTGGTAAATGAAGGAAGTATGTTCTCGCACGCATTTAACTTTTTGAAAAGAAGACCAAGGTTTCGACGATGACGTCCAACTTCCGTCATTTCAATTTGTCGTATTAATTATATAAAGTTACGCCTGAAACAACAAATTTCATGGCATCTCTGATTGAGGAGGAGTCGGAAATAAATCTGCAAAAATGATATTTATGATATTTCAGAATTATTAAAATGGTGAATCTGACATTATTTACGCAAATGAGACCCCCACGCCACAACTCAAAGAATTGATCGTCCTTTTTCTCAGATCCATGTCGACACTTATTACTTTCCTCTTTTTCTTCAATTCTTTGCTCATTCATTCATTCATCTCTTTTATTATCATGCACTCAGTGATTTTTCTAGTCTTGTATATCTTGCTGAAGATTATAATGGAGGTTAAGGCGAAGGAGGGAGGGCGGGAGGGCGCGGGAATGATTGGAAGGTAAGAGGGCTCTCAACGAAGAGAAGGGCAAGTATAATTGGAGGGAGAGCGCCATCTGGGATCTGCGCATCAGACTAATAACGGTAATGGCGCATTGACGGGATTAAAAGAATTCATTCACCCCGAGTCATTTGCGTCACTCTTCCTTCCAAGCTTATCATGTGGCATATTTATCAAAAGAATATGCGTGTTCAAGTTAAGTCGTGGGGAAAATGCTTGGAATGAGTGGGAGCATGTGATGAAGAGTTGAATGAGAGTTTTCCGACATTGATTGCGCAACAATCAGTTTAAGGAGGGAAGGAGATCGGATAAGAATGACAGGAGCTAATTACTTCATTAATCGGGTGGAAGTGATGGGTACTATTGAATAATGAGAAGATGAACTCAGATCATGTAAGAATGCACGCACAGTACGGACGGATGTTTTTTTGAGGCTCCTCGGACAAAGGAGCCTCGGAAATTAAACGAATGCTCAAAGAGGAGCCGTTGATTTTTTACAAATATCTTTCAAAGAGACGTTAATTTTGAATAAACTTTATTTTGGAAGTTATCGTTAAGTAGCGACGTAGTTTCAGTCTGAAACCGGTATCGGTAAAGATAATCTTTTTCAGAGAGCATAACATGTACGATGTATAGATAGATATTACCTCATCCAACGGCAGTTGACCAGGGTTAATCAATTTGAAATGGACTGCATAACCCACAAATGTTCAAAGCCGCTTTCTCACAATGCAAATCTCTCCAAAAAATGAAAAACTTGGTATCAATATCAAATATTGAACATTTCTAAAATATGTTGAACTCATTGAATCTCAAATTGACGTCCTCTCCTAACTTGAATCCTAAAATTCAATTTTGGATTCCCTCAATCAAATATTCACCTCCGTTGTGTGAATTTCAACATTCCACACGTCTTTACTACATTCTATCCAAATCTGGTCGAATTAGCATTTTCCTTAACTTTTGACTTTACATTTAATTCAATTGGCTCATTATTATATTGCGCTTTCTCTCTTATTTCAGTATTAAGAATAATTATTAGTTACTTGAGTCCATAATTGCATTTTCCTTTAAACGATTCCTATAAGACTTTTTTGACCCTTCCTATTTCCCTTCCTATGTCACTGATTTCGTCTGTAAGCCGTTTCAGTGTATTGAAGAGCTCCATTTGAACGTTGTATAAGGCGTTTCCCCGTGTCTTGAATAGTTAAATCCATAGATGTTGGATCAGACAATATGCATTTTTTGCGGACGATGATTTCTCTCTTCCACCTCTTTCGTCGCTCGTGATCCCGCTACCCGATCAGCAACTGTTTTCCACTTCCCCAAGCGTGACTCCGTTCGTTCTCTCTTAAGCGTTCTCCCTTATTCCAACTACGAACCATCTTCCCTTAATATTTCTAGGGTCATTACGAAAAAATAAATTTAGTGGTTTGCGGTGGTGGCATGTGCCATTAGGTGTGAAAGCTTTTAATAAAAACGGATTGAATACAAAGCGTTGATTACTACCACTAATATTGCTGAAATTACCCGCCTAAGGAAATACGTGCACATGAAATGCCATTACAACTACCTAATCTACAAAGTTGAATTGAAAAGAGCATTTGGTGAAAAAAAGTGATTTAAAGTTTACGCATGACTTCGATAGTCTTGCTAATGAAAAATAAATGGAAGTTAAAACTAAATTTTGCGGACCTAGATTCGATCAATTCTATGGAAATTTACTTCAGGGTTTCTTTGATAACATTTATTAATGATAAATATTTTTGTACATAGCCCAGCATGTTCCACCAGAAAGGCATCCCTAATATCGCCCTCTATACGGAGGACATGAGGGTAGAGGATAAATAAATACTACGTATACAACTAAATATTACATTAGAACAATTGAATTAATCGGCGTCAGCCACGTCGCCAGTCGTACTGCCTTTGCCCAGACACGTACTCGCAGTAGAAGTCCCGCGACCATTTCACAGGCGCGGACACCATCTTCCTCCGCAGCGTAGCGACGCGACCCCGGTGGATTCGCAGCCGTGATTCGCTCGTTCTCCTTGTCCCAGCTGCCAAGGGAGCCAACGACGAGGGCGCCCAGGTGAACCTCCTGCTTGAACTGGAGGCGGCAGCGGAGTCTCGCGGCCAGGTCGTCGTATTTGGCCATTTTGGCCGCCCTGGCCGCATGCAGCGCCTCCAGCCGGTTCTCGAATGGGACAGTGACGTCGACTAAGTGGACCATCCCGCCTGGCACCTCAGTCATGACGAGATCCGGTCGTAGGAGGGAGTGATCACCTTCCACCTTCTGGTCCACCCTGGCCTTCCACTTAGGGGGCAATGTGTCCCGTAGGAGCGACAAGATCGCGTCGTGTCTCCGGTTCTACGCAGCGGAGTGGCTCAGGCAGTGGTTTAGGACGTGCGGCAGGGTCTCGTCATCGGTTCGGCATCTCCTGCACTTCCTGCTGGCGTTCGGCACACCTCTACGTGCGCCGTTCAGCGGAAGTACGTTGAGGCGGGCTCGGTGGATGAAGAGCCAGTCGCAGAAACGGGTGAAGCGGCCAGTGGATACAAAGTGGCTGCTGTCCCAGGAGTTGGTGACGGCTTTCATCGCTTTCCCCTGGTCCTTCTTCGCCACCAGCCTCCGTCGGTAGGCTTCCCCGATCGCTCGACGGATCAAGCCGCACGCTCTATGGTGGGATGTCGAGGGGATGATGAGGGTCTCCGAGTGGGGCGTTGGATTACTAAGCCGCAGAGAGATATAATGGCGGAACACGCTCCACTCCCATCGCAGGCCGCACAGCCTTTGAAGGTCCCAGGTGACTCTCCTCGCGCGGGACCATAGAGATGCCGTGGCCCCGGCCGTGGACCCTGCCGTGATCTCAGCGTCCCCGGATAGGTATCCGCACAGCACCCGCTTCTCGGGCGGCGCTCCAATTCTCCCCATCCTCTGGTGGACCGCCTACTGCAGGGAGTACCAGGCTGTCTTGAGGGCGAATTGGTCCTTGAACGTAAGCATGCGGAACGCCCGCGTCTTCACAAGACTGTCTGTTGGTATTTGAAGTGGTGTGTACCCGCCGCCGCCAAGGTGTGAGGGGAGGTGGATTATTTCCCTGCTGGCCCTTTGTGGCAGGTATAGCCACTCATTCACTGCTCAATAGACTGCGGTGTCGGTGCGGGCAATGTACTTCTTGGTGGTGGCCGTGACTCGAAGCGGGAAGTGGAGTCTTGGCAAAAGGAAAGTATGCAGAGCATCTATCTTCTGCCAAGGCGCCAGCTCGCTACTCCTCAACGAGTCGAGATCCTTCCGCAGTTTGGCCAGCAGGTCACCCAGTTGGTCTCCTGCCCTGACACCAAGGGGATCCCAGGTATTTGTAGGAAGCCTCCTCCCCCAGCTGCCTCATATCACCTCCCTGGATGGAGAAGGCCGTGTCTCGGACACCCTGGCGTCCACCCCTGAAGTCCAGGTGCAGGGAGGCGCATTTCTTGGCGTTGAAGCGGAGGCCACACCAGTCCGGTGACTGCTTGACTATGTGAATCAGTGCCCTCAGCGATCCCGAGTCTCTGGCGATGAGCAGCAAATCATCGGCATATGCCAGCAGACATACCGATGTGGGACCGAGATGATAGGCGGCGAGGGCTCGCTGGGCGAGGACCGACCTGATGAGGGGTTCCATCGCTAGATTAAATAGCAGAGGAGACAAGGGTCTTCCTGCCGCACCCCGCACCTAATGGGAAATGGATAGGATTCGCCCCGTTACACGACGACCGAAGCCGTTGCCCCGGTGTACAGGTCGGAGATGAGGTCCAGCAGCTGCTTTGGTATCCCCATTTCCGCGAGTACACGGATTATGTGGGGGTGGGGAATCGACCCGAAGGCATCCGCCAGGTCCAGCCACGATTGCGCTTTCACCGTCCCCTTCCCCTTGGCAGTATCTATGGCTGCTTGAGCAATGAAGCTGTGCTCAAACCAGCCGTTGGCGGCGGGAACGAAGCCTTTCTGGCAGGGGAAGGAGAGCCTCTTCCCCTTGTAGGCCCAGGCCGAGATGCGGTCCGCCAGTATTCCCGTGAAGACTTTGGCAATGGTGGGACTAAGGGCAATTAGCCGCCAATTCTCTATGTCCCCCTTCTCCCCTCCCTTGTGAAGGAGGACGATCCTTGAATGTTTCCACGATGCCGGGACTCTTGACACCTGGAAGTATCTGTTGAATATGGCGGCTAGTACCATGCCATACGGATAGATTGACCACCACGACTTATAAGGGATACCGTCCGAGCCGGGTGCAGTGTCCTTCGCCCGACTCAGCCGACCGCACTCTTCGGCTGCGGTGATTCCTTGCAGCAGGTCGCGTTCTTCTCCAGGCTTTGGTTGGATGTTGATCGTGGGATTGTCGATGGAGCCGGGTCGTCACTTATTTCAGGAGCCGCTTTTGATAGGTGCTGCGCCACCGTCTCCGCGTCTAGGCAGCAACTCGCGTCGCTCTCACCACACACCCGCCTAAAGGCTCCGCCCTTGTTCATTCTAAATAAGAATGTTAAGTCGACATCCGCAGCCCGTGATACTTGACTCCCCTTTTGTCGCCCACCTCTCCGGTTTTTTTCCGGTGAGAAAAGCCGCTTCCTCCGTGACCTCCTGCACCAGGCTCTCAAAATGGCCGTCGTTGGAGTCGTCCAGCATTCCTAGCTGAATCAGCCAACCCAGCGCTTTCTCCGGCCGGTCCTCTAGAGCGGGTGGGGGCGGTGGCACAGTGAAGCTCGCGATTACTTCCCTCGGGGGGCTAACTAGGACGCGGCAGTCTTGCACTCTGGCAATACCTGTCCTTCGGTTCGGTGGTGGCGGCCTCATGGGTGTCTCCCCTAACCGTACATGCACGGGCGGTGGCTCTGGCACGTGGTCTGGTGAGGGGTTAGGTGAAGGTTGGCGAAGAGGTATGGGTGCATGAGGGGATATAGGGTGAGGTTCGGATAAAAGGGGTTGAGCATTGCCGGAGGATACCCTCGAGGGGCCGTTGGCGGACCTACGTGCTGGCCCCTCGACGGCGGAGGCCGGGCAGAAGCGGCGTCTCTTGATACCATCTCGATGGTTCCCCCGGCGGAGGTCGCCCCCAATTGGGCGCTGTGGTTTTCCGGATGCATGAAATTTTTCCTGGGAGGGGCCCACCGTCGATCGTTTGGACGGTTTCCGCTTTGTCAGTCCTCGCTGAGAGGGGCCAGTGGTCTTCGAGGATGGACACGCTGAGGCTGGGGCTCCGGTCGCTCTTGCCTAGAGATTTCCCTTGGATGTAGCCGCTGAGAGCCTCTAGTCGGTGGCTGCTGATTGGAGGCGAGGAGATTCTCGTTCGGGACCCGGTCCCTACCTGCTGGACGCTCATTCTCCACTCAAGCTGGCCTGCGGGGCGCTCTCCGAGGCCGCCTACGCGCCACCTGCCATTCACCGGCCTCCTCATCCTTACGTTCCCCTCCCGTCATCACTTCCGGCTGGCGTCGTTCGGTTTGGGACTCGGCGACGGCCGTGACTGGTGGTGCTTTTCTCGGATGCTCGCTCGCTGTCTCGGCGTCATCACGGCCGCTCTTTGTTTGGCATGCCGCACTCTTGAACTTCTTCATTGCTTCAATCCTTCCCGGTAGACTCCGACTTCGCTCGCCGTAAATCCTTCGACGTGTTGACACCCGTTCCTTGCTTGATGGCGGGAAGATGTCCGCCCAGTTCTCAACGATTCCCCTCAGTTCATCTTGCAGTTGCACTGTGCATCTGTGCCCACGGTTGGCACTTCATGCCGCTTCTCTTCGGTAATGATCCCACCTCTCTTTCGCGTAAACCTTACGGGCCTTCCTATCCCCTTAGGTGCGGAACATTGCTCTGCTCCATGACTTGCACCTATCCGCCACGGCTCGACAGTTTACACAAACACCAAAAATAATGCACAGGCAGTTAAAATACTGAATTGATGGAGTGGAAATGAGACAGTGGCCTGAAAAATTATGATGTTTCTTTGGAATTTAATAAATTTCTATTCCTAGCAAATGCTCCATCCAAACATTAGATGCTAACGGTTCTCATTGTTTTCCTGAGCATCGACAGAAAAAAATTAATCTTTGTTCACCTCCCATACAGGCCACCGAGGGCAGCGGGGTAGCGCCCTCACGCGTGAGTTTCATTTGTATGTGCTTCTCTGTGTTTTTGTTTGGTAGCGCCATCTCGCATTTCCGTTTAAATTATACATTTATAGGGATAGGGAGAGAGAAAAATCCGATGTAAAGGCCAAAGTGCTGTTTGTTGATTATTGTGAAATATAACGTATATATGTGTGTGTGTGTATATATATATATATATATATATATATATATATATAATCAAACAATAAATTGAGGCGGGCAACAAATAAAGCAAAAGAAGGATGGTGGAAGACCCAGTGTGAGGATATGGAAAGTTTGCAGAGGAAGGGTGAAATTGGTGCGCTGTACGGCAAAGTTAAATCTTTATTGGGAAGTAAGAAAGGAAGTTCGATGATAGTTAGAGATAAGGCGGGTAAGGTATTAGTTGACACAGAAAATATCCAGGAGAGATGGAAGGAGTATATAGATGAACTCTGTAGTAAAAGACTTAGACCAACAAAGTTAGACACTGAAAAAGAATATGACGTAGAGAAAGACAGCTTAGGTCCAGGCATACTAGACAATAAGATAGAAAGGGCACTACCGGAGAAAAAACTAAATAAGGCCGTGGGGGTGGATACCATTCCTGCAGAACTATTGAAATGTTTAGGACAATTTGGGAGGAAGAGGCTATATGGGCTCATTCGTAGTATCTATGAGGAAGGAATCTGGCCGGAAGACTTTGTGAGATCAGTTTTAGTTCCTATTTCGAAAAAGGTAAAGGCTACATCATGTGAGGACTACAGGACAATAAGTTTGATATCCCACGCAGCTAAAGTTGTTCTTAGGATCACAAACAAAAGGATAGAGAGTAGGGCAAATGATTACTTGGGGGATGACCAGTTTGGGTTTAGGAAGGGGAGAGGTACGCGTGTTGCCATTGCAGTAATGAGATTATTAATCGAGAGGAATATAGAACACAACCAGGAGGTATTTGCCTGTTTCGTAGATTTCGAAAAAGCGTTTGATAGAGTGAATTGGGAAAAACTAATGAGTATATTGCAGAAAATAGGAATAGATTGGAGGGAAAGGAGGCTAATCCGCAACCTGTACATGTCTCAGACTGCCCAGGTGCGAGTTGGGAACGGGGAGCCCGGATGGTCAGTTTTAGGATGAGGTTTAAGGCAGGGTTGCCCATTATCACCGTTGCAGTTCAACAATTATTTGGAGGAAATGATTAAAGAGGGATGAGAAGAACTGGAGGTATAAATAAAAGTCGGAGGGGAATTCATAGAATTAGTTATGTCAGCAAATTACCAAGCTTTAGTTCATCGGTCAGCCAAGGGGCTTCAAGCGTTGCTTAGTGAATTGGAAAACCATTGCGGCAGGTATGGGATGAGATTTAATATTAATAAAACAGGGGTTATGCGATTTTCTAGAGTGAAAAAGGCTGAACCAAACATTAAAATAGGATGGAAAAAATCAGAGCAGGTAAAACAGTTTACGTACCTCGGAAGTGATTTGTACCTACACGGGCAAAGTATTAGGGAGGTAAGGAGAAGAATTGGGCTAGGCAAAGAGCCTTTCAAAAGGAGGAGGGAGTTGATGAGAGGGACGTTGAGTAAGGATATTAAGAAAAGACTCGTAAAAACTTTGATATGGAGCGTAGCTATGTACGGCGCGGAAACGTGGTCATTGAAGCAGGAGGATAGACGTAGAAGCAGGAAAAGTTGATGAAGGGGGTATTGGCTGGCAGTGTGATGTTGAAGACTGTAATTGAGGGGAGAATGTCAGGCAAATGAGGAAAGGGAACATAAAATGTACATATAATTTTTTGTTCACAATATATATTATGTATATTTAATATATTATATATATTTATTATATTATATATATTTAATATATTATATATATTTAATATATTATATATATAATACTTATATACATACAGGGTTATATATATACAGGGTTATATATATAACCCTGTATGTATATAAGTTATACACAGGGTTATATATATACATTATATATATACAGGGTTCGTCCGGAAATTAAGTGTACTGAGCTCAGGAAAAAAAATTTATTACACTTTTACATATCTTAAGCTAATATTCCTCAAAATAGAACCCTTGTGAGTCGATACACTTGTTCCAGCGGCGTTCCCATTCCTGGAACGCTCCCGCGAAGCCATCATCGGGAACCTCTCGAAAACACGTCGTCACGGCCTCTTTGACGGCGTCCAAAGTCCCGTATCACGTTCCTTTCAAACTCCTCTTTATCTTCGGGAACAGAAAGAAGTCCGGTGGTGCCAAGTCCGGGCTGTAGGGCGGGTGCGGCAGCGTTGCCACGCCGTGCTTGGCCAAGTAGTCCGACACGACAAGCGTGGTGTGAGACGGCGCATTGTCGTGATTCAGCCTCCAGATGTTTTTGATCGCTGGCCGGACGCGGGCGACTCGTTTCCGAAGCCTGTCGAGCATTACACTGCTCTGCTATCATCCGAACACTAAGACGACGATCAGAGTTCAGTTAATCGCGAACTTTTTGCACATTTTTTTCGGTGAGTGTCGTTGATGGGCGTCCAGGCCGTGGTTCGTCGTCGACCTCTTCTCTGCCCTCCACGAACATCTTGTGCCACCGAAAGATCATGTTTCTGGACATGGCTGACTCCCCGTAAGCCTGGTTAATCATATCGACAGTTTCGGTAGACGATTTCCCAAGCTTTACCGCAAATTTGATGGAATAACGCTGCTCCAAAAACTTCGGCATCGCGTTCCGTGACGTGGGTCGAGCGTGGAGGTTCGCGTTAACAGAGCTCCTCACTACACCACAGCACAGAGCCGACTGCCTTTTTCAGCGTCGCTTGCCAACATACCCCCCTCCAATCGCAGCCCGTCAGAGCGGTGCTGGGCGCGCCTGGAGCGGCGGGAAAAAATCAGTACACTTATTTTCCGGACGAATATATAAAATTTAAGTATCTTAAAAATTTAAAATCTTAAGTAAGACTCTTCAAGTAAGTCTCACTTGAGGAAGGCCTTGGAGAATGCCGAAAGGTTAAACAATTGGCAATGTGAGTGTCCTTTTAAGTGTTACTATTTTATTTGTGTTCTATTGTGCCGTCCAAATATTATACTGCTCGTGTGTTTTTATAAGATCGATATGTATATATATATATAATGAGAATGTTGGGCAAACGAGGAAAGGGAAGGAACAGGATAGAGATTTTGGACGGGATGAAGGGAGGAAGAAAGTACTCAGAGATGAAGAGGGACCTGATGTAGAGTAGGATGTTGTGTTTTGCCGTGGGTCACAAATTGTTGAATTAGTAATTTCGTCCATCCAAAATCCTACCTTAACCGGTATATTACCTAATATATATATATATATATATATATATATATATATATATATATATATATATATATATATATATAAAGATGAGCATTGCGTGGAAAGAAACATTATATTCCCTCACTAACTCTAAATACCAGTGAAATGTCGGCATTTCGGAGGAAGGGGAAACCTACGCTCGATATTCTGTTTTCTCAGATTTATCGTACAATTTTTTTATGTTAAGTGTCAATGCATGATCGAAACCTACATTTGGTCATCGATACATATAGTCGTGCAATCATGAATATCTACGGTAAACCGCCTAGATTCAATCCAATGAATCTACCCATATTTATTGAGTAATCGAAGTGCCTCACTCGCCCTCCTGGGAATTCATTCAAATCGCCAAGGGCTCCGAGTGTCCCTGATACGCTTAATTTCTGCCTGTTGCAGTGGTTATCTCGGCTTGAGTGGTAATCCCCGGACGCCTCTTTCCGAGGGGCACTCATGGGGAGGCGGAAAGGGAGCCCAACAATGGCGCCGAGTGGACAAACCGCCCGAGTGGTGAATGGAGCCGGAATCTCAATCATCTGGGGTACAATACGCATTTCAAAGCGAACTTCCACCCTCAGTGAGAACCGTCTCAGCCATCGAGCACCGTGACCACCATTGAGCAGGCAGTGAAAATGGAGAAAATTCGCCGATTAGGCCGGAAGGCTAGCGATCAAGCTTTATATATTTGGGTTCAGAGGGAGGGCATGAGTGGACAATGTTGGAGGATGGGGGGTGAAAACGTGGAAATACACGAGACGCTGAGAGTTAGTGGTTTGAAGGTCCTTATATGTAGAAGGGAGAATGTTGAGTAAAAACGGGAGGAGGGGGATAAGCATTTTGAACAGTCGTTAAGAGTAGATAGATAGATAGATAGATAGCGGTCTTTATTTGGGCGAAATTGAGACCAAATGGTCCCTTCTTCCATTTAACCCATCGTCATATACATATTATATTAGCCATTTAAACTTACAGTTACATTCAAATCTAAACATAAACACATAGAGATAGACATAAATTCATTAATCCAAATTTGCACATCGAAAAGAAAAAAGTATATACATATATATAGACACACACATACACACACATATATACCTATATGCATACACATACATACACATATACATACATATCCACACACACATACATATACACACATAAAACATACATACATGCATTCATACACATGCATAAATACATACATAAGTACGCACATACACACCCATACATACATACATATACATATATAAATTAAGAATACTCCTTCAAATACTCAAATTAAATGACAGTGAAGATAGAGTACAATAACAATGAGGAAAGTCTAAGCAAAGAATGAGGTTTGTGGGAAAAGCTAGGGAGAGCGTGGCATTGCTCAACTAGTAAAAACCCACGCAGGAAAAACACCCACGAAGAGAAGGGGGGTGTGAAAAACCTGCGAAAACCCTATTAATTAGAGGAAAGATACATGTACATTGTAACAATCATTTTTACAGCGTATACATATTATTAAGTTACTGAAATTGAAATGGAGAAATTAAATACATTGACAACACATGCGGAGTAATGAGAAGCGTGATGTTTCTAAAAATAATTACGCAAACTCCTACCGCTTGAGATGACAAAACAAAAAGCAGGGTAAAAAACAAAGTAGACACAGTGATCTGTATAACAGCTGAGTGGAATGACGGAGGGATACTGGTTAAGTTAAGTACCTGAGGAAAATGAACTTGTGAAGTGCTCTTCTAAATGTTGTTGTTGATGAAGAGTTTTTTATGTCATCTGGGAGAGAGTTCCACAGACGGCATGCTGTAACATGAAAAGATTTGTGATAGATTTCCGTGCGATGGTGTGGGACAAGAAGTTTGTTATTACCCCTGGTATTTCTGTTGTGGATTGAGTTGATGAAGAGGAAGTTTTTGTATAGATAATTATAGATAATGGCTTGCTTAAGGGATTGTAGCAATGTAATTCATACAGACAGCGAGGTTAAAGCTAACATCTTAAATTCATTCTTCCAAAGCGTTTTCTCGAATGATGTTGCCACCGCATATCTCCAAGAAACAATACATACTCCACCCATGGAAAAAATAACAGTGGACCAACAAGGAATTCTAAAATTACTCAATGAGATTAAACCCAACAAATCCCCGGGTCCCGAAAATATACCAGCTAGGGTGATTAAACATTTAGCTCCAAACATTGCCCCGTACCTTGAATTTATATTTAACAAATCCCTCACAGAGTGCAAAGTACCTAAGATTTGGAAAACCGCGCAAATAACGCCTATTTTTAAAAGTGGTGACAGGGAGGATCCCAGTAATTACAGACCTATATCTCTCACTTCTATCTGTTGTAAAATCTTAGAGCACATAATTGTCAGTTCAATAATGAGACACCTTGACAATATTAACTTTTTAAGTGACAATCAACACGGATTCAGGAAAACCCGCTCCTGCGAAACCCAATTAGGATTATTTACACATAATTTACTTGTATCTGGTGAGAGAGGTAGGCAAGTGGATGCCATCTTCTTAGATTTTCAAAAGGCATTTGATAAAGTCCCACATGGTAAACTCATTCATAAATTAAAGGTCGCGGGTATAAACAAGGGCGCCATAAGTTGGGTTAAAGATTTTCTTTCAGAGCGGGAACAGAGGGTAGTCCTTGATGGCGCTAGTTCCGACAGCGTTCGAGTCACGTCGGGGGTACCTCAGGGAAGTGTGATCGGGCCGTTACTTTTCTTGATTTTTGTTAACGATTTGAACCGCGAAGTGAAAAGTAAAATTAGGATGTTCGCGGATGACACGGTGATCTATCGGGAGATATCTGGGGATGAGGATCGTTTTATTCTAGCGCAGGATTTAGATTGCATTACTAAATGGTGTTCTAACTGGGGATTGACTCTAAATTATAATAAATGTTCAGTGGTAAATTTCTTTAAAAGATCAACGGGATTTGCTTACAAATTAGCTGGAGGTGACCTAGCAGTAGTTGATACGGTAAAATACCTAGGTGTCACATTCACTAAAGACTTAACTTGGGGGACTCACATACGTAAAGTCTGCGGTCAAGCAAATAAAAAATTGGGATTCATTAGACGCATTGTCGGCAAAAGTGACTCAAAGGTCAAGGAACGTTGTTACCACGCTCTTGTAAGGCCTCATTTAGAATACGCATGCAGCGTGTGGGACCCGAGTGAAAAAGGTCTCATTCGGGAAATTGAGAAGGTTCAACGCCGGGCAGCCCGTTTTGTAAAAAATTCCTACGATAAAACGCAAAGCGTTACCGAAATGCTCATGGATTTGGGGTGGGAATCATTAGAAGAGAGACGATTCAATGCAAGACTGAAATTATTAAATAAATTCAGATCCGCATGTTTCAGCACCGAGGTCTCGCAGATTATTCGTACTCCTACATACATTGGTCGCTTGGATCATGCATATAAAATTCGGGAAATAGATGCCAGGACTAGCCGACTCAAGGACTCCTTCTTCCCACGGACAATACGGGATAGCAACTGTAGGATTATAGATAGTAAAAATTCCACTTGCCACCCTTCAGTGTCTAAAAATAATTAGTTCTACTTAAATGCATGCTCCTCCACTAACCTTATGTGTTTTGTTATAATAACCCATTCTTTCCGAATGACCTCATTCGTGTTCTGTTCATCTGTTTTTAAGTTTCCCTTTCAATCCCTCGTCCCTCTCCGCGGGGGGAAATTCCTGCTACCTGCAACGTTGGGTCGAATTCCCTTCCTTTTACTGTCTCCTTGGGGGGTTGAGTGTTTTGTGGTGCATTTTCATGTGGTAGTGATGTTTCACATTCTTGCTTGTTGTGTCCTGGCTTGCGTGTTTTAGGATGGCTTTCGTGCTGTATCCTGGGGTGCAGTTTTTTGTTGTTTGGCGGTGTATGTGTTTGCATGAGTATTGGATGGAGGGAGTTTTGCATGAGTGTGTGCGCTGCTGGGGTGTAATTTTCCGTGTTGTTTTTTGCATGTGGTATTTTTCGTTTTTACGGTTGGTGACCTAACACCCCCCGCCACACGCCCTTGCGGCGGCTTGCGGGGTATTATGTAGATGTAGATGAATTAGGGGTGTGCTTTGAAAGTATTCCGTAGAGAAGTGAAAGAATATGTAAATGCCTGCGGCCTTCTAGCTTTAACCAGGATATTCTATTAAATGAGTCGGAAATATGATCGTACTTCCTAAGATCACATATGAACCGCACACAGGAATTATGGGTCTTCTGGAGTTTGGTTTTTAGTTCGCCTGAAAGGTCTTGGTATACTACATCACAGTAATCAAAGTGGGGTATGAGAAGAGTGGACACAAGAAGCATCTTTAAGGAGGGGGGAGCAATGTGCTTTAACCTTTTCAGTGAATGCAGGGATGAGTTAATTTTTCTGCAGATAGCAATTGCATGATCAGTCCAAGATAATGTTTCATTTATGGTTAAGCCTAAATTATTTACTGTCCTTAGGTATGGTATGATAGATCCTTGCAATTTTAGTGGTGGTAGTTTATCAATACTTATTTTAGAATGTATTTTATGGTATCCAATTATGATGGACTGACTTTTGATTGGGTTTATTTTCAATAAATTTTTTATTCCCCATAGTGACAAAGCAGCCAGATCTGCATTAATTTCGTTTATAATTGTAGGTAGGTCTTGAAGGCGGGAATGGTGATATATTTGTAAATCATCTACATCTACATCTACATAATACCCCGCAAGCCGCCGCAAGGGCGTGTGGCGGGGGGTGTTAGGTCACCAACCGTAAAAACGAAAAATACCACATGCAAAAAACAACACGGAAAATTACACCCCAGCAGCGCACACATTCATGCAAATCATCGGCATAAAGGTGATGATTGCAATTTAAAATGCATTTACTAATATCGTTTATATACAGGGAAAAAAGCAAAGGTCCAAGAATGGATCCTTGTGGAACACCCCTGTGTATTTGAAGCCAGTTAGAGGATGAATTAGGTGTAGTGACACTTTGGAATCGGTTACTTAGGTATGAGCGAATCCACAGTAAAGACGAGGAAGAAAAATTCAGGTTTTGAAGTTTTGCTAAGAGAATATCTTTGTCAATAGAGTCGAAGGCTTTGGTAAAGTCTAGGAGAGTCATTATTGTCACCTCTTTGCGATCCATGGATAGTCGGATGTCATCTGTTATTTTAAGGAGAGCGGTAGCTGTGCTGTGAGAGGACCGAAAGCCAGATTGTAGAGGATCAAGTAAGTTATTTTCATTCAGAAACTTTGAAATTTGTTCGTGAATGAGTCTCTCGAATGCTTTTGATAAAGGAGGCAAGATGCTGATTGGTCTGTATTCAGCAATGTTAGTGGGTGTGGATTTTTTGGGGATGGGACGGACGAGGGCACGTTTCCAGAGGGAGGGATATGTTTCAGTTAAAATAGACCAATTAAAGATATGAGTTAAAACAGGAAGTACAATGGGAAGTAACTTTTGTATGAGAATAGCTGAAATTCCGTCAGCTCCATCTGAGGAGGACTTGATTTTTTTGAGGGCCTGGAGGACTTCCATTTGTGTGACGGGAGAAATTATGAATGAGCTTCCAGCAGAAACTGGAGTTGGTTCAGAATTTTGCAAACTGTATATGTATTCATTTTTTGCATTAAAGTCGATTTCCGTCGGTGGGGTTGTGAATAAACGGTTTAGGTCGTCTGGAGAAATGTCAGCAGGTAGGGAGTGTTGATTTTTAGTTTTTCCAACACCAAGGTACTTCAAGCTTTTCCTAATATGTGACGGGGGCTCTTTAGATATTTGGAAGGCATATCTGATTTTGGAATTTCTAATGACTTGTTTAGTTTTGTTACGCAGTTTTTTGTAGATATTGAATAAATTTTCGTTTTTATGTTTTTTAAACAGGCTATAGACTGCGTCACGCCTACGCATCAAGTATTTTATTTCATCTGTTTCTACATCTACATCTACATAATACCCCGCAAGCCGCCGCAAGGGCGTGTGGCGGGGGGTGTTAGGTCACCAACCGTAAAAACGAAAAATACCACATGCAAAAAACAACACGGAAAATTACACCCCAGCAGCGCACACACTCATGCAAAACTCCCTCCAACCAATACTCATGCAAACACATACACCGCAAAACAACAAAAAACTGCACCCCAGGATACAGCACGAAAGCCATCCTAAAACACGCAAGCCAGGACACAACAAGCAAGAATGTGAAACATCACTACCACATGAAAATGCACCACAAAACACTCAACCCCCCAAAGAGACAGTAAAAGGAAGGGAATTCGACCCAACGTTGCAGGTAGCAGGAATTTCCCCCCGCCGGGAGGGAAGAGGGACTGAAAGGGAAACTTAAAAACAGATTAACAGAACACGAATGATGTCATGCGGAAAGAATGGGTTATTATAACAAAACACATAAGGTTAGTGGAGGAGCATGCATTTAAGTAGAACTAATTATTTTTTAGACACTGAGGGTGGCAAGTGGAATTTTTACTATCTATAATCCTACAGTTGCTATCCCGTATTGTCCGTGGAAAGAAGGAGTCCTTGAGTCGGCTAGTCCTGGCATCTATTTCCCGAATTTTATATGCATGATCCAAGCGACCAATGTATGTAGGAGTACGAATAATCTGCGAGACCTCGGTGCTGAAACATGCGGATCTGAATTTATTTAATAATTTCAGTCTTGAATCGTCTCTCTTCTAATGATTCCCACCCCAAATCCATGAGCATTTCGGTAACGCTTTGCGTTTTATCGTAGGAATTTTTTACAAAACGGGCTGCCCGGCGTTGAACCTTCTCAATTTCCCGAATGAGACCTTTTTCACTCGGGTCCCACACGCTGCATGCGTATTCTAAATGAGGCCTTACAAGAGCGTGGTAACAACGTTCCTTGACCTTTGAGTCACTTTTGCCGACAATGCGTCTAATGAATCCCAATTTTTTATTTGCTTGACCGCAGACTTTACGTATGTGAGTCCCCCAAGTTAAGTCTTTAGTGAATGTGACACCTAGGTATTTTACCGCATCAACTACTGCTAGGTCACCTCCAGCTAATTTGTAAGCAAATCCCGTTGATCTTTTAAAGAAATTTACCACTGAACATTTATTATAATTTAGAGTCAATCCCCAGTTAGAACACCATTTAGTAATGCAATCTAAATCCTGCGCTAGAATAAAACGATCTTCATCTACATCTACATCTACTCAATACCCCGCAAGCCGCCGCAAGGGCGTGTGGCGGGGGGTGCTAGGACACCACCCATAATTTAGAAAAGAAAAATAATTAAAAAAAAAATCGCATGCAATAACGACAAAATCATATATAAAAAAAAACATGGCATACATTCATGCATGAACACTTACACCCCACACACATGCAAACTCTTCTCCCTATCTTCATCCCCAGATATCTCCCGATAGATCACCGTGTCATCCGCAAACATCCTAATGTTACTTTTCACTTCGCGGTTCAAATCGTTAACAAAAATCAAGAAAAGTAACGGCCCGATCACACTTCCCTGAGGTACCCCCGACGTGACTCGAACGCTGTCGGAACTAGCGCCATCAAGGACTACCCTCTGTTCCCGCTCTGAAAGAAAATCTTTAACCCAACTTATAGCGCCCTTGTTTATACCCGATCTGTTATGCAAGGGGAGCGTGGTTTGGACAGTCGGATTTTTCTAAACGGTGCATGTTTGTCTCCTAGATCATTTAAGAACGTATTAAATAGTTCTACTTTTTTATCTATGTCGTTGATGAATTCTATAGACTGCCATGGAATGGTAGCCGCATCGGATACCAGGTATTTGTCATCTATGGACTTGAAATCGCGAGTAAGAATGAATTTCTGCTTAAATTTAGGACATCTAACTGAGTATGTTAAAAATAACACATCATGCATGGATATTCCTGGGGCAGAAAGTTGCCCATATGTTGTGATTTTGTCAGGGTTGGCTGTAATTATTGCATCAAGCCAAGTGGCTGATGAAGATGTATGATGGGTAGGTTCTAGGGGAAGTATACTAAGACCGAGGGATGACATAGAGTTAGTAATTGTTTTAGAGTCATGAGTTGAGGAAAGAAAGTTGGCATTGAAGTCACCAGTAATAATAACATGGTCATAGTTCGGAATGAGGGAAGATAATGCTTCTTCCAAGTCGGAAAAATAACCTATCTTGGGTGGGCGGTAAACTATGCCTAAAAGAATTTTTTGTAGGTTGAAGGTTATCTCTAAGAATGCAAACTCGGGTCTTTTGCAGTAAACGGAAGAACTTTTTGATATAATTTTGAATGAGAGATCTTTTCTCACGTAGACACCTACGCCTCCACCACCCTTGCCGATACGATCATGTCGATAGAAGTTGTAGCCAGGAATGTCGATGGATGAGGTAGGCATATGAGGCTTAAGCCAAGTCTCAGCGATGGAAATTGCATGAACGTCGTTGTCAGGTAGAAGTTGACACAATTCGTCAAGGTGCGCAGAGAGACTTTGGGCGTTGAGGTAAATTATTTGAAAAGAACGAGGGTGAGATCTAAAAATGCTGCATAAGGTTAATTGATTGTTAAAGAATTTACTTGGAGCCACGTATCGTTCACGTAGATCAATGGTTGCAGAGGAAAGTCTTCGAGACGTATTTTTACCTTCAAGTTGGAAAGAGACGAATTCCGGTGCCAGAGGATTTAGGGATCTGTGGTGGCTTTTAGGGAAGAATTCTGGTGCAAAAGGGTCTAAGGGCGAAAAGGTTTGGGAAAATCCGAACCGGTATTTTGTGGGTAGCTGGGTAAAATGTAATGACACGAGGTCATTATCGGGGAATTCAGTCGTGTATGAGGGACAAGGATTAGCGATGCTACCTGTGGGGGTCAAGGTATTTTGAGTGGAAAGGAGTGGGAGAGCATCCTGCGGTGATGGTGTTACTGGCGGGGTATGGCCGAGGGTGTCCTGCCGTGGGGGTAAGGTAGTGGGTATGCGATAATGAGTTTGGGAATTTGGGAAGGCGTAATGGCTTACGGGTGACGACTGGGAAGTTATGTTTTTAGGAACCTGAGAGCCAAAAGAGGGGTTCATCATACTTCTTAGATAAATACTGGAAATAGCGAAGCTATCTAGATTAACACAAGCAGAAGCATAAGAGGAAAGAATTAAAAATATTAAAGATCTAAGTATTTACAAGATTAAAAGCATTGGTACGTTAATAGCGATACACTGTATTTGTTAAGGTAGTCTACGAGATTGTTCAGAAAAGCACTAGATGGGATAGGCGCTAAGCACTGCACTACGCAAAGACTAAACAATTGCAGGAAACAAGTAAATAAAGATCCTGCAAACTCAATTGAAACGAAGGCACTATCAAGTGAGATATGGGAAAAGCATTACGCACTGACACTAAATAAATTTTCACTAAATTACTTCTAAACACAGCACTACGGGATGATTATTCAAATGGGAAAAAGAATATAAGACACTATTTAAAAGGGAGGCACTATTTAAGACAACTAGGGGAAAAGCACTGGGCACTGACACTAAATCACTTTTCACTTGATGACTTCGCAACGTAGATCAGGAACAGGTGAGCTGGATCAAGCAGCAACAGGGTATAGAAGGTTAGAGATGCAGGAGTAAGATGTGGTGGGAAGTCACTATCACAGAATGAAAGAAGGCAGATCAGGAGCAATTTCCGGAGAGTGGGCGACGAGAATGTAGAGGCACAAAGCACGGAAGGCAGGAATTTCGAGTACCAAAAGGTAAGAGTGCGGCGCGGTAAGGTACTATGAGGGAATGTGTTCGCGGTAGTAGAGAGAGCACTGGCAAGTCACAAATCACTGTATTTAATTATTTTAATCTATCTGCAAGCGGTTGGTCAAAAATGCTCGTGGTAGGCAAGTATGCCTTCAAGGCAATTTACACACTGGGTTAGCGGCGTCCGCTCCTCGATGAAATATTGCGAGAGTTATAATCAACACTCGCCTGCTGCATGTCTCCTTCATTTGATACATAAATCCTGGATCCATCAGGTTTTAAAATAGTTATTTTACCATCTTGTGTCCATACGTTCTTCGGCCCGGCGAGATCTTTGGCGGCAAGTAGCAGACGCTTCCTAGTGGCTGTGAGTGACTCTGTTATGAGAAACCCGCTCGCTTTTAGGTTTCTTTTTGCCCTCCACACTTGATCCCTATCTTGATAGGAGATAAACTTTACGATGATGGGTCGAGGATACTTGTGGGATTCCTTAAATGGACCTATCCTGTGGCTTCGGTCAAGGGACATGGGGTTCACGCTTACCTTTAATTTATTAATGAAGAAATCTGTGGCTACACGCAAACAGTTCTCACCTTTTTCTTCATTCTACATCTACATCTACATAATACCCCGCAAGCCGCCGCAAGGGCGTGTGGCGGGGGGTGTCAGGTCACCAACCGTAAAAACGAAAAATACCACATGCAAAAAACAACACGGAAAATTACACCCCAGCAGCGCACACACTCATGCAAAACTCCCTCCATCCAATACTCATGCAAACACATACACCGCCAAACAACAAAAAACTGCACCCCAGGACACAGCACGAAAGCCATCCTAAAACACGCAAGCCAGGACACAACAAGCAAGAATGTGAAACATCACTACCACATGAAAATGCACCACAAAACACTCAACCCCCCAAAGAGAAAGTAAAAGGAAGGGAATTCGACCCAACGTTGCAGGTAGCAGGAATTTCCCCCCGCGGAGAGGGACGAGGGATTGAAAGGGAAACTTAAAAACAGATGAACAGAACACGAATGAGGTCATTCGGAAAGAATGGGTTATTACAACAAAACACATAAGGTTAGTGGAGGAGCATGCATTTAAGTAGAACTAATTATCTTTTAGACACTGAAGGGTGGCAAGTGGAATTTTTACTATCTATAATCCTACAGTTGCTATCCCGTATTGTCTGTGGGAAGAAGGAGTCCTTGAGTCGGCTAGTCCTGGCATCTATTTCCCGAATTTTATATGCATGATCCAAGCGACCAATGTATGTAGGAGTACGAATAATCTGCGAGACCTCGGTGCTGAAACATGCGGATCTGAATTTATTTAATAATTTCAGTCTTGCATTGAATCGTCTCTCTTCTAATGATTCCCACCCCAAATCCATGAGCATTTCGGTAACGCTTTGCGTTTTATCGTAGGAATTTTTTACAAAACGGGCTGCCCGGCGTTGAACCTTCTCAATTTCCCGAATGAGACCTTTTTCACTCGGGTCCCACACGCTGCATGCGTATTCTAAATGAGGCCTTACAAGAGCGTGGTAACAACGTTCCTTGACCTTTGAGTCACTTTTGCCGACAATGCGTCTAATGAATCCCAATTTTTTATTTGCTTGACCGCAGACTTTACGTATGTGAGTCCCCCAAGTTAAGTCTTTAGTGAATGTGACACCTAGGTATTTTACCGTATCAACTACTGCTAGGTCACCTCCAGCTAATTTGTAAGCAAATCCCGTTGATCTTTTAAAGAAATTTACCACTGAACATTTATTATAATTTAGAGTCAATCCCCAGTTAGAACACCATTTAGTAATGCAATCTAAATCCTGCGCTAGAATAAAACGATCCTCATCCCCAGATATCTCCCGATAGATCACCGTGTCATCCGCGAACATCCTAATTTTACTTTTCACTTCGCGGTTCAAATCGTTAACAAAAATCAAGAAAAGTAACGGCCCGATCACACTTCCCTGAGGTACCCCCGACGTGACTCGAACGCTGTCGGAACTAGCGCCATCAAGGACTACCCTCTGTTCCCGCTCTGAAAGAAAATCTTTAACCCAACTTATGGCGCCCTTGTTTATACCCGCGACCTTTAATTTATGAATGAGTTTACCATGTGGGACTTTATCAAATGCCTTTTGAAAATCTAAGAAGATGGCATCCACTTGCCTACCTCTCTCACCAGATACAAGTAAATCATGTGTAAATAATCCTAATTGGGTTTCGCAGGAGCGGGTTTTCCTGAATCCGTGTTGATTGTCACTTAAAAAGTTAATATTGTCAAGGTGTCTCATTATTGAACTGACAATTATGTGCTCTAAGATTTTACAACAGATAGAAGTGAGAGATATAGGTCTGTAATTACTGGGATCCTCCCTGTCACCACTTTTAAAAATAGGCGTTATTTGCGCGGTTTTCCAAATCTTAGGTACTTTGCACTCTGTGAGGGATTTGTTAAATATAAATTCAAGGTACGGGGCAATGTTTGGAGCTAAATGTTTTATCACCCTAGCTGGTATATTTTCGGGACCCGGGGATTTGTTGGGTTTAATCTCATTAAGTAATTTTAGAATTCCTTGTTGGTCCACTGTTATTTTTTCCATGGGTGGAGTATGTATTGTTTCTTGGAGATATGCGGTGGCAACATCATTCGAGAAAACGCTTTGGAAGAATGAATTTAAGATGTTAGCTTTAACCTCGCTGTCTGTATGAATTACATTGCTACAATCCCTTAAGCAAGCCACGGTTTGTTTACTCCCATTTACTTCCCTAACATATGACCAGAAAGCTTTGGGGTCAGTGTCCAAGTGCTCGCAAAGTACTTTGCGTTTAAATTCCAGTAAGGCGCTACGTAATTGTTTTTTGGTTTCAATTTTAGAGGATCTATATGTGTCCCATAATTGTGTATTCTCAGGAGATGATGTGTTCACGCCTGCCCTCTTTACCCTAGAGTGTAGCATTCTCTGCTTTCGAAGGGCTTTTCTAACGTCTTTATTGTACCACCTGGGGTCGCGATTTGCTTTAACGTATTTTATAGGTATGAAATCTACGATTCCTTTTTGCATGATATTGACAAATTCTGTCCAAGTTTCTTCCACGTGGACATGACTTAAGCGGGTTTTGAACTCGGGTAGTGAAGAGTTTAATTGATTGGCAAAAGATTCAAAGTCTGCTTTATGGTAATTATAAATTTTTCTTTTTGGTTTAACAATCTTTTTTATTGCTATGTCCAAATGGACATTAATTGCTTTATGGTCACTCAAGCCCTCATCAGTTGATACACTAATAATACGTTCCGGCGTGTTTGTAAGAAATAGATCCAATATGTTTTTTCCACGGGTGGGCATGCGTACTGCTTGATGAAGGGAGTTTCTTTGAACCAATTTTATCATGGAATTGCAAGATTCGCGATCGCGGGTCCCAGATTTAACGATATTGCTGTCCCAATCTATACCTGGGAGGTTAAAGTCGCCACCAATTATGTTTATGCTGTTATTATATTTACGTGTAAACTTGTGAATTTGATCGTTGAGGGTGTGAAGTGTTTTCAAATCTGAGTCTGGAGGTCTGTAGAAAGAGCATAAATTTATGTTGGGTTGATTGGTCCGTAGTAAGGTGCACCAAACACTTTCTATGTTATTATTTTCAAATGAAACTTGCCTGCTTTCAAAATGACTTTTAACTGCCACGAAAACCCCTCCTCCGGGTCTTGTATCTCTATCGTGTCGGTAAACTTTGAAATCTATTGGGAAAATTTCTTGGTCATTAATATCATTGCACAGCCAACTCTCTGTGCCTAATACTATATCAGCGGAATGAGTTTGGATTATGTGTTCTAGATCTGCTGATTTGTTCTTGAGGCTTCTGCAATTTATAACAAGTATAGTTAAATTATTTTGATGTTGAATAACGTCCTTATTTGTGCCTGACTGTAATTTAGGACGCCTTTGTGGGGAAGTGCGTGTCACATGTCTTTCTAAATCAATGCCAGTGTTGTCAATGACTTTTATATTTTTATTAATAATATTATACGCGCTATCCCCAGATGTTATTGACCCACTAAGTGACCTGCCCTCTATCCTAAAAAAGGCCTACAGTGGTCGAGTATCCTATCCGCTACCTTACTCGCCGCTTCCGCCGTGTAATGGACCCCAGATCGGTTAAGGGGAGTCCTGCAAGATCGGAGGGTTGGTCTGAGGTCGACGAAGGAGGCTCCTATGTCCGAGCAGAATCTCGATAGTCTCTGGTTTATGCCTTCCACTCGGCTCCAAACCAGAGACCCGCGATCCTCCCTCGGAACGATGCTGCAGACCGTTAGTCCCAGCCGAACCCCCTCGACGCCCTGGACGCGCTTCACCTCGGAGCTCAGTTCCCTAAGGGAACGGAGGACCTCCTCGGATCCACGGTCCGTGACGTCGTTGGTGCCCACATGGGCCACGACCTGCAGCCTAGAGCACTTCGTGCCTTTGACCGCCGCCTCGATCGCCTTCGTCACCTGAGGGACTCCTCCGCCTGGTATACACCAGGCGGTCACCCGTTGATCGGCGCCTACGCGGCGCGCCCTTTCCCTCAATGGGACCATTACACGACCAATTCATTGATCCCATGTATAAGAAGACAATTTCTTCTCGAGTACTGCTCAAGATCATCGAGGCGGTAGTCAAACCTGGAGACGCGTTCTTCAATGTCCTTCAACCTTTCAGAAAGATGCTTTAGGTCTCCGTTGATTCCATTTCGAAAGCTGATAAATCTTTCTTCGAGCGACGTAATTTTCACCATCTTTTCTTCGGAGCCGTCCTTCTTTGCAGTTTCCAGCTCTTCTTGGAAACTCGCCATGGTTTTGTTTATTGTTTCCAGCATGGACTTTAACTCGGCGTGGTCATGGGAATGATCGTCCTTTGGTCCGTTATGGTTGACCTTGCATTGCAGGAGGCATTGCAGCAGCGAGTATTGTCTGGGAGTGAAAGTGGGACGGAGCGACCGCTAAACACGTCAACCCTCTACGAGCATTCAAGGAAGAAGAGTACTAAGAATCAAAGAGAGAAACAATAAAGGGCAGTAGTAAATATTGGCTCTGCGGAAGTTCTTAGAATTCCACACTGGAAATGCTTAATTCCTATTGTTATCTTCTCAGACAGTACAACACGTACCCCTCATATGTAGGCAATGATTGTCTCGCAAATTATTCGTACTCCTACATACATTGGTCGCTTGGATCATGCATATAAAATTCGGGAAATAGATGCCAGAACTAGCCGACTCAAGGACTCCTTCTTCCCACGGACAATACGGGATAGCAACTGCAGGGTTATAGATAGCAAAAATTCCACTTGCCACCCTCAGCGTCTAAAAAATAATTAGTTGTATTTAAATGCATGCTCTTCCACTAACCTTATGTGTTTTGCTATAATAACCCATTCTTTCCGAATGACCTCATTCGTGTTCCGTTCATTTGTTTTTAAGTTTCCCTTTCAATCCCTCGTCCCTCTCCGCGGGGGCAAATTCCTGCTACCTGCAACGTTGGGTCGCATTCCCTGCCAATTAGAGACTCTTTGGGGGTAGAGTGTTTCGTGGTGCATTTTCATGTGGTAGTGATGTTTCAATTTCTTGCTTGTTGTGTCCTGGCTTCCGTGTTGTAGAATGTCTTTCGTGCTGCATCATGGGGTGCAGTTTTTTAGTTGTTTTGCGGTATATGTGTTTGCATGAGTATTGGATGAAGGGATTTTTGCATGAGTGTGTGCGCTGCTGTGGGTGTAATTTTCCGTGTTGTTTTTTTTTTTTTTTTGCATGTGGTATTTTTCTTTTTTACGGTTGGTGACCTAACACCCCCCGCCACACGCCCTTGCGGCGGCTTGCGGGGTATTATGTAGATGTAGATGAATGATTATTTTCATTTAACCTCGGGATAAGCGTTAGCTTGGATACACATACACACACGATACAGTGTTGTGAAAAAATATTTATGTATACATATTATTATTATTAGCTAATCTACCGGTTAAGGTAGGTTTTTGGATGAACATAGCTACTAAATAAATACTTTGTGACTCCTAACATAACACAAAATCCAGCATCCTACTCTACATCAGGACCCTCTTAATCTCTGAGTACTTTACACGAGTCTTTTCTTAACATCCTTACTCAGCGTCCCTGTCATCAACTCCCTCCTCCTTGTGAAAGCCTCTTCACCTAGCGCAATTCTTCTCCTTACGTCGCTTAGTACTAGGTGAATTTCACCATCACCTACCAAACCGACCTTCGGGTGGATTACTGTGTTTATGGTTATATATATATATATATATAAAGAAATATATAGATGTATATAGATATGTGTATATGTATGTATGTGTATATGGATCTATATATATATGTATGTATTTGTATATATATTTATAAATGTTTAATTATATATATTTTAATGCGCATGTGTGTGTGTATATATATAAAAGCAAATTGTGAAGTACCTGGTGTGGCAACATAAATCCCTTATTAAAGGGGTTTTTTATAAAAAAGGAAGTTATGTTGCCGTGTGCACCATGCACAAGTGGGTCAATTTGAAACACGCATTCAACGTCATATGGATGGATAGCTACGTGGTGATCACAAGGAAATAATTATCCTTAGCCCCTATCTCGCCGGATTCCATGGCAACGCAGTGGCTCTGGGAGTCTGGGTCCATTAGATTTCGGGATCGCAATTCGATCGAGGTTCAGTGAAGATCGAGGGTATTGAGTACACCATCGTTGTCACAGGTGTGCCATGTATCACGAGTCTAGTGTTTGTTTCGTTTCAGACATTTTCGCTCTGTCAATTTTATCATTCAATTTAAAATCAAAATATTACAATATACCTATGTCCATTGTGTGCCAAACAGGAAACATTGGAATAAAAATTATTTCGCATTCTTTTTTCGGTTTTATTTTATATATGTGTAGTTCATTTGTTAGGTCATCTTTTTCCACAGGGAATTTGTTCGAAACTGTGTTTCAAAAAATATTGTTTCGATTCATTATTTTGGTTTTCCCTTTAAATTACAGCCAAATTGGCTTTCTGCAAAAGTTGCGAGTGACAAACAAATAAAAATGCATTCGCGAGCCTCCGAGTCCTGAGGTAGGAAATCCCACGTAGGCGGGAATAGACTCGGCAAAGTCTGATTAGCGGGAGGGGACATCAACCCGCCGCTATTCATCCCGGACAATTTTCCTTATTTTATCATTGATGTGTTAATAATAAAATTTGTTGTCTCAGGCGTAACTTTGTGAAATTTGCATAACATATTGAAATGTAATGAAATAATTGACTTTGTAAAGTGTGTGGAATTACGAAGTCAATTATTTCATTAAATTTCAATATGTTAATAATAACATTTAAAGGGAAAAGAAAAACATAGTAATTCATTTTTGAAATAATCTCGAGCATAACTACATAGAAATATTTCATAAAAGTTTAATGAAGTATCAACCATGAAGTTTCCACATATAATTTTACGTCAATGATATAACTTTAATTTGCACCTGTGAAACGTCATTATTCCTTGGAAATTGCATGGCTTTTGTCTCATCATACTTACAAGGTATTCCATTTTCCTCTTTAACTTTGCTCAATTGCTGCGTTTTAAAATACGAAGTTTTAGTTATCGGAGTTCAGTTTTTATCAAACGTTCTCTTTCGGGTTACGAACTGTAATACCCGACAGAAATATGAGATACATTGGAATAATTGCGTCTGATGTCACTCAAGTTTTCAAAGACGTATTTATCAATAATTTTAATTTTTTCATTAAAATGCTAAAGGCTCTTCGTGGAACGAAATCCAAGCACATGAGATTCATTTCGCTGGCTAAGAAATTTGTTATCCTGTACCTCGAGGGGACACTTTAATTGAATATTAGACAATTGTGAGCCCTGAAACACTATACCAGATTGTTTTTCGATTCCGTGGCTGAATTTCATATTGCTATTTTACTCCCCCTCTGCCACCACGTCAGCCCAATCGAAATCAATCCCATGCCTACTGCAATCGGTAAATTCTCGAGTTAGAAGAAGGAAACTTCAATTTGGATCACGAGAAATAAATCTTACTCATGCTTCCTTGTGAGCTAATCCGCTTAATTGTTAAGTTCGTTACTATCCCTAGAGTTCCAAATAACATCTAAACTTTTGATTAGACTACTGTGTGAGCAAGTTGTAGGGGCGAATAATTTTTATTCCCCTGTTCTTCTGTTCTAAAACTGACTCTGATTTTACAAATTACTTCACGCAAAATGTTCAAATCTGCACAAAGAACAAATGTTAGGCATATTTTGGCGTCAATATACATAAAATGTTTGCTCTTGTAAACACTATAGATTAAGAGTTAATCAATTAAATAAAGTGTATAGAATTTAAGAGAATCATGAACACCTCTATCAGAGTCTCAACTCAATTTATAATGAATATTTCCTTGAGAAATACGGAACAATGAACGTAATCTTTCAAAGTTTTCCGTTCTCACAGTTCGCTTAGAGCCAGTTCAGAGTTTCAGATGGGTGACCGTAGCTTTTGGATCGAAGATGATGAAGAGTTCACCCAGTACTAAGCCCTATACGGCGTGTGAAATTCACACATCAGGGTAGGGGGGCCAGTTCCTTTCCCTGTGCCGGTTATGGTTTCCCAGGAAGATCTGGTACCCGAAAAATCTCATAGCTTGGGTGGAGCTGCAGTTGCCCAGAAGGCCTTGCCCGGGAATCGAACCCGGGACCCTCCAGTCAGCAGTCAAACGCTCTACCCACTGGACTACCGCGACCCACACACACACGCCCGCACGCACGCACTGGATATGTAGATATATATATATATATATATATATATATATATATATAAAATATCTTCGAAATGGAACGCTCATCGGCGACACACAAATATATAAAAACACAGATGTAGATTTTTAGAATATAGAGACACAAAGAAAGGACACTCACAATTTGTTATTTTACGTTTCGACAGCACGGCTGTCGTCTTCAGAATCATATATATATATATATATATATATATATATTTTAATATATATATATATAACAATACACAGTAACACACAATATAGAAACACAAAAAAAGAAGAACACTCACACGTTATTTCTTGATATTTCGACGGAAACAATCTGTCTTCATCTGAAGATATAGAAGTAATGACTATATATATATAATATATTTTATATATATATATATATATATATATATATAATGGGCCCCTCCCCGGACTACAACCTTGACGTGGTGGAAGGGCTTGTGCGTTCCGATGACCCCTAGAGCTGTGCTGGCGGGAGTAACAATAATTGCTCCGGGTAGGGTCACCCATGCCAGATAGGTCGAAGGTTAGGAGCCAGACGAAGGTAGTACACGCAGCGTCTGTTCCTCAGTGAGGCGGCTGCAATGGCGTCTGAACCCAGTGGGGCGGCCATTAGGTAATGGTGTCAGGTTAAAAACACTATTGAGGAAGGCAACGGGAAACCACCTCAATTATCATTCCCAAGATTCAAATGATGGACTATACAGAGATTTTGAGTCCTGGCAACTACGGGGCTGGGCCCAATCGGCCGTGTGTCGTGCCCGGCAGCGGGGGAGGCAATGCTTCCGCGGTCGTCATCCCACGAAACCCTTGCAAGGGAAAAGCAGCAGCAGCAGGACAGAAGACGCAGGAGAAGAAGACCACATTAGTTAAAATAGGAACGTGGAATGTTAGGACAATGATGAGGACAGGGAAATTGGAAAATGTTAAGCGAGAGATGGAAAAGGGAAATATAAATATTTTAGGTCTATTTGAGGTGAAATGGAAAGATAGCGGGGATTACTGGAGTGATCCGTATAGAATGATATACAGCGGCGGGAACGAGAGCCAACGAGGGGTTGCCATAGTATTAAATGAAGAGGTAGGAAGAAGCGTAGTCAACATAGAGCAGGTGATGGATAGAATACTACTAGTAGAGATGAAAGCAGAACGGACGAAGTTGGTTATTTTTCAGGTATACATGCCATTGATTCTTCATGCGTCCCTTACAATTGTCTTCCGTCAAAGCAGCTTGTATCTCCCTCTCTGGAAGCGTGAAAAGTTCACGTTGGTATCAGTTATTTCATTACATTTTCCAATTTTGAATGACGAAGGGAAAAAAATAATCATTGGTTTTTCAATAAAAAGGTCGTAAATATGTTCAGTTAACTATAGTTTGAAAATACGTCGCTCAGTAGGCAATATAATGACATCCGGCTAATTGAAATGTTTTGTGGAATTTTAACCAAAAGGAAGTTTTTGAAAATCAAGATTTTAATAATAATAAATAAGAAAAGTTAATTTTTTACATTTATCTTCGAAGGTTGCTAAGGATTTTTAGGATATACAATAAAATCAGAGGATATAATAGGGCGTGTTCCTGTAGGGAAACATTTGATGGTGATGGGGGATTGGAATGCGACGGTAGGCGAAGGAAGTGAAGGTGACGAGGTCGGGGACTACGGTTTTGGCACGAGGAATGACCGCGGGGAGAAAGCAGTTGAGTTCTGCAGGAGACCAACACTTGGTTTAGACATTAAAAAAGGTGTAGGTATACATGGAAAATGCCAGGTGACTCAGGAAGGTATCAGCTAGATTATATCCTGGTTAGACACAGGTTTAGGAACAGTGTGATAAATTCGCACAGTTTCCCGGGAGCGGATGCGGACTCCGACCACAATTTAGTTGTTATGAAATGTAACGTCCGTTTCAAAAAGATAAGGCAGAAGCGGTGAGTTAGAAAATGGAATGTAGAAGCCTTAAATGGTTTGTAAAGGAAGGAGTACCAACAGGCGGTAGAGGAAATCATGAGGGAAGTTAAGAGCTAAGTACTATCGAAGAAAAATGGGAAAGTATCAAGAAAGGATTGTCTAAACATACTCACTGATACCTTCAATGTCTGCCGAAACCTTCGATGGCGCGCCTTGTGGAAATCACAAAGTAAACCTTTCAGTAACTTAAAAACCAATCCCGCACTTGACAAATTCCGCCCGGCTTCAACTCATGAGCCAAAACCCCTTCCTAGTAACCATTCTGTCGAAATTTTTATACGTCTCCTTATCGAAAAAGTTTCCAATCATTCCTTCAGAAAAAATCTCAGACCGAAAAATAACCTCTCCATGAACGAACGTCATGCCCTAAAAATCCTACAGTCCAATCCCAACATCGTTGTTACCTCCGCCGATAAAGGCTCCTCTGTTGTAATTCTAAACACCAATGATTATATTTCCAAAGCCCTCGCACACCTGAACGATACATCCACCTATACCACTCTAACCAAAAACCCAACACAAACTTTCCAAACCGGAATTCGGTCTTTTCTCCTCCACTCCGGACCAGAAGAAGGCCTCACCTCCCAAGACATATCTCTACTTTCACTCCCAAACCCCAGGACACCCCAGTTTTATCTCCTACCAAAAATACACAAACCCAACATCCCCTGTCGTCCTATAGTTTCCAGTTACAATTCTCCCACCGAAAGAATCTCCGCATTCCTTGACCACCACCTACAACCACTTGTACTCTCCTTGCCCTCCTTCACGAAAGACACATGCCACTTCCTCGACGGTCTAAATTCTGTCTCTATTCCCTCCACACCCAACCTACTTATGGCCACCATCGACGTTACCTCACTTTACACTTCTATTCCCCATGCAGAAGGTTTATCCTCCCTCCAGCATTATCTTTCTCTACGCCCCCTACCCCAGCGCCCCTCGACGGAATTTCTCCTCAATCTTGCCACTTTCGTCCTAACTAAAAATGCATTCGCTTTCCAAAATTGTTTTTACCTACAGACAAAAGGCACAGCGATGGGAACGAGGATGGCACCGTCATACGCCAATCTCTTCATGGGCCATCTCGAAGAGACTTTCCTATCACAGCATCCCTTCCAACCTCTTTTCTGGGTCCGCTACATAGACGATATTTTTATTCTCTGGACACATGGCTCTGATTCTCTCAACAATTTCTTATCCGCCTTACATTCATCTTTCACTGTTAAATTCACCTCTTCCATTTCAGACTCCACCATCACCTTTCTTGACACAGACATCTCACTTCAAAACAACAAATTCACTACTTCAGTACACATCAAAGCCACTAACCCTGAAAACCCTCCTTAAAGAACTGTTTCCAATTTTACATGACAATGACGCGACCTCATCCTTACTACCCCAATGCCCATCTATCGCATACAGACGACCCACCAATCTCCAAAACCTTTTGCGATCCACTAACCCTCTGGCGCCCCCCCGTGACAAATTTCCTAATATTTCCCCGACTTGCAACCGCCCCCGATGTAAAACCTATCATCTTATTAGGTCTACTCCCCTCTCCCTACATCCCATCATTGCCCCCTCACCTTGTTCCCACGCTAATTGCCTCTCAAAAAACATTATTTATCTTTTATCATGCAAACATTGCAGTTCCTTTTACATAGGCGAATGCATTACCCTCTTATCCATCCGAATGAATAATCACCGGTACTCCTGCAATTCTGCCTCACTCTCTTCTCTTCCTATCCCTTCACACGCCAATTCCCACAACCTTTCATTCGACCAGTGTTTTGCTCTCAGCTTCCTAGAATCCCTATCTGATTCAGCCACCAATATAGAGGTGAGAACTCGTGAATCCGCCTACATATTAGCTTTCCGTTCTTTCAAAATTCCCACCCTTAACCTCCATCTTTAATTTCCCTCCCATTATTCCCTCCACACCTCCCCTCCCCGCCCATACCTCTTTCCCCTCTCCACAGCAACAGCATATTTTCAGTCTCTCTTGAAGAAGGCCTCTGAGAGGGCCGAAAGCTCGAACAATTATCCGTTTGAGTGTTCTTTTAAATGTTGCTATTCTATTCTATTTGCGTTATATTGTGTCAGCCCAGTATTGTGCCGCTCGTGTGAGTTTTTCCGTACATCGTTATATATATATATATATATATATTATATTATGGGTGCACGGATTCGTCCGAATGCAACACGTGGCTGGGCGATTAGAGACCTACCCCGTGTCCCATCTCCCAACGAGGGAGTGTCTCGCGTCCGTAGGTCGGACGATTGGAGGGTCGTCTCTCGGGGCAAGGGGAAGGTAACGCTGCGGCGTGGATTGGACTCTGCGGAGGCAGATACCATCCCCGTCTCCAACAGGTACCAGGTGCTGTCGGATGACAGCACCACCGTACTTGCAGCCCCTATCCCTACTCCGAGGGCACTGCCTAGGGTAAGACGTCAGGGAACGGGAAGGGAGGGAGTTGTAGTAATAGGTAGCTCGAATGTCCGTCGTGTAATGGTTCCATTGAGGGAAAGGGCGCGCCGCGTAGGCGCCGATCAACGGGTGACCGCCTGGTGTATACCAGGCGGAGGAGTCCCTCAGGTGACGAAGGCAATCGAGGCGGCGGTCAAAGGCACGAAGTGCTCTAGGCTGCAGGTCGTGGCCCATGTGGGCACCAACGACGTCACGGACCGTGGATCCGAGGAGGTCCTCCGTTCCCTTAGGGAACTGAGCTCCGAGGTGAAGCGCGTCCAGGGCGTCGAGGGGGTTCGGCTGGGACTAACGGTCTGCAGCATCGTTCCGAGGGAGGATCGCGGGTCTCTGGTTTGGAGCCGAGTGGAAGGCATAAACCAGAGACTATCGAGATTCTGCTCGGACATAGGAGCCTCCTTCGTCGACCTGAGACCAACCCTCCGATCTTGCAGGACTCCCCTTAACCGATCTGGGGTCCATTACACGGCGGAAGCGGCGAGTAAGGTAGCGGATAGGATACTCGACCACTGTAGGCCTTTTTTAGGATAGAGGGCAGGTCACTTAGTGGGTCAGTAACATCTGGGGATAGCGCGTATAATATTATTAACAAAAATATAAAAGTCACCGACAAAACTGGCATTGATTTAGAAAGACATGTGACACGCACTTCCCCACAAAGGCGTCCTAAATTACAGTCAGGCACAAATAAGGACGTTATTCAACATCAAAATAATTTAACTATACTTGTTATAAATTGCAGAAGCCTCAAGAACAAATCAGCGGATCTAGAACACATTATCCAAACTCATTCCGCTGATATAGTAATAGGCACAGAGAGTTGGCTGTGCAATGACATAAACGACCAAGAAATTTTCCCAATAGATTTCAAAGTTTACCGACACGATAGAGATACAAGACCCGGAGGAGGGGTTTTCGTGGCAGTTAAAAGTCATTTTGAAAGCAGACAAGTTTCATTTGAAAATAATAACATAGAAAGTGTTTGGTGCACCTTAATACGGACCAATCAACCCAACATAAATTTATGCTCTTTCTACAGACCTCCAGACTCAGATTTGAAAACACTTCACACCCTCAACGATCAAATTTACAATTTTACACGTAAATATAATAACAGCATAAACATAATTGGTGGCGACTTTAATCTCCCTGGTATAGATTGGGACAACAATATCGTTAAATCTGGGACCCGCGATCGCGAATCTTGCAATTCCATGATAAAATTGGTGCAAAGAAACTCCCTCCATCAAGCAGTACGCATGCCCACCCGTGGAAAGAACATATTGGATCTATTTCTTACAAACACGCCTGAACGTATTATTAGTGTATCAACTGATGAGGGCTTGAGTGACCATAGAGCAATTAATGTCCACTTGGACATAGAAATAAAAATTATTGTTAAACCAAAAAGAAAAATTTATAATTACCACAAAGCAGACTTTGAATCTTTTGCCAATCAATTAAACTCTTCACTACCCGAGTTCAAAACCCGCTTAAGTCATGTCAACGTGGAAGAAACTTGGACAGAATTTGTCAATATCATGCAAAAAGGAATCGTAGATTTCATACCTATAAAATACGTTAAAGCAAATCGCGACCCCAGGTGGTACAATAAAGACGTTAGAAAAGCCCTTCGAAAGCAGAGAATGCTACACTCTAGGGTAAAGAGGGCAGGTGTGAACACATCATCCCCTGAGAATAAACAATTATGGGACACATATAGATCCTCTAAAATTGAAACCAAAACAAAATTACGTAGCGCTTTACTGGACTTTAAACGCAAAGTACTTTGCGAGCACTTGGACACTGACCCCAAAGCTTTCTGGTCATATGTTAGGGAAGTAAATGGGAGTAAACAAACCGTGGCTTGCTTAAGGGATGGTAGCAATATAATTCATACAGACAGTGAGGGTAAAGCTAACATCCTAAATTCATTCTTCCAAAGCGTTTTCTCGAATGATGTTGCCACCGCATATCTCCAAGAAACAATGCATACTCCACCCATGGAAAAAATAACAGTGGACCAACAAGGAATTCTAAAATTGCTTAACGAGATTAAACCCAACAAATCCCCGGGTCCCGAAAATATACCAGCTAGGGTGATAAAACATTTAGCTCCAAACATTGCCCCGTACCTTGAATTTATATTTAAAAAATCCCTCACAGAGTGCAAAGTACCCAAGATTTGGAAAACCGCGCAAATAACGCCTATTTTTAAAGGTGGTGACAGGGAGGATCCCAGTAATTACAGACCTATATCTCTCACTTCTATCTGTTGCAAAATCTTAGAGCACATAATTGTCAGTTCAATAATGAGACACCTTGACAATATTAACTTTTTAAGTGACAATCAACACGGATTCAGGAAAACTCGCTCCTGCGAAACCCAATTAGGATTATTTACACATGATTTACTTTTATCGGGTGAGAGAGGTAGGCAAGTGGATGCCATCTTCTTAGATTTTCAAAAGGCATTTGATAAGGTCCCACATGGTAAACTCATTCATAAATTAAAGGTCGCGGGTATAAATAAGGGCGCCATAAGTTGGGTTAAAGATTTTCTTTCGGAGCGGGAACAGAGGGTAGTCCTTGATGGCGCTAGTTCCGACAGCGTTCGAGTCACGTCGGGGGTACCTCAGGGAAGTGTGATCGGGCCGTTGCTTTTCTTGATTTTTGTTAACGATTTGAACCGCGAAGTGAAAAGTAAAATTAGGATGTTCGCGGATGACACGGTGATCTATCGGGAGATATCTGGGGATGAGGATCGTTTTATTTTAGAGCAGGATTTAGATTGCATTACTAAATGGTGTTCTAACTGGGGATTGACTCTAAATTATAATAAATGTTCAGTGGTAAATTTCTTTAAAAGATCAACGGGATTTGCTTACAAATTAGCTGGAGGTGACCTAGCAGTAGTTGATACGGTGAAATACCTAGGTGTCACATTCACAAAAGACTTAACTTGGGGGACTCACATACGTAGAGTCTGCGGTCAAGCATATAAAAAATTGGGATTCATTAGACGCATTGTCGGCAAAAGTGACTCGAAGGTCAAGGAACGTTGTTACCACGCTCTTGTAAGGCCTCATTTAGAATACGCATGCAGCGTGTGGGATCCGAGTGAAAAAGGTCTCATTCGGGAAATTGAGAAGGTTCAACGCCGGGCAGCCCGTTTTGTAAAAAATTCCTACGATAAAACGCAAAGCGTCACCGAAATGCTCATGGATTTGGGGTGGGAATCATTGGCTGAGAGACGATTCAATGCAAGATTGAAATTATTAAATAAATTTAGATCCGCATGTTTCAGCACCGAGGTCTCGCAAATTATTCGTACTCCTACATACATTGGTCGCTTGGATCATGCATATAAAATTCGGGAAATAGATGCCAGAACTAGCCGACTCAAGGACTCCTTCTTCCCACGGACAATACGGGATAGCAACTGCAGGGTTATAGATAGCAAAAATTCCACTTTGCCACCCTCAGCGTCTAAAAAATAATTAGTTGTATTTAAATGCATGCTCTTCCACTAACCTTATGTTTTGCTATAATAACCCATTCTTTCCGAATGACCTCATTCGTGTTCCGTTCATCTGTTTTTAAGTTTCCCTTTCAATCCCTCGTCCCTCTCCGCGGGGGCAAATTCCTGCTACCTGCAACGTTGGGTCGCATTCCCTGCCAATTAGAGACTCTTTGGGGGTAGAGTGTTTCGTGGTGCATTTTCATGTGGTAGTGATGTTTCAATTTCTTGCTTGTTGTGTCCTGGCTTCCGTGTTGTAGAATGTCTTTCGTGCTGCATCATGGGGTGCAGTTTTTTAGTTGTTTTGCGGTATATGTGTTTGCATGAGTATTGGATGAAGGGATTTTTGCATGAGTGTGTGCGCTGCTGTGGGTGTAATTTTCCGTGGTTTTTTTTTTTTAGCATGTGGTATTTTTCTCTTTTACGGTTGGTGACCTAACACCCCCCGCCACACGCCCTTGCGGCGGCTTGCGGGGTATTATGTAGATGTAGATGTAGATGTATATATATATATATATATATATATAAATTATCCCTAATCCTTTACACCCTTTCGCAGATAGCACTGTTATTGTGACGGATGCCGGGGAACAGCAGGCACATAATGCATATCTGACGGTTCAACTTTCCTTTCATCGCTTTCCCAAATGATTTTGATTTTGGCGGCGGGAGAGGGGGGCGGAGGGTGGTTGTCCGTTGTTGCGAAGAGAATGCGGGCGAAACCAATTACCGGGTGCCGAATCGGAGGGTTGAACTGAAATGAGAGGTATAAAAGGGAAAGTGGTTGCCTAATGCAATTTCGAGAGGGATCGGGACATAATATGCATTGAAGCAGTCAATCATTGGGAAGGGGTGGAATCCTCCGTCCTTTCGCCACGGTTCTTTCTCCAGATTGAGACGCATCGCGGGAGAATTGAGAACGAGAGGCACGCCATTGAAAGGTTTACTGAGGCTTTTCACTTTTTCTCAAAACCTTAACAGGAGAAGTGAGACATAGCAAGTTCATTCTTAATTAAAGATGATTAATTTAAAAAAACGTTCATGCAACCTTCTCGGTTTGTATTCTGGCGATGTAGACAGATGCCTGTCTTGAGAGCATTTCAGGAGATTCGCTCTCTTTTTCCGATAATTGTGTTGGCCTCTATTCATACTATTTCACTTCTGTCTCGATCATGCCTTTCCTATGCATACCCTTCGACTCCTTAGACTTGAATTATCGACATCTTCCTCGAGAGCACACTCACCAAAGACGTCATCGGTCTCCCGATAAGAACTTGATTTCCCTCAAAGCATGTCCTGTTCTCATCATTGAGAATGTTCATGCAAGAATGTATGTACTTTTCGACATCTAACACACCTCGTATCTTTCAAAGTTGTCCATCTATTCTATGTACGAGGGTCATCCGGAAAGTAGTACCCGTTCGTGCCGCATGAAGTGCTGACGACGCGAGTAGCCGCTGGACGAGGTCAGATAGCTTCAGTGGCTTGTCTGCCTTCTCTGAGCCAAGTTGCGTGACGCTAGCATTGCCTGTGTTGTTTCTGTGATTGTTTACAATGTTTAAAAAAATTGAGAACGCCGCCAGTTGTGAAGTGAGGGCAGTGATTAAATTCCTCAATGCAAGAAACGTTCGCCCATGTGATATTCATCGCCAATTAAAGGAGGTGTATGGAGACAATGTAATGGACGAGTCGTCTGTTCGGCGGTGGTGTCGCAACTTCAACATGGGGAGGGGGAACACACACGACGATGAGCGTTCGGGGAGACCGTCTGTCATTACAGACCAACTGGTGAGCTCAGTTGACGAATTCGTGAGGAACGATCGGCGCGTCACAATTGATGACATCTGTGAGCATTTTCCCAATGTTTCTCGAACAATTGTTCATGAAATTGTTAAACACCATCTGCATTATGCAAAAATTTGTGCAAGATGGGTCCCTCGCGTATCTCAATGAGCTGGCGGCGAAGGACTATGCAGCAGGAATACAGAAACTTGTCACACGTTATGACAAATGCCTTAATTTGCTTGGAGATTATGTTGAGAAGTAGTTTAAAGTATCCTCTTTCAAATAAAATTTTTTATGTTTGTTAATATTTACTTTTGTGTCTTTATTTCACGAACGGGTACTACTTTCCGGATGACCCTCGTATCTTAGTGGTCCAATCATGCCCCATCCAATCTGTCCTCTCTTGGAACAACACGCACCGCGTTTCGTGGACATTATTTACATTTTCCTGACATAACGGGATTCACTCACATACGAGTGCAATGAGGTGGGGACGAGCATAATATTAAGCACGGTGATTTTTGCTACCTCGAAGAAACATTTGTTATTTTTTAAGTTTACGCATTATGCACGATTATCCGGTATTTACACGCCTTTATACGTACATCTTCAAAAATCCAATCATCTTTCACGAAATTTTCAATAAGAAACGAAAAAAATCAACCTATTTTTCAATTTTATCCCCGTTTGAATTCACTGCGGGATAATTTTCTGCGCAGTCTTCTCATCATACAAGAAAATGTACCACCATTTTTAACGAGTTCGAAACATACTTCATGTAGTATTGCTTACGCTTGAGTCACTCTCCGTTAACAGATGATATCATCTTAGGCCAGCGCAAGGTGCGTATTTGAGATCGGAGGCGAGAAAAAACAACTCTGCAACCTCCTTTCTTTAATTTAGTTTTATCTCAGCTTTTAGTACAGATAATGGCTTCTATTTTTTATCAAAGTGTTTTAATCTTCCCAAAATTAAGTATGAAATAATGATAATAACAGTTATAGCAATAGCATGGTTCCTTAATTTACGAATATAACTTTCCACGGAGACAATGTTATTGGGAAAATATCGAAAAGTGAACACGCTATCACATTTGTTTGTGATTCATTGTACCGAACAAACTGCATCGCCATTCTCGCTTAAATTGAAATTCTATTTCCCACTTGGTTACAAACATTTCATTGCATCGAGATGAGTGATTGATAAATTTTAATGCATGATTAATATCTTTCATAAGCAAATTCCGACTTCCAAGGCCTGGTTAAAATACTATGATCCCGTATCTGCTCCTACGCCTCGGGAAAACTGCCCGTCCATTGAATTTAAGAAAATCATATTAGCCTTCTCACCATCACTACCATGAAAAAAATGTGGCAGACAGGCTGAAGTGCCCGGATGGAAACATAGCAAAGGTGAAAAAATTACCCTTTTCAAAAATATGCTTAATATTATGACCAGTTATAATAGTTAATTGAGTTATGAAATCCATAATTGACTTATGAGATTTTTGCCAAAATAGATCCTTGCAACTATTGAAGAAATGCAGACTTTTCTGGGACAATTACATAGTCACTTTCTCAAAAAACAAAACCATTCGTATGGCAGCACCCAATCGTTTTCGCGTTCTCCTTCCTGGCAGCACCAAACCCGTTTCTCAGTCACAAATACACATGAACTGGTGGCAACAACATTGAACATAAAGGTAGGAAGTGACCGAATATATTGGTAGAAGTAAAAGCGGAACCAACAATCTTGGTCATTGTTCGGGGCCACATACCACCAAGCAATCATAAGGAGGAAAAATCCATAGTGTATAGAATCTATTAGAGGATATGTTTTGCACTTGTTCCTTAAGGGAAACATTTGGTATTGATTGGAATATGACGGTAGGCGAGGGGAGAAAGCAGTTGAGTTCTGCAGGAGACAGGGGTTAGTCATCACCAACACTTGGTTTAGACACCACAAAAGACGCAGGTATACATGGAAAATGCCACGTGACTCAGAGAGGTATCAGCTAGATTATATTCCGGTTAGACATAGGTTTAGGAACAGTGTGATAAATTCGCACAGCTTCCCGGGAGCGGATGCGGACTCTGACCACAATTTAGTTACCACGACCAATCTTCCGATGGCTGCTTCTCTCTTTCGGTGATTGAAACCATTCCCAAATCTGAAAGTAGCATAGAGGTGAGAACTCACGAGATGGCGCATATCTGGCTGCTCCAGTCATTTAAATCTCCCGGACTGAATCAAACCCACTCAATCCATCCAATAGCCGCCTACACATCCCCTCCCACCCCCTTGTCCGTTTCCTATTAGTCCCTTACCTCGTCCCCCTCTCCGCTCTTCCTCTGAGAACGGCATTCTGAAGAAGATGACAACCGTGCCGTCGAAACGTCAAAACTACATATGTGAGTGTCCTTTCTCTGTTCCTTTGAATAAATGTTTTAATAAAAGTTTTACACATTTGGATACATATATATTCCCTTCCCCAGAAAATCCTACCATATTAACATATTCCAACCACTTAGGCGTATCTGCATATTTACTTCAATTTTATTTTATATAATTATTCAATGGCTTTATTGAAGCGAGATTGAGACTTCATATTAACTTCTTCTATCTAAACCATATAAATTACATGGAATGACATTACAAACATATTCCCGAGACGGAGGGAAAGCCACCTAGACGGGAAGGGAAACCGCGACCTCTTTGTTGGCAGGCGAGGACGTTACCGCACCTCCACCGGGGCTGGGGCATGGAGATGTTTGAAGGGGGAAGGAAGACTGAAAAACAAAAGGTTGTGTCCCTTGACCTTACGCAACCGGGCCCTCAAAATGGGATGCCCAAATCCACGCGTTCCCCCGTGCGCGGGCTGCCTTTTCACTCCCGGCATGCTGCCTAGTTCCGTGCGCGCGGTGTGCCACAAGAACCGGCGACAGGAATGAAAATCGGGGCACATCTCATAAAATCAAATAGATTTGTGGATGATAAAGTTTAGTTAGCCAGGAAGCAAATGAGGAAGCACCCGATATGGTGGGCGAGGAGGGGGGTTTGTTGGGAGAAATCGGAAGGAGGCAGGAAAAATGGATGAAGGGCGTATTGACTGGCTCTAGGATGCTGAAAACCATAATAGAGGGGAGAATGTTAGGCGAACGAGGAAGGGGATGGAGTAGAATGGAGATTTTGGACTGGATGAAGGAAGTACTAAACGTCCCACTGTTCACTCTTTGAAGACGGAAAATGGAGAAATCATTACAGATAGCGTGAAAAAGGCAAATATTTTAAACCATTTTTTCCAGAGCGTCTACAACAAAAACACAAACGCACCAAACGATCCTCCACACCCACCCGGGGAACACATGAGCGATCTTACACTGACCAAGCAGGGAATAGTACATCTGCTCCGTAGTATCAAAGCACACAAGGCACCTGGTCCGGAAGAAATACCTGCTAGAATATTAAAGGAATTAGCTGACGACATTGCCCCATTTTTACATATTGTTTTTCTAAAATCGATAGAAGAAGGCTCAGTGCCTCGCGACTGGAAGCTAGCCCATATAACTCCCATCTATAAAGGCGGCGATAGGGATAAACCAACCAATTACCGACCCATTTCTTTAACATCGATCTCTTGTAAAATATTGGAACACGTTATTGTCACTAACATTATGAAATTTCTTGATAGTAGGAAAATACTAATCCACAACCAGCACGGATTTAGGAAAAGCAGATCTTGCGAAACACAACTTGGTCTCTTCATTCACGATATACTTAGATCGGGAGAAAACAACACCCAAGTCGATGCAGTATTCCTGGATTTCAAAAAAGCCTTCGACAAAGTCCCACACAATAAATTGTTACACAAACTTAAATACTATGGGATCAATGAGAAAATAATTAATTGGATTAGGGACTTCTTGTCAAACCGCAAACAAATAGTAGTCATAGATGGGTTGTGCTCAACGGAGAGAGATGTTACTTCGGGCGTCCCCCAGGGAAGTGTAATAGGGCCTCTTCTGTTCTTAATATACATAAATGACTTAAGCACACACGTTAGTAGCAATCTAAGGTTATTTGCTGACGACACGGTGATATACAGGGAAATAAGGAGCCAACTAGATCGCGAGCTACTCTCTAGAGACTTAGACAATATCTCGGGATGGTGCAATAAATGGGGATTAACACTTAATATAGATAAATGTGCAGTTTTGAAATTTTGGAATAAAGGAAGCGAGGAACAGGATATAAACTACAAAATAGAGGGTTCAGTATTGACTACGGCAAATCAAGTTAAATATTTGGGAGTTGTTCTAACACCACGCCTTTCATGGGGAGCACATATCAGGACAATATGCGGATCAGCTTTAAAGAAACTTGGCTTCATAAAACGGGTGGTGGGGAAATGTAATGAAAAAGTTAAAGAGAGGTGTTATTTTGCTCTAGTTAGACCTCATTTGGAATATGCCGCAAGTATTTGGGATCCGTGGGAGAAAATTTGGCAAAAAGAATTAGATAAAGTCCAGAGAAAATCCGCTAGATTTGTTAAAAATTGTTATGATAAAAACACAAGTGTGACAGGTCTCTTAGGGGATTTAGGCTGGGAACCACTTGAAGTGCGGAGAGAACAAGCGAGGCTTAGACTTTTAGAAAGGTTCAGAACAAACGAGTTTAAATATGACACTGAAGGAATTATAATGGCCCCACACTACTTAGGTAGATCAGACCACAAAGATAAACTAAGGGAGATAGATTCCAAGACAGATAGGTACAAATACTCATTCTTTCCCCGAACAATCAGTAATCATAATAGCAAGAAACCGAAGTCACTTTAGAAATATTAAAAACTTTGAATTTACAAGTCGGAACAAAATTAAACACTATAGAGATGTTAGGTATACTTTCAGGTGCATGTGTATGTTAGTTGGTAGTTTGAGTGTTTGCATGTGTGTGGGGTGTAAGTGTTCATGCATGAATGTATGCCATGTTTTTTTTTATATATGATTTTGTCGTTATTGCATGCGATTTTTTTTTTTAATTATTTTTCTTTTCTAAATTATGGGTGGTGTCCTAGCACCCCCCGCCACACGCCCTTGCGGCGGCTTGCGGGGTATTGAGTAGATGTAGATGTAGATGTAGAAGTACACAGAGATGAAAAGGGATTTGGTTTAGAGTAGGATGCTGGGATGTCCTTTTTGTTAGGATTGGCAAGTAAATGTAGCAATCATCAGTTTTTGTCCTCCAAAAAACAACCTCCATCGATGTAACACTAAAAAAGAAGTAGTAAAGTGATTTAAGCAAACATATATTGAATAAATTGACACACGGCGGTGGTCTAGAGGCATTTACGTTCATTGAAGACTCAAGGGAAAGCAAAGGTGTTTTCTGTGGGTCTACTGTCTGTTAAAGTGTTTGTCACCGCGCATCCTCGAATCGACCCCGCGGCCTCAAAGTCGGAGCTGCAAGGCGGGAGAAGCGGGCGGTGGGCGAGACGAGAATCTGGAGCCAGGCATTGGTACGGGGCGCACTGCCCGCGGGGTGGCGGACGAAGGGCGTCGCGGGCGGGTCTCGCCCCTCCCTCGCCGAAGATTATGGCGGGAGTGCGTTCCATCCCATCAGTCGAACGTGCCTTATCCCCGGCGCCGGGGATTAGTGCGATCCCACGGAAAATGGAAGGCGGAAGCGATGGCAGGGGGTGGGAACGTGGACCGCTGCGGCACACGCGAGCTCCCAACCACAGCATCCTTACGTCTTGCTTTCATTTCGCGGGGAAGGGGGTGCGTGATGGGGAGAAAGGGGTAAAGCGGCCCCTGCCTCCCTGCTCCCTAGGGCCGCGTTTTTTGGCGAGAGCTCTTCCAATACCTCGTGTTAATTAAAAAAATGTATCGACGAAAAATTCTCAAAATTCTTTTTTTAAAATTAGCGATGTATTTGCTTATTACAGATTGCTGTAGATGTTTTCATTAAAAACACACTATGAACGCGTGTGAAACACATGTGCTCACGAAAACAGATGTGAATACACCCCCCACACACACACTTGTGCATGTATCGTGCGTGCGTGTAATAATACTGTAATATTGAGATTTACTATATTTGTGCGTGTAGGTGTACTGGTGTTTATGTGCAGGTGCAGATATATATATATATATATATATATATATATATATATATATATATATATATATATATAACACAGATGTAGATTTTTAGAATATAGAGACACAAAGAAAGGACACTCACAATTTGTTATTTTACGTTTCGACAGCACGGCTGTCGTCTTCAGAATGGCGTTCTCGGGGAAGAGCGGAGAGGATGTGCGGGGGAGAGGTGGGGGAAGGAGAGGTAAAGGGACCAATAGGAAATGAACAAGGGGGTGGGGGGGATATGTAGGCAGCCAATTGATGCATTCAGTGGGCTTGGTTCAGCCCGGGCGGTTTGAATGATTGGGCCACCCAGATATGCGCCATCTCGCGGGTTCTCACCTCTATTATACTCGCAGATTTGGGAAGGATTTCAATCACCGAAACAGAGAAGCAGTCGTCAAAAGATTGGTTGTGGGAAGCGGTGTGAGTAGGGATGGAATAATTAAGAAAGGTGGGAGATTTGGTGGAATATCGGTGGTTATTCATGCGGAGGGAAAGTGCGGTCGTGCATTCGCCCACGTAGAAGGCAGGGCAGAAGTTACAGGAGAGGCGATATATAATATTTTTTGAGGTACAGGTGGCGAGTGGTTGGGAGTTGGTACTGAGTGAGGGGGAGGGTCTTAAAAGATGACAGCATTTGCAGCGTGGGCGGTTGCATGGTGCGGATAGGGGCGGGGGAGAGACGGGGGTGCTTGAAGTTGGATTTGTGGACTTAAAGATGTCTCGCAGGTTCGACGGGCGTTTAAATGAAACAGAGGGACAGTGTGGGAATAAAAGTGATGTGGACTGAGTGTTATTGATAATTGGGAAGAGGTCACGGATTTGATGTTTAATTTTGTGTGTTCCGGGGAAGAAAGTGGTGATAAGATTAGGGCATTTTGGGCGGTTTGGTTTGGGGAGGGGAGTGTATTGTGTTGACGGTTTGAGGATTTTACTGTTTAGCAGTTTTTCAGGGTACCCACATTTTCTGAGGGATTCATGCAGCTGGTCCAAGTATTTCTGTTGGGAGGGGGTGTTGTTGCAGAGACGGAAGCCACGGATAGAGAGTGAGAATAGGATGGAGCGCTTTGTGTGAGGAGGATGGCAGCTGTCGAAATGAAGATATTGTTGCTTATTGGTTGGTTTAATGTGGACTGAAGTGTGAAACGTATTGTTTTGGAGGTGAATATCGATATATAGGAAGGTAATATTCTAGGAAGGTAATATATATATATATATATATATATATATATATATATATATATATATATATATATATATTTATATATACACACACATGATTTCGTCGAAGTAACATGGAAGTGTTGAATAACAAACTTGGACAGCAACAAACAATATAAGAACACAAAAAGATCACTCACACGTTATTTCTTTGTAATTTCGACGAAATTCTTCTCCGTCTTCATCGGAAGAGATAGAAGTAATGATACACACACACACACGCACACACACACACACACACACACACACACATATATATATATATATGTGTGTGTGTGTACATTCATATTTAACTGTGAGGGAGTATTACTGCATCAATTACAAGTGTATGAACATCCGGCTCCACATACCACTCCCGAAGTTTGCGGGTTCTTGCGTAGAGGTGAAGCATTAATTTTTCGCGACTCCAATTAATCTCGGTCGAGAAAACAATCAACAGCCTCCCCTACCTTGCCATTCGTGGAACTTATTTGTTTGGATACGTTTCCGCCCATTTCACTCGTTCCATCCTTCTCCACACACACACACACACACATCTCAAAAGCCTCCAATCTATGTTTTCCTTTTCTTTCCTCTTGGACCAAGTTTTGCTGCCGAACGATTCTAAAATCTGCATGCAAATTGCAATGTTTAGAATAATTTTCAATGCAAGTGTCTGAAATCTTATTTTTAAAAAGTTTTTTTACCCAACTGAATTATTTTTTAAATGTCCATACTACTTTTCCCACCTTTCTTAAACTATTTGTAAATAGGTGGATGGTAAATTCATAGCTTGAATGTGTGGGTATTGCTAAAGATAGGCTTTGTGGATTTTTAGATTGCAACTTTTTGGAGAGGCAATCTTTGGAGAGAAGGAAGACGAAATTGGTGACAGCGAAATGAAAGAATGAATGGAAAAGAGAAAATATAAAACTCTGTTTTCCAATTTAATTAGAACAATAAAAACCAATTTATAAAAGCTTGAAAACGTTTGATGAAGGACGGTATTTAACATTTTTCAGCCTTTAAACCTTTTTATATTTTTTCACTTATTTTGGCTTTTATATTCATCTCGAACTTAAAAAAATCCGATTGAAGTGACGGAGCACAAAAAGCGAGGGAAATGCAACAAATATCTCCCGCTACTTGAAAATGATAACATAAGAATTTGTCACGGTTGATTTAAACAATGAGGTTTTATTTAATTGATGGCCACGGGCACACACGGATTGCATCGCCTAATTTCTCCTCAATCATTTTATTTTACTCCCACAATTTATGGAACGGTAATGCCAACCACTTGATATGAATTACATCAAAAAAGATGAATAAATCGCGAAAACAAGCTAGAGGTGTGTTGTTGCATTAATACTAGACTAACTACATGCATTAGTTGGAACACGGAGGAGTGCTTTCTTCCTTTTGCGAATTTCCTGTTCACCAGAAAAACTACAAGCAACTCATCAAGTAGTTTCACCGAGCGATCAAGGGCGGTCATTCACAAATAAACAAAACTTATCCTTTATTGGTCCTCCCCTGCCGTGGCGTGACACAGGAGGAAACCTGAGGAGAAACTAAAAGTCCTCGTAGAAAAAGTGATAGCAAATCAATGAGGCCTGAATCACCCAAGCAGAATGATGGGTGGAGGGAGAGAGCCGACCGAGCCTCACCAGGGCACCCCGACCCCCAGGGCCAAAGGATTGACTAGAGGCTGTGTTGATTCAAATATCTATGAGCAACAATACCAGTCGACACAAATCCACGGCAGACATATTCACCCCGACCTATTCCACACCGACTTCCGCAAACGTCATTGGTTTCGGTTTAAACCGGTGCAAAACATAGATGTGAACACAAGGCCATTTTGTTTTCTTTCTCTTTTGTAAAATGAAGTTGATATCTAGCTATATTTGCCATTGATTTCTCACTCCAAACCTTTTACAGTCCAAAACGGATCCACGTGCGTGAACCCCTTTGACCATCCAGGGTGGGCGTGCCACCGACACAGCACACCCTGGATTTTTCTCGACCCCCCCCCCCCCCGCCTAACCTCCCTCGCGGCCTTCAACATCCTAATTTCTCTCTGTACCATCTCCGACCTCTGTTTTGTTACCATTGGATTATCTTTAGCGATTACCCACTCACTCCACTGAATCCTGCATTCTTTGTTTCTCTTTCACTCTTCCTTGCATGCTTTCTTCATATTTTTTATCCATGATGCTCTGGAAAACCTCCGCTCGACGCAACATTTCTCTCTCTCGGGTCGAGGATCCAAAATTGCAAAAGGCCAGGTCCCCATAATGGAATATTTTGCTATTATTTCTTTTTATCTGCAAATTTCGGAATACTTAGAATATTGGACCTTCGCTGGCACACATGTAGACCATTCGACATTAAAGTTTAACTTAGAAATTAAAGTTTCTGGTTGCCAAATGACTCTTTATTGTAATTGTCTATTCATTAATTTTAGTAATTTTTGAAAATTATTTGAATGATTGGACACCTGCATTTTTCAATATTGGATACTTTTCCAACGTTTTATCCTTCATTCCTAAGCATTTCATGATTACATCAAAGAAGTCAGAGACGAAGCAGGTCACTAGAGTTCACATTGAGTGCCAACTGATACTTACGAGGTCACCGGATAGGCGCATAAAACACAAAATAGCGGGTGCGATGCGAGGTCAATGCCTCTGTGGTACACTACCTTGTTTTCTCGTCGTGTGGTGCAGAGCTAGGTAATTGCGAATGTGGGAGGGGAGGGTGGGGGGGAAGAGGGGAAAGGGGGGGATTTCGTTGGTGGCGCATATCTAACCCCTTGTTCCGAAACGCCCGGATTAAAATACACCAGAGGGTGGCGGGGAGGGGGGAAGAAAGGTGGAGAGGGAGGGTGGGTGGCGGCCGGGGAGGTGGAGGGGAGGGGGGGGTGGTTTGGCACGACTTCTCTCGGAGAGGAAAGAAATTGCGTCCGAAGAGATAAGAGACACTCCCAGGAGATTAAGGAGTGCGGCGAAGGGGGATGCGACCGCAGCGCCCCACCTATAATCTCGCAAAAGAATTACAAAACTGCTGCGCGAGAAATAATCGTGGAACTCTCCAAACTGCGTGTCTCACTAATGCATAGGAAACATCTGCGATATTTAATTACAGTATTTTACCATTTTATGAAGGAAGTCTGTAAAAATACAATATTGATTTTGTACGCTGGTATTTTTAAGCACTGCCATCTAATTTTATGAATTTCACTCGTCTAAAAGTGTTTGATAAATATTCAAAATGTCAAATCTGATCAAAAGGATTGATTAAACAATGTATATTTACTGCTCGTGCTCATCACCCATCAGATGTCATATTTATCGCCTCGAGTAAAGAAAAGAGGTCGAAGCAATCTCAATCAGGAGCCAGTCTGGATGCGTGCAGAGCTATTGTTTTACTTCACAGGCAACCATTAAAAAAATGACAGGGGTAAAAGCTTAAAAAATGCACATTTTTCGACGGATATTAAGAGCGACATATCAGTCAACAAAAACGAGACAGTCTTATACAGCAGTCTTAAAATAGTGGCAAGCTCTCTCCATGAATATAATTTGATGAATTTATTGCCGACGTTTACAGTGGCATAAATGATTGAAGTAATTTGCAGATATAAAAATGATTTATAAAGAAAAAAATTAAAGGTTGTGGTCAAATTGAAAAATAATTTTCGATAATTTGGCATGAAGAAGGCAATTAAAAAGTCTCAAATTTCCAAAAATATACCTAATAACGAGTATGCATCGCCACGAGAAACTCTCATTGTTTTGATGGGCAAAATTGCAGCTTTGCTCTCGTAAATACATATACGAGATGATCTCCTGCTGCAAATAATTGAAGGTCACTCAGGCTAAGATCATTATAAATTAATACATCTCCGTAAGCCATAGGACAAATAAATAAATAAATACCAATCCAGCCACAGCTGAGACTTCAGACCCAGACAAAAAGAAAAAGCCAACCTTTACCAAAATGAAAAGCGGGATTAAATGGAGAATCTAAAGAGGTTTTCCTGGAGCAAATGTCTGGATTGCCTACTGTGGGCATAGCGCCCGGCTCAACTCATCCTGGCTGCGGCCCCGGGTGGGCCGCGCGGGTGGGCCTCGCCGGTCTAACGGGGGCGGCTCTCCTCGACCTGCGGGCTCCGGCTTTGACGAGGGAGCGCGTTGTCAGTATCCGCACTGACGTTTCCCTCTCCCAGCGTAAAATCTATTCGCAATTTTATCCTTTGAAATCCGTAGAAATTTGCATCGACCCATGAAACTCGAACAACTTCGATGGGTCGATGGTATGCCTGAGAGGGCCAACAAAATGCGTACTTCCAGAATGGTTAGCACTCGTCTCGGCGCGTATCAAGTGCGGGCCTCTGACATGGCGTCCTGGCCAAGAACACACTATCGGGGAGAGAAGAATGGTTTCAATAGTGTTCTAAAAATCATGGCTTACTGGAAAAGTGGCCAGCGTTAATTTCATAGTTTTGAAATCCAAAATGGAATGTCGAAAATATTGCCTTTGGCAAAATGAACTGGTCCACATACGCTTTTGCTGATAAGAGCTTTCCATATACTAATAACGACCGAAAACATGGCCGGCTAACAATGGCATTTTGTGCCATTCACAGGCAGGAGATTTTTATTGGAAATATTGTGACACAAGGGCCGACGGAGGTCGTTTGGTTATAGATTGAAGACCGAGGCGGATGAAATAGTTGAATGAATTCACATGCAACGAAATTCAGCAACCGCATGAATGTTTTCCCTTTGGTGCAAATCACCAGTCAAAGAGGTGAAGTCAAATATCAAGTCCGAGTCAAGATATTTTTATTGATTTTTAGAGAATTTTCAAAACGTGGAATGAAATATTTTCTAATTCAAAACAATCTAACTATAATATGTAACGTGTATTAAAAAATGGCCACCATTAAATTTTTTAATGCACACAAATATTTTAGGATGACCGGTCAGACGCTGCGACTTTATTTAGAATGTAGCTTAGCCGGGATGCCGAGGTATTATCGGCAGTGAGGCAACATTCATGAGATGGGTATAGATTCTTGGGTTATCAGCAATTGTTGCTGCATACAAGAACTCACTCAATGGGAGGAATAATGCAATAAATTAAGACACAATATATACATTTCTAATAAGATTATTTATTGCATCCTTGGTGCATTCATAGTCGAAGCCCCGGAGCTGGAATGCAATGGAGCCGTTTTGCTACCATATGCATTTGTGATTCCATCACATGCGAATACGTTTTCCTCTAGAAAACCAAATTGGTACGCTGTCTTACGTGCCATCCCCTTCTGCGGTCGCGTTAACTAATGAAACAATTAATTTCCAGAGAACGCCTAAAAAAGAGGCGATGGCACAAGCCACTCAAGACCAGCGGTGATCCTCGGCCTTCTGCTCGAAGCAATATTGCTCGCAGTGCCATGCGAACGTTTAAGCGGCATGCCACAGGGCAGACATACCGACATCGACATAAATACCCCGCAATCCTCCAAAAAGGTGCGGGGCAGGAGGTGCAAGCACCAGGTGGGATGGGTGAGTGATAAGGGGGGATACGGGAGAGGAAGGACAAAAGGGATAATATTAAGTAAAAATCTATCAAATAACGTGCAAATTTGTACAAATGCTGGAGGAAGACTCGATTCAAAACAAGGGTTAATTCACTTAAAAAATAGTTACTTTTTATGCGAAAAAAGCAAATAAAAATGACCCAATGCCATTTACACGACAGACCCCCACCATAATAAGACAAATCGTGCAGAACTGGAAAGTGAGAGGGGAAAACTCCATTATCATGCAGACATGCAACCCAATGCAGTCCCAAATATATTTGCATATACGAGTGATAGTGGGAATAAAAAGTCGCCATGATTCAAGTGGAAGGATGCCGTCAAAGGGTACATTTCACGCCGCCTTACTCTTCCCTAAGCGGTGCGTCGTGGTGTTGGCACGACGAAGTGTTAGGATGCCTCGGAGGGATGTGCTCCTTCCTCCTTACGTCGGCCCACATCAGAAGAAACGAGACTCACCGTCGTGATATCACGATGAGATAGATTAAATAACCAGTCAATGAAGAGGAATCCCTATCAGGTATGTCGTCCCTCTCCGCGGGGGGAAATTCCTGCTACCTGCAACGTTGGGTCGAATTCCCTTCCTTTTACTTTCTCTTTGGGGGGTTGAGTGTTTTGTGGTGCATTTTCATGTGGTAGTGATGTTTCACATTCTTGCTTGTTGTGTCCTGGCTTGCGTGTTTTAGGATGGCTTTCGTGCTGTGTCCTGGGGTGCAGTTTTTTGTTGTTTGGCGGTGTATGTGTTTGCATGAGTATTGGATGGAGGGAGTTTTGCATGAGTGTGTGCGCTGCTGGGGTGTAATTTTCCGTGTTGTTTTTTGCATGTGGTATTTTTCGTTTTTACGGTTGGTGACCTGACACCCCCCGCCACACGCCCTTGCGGCGGCTTGCGGGGTATTATGTAGATGTAGATGTAGATGTAGATGTATGTGCGCAAAAATAGAACAGTAGGGCATGAATAGTTTACCGCTCAGGAAACGACCCTCAAGCTCCAAGGGAATGAATCCGATGGGGGGGGGGCGCCGCCTCGCTCCCCCGTTTGTTACAGGGCACAACGCCCCGCCCTCCCCCCTCCAACAATACGCACGTACCGGCTCATTGCTCAAATTTGGGAGCGAGTTGAGAGGCTCCTAGCTCGAACATACTACATATGTACCTGAACTTGGACGGGGTCCCATTCGAGCGGACTCTACCCCACCAATCGCGCGCCTTCCTCCGACGCTTTTTTCCTCATGACGTCACGGCAACCCCTCTCACCCCCCACTCCCCCCGTGGAATCCGCCCCCGGCCGATTGCAACCGGTGACCCGTGCGGGAGGGTGGGTGGGGTCGGAAGGGGTGTGGCAGGGTGGGGGAGAGAGGACAGACGGACACTCACCCTTATCTGGCCAATTGGAAATCCAAGTGGGTTGGGGAACGGCAAGCGAATAAACCCCCGCACTTCCGCTTCTTCCGCTCACCGACGCCAGGGGTCAGCACCACCGATCGTCCCTCCTGGAACGAAAGAGCCATCCGTGAGCACGTGAGGGTTGTGTGATGCGACACCCGAGCGAGCTTCTCCATGCACGCAGAGGTCCGAAATCAATCCCGTAGCTATGCGTACCTGCCCTCCGATGCCGTGCTACGTTATTCCGCGCAATTTCATCGCTCCAGAACTTCCTTTAGCGCGAAATTGATTTAAAACGAGACCCTTTCCATCCCCAACTCCAACTGGGATTATTATGTGATTATGTACTAATTCCATTCAATTTATTTGAGAGGGACCCAGATCGACCCATCAGCACCACGCCCTGACGTTCCGCCAGCGGGGCCTTTAGCGCCCGGCGCCTCTAGGCGCCTCCAGTTGCAGAGAGCCTTTTTAGGCGGAATGCGGCGTGGTTCCCCCTGGTGGGAACCGCATGAGCTACACCAGCTGTCCCAACTAGGGTAGCGGGTACGTGACCCGCGAGAACCATGAATTACCGGGTGTCGGGAGTATTTGTGATGTCCCCAATGAACTAGTAACCCTTAAGGGTTTTTCCGCCTCGTTGCTATTTCCCCTCCCCTCATCACCCCTTCGTTCCCTGGGGCGTGCACATCCAATCGCTGCGCGCTCTATTCAGACGATTCCGACCCCTGCTCGAAGTGCACTTGGCGTGTGGAGCGAAAGAGGACAATTGAAAAGAACGATCAAGTTCGGTGTTTGCAGCTTATTTCGCGATGCGAAGGAAGGTTTTATTCCAAATTCAATGAAAATCAGTTGGAGTCCACCAAATGCGTACTTATATGCGATTTTATCTGCAGTTCCACGATCAAAGTAATGACACGCGAAGGAATGAAGTACAAAAATCAAATTAAATGCTCCAGCAACAGAGGTCACTCCTCTCGATGGTTTTGCGGTATTTAGAATTTCAACCATGAGCTTATTCTTTCACCCGAGATGGATGAAGAGACAAAATGGGAGTCACACACACCTTCCCGCAGATCCTATTGGGTAGAATGAGGCGTCCTCATTTGCTCTTCATCTCCGCGGAGAAGATGACTGCGAATCCCTAAATTCAATGTCTAGACTAAAGTTTCAATTTAACTATGACAATCCTAGGGGTCAGGGTCAGATCCTGGGGTCGCCATATGCATATTCAAGTTTTTAATTGGCCATCATTGGGCCATCGCCAGGAGCATTCTTTGCTTCCTGTACTCGTGGCTTAGGAGTTAATAGTTCAGGAGAAAGGAGTTCATCGCAAAACGAACCAACCTGGAGGTTGATTCGTATTGCGATGAACTCCTTTCTCCTCTTATTTAAACTAAACGGACTAGTCTTAGTATTTCAACTAAACGAAGTTTGTTGCCAACTAAAAATACAATTCTTTAATGGGCTTATTTCAACTGTCTGATTTGCGTTTTCTCATGAATAATCTTACTACACATATTTCTTTAAGAATGTGAATGCATAAAACATTACCTCGAAATTTCTATCCTTGACTTGAAAGTTAGTAATTACTCAATATAAGGCGGTGCAGGTCCGCATTAGTTCCAGAGATTTCTTCCTAAGATGCAATCGATTAATTTTAGAATAAAATGAAAGCTCTTTATTCTGGTTGGGAGCTTTCAAAGGTTTGGAAACTGAAAGCACTCTGAAAACTATTAATCCCAGCAAATACCCTTGCAAAGGTTTTCAAGGATGGAAAAGTACAGTGGAATTCCATTTCACTCTGACCGATTTCGTTGGCTAGTTTCATATTTTGCCCTGTCATATTCATTTTCGTGGAGCACTTTTCATTTTCAAGAATCTATAACTTACATTTTATCAAAGGGATATATGCAAGCGGAAAACAACTTTGACACACTGTTTACTGGTATCAGTGTTCGCAAATATTAACGTATCAAATTTCTCACCGTGTCGTGTCAACTTTATCGGTGCAAATTTAATTTCATCTCAGTGTTAGTGCTTCACAGCGTAAAAATTATCACTGAAGATTGGTCATTCCCCAGGATAATTAAGAGAAGGACTTCCATACATGATCTACTAATGCGCGCGTCCACACTGGTCTGAAATATCCCTTGGCGCAAAGACGGAATGCAGTGGGGCAGCGGCACCGGCCGGCCGTGGCGAAGGTCGAGGCGACGTGGCAGAAGACGACCGGTCTCTCATTATTTCAACCAATCCCTCCCTCCCTCCCGAGTTGTCAACGAGGGAAAAATGAATCATTCAGTCCACATATATGTGCAACTATCTTTCTCATACTTTCACTATCAACTGGTCTAGTTGTCATGGAGCTGGGATATTACTCCGTCGATGCTTCAGTAAAACAAGGTTAACACACTGATGTCTTCGGCTCCTTGGGTTTCTTATCGCACATTTTGAAATATTCGCCCGAAGGGCCTTCCCATCCTTGTTGGCATTAGTATTAGAGCCGACTGCTTTTCTCTGAATTTCCTTAATTCAAGAGCCTAAGGTTCTCTGAGCCACGTCCTAAGTAGCTACACCTCACGTGATCGATAAGGGGTCTCACGGGATATTGTTTCTTTCCTTCCTTCTTACAATTTTCTCGACAACTGTCTAAATTATCTAAATATGCGTTCCTCCACCATTGACCTCTTCATATGGCTCTGATACCTTGGGAAAAAAAGAGCCCATTAAGCATCACTTGCGTCATTTCCAATGTTAAGTTCCAATTTGATGCGCGACCCAGACATCCACGAGATCTCATTCACTCCGCTATTCTTAGATGCTGAATGAATCGACAACCATAATTTCACATTTTTTATAACAATTAATTGGTGCGTAAACGTTGGCATCACCGATGAAATGTGCAAAAATGAGTCTGTTTTGCATGTGATCTAACTTAGGCATTTAAGGAGGAGTTAGGGGCCATGTAAATATATTTCCCTGAGGGATATCCGAAAACAACTGAACGTAATCGATACTCAATTATTTTGCTGCTGCCAAGGTACGCCGTGAAAAAAAGCCTTAATTCCAGTTTATATTTATTTTTCTTCGCTCCTTAACTTGCTATATTTATTCTGTACATATTACTATTGGTATGGCACCGTTTAAGGTAGGTTTTGGTTTAGCACAGACCATGGAACGGTACAATGATACATTCCCTTGCCTTCCCTGTGAAAACACAACCTAAGAGCCGAATAAGCTTTTATTCGCGTAGACGAATGGATGAATGAACCACCTGATGATGCCACACAATGAAACCATGGTCGTCAATGTAATTGTGGAATTGTTTTGTCTCTATTTTTGCCTATTAAATGAAGAAATACAACCGAGTAATGGCTAAGATAGTGTTCTTCAATGCCGCATTAAACCCTTCCTCTCTTCATTCCGTCCCAACTATTTCTACCCCTTCCTCGCTTGCCTTATGTTCTCCCTTCTATCGTAATTTTCAACATCTCATTGACAATCATAATGTTCTGAATCCATTTTTCCTGCCTCCTATTATGAAATATCTTTTATTCTACTCCTTGCTTATTGTACTATACGTACGTGGTCGTTTGGGACTTGAATGTATGATTTCACAAATTCCAAAAGAAAGACCCTTATTACTTCCATGACTCCTCAAGATTTTAGAATTTTCTGTGAACGAAAAGCGTCGAAGGATGATTCACGTGATTTCTTCCATCGGCCACTTCTTTATTTCACCTTGGCGACATTGAAACAATGATACAAAAATATTGAAAACGAAATAAATGAGAACGTTGTTACCATTTATGGTCTCAAGAACGAGCGATAGCTCTTGGAACCAGCAGATAGGTTGGTGTCAAATTTACTTAATGTTATTAATCATAAGAATTTAAGATCTTATGGACCGTTGGAGAAGTGCCGGTCGACAGAATTCGAACCGGTTGAAGATATTTGGTGGGAATGGGAAATATTTCCCGGTCATCGACCCCCCATTTTTATCAAATCAATTTCGGGGTCGAATCCGAAAGAGCCCTCTCCGGGGAGGGGGGAGCAGCGGGACAACGGGGGCTCGCCTGGGAGGGGGCGTGGGGGGATTCACAGCTGGCGCGCCGCTGTGGGGGAACAGTCGAGGACCCTCGAGATTTCGACCTCGCGGCCCCCGGCAACGGTGACCTACGGACGGCCGGGCCCGTTGGCCGACAGATGACGCTTGAATGGACTTGACAACGAGCCTCGGAAGAGAGTCTGTCAGTTCGATTGGACGGCGATTACGATTCATTGACCGCCGGCAACCTTAAGGCCTCACGCGTCTAGTGGCGAGACTGAAGCCTAGTTTACGATTGATGGCGACGCAAACTTCAACTTCAAACAATCGTCCGTTATAAGCGTTTCAACGTGGGTGTTAGCGACCGCGGTGGGCGTGTACTCTGAAGATCCATCCTCAAAGTATTTTGGCTTTGCTGCTCGCCGCACGTGCGCCAAGTGTCTCGGTCATCGCCCATGCCGTGGTGTAAGCCACAGGGTAAACAAAACATTCACCATCCTGAACGGGTGACATCAGAGGACATCCACAAACAATGGTCAACGAATAACGACGTTATCCATCCATTTACAGTCGGCCGCTTGCTCTAAAATCGTGACCGTATATGCGAATCTGGCTCAATCACGGTTCACGTTCCAACTTGACGCGTTCCCGGCTAGGGATTTGAAAATATTGTTGGCGCGAGGCAAGGCCTGAGGAAAGAGGTGGTAATTGGATTCCTAAATGAGGGGGTGACCGCGTGTTTTAAGACTCAGTGGGTTAGATGTGGTTAGTAAAACTTAAGCATAATATATTATGGTAAAATGTTTGCTCAGGCAACTCTTAGTTATTATCAAAAGTTAAAAACTTCTACTTAAAAAAACCGCTACAGTGTTATAAATCTAAAAGATGTTAAGGAAAGATAAGAGCACATCTGTAGGGAAGAAATAGAGTATTCTCTATCTATCTATATAAAATTTTTCCATTGATAGATAAACATTTTCTCTTTTACACTGACATCGGTTTCATCCCTTTTTCTCTCACCAGGAGGGGTCCGAACAGACTGAAGCACAAAAGCACCAAAATAATATTTGGTTTTATGCCTAAAACTGTCCTGGATAATTATTCTAAATTCCTAATTGTTATTTCCGCGAGTTCCCCACTTGTTTTAGATTTGTGATATCATATTCTATCAATTGTTAATAATTTTGAGAATTTTTATTAAAAATTAATGGTCGTTAATTGATTGAATTTAGCACTTTAATTATCATTTCATCGCAATTAATTTATTCAATATAGTTGTATTTCTTCTTGAAGAGAGGCTGGAACGGTGAAACTGAGGGAAGAGAGGAGAAAGAAGAAATGTATTGATTATCGCGTAAAATGCGTTCTCTTTACTATGCGACTTTTTCCATATTAATTTGTTAAACTAGTAACTAAATTAAACATTGATTACGCCACAAAACTCTTTGCGTACCTCACAGAAAAAAACTCATTTTCCAAATTTAATATTTCTATGACTAGCAAAAAACTTTGACCGTCAGCTTCTAAGGTTCACGAGTCAATAAGTTGCCGAGCTCATGGAAGATTCAACCAATTTCACAGATTTAAGCGTAAATGTGTCAATGCAGGTCAGACTTAAAGTTAATAACTTTCCATGTCTCATACTATTGTTGCACCTCTTCATATTTGACGAGTGATGATCATTATAAGCCACTGTTTGAACTTTACGACTTGATTAGACATTTAATTAAACAAAAATAATTATAACACTTGATACAGAGGGAGCTAACATCCCGGAAAGATAGGTTATGCACAAAATCATACGAAATTGAAGAAATGTATATATTTTAAAAACAAAACAATGATAATAAAATTTTATCATCAATGAAGTGGTTTTATGGACTGATTCATACCATTTATGAGAAAGGAATTTGGCCCGAAGAATTTGTCAGATCAGTGTTCATTCCTATTCCTAAAAAGGGTAGGCAGCAATAGTTAGGGCTTCGGGATGATGAGCCTGATTCAAATGTAAATAAAGTGATTCTCTGGATATATGGAGAACGGTGAATATGATTACTCGTATTTAGGAGATTATCAGCTTGGTTTCGGGAAGGGCAGAGGAACGATTAACACCATTTCATTCACGATATACTTAGATCGGGAGAAAACAACACACAAGCCGATGCAGTATTCCTGGATTTCAAAAAAGCCTTCGACAAAGTCCCACACAGTAAACTGTTACATAAACTTAAATACTATGGAATCAGTGAGAAAATAATTAATTGGATTAGAGACTTCTTGTCAAACCGCAAACAAATAGTAGTCATAGATGGGTTGTGCTCAACGGATAGAGATGTAACTTCGGGCGTCCCCCAGGGAAGTGTAATAGGGCCTCTTCTGTTCTTAATATACATTAATGACTTAAGCACACACGTAGGTAGCAATCTGAGGTTATTTGCTGACGACACGGTGGTATACAGGGAAATAAGGAGCCAACTAGATCGCGGGCTATTCTATAGAGACTTAGACAATATCTCGGAATGGTGCAATAAATGGGGATTAACACTTAATATAGATAAATGCGCAGTTTTGAAATTTTGGAACAAAGGAAGCGAGGAACAGGATACAAACTACAAAAGATAGGGTTCAGTACTGACTACGGCCGATCAAGTTAAATATTTGGGGGTTTATCTATCGCCACGCCTTTCATGGGGAGCACATATCAGGACAATATGCGGATCAGCTTTAAAGAAACTTGGCTTCATAAAACGGGTGGTGGGGAAATGTAATGAGAAAGTTAAAGAGAGTTGTTATTTTGCTCTAATTAGACCTCATTTGGAATATGCCGCAAGTATTTGGGATCCTTGGGAGAAGATTTGGCAAAAAGAATTAGATAAAGTCCAGAGAAAATCCGCTAGATTCGTTAAAAATTGTTATGATAAGAACACAGGTGTGACAGGCCTCTTAAGGGATTTAGGCTGGGAACCCCTTGAAGTGCGGAGAGAACAAGCGATGCTTTAGACTTTTAGAAAGGTTCAGAACAAACGAGTTTAACTATGACAATGAAGGGCCCCACACTACTTAGGTAGATCAGACCACAGAGATAAAATAAGGGAGATAGATTCCAGTAAAAATAGTTACAAATACTCATTCTTTCCCCGAACAATCAGGAAACATAATGGTAAGAAACTGAAGTCACTTTAGAAATATTAAAAACATTGAATTAACAAGTCGGAACAAAATTAAAAATTGCAAAGATGCTAGGTATACTTTCAGGTGGATATGTGTGTTAGTTGGTAGTTTGAGTGTTTGCATGTGTGTGGGGTGTAAGTTTTCTTGCATGAATATATGCCATGTTTTTTGTGGATGTATGAATTTGTGGTTCTTGCATGCGATTTTGTTTTTCATATTACGGATGGTGCCACACTATTAAGTAGATGTAGATGTAGATGTAGACACCATAGTTGTAATGAGGTCACCAATACGTAGAGAGGAAAAATTTCAAAAAAGACGCTTGTTGGAGTAAATTGGGTCGAATAATTAAATATATATTACGGAAAATAGGAAGAGATTGGAGGGACATGAGGCTTATCCGTAACCCGTACATTCCTCAGAGAGCTCTGGTACGGGTGGGGAATGGGCAATCCGGATGGGCTGTGTTAGGAAGAGGATGAAGATAGAATGGATGAAGGGCGTATTGGTTGGCAATGGGATGTTGAATACTGTTATATAGAGGAGAATGTTTGGCAAATGAGGAAAGGGCAGGAATAGAATAGGGATATTGGACGGGATGAAGCGAAGAAGGAAGTATACAGAGATGAAGAGGGGCTTGTTGTAGAGTAGAAAGTTTGGTTGCGTTTTGTTGGGAGAAACGAGAGAATTTTCGCGCTATCGTTTGGTAGCTTGCGTCCATCAAAAAGCTCCCTTTACCGGCAGAACACCGATAATAATAAAAAGGTGACTAATTAGAGATTAATGCGAGGCACCATGTGACGGAGAGATCTCCTGGGAGCAGACGAAGTGTGGATCCCTCCCTCCGAGGGGGTGCGGGCGGGCTGGGGTGCTGGCCGTGGTTGACACCCGACGATGAAAAAGCTAGGAATGAGTATCGAACGGTCCATTGATAGAGCACTGCAAGTGACTGTCGCTCGTAAAACGGGGTAACATATGGAAGCCGCACCAGCGAACGGAGATCAATACCACGTGTTCAAACCGGCGGACTGGAAGAAGCCATTGCCACCAATGGGAAACGATAGGCTGCTGCTGTTTGAAAGAGAAAATTGATGCTTTCCTCAGTATTAAATTCTGATTAACTGAGCCTACGTACCTAAAAGTCTGTTAGTTACAGGAAGGCGTCTGGCGGGGGATCATCGGGTGTAATCCGACGATAAAAATGTTTCCTAGTAAACGGTTTCAGAAATAACATGATTTCAGTTGAACAGATACAGAAGTTTAATATTACCATAGTTTGTCAATTCAATTTAAACTAAACTATCCTATATAAATGAAATGGCTAGCATGGCAGTAAGTTATGTTATTATTATTTAGAGAATACCATACCCCTAGATTTGCGAGAATTTCGGAAAATAAAAGAGTAGAGCAAAACCTTGCACCTATCATTCGTAGATTATATTTCTCTTGTCCTCATCAAATTACCAGTCAAACATGAGGCATTGATACATTGCATCGAATTAAGTATTCCCAATCCTTGATTTTTGAATGGTTTCAATGAGAAGACGGCTGTGAGATTCACCTTTTATACTTCTAAGAATCCATGCTAGATTGGCATCAATGCTTGCCTCGGAAAGGTTATCGTATCGCTCTCAAATATATTATATCGGAATCCGGGAGAGTTAATGAAACCGTCGGTGCTGACCCGGGCATTCCGGACTGCAGGCTTTGTAGATTTGGGTGCTGAGAAATTGTAGCTTCCTGATTCCCGAGTTAATAGCTACTTATTAAATACTCATATTAATGAATCCGTATTGAGGATCCGACGATTGTGTATTCCACTGATTTTTCTCATCCTCGGAAAGCCAGGGCTCAAGACAGAATTTCATGACTGCAGAGTTTACAATGCCAACAATGGTGGGGCAAACGCCGCGGTCAGGGTTACTTCCTTGGTACACTTCTTCAGCAGTTTGCCTTCATCAACAGTAACTGACTATGCTTCATATTTTACTGCTGATATTACATCCTCTCAATGTTTGCTTATCATGTGTTTTCTTTTGCGTAGTTAGCCAAATACCTATCAATTTAGGAACATTCTTCTTATCTCTCCCAGAAATATCTCTATTTTATTTTAAAACGCCACATATTATTCTGTTATTGTATTATTTCTATCTTTACAAGTATTTTATGCATCAGGGCCTTTTAGAAAAAAATACAATGCGATGTAAGCATCATCATAACAAGTTTACTTACTATAGCTGTTTACTGTAGGCGGAAAAATGTGCCGTATTTGATTGAACGATTTTTTATCAATTATTTTCACTGTACAATGTTTTCAGGCTTTACTGTAGCGTATTTAAAATATCAAAAAAGGTAAATATTTAATTTTACTTACTCGTAACGTCGTCTGGAGCCCACTGAAGGATTCATTTCGTTTGTGATTGGTTTAGTCCGGCTATTGGCCATTATCATACGAGGGTTGTTCAGAAAGTTACCTCCGCTTTCGTGTAGTAGCGTGAGAATTAGTGGAAGAGGGAGCGGATTAATGGTCGCTGTATTGACGCACACAGTATAGGTCAGTACGCCTCGAGCTGCAGTGGTTGGAAGGTCGCGCCGCTTGTCGTTTGTCTACAATTGCGAGTCAATATGAGCAATACAATTAAAAGTCCCGGCAAATGGTTTGTCCAGAAAGTGACCTCCGTTATACAAAATACGTAGTGGCCCATCTTTTCAATCGTGTTTCCATACAACAGAGTCCTAGTAATCTATGGAAAACTTTCTTAAGATTACAGTTGTCGCAAAACGATTTTTACGAACTTTTTCATCAATTTTCAGGTGCATTTCACTGGCCATCATGGAGATTTGGATTCACTCTTAAACGAACGACAACACTCACGCAGAACTCTTGTCACCCATCACATATGGCCCGTACGGAGCAATAGTTTCCCGATGAATGTCGGCAATTTTGAAGTTTTTTGTCGGTAAAAACCTTATAACGGAACGAACTTCAAATTTGGCGGAAACCTATACTGTGTGCGTCAATACAGCGACTATTTTGCTCCCTTTTCCACTAATAAACTACTAATAATAATAAATAATACTAAACTCACGCTAATACACGAAAACGAAGGCTACTCTCTGAATTACCCTCGTATATTATTAAAAATAAAGGTCTCTATCAGGAGAAATGGAGTTCCGCAGCCGCTCATACGGAAATTCATAGAAAAACATTGTGGAATTACATGCGCGAGTTCTTTCGCCTTTTCTTTTATCAATATTAAGTTACACCGCTAATTAAAGGCGTAAGGAAAGGATTTATTAATAATTTAATGTGGTGTTTGTATTTGTTGGTTGCCATTAAATCTGTAAGGACCTAATTGGAGAGAGAAATAGAGAATTGTGATGCATAAAGCGGGGTAATAAAAAATGAAGGGGAAGTAAGACCAACGAGTAATAGCGACCGAGGTCACTGCGAGGGAAGAGAGCACGCTGTTGGAGAAAACTCGGAGAAAAGTCGGAGGAAGTGGACGGCAATAATCTGTAAATACGAGAGCTGTTTAAGGGCTGCGACGTATTGTAAGTTTGAGAGAGAGGGAGGGAGGGAACAAGGAAGTATTCAAGACGGCATGCACACAAAAAGAATGCGATGATGATGAATAATACGAGATAAAATAAAATGCAATGCAAATGGTGCCATCATTTTGGCACAATTTAAATTCAGTGATTTAAAAATGTCTTCTCTTCAAAAAACCAACTTATTGTTGCTTCCCACCGTCTGGCATTTTACTTTTGAATGAGAAAATATCGACGGTAAATAAAATTTATGAAATATGTTCTCAACACTATTTCAATGGTTTTCACAAATGCTCGGTTTCCAACATGACACGACGTTTCTACCCATGAATATCCCAAACCATGACGAATGCATCTTCAGAAAAATGACATACGTAATTGGCGAACTTAATGATTGCCTTCGCTGGGGATGGCGTACGGTAGACACGCAAACATTTCTATTTTAATGAAAATTTAAAAAAGAAAAAAAGACTCCCAGAAAGCGTGACTTATTGGTAGGCCCACTTTTTGCGAGGATCATTAGGTAGAGGCTTCACGGGGAATTAGCCACGGAGCCCACTCGACCCCGCGAGGGAGAGAGGAGGGCGGGTGGCGGCTCTTCGGGATCGGAGGGGGCCGCGACACGCTGTTCCGTCGGCCGGAAACTGACTGATGCATCCAACCAGACGGTGGGCGATTAGATGCGGCCAAGTCAGACGCTACATCACTCATTTCGACGGGCCAAGCTGGGCTCTTTGCAAGGAGCACCCCGTGAATGGGATGGCAGTACTTCGACTTGTCGAGAAAGCTGAAGATCAAGAGGGACGCCGAAGGGCTGAGGGGGCAAATAACTTCAAATTGTACAAGGTTTGTATGAATGGTATCGGTAACAACGGTTTTTTCTGACGCACATTGCGTGCAGTGCTGAATTCAGACCGTCGGTTGTTAATTGCGCACATGATCACATATCGTATTGGCATTGATAAGGCAATAACAGTGCACAGCATTATTACGAGTATCACTGAAAATTTGGCGATGCGAAAAATCGGCAATAACCTCGTCCCGAAGGTCTTGGTGGATGAGCAAGAGCAGAATCGAGTCTCTGCTTGCGAAGAGACCTTCTGCAACGACATCGCGACGATTCCCCAACCCCCTCACAGTCCCAAATTGGCACCAGCGGCAGAATATTTTCTATTCCATATAGAAGTGAAATCCTCCCGCAAAGGACACTACCAGGGGACCCTAAGGGCCGTCAAAGAAGCTTGCACGCGGACCCTAAAGGACCTTCCGCCTAGCAGGGTGCCTTCCAATCGTGGAAAAGCCGCCCTGACAAATAGTTTCGACGCTCAAGGGATGCACTTTGAAGAATTTTGAAGCATTAAAGCGATGTCTGAAATAAATCTATTTTTCCGAAACTTTCCCGGATACTTTTTATACAAATCCTGTGTGTTGGAATCTTATTTTGCTAAACGTTAACGACTGATTCCTTAGAATCGAAACTTCGGTGTTCGGGTGGGATTCGATGTATTGAAGCTTCGATGGCCTCGTGGATCGAGCTAGTGCGGTGCACTGGCCACACATTATAAGGTTCTGGGTTCGATACCCTGCGGTAGCAAAATTTACAGACTCACCCCGATGCCTCCCTCGGAATCATGTAGAGGACACTTGAAGTGGTATAGATTGCTCGTCGGACGAGGCGCTTAACTCTGGACCTCTTGGCGCCTTCTGTTAGAGATTGCTGGGGTCAAAAATTCAGGCAAATATTCCAAAAGGAGAACACAAATACCATACAAGTTTTTCAGAATTGGTTCAGTAAATAAATTTAATTAATTAAAGCCATTACATTATGAAATTAAATTCACCAATACAAATGTATCGTCTATCTTAACGAAGGAAAACCTTTTATATGACATTATTATAAAATCTTCTTCAATTCCGCAATTCTCTTTCCTCCGTTCATAGCTTCCAGCATTCCTGGCCTATCAATTCCTCGCTTGACCAGCGTTCACCCTTCTATCACCCTTTCAATTCGCTTTAATTAATAGTTTTAGGTGTAACTTTATGGAATTGTTTCGTGATGGATAACGTCAAAATAAAACTGAAGCAAATCCACATGAAAAATAAACTTTAATGCGATCCAGGTTTCATTGCGGCCCGGCATCATCATTAAAGTTTAAATGTGGATTTACTGCAATTTTATTTGGACGTTATTCAACTTGCTTTGACAACCATGTTTCCACGCCGTCAACAATCACGCTCCATATTAAAGCTAAAGGAAGCCGGTTCTTGACATTTTTTCTAAGTCCCTGTCATTGATTCTCCTCTGCTTGTGAGAGCCTCTTTGCCTAAGGCTATCCTTCTCTTTATGCCCCAGCTAAATTTAGCATTTTGGCACAAAAAACTTTGAAAAAGGATAACATTTTCCACCTGCTCAAGTTAATAGCTCCTATTATAATATTTAACTCAGCCTTTTTATTTATGGAAAATCGCATAACCTTTGTATTATTAATATTGATTATCATCCCATACCTATCGCACTGAATTTCCAATTCACTCAGTAATGCTTGCAACCCCTTGGCTTACTGACAACCTGAAGCTTGATCGTCACAAAACCTAACTGATTATACGAATCGCCCTCCAACTTTCATTCCTACACCCAGTTCTTACCATGCCTCTTTAACCATCCGGTCCATAACCGGGTACCTGAGTATCCATTTCATATTCGCGGGTAGAATTAATTGACTTTCCCTTAAGAAAATTGTATACAGCCCGGACCACCAAAATTAAAATAGTTCCACACCAATTTTTCGTAAAAATGTTTTGCAATCAATGATTCAATAACAGTTATTAACCGTCAAACTTAATTCCCCCCTCCGTCATGACCGGGTACCCGGGTATCCATTGAGGTCTTTAGGTATGAAAGCCTATTTACACACATTAAAGAGAGATCAAAGTGTTTATTTAACTTGACTTTCGAATGAATAATAGAAAATATAGTTTATTATTTCCTTCATTTAAACAATATTTATTATCAATAGTAAAGATAGTAGGTAAAAAACATCACTGCGTTTTATTCTTTTAGTTCTAGTTCTTTTAGTTTTTTCTTTTATTTATAATAACACAGTTCCATTAAAAAAACTAGTATTTAATTATTATAAGTAACAAAAATTTATTTATTTCGCTCACTCCTTTCATTTCGTGGTTGCAAGACAATGTTCATCTCCAACAAGGAGCTCGCACACCGAACATGACTTTCGAGTGTTGCGCGTTTTTTGAATTCGCTCCAGGTTTCCAGGCTAGTATTTTTTTTCCTTCCGGTTGAATCTAACTGTGCCTGAGGTTTCCTGGCTGTTGGCTGCGGATCTGGATTAATGGCCGACCTAAAAAACTTTCAATTGCCACTTTGGTTACGAAATGCCTCATGATTTGTGCATTATTTGAACGATTTAGGGAGTACCCAGCTCTCTGCCCAATTGCTGATAAAATAATTGTCGTTTATAAATTTTCGAGAGCAATTTATTATTCTTATAATAAAGAATATATGTCGCAAGGCAGGCGATATCGAGATTATTGTAGAAAAACTCTAAGAGGCCACGTGCGAGTTGATCTTTTTGTAGTATATCTACCAAGCATTTTATCTGTCGTGTCCACTCCAGCTTTTGACCAGCTATAAAATTCAATGATCTCGGGTTTTTCTTTGGATAATCACCAATCTTTGCGTCTTGATGAATTGATGATAGTAAAATTACTGTCATGTTTTTTTGGCACATAACTGCACATGGTTACTTTTTCATGAAAGCCAAACAGAGTGGATAATTCTTCTCGAGTTTTCGATTCAACCATTGCTGGTTCAATGTACGGCTTATTATTCTTCGAAGTACGAACAATTATTGAATCCCAGGATAGTAAACATTTTGCCAATGGCAGAGCAGTGAAGTAATTACCCATGGTAATATTTCCACCGGATCCCTTGCACGGTGCCACCAAGTCTTTGGCAACTCTCTCACCAACATTTTTCTCACGCCTGGCACTCGATTTTCCTGTGGAAAGCTGTCCAGCGAGTGGATTCGAATTTTCAGCATCAAATATCCACCATACTTTCACCGCACCGAGGTCTCGCAAATTATTCGCACTCCAACGTACATTGATCGCTTGGATCATGTATGTAAAATTCGGGAAATAGATGCCAGAACCAGCCGACTCAAGGACTCCTTCTTCCCACGGACAGTACGGGATAGCAACTGCAGGGTTATAGGTAGCAAACATTCCACTTGCCGCCCTAAGCGTCTAGGAAATAATTAGTTCTACCCAATTGCATGCTCTTACACTAACCACGTGCATTTTGTTGTCAAAACCCTTTCCGAATGACCTAATTAGTGTTCTGTTCATCTGTTTTTAAGTCTCCTCTTCAATCCATCGTCCTTCTCCGAGGGTGGGGAGACCCGCCCGCTACTTGCAACACTGGGTCGCATTCCCTGACTTTCACAGTCTCCTTGGGGGGGAGGGGAGCGTTTTGTATTGCATGTTCATGTGGTGGTGGGGTTTCGTCTTCTTGCTTGTTGTGTTCTGGCTTGCCCGTTGTTGGATGGATTTCATGCTGCATCCTGGGGTGCCGTTGTTTATTGGTTTATGGTGTATGTGTTTGCATGGGCGTTGGATGAAGGGATTTTTGCATGAGTGTGTACGCCGCTGTGGGTGTAGTTTTTCATGTTGTTGATTTTGCATGTCGTATTGTTCCTACTTACGGGTGGTGACCTAACACCCCCCGCCGCTCGCCCTTTTGGCAGCTTGCGGGGTATCAGGTGGATGTAGATACTTTGATTCCACACTTGGCTGGCTTTGACGGAATATATCGAGTGAATTTAAATCGACCCCGGTATGCAAAAAGTCGCTCGCCGATTGTCAGGTGCCCTGTTGGCTTATAATGTTTTGCCAAATTACTATTGAGCATTGTCCAAAGGTCTCTCGCATTGAAGCAGCCTCATCACTCTCTATGCGCTGAGCACCAGTATTGGCATCATGAAAATAAATAAAGCTCCCGATGCTCCAGAAGCGACTGATCCCCATTGCTGCACGATACAATGGATATGACAACGACTTCCACATTTCCCTTGCATTTTCAGTATTTGGGTTATTGGCACCAGAGGTTATCAGAATAGCCGGAAATGCATTAAATTCCCGAAGCTCAAAATCTTTTCACAGGAGTGGTAATTTCCCTGGTTTTTTTTCATTATATGTTGTATATGTTGAGCTTGCTTATTTATTCGTCTGACGCATGATGATATTAGCCATTTCCGGAGTGAAAAATAATATGAATTTGTCGTGAATCGACAGCAACTTTGTGTTCCTATTGGGTCCATATCTCTGTCGCACAACATTATGCCTTGCAACTTGATGTTCCCTTGTTGCTGCCTCAGCCCATTGAGTACCATCTTTTTCAGTCATTCCTGAGATCCGTACCTGGTTATAGAACGAACGGTGAAAGTTTGGTCATGGATCGGACGGTTGATCATTTCCTCCACACATAAATACGTTGAACAGCACTGGTGACAATGGGCAACCCTGCCTTACACCTCTTCCTAACACTGCCCACCCGGACTCCCCGTTCCCCAATCGCACCAGAGCAGTCTGAGACATGTACAGGTTGCAGATTAGCCTCCTGCCCCTCCAATCTATTCCTATTTTCTGCAATATATTCATTAGTTTTCCCAATCCACTCTATCAAACGCCTTTTCGAAACCTAAAAAACGAGCAAATACGTCCTAATTGTATTCTATAGGTATATTGTATCCCTGTTCATTCCTCTCGATTAGTGAACTCATTAATGCAATGGCACCACGCGTCCTTCTCCATTTCCTGAACACAAACTGATCATACCCTAAGTAAGCATTTGAACCGCTCCTCACCCTTTTATTGATGATCCTGAGAATCATTTTTTTTAGTGCGCATAAAACTCATTGCTTAGAAGTTCTTAATCAGTGCTGCATTTTATTTACTTTCTAGAGGACGAAATCTTCCGACCAAATTCCTTTCTTTAAAATGCAACAAATTAAATAAAAAAACTCCTTCTCCATGATTTTCTGAATCCTATAGTGGTTCCTTGGGAATGAAGTCCGTCCCCACCACCTTATTTAATATCAATTACCTAAATACCCTTTCTATCTCGCGATCATGTACCTAAGTTATCCTCATGTTCTTGTTCTAAAAAGGTAAACTCTTATTTCTAAAAAGGTAAACTCTTGTTTAAATGCAACAATTTCAGAGTGTAAAAATCATTCGCCTTGACTGGGATTCCAACCCAGATCCCTCAATATCCGGTCGAGGGCTTTAGCCACTTAAGCTACCGAGGCGTCCTCTTAAACTCTGAAATTTGGCATTGACGCCTCGGTAGCTAAGTGGCTAAAGCACTCGACCGGATATTGAGGGATCTGGGTTCGAATCCCAGTCAAGGCGAATGATTTTTACACTCTGAAATTGTTGCATTGAAATGCACATTAGCGGATGACTCCGTTAAAAGTTACTGTTGCGGCATCTCCCGCAGTTTCTTTGGAATTTGTCTTGTTTAAACTTTTCCATTCCCTCTCTCGCCTGACTTTCTAATTCCGAAATCCAGTTTCCACATTCTTAACTATATATTTTTCATTTAATTTATCCCATAATTACAGTTTTTGTCAAGTCTTACCCTCATATTTTCCATTTGTGCAAGATACACCATGAAAGTTCCGATGTATATGGGACGATAAAAGCATTAGCCAATTTTGATTTGCTTAGTACTATATGTTTAGCACTTAATGTGTTCTTCTTTTAATTATATGCTTTTTAAGTTTCATTTTAATTAAAATTTCCTACAAAACTATGATATATCTTATCATCGATACATCGCGAGAGAATAGTCCGACATCCGATGGAATCCTCTTAAATCACCGTGTCTTCTGCAAATAATTTTAGGTGTCTTTTATTTTATAACGATGCTTATTCTAACGAGTGGCGGGGATATTTTTAAAGGGAAAGTTAAGGAGAAGTTTCAACTCACCTTATTTGGTCCTAACATGGGACCCGAGTCGATCATCAGAGACCCTGCGAGATCGATTTTAATCCGTTGCCCTCCGCATAACTTCTCCCGCGCACCTGACGTCGGAGCGGTGTGCGAAGGAGGCGAGGGAAGAGGGCCGTGTCCCTCCGCCCGGCTATGCAGTCCGGGGCGAGGTGAAGTTTGGTGTCGAGGTCGTTCGTTCGCATTTGACATCCCATCGGCCCATTTGCGTCCGAATATGGTACACATAGCGACCTATAACTCCACACCCCCCGTCGGGATGTTCCAACGTCCCCGAAGTGGAGACACAAGGGGTGGGTGGCTATTTAAGGGTTGACGAGAGACCTTTTCGCATTCGGGGCTACTTCGGCAAGTCGAAAAAGAGGCTTCTCCCTTTTCCGCCTATCCTCCCCCTGTTCCTCTCCGCTCCCTTCTTTGGCTGAGGGCGGGTTCGGAGGGCAAGGGCGAAGGGGGGGCCCTGGATCTCCTCCCCTCGGTGGAAGGGGGTGGTGTTGCCACACCATCGCTTTCCTGCGATCCCCGTCCGCAGGGGTGACGCCTCCTAATGTTTCCATCGGGAACAACCTGTCGGAAATGTCGGAACAGTGTGCGGAGGCCGTCGGCGAAAGGTACTTAGGGACAGAACTGGGACATAATGGAGATGAACGCTCCAATATTGACCAGTGTTCATTTACCAGAACAAGTGGAGTTACGTGGTTTGTTGAGGATCTTCCATAGAGTATTTCAACATTTTGAATTGGTAAAGTTTACTTTGGATCGATTTATTTATAAATAATTCTGATATTAAGCGGCATGCACCATTCCAGGTCACAGCACTGCATCCCGTTAAAGCGTCTTCTTTTTCGCGGGTTAAACTATAGCATGCTAAAGTAGTATTTCTCAAAATGAACGCTCTAGAAATATCGGCACTATTAATTCACGCCTCGCGCCTCTTCTTTTTAATCCGACAAACATTTTGACAGCGGAATATTCATCCTCGGAACAACGAGCACATGTTTCCTATTATTACTTTCAACGGCGGAATGAGCTAGGAAGATCAGAGCTTAAGTTTTACGTATTTGCTATAGAAAAGACAGCGTAGGACAAACCAGGGAGGAATTCGGATTTTTCGTAAAATTCACAAATTCCACAGTGCGATTCATAGCGCGTATAAATCTCGTGTGAATGCATTCCGACAGAGCGCTTATTTCATTCAATGTTTTCTGTTTACTGCTTGGCTTTGGACAGTCTAACGTCTATTATCCTCTTTGCATTTCGATAATCTCCTTTTTTTGTCCTATAGTATTTCGTTCTTCATGATCTCAAATTGTTGAAAAAAGTCCGATGCGATGCCGACTATTTTATGGCCAACAAAATTCTGTTTGTTATTTTTATTGTTGAAAATGCAAACTCCTTGTCGTGCAAAATTCCGTCACCAGACCACAAAGCCCTTCATGCCACCGGCAAACATTAGGATTCACGATAGTTCACGCCATGGGAAGAAGAGAGCGAAATTGGGAAATTTGGAATGAAATCATAGGAAATAGAGCTGATTTGATGTGAATATTAGACAGCCCAATCGGGAGACAAAATATCAGTTTTTAAATTAAAAAATGAACAATAATTAAAATACTGGAGGGTGAACCTTAGGAAATAGAGCAAGAGCGGGAGTGGGAACAAGGAGCGTGAGGTTTGACATGCTATGCATACCACATTCTTTATATTAATTGAAAATACCGAAGCAAGAAAGTACAAGTATGAGGGAATGAAGGGATCCGCAGCAAACAAGATAGTTAAGAGGGTTGTTGCAAGCGAAAGATCACCCGCAGTGATGATACAATTGATTATATTTAGACAGGTAGAAAATATGCAGTGGTTAAAAAAGGGTTATTTGTAGAATGGGGTATTTAATATCTTGAAGTTCCGTTGAGCAGTTAGCGCGATCGTACAGCCACGGGCAGTAATGGAAATACCCTCCTGTTTATAACAATCGAATTCTTTTTCAAGTTCAAAGCTTTTGCTCGCAAGTTTGGCCCGGCCCTATCGGAAGTGATGCCGCCACGTCTCACGGGCATCGAGGACTCCCCTCGACGTCCTCGTTCAAGGAATGCCGCCGCTCGATATTCATATCATTAATTAGTATTCATTCTCTCAAACCGACCCACGCTTCCATCCAGAGCATTGCTCCGTCATCGAATACTTCAATGCCAGCCATAAACTCACTCGTATTAATTGCGGAAGTGAATTAAAATTTTAAACTCAATACCATTACACTATTCAGTTGTATTCATTCTATTTTAAAACTACTTAAGGATCACTACGAACTCATAATCTTTTCATAGCTTTCAATAATATATTTAGTTTATAGCGTTTATAAAAATTAAAATTCGTCGGATATTAAATTCATAATAATCTTTGAATACGATCGGCTAAATTTATAAAACTTTAGTTTGAGGAGAGTCCTGAGTCGACCTCATTGCAAAATAGATATTAGGTATCTTGGTATTACTTGGTAATCAAAGACATCTATAAAAGAAGCAGAGATACACAATCAGAGAAGTGAATACAAAGAAGGCCGACTGAAATATCGTTTCCCTGTGAAACGGCCATATATATGGTATATATGATATATAACGGCGTACCATGTCATAATTTTCCGCACGAAAACATTCACAATTATAGTTTATAATACAGTATCTTCGAGAACGGAACCGAGAAACTCTCGTATCTAAATAAAAAATAAATAGTAAATTGTTTTTACTTCTCTCTATAAAAGTGCCACAAATTTTCTTAAAAAAGTGACGTGACTCACCGACGGCAGGATTTTGCAGCAGGAGATCGCCTCTGGCACTAAACAGCTCTTCGAGCACGTGTCATGGCCAGGGAATTCCCAACCACAACTCCGATTATTTGAAACGTGTATATAAAATATATTGCAATATAATAATTCTTATTGCAAATTAATACGACACTATGCAATATGTGATTACACCCACATTAAGTGTATGATTATTTTAAAGAGATACACGAGATTTACGGATAACACATCATGCAAAGATAACTTCTGTAATATTAGCTTATCTACTGATGCAATTATTTTGATGCCCCACAAGGCTTTTGGGCATCGGGCAGTAATCATTCACCCCTATCTCTCCGTTTTGTTCCATGAGAGAGGGGCGGATCGAAAGGGGAGAGTGGGGGGGGGGCGGAGGGGTGGTTTCCCACCCACGGTGGCGGCCCCAAAAGCCTTTCAGTGGCGGAGAAGAAGCGACCCTGGCCCGGTCAGGGTCCCCGGCGCCAAGAGTGATGGTGAAAAGGGGAATGGGAGAAAGAGAACATACACCGCTCCGACAGGGTTCCGTGTAATAAAAGGGTGCAGGAGGGGGCTGCACCCTGGCAGATTTATTCCGCGGCTCCTTGCCATCCATATCCTCTTCCCAAGGCCAGATGTCTTTGTTCGGGCTCTCTCTCTCCTCACAAAAGGAAGGCAGAAAAAATCCTTTACATCCTCCGTCCCCTTCCCATCTCCCGGTCCCATTACAAGGGAGCACATCTTTATTTAGGACACAATTATTCATTTAAAAATGTCTTAATTAAGGCAGCGGAGACGTACATTGTTGTCGGCCGAGGCCTGCGAAGGGAGCGGACGATGAATTTGGAGGGTTATCGCGAGGCACTCAAGGGATTCTGAAGGACGACTTAAAGAATAACAAAACTGGAAAATAAACTTGGCCGATTTCATTTCAAGGCTGCGGCAAACCGTTTTTTAGAGAAGTTCCTTGTGGAAGATCCCTTGATAAGAGAGTTTTTTTGTGCTGGATGCAAAATATGGCCAAAGTTCCTCGTGGATGCGAAATTTCCACGTTAACGCATCTTGTTCTTCAAGCTGCCGCCGAGGCGAGCGGGGAAAAAAGCCATCGGTCATACCAATGCGGAAAGTAAAGATATGGTTTTTATTTTGGTAGTCATCTTAAAATGTGGGCTACCAAAATAATAATAGCATGAAACATTAACCCGGAATACGCCATGTACCGAGGTTGGTTCAAGATTTTCTCGCATCCTTGAATTAGTAATTCGCGATTTATAAACAATCTACTTAGGTGGAAGATCATTCCTTCAGCCATTCATGTCAGATAGTTTGACACACAGAAGTGTTGATGGAATTTATTTATATAGTCAGGGGGAGTCTCAAATAAAACCAACTTTTCGTTCTAGCCTGGGGTTTCGGATTGGTCGCGTTGTTCCTTCCGGTCAGGCGACAGTTTCGCAGGCATTTCGGGGAGGATCTTCGGCAGAGAACGAAGAGGAAGAAGTATGAATGGAAGAGAAGAAGCATAATCATAGCACGGTATCAATAGCGACCCAATGCCCTTACTTCTTTTGTTTCGAACGCACTCTACTCTTCCACGCGACCCTTCTACGCACAGCAGTCCCGTCATTCCGGAGTTATTCCACCGCATTCATCCATCGCACCCCACGTCTTCCTCCGCCGACCATCCATTCACTCCGCTCTCTCAATCGTCCAGGCTGAGTGGGCTCAAACACCACTCTCCCAACATGATCAAACCTTCGGAGTGGGCGCCATTTTGTTCACATTGCGGACTGTTGAAATGTGCGCTGCAATAAAAAATCCCGCTATTTGTGAAGTGCCGTCTGTGATTAGGTTTTTAATGGAAAAAAACGACAAGCCCATTGAAATGTATAGTCTTTGTACTGGAGTGTACGGAGGCGGAATAATGAGTGAAGTTGGAGTGAGGCAGTGGTGCATTCAGTTTAAAAATGGCCCCAGCACCAATGTTCACGACGAGAACATCCCAGAGGTCGGCCTGGCCTCTTTGATAGATTAACTGAGTGAAAATAAACAAAACATTCGTGAAAATGGCCGATTTGAGATTATGGATATATCTCGCTCGACGTGGCTTGCAACACAAGGCTTTGATAGTGGCACAGAATTACATTCTGGAGTTAAAAAGTGGTTAAAATATAAGAAGCAGATTTACCCAAAGACGGAATTGAAAATATTGTTTATTCATACGATAAATGTGATGTGCGCCTACTGTGGCCAAAGCCCGCTCCGCAGAGCGAAGAAAATTCAAATCTCCCGGCAGCGGAGAAGCTTCCCCTCCACCCGCGCTCCGATGCGAAAGGGGGAGAGTCAGTCACGTGGTCTCCCCTCCCCCGGAGTCCCCTCAGCGCTCGCCCATTGGCTACCGCCCGGGCCAGGGCAGGTATATAAGGAGGGGCCTGAGACTCGAACAGACAGAAATGGCTAGCTTCTACGAAAAGGTTTTTACGATAAATGACTCGGGAACTGAAACCGGAGAAATAAAACAGCAACACGGAAGCTGCATAGAGGCAAAGGAAAAACCACCGGAAATTAAAGTAATAGATGTTACCGAGGCAATATCGAAACTTCCTAACAAGAAATCTCCTGGGGAGGACAACATCCCAAATGAACTATTAAAAAGGCTCCCGGAAGCGGCAGGAGAACATCTAGTAAAAATTTTCAACGCCTCAATCTGCTTGGGATACTACCCAAAAAAATGGAAGGAGGCACTAATCAGATGCATCCCTAAAAAGGGGGGAAAAACCATAATAGAAGAACACCTAAGACCGATATCCCTCCTCTCCAACCTCGGTAAGCTATTAGAAAGGGTAGTTGCACCACATATTAGGAGACATGCGGAAATGAACGAAGTAATTCCGAAAGAGCAGTTTGGTTTCCGCCAGGGCTACTCCACCGACCAGCAAATTCACAGAATCACAGATTTCATCAGCGACGCTTTTAACAAAAAAGAACGAACCATTGGTATCTTCCTAGACCTATCAAAGGCTTTTGATAAGGTATGGCATTGGGGACTTATACACAAAATGGAAAAGTGGAAATTCTCGAAATGGACAGTAAAGTGGACGACTTCCTACTTAAACGGAAGAACCTTTAAAGTAAAATGGGGGGAAGAAACAAGTACTAGCACAAGTGCCAAAGCCGGCGTTCCACAAGGCTCCATACTAGGCCCCCTCCTCTTCAATATATATACAGCCGATTTTCCAAAAAACAGAAATGACTGGCGTAGCATAATTGCCCTATACGCGGACGACGCTGCAATCCTTGTTAAAGGAAAAAATATTAGCTCGATGCAAGAAAGAGCGCAAGATGCACTGGATGAAATAGTGAAATGGTATAAAAAATGGAAACTGCATATAAAGACAAACAAGAGAAAAGCCATACTATTCACGCCCCCTAGAACTACAAAAACTACTTGCGAATGCATCAGGATCAGACAGCAGCCGATTGAATGGAGTAACACCATAAAATACCTCGGAGTTGTCATTGACGATAAATTAAACTTTAACAGCCATATTAAGGAAATAAGACAAAAAGCGGCCATACAAACATCACAACTGGCAAAAATTCTAAGAAATAACGCCACCCCTCAGGAAATAAAATTATTAATCTACAAAACCACTATAAGACCAATCCTAACCTACGCGTCACCTGCATGGACGGGGCTAGTGAGTAGATCCCAAATGGAAAAATTAAAAACCACTGAAAGGAAAATACTAAGACTGGCCCTTGGACTCCCTCCGTGGGAGAAAAACGAAAATATATACAAAATAATAGACATAGAGACACTACACAACTTTTTACTGAGGCAAACTAAGAATTACTTCGAAAAACTGAAAGGAAATTCTAACGAACCTATGACATACACTAAAATCAACAAAATTGGTCCATACGATAAGTACAAAAGACCAAACATGGTGTTAAACCCATAACACATAGGAAAAAAAAATATATATATAAATAATGAATATAATGACAATTAAAAAATGGAAAAGGGAAATAAAAACGACGCTGGTATGGTAGTCCAGGAAAAGACGGAAAAAATACACAGGACACAGAGCAAAAGCCCAAATAAGGCGATCTCTGAAATAAAAAAGCCGCCTAAAAAACGGCAAGACATCTTCGTCGTCGAACAGACAGAACGGGGTGGGAGTCCCAAGGGAGAAACAGCGCAGTGAGAATATCCTCGCCCTCAGGTGCACTCTCCCTCCCCCCGCTACCTGGTTGCGCAGCGAGGAAATCCTCGCCCCCAGGTTTCGCTCGCCCTATGAGTCCAGGACCAAAGCAAGCGGACGAATGCCGCGTCCACCGCGCCGCGGCCCAGCGCCAACCGAGCTCGACGCCGCACCGAGGACCGACCCGCCGCGACGCCGCCCCGCCGCTCCGACACTCTGCCACCAGCACCTCCGACGACCACCCCGGGATCATCGCCGACCCTCGAGGACTACCGGACCTGGTTGGCCGAGGCCGCCCTTCCTCCGTGGCCGGTGCTGAGTCTCCTGACGCCGCCCACCCCGCAGTACCGCCTCCGGCCCCTGGACTCTCCAAGGACGCCCTACGCAGAGGTGCCGAGGCTGCCCCTATTTGGCTCGCCGGACCGTCGGGCTCCCGCGACCAGCCAGAAGCCGGACAGGACCCCGGCCGCCATCCAGCTGCACCGGACTCCACGCGCCCTTCAGGCAAACAACACTCGACCTTCTCCCTGGGAGAGGGTCCCCTTAACTGTAACCCTGTACTGGACGAAATAAACGCCCTTCGGTGTAATCAACGGAACGGCAGGGAGGTTTATTTTCTCCAGCGACCCCAGCCCTTGCCTGGGCAGAATGCTCACTCGCTCTCGCGTTTCGGGGCGGGTCGCACAGCCAACCCCGGACGCCAGCGACGCGACAAATGCTTCAATTTGAAAATGGTGATTATGTAGGAAAATAGTTTAAGAATATGCCTTTCAAATGAATGCAATAAAACATTGTCTTGTCTCTAGGTTCATATGTTATTTCATAATGTAAGTTACTTACAGGACAGCCTTGGTAGTTCTGTCCAATTGTAAAATCTTTGAAACGAGTAAATTTAAATTATAAATTATTCAAACATCATAGCATCATACAGGGGCAAAAACACTAAAAACTATCGACTAAAACTTTCCCGTTGAACAGCCAGGCAAAAGATGCAGTCTATAGTTGATTTGCTTATACTTACTATACCTATATTTCTCATACAAATGGCTAAAGGACAATGTTAAAGCGCACCAAACCCAAGGGGTTTAATTTCAGGGAACCCTGAAATCCCAGGTTCCGCGGTTTCCCAAGATATATATTTTGTCATGGGGTCTCTCCATCGCGGCTTCAACCCTCTTCGACCTGCCCCAGCTAGCTGACGCCTCAGACCACGTGTGCCCCTCCTTCTCAGCCTTTGAAGCCGTTTCTGGCAGTTCTTGGACTTCGGAGTGGTAATGCGTGATTGAGTGATGCGTCCTTTGAGTGGAGGGCGTGGAGGGGGGTGTGTGTGTGTGAAGGTCAGGACTCTTTCGGCGTTTCTGGTTTTTCGGTCGAGGAATTGTGGCGCTTTCTTGAAGGATCTGAGGGCGATCTCTTTCCATTGCATTAGGGCGCACGCGGTCCAGAGGTCAGAATCTTAAATAAGAATTACTTACATTTCAGAAAAAAATACTTGGTTATTCCACGTATATTTTTGATTAAACACGACCCGGGTTTCGACTTACAAAGTTATCATCAGGTGAAGTACAGGTGCAGGTAGAGTCAGGTATTGTACTTTACCTGATGACGACTTTTTAAATCGAAACCCGGGTCGTGTTTAATAAAAAATATACGTGGAATAGCCAAGTATTTATTTTCTGAAATGAATCGCTTCCACAAAGTGACGCCTGAAACCATTCTATTCAAGAATTACTTATTCCTTTTTAGATACATAAATATGTCGCAAAAAGGATCTCCCAAAGAATATGATTTCCAACCGCCATTTTGTAGTTTCTACCCCACCTCTCCAAATACTTCTTTGATTATCGTTCTTTCCATTCCGTTCATTTTAATTGATATATTTTTCACACTTTACTTTTCCAGACTCACTGCAAAAACTTGTTTTATTTGCAGCAGTTCTTCTTTCAACTTCCCAACTACTTTGAACGTGTTCGTCCAAAACGATTCGCAGATTCATTCTACCTTTTTAACTTTGTTTTACCGTTTTTTTAACTGTTCCACCTGTTGGGGGTGAAGCGAGTGGAATAGATGATCGATGGCGGATCTTGCTTCATTGCATTGCGGATCCGAATGCATTGCTGACACGTGCCGACTACGGGCGCTCCGTGTCGAATCAAAGGCCTCCCGCCTCTTGCCTCCGGACTGACTGGGGATTGGGTGTAGGGGGACTCTTGGGTCGTCACCGTATTTCCGAGGGGCCGGAAAACTGGAGGCAACACACGCACCCGTCACTCACTCTAACAATACCGGCTTTTTATCTTAAAGTTCGCGCCTTTTCAAGCCATTCCAAATTGTTGAGTCAATATCAATGTCTTTGTTCGTCTAAATTTAGCAAGTTTACGTTTTACTAAAAGGGTACGCTCCGACTGGAAGAAGTTAGGTCAATTGCCGAATCGGACGGAGCGAAAGTTAAATTACAGATTGAAGCTCTTGCATATGAATTGGAAGGGTGGCTCTTTAGCAGTGATGTTGAAAATGCATCATTAACCCCATCGTAGGGGAGATCATGCCAATAAAATTAGAGAGATTAAAGGTAGATCAGATAGGTTTAAGATGTCATTTTTTCCACGAACGATAAAGAATCATAATAACATTGTTCTACTGCGGTAGGGGCAAAAATGTTTGGGTCAAATCCAGTTTAGTGTGTATTCACCCCCTGCCACACACTCTAGCGGCAGTTTGAAGGTTTATAGAAAACACTTTAAAGCACTCTGCCACCACCCATGCTACTACCACCCTCCTCAAACGTGCCTCTAAGCATCGTGGCGCGGCCATGCATCGCCAAGGTCCCCAGCTGAATCCTACGCACCAAAGGCTCGGGACTCGCTTTGCCGGAACAGGACAGCATTCTCAGCCCATGAGGTCAATTCCTTCCCAAGAACATGATGACCCTGCCGATGCTCTCCCCGTAAGCTCATTGTCAGATTAGGTGCGTCTAGCGAATCATCTCTCAGTTTTCAGCGTGCTAATGATATGAGTCGGGCCCATTTTCTTTTTTATTTTTGGCGTGGAGTTAAAACGTGACGGCATTCACAAGCACAAACTGGTCTCACGAAACAAAGGGTCTCATCGCCCTCATCACGTACTCACGATTCCCATTTCACATGCATTTCTAACATTAAAAATTCGGCCATTTAAATCTTTGTGCTCACCAATTTTGACAAAAAATTACAATATACCAAACTATTCCTGATTTTCCAAACAGAGTGGACAACCCGTTGAAATTGAATAGAAGGCGAACTCCTGGTAGTGACGTACCTAGATGACGTCATTAATTTGAAACATTTCCGGAGGTAATGCATACACCACCGGGGAAATCAATGTACATCGTACACGATGTAATCTTAAATACTGCGAGAATTTAGGGAGAAATACAATTCTTTATGTTTAAATGAATGCTATTCAACACAATTTTTGAAATTGTGCACATTTTAAATAAAAATCAGCTTTTTCGAATTAAAAAATTAGTGCATTTAATCTATCGTAAGTTGTTGACTTTTGACAAGGCACTCAACCTGGAGGCATTCGCAACTATCAATTCTCCAGGAATCGAGGGCACCATTCGACCGTATCGAACCGCCCATTCGACCTTCCCTCTCTCCTTGCCCTGCCGAAAAAAAGATCGCAAAAAGGGAAAGAAGCTCGGACGGCCGATGCATCATTGATGACCCTCGCGCCTCGGGGCACCTGGACCACCGCAAGGCGAGAATCATCCACCGATGGTGTACGAACGACCCACGGCGCACACATCCCCTTTTAAAATAGGCCCTAGAGGCGCGCCCCGGGGCCCCACCACACGTGCGGGGGCGACCCACGCCCCTTCCTTGTGGGGGCCGCGCGAATGACCAAGGGGCGGCGTGAATTATGAAATTCCTTCGGCTCCACAGCCATCCATACCCCTCCGGGACCTGCTCTCCCGCCCCATGCCAAGGTGTGCCAAGGATCCAATGCCAGGGTTTAAAGAGGAGTGAGTACAAAGGAAATCCACCCGAGGCCTTTAAAGCTGTCTCGAGGAGCAGATAGGGATACGTGGTTTGGGGGCTTGCCGAGGGAAAAATCCATAAATTATCATTGCAAAGAGCTTACTGCGTGCAATTTTATAAATAAATAGTGATGATTTCAATACCTTATGCAGGAGATTAGTTCAGGCGAAAATAGTAAGATAACAGTTGAAAACTTGGGAATATATGTGTCAAGCACCAAAATATAACCTTGTTAAGAGAGACCGCACAGAGAATTCAAATGAAATTTAAATTCTTAAAGTACATTGATCATTGAATGAAGGAATCCTTTTTCCTTAAAGAAATTAGACTTAAAACTAATGATATTATTGGGAAACGAACTTGTGGGTAGTGGTCGCTTAAATTTGCGTGGCCATGTTTTTGGTCACAAGTCGATGCACTTTACTTTGAGGAATGCCAAGGCCATCGGAAACCATGCGAGCACTTCATCCGCGGTCCCTGTACAACGAAGTATTAAATATTGCAAGACTATCGTTACCTTTTGAGGTCGAAGGGCGTCCTCCTGAATGTTCGGCGTCTTCAATAGCTTCTATACCCTCCCGAAACAACTTGTGCCACTCATAAACACCCGATCTACCATTTGGCGTTATCACGATATGCTGGTTTGAGGATGTCATGAATCTCCTTGCCGGTTTTTCCCGATTTCACGCAATATTTTATGGCGTAGCGCTGTTCCAATATTCGGTTCATTACGGAGCGTAACGAGGTCAAGTAATAGAGGTTTCGCAAACGAACGATCCACACTCCGCAAAGGGAGTCAACTACCACTGGCCTCCAGTCTTTCCCGAGACTCACCTCGCTCGAACCCTGCCAGAGAAAAGCGATCAGCCCGACGAGAAACTATACTACGGTACAATCACGGCATGCTTCACTTAAAGCTGACTTCTGTCACGTAACTTCTGTCACGTGACTTCTGTCACGTTTTCTTACGTAAAATTTCAATCTATATGTACGACTTTTGAACTTTAATAGGCATATTACCGAAAGATGTTGTAAACTCCATTAATAGATTGTATCATCTACAACCGGAATACATTTAAGAAAAAAATTACACTCTTTTTCATGGAGCCTCAAACTGCAACTAACGTAGTTTTCACTGTTGTTGCGTCCTCTAAGTCGAACCTGTTCAATATATATATGAAATAAACAACGTGATTCTACCATCTAATGATTAAACAGTTAATACACATTCCGTTGCTCCTGTTTATCGAGAGAGGAAAAGAGCTCCGAATTGCGTCTACTGAAAATGATGAGAGGTTCTCTGCAAAGGCGTGGGAAGGGGTTGGGACGTCGGTCCTACTGTCGGTGTAATGAGCGATTGGATTTTGGCGATTCGTATGTAATCGAGTTCGTGTGAATACTTATAGGTACATCGATATAAATGTATTTATATCGCCATGTTACCCATGTTTTTATTCCTTAAAAATGAAATAATATTTACCCCACTTTAAAATTGTTAACTTCGCATGTTCTAAAATTAGTGGCTTTCTTTCTTGCTGATTTTGTAAATCATCTCAGGAAAACTAGGAAATCAATCTACGTAAAATAATTTACTTGTTATAAAGTTTCAAGGAAGAGTAAGTATAGGCTTTAGTTTAATTCAGTGCATATTTCTTAAACGCAATAATTTTTTTCACTAATGAAAACATTTAAACAATTTCAGTGTTGACATGTGCTCCGAATCGAAGATAGCAAAAAATCAAAACATCTTTTGATGGATGTAACATATAGAAATCTTACTTTGTTTATCTTGGTGTTGGTGTATTTAGACAAATGCCAAACAAATCCGTGGGGTGGCTGCCATCAGGCCGTTCTGGGCCTCGATGCAAGGCCAAGTGACGCCGATGCACCGCACTTCCATGCGTTACCCCAAACACCCAGATACGACCTGAAGTACTTATAAATTGTAAAATATCGGATTTGAAGTTATTAAACTAACGCGTGTGACAGCCATTTTTCTAGTTATCGATTTGGGACAAAATGTAGGGCTAATATCTATTATTCAAAGATTTTTGTTAAATACCACCAAACAATAAGCTCTGGGAACGAAAATTTGCAATTACGAAGGCTGACCAAAATGTGACTTACGTTTTGGCCTAGCATGGCGGTGGGTAGTGCTAGAGCCAACACCGTGGTGGTGTCCGATCATCCCCACACTCAGCACTGCGAATCCATCCAGCTGTGGTGTTAGCGTGTGTGCAGACTGTGGTTCTTCTCCTTTGCTCACATTGCGAACTGTTGAAATGCGCGCTGAATTGGAAAACCCCGCGAGTCGTAAGACCTGTGATTGGGTTTGTTCAGGCAAAAAACTAATTAAAGCCAATTGAAATTCATGGGCAACTTTGTACGGAGTGTACGGAGACGGAATAATGAGTAAAGGTGGAGTGAGGCAGTGGTGCATTCTCAGTGTAAAAATGGCCAGAGCACCAATGTTGACGACGAGGACACCGCAGCGGTCGGCCTAGCCACGTGACACATGAACTGACCGTGAGAATCAACCAAATAATTCGTGAAAATCGCCGATTTGCGACTATGGATCTCTCGCTTGATGTGGCCAGCAACGCGTGCGTCACTTTGACTGTGACGCAAAATTGCATGCTGGAGTAAAGACGTGGTTAAAATCGAAGGCTGCAGATTTCTTCAGAGACGGAGTGGCAATAGGCTCGTGAATGGCGACGATGTGGAAAAATAGTTTGAGAATTTGCCGCCTTTCAAATGTGTATAATAAAAATCTTTTTTTTCACTAGGTTCACACTTCATTTTTATACGAAGTTTACTTTCTTGACAGCCCTCTTTTGACATTATTTAGTCAAACTTTCGAAACCTTTTTAAACCAATTACTGTTGTACAAATTCTAGTTTCCTTAGACAAGTTCAGCTATTTGAGCAAAACGCTAAGTTTATGGTGTGTGGAGTTGATCATAGCGTCTACATTTTTATATTTGTAACAAATTAAAAATGGACCACGATTGAAAAACAGTAAAAACCATGCCTTGTGAATTGCAACAAGCGATAAGATTGGTTGGGGATGAGCACGCCATTTGCCGATCTCCAGGATCAGCGGCGCACCAGAGATGTGTCTTTGGCGCATCTCCGTGGTGCGCGCTGCACGCCGGGGGCGCCGCCGGGAGCCCAGAGGGGGGGGTCGAGGAAAGTAATCAAGGACGCCTGAGCCGACAGGTGCGTGTTTTCGCAATTAGATTGGGGAGAGGGCAAGGCTCTCTCTTCCACATTGCTGCAAATATTTATCGCATCTTCCCTTCCTCGTCACTTGCTCCTCGCGACATGAAAGTGAAGAAAAAGTCGTCTCTCGGCCCCTATTTCGCCTCACTCGCACGGAGACAGTCGCTACAATAAGAGCCCAGTTTATTTTTTTCGGGCGACCGGCACATTTACATTGGCCTCAATTAAGCTTGTACGCGCACCCTTAAGGACCTTCCGCCTATCAGCGAGCCTTCGATTTGGGAAAAAGCCGATCTTACAAAAGTGTGTCGATACCCAAGGTATGTAGTCGAAGAATTTTTAGGCATTTTAGCGATATCCAAAAGAAATCTATTTTTCCGAAACTTTTCGCGATACTTTTTATACAAACCATGTACTTCACGAGGGTATTTTGTTTCACCCGAATCTTGTTCAAATATTCAAATTATATCAAATTCAAAATTTGATTTTCATAAAACAACTAATGTCTTCTCACGGACGACGAAAGGGTGTGACCGTCCCAGCCTGTGGAAAATGTGTCCGTAGTGTCTACGATTCGAAAAGTTGATATCTCCCGTGAATCCTCGCGGCACTAGTTTAAGAACCAAGAAGTCTCATCGGGCGGAGGGACGATTGAACATGAACGGATGACCAATAATTGTATCGAAGTACAATTATTGGTCATCCGTTAATGATTCGTACAGTACAATGAAGTAACTGTACTGTACGAATAATTCAATCAGAAGACTCTTAAAAGACAAATCGTGTAAATAAGGATGATTATCGTTCATCGCATCACTTCCTCTGACTGATGATGCATAAACAAGAGAGGGTTTCTATAGAGCGGGATTATACTGCTGGGAGATACTATATTGTTGAAAGTTCCGTTTAAATGGCAGCTGAGTATCAAATAATATTACATGGATGCTGAAAATTATTTGACTACTATCACGCAGACATCAAGTGTAAATTTAGTCAGTTCATGATTGCATCCATCGATTCCCACACACACACACACAGGTATATATATACATACCTAGGGAATATACATGTACCTATGTGTGTATGCATACAGGTATATATATATATATATATATATATATATATATATATATATATATAAACACAGATGTAGATTTTTAGAATATAGAGACACAAAGAAAGGACACTCACAATTTGTTATTTTACGTTTCGACAGCACGGCTGTCGTCTTCAGAATGGCGTTCTCGGGGAAGAGCGGAGAGGATGTGCGGAGGAGAGGTGGGGGAAGGAGAGGTAAAGGGACCAATAGGAAATGAACAAGGGGGTGGGGGGATACTATATGTAGGCAGCCAATTGATGCATTCAGTGGGCTTGGTTCAGCCCGGGCGGTTTGAATGATTGGGCCACCCAGATATGCGCCATCTCGCGGGTTCTCACCTCTATTATACTCGCGGATTTGGGAAGGATTTCAATCACCGAAACAGAGAAGCAGTCGTCAAAAGATTGGTTGTGGGAAGCGGTGTGAGTAGGGATGGGATAATTAAGAAAGATCCCTGCAACAAACCCTAAAACCACTTTTCTGGGCCCGCTATATCGATGATATTTTCCTCCTTTGGTCCCACGGACGCGAAACTTTATCCTCTTTCATTTCCTCTCTCAACTCCTCCTCCTCAGTATCATTCACTTCTTCTATATCCGACTCGAATATTACCTTCCTAGATATCGATATTCACCTCCAAAACAATACGTTTCACACTTCAGTCCACATTAAACCAACCAATAAGCAACAATATCTTCATTTCGACAGCTGCCATCCTCCTCACACAAAGCGCTCCATCCCATTCTCACTCTCTATCCGTGGCTTCCGTCTCTGCAACAACACCCCCTCCCAACAGAAATACTTGGACCAGCTGCATGAATCCCTCAGAAAATGTGGGTACCCTGAAAAACTGCTAAACAGTAAAATCCTCAAACCGTCAACACAATACACTCCCCTCCCCAAACCAAACCGCCCAAAATGCCCTAATCTTATCACCACTTTCTTCCCCGGAACACACAAAATTAAACATCTAATCCGTGACCTCTTCCCAATTATCAATAACACTCAGTCCACATCACTTTTATTCCCACACTGTCCCTCTGTTTCATTTAAACGCCCGTCGAACCTGCGAGACATCTTTAAGTCCACAAATCCAACTTCAAGCACCCCCGTCTCTCCCCCGCCCCTATCCGCACCATGCAACCGCCCACGCTGCAAATGCTGTCATCTTTTAAGACCCTCCCCCTCACTCAGTACCAACTCCCAACCACTCGCCACCTGTACCTCAAAAAATATTATATATCGCCTCTCCTGTAACTTCTGCCCTGCCTTCTACGTGGGCGAATGCACGACCGCACTTTCCCTCCGCATGAATAACCACCGATATTCCACCAAATCTCCCACCTTTCTTAATTATCCCATCCCAACTCACACCGCTTCCCACAACCAATCTTTTGACGACTGCTTCTCTGTTTCGGTGATTGAAATCCTTCCCAAATCCGCGAGTATAATAGAGGTGAGAACCCGCGAGATGGCGCATATCTGGGTGGCCCAATCATTCAAACCGCCCGGACTGAACCAAGCCCACTGAATGAATCAATTGGCTGCCTACATATAGTATCCCCCCACCCCCTTGTTCATTTCCTATTGGTCCCTTTACCTCTCCTTCCCCCACCTCTCCTCCGCACATCCTCTCCGCTCTTCCCCGAGAACGCCATTCTGAAGACGACAGCCGTGCTGTCGAAACGTAAAATAACAAATTGTGAGTGTCCTTTCTTTGTGTCTCTATATTCTAAAAATCTACATCTGTGTTTTTATATATTTGCGTGTCGCCGATGAGCGTTCCATTTCGAAGATATTTTATATATATATATATATATATATATATAGTATATGCTTTCGTAGACGTAACACGGAAGTGCCGAATAGTACAATACACAGTAACACATAATATAGAAACACAAAAAAAGAGAACACTCACACGTATTTTCTTGATATTTCGACGGAAACAATCCGTCTTCCTCTGAAGATGTAGAAGTAATGACTGCTGGAAATACGTGTGAGTGTTCTCTTTTTTTGTGTTTCTATATTATGTGTTACTGTGTATTGTACTATATATATATATATATATACATATAGGGGGACATTATATATATATATATATATATATATATACATATAGGGGGACATTATATATATATATATATATATATATATATATATATATATATATATATCTAATGTATAACACTTAGCACTAGTGGACACAGACAAAAACACACAGAAACACAAAAAAAGAGACTCACTATTTTTAGAATTTTCGGTGGTCGTGGCCAACTTTATCAAGGAAGAGAGGGACAGAACTGAAGAGAATACGACGGCTGGAGCGATGGATCCCACACAATAAACTGTTACAGAAACTAAAATACAATGGCATCAATGAGAAAGGTATTAATTGGATTAGAGACTTCTTGTCAAATCGCAAACATATAGTAGTCATTGCTGGGTTGTGCTCAACGGATAGAGATGTAACTTCGGGCGTCCCCCAGGGAAGTGTAATAGGGCCTCTTCTGTTCTTAATATACATTAATGACTTAAGCACACACGTAGGTAGCAATCTGAGGTTATTTGCTGACGACACGGTGGTATACAGGGAAATAAGGAGCCAACTAGATCGCGGGCTATTCTATAGAGACTTAGACAATATCTCAGAATGGTGCAATAAATGGGGATTAACACTTAATATAGATAAATGCGCAGTTTTGAAATTTTGGAACAAAGGAAGCGAGGAACAGGATACAAACTACAAAAGATAGGGTTCAGTACTGACTACGGCCGATCAAGTTAAATATTTGGGGGTTTATCTATCGCCACGCCTTTCATGGGGAGCACATATCAGGACAATATGCGGATCAGCTTTAAAGAAACTTGGCTTCATAAAACGGGTGGTGGGGAAATGTAATGAGAAAGTTAAAGAGAGTTGTTATTTTGCTCTATTTAGACCTCATTTGGAGTATGTCGCAAGTATTTGGGATCCTTGGGAGAAGATTTGGCAAAAAGAATTAGATAAAGTCCAGAGAAAATCCGCTAGATTCGTTAAAAATTGTTATGATAAGAACACAGGTGTGACAGGCCTCTTAAGGGATTTAGGCTGGGAACCCCTTGAAGTGCGGAGAGAACAAGCGAGACTTAGACTTTCAGAAAGGTTCAGAACAAACGAGTTTTACTATAACACTGAAGGAATTATAATTGCCCCACACTACTTAGGTAGATCAGACCACAAAGATAAACTAAGGGAGATAGATTCCAGGACAGATAGGTACAAATACTCATTCTTTCCCCGAACAATCAGAAATCATGATAGTGAGAAAACGAAGTCAGTTTGGAAATATTAAAAACATTGAATTTACAAGTCGGAGCAAAGTTAAACACTGCAAAGCTGTTAGGTATACTATCAGGTGCATGTGTATGTAAGATATAGATTGAGTGTTTGCATGTGTGTGGGGTGTAAGTGTTCATGCATGAATGTATGCCATGTTTTTTAGTGGATGTATGAATTTGTGGTTCTTGCATGCGGTTTTTTTTCTTTTCTAAATTAAGGGAGGGGTCCTAACACCCCCCACCACACGCCCTTGCGGCGGCTTGCGGGATATTAAATAGATGTAGATGTAGATGGAAGAGGAAGGTGGGGAGAGATTTCCGAAGGGAAGGGTTTGGAGGGGCAGCGTTAGAAGGGTGGGGAAAATGTAGAAGGTGATGGGGGTGGAGGCCCATCACCTTCTACATTTTCCTTTCATGTGATAATTATAGAATAATATACAGCGGCGGGGAAGAGAGCCAACGAGGGTTTGCCATAGTATTAAACAAAGAGTTATGAAGAAGCTTAGTCCACATAGAGCAGGTGACGGATAGATTATTACTAATAGAGATAAATGCAGAGCCGACGAACTTGGTTATTATTCAGGTATACATGCCACCGAGCTACCTTAAGGAAGAAGAGGTCGATAGGATATACGATCAGTTAGAGGAAATAACCGCGTGTGTTCCCGCAGGGAAACATTTGATAGTGATGGGGGCTTGGAATGCGACGGTAGACGAAGGAAGAGATGGTGATAAGGTGGGGGACTACGGTTTAGGCACGAGGAATGACCGCGGGGAAAAAGCAGTTGAGTTCTGCAGGAGACAGGGGTTAGTCATCACCAACACTTGGTTTAGACACCACAAAAGACGGAGGTATACATGGAAAATGCCAGGTGACTCAGGAAGATATCAGCTAGATTATATACTGGTTAGACACGGGGTTAGGAACAGTGTGATCAATTCGCACAGCTTCCAGGGAGCGGATGAGGACTCTGACCACTATGTAGTTGTTATGAAATGTAGTTTCCGTTTCAAAAGGATTAGGCAGGGGCGGCTGGTTATGGAATTTAGAGCCATTAAATGGTTTGAAAAGGAAGAAGTACAAACAGGTGGTAGAGGAAATCATGGAGGATGGTGAAGAGCTAAGTACTATCGAAGAAAAATTGGAAAGTATCAAGAAAGGGTTGTCTAAAGCCGCAAAAGACACTATTGGAGCCGTCAACGCAAAAGGGCTAGGTACTAGGCAAACCAAAGGATAAAGTGTAGGGCAAATGATTGCTTAGGGGATCACCAGTTTGGGTTTCGGAAGGGGAGATGTACGCGTGATGCCGTTGCAGTAATGAGGTTATTAATCGAGAGGAATATAGAATACAATCAGGAGGTATTTTCCTGTTTCGTAGATTTCGAAAAAGCGTTTCATAGAGTGATAGGCGGATATCCATTCTCCCCCTTTGCACATTTCTTCTTAGTTTTCGAAAACCCAGTCTGGCGTATGAACTGGGATTGGCGAAATTCGAGCCTGCCTTTCGAGTCAATTTACATTTATCCCCGTAAGTACTTTTGTTATCAAGTCGGTGGCTTTCTTTCGGATTTCCCTTGTCCGATGACGCCGTGCCTACCCTCGGAGGCGTCCCATCGTCGTATGCCTCGGGATGGAAATGAGTTGGGACAGATTCCCGGAAGAGGCGCGGGAGCCCCAACTGCACTTGACACCAGTCTTCGGGGCGAGGCGGAGATCAGAGCGGAGGCGCGCCGAACGAGCACATATTCACTCCGTCATTCCGAGTGCGGGCCAAGTGCGCGCGGGACGGCGCTATGTCCCACGGCTGCCTCTCTTAGCAAGGCTACAGAGTGTGCCATTGACTGGATGGAAATTTCAACATTCGTTATCATGTCTATGACAATAAAACTTAGGAATTTTGAATACCATACACGTACCAAGCCGGAAATGCAATGTTTAAAGCCTTCTGGACTAATATTCAAGCCTCCATTATGGAATAGAACGATCCTATTGAGTTAAAATTCAATGTTTAGCGAATGGATTTATAAATAAATTGCCACCTTTCTAGTATGTCATCACACTGCGTCCTCCACCACCACGCTTCTTTCGCGCCTCAGTTAAATATTGAACTCTTTATATTTCCTTCTACCAAAATCGGTGTTTATATTCTTCCATTTATTTCTCCCGCATATCTTTCTAATTCAGCTGATACTCCTTCCTTGTCATTCATATTAATGCTTCCACGTTTCATTTGATCAGCCGTAAACCCTGCTTTCCCTTTTTTATCCAACATTACCCCACCCCTGATAATCGCTAAATTGTGATCGGAGTCTGCCTCCGCTCCCATGACACCGTGAGAGTAATCGCGCTTTTTCCAAATGTATGCCTAGCCATTTTATATGAAGTCTAAGTGATAGATTTCTAAAATATTTTCCACGCATGCCTACGACTGTTGTGGTTTTCTCAACAAATTCGCAACCCCTCTATCCTGCAGCACTCGATTGCTTTCTCCCCGCGGTCATTCCTAGTACCTAAACCGTAGTCCCCTCTACCTCCTCTTCCTTCGCCTACAGTCGCGTTCCAATCCAATCAAATGCTTCCCTCCTAAGAAAACCGCATTCGTGTACTCTAGCTGATCGTATGACGTATCCATTTCTTCCATCCTATGATTGATTGGTGGCATGTAGTTCAGCCAAAAATGACCAGGTTCGTCTTTTGCTTTTATTCAGTTTAGAATATTCTATCAGTCAAAAGGTAAATGGGCGAGGAATTGGTTTTCATATGAATGGAATTTGAGGTATATCATATAAAAACTTGAACTTTCTTTTCCAATCGAAGGTCACTATTAGAACGTAGTATGGAGTTCATACGCGGCAATTGCACTAGTTCTAAACGCTATTATCTTCTTCAGCTCCTCCTGGCTTCTAACTCCCTTCAAGTCATTCCTCTTGACCGCTTAACATTTATCCCTCTTTACCTTTCTTAGTCTTATTTCTCCGACTATTTCAAAGTATTCTTTCAAATTTAGTCTTCTCCAAAAATATTTGCTTTTCTGCCAAGTTCCATGGCCTGCATCTTTAATTTTGCCTTTTCTTTTCCCTTTTCATCCTCCCTCTCCACATTCCTGAAATATGCTTTCATTCCTTTTCCTCAAGAGTTCAGTTCTCGAGTCATAGCTTCTGGCATAAACGCAGCTTCTCGTGCCAAAGTTTTACGCGGTGCTCCTCTCATGAATTATATCACCTTTGCGCTTCATTATTTTTCTCCTAAATTCTTTAACCATCATCACTAATAATCTACAATCAGCAATTTACGCCACGGTTTAAACTATAATTTTGACTTCCTACGCATTGAGTTATCTCATAACTTCCTTCTTCCAATGAATTATCTTAATGTTCAGGGGGAATTGCCTTGACTATGGACGTTGGTCAGGGGAAGCATGAGATATTTGCCGAAGATGGGAAGAGATTAAGGAGAGTTGTATGGAGCGGTTGTTGTTGGGGCGTGTAGAGAAATACTTGGAGAGTGACGTAGGCCGAGGGTTCTGAGGGCGGCGGATGCAGGAGTGACTGGCGAAGGAGGCGTGAAATATTTAGAAGGTGGGTTTGGGAGGAGGGGTGGAAGGGGGCTGGAAAGGGCACCCCCTGTAGGCAGGGGGAGAATTTAACGAATAGACGCTGCGAAGGAGAGGTGTAAGTGCCGATCAAAGTCAATGAAAGATGAGAAATTATAATTCAAACGTCGTTCTAGAGGGGTAGTCGTGGCAAATGGGATACTGCTGGCTTTCATTCATTTCTTTTTCCTCTTTTATTTGTCTCATTAGGGACTTTAAAAAGGACACACCTGATAGTTACCAAAAAACAGAGGTTTCATTTAAAATATCATTTGAGCTCATTAAATTGGTTTGTTGACTAGTTGTGGTATTTGCGAGTGAAATAACCCATCTTCAAGACGAACAATACGTTATGCACCGGATTCCAATCTATAATCAAATAATAATGCATATCAAATGATATTAAATACATTCTATCAGGTTTTAGTTAAACTTACCAAAAGAATTTTATTGAAGCAGAAATGCCACGAGGACATTAAGATTATATTGGTAATGCCTAAAGAGAACTAAACATCTTCCTGAAAGTGTAAAATGGAAAAAACAGTTCTTCCAATTCATATTTATTACAAATATTTATCAAATTATCCGAAAAAGATAGGGAATGCAAAAGCGGATCCGGCCATTTTAATGCCTATTTTATGAAAATAACATTTGAGATGAAATTCCTTTGCTCCGTATCTAAGGAGAGCCACGGCGAGGAAGAAGGAAATACCGTGACGAATTCTTCGGTTTAAGTTTATGTGGAGAAAGAATTTCCTTCGCGGTAACATCATTTGTCATTATATGCCCTCCAAGCGCGAAATGAATTTTGCTAAGATTCCGAAGGTCGTCCTCCAAGATGGACGTGAATGCGTACTAGAATCTAAGATTTAGTTTTACCACTGGATATATCGTGTACGAGAGGGCTGATGTAGCGAGTCCAACAATGAAGCCGAAGGTCACCGGTTCGATTCCCAGATGCGCCAATAGCAATGGGAATGTCCGAAATGAAAAAAAGGTGAGATTAGGAAGAAGGTCAGCAATAATCATCGTTCGCCTAGAAGAGGCGAAGCACCAGAGTTGGGAATCACAAGGGTCGAGGTGAGTTGTGATAAACTGAGCATGCACCGGTTCGCCGATGACATGGAGGTATTCGCAGAAACGCGAGAGGACCTACGTGCGACTCTGAATGCTATCGACCAAGCACTTCTGGAATATAATATGAACGTCCAAAGAAGATAACTAAAATCTTTGTGCGTGGAAAAGAGAAGCTGAAGGCCGATACCACGATTAGAGGAGCGAAATTAGACGTGTAACTCGGCTTAGCAGAAGTATTAACGGGGATGTAAGGAGCTCTACCGACATCAAGCGAAGAGTTACTCAATCTACTAAAGTGTTCATGAAGAAGAGGTAAATATTATATTCAAGGAAGCTTACGATGCAAATACGAAGCAGTTTTTCTAAACGAACATTTGAAGCATGATTCTTCACGTATCAGGACCACGATACATTGGAGAAGTGAATAATGAGAATTTCCGGTGAAGTATCGTGGCGGTAATTATACACATGGATGTCACCCCTGTGCTAAATACACAAATCGATTTATGACACTGCCTGGGTACTAGTGCAGTAACTGTGACAGTAAAACATGCATTGGAAAAAAGCAGATATTTTCACAGTCCAGGAAGACCTTGAAGAACTTCGAATGTTTTAAAAGAGAAATCTGATTTATCCAAACTGCAATGCATTTGCTCCGCTCTTCCACAAAACCGAGGCATTGCGGGGGGGGGAGCTGAACACAGGGTGCTAACCAAAGTCCCGCCCTCAAAGGACTCCTGGTGGCTCTTGCTTACCTCCTGCGGGAAGATAAGCGGGGGACTTGAGGTGTTTGGAGCGTGGTCTGCGCCACTTGGTCCCCCCTCCCTTGGGCCCAAGTCTCCTGCCCATCCCTGCAGTCATCCTGGGGAGTAATTAATTGTGAGGAGGGTGGCCAGCGTAGTGCGCGCCCATCACAAAGTTTGAACACTTACGATTGCATCTCTCCCGCGGCAATGGGAGCACTATCTCATGCCCTCTCCCCCCTCCTCCATTTGTATGAAAGTGTCCCACGCCTACCCCCGCCGTCCCCTCCAGCCCGACGGCGAGACCGCAAACCTCTCCTCCCCTCCGCGTCACGGCCACCCTGTCGACATGGCGACGCCGGAAATAAAACTTCGGCTATTTATTTAAGGGCCTAGGGGATGGCGGGGGTAATAGCGAGGGGTTGCGTCTCGACCCCCTCGTGGGCCCTAGAGGGGTTCTCGGAGGGAGGGGCCGCGTCTCCCGTCTCGCTCCCCTGCCGGCCACAAATCCTTTTCCCTCGCCGGAGGGGACCACTTGTCTACCAAGGAGTTGATCTCAGTTGGTTTACTGAATAAATATGAGCATCAGGGTCTGGTCGTCGAAGCACAGATGCCACTATGATTGTCATTATGGATCATAGACGAATGGAAAATGAACGTTTTCAACATATATCACTGCGACGTACATACGAGAATGCGGGAGGAACTACGTGTATATTTGGTTGAAAAATCTAATGGGCATCAGCGTTACCATTGATTGGAGTGACCAATTACGTAAACATTTTGCGTAAACAAAATTATTCTCTTTATTCACAATAGATGTTGTGCTAGGTGTTTCATGAGTAATTCTATATCTTGTCTTTTATTTATGAAAATATATATTTTCTTAAGGCATGATAATTATGATCGAGATATCTCCGTGGGGTCCGGAACCGAGCCCGTCTTCCCATAAACAATCCCGAGACGAATGATGACCGAAAGGGGATGAAGGGGGTAAGTACCCGCTCATCACTGAGAGTGACAATGTCACTGATGAATCCTTGCTTTTTATTTGCTAATCCGAAAATTTCTTGGATGTGTTTTCCCCAGGACATATCCCTAGTTATTGTTACACCCAAATATTTGACCAATTCTGCGCTTGTTATGTTTGTTGCTAGTATAGTTTGTGTTTGCGGGTGAAAAAAATTTATCGAAACGCATTTATTCAAATTTAATTCAAGCTCCCATGCCTCACACCCCTTTTGGATTGCATTTATATAATGATTCTCTGTCTTCATGACCTGGGTATTTACTATATATCACTGCATCATTAGCAGATAAAGGATATTTACTCGAAACTTAAGACCTGATGCCATTAAAGTATAAAAGGAACGATAACGGACCGATAATACTTCCTTGTGGGACACCCGAGGTCACGCTCACTGCGTAAGATGATAATTCGTCTATTACGACGTTTTGATTGCGGCCAGTTAAAAATTGACGAATCACACCCTTATCAATCCCGTAGCCTCCCAACTTTTGGAGCAAAATCATTTGAGGGACTTGGTCGAATCCCTTTTTGGAGCAATATATGTACAATCGACCTAAACATTATTTTCTCTCGAGACCAAGATATCATGAACAGAAAGTGCCAGTTGGGTCTCGGAAGAGCTATCCTTTCGGAAACGGTGTTGGTTTTTTGTAAGTAAATTCTGAGAATCGAGATATTTCATGATTGACGTAACAATTATGTGCTCTGAAATTTCGCATTGCGTAGATGAATGTGAGGGAGAGGGGTCAGTAATTACTCGGATCTTCTCTGTCGTATTTTTTTTAATATGGGAGTAACATAGACTATTTTCCTATCTTTGGGTTCTGCGCCATGATTTAGGGATTTATTAAATATTATTTCCAAATGAGGAGTTACTTCGGAGGCCATCGTTTTGTAAACGCGAGCAGGGATAATAAATTCCTCCGTGCCACGAGAAGACACCAGCGGTCTGCACCCTTCTAAAATCCTATCAATGCTCTCCTTACCTTCCCTCTTTGTGACAATGAGGGAAGGTAAGGACTCCACTCTCTCAGCAAACTTAATCACACTTACTCATGGGTACTCTCAAAAATGAAATGAATTTTCATTTAGATGTTTTCAATTACCGATTCATCGACAATATCTACCATAAATCCCAAACACTTGCGGCGCATGCCAAATGAGGCTAAACTAAACTAAGTCTAAGCAACAATTACACTTTACTTTTCCTTTCTAATCCCGAAAACCCCATTGGATGAAGTGTAGCTTTCTTAAGGCTTACAGCATATTATTTTGATATGCGGTCCCGTGAAACGCAAGTTGTAATTGAAAAATCCTTTCTTACATCGTCAGTTTCTTAGTTCGAGTCCTTTGAAGTTAGGTAAGCAATATTGGATGGGCATGTTGAATAAAGTGAAAGTAGGTGGAATGTATTTGAAAATAAATAAGATTTTGACGACCTTTTGGCGACAGGGGCGTCAGGTTGTTCCTTGTTGGCTGAGGATGAGAAATCTATGAGTGCTAATTTCATGCCCATCCTAAACCCAGCTTAAATGGTAGACTTCCAAACAATAACAATAATAGGGACTTATCTGCAAGTTATAATCCTCATGGCGAGATGGTGTAATTCAGAGATATTTTTGTTTTTAAGCTTGTTTGCATGCCACAACAGATATCCAAAAAATGCTTCAATGCCGGAATTCTCATAAATTATCTTAAATTATCACCTAGAGGAGCTTTATTATTCCGTTTGGCCTGTCATATAAAATGAGGAGTAATGATGGGATTCTGCTTATCCACATTGCTGCAGCAATTAGAGCTGAAGGCAGGCCACGTCAGAAGTGTGACGGCCAACGGACGGTCCCCCAGCACCGCCTACCCTTGAATCCGAAGTAAAATCAATGAAAACGCTATGCTGCATACTTTCCAGACTTAAAAACAAAAGCATACCAAACTAGATCAAGTTGAGTCGGTAGTCAATAATGTTTATTTCTAAAGTGGATACAATTAGCGCTTCACCGAGTGGTTGGTTATTCGTCAATTAAGAGCCCTGCCCATTTCATCTTCGTATGTTTGCTGCAGTACATATTTTTATCCCTTCTGATACTATTTTATGCAGGATCTACCGGTCGCAGTTTAATTTTATGGGAACATAATGGCCATGCTTAACTTTGCATGAGACATTTTTCAACATTTCCAGGTGATAAATTTTCCTGGTGCAATTTTCCGGATGATAAAGCAACCTAATGGCAAACTTTCCGGATGATTAAGTTTCCGTTAGAAGCTATATCTCTCGCATTATCCTATCTTATTATTCTGCTTAATATGCCATCCTTTATTCTCCAACCAATGTCCATGGAGCAGAAGTATGTGTCGCTAGTGTCGAAGAGGGATACTAAATTTTTCTTTGATTTCTTCTTTATTTAGGTGGCAACATTGCTGGTTTTAAATTTATTTTAAGATTTTCGTTCTTTTAGAGTGTGATTTAGAAATTTTAAATGTAGCTATTATAAGGCGTATTTAATAGAAGAAATGGATAAGGGAAGAGGTCAAAACAAAGTTGAGAAGAAGGAAAGACAAAAAGCGAATCGATAAGATGAGGCGGGGGAATAATGGAGCGAAAGAAGCGTTGCGGGAGGCGCAGTGAGGGAAAGGCGAGAGAGGGAGGTTGAAATTGGTGCACTCTAGAGGAAGGCGAATGCACTGTCACGATGCAAGAAGAGTGATTCCTTTCAACCATTCGAAGAAGAGGCACGAAAATTATTTATTGGGCAATAGAATAGTCAAGAGAGATGGAAGGAATACATAGAAAAACTATATAGCGACAATATTAAGACATCAAGCTTAGGCATAGAGAGAGAAAGTGACATTAGCTTAGGTCCGGGGATACTTAATGGCAAAAAAGAAAACGCGTTAAGGAAACTGATAACAAATTATGCAAAATATGCTGGTTTCTATCCAAAAACAATGGAAAGGTAGCAATATGTAAGGACTACAGAACAAGTTTGATTTCACAAGCAGCTAAAATAGTCCTATATCTCTTTAAATATGATAATCAAGAGCAAGGGAATTACTTAGGGAATGATCAGTTTGGGTTTAGGAAGGGCAGAGATACGCATGATGCCACTGCAGTGATGAGATCACTAGTCGAGAAGGAATATAGAAAACAACCAGATATTTGCCTGTTTCGTAGATTTCGAAAAAGCGTTTGATAGAGTGAACTGGGAAAAACTAATGAGTATATTGCCGAAAATTGGAATATATTGGAGGGATAGGAGGCTAATCCGCAACTTGTACATGTCTCAGACTGCTCAGCCGCGGGTGGGGAACGGGGAGTCCGGTTGGGCAGTGTTAGGAAGGGGTGTAAGGCAGGGTTGCCCATTATCTCCGCTTCTGTTCAACCTGTATGCAGAGGAAATGATCAAAGAGGCATGGGAAGAGCTGGATGTAGGAATGAAAGTGGGCGGGGAATTCGTAAAATCAGTTAGGTTTGCTTTAATTTGTCAGTCAGCCAAGGGGTTGCAAGCATTGCTGAGTGAATTGGAAATTCAGTATGACAGGTAAGGGATGAGAATCAATATTAATATAACAAAGGTAATGCGATTTTCTAGACAGAAAAAGGCTAAGCTTAGCATTTAAATAGGAGGGCAAAAACGAGAGTAGGTAGAACAGTTTACGTATCTCTGAAGTGTTTTGGACCATCAAGGTCAAAACAGTAGGGACGTAAGGAGAAGAATTGCGCTAGGCAGAGAGGCTTTCACGAGGAGGAGGGAGTTGATGACGGGGACGTTGAGTAAGGATGTTAAGGAAAGACTCGTAAAAACTTTGATATGGAGAAGATGGCTATGGACGGCGCGGAAACGTGGTCATTGAAGCAGGAGGATAAGCATAGACTGGAGGCTTTTGAAATGTTGGTGTGGAGAAGAATGGAGAAGGTGAAATGGACCGAGAAGAAAACAAACGAGGAAGTACTTGGTATGGTGGGCGAGGAGAGGGGTTTGTTGGGAGAAATCCTATGGAGGCAGGAAAAGTGGATGAAGGGGGTGTTGACCGGCAGTGGGATGTTGAAGACTGTAATTGAGGGGAGAATGTTAGGCAAACGAGGAAAGTGAAGGAACAGGATAGGGATGTTGGATGGGATGAAGGGAGGAAGAATGTACTCAGAGCTGAAGGGGGACCTGATGTAGAGTAGCGAGGGGTCACAAATTATTTAATAGTAACTATGTCCATCCAAAAACCTACCTTAACCGGTAGATTACCTAATAATAAAAATAATATATATATTATATATATATATATATATATTTATACATATATATATACACACACACATAGGTATAAATATAAATGTGGCCAAGGTAAAACCTTTATGAGGTTCATATTTATTTATTTTACACAACCCCCAATTTTACAAATGAGCACACGCGCACATTTATTTGTATTTATCAAATTACATTTTATTAAAACTCACTAGCACACTCACACATGAAGGTGTTGACCGGCAGTGGGATGTTGAAGACTGTGATAGAGGGTAGAATTTTGGGCAAAAGAGGAAAGGGATGGAACAGGATAGGGATGTTGGACGGGATGAAGGGAGGAAGAAAGTACTCATAGATGAAGAGGGACCTGATATAGAGTAGGATGATGGATTTTGTGTTTTGTTAGGAGTAATAAAATATTTGTTTGGTAGTTGTTTCCATCCAAAAACCTACCTTAACCGGTAGATTACCTAATATATATATATGTATATATATATAAATATAAATATATATATATATATATATATATATATATATATATATATATATATATATATATATATATATATATATACTATATATATATGATTCATTCATGATAATCATATATATATATATATACACGAGGGTCATCCGGAAAGTAGTACCCGTTCGTGAAATAAAGACACAAAAGTAAATATTAACAAACATGAAAAATTTTATTTGAAAGAGGATACTTTAAACTACTTCTCAACATAATCTCCAAGCAAATTAAGGCATTTGTCATAACGTGTGACAAGTTTCTGTAGTCCTGCTGCATAGTCCTTCGCCGCCAGCTCATTGAGATACGCGAGGGACCCATCTTGCACAAATTTTTGCATAATGCAGATGGTGTTTAACAATTTCATGAACAATTGTTCGAGAAACATTGGGAAAATGCTCACAGATGTCATCAATTGTGACGCGCCGATCGTTCCTCACGAATTCGTCAACTGAGCTCACCAGTTGGTCTGTAATGACAGACGGTCTCTCCGAACGCTCATCGTCGTGTGTGTTCCCCCTCCCCATGTTGAAGTTGCGACACCACCGCCGAACAGACGACTCGTCCATTACATTGTCTCCATACACCTCCTTTAATTGGCGATGAATATCACATGGGCGAACGTTTCTTGCATTGAGGAATTTAATCACTGCCCTCACTTCACAACTGGCGGCGTTCTCAATTTTTTTAAACATTGTAAACAATCACAGAAACAACACAGGCAATGCTAGCGTCACGCAACTTGGCTCAGAGAAGGCAGACAAGCCACTGAAGCTATCTGACCTCGTCCAGCGGCTACTCGCGTCGTCAGCACTTCATGCGGCACGAACGGGTACTACTTTCCGGATGACCCTCGTATATATGATTGAAATTAAGCTTGGAAGAATGATTTCTTCCCCAGAGATCATATCATAAAGTCAGATAATTATTGTTAAACCGTTATATACGTGCAATGCGTTTCTCACGAATGCTATATTGACTCAAAGTTTAAAGTAGAGCGCTGATGAGCCAATTTTATTGCAGTTTAAAATTCCAATATGGGGCATATTCCATAAAACACAATTTGGACGACCTCTCGCGGAAGCTAAATATTGATTGGACTCTGTGGTAACGGCGAATTCGTAATGATGGAACTTAATTTTCAAGACGACTTGCGAGGCGATAGAGAGATGACATGAGGGCTTTCGGAGTCCTCCCGCGTCGCTCTATCGGACATGACGACGATGGGCCTCAGCATCTTCAGGCCCAAAGTATCCTCCCGGTCCAAAGACTTCGGACCTGAATACAAAGCGCGCAAAACCGTCGTCAAGTCAAGTGGAACAAGGCGGGAGTAAAAAACCGTGATATCAAATACTGCTTCCAGAATAGAAGATAATACCGTGATAGAGATTGAAGATGGAAGCAATGAACTAGACATAGTCACAGCTAGCTGCCATAGTGCCTTGGTCAAAGAAGAGCGAATAATGATGGTTGCAGAGCATGAAAAGGAAATAAGACGGAATGATAAAAGTGGACTGCGAGGGTTTTCGAAGTAAGTCATAGGGCAGAAGGACATCGTCAAACGGAGATCGAAATTCATGGAGGGAATATTGGGAATAATGGATGCGAGGCCTGAAAAACTGAGACAGCGTGAAAGGATGAAGAGATGGGGATTTGCGGAAAGACTAGGAAAGCCTGGGAGGAACGAATGAAGAATTCATACGAGGAAGTGCATACTATTTCCATAGAGGGAAAGCGGATGAAGCGGCCAATGGCGTTGTGGGGTGGCTTAGAGTAGCCTAATGGAAGTCGGGATTAGAACGATGAAATATTTATTCGCTATTATGAGAAATCGAAGATGCGGAAAGAGCATTTGGATGAAAAATGCTATGGAAAAGTACTCTATAGGTAAGCAAAAATCATGAAGAAGTTCATCAGAGAGTCTGGAATATTAATTCTAAGGATAAAGAAAGGGTTTCACAGGGACATGATACAAAGTGAACACATGCACATAAACTAGGAATAAAGAACTAACCATATTTGTTAACAAGACAAGAGTGGTGAATATAGAAGATTAAAAAAATATTTGAGGGCAATAGAAGGAAGAATGTTAGGAGAGAAAGGAAAGGAACAGGCATGTCCAATTGAGTGTGATATGGCATTAAGAGGGAGGCTATATGTATGCAAGACAAAAGAATGAGTATTTTTCAACACATTGTGTGTGATTCAGGATATTTTCATCCAGTTAGTTAGGGCTTAAGAGGATAGTAATGTGTAGTATCAGAGTATATTAAAACCTATCTTAAGCAATGTGACTACAATTAATTATTAGCCACTGGTTAAAACAGATTTTGGACTGACACACAGTTTAAACACCGTTGAATTTCATAGTCTCACTTAGCAGAGCTCAAAGAAACAAGCAACGCTAAAATAAACCGTTAAAAGGGTCAATATTACGGTAATGTGTGTTACATGGCTCAAATAATAACCCAGCAAGATTATGTTAATAATAATATCACTAATGAAGCATTTAACTAGAACTGGATGCGAGAAGACAGCGGTTAATTTAAGAAATGATGTGTCACAAGTGCTAAGTGAATTTCTGGAAAGTCCTCCAGAATAATATGGCAAATTATGGTGTCCCAGCAACCACTGCAACACACCCCCAGGGCGCATCGGAGGATAAAGTGTGATTGCATGCACATGGGTAAATGAATAACGTAATCGTTCCTATTAATTTATTCAAGTGAAGAGATAATTGCGAATATTTTTGGACTGCCGGCTTAATAAAAATTGTACAATTATCTAATTGAGCCTCATTTACGGAAATAAGAAGCGGAAATTTTCACATTTAGAGCATTTGAATTTCGTTAAATCAGAAGTTGAATATAGAATTTCAAGAAGAAGAGTTCCTATTGAAAAACTAAAAAGTTTAATTGAATTTGGCTTTGACCAACATGTAATAATTTTGAGCGTTGTGATACCTAATTTCAGAAGACTTTAATGTCGAATACCTGAATATGTTTGATATTAAACACGACATAAAAAATACTATTGATCGGCAAAATAAGGACGCCATGAAAAACATATCAAATTAAGAATTAAAAAACGCAGAAGCATTTTGATGAGACGAGTTATTCTAATTGCAAAATCATAAATGGTACTTAACATTTACAAAAAGTGATATGTTTCCTACTTTTTACACTCAACGTTAATATTTAATGAGACATCCTGCCAAGTAAGGGATAAGGGGGGAATAAGGGAAGGAAATGAAACGGGAAAAAACATTCACTGAGGATCTCCAAAAAAACGTACATATTTAAATATTACTGGCGGAAAACTTAATTCAAAACGAGTGGCAATTTCACTCAATAAAATAGCGGCAATTTCATCCAAAAATATAATGCACATTAGCATAATGATTTAGATTGGAGAATACATTATGATAAAGGCATCGTTGCTATCAAAACCTACTGTGGCAACATTTTTTTTAATTATTCAATTTAAACGTAACAATTGACGTTAATTTATTAAGAAATAATTACGGAACAATTTTCTAAATAACATACCCTAAGTTATCAAATAAAGACTCGTATTTATATGGTTAAATTAACTAATTCTATAAAAATTTAATTTAGATTTCGTCTTAAGCTAAGTGGCGTGAATAATAGCCTCTATATATATCCTAATTGTAAATGAAGAGGCACAATTTCGCACTCGAATATAAAACAGAAAATATTTAAACGTAGGGCGAGTGGAGCTTTGCGGAGTAAAATTCAATGCACGCTATGCATTCAATTAGATCCAAGCAATCGAGTGCACTTCAGTGGCCAATAGGAAGCTTGCTACTTGGTACACTATTTAAACTTACTGTCGGAACCCAGCCGCGTTCAGTAATGAATTCGTATTGGAGGAAGGGACGTTATACACGGCGAATGTCGACCTTCCGAGGGGGCAGAATGTGCTCGAGGCAAATTCAATGTTTAACCGCCGATTGACTTCATGCCGCGTGACCCACAACAGAGGGCCGGTAGTGACGGGGTCACGCATGGCCTTTGGAGGGCGGGCGGGGCCCTGAGCGAGAATGAATGGGGAGGGCGATCAGGGAGGTGGCGCCAGAGGAATGTCGGGCGAATGAAATGGCGACGCACACATAACACGAGCAATCGGAAGCAGGAATTCCACTCTCGTGACGCAGGCCCACATGTCCGGAAACTGCATTGAAAAGCGAACTAAAGAGCCCTCCATTCGCTACACTCACGGCCTAAATGCGAAAATGATTGAAAAGAGATCACTGTTATTATTTCATTGCGGGGCTTGCTAGCGCCTGGAGATATTTCAATCAAAAGCTAACTGCCGTGCGTGAAAAATAATTTGATAAGAAATCAAAGATTTGCATCAGATTTGTTTTTTCCCCACCCGGTTAATTTATTGAAATTTACGGATCAATGATAAAAATTTCGTGTTAACATGTGGCAGTGAAACAAAATTTTAAAGCAATATGCAAAGCATTTAAAGATGTGACATAACAGAGAAATTCGCTCACTGCGGTCGTAAGCTCTCATTATTTTCAAATTAAACAAACTTCATTAATTCGTCTTTTAGAATATTTACACTAACAGCACGTAATTAACGAATTAGAAAAACAAATTAAAAATAATGAATGAGAAAATTAGGAAAGGGAAACTCGTTAATTTATCCAATCAGGGGAGCGTGAGAATGGGGAAGGAATCCATGATAATTCGAACGCTTAGCTTCGTTGGTTAGAAAATGTGAAGGTCACGAGAAAATCCGCCGGATTCGTCAAAAGTGGCTTCGATTAGAAGGCGAGTGTGAGAGGCCTTTTAGGGGAATCCGGCCGGGAGCCACTTGAGATGCAAAAAGAACGTACGAGAATTAGAAACGTTCAGGACAAACGAGTTTACCAATGCCACGAAAGGAATTATTATGGCCCCACACAATTTAGGTCGATCAGGACATAAAGATAAGATGAGGGAAATAGACTTCATTAAAGATAGATAAAAATATTATTTTTTCCTTGAACCATCAGGAATCATTATAGTAGCAAACTCCAAGTCAAGACAAAAAATATATTCAGCTGATTCAGGCGAGATAGAGTGGAAGTTTGTCATCATTAGAAAAACAAAATTTGCATTTTTTCACAGATTTAAATCTGCGAAAAAGTGCAAATTTTGTTTTCCTTATCATAATAGAAAGGTAAAAAAATCGAATTACAAGCTTAAACGAGATAAGATGCTGGTTGGACATCTAGGGACCCTCGGTGCATATGCTTGTACCAGTATGTGTTTGTTGCTTGTAAACCTACTTGCTTGTGTGTAAGCTGAAATAAGTTTTGCATCAGGAAATACGCCTGCGTGACCGTGCTTCATCCGGTTCACATTTGCTTTGCATGCTGTGACCCCCTATTGAACGGATGGAGTCCTAACAACCCCCGCCACACGCCCTTTCGGCGGCTGACGGGGTTTTGCGTACATGTAGGAGCGGTTTTCTCTAGCCCGGCCCCACACGATGTCCCGGAGCAGTGCGAGTTAGGATAGCATCGGAATTTAAGTGCCAACGTCATCACACGACGCGTAAGTCTTCATTCCCTGCTTATCTCCGAGCACCCCTTCTAACCGCCCATCTGAAGACAAGCGCATTAGGGACGGCGCGTGCCATGGCGAGGTCAGAGAGCAGGCAGGGCACGTATTGCCGGCTCACCTAGGATCCCCACGACGGGAGGCGCCGCCGCCTAACTGCCTGGAAGCAGCCCAGCGCATGTGAAGCGAGGTGGTCTCTTCGCACTCCGAGCGGAAATATAGCGGGGGGGGGGGGGCGGCAAACGAGTGGGGAAGCACACCGTGGCGACGAGGCACTTCGGCCAGGAGTCTCGGGATGACGGACGGCGCAGTCGGAGGCGAAGAAGGCTCTCCCATTTGTTAGGTCCCCCTCCGGGGGAGGGAAACGGGGGGCGGGATTGGTAGGCCGCGGTGACTGCCTGTGCTCGTTGAAATGATGACCCCGTGCGGAAAAGAGGACGTCGGCATGAGTCGGGTCGGTTGGCCGGTCGGTTAAGCCGGCGAAAGTTTCCGTCGTTTCTTCTTCCTCGCCAGTGGCATGCGAATGGGCACGTCGGCCCAACTCCCTCGGCTCGCCCATCTTGGTTTCCTCGCACGTGCGGTATTTTGGGATGTGATTACGGCGTAAAATACGTTGTTTCTTCTTGATGCATGCACATGGCATGTTGATTTGCTCAGGACCTGGCGATTTGTAGGGCTTATGTCTTTAGATTAGCGTCCAATTCCAAGAGGAGAGATTACAATTTTAGACACAGGATCAAGGAAGAGATAGGGTTGAGAGTGAAAGTGTTCCTGAAGGCAAAATTGAAAATGCTATAAAAATAGTGGTAGGGTGTACCAGATTTTTCTAAACTGATGTTAAGTTTTTGACCATTGTCGTTTGGGGATGGCACCGTCGACTTTTTGCCTGAACCTCCCGTGCACATGACCAAATCGCTCGTGGATTATGGTCCAAATACCTATTTTTTATGTTTAAATTGTTTTAACACCTGGATTTCCTTGCTAACGCATTTGTTGTTTCATAGTTTGGAATTTTTTCTTTTCGTATATTTCTAGATTCGTCTTTGCGTGCAATCCTGATTTTCGAACACAATGCTCTTTGATTATTTAATGCTACTTGCAGACCGCGTGATATCATGACATACATTGTCATATTTATTCCATCCCTATTCTATCCCTATCCACACCTTCTCGTTTGCCTCACATTCTCCCCTCTATCATAGCCTTCAAAATCTCACTGCCGATCAACATGCTCGCCATCTATCTTTCCGGCCTCCTCACGATCCATACAAACAATCCTTTCTCCTTCCCCACCATACCCAGCATGAACGTTTTCGCTGTTTTTTAGTGAATCTTTTTTGCCTACCTCTCCTTTATTCTCCCTTTGAAATTTCTACATACATCAAGATAATACCCCGAAACCGGCCACCAGGGTGTGTGGCCGAAGCTGTTATAATAACAGCCACGCATGCGCAATCATAATGCCTCTACGCAAATATCAATTCGATAACCACGTTTCCGCGCCGTCCATAGCCATCTTCTCCGTATCAAAGTTTTTACGAGTCTTTCCTTAACATCCTTACTCAACGTCCCCGTCATCAACTCCCTCCTCCTTGTTGAAAGCCTCTTTGCCTAGCGCAATTCTTCTCCTTACGTCCCTACTACTTTGATCGTGTCCTTCCAAAACACTTCAGAGATACGTAAACTGTTCTACCTACTCTAGTTTTTGCCCTCCTATTTCAATGCTAAGCTTGAGAGAATATAGAATACAACACGGAAGTATTTGCCTAATTCGTAGATTTCGAGAAAGCGTTTGATAGAGTGAAATGGGGAAAACTAATGAGTATATTGCTGAAAATAGGAATAGATTGGAGGGAAAGGAGGCTAATCCGCAACCTGTACATGTCTCGGACGGCACAGGTGCGAGTGGGAAGCGGGGAGTCCGGTTGGGCAGTGTTAGGAAGAGGTGTAAGGCAGGGTTTTCCATTATCACCGTTGCTGTTCAACCTGTATGCAGAGGAAATGATTAAAGAGGCATGGGAAGAGCTGTAGGTAGGAATGAAAGTGGGCGGGGAATTCGTAAAATCAGTTATGTTCGTTGATGACCAGGCATTAGTTTGTCAGTCAGCCAAGGGGCTGCAAGCATTACTTACTGAATTGGAAATTCAGTGTGACAGGTATGGGATGAGGATCAATATTAATAAAACAAAGGTTATGCGATTTTCTAGAAAGAAAAAGGCTAAGCTAAACATTAGAATAGGAGGGTAAAAACTAGAGCAGGTAGAACAGTTTAAGTATCTCGGCAGTGTTTTGGACCAACACGGTCAAAGTAGTAGGGACGTAAGGAGAAGAATTGCGCTAGGCAAAGAGGCTTTCACAAGGAGGAGGGAGTTGATGACGGGGACGTTGAGTAAGGATGTTAAGGAAAGACTCGTAAAAACTTTGATATGGAGAAGATGGCTATGGACGGCGCGGAAACGTGGTCATTGAAGCTGGAGGATAGGCATAGACTGGAGGCTTTTGAAATGTGGGTGTGGAGAAGAATGGAGAAGGTGAAATGGACCGAGAAGAAAACAAATGAGGAAGTACTTGGTATGGTGGGCGAAGAGAGGGGTTTGTTGGGAGCAATGCTATGGAGGCAGGAAAAGTGGATGAAGGGGGTGTTGACCGGCAGTGGGATGCTGAAGACTGTAATTGAGGGGAGAATGTTAGGCAAACGAGGAAAGGGAAGGAACAGGATAGGGATGTTGGACGGGATGAAGGGAGGAAGAAAGTACTTAGAGATGAAGAGGGACAAGAGGTAGAGTAGGATGTTGTGTTTTGCGAGGAGTCACAAATTATTTAATAGTAATTATGTCCATCCAAAAACCTGCCTTAACCGGTAGATTACCTAATAATAATAATAATATATATATATTATATATACATATATATATATACACACACATAGGTATAAATATAAATGTGGCCAAGGTAAAACCTTTATGAGGTTCATATTTATTTATTTTACACAACTCCCAATTTTACAAATGAGCACACGCGTACATATATTTGTATTTATCAAATTACATTTTATTAAAACTCACCCGCACACTCACACATGAATTTTGGTCACCTGGGGGTGATGTAGTGGGAGAGGGAGGGCGAGAGAGGGGGTGAGGGGAGCGGAGGGAGGGAGGGGAAGGACCAGCTGCAATGGATGCTGGAGTGTCCCTGGCGCCGGTGGGCACGAGACCGCAAGAGCACGGTGCGCATTCATAAGAGTTAAAGGGGGGGCGAGCAAAACACAAATATTCGAGCCCGCACGCGGAGATGGAGCGAACGCAAAAGCCCTTTCCCTTCACGTTCTCGGCTGAGCCCTCGAAACCAATGCCTCCGCAAGTCAAAAGAAATACCTGCCGGCGACTTTGAATGGAGACAGCGTCTATTCTTTCCTCCCGACCGCAATTGGGACTGAAGGGGGGGAAGGGACGGCGGAGGGAATTTCAAACTGTGGCTTTATGCATGTACTCGGAGCGATTACTCCCGGGATGCAGAAAGACTGGGGCCGAATGTGGCGTCGCTTCATTTGTCGGGACTAGAGCAAAAAATATTTCAGGCAGTAATAGACAATGCTTGCGCACAGAGAATGAGAAACTCATCTTTGAAGATTAGTGGTACTCTCAGGTATTGGGGAGAATGTGAGCTGCGTTTGACTCCAACTCAGAAAGTGAAGGCAGCTGGAAAAATGAAAAACTGAATGCCATCTCATCTTTTAGCAGATATAAATCTACCAAGGACCCATTGATATCATACAAGTCCTTGCTCTTGCATAAAGTTTGAGTAAAAAGTGTCAGTAACAATTTTTTCCTGATAGGTATGCGTGAAGTGCTGAATTCAGACCGTTGGTTGATGGTGTGCATTATGGCAGATATTGTGTTGGCATTGATATGAAGACAGTGCACAACATTCACACTGGAAATTTGGTGATGCGAAAGATCTGCGATAAACTCGTCCCGAAAGTCTTTGGAGGGAAGACGAGAAGAGTCGAGTGTCTGCTTGAATTTACTATTTGCAACGTCATCGCGACGATTCCCCAGCCCCCATTACAGTCCCGACTTTGCACCAGCAGACTATTTCTCTCCACCTTTCACTCGCTGCAGGACAGTCTGAAAATTTACAGGACACGGAGGGGTCTAATACTTCCAGTCGATTTTGAATTTTTAAAAATATGCATCAATTCTACTGATTTTATTCTTTTGAAGACCAAGGCCTATGTGAAAATAGCAAAGTAGAATAATGCGTCGTGATTATAATATATGTTCCCTCTATTAGTTATTATTAGTTATCTAATACTATTTAACATCTATTAGTTATCGCTATACTGATTCCAAAGAAACAGCGGGAGATGCGGCAACAGTAACTTTTAACGGAGTCATCCGCTAATGTGCATTTCAATGCAACAATTTCAGAATATAAAAATCATTCGCCTTGACCGGGATCCCCGTCAAGGCGAATGATTTTTACATTCTGAAATTGTTGCATTGAGATCTGTGTACTGCTTGGAATTACATGAATCTGCATTTACATGATACCCCGTAAGCCAGCGCAAGTGCGTGTGGCGGGGACACATTGCGGGTACCATTAAACTTTGTGAACGTGAAATGATCATCCCCCAAGTATATGATGCACTTGCCTGGATCTCCATCCTCTTGTTGATGGCCCTGAGAGCAATTTTAGCTGCATCTGAAATCAAATTTTTGTTCTGTGTTCCTCACTTACGGCTAACTAACGCTGAGTTGAAATGAAAGAGATCACCCTCCAAACGTCCTTCCGTATAACTTCTGCGAATTAGTCCAAAAAATATTCCTTCAAACGTTTTCCTAAACGTTTAAGTACACATAGTTACATGAAATGTTGTCAAAACCACGGTCTTATTTCATTTCGAGTGCCTCGCCATGAAGTTTGCCTGCGCCTGCGCTGTCCTCATCAACGTTATATTCTATTTCTCGTATGACTAAGCTTACTGACATACTTTCTTAACCAGATTGTTCCTCGATATATTCATTCCATTTTGCTTGCATCTTCTCTGGTTAAAAAATATTTCCTGCATGGAAAGCTCCAAGGATAAGTAAGGAGTTTAAAAGGCCTATGATGAAAACCCATCCATTTAGGCATAAGGTATATTGGTAGGTTCCGGTGCATGTCAGTTGATAGTATATGTACTGGTGCAAATACAGGATAGTTCCTGCATTTGCTTCCGTGTAAGCTAAAAAGTTTTTTGCAGGAACATCGCATTTGACTCTGTGGGTGTAGATTTTCATGAATATTTTGGTTTTGCATACAGTGTTATTCCCTTTTACGGGTGGTGACCTAAAACCCCCCGCCACACGCCCGGACGGTAGGTGCAGGGTATTACGTAGATGTAGATCAACTTAAATTCCAAGAGAGCAGTGCAAGTCTACACATATGCGAGCGAAAAGCATAGTACCAAGCAAATGTTAACTTTACCCCGTTAAATGCTCTTCGGTGTACGAAAAATGAGGGAATTAATGAGCCACAAGAAATTAATGCGATGGATCCCCACCACACCAATATAGGTCCTGCAGAATAGAGAAGCAAGTAGGGGGAATTTCCATTGATCAATTGCCATGCAACTTACGGTCCCCATCCCAACGTCAAACGCAGAAAACCCCGACGGATGGACGGACCACAGAGAGGAAATGAAGAGAGAGAGATTGAAAGTGTAAAAAAACAAGGCAGGGGTGTTGTAACTTGCCCTGCGTCAATTGCATGATGGCCCCTTTCGGTCATGCGGTCAGGGGGGACTTCCCGCAAAACGTACAAGATCTTTGTGACATGCATGCATATAAGCGAAAACTATTTATTCCTTGGACGCCGCGGGTGGCAAGTGGCATTCGCGTTCTCTCCAGCCCTACAGTTTGCACTTTCCGCAATTTTCAACCCTCCTCCTTCCCTTGTAGTCCACGGAAAGGAGGAATCCCCCAGTCTGATATTTCCGGCGTCTATTTTCCGAATTTTATATTGATGATTCAAACGGCTTAAGTGTAAGTTGGAGTGCGAATAATTTGCGAGACTTCGGCGCTTAAACATGCGGATATGAATTTATTTAGTATGTTCAACCTAGCATTGATAATCTTTCTTCTAATGATTTCCAATTCAGCCCCAAAAGTATTTCTGTGACGATTTCCGTTCCATCGTAACTGTTTTTAACGAATCGGGACGCCCTGCGTTGGACCTTCTCAATTTCCCGAATTAGGCCTTTTTCACTCGGATGCCATACACTTCATGCATACACTACAGGTGAGAGCATCATTCCTTGGAACTCATGTTAACTCCAGCCAACAATGCGTCTAGTAAGTGCCAATTTTTTATTTGCTTTCCCGCAGATTCTACATGCTACGTGGGGGCCCAAAGTTAAGTGTTTAGTGATTGTACCAACTAGGTGTAACTATAACTGACACCATATTCCACCGTATCGGCTACTTCTATGTCAACTCCAGCAAGTTTGTAAACAAATCCATCGACCTATATAGAGGGACTTACCGCTGAATATTTGTTATTGTTAAGTTTCAAATTCTCATTTATTACGCCATTTTGATACGCAATCTAGATCCCTTGCTGGTATTAATCCATCGTCTTCCCTAAAATCTCCAAATAAATCAACGTGTAATCCGCGAGCATCCTGATCTCACTTCGCGGTTCAAATCGTTAAGGGGAATGGAGAAGAGCAAGGGTCGATTAAAGTTCCTTGAAGTAGACCGGCAGTCACTCGAACTCTACTAGGACCGGCGCAGTCATGGACTACCACCCTCTGTTTTCGTTGTGACAGAAATTCTTCTACATCTACACCATACCCCGCAAGCCGCCCCAAGGGCTTGTGGCGGGGGGTGTTAGGTGACCACCCGTGAACTAGATTAAAACCACAAGCAAAACCAAATCATGTTACCTCTACACAAATATTAGTTTGTTCATGCACTTCTCAAAGCTTAATCACACGAAATAAGGGACTTACATGCAATAAAATTAAATAACAGAATACGTACATTCAAATCATGTTGTAGATATATTAAAAAGATGGGTTTATTAAATAACAAGAATTAAATGCAGGAAGAAATATGCAAGATATCGACAAAATGTGTATCCACTGCCAATTCCAAATATTTCCTACGCGATTTCTGTCATGTCTATTTTGATTTCTAATGGTTCGAGGAATTACTAAAGTTTTGAATCTATCCGTTATACACCATGAGTCTCCCTGAGTTTGCGTTGGTGATCTAGTCTATCATGGTATTTGGGGGCCTGCAATATGTCTTTAACATCCTCAGATAAGTAACCAGCCTCAAATTCACGCTGTTAATTCAACCTGAATTTAAGCCTACGGTCAACTAGTGCCTCGCATTTTGATTCTTCCAATAGTGTCGTGACACTGCTACCTTGATCATTTCACAACTTTCCATAACCTCGATGCTCTACGTTGCGCTCGTTCTTGTTCTAAAATTAAGCCTACTTCATTAGGATCCCATACATTTGCTGCATACTCAATGCGGAACTCAACCAACGTCAAAATAACAAAGCTCCTTGACTCTTTCATTACAATTATCAAATAGTCTTTCTATGAATCCTAAGTTTTTATTTGGTATTCCGAAAATTTCACGAATGTGTTTTCTCTAGGCCATAGCTGTAGTTATCGTTACATTCATAAAATCTTCAGTCCGATTATTGCCCTCATTTTCATGCCAGCGGGCTTTAATTAATAAATAAGTTAACCATAGGGAACCTCGTCGAATGCCTTTCGGAAATTAAAAAAAATCCCATCCATTTACCTACCACTCTCGCCCAAGTAAGACACGTATGAATAAGTGTCTGAGCCTCGCTTGTTCTCTTCGCATCTCAAGTGGCTCCCAACCTAATTCCCCTAAAAGGCCTCTCACACTAGTCTTCTTAACAATTTTTGGCGAATCTGTTGGGTTTTCTCTGTACTGTATCTAATTACTTTAGGGAGACTTTCTCCCAAGTTTCCCAAATACTTGCCACGTATTCTAAATATAGCGTAAATAAAGCAAAATGACGCCTCTTTTAGCTTTCTCATTACATTTCCCGCTACACCTTTAATGAAGCCAAGTTTCTTCAAGGCTGAACCGCATATTCTCCTGATGTATGTTTTTCTACCATGGAATCCGTGGTGTTAAGACTGCTTCCAAATCTTTAACTTGTTCTGCGGACGTTAGCACTGAACCATCCCATATATAATTTAAGTTTTGCTCATTCTATTTATTCCACTCATTTGCTCAATCCTATTTATATAATATTTCAAAGTGGCGTATTTTTACTTATTTTCAGTGCTAAACCCTCGTTCTTCGTATAACCATGGGAATGAGTGAATCCTGCGGGTTTACTAGCAGATAGTAGTTTAAGGAGCGGCAACCGACTGCTCGGGTTATTTGGGTGTAGGATTTAGTAATAGGTTCAAAATACCCTCACCTATCAAATCGAACTTAGGATGATGTGCTTTTATTTTTACTTAATAGTTTACTAGACTGACGAATGAAATCTGTAAGAACTGCAATTTTAAGATATCTATGGATATCAGATTATCAAACATAAAAGACGTGGATTGCGTTCATATCGGTCGGCAGTTGCCTCGCAGGTGAATGCGTTCACTCCGAAGCGTAAGATTGAGTCGCCTCACGTCTCCCACCGAAGGCTTTCCGATGCCCTCCCCCGCCAGCCCCAGCTTGTCGACCAGCCAAAGGAGACGAGGCCTTGACGCTTGACTTGATTCTTCACTCCAGCCGTTCCTTCCGGGCGGCAGAGAGAGGGGAGCCGGTGAGGTGGGAAGAACCGCGTGGGAATCGCTTGAGGAGTTCGACAGCCAATTATTAATTTCGCACACGGACTCGGGGGAGCTCGCCACCCCTCAGGGCCCCCTTGTCGGGCCGACGTAGTAGTGGGGGCCCTTCCGATCCAAGAACTGCAGTGAACGATGACCGTCCCGGGCAGCCACCGCAATGTCCCCGCCGTGGCCGTACGGGGACCGACGTGGACGGGGCAGGGAGGCGCAGCCAGGGAGCAAGCCGCATCAAACTTAGGTCACTTTTAACGGTAAATATGCGCTTCAAAATTTCATTTTCAAGTTATTTAATATTTATAAAAAGCAACATTATAAAGTCAATATTTAAAGTGTAAGCAAACAATATTAGTGGCAATTAGTGGATTTAGGCTTTTAAAGGCACTGCCAATATAATTCTTTTTACTCCATTTCTCTATTTAGTAATACAATGTAGATCAATGGGTCACTTTTAAACCAGTGGCATTTAAGGACACAATAAACTGTGCTATTTGGATAACAATTACAATTGAAATATTAATGAGGATGCGACAGTTTTGAATCTGAAAGTCGGTTTGATACGTAGGTGAAGATGGAGCTCACCTGGTAGTAAGCCCAACGGCGCGTAGTGAATTGCACACGTCGGCATAGTATGCGATTCAAATACTCCGCTTTCCCACGAAGCTCCAGTTCCTAAAAATCACTCTTCTCGGGTAGGTAAGCTGAGGATGCCCTGAGGCGTCCACGGGAATCAAACTCGGGCCCTCGATCAGATATCCAATGCATTAAGTATTCCTAAGTACGAGAACCTCTTGTAAAGCATTTATGTTTTATGTTATAATGAAGTCAGATAATATTTATTTGAAAATAGGCTCTATCTAAATTACTCATTCAATTATTTTCCTCACCTATCTGAAAGGAAGAGCAGTTGTTTTTTTAAACAAATGATTTGTTTAGGTGACTTCCTTACGCAGTGAGATAATTTGAACAGTCCCCCGTTGCGCTTTCATGGCGCGAGTGTTTCTCGAGATCCATTTGTACCTTGCTCATTTCACTCTCTGACGAGCTCTTCTGGTTCTGAAAAGGCTCCTGGCCGTCTGGATATTACGGTAATTTGTTCATTCCATTGTAGCGCATACCATTATCTGCTGCGCGGTCACCCCGTCGTCTCCTCTCAGCGAGAAGATTCCTCGTGCGCACGAATCACGTGATTATTCTTTGGAAATTTCTTAAACATATCAAATGTGCATACAAGGTCTGTTCCAAATGCAGCATAACTTAGTTTTTCCATGATAAATTCACGGGCGGGCGGGAGGCGGTTTCTCTGGCTGGGTTCGAAGGATGGGAGTCTCAGGAAAGGCTGGAAGCTGGTGGCTTTCAGTATTTGCGAAATGTGGATCGTTCGTCTGTCAAACCTCTATAACGTGACCTCTTTACGATCCGTCATGAACCAGTTATTGGAACAGCACTAAGGCATCAAATTTTGCGTGAAACCTGGTAAAACAGAGAGAGGCTCATCAAATGCTCGAGGCAGCTTATGGAGATAACGCCATGAAGTGGATCGGATGTTTTTGAGTGGCACTAGTTGTTTCGGGAGGGTAAAGAAGATGTCGAAGACGCCGGACGTTCAGGACGCCATCCGACCGCAAAAAGTGACGAAAACCTCGCAAAAGTGAAGGCTTTATTGGACAGGGCTCGCATATTAAGGGTTTTCATGGTTTCTGATGAACTTGGAATCCCTAAAAGTGATGTGCATTGGCTTGTGACCGAAAAAGTGGGCACGAGAAAGGTGTGTGCGAAGTTGGTACCGCGAGTGCTCTCGGACGAACAAGAGGAAATTCGCACGCGGATATCTGCCAAGAGTTTCTCGATCCCGCCGCAGCCCTTGCCACAATTTCGTGCCGAAAGAATGTCACGACGACACAGTGAAAGTGTTACAACAGGGCGTGACGAGGTAGCACAGTAGAATTCCGGGCACTGCCTTTCAGAAGTTGTGGAAGGCCCGCTGGCCTCGGAGTGTGGACGCACAAGGGGTAGACTTCTACATCTACATCTACTCAATACCCCGCAAGCCGCCGCAAGGGCGTGTGGCGGGGGGTGCTAGGACACCACCCATAATTTAGAAAAGAAAAAGAAAAAAAAACCGCATGCAATAACGACAAAATCATATATAAAAAAAAACATGGCATACATTCATGCATGAACACTTACACCCCACACACATGCAAACACTCAAACTACCAACTAACATACACATGCACCTGAAAGTATACCTAACATCTCTATAGTGTTTAATTTTGTTCCGACTTGTAAATTCAACGTTTTTAATATTTCTAAAGTGACTTCGGTTTCTTGCTATTATGATTACTGATTGTTCGGGGAAAGAATGAGTATTTGTACCTATCTGTCTTGGAATCTATCTCCCTTAGTTTATCTTTGTGGTCTGATCTACCTAAGTAGTGTGGGGCCATTATAATTCCTTCAGTGTCATATTTAAACTCGTTTGTTCTGAACTTTTCTAAAAGTCTAAGCCTCGCTTGTTCTCTCCGCACTTCAAGTGGTTCCCAGCCTAAATCCCCTAAGAGACCTGTCACACTTGTGCTTTTATCATAACAATTTTTAACGAATCTAGCGGATTTTCTCTGGACTTTATCTAATTCTTTTTGCCAAATTTTCTCCCACGGATCCCAAATACTTGCGGCATATTCCAAATGAGGTCTAACTAGAGCAAAATAACACCTCTCTTTAACTTTTTCATTACATTTCCCCACCACCCGTTTTATGAAGCCAAGTTTCTTTAAAGCTGATCCGCATATTGTCCTGATATGTGCTCCCCATGAAAGGCGTGGTGTTAGAGCAACCCCCAAATATTTAACTTGATTTGCCGTAGTCAATACTGAACCCTCTATTTTGTAGTTTATATCCTGTTCCTCGCTTCCTTTATTCCAAAATTTCAAAACTGCACATTTATCTATATTAAGTGTTAATCCCCATTTATTGCACCATTCCGAGATATTGTCTAAGTCTCTAGAGAGTAGCTCGCGATCTAGTTGGCTCCTTATTTCCCTGTATATCACCGTGTCGTCAGCAAATAACCTTAGATTGCTACTAACGTGTGTGCTTAAGTCATTTATGTATATTAAGAACAGAAGAGGCCCTATTACACTTCCCTGGGGGACGCCCGAAGTTACATCTCTCTCCGTTGAGCACAACCCATCTATGACTACTATTTGTTTGCGGTTTGACAAGAAGTCTCTAATCCAATTAATTATTTTCTCATTGATCCCATAGTATTTAAGTTTATGTAACAATTTATTGTGTGGGACTTTGTCGAAGGCTTTTTTGAAATCCAGGAATACTGCATCGACTTGTGTGTTCTTTTCTCCCGATCTAAGTATATCGTGAATGAAGAGTCCAAGTTGTGTTTCGCAAGATCTGCTTTTCCTAAATCCGTGCTGGTTGTGGATTAGTATTTTCCTACTATCAAGAAATTTCATAATGTTAGTGACAATAATGTGTTCCAATATTTTACAAGAGATCGATGTTAAAGAAATGGGTCGGTAATTGGTTGGTTTATCCCTATCGCCGCCTTTATAGATGGGAGTTATATGGGCTAGCTTCCAGTCGCGAGGCACTGAGCCTTCTTCTATCGATTTTAGAAAAACAATATGTAAAAATGGGGCAATGTCGTCAGCTAATTCCTTTAATATTCTAGCAGGTATTTCTTCCGGACCAGGTGCCTTGTGTGCTTTGATACTACGGAGCAGATGTACTATTCCCTGCTTGGTCAGTGTAAGATCGCTCATGTGTTCCCCGGGTGGGTGTGCAGGATCGTTTGGTGCTTTTGTGTTTTTGTTGTAGACGCTCTGGAAAAAATGGTTTAAAATATTTGCCTTTTTCACGCTATCTGTAATGATTCCTTCATTTTCCGTCTTCAAAGAGTGAACAGTTGGACGTTTACCCTGTATTTCCCTAACATAGGACCAGAATGACTTTGGATTTTCCTCAAGATATTCGCTTAGCATTTTAGATTTAAAAGAGTGTAGTGCTGTGCGCATAATACTTTTCGTCTTACTACGACATTCTTTTAGTAGCTGTTTGGTTGTATTCACATAAATTATATCGTCACTTTTTAAACTCTTTTTGAAATTTGCCTGTAGCTTTCTTTGCCTTCTTAATGCCGATCTGACTTCCCCGTTGTACCATCTAGGTTCCTTACTGTCGCATTTGAGTTTGGACGGGATGTACGTCTTCATTCCTTCGCGTAAAATATTTAAGAAATAATTCCAAGTGTTCTCTGTATTTGTTGTCAGTGTTTTTGTCTTGTATTCTGGTAATTTTATCTTTAAATATTCTCTTAGTCCGTTAAAATTTGCCTTGTTGTATAGGTATATTTTACGCTTTTCTTTGTTTATTTTGACGAACTTCGTTTTTAACTCCACAAGAATAGCCTTATGGTCACTGATTCCGTCTATTATTTCAATGTTAGTAATGATTTCGGGCATAGAAGTCGCAAAGATGTCTAGTATGCTTTGGCCCCGTGTTGGTGATTTAACTATTTGTTCTAAGGAGTGTTTTGTGAATATATGAAGGAGTTCTTGGCATGAATCTCTGTTTTTGGCAGATTTTCCTACGCAGTAGTTGTCCCAGTCAATTGACGGTAGATTTGTGTCGCCAGCGATTATAGTAATACTGTTGCTTTGTCTGCTGCTGATAGTGGATATTTGTTCGTCGAGCTTGTGTAGGACATCTGTGTTAGAATCTGGGGGTCTATAAAATGAACACACGTATAGGCTTCTGCCGTTGTAGTCCTTAATGTTGCACCAAACGCTTTCTATGTCATCTACGTCGCATTCATATCGTTGGCTACTAAGATGTGACTTTACTGCAATAAATACTCCCCCACCCAACCTATTTGGTCTGTCCCTTCTGTAAATTGTGAAACCGTTTGAAAAAACCTCATTGTTTGCTATATCTCCCGTGAGCCAACTTTCCGTTCCAACTATGTCTGCGTTTGTACTGACAAAAATATGTTCAATATCCGATATTTTGTTTCTAATGCTACGGCAGTTTAATGTTATAATTTTAATATGGCTAATAACTTCTTGTTTTTCGGTTTTATGTACGCTAACAAAACTGTTTTGAGACGATTCGTGGTGAACAGAGACAAAAGAATTACATTCACTTGCATTGCTATCTGTTATGTATGTAGAGGCACCAATTTTATTAAATTTACGTGGGTTATATGTTGTTTTAACGCAAGTATTTGTTTGTTCAATTTTTTTGGGGATATGAGAGGCATTACCTGAACTGAATTGACAAAAAGCGCTGGATTCTACTTTATTTTTCCCAATATATGACCTACGCTCTCTCCTACCAGCTATGCTAAACCCTCGAAACGTGTTCGTGTAATCTACGCGCTACCAACTGCGATGCCTCGGCAGTATAATAATATATCTAATATAATATCTCTATAATAATATATATATATAATATAGAGTTTGTGTATCAATTCTCGAATTATATTTTTTTAAATCCAGTCAGTTCTACTATTCTGGAACAGACCTTGTAGGCCTTGAAAGTTTGAATGAAGATAAGGCAATTTGAACCAAATGAAATTCAATGTAAACTTATGCAATAGTATTCTTGTTGCTCTTTCCATTTCCAAGAAGAATGCTGGATGGCATTTAGGATTCATCCAAATAGAAAGTTGATACACAAGTCGGAAAAGATATTTCGGGAAACTGAATTAATACCGATTCAACCATATATATATATATATATATATATATATATATATATATATATATATATATATATATATATATATATATATCGTTGCATTAAAAAAAAGCTGATTTTTCATGAAAAAACCGGCATTCTGTCTCCTCTTTGCTTGAAAAAGTTTTAACCGGGCTAAATGGCGTCGCAGGATGTGCACCATTCGTGCTGTGCACGAAAAGCGCCAAGGAAAAGTGCATTTATTGGCGCTACATGCATTCAGTGCAATCTAGTTAGAGAGAGGGATCTGACACGTGCTTTAATAAATTCAAGCTAGGTTAAACGTTATATTCACATTTAATTAGTCAAAAAATGCTTACCAATAGTTAGTTATTTATTGGTTAAAAATTGAATTTATACCATAAGCCATCTAAACGGGTCTCTCGTTAAAAAGCAATTGGTAGTCAATCCCTTCCAGAACGCTTAAGGCAGGTTCTACTTGTTTAGTATTATCAATTTCTTAAATATATAAATATCGCAATCTACCTCATTAAATTTTAATTAAGATATTCTTAAGTCCTGCATTTCCGTGGGTTTTCCTCTTCCAGTGATACTCTTAGGACTCCAGGTTACTCTAAGGACGAAGTTTTCACTAATTTCATTTGAAAACGATAGCGTTGACAATAATGGCGCTGGATTGACGTTTCCGTTATAGTATACAACTCTTCATAATGGATTGAAATCTTGGATGCGCATCGGTGCGGGGATATTTTTCAATTAGTTATTGAAACAAATTGAAAGCTACCATTTTTTGCAGTTCATCAAGTGCACCAGAGAGATTCGAGTTTCAAATGGAACCCATAGCATGAATTATTCTGACGTTAGATACATGTCATCAATTTCGATAGATTGTACACTTCTCTTAGATAGTCAATTAATTTGCGATATTTTGTTCATCTGAAAATCGATTTTAAGGCGTACTTTTCGCGATCAACGTTCACAGCAGAGAAACATAGATTTACTGATAATAACGTTTTTAGTGGCGTCTTAGAGTTAAAAAAGTGATGATCCAACTCAGCGGTTGAAGATAAGTTTCGAGAAAGATTAGCAAAAATTAAAAATATATCCCGGAGCACTTCACTGCCATGATTGGTAACAAAATAAGCACGACCGAGTGATTGATCTGGCCACTTGCTAAACAATCATTTGGTTGATTACTCAAGTGAAAGTTCTTAATAGCTCCAAAGGTTTCCGGTTGTTTGCCGTCTATTCTTAAATTTTGAATGTTTTTTATCATTTCTATTAATTTATTTCCAAAATTAGTGGCATATTTTTTACCTGAAATCCAGAAATTCAACAGTAGTGGACGATGAGTGATTAGCATGCAGCGAAGATCTTTGCCATCAAGAAATATTGGAAACGTTTGTCTAGATGACAATAAATTGACAAATATTGGCGACATTAATTTTTAAAATTGAAGGGGATGAATTAAAATTCTTCAGCAAATAAATCTACTTCCGCCACAACAAATCTGTATAATACCAGACAAAATGTTAGCCAATTACTACGCCTTACTGTGGTGTAATTACACCACATACTACGTCAGAATATTTAATATTTTCCTATCCCTGAGTAAACGGAAGGAATCATTTTATATTTCCTGCTTGCTAGTGACTCCCTTTCCCTCCCCCGGCGCCCCTGCGAATCCACCCCTAATTTTGGGACGAGCGGAATACACCGATAGTCGAGAAAATGGCGGGAATCATTCTCGTTTTTCTCCGGTACCACGACTTGATGGCGGTTACGCTGGAAGTTCTGCTGAAGTAGCAGCGCCGACATCGCGAAATAAAATAAATAGAGGAACACATAATTACTATGTTAATAACATGTACTTCTCCGTATTTTTCATCATAAAACTTAATTTAGCTGAACAAATCAGCACAAAGTTAGCTATGCGATAGAACATGTGTGGAAATTAAGTGCAGGTGCTGCTAGCAAATCAGGTGACGATCAAAAGACACGGTTATATTAAAAGGGGCGTGGAATCGTCGTGGCGAATGCCAGGGTCGTATGTTACACTTCGAATGAAAGAATTAAAATTTTTATAACTAGTCAAATTATAAATTTTGACGTTACCTTTTTTTAATAGTACTTCATACCATTTTTCAAATAGTACTTATAGTTTAAATTTTCATTCCGTCCTCTTTTAATCTCAGCCAGTATCATTTGCCTTTGCGACGATTCCACGAATGAAGCCATATAGTATTATGAGGCTTGCATGTTCTTTAGGATGAATGAATTGCTAATGTTACGAAATGTGAATAAAAAAATCTCGGACGGCATGTGCACACACTTTTCGCTCGCGTGGTGGCGGGTCAAAGCCGACAGGGCCGTGTGATGACCTTTGCCAAGTGGGGCTCTTTCTTTGAGACGCCTTTACTCCTCCATTGGTACACAGTAATTCACACAGCACGAGTGAAGGCGAGTGAAGTACGACCGATTCCTCAATTGCATGCACCACGGTGATTCGTCGGAACATATTACTCTTTTAAAGTCTTTAGAAATATATTAGAAGATGACCCCTTTGCAGGATTAACTAAATAAAGGACTCGAGGTCGGGAATTGAGAGACCCGGGTTCAAATCTCGGTCTAGGTAAATAATTTTTCCTACTGTAAAATTTTGAATACCTGGCGTTTTGGCCGCGTGGGAAGGACACTAGGCAGTGGATTGACCTTTCCTGGATTTAAAAGATTGCTGACGCCTTCGTCTTTGATGACCTCATCTGAAAAAATCAAGCAGAGCCATTGGTGTGGATGGGCAACCGCTGTGGAGCAATGGAGGTTCCCCCGCCTAAAGGAACTGACCTCGTATTCCTGAATGCTCGAATTTCATTTGTTTGGGGTGTCATGACAAGGGGTTGCTTTAAATATAGCTCACCGATTTACGCGCCCTTCACTTAGCCACTGAGCTGTTGATTTATTCAATTATTCCCAATGTTTTTTTTTTGCAAACGGCGCTTCTTTGCGAGGTTCGTGGTGTCGTAATGCCGAATGTTATGTATTTCGAAAAACTGAACCCGAAGTAATGGAAATTTATGAAAATAATTCATTTAGAACAGGCAAAAAAAGAGTTGCAAACAAAAAATCATATTTCCCCTTGTATCGTAAACCATCTTGTTACCGAGTAATTTCATTTAAAAGTTGACGTGTTAAAATGTCCCGCCTGGTTCTTCTTCTTGGTCACCGACCGCGTCGATATGAAACCCTTCCCTTTTCGAAGATATGGATGGTAAAGATCTTTTCATTTGAGGTAGCGATTTTGTAAAACCAACGGGAAAATTCACTTTGAAGGGTTTGAAGAAAGAAATTGCTGACCCACTGATGAAAATTTTTAAGCAAGTGCTTTAAAACTAAACTTATTCACAATTTTATAATTTTCAATATTTCAAATTGTGGCATCTTATCTTTATTTGCGGTAATTTGGGGAAGCCTTGTCTTCGTTTTGAAATATTTCATTGTTACATATTGCTTACCATTGGCTCGCAGAAAGGTATTGAATAAAACAATACAACGAGTGTTGTATATAATTAAACCAATTCCTCATTTTACAAAAGTTTGCTATTTAAATTACCCATCCCCTGCTTTTGTTGCCTGTGGTGAATTTTTATCATGAGTCAGTACGCAGGTTTATTAATTCTAAAATTGTAGAATATTTGTAAATTAGCATCAAAAACCTCCGTAACAGACCTTACGTAATATTTTTCAGGATATGTTTATAATTTCACAACCATAAAATGATACTCATGGGAATACCTGGAGGACGAAGATTTATGAGTAACCCAGTAAATTTGGGAGTATTTCTGATGAGGGAAATCGTCTAAAAGGCCAAAGAATATATTAAGTAACTTAAGACATTTAGATCAACGGGATAGGGAGCTTGGGTAAAACATGTATGAAACATCCACCGTAACGATACCTTAGTTCTCGAATTTAAAGGAGTATAAAATGAAGCGTAAATATTCCACAAAACACTCACTGGGAGAAATTTAAAACAAACGTCAGTGGAACACCGGCGAACAAATGAAAAAGAAAAGCTAAACATTGCTTCATAATTATTTTTCACTTTCGCCGTCCTTTATTCGAAAATAGGCCATTATCCAAGTTCAGCACAGTTCATTTAAAAAATCCAAAAGCAGTTTCACAGTGCGACTCAATCCGTCAAAAAGATATTCAATGTGTAAGTTCTCGCAAATATTTTTGCCTCAGTCGAGTTTGTCGCGTCGGTCGACAGGAAGACAACATCGTCCCAAGATCCAGCCAAAGGTGAGACTCTCAGCAAGAGGAAAGAGGAGAATAAATGAAGACTATCCTCAGAAATAAGCTCATTTATAAGCAATAAACATGAAGGAGCACAACAATGGAAACCGAGTACTGAAGGTGGGGGGTGAGGATCAAATGAAGAGGTAAAAATAAATGGGAGGGGGAATAGAAAGGGAGGGGGGGGAAGAAGGAGAAAAAGTGGCGAGGGCATGGAGTGGCTGGAGGGGAGAGGAGAAAGAGAAAGAAGAACCTTGGGATAAATGGAATTTGTGGAGGGCATATTAGAAAGGGAAATGGAAAGGAACCCGCTTCCAGGGGGAGACCCAGAAAGGATACACCTCAACAACGGACACCAGAAGGATAAAGAGGACCAAAGAGGCTGGGGATGCTACCAACGCCCACGATATTTATTCATGCTTTTGTATGTATACAATTATATATATATATGTGTGTGTATATATATGTATATATGTATTATATATATATATATATATATATATATATATATATATATATATATATATATATATATATATATATAAAAGGTAATCTACCGGTTAAGGTAGGTTTTTGGATGGACACAGCTACTAAATAAATATTTTGTGACTCCTTACAAAACACAAAATCCAGCATCCTACTCTATATCAGGTCCCTCTTCATCTCTGAGTACTTTCTCCCTACCTTCCTCCCGTCCAACATCCCTATACTGCTGCTTCCCTTTTCTCGTTCGCCTAACATTCTCCCCTCTATTGCCGCCTTCAACATCCTACTGCTGATCAATACCCCCTTCATCCACTTTTCCTGCCTCCATAGGATTTCTCCCTCTTTTCGCCCACCACACCAAGTACTCCCTCATTTGTTTTCTTCTCTGTCCGTTTCACCTTCTCCATTCTTCTCCAAACCCATATTTCAAAAGGCTCCAGTCCACGTCTATCCTCCTGCTTCAATGACCACGTTTCCGCGCCGTACATAGCTACGCTCCATATCAAAGTTTTAACAGTCTCTTCTTAATATCCTTACTGAAACACCACCTAAGAACAAGGCTGCAAAAAGGCAGCAAAAAGAATTTTTCGTCGCACTAGCGAGGCCTTACTACGAGAGCGGGTGCACCACACACGTCTTGCTCTCCACCTCTGGTCAGAAGAATTGTCCGCGATTCATCTGGAGGTGGGAGAGATTCTCAGCGCTTATGATTGGGACACAATAGAAATGATAACTTAGGACTCTTCCCGCACTGCCCATGGGTCAACCCGGGATACGCAAATCAAGAAATTTGAAAAGCTGAACTCGAGGCAACACCCAGTTAATGGTCCTGAAAAGGACCGTGCCGTTGTCAACCTAACGGACCTGACTTTAGGTGACGCCTCCATTGCAGTCCTATCCAAGGGTCCAAACTTCGCCATTGCTCCAGCCATGATCCCGAAGGAGAAGATCATAACTGGTATCGAGTCGGCTATCCAAAAACTGCCAAAGGGAGACGCTGATGAGATAAGGGAAGAAGTGGCACTCATTCTACGCAACGTTAGACCACCTAAAGCGAATATCACAACTGCCGAAAGACGAGCTCTGAAGAAACTGCAAGAAAACGAGAGCATTCTCATAATATTTGCAGACAAGGGGAACGCAACTGTGATATTCAACAAGGAGGACGACCGGAGCAAAATTACGAAACTTCTCCAAGATGTAACTTATAAAAAACTGAAGACCGACCAGACGGCAAAAATAGAGCGAAACACGAGAGCTCTGATAAAGCAATCCCTTATCCCGAAGGAAGAACAACGTGGGCTATTTTCTTCGGCCACAAAGCACCGAGATTATACGTACTGCCGAAAATACATAAGGAGGGAATACCACTCCGACCTATAGGCAGCCAGAACGATGCCCCAACATACGGACTGGCGAAATACCTGGCCCAATCTCTACAGTTCTACGCCGGAAAAACATCGTCATTTGTGAAAATCTCCGGACATTTCATCGACATCCTGAAAAATATCACAATTGACGGCAATGAATTATTGCTGAACTTCGATGTTGTCTCACTGTTCACCAACATCCCGATAAAGTATTTGGTGGAGATCAGCAGACATCTTACCTCCAACGACATCCCGGAAGACTTACCCACACTGTTGGAGCGTTGCCTCAAAAATGCTTACTTTTCGTGGAGCGGAGAATTCTACGAGCAGGCAGAGGGAGCCGCCATGGGTTCGCCGCTGTCTCCGGTAATAGCTAACCTGTTCATGGAGTATTTTGAAGAGAAGACCTTAACCAGTACGAGAAAAAACCAAGGATGTGGTTAAGATATGTGGATGATACTTTCGTCATATGTCAGCACGGCGCAGCAGAACTTCAGAAATTCCTTGAGTTCCTAAACTCACAACATCACTCTATCAAATTTACGATGGAAGTAGAAAAGGACAACCAACTACCATTCCTGGACGTGTCAGTAACAAGGGAAAGTGCTGGGAAGCTGGTACATGCTGTCTACAGAAAGAAGACGCACACTGACCGTTATCTTAACGCAGTTCTCACCACCACGCGCTCCAGAAGACGTCTTTGTGGGACACACTAGGAAACCGAGCCTATGAAATTTCTGACGCCGATTCTATGCCAACGGAAAAGAAACATCTCCTGAAAGCACTACAGCAAAACGGCTATCGGAACGATATGGCCCTTAAAAGTACCGCCAGGGAAGAAAGGCGAAGACGGGATTGCGACAAGTCCATCAAGCAGACGGAACCGGGCCCAAACGCATACGCTACTATCCCCTACGTATCCGGAACATCCGAGAAGATAGCCAGAGTCCTGAAAAAACATGACTTGGTGAAAAGATTTCGCTGCACCAAGAAAATAGCGGACGCTCTCCCTGGACCGAAGAACAAAATTCCGAAAGACCTATATGAAGGGGTCTACCAAGTACCCTGCTCATGTGGGAAAGCCGGTATCGGGGAAACATGCCGATTAATGAAAGTTCGGATGAAGGAACACCTCCGGGCAACAACAAATAAGCAGTTTCACCTGTCGGCCATCTCAGAACACAAAGGAGCGAAACTTATCACGGTCACGAGATCTTATTCGAAAAAGCAAACGTAATAGTAAAGGAGAGTAGATATTACCCACGATTAATTAGAGAAGCAATTGAGATCGCCAAAAACCCGGAGAACAACAACAGAGATAAAGGCTACCATCTCAACAACGCGTGGAAGAGAGTTCTCCGAAAACGGACCAATCAGCAAGCAGCCACTAGACGGGACCACCTATATAAGGGTGGACAAATTCCGAGTCCCTCAGGACGCAGAAAGGGTGAGCAAACCACCATCAGCGCTCACTTCGGGAAAAGTCGCCACAGTGGACACGTCAGCCGCTGTGAACCGCCCCCGATTGCTAATATTCCCTCCTCCAAGGGGAAGAAAAAGAAGAAAACGCAGTCACCTATGGGGGATAAGGACAGGCGAGGCCAGCCCCTACCCAGAAGGCTTGTGGAATAACCGCCCAAAAAGCCGCAGTAGCCGCTAAACCAAAGCCGGCGGAAAAACGGAAAGAAGACGATATGTCTTTGGATACGTCCTATAATGCCGCTGAGTCATTTCTGACAACTGAGAGCGAGGAAAAAGAGATATAGCACACCATAGCTGTGATTGCAAGGACCCTACGAAAACTAGTCGTCTCAACGCAGGGCAAACTTCTCCTCTCACTCCTGGAGGAGTTGGTGCGCAGCAGGATCGAAAACTCAACCAATAACGGCTGAACGACCCGTCCTGCTCGCACAATGGAACGCCAATGGGATTCCTCACCGAAGTGAAGCATTACGGTTGTTCCTCCAGGAGAAGGGAGCCATCGTCGCCGCTGTCAACGAGACGCACCTTCGACCCACGGACACCTCGAGCTTACCTGACTGGACCATCTACAGGTCGGACAGGGAGCCCGAGCGCCAACGGGCAAGAACATCAGGAGGTGCGGCCATCCTCTCCATAGGTCCATCGAGCACCGAGCGTGTAGGGCAATTTCTCACCCATACGCGGAGGCTGCCTCGGCGGACATACGGTCTAGAGGAGGATGGCTCCGGGTCTCATCACTTTATTTCCCACCCGGGCAACCTTGGCATCCGGATCTCATCAAATATCTCACGAAAAACAGCGGCCCATCGATCATTCTGGGGGACCTGAATGCTAAGCATACATCTTGGAATTCACGGTCCTTCAACCCGAGGGGAGAAAACCTGCGTAGGCTAGCAGACGACGAAGGCCTGACGGTCATAGGCCCAGCGACACCAACGCACGACCGAGGGGACGTGCTCGACATTGCGATCACTCGAAATGTAAGGACGTCTCTTAGCATATACGCATACGCTAAACTGTCCTTAGACCACAACCCCACCATCCTAGCAGTGGGGAAACGTATTCCTGCGTTCCCTTCCACTCGCCGATTAGACTTGTTGTCGGCTGATTGGAAGTGATTCCGCAACGTCATCTCCGGGGAGCTACCACGAGAGCCAATGGAACCGACTTCACCAGAGATGACTGACCGTTTGGTCAGTCACCTCAATCGCACTGTAGATGGCGCGATGAAAGCATCGATACCGCTTAAAGAGCATCGGAACTCGTATCTTCGAGTTCCGCTTCCAGTGGCGGTTCGAGGCCTCATCGCGCGACGATACAGCGTGCGGCGCCAATGGCAGAAATACCGCTCTGCAGATGTGCGGACGCAGCTCTCAGAGCTTAACGTTGCGGTGTGGGACGCCCTCCAGGAAGTCCGATCAGACTACTGGGAGGCACACCTGCGAGATGAACTCCTTTCATAAGATGGCAATGACGACATAGGGGCGGTGTGGAAGATGTGCAGGAAGCTGCGGGCACCCCAAAGAGCAGACCCATCAATTATAGACGGAGACAGCGTGGCACGATCTCCCAAGGAAAAGGCAGAAATGCTCGTTGACTATCTACCGAGCAGCTTTTCACCCAATCCTGGGAACTCGGCCTCTGCCGAAATAGAGAGGCAGATAGAGGCGTCAGAGAGAGCTGGAGACGCCGAAAGGAAAAGGCGCCGATCGAGAAGACGCCTCGAAAATTCCTAGATTCGACGAAAAGGACGTAACAGGGGCAATGCGTCGCCTCCGCGTGAGGGAGGGCCCCGGAAGTGACAACATTCCAAATGTTGTCATCCGGGAACTTCCGAAGGTGGCGGTGAGGTACCTGACCGCGATCTTCAATGGCTGTATCAGGATTTCCTATTTTCCGACCACTTGGAGAAGAGCGAAAATCGTCTGTCTGGCGAAGTCACAAAAATTGGAGGTGGATCCCGGAGAATTCCGGCCAATCTCCTTGCTCGACGGCTTCGGCAAGATATTCGAGCGACTGCTGCAAAGGCCGCTGACTGACTTCGTCCGGGAGAATGATATCCTTCCGGAGGAACAGTTTGACTTCCTTGCGCAGCATTCCACAGTCAATCAGCTGGTGAGAACGACAGATTTCATCAAGGACAGCTTCAACAGGAATATGGTGGTAGCCGGAGCTTTTTTCGACGTCAGTAAGGCGTTCGATCGCGTCAGGCATCCGGCTCTCCTGTTGAAGATGAGGCGACTCCATTTCCCACCTTGGGCAATCAGGATGGTTCACTCCTACTTGAGAGACAGGACATTCACAGTGGCTAGGGGCAAACTCGGGGGTGCGCCGGATCTCCGCCGGCGTGCCTCAAGGCTCTGTCCTTGGACCACTGCTCTATAATATCTATTCCCACGATATTCTAACTCGTGGAGGGAATCTTGAAATCCTGTCTCTTTATGCTGACGATACGGCCCTCCTATGCCGTTCCTGGCGAAAGGTGACCACGGTGCAAAGACTGCAGAACGCCGTGGCAGAGCTCCTTGAATGGTACTGCCAATGGCGTTTTGTGGTTAACGCACAAAAGACGAAGGCGATCATCTTCCAACCGGGAAATAGTGGACCGCCAGGAGTGAACATATCGGTGAATGGAGTCGTCCTATCATGGGAATCTGAAGTTATTTACCTTGTAGTGCTGATGGATCTGAAACTCATTTGGAACGTCCAAGCGCTTCGGGTCCGTGCGAAGGCATACGCGGCGCTTAATCGACTACGGCCGATCATTCACCCACATGTCCTGAGTATGGCCACGTGCAGACTATATCAAGCGTGCGTGCTGCCAGTCATCACCTACGCTGCAGCGGTATGGTCAGGAGTGTCGCGAACGAGTCTCGCTCAAATCCAAGTGGTGCAGAACTCTGCTCTTCGAGACATATTGGGACGCGGTCGTTACGCCCGCGTCTCCGAAATGCACGAGGACGGAAAGCTGGAGCCCCTGGACGTCCTGCCTAAAATATCGGAAAATATCATTGAGAAAACGGCAGAAGCAGAAGCAAACCTAATTCGTAGGATCGCCGAAATTAAGGTCAGGCCATGGGACCAATTTAAGCGGCACATAGCCTCCATAAATACGGTGGAAGGCCTTCCTGTGAAGAAGACGCCAAGGCTTCTTTAAGTGGGAAGGAAAATAGTAGCCTTGGCGGCTAGAAAGGGGTAGAGAAAGGGCTACACAAAAGCCTCGCAGTCAAGTATGCTGGAGTCCCTCGGACGACACGGTGACAACCGAGCATGGAGAATCCTTCAAACCACCGCCGCGAAAACCTAAACAGCCATATGTATATGTCACTCCCCGGGCTATCAACTTGATGAGGTGGCAGGGCTTGTGCGTTCCGATGACCCCTATAACTGTGCTGGCGGGAGTAATAATAATAGCTCCTGGTAGGGTCACCCATGCCAGAGAGGTCGAAGGTAAGGAGCCAGACGAAAGGTAGTCAACGCAGCGTCTGTTCCTCAGTGAGGCGGCTGCAATGGCGTCTGACACCCAATTGGGCGGCCAGTAAGTGATGGTGTCACGTTAAAAATACTGTTGAGGAAGGCAACGGAAAACCACCTCAACTATCATTCCCAAGATAAATATGATGGACAATACAGAGATATTGACTCCTGGCAACTATGAGGCTCGGCCCAATCGGCCGCGTGTCGTGCCCGGCAGCGGGGGAGGTAAGGCTTCCTCGGTCGTCATCCCACGAAACCCTTTCAAGGGAAACCAGAAGTAGCAGGACAGAAGAAACAGGTGAAGAAGACCAAATTAGTTAGAATAGGAACGTGGAGTGTTAGGACAATGATGAGGACAGGGAAATTGGAGAATGTTAAGCGAGAGATGGAAGGGGGAAATATAGATATTTAAGGTCTATGCGAGGTGAGATGGAAGGATAGCGGGGATTACTGGAGTGATAATTATAGAATAATATACAGCGGCGGGGACGAGAGCCACCGAGGGGTTGCCATAGTAATAAATGAAGAGGTAGGAAGAAGCGTAGTCAACATAGAGAAGGTAACGGATAGAATACTACCAGTAGAGATGAAAGCAGAACCGACGAACTTGGTTATTATTCAGGTATACATGCCACCGAGCTACGTTAAGGAATAAGAGGTCGATATAATCGCGTGTGTTCCTGCTGGGATACATTTGATAGTGATGGGGGATTGCAATGCGACGGTAGGCAAAGGAAGAGATGGTGATGAGGTGGGGGACTACGGTTTAGGCACGAGGAATGACTGCGGGGAGAAAGCAGTTGACTTCTGCAGGAGACATGGGTTAGTCATCACCAACACTTGGTTTAGACACCACAAAAGACGGAGGTATACATGGAAAATGCCAGGTGACGCAGAAAGGTATCAGCTAGATTATATCCTGGTTAGACACAGGGTTAAGAACAGTGTGATAAATTCGCACAGCTTCCCGGGAGCGGACGCGAACTCTGACCACAATTTAGTTGTTATGAAATGTAGCGTCCGTTTCAAAAAGATAAGGCAGGGGCGGCGAGTTAGAAATGGAATGTAGAAGCATTAAATGGTTTGAGAAGGAAGGAATACAAACATGTGGTAGAGGAAATCATGGAGGATGGTAAAGAGCTAAGTACTTACGAAGAAAAATGGGAAATGTTCAAGAAAGGGTTGTCTAAAGCCGAAAAAGACACTATTGGAACGGTTAACGCTAAAAGGACTAGGAAACCATGGATCAAGGATGAAATGATTCAAAAGATGGACGAGATGAGAAAATGAAAGTTAAATACAGAGTTACGCAAAATGAAGTACAAAGAGTTGATCAATAAATTGAGGCAGGCAACAAATAAAGTAAAAGAAGCATGGCGAAAGACGCAGTGCGAGGATATGGAAAGTTTACAGAGGAAGGATGAAATTGGTGCGCTGTACAGCAAAGTTAAACCTTTATCGGGAAGTAAGAAAGACAGATGTATGCTAACAGTTAGAGATAAGGCGGGTAAAGTAATAGTTTACGCAGGAAAGATCCAAGAGAGATGGAAGGAGTATATAGAAGAACTGAACAGTAAAGAGCTTCGACAACAAAGTTAGACATTGAAAAAGAATATGACGTAGAGGAAGATAGCTCAGGTCCAGACGTATTAGACGATGAAATAGAAAGGGCATTAAGGGAGATGAAACTAAATAAGGCCGTGGGGGTGGATAACATTCCCGTGGAACTTTTAAAATACTTAGGAAAATTTGGGAGGAAGAGGCTATATAGGCTGATCCGTAGTATTTATGAGGAGGGAATCTGGCCGGAAGACTTTGTGAGATCAGTTTTAGTTCCTATTCCGAAAAAGGTAAAGGCTACATCATGTGAGGACTACAGGACGATAAGTTTGATATCCCACGCAGCTAAAGTTGTTCTCAGGATCATAAACAAAAGGATAGAGAGTAGGGCAAATGATTACTTAGGGGATGACCAGTTTGGGTTTCGGAAGGGGAGAGGTACGCGTGATGCCATTGCAGTAATGAGATTATTAATCGAGAGGAATATAGAACACAACCAGGAGGTAATTGCCTGTTTCGTAGATTTCGAAAAAGCGTTTGATGGATTGAATTGGGAAAAACTAAAGCGTATATTGCAGAAAATTGGAATAGATTGGTGTGATAGGAGGCTGATCCGCAACCTTTACGTGTCACAGACTGCCCAGGTGCGAGTGGGGAACTGGGAGTCCGGTTGGGCAGTGTTAGCAGGAGGTGTAAGGCAGGGTTGCCCATTATCACCGTTGCTGTTCAACCTCTATGCAGAGGAAATGATTAAAGAGGAATGGGAAGAACTGGTAGGAATGAAAGTGGGCGGGGAATTCGTAAAATCAGTTGTGTTCGCTGATGACCAAGCTTTAGTTTGTCAGTCAGCCAAGGTGTTGCAAGCATTGCTGAGTGAATTGGAAATTCAGTGCGACAGGTATGGGATGGGAATCAATATTAATAAAACAAAGGTTTTGCGATTTTCTAGAAAGAAAAAGGCTAAGCTTAACATTAAAATAGCAGGACAAAATCTAGAGCAGGTAGAACAGTTTACGTATCTCGGCAGTGTTTTGGACCGACAGGGTCAAAGTAGTAGAGACGTAAGGGGAAGAATTGCGATAGGCAAAGAGGCTTTCACAAGGATGAGGGAGTTAATGATGGGGACGTTGAGTAAGGATGTTAAGAAAATACTCGTACAAACTTTGATATGGAGCGTAGCTATGGACGGTGCGGAAACGTGGTCATTGAAGCAGGAGGATAGACGTAGATTGGAGGCTTTTGAAATGTGGGTGTGGAGAAGAATGGAGGAGGTGAAATGGACAGAGAAGAAAACAAATGAGGAAATACTTGGTATGGTAGGCGAAGAGAGGGGTTTGTTGGGAGAAATCCTAAGGAAGCAGGAAAAATTAATGAAGGGGGTTTTGATCAGTAGTGGGATGTTGAAGACTGTAATTGAGGGGAGAATGTTAGGCAAACGAGGAAAGCGAAGGAACAGGATAGGGATGTTGGACGGGATGAAGTGAGGAAGAAAGTACTCAGAGCTGAAGAGGGACCTGATGTAGAGTAGGATGTTGTGTTTTTCTAGGGGTCACAAATTATTTAATTAGTAATTATGTCCATCCAAAAACCTACCCTAACCGGCAGATTACCTAATAATAATAATAATATATTTATTTTTGCGTGTGTGTGTGTACACTCACTCATGCAACTACGAAAAATCCGCCATATGGTGAACAAATATTAATTCACATTATGTAAATATAAGGAATGGGGATAAGAGCAAATATAAAAGACAAACACGGGAGAGATAAGGGAGGTAGAATGGAGTAGATGACAAGTGAAACAATATTTCCTTTACTTGGATTTGAACCACGGGTCTTTCGACTTGCCGGCCGATCCTCTAAGAGTCCGATCAGCATTTTGCTCAGTAAGTTGATTTTTTTGTAACACTGATTGCCTTTATTATCATTTAATTGAATGATGTTGATATTTTTATCCTCAGTAGCTATTGTTTAATATTTGAAACCCCTGAGAGTGGATTCAAATCCTCATAAATATTTATAATTATAATGGTACGTTTATGCAGCAATAAAGAACTATAATATGCAGAAATAATTGAGGCATAATGGAGAATGAGCATTGATGGAGTCTACTTTTCAATGTTTTGACACCCAATATGTGCAGTCACAGGAGGACACGTGTTGATTGAAGACCTAAAGAGTGTTTTGGGTTATTTTCTTCGCAAGTCCGCTCTTAGTTAAGGCAGAATTATATTCACAATGCTTGTTGCAACCGAAATTTGCCTGTCGAAATATCTCGCCAATGAGGAGGTGCTCCCTTTGGGGCAACCTTGAAGGGGGGCTGGGGTGGGGGCGAAGGGGTGGTGGCAGAGTGCATCAAATAAATATCCAGGCGATTCTTTAGAAGGCTGTCGCCCGCCAAGTTTCATGGCACGCGCGGGGGCAATGCACGACCCAGTTACAACTTGTAATTTTGAGTGACCCCGGGCGCCAATAGGATCGGCGTAAGTTTGGAGGGCTGTGTCCCTCGGCTTTAGCTTTGTTTCGCAGACGCGAAACACCGCAGGGATCCATGCGGCCCCGAGGTCATCGTTCCACAGCAAGGAGCAAAAAGGTGCGAACCGTTTTCCTCTCTTTCCTCATTTTACTGTGCGGATCCAGAGCTGAGTTTTATTTGCTTCCCCTGCAGTGGGAGTGCAAAAGAGTTTTATTCCGCTCCTCATAGTTCCTACGCAGTCGACGAATCGTAGAAAAAAATTCAACATTTTGAAAGGACCACCTTACGCTTGGGCAAGTAACTTTTGTAAAGATATTGAAATCCCACTGAGTGGTTGGGTTTTGCTTTTAAAGTAACGATCTGGTGTTCCAACGAAAATGAATACAAGTTAACTATAACGAAAAACTGGACATTTTTAATACGACAGTACTTTATTAATATATTGATACATTAATAATCACCCGATCCTGGTTTCAGCGTTCCTCATCATCAGGCAATGACTCGTACAGACACCCATATGTATATAGTATGTGACACTGTCTTTATATATGCACAAAGTTTTGTATAAAAAGTATCGGTAACAATTTATGTCCATGTGGTGTGCGCGTGAAGTGGTGAATTCAGACCGTCGCATTAGTGTGCGCAAGATCACAGATCGTATTGGCAATGATAAGACAGTGACAGTGAACACCATTACCACTGCAAATTTCGCCAAGCAGAAAGCTAAACTCTTCCTCCCGAAGGTCTTTGGACGGACGACCAAAAGCAGAGTGGAGAGTCTGCTTGCTAATTCCTACCACGCCATCGTGACGATTCCCCAACCCCCTTGCAGTCCCGATTTCGCACCAGTAGCAGACTAGTTCCTTTTCCCAATAAAAGTGAAATACTCCCTCGAAAGGCACCACCATGGGATCCTAAGTGCCGTCAAAGAAGCTGGCACGCTTACCCTAAAGGACATTCCGCCTACCAGGGAGCCCTCGAGTCATGGAAAAGTTCGCTGGGAAAAGTGCGTCGACGCTCAAAGGATGTACTTTGAAGAATATTGAGAGGCATTGTAGTAAAATCTGAGATAAATCAATACTTCCGAAACTTTTCCCGATACTTTTTATACAAACCATGTTTATTTGATTTCATGTCAATGATGATGCTGATGGCTGCCGGATGATATTGTACGGCGGCGGAACCAGATACCCCGTGAATGAACTTACATTTTGTGTCCTAAGATTTTGCACGAGCTGGATGCGACCATGACCATTTTAAAGATGGACTCTACATAGACTACTTTCCAGTCCTTGGGAATCGTGAGATCATTTAAGGATTTGTTAAATATTATTCCTACATAAGGAGCTAGTTCTGATGTCATTGATTTTGATGCGCCGGCTGAAATTCAGGGCCTGGCGATTGGTTTGAACTAATGTCTTCAAGGTGGCGTTCGATCCAAAGAGAAGAGGTTACAATTTAAACGAAGTCCCATGGAAATGATCAAGCAGCGACTTGAAATTTTCTGCAAGCGGTTATTAAAAACGCCATGAAAATAGTGGTTTAGTGGGCTCTTGTTTTGAACTGGAGATAGGTTTTACTCTGTCATTATTTAGGGAAGGCAGTGTTGAACTACTTCCCTGAACCTACCGTAAATATGACCCAAATGCTTCAGGGCTATCGCCCGAATATTGACTTAATCTTTTATTTTAAACTTTCACATGTGACATTATTTCCTTGGTAATGCATTAGCCATGCTATTATTTTGAATTATTTCATTTCTGTGATTAATAGACGTGTCGTCACGCGCTCCCTTCATTTTCTTAAACAATTCGTAGGATCGATGCAACTCACGCCTTCGATCCTTCGTAATCGGTCCGGTTGAACCAGAACATTTCTCTTTTAGATATCTGATTTTTCATATTCATCAAGTTAATTTTAACTAGCTTTATTCTGTGGTCGATAAATCCATCAAGTGTGGCAATATTCAGAACGACTTCGGATAAACTTGTGGCTATACTTGATCTGCTATATTGTTTCCTCTGGTTGTTGTCAGCACTAATTGATTTAACAAATGTGATGTGAACACGCGAAGCAGTGACTCGCATGACCCCTTGTCCTTACCTCCTCCTATGAAACTATAGTTTCCCCAGTCTATGGAAGGGAGATTGAAACCCCCTCCGATTATAATTTTTCTATTGTGTAAATGGGAATTTAAACTAGCGACCTCTCTTTCTAGATCTAAAATTGATCGGGGGGTTGGCAGTAGACACAAATTTACTCTTCTCGGCCGAGGGCTTTTTATTGAGCACCAAACACTTCCTATGCTACTGTTAGGGAAAGACTAACTTCTGTTTTCGTGAATATCTCTGTCAGCTCCCCCCTCCAATTCTACTTCCTAAGTCTCTTCTGTAAATTCTAAAGCCTTTAGGAAAAATATCCTCGTTTGCAATGTCGTGCGATAGCTATAAAATTATTTGCTCCTCATTTCTAGGCACCAAGCCAAAGAAAGAGAGATCTAGGCTAATGTCTCAATCATAAATGAGCTAAAAGTAAAGCAGGAAAGAAATTATGGAATGTGTTTTTCTAAAATATTCCTGCATCGAGATTCTACGTCGTGTCTTCATGAACACGGCGACAATTTTTCTCTCGGAGTCCTATTAATAGGATGAGGCCAACTTAGTTTACCATATCCACTATTTTCTGGGTCGACAGAATTAACTAACAGCGGCCCTTGCCATCCTCGGGTGGTGTGTGGCCAATGGAATATCGCATCGCGTGCTCCCATTGCCCACCACCGCCTTTCCAGATTTACAAATAACGATGCCTAACAGTTAGCGCTCGAAGCTTAATCCTGCGGAGTTATTTCTCTATCTCTCTACGTTGAAGCTTAAACACTGAGATGTCGGGCAGAATACAATTTTTCTCACAACTCAGTCACTAAAAAACTCCTTGATGGATTCTCAAAGTGAAAATGTGTCAATTATGATGAAAACCCCCTGCCTTCGCGTCTCGACATTATATTTTTTTTGATTTTCATATTTACGGGTATTGTCGAAGTGGGGAAGATAATGGCTGCGAAATAAGTCTCTCCCTGCTTTTCGTTGAGGGACTATTTATATATAACATGCATACATATACCTTCACATACAAATTAAAAATTATGCGCATTTTAATATACAGGTAACAGTACCTGTATATTTCATTTCAGGATATTTCATTCTCCATATGATTGCTTGGGGGCTTGTATACCTGAATAATGACCAAGTTCGTCGGGTCTGCTTTCATTTCTGCTAGCATTATTCTATCCTTTGATTGTTCTATATGCACTACGCTTGTTTCCGCCTCTTGTTCAACATTTTGGCAACCCCTCGTTGGCTCTCGTTCCCGCCGCTGTAGTAAAAGAAAGTCGTATATCATGTTAGTTACACCATTTATAACTCGACACCGATTTTCTGAAAGAATGAATAACCTGAACCGATTTTCATGATGTTTGGTTTTTTCGATACGACTCATTCTAGAATAGCAGAATAACCATTAAAATATCGTAAAAGTTTCGTATCGTAAATTATCGTATCGTATCGTCGATTTTAACGAGATTTGGCTTTTTGGATTCATCTCAGCTCAGAATAGCAGAATGACCATTAAAATATCGTAAAAGTATCGTATCTTAATATAGTATCGTATATTTTAATCATATTTGGTTTTATATTTAATCATATTAATCATTTTATATTTAATCATATTTGGTTTACCCAGAATAGCAGAATGACCATTTAAATATAGTTAAATTGTCGTATCGTAATATCGCATCGTAATATCGTCTCGTAAAATATCGCATCGCATCGCTTCCTCGAGGAAATTTTAGCGTCAGAAGAAAGGCGACACGCTTCCTGTCGTTTGGGACACGGCAATGTCTGAAGCAACTATTTCCGCATCTCCAAGTCAGATACGCACATTATTTGCTATCATCCTTTCGACATGCTTCCCATCCAATCCACGTGACCTGAGGAACAAAGACAAGGATAGCATGTCAGAAGACATTTTACATCGAATTCGTGTAAGTTCAAGAAATCTCGATATTGAGGTAAACGAGAAGATGCATAACCAGGCCCAGGCCTGTTGATTGAAGACATGCGCTACCTCATGAGCGGCAGTTTATTGGTGAATTAAGGAATGGCTGCACCGATTTCAATGATATTTGGTGTTTTGGATTCGTCTTAGACCAGAATAGCTATTAATATATCTTATCGTAATATCGTATCAATGATATGCTTTGTTTTTAGCAATTTAATGACTGAGCTTCGTGGCAATATTAAAAATATTGAGAGAATTGTTGAGACTTCAACTCGAGTAAATTCGAGCTAAGCCCAGCTCGAGTCGATACGTCACTATAGTGTCTGTGAACAAATCACAGACAACAAGCAAACATTTAGGTTACCGGTTAATTTGTTTCCTTCATATTATTATGCCGCGACGCAGAAGATCTAACCATTCCCAACAAACCCGTAATGCAATTAGGCTTCGGAACATAATTAGCTCAAACGAATGTACCCCTGCTGAACCCCCAACAGAAGGAAGTGTAGGATACATTAATGAAGGCAATTGATGATGGAAATGGTGGCTTATTTTTCCTGGACGCCCCTGGTGGAACTGGGAGGACATTCCTCATATCATTGCTTTTGAATTCTGTTCCTGCGAGATCGGGCATTATAGTAGCAGTTGCTTCTACCGGCATAGCGGCCACATCGTTGGAAGGAAGCCGTACGGCTCATTCGGCGTTAACGTTGCCATTAAACATACAAAATTCTGAACTAGTGACATGCAACATTTCGAAACAGTGCGCAATAGCCAAAATTTTAGCAGCATCTAAAATCTAATGGGACGAATGCACGATGGCGTACAAATGCGTACTAGAAGCACTTGACCGGACATGCGCAATGACTCGAGATGCTTTGGTGGTGCGATGATTTTACTGTCTGTCGATTTCGGCCAAACACTGCCATTTATTCCGAGATCGACGGCTGCCGATGAAATAAACGGCGCTTGCCTCAAATCATCAAATCTCTATCGCTATGGAAAGAAACTTCAACTGACAACAGACACGAGAGTTGCATTGCTGATCGATCCGTCCGTCTGCTGATGATTTCTCCAAGCAATTGTTGACTATCGGTAATGGCCGTGTTCCTGTCGACGAATCGAGCGGATTGATTTCATTTCCTCGGAATTTTTGCAATTTCGTTCCATCGAAAGATGAGCTCATCAACAAAGTGTTCCCGAACATCATTGATTAAAACAAAAATCACAAATGATTGAGTCAGCGAACAATTTTGCCGGCTAAGAACAAAGATCTAGATGCCTTAAACTTCATAATTCAGATTCGAAAGAAACTTTGGGATGCCGCAAGAGTAGCTATGAACGGAATCATTTTCTAATATGCATTTCAATGCAACAAAATTCGTCTTGATCAAGGCGAATGATTTTTATGCCCTGAAATTTTTGAATTGATATTTATAATTCAGAATCAAATCGTTGGTACACTGCATTCATTCAAACCTACTGACTTTTTAACAAACAAATACGAAGTCACCAAATATCCATCTGAATTTTTAAACTCCTTGAATGTGCCTGGCTGAACAATGCTCAATTTACAGCTGAAGATTGGCTGGGCGGACATGATGCTTCGAAATCTAAACCAACCAAAACTATGCAATGGAATGCGTTTGGCGATAAAAATACTGATGATCAATGTCATTCACGCTACTGTACTCAAAGGAAAATTCAAAGATGAAAAAGTTCTCATTCCGAGGATTCCTATGATCTCAACCATTCGCGTCATAAGCGTGTTATTCGCGATGGCGATTAACAAATCACAAGGCCATTTGTTGAGTGTTTGTGGTCTGAATCTAGAATCCATTTTTTCTCATCGTCAATTGCATGTGGCATGTTCATGTGTGAGTTAACCATCCTCCTTTATTTGTTTTGCACCTGATAAACAAATAAATTTTTTTGGATACTTGAAGGTGCTTGACTCTAGAGAATAAACCCTAATGTATATATTGAATAAAGAAAATGTATTACTGACAAGCCATTGTAATACTTATTTTTTAAGTTTTATTGAATTCTTTTCTTATATCTTTATAACAAGTGGAATATGATTAAAATCGGTAAAGCCCTTCTTGATATAACTAATGTTATAACTAAACTGTTGATTGATTGTCAGGCGGTACGAAGTTCGCCGGTTCAGCTAGTTATTCTATACTGATCACTCCAGTAATCCCCGCTATCCTTCCATCTCATCTCGCATAGACCTAATATATCGATATTTCCCCTTCCCATCTCACGCTTAATATTCTCCAATTTCCCTGTCCTCATCATTGTCCTAAAATTCCAAGTTCCTATTATAACTTATTTTGTCTTCTTCCTCTGCGAATTTTGCCCTGCTGCTGTCGGTTTTCCCTTGCAAGGGTTTCGTGGGATGACGACCGCGGGAGCCTTGCCTCCCCCGCTGTCGGGCACGACACACGGCCTATTTGATCTTTCCAGGATTGATATCCTCTATACTGGCCATCATATTAGTCTTAGGAATGATAATTGAAGTGCTTTTTTGCATATAACTACCTTTCTCAAGGGAGGGAAGGAACATCTTCCATCGATCCCTTGAGAAAGGTGGTAATCGCCACCGAGAATACGTTGAAGTTTCTTTTTGAGTGTTTTTATCTATATGTTCACATGTGTAAAAATAAATATAAACCATGCACACAGTAATTAACCATTAGGTCAGTTTGGAGGGTGATGACAGAGTTCACCCCGTACACCTTATACGGCGTTTGAAATTCACACATTGGGTAGGGGGGGGGCAATTCCTTTTCCTGTGCCGGCAATGCTTGCCCAGGAAGATCTGGTACCTGAAAAATTACGCGGTTTAGGTTAGGGTGCCTAAAGAGACTTACCCTGGCATGGAACCCGGGTCCTCCAATTAGTGATCCAACGCTCTACCCTAGGATGAGTATATATTTAGTTGTTACATAAGGAGCGGCTTGCGGGGATCGAGATGGTGCGGGGGCTAACGTACTGGCTTCCCACCCTGAGGGCGCGGGTTCAAATCCCGGCGGTGTTGAATATTTTTCAGAGGTATCTCGATCCCTACTTGAGGTGCTTTGTGGAGGGCACTTTGAGGGAGTACGCCGTCCGTCGGATGGGACGTTAAACTGCGGACCCCTTGGCGCCTTTCGTAAAGAGTAGGCTAATGCCGACGCCGGGGTTCTCTCCACCCTTCATCCTTTCCTGTCCATCCCCTATGGCGCAAATGACCTTAGCTGTCGGTCGCCTCCCCTCAAAACTACTACTACTAGGAGCGGCTTGCATTTTACAAAAGGTTTAGTTTCAATTGGAAATTAAATAAATCTCAAAACTGGAACCAGAAAATTACAATCAAAGGTTAGCTTCTTAAAATTATTTTAATTCACTTTTCTATAAATTAATCCCGTAAAATCAGGCACCTCTGCCATATCTTTTTAAACTTCTTTGAAGCCTGCAGCGAAGGAGTTTTTTGTTTGCTATAGCGGCCAACGAGTAACCTCTACGGCCAGCGGCATCATCACTTGAAAACGTCGGCCACCCGAAGGATTGACAAGGGGCCCCGAACGGGTGGAAATCACGCCCAGGGGGCAAATTCCGGAGAACTGTGGACGATGGACTTTCCATGCGCTCGCAATGAAATATTTGTAACAACTAATGCGTTTGGTTATCTGACGTTGGCTGACTTTTTATTGAAGTAACCTCGTGTATTTATTCATTTAATTTCGGGGCAGGAAACGTGAGTAGCATGTCCGTGAATTAACAAAATTTATTTAAATATGCGCGTTTGCTGTAGATTTGTAAATTGCTGCCTACGTATGTACGCTACCCCGGACGGTTGGCAGGGTTGTTAAATTACCACCACCCATCACACTTAATCTATCCCAAGTCTTACACATCTAAATCCACATGCGGTGAGGTGCGTGACATTTTTGCGAGCGTTACCGAAATATCACCGCCCTTCTGTTTAATTCTCCCCTCCATCTTCCCAAGTATGATTTTGGTTTCCTATATATTAATTCATTTAAGTCTTGAAGTGCGTACTTGATGCGTGGCATGGATGCAATGGCCTGCCAAGTTCGTCGCAAGGATAACTTCAGCACATGACGGAACCGGAAGACCACAAATTGAAAGGTCATCATTGATCATCATTGGTCGTTATTCCTAAGATTGGTTGACTGCAGCCATCCATTCTACTCTATCAGATGCTAATTGGCTTATTTCCTGGTATTTTTTGCAATGTACTTTCTTCTTTATTTGTCCCATGTTTTTATCCCTTGGCCTTCCTCTCGGGACTTTTCCCTCTATTTTTCCTTCTATTATATTCTTCACGAATCCATCGTGCCTCAGGGTGTGGCCAATCCATCTGGTTCTTCATTTCCCTATGGTGGCCTTCGTCTATTCTCCTCTATACTTCTTCATTTCTTATTTTATCCGTCTACATGATCTCAACTATCCCCCTTCCGAGCACCAGGTTTCGAAGGCTTCTACTTGTCTTTTCTAGTCTCCTTTCCCGATGGTCCATGTTTCTGATCCATAGAGTGCCACGCTCCATACGAATGCTTTCGCGTATTGTGTCCTCGTCTGTAGTTCTATCTTCTCTCTCTTAGCTTAGATTAGAAGGTTATAGGTCTGAATGACCATAATCCATCGATGAGGGTAGACTTTGCATTACCCAGAGATTAAGTACTGCTACACTTCCAACCCAGACTTGCACGCTTACTAATTGTGCCTAAACCCCGAGTCAACCAAGATTATTATTAATTATTCGCATTTTGAAGCAGACATTTCGCACAAAAACCGTCTTTCATCATTCACTTAATATGCTCGGGCGAATTTAAGTGCGTTGTTTTTTTACGAGGGCATTGAAACAGTCATAAATATTTCACTGGCCTTGCAAAATGTTTTCACAAATGAAATAAGAGCTTTAGTACCTCGGGAAATGTTTTTCTGATGTCGGAGCGCCAATATTCACTCACTCACTCACTCACTCACGGACCCTCAAGGGAGACGGACGTGTTTTCAAGCTGCGCATTAGTGACCGCTCGAGAGGTTTAGTGACCGCTAGAAGGCACACTCCCTTGGGCGAAATGGGAAAGGGCATGGCGGTGGATGTAAAGTGTGTTATTTGCCGTAGAAAATTGAGAAATGGAGTCCAGTGTAGTGGGTGTGTCTCAGTGTGTAGGTACTCTTGGTACCACTTTAATTGCTCTAAGAGTAAACTGGAGGATTGCGTGAGTGATAATTGGCAGTGCAGTAAGTGTGAAAGTCAGAAGAATCGAAGAGGTTTAGAAGAAAAGGAGGAGGTAATTGAAAAGCTGCAAGCGGATTTAAACATCGCTCGGAAGACAATTTTCAGTCTTTCTGCTGAAAATGAGGAACTGAAAGCATCATTAACAGAGATGAGGCGGCGGGTGAAACAGCAAATCGAAGATGATCTCCACTTTGTCCGGAGGTGTGATAAGAGGAAACCGGAAGATTTAAGGCCGACCAGAAGTGGAACAAGCTCATGTGACGCGGATGCCGATCGGGCTGGAGGAATACGGGAAAGCATCCTACGGAGAGAGCAGCCAAAGAAGCGAGGAGATGGAAGGAAGGATAGGATAAATGTGAGACCGAAGAGGGAAGTGCTTCCGATGAGGGAGGTCATAGTGTCAAGGGAGGGGACGTCTCTTGGTGATCCAGGGCCACCCAAAGTGAAAATATTTGGTGATTCCATAATACGTTTCGTCGGAGATTGTGGCGAAAGTATCAATGAAGGCGTTCAGTGTTTTCCGGGGATAAGAGTGGAACAATTGGACAATAAAATAGCTAATATGGCTAGTGATGGTGATGAAAGTGTTGTCATAATTCACGTAGGGACAAATGACGTAAAAAGTGCTAAGTCAGAAGACCATCTAATCGGTTTTATTTGGGATTTGGCGACCTCGGCCAAAAATAAGTTCAAAAGTGCTCAAATTGTTATTAGTGGAATTCTTCGTAGAAGGGACATACATTGGAAGAGAATTGACGCCATCAACGAAGGAATAGAGTGGGTTTGCGTGCAACAAAGTCTGACATTTGTGGACCCAAACTGTTGGGTCGGTGATAGACACTTGGGCCGCGATGGAGTGCATTTAAACAGGAAGGGATCCCTGGTTTTGTCAAATCTGTTTAAAAATGTCGCACTAAAGCTCAGTGAGCAGGGAAACCTGTAATGGGCACAAGAGGTGGACCTCGAAATACCGAAGGAAAGGAAGGTAAAGGCTTAGTAGTTTTGCAGGTAAACTGCCGAAGTATTCTAAATAAAGTATGCCATTTCGAGACGTTAGTTGATGCATGTAATCCGGATATTGTGATAGGTACGGAGTCGTGGCTAAGTGATCATATTATGTCAAACGAGATTTTTCCCCAAAATTTGGCAGTTTACAGAAGGGATAGGGATGGTCGTGGAGGGGGGATATTCATATGTGTAGATAAAAACCTAATAAGTACGAGACATTGGAATGGGTAAGAAATGATTGTGAGATGATGTGTGTTCATGTTAAAGGTAGGAATGGAGGGAAAATTTTAAAAATAGTTGCTATGTACAGAAGCCCCAACGAAGGGATGCACGCAGTCGAGGTATTAGCAGACATATGCTCGGCTAACCCTGAGGATCACACCCTCATAGCGGGGGACTTGAACCTTCCAGGTATTCAATGGTCGGCAGACGAGGTCACGGTGGGGGCTGGGAAGGCCCAAGAAATCGTTAGTCGTCTTATAAACGAGGAGGGTTTTGTACAGATGGTGGAAAAACCCACGCGCGGGGGAAACATCCTCGACGTCATACTTGTGAGACCGAAAAAGTGGGTAGGGGAAGTCGATGTCCTTCCGGGAATAAGTGACCATTCAGCTGTGCGTATGTATATAAACTGGGAGAGGGCTCAGTATAAGGGGCTAGTAAACAAAAAGATAGTTTGGCAATATAAACGGGGTGATAGGGAAGGGTTCCAGACCTTTTTAAGGGAAAAGTATTCGCAATGGGTAAGTGGCGGGCAGAATGTAGAAGAAATCTGGAAAACATTTAAGGGGATAATGGAGGAGGGATTAAATAAATTTGTCCCGAAAAAAATTCTTAAAGAAAATACTGATCCAGAGTTCTACAACCGCAAAATTAGATCCTTGAAGAAAAAACTGAGAGTGATTCACAAAAAACGGAACGAGAGCTCGGAATGGCTCATAATTTACAAAAAATTAGTTCGTGAATTAAATAGAGAAAAGAAAATAGCCAAAGATAGTTTTCTACAGAAAATAATCGGGATAGATAATGGAAATAAATTTTACAAGTACCTCTGGAGGAGGAAAGACAACAGGGAAAACATAACAGCTTTAAAAAAAGAGGATGGGACACTAATCGTTGATGATAAGGAAAAGGCTAATACGTTTAACAATTGGTATGCAAGTGTATTTAAAGTTATGGTAAATAAAAAGGATCCTGTAGATTCAACTCTGAGTCAACAAGGAGGCGAAAAAATATTAAATACCAAAAGTATTAAAACGACGAGCGCAGAAATTTATAAAAAAATTATGAAAATGAGGACAAATAAATCAAAAGGGCCAGATGGTATCTCAATTGACTTGCTTAAATTGGGCGGTAGTGTAGTTTCAAATTATATAAATCATTTATTCAATGTTACCTTAAACAATAATGCCCTGCCAAATGATTGGAAGGAGGCATATGTTACGCCAATTTTCAAAGGAGGAGATAAGGCACTAGTTGATAATTATAGACCGGTCAGCTTGACATCAGTTGTATGCAAGCTATTAGAAAAGATAATGGCTGATTATCTCTGGGACTTGTGGGAGAGTGAGAATTGGTTGTATAGTCGCCAATACGGTTTTAGAAAAGGGCACTCTTGCGAAACTCAGCTATTAGGGTTCTGCCAAGAAATGTTCGACTCTATGGATGCGGGAATAGAGGTGGATGCTATAATAGTCGACCTGTCAAAAGCCTTTGACAAAGTTGACCACGATCTCTTAATGCTTAAGATGGGCCAATTGCCACTACACACAGATGGAAGAGTAATCTCTTGGGTCAGAAATTTCATGGAAGGTCGAACACAAAGGGTCAAATTAGGAGAAGTGTATTCTGAAAAAGCAAGGGTAACATCGGGAGTCCCACAAGGAAGCGTACTTGGCCCGCTCTTGTTTTTAATATATATAAATGATCTCCCAATAAATATTAATTCTCAGATAAGACTTTTTGCAGACGACTGTATTATCTACAGGAAAGTCGAAAATGACAGAGACCGTGACAAACTTCAAAGGGACATTAATAAAATGGCAGATTGGGTGACAAAAAATGGGATGGATATTAATGTTAACAAATGCAAATCAATCACTTTTAGCAATAAGGTAAATGGAAACAATAGGGAATATAAATTTTCAGAAAATGTCATTCCTAGAAGTGATACTGTCAAATACTTAGGTGTATATTTAACTAAGGACTTAGGGTGGGGGCTAAATGTGGAGTGCATCTATAAGAAAGCTTTCAAAACTCTTCATTGGGTAATGAGAAACCTCAAAGGGAGCGTTAGAGCAACCAAGGAGAAGGCTTATCAGACCCTAGTAAGGCCAATTTTAGAGTACGCTTCTCTTGTATGGGACCCTCATGAAGAAGGTCATATTAAAAAACTGGAAAAGGTGCAAAGAAAGGCTGCCCGATATGTACTGGGGAAGCATGGGAGGATGGAGAGTGTGTCTGACATGCTAGAAACGCTGGGCTGGGAACCTCTAGAATCTAGAAGAAAAGTAAGCAGACTTTGAGGAATGTTCCGTATTTTGAAGGGGGAGAAAGCTTGGGCAGATCTTAGGAAAGAGGCGGGGAACCCAAATTTTATAGGCAGAAATGATGACAAATTTAAGATAAAATGCCGGGCACAGAGAACAAATAAAAAAAAATTTTCTTTTCTAAATAGAACAATTGTTGAGTGGAACACTTTACCTGCAAAAATATTCGAGCCCTTTCCTAACAGAGTGTATACTTTTAAGAATAGATGTAAGGCATATATGTAATAATTTGATTGATGTGTGGTGTATGGTATTATATGTAATAGCTTAATTTTTTTTTTAATTTATCTTTTTTTTTCTTGCTGATAAATGGTTGTAAATGGGATGGGGATTCACTTTTTTTGTTAAAGAGATTTGTGTTTTGAAGTCTAGTTTTATGTATTATCTTTTGCAATTATTTGAGACTTGTGTGCCACCTGACAATGTCTATCAGCACATGTGTATTTCTAATAATAATAATAATAATAATATTACGTCGAAGTCAGAATTAAATCGGAAATGCCGATACCGTAGAGGATAAAATCTGAGCATCGGATGGAAGGAATATCTCAATTATTTTCGTCACATGTACCGTGTTAACTGGAAGCCAGTCCAAGGATAAATTTGTTCCGAGCAAAAATATAAATATCAGAGGGTGGAATAAGCAAACACATTGGCACCATTTCCTTTTTGACAGAAAATGATTTCGCTACGTTGCGGCTAGAGGGTGATATCTAAGAGGAAAGTGGTAAAACGTAATTTTCAAAAGTAAAGAATAGTTACTTGCCTTTCCACGGTCACTGCGGATGTCAGCAAGGTGCGCCACCTGTGCGGGAAATATTGACATAAATTAGTCAAGTGAAGATGGAAAACTAAAAATCTCTTTAACAATTTGATAATTCCTCATTCGTCCGCTGTTGTCATTAGTTCGGCTTGAAGAATATTCGGGAAATGTTCGGTATCAATAATGTGTTAATCTTCTCTCGAGTATTCTTACTATCCTCATCACTCGCCATGTTAATTGGAAAAAAATAAATTTATCCATTTTATTTGGCCCTAAATACTTTCTAATGCTACAGTTCTTTCCCTCATTTTAGTCCAATTTCATGTTAAAGTAGAAAACATTACTTAGCCCAACCAACTTTTCGTTTCAATATTAAATTTCCAAATGAGACTTAGCTTTTCTTCGGATCGCATTATAATTATTGTGCATGGAATATCGACAGAATCAGCTGCGCATTCGGGAGCTGGGCCGGGGAGAGTCACGTGTCTCGCGTTCAGGGACAGAGAAGTAGGTGTCACGGCTCTCCTCCCCCCACACGGAAACTCGCAAAAACGTTAATGCTCCAAGGCTATTACGGCCATGCCCCCTTTCCGGCCTTGCTCCCGTCGATATACCGACCCATTTACCGGCGGCCTTTCTCTAACGCACGCACGCACGCGAGCACAGTGATTTTTCCACGGATCATCCCGCCTCAGCTCCCTCCATAATTGCCCGCGGCGCAACGCCATTCTCCGCTCAAGCAATCCATCATTGACCCCCCCAAATGTGCCAACACATCCCGTCACGCATGACGTCACTCTTTGACCGTAGCAGGTGTCCGTCAAGTGTTTTTCACCGGCTGTCAAAGGCTTTGAGACACCGACGTCAAGGAGGCTTTACTCTCTTTGAATGTGAGGGTACATGCTAAACGAATTGTCTAAAGAACACTGGAAACATGTGTGAAGGAAGCATTGGAAAACTTCGCGTTAAGGAGCTCCAAATGATGTAAAAATTAAACAAAAATATTGCAAAATTTTACTAAAGATTAGAATCATTTTTGATACATACATTTTCCCCAGGTTTTTCTGGCTATAGGATTCATTTTTCTTATTGGAAGTTTCGAGAATAGGAAGCAAAGGGTATGACGTGTTGCAATCTGAAGCATATGGATAACTTGTCCATACCAATCATGCTAATATATGTAATATGTGTAGGATTTTTAACGGGATAGCAATCATTACCGAACATTCCTGGGAATGGATCTACTTGTTCGCGGAAAAGGCAAGATAGGATAAACATAAATAATTTATATTTAAAAAATATATTTCTTACTGCGATTTAAATATAGCGCTAATACCACTAACAATAATTAAATATTTCACTAGTGCAAGGTTTGTATAAAAAGTATCGATAACAATTTTTTCCTGAGGTGCGCTCGAAGTACTGATTTCAGACCGTAACCAATACGATGTGCGACCATGCCTGACCAACGCGTCGGTTAAGTGTGAGCATGATCGCAGATCGCATTGGCACTGACATGAGATGACAGTGCACACACCATTATCACTGAAAATTTGGCGATGCAAAAGATCTACACTAGCTACACTCGTCCCAAAGATCTTGATGGACGACCAAGAGCAGAGTATAGTGTCTGCTTGCGAAGACCTTCTGCAACAGCATCGCGACGATTCCCCAACCCCCTTACAGTTCCGACTTGGCACCAGGAGACTATTTCCTATCCTCAAAAGTCAAATCTTCCATTCTTCAAAGGACACCCCACCATAGGACCCGGAGTGCCGTCAAAGAACCGTATTTGTAAGGACCTCCGGAATCCGCCAACCAGGAGTCGGGGAAAACCGCCGGAAAAATGTGTCGACGCTAAAGGGCGATGCACTTTGAAGAATTTTGAGTAATTGCAGCAATATCTGATATAAATCTATTTTCCGAAACGTTTCCCGGTACTTTTTATGTACTTTTATTGATTTTTTGGCTAAAAAACCCTTCAATTTATTTGAAATTTCCGCGGATATCCCATAATGTCCACAAAAGCTATGCATCCTTCCCTCCCAATTTTTTTGACGCTTCCTAAGATTTCCGGCCATCACAGCTTCTCTTCCAAGGTGCATGGAGACTCGGGTTGCATCGCTGGGTGGCCACGCCCAAGGGGTGGATTGATCCCAGGGAAAAAGGGGTAAGTACTGCATAGCGATTTATCAAGTTGATTTAAATACGTAGGCTATTTGGGTTCGCTTGATGAATGTACACTTAACCAGCTTCGATAAGCCGCAAAGTAAGTTGAAAAGGAACCTTTTTATTGTATAATCAATGCTTATAACGACCACCTCAGTATCAGTTGTGCACCAGAAAGGACACCTTCCTGGTGCACAAATGATACAAGAAATGCGAGAAATTAGTTCTTTGTTTCGAAACTAGTAAATTCTGACCCGCATTCCTTGCACCGATCCAATGTTCGGTCTAAGTCTCCAGAGAGTAGCTCGCAATCTTCTGGGGTCTTCAATTCCCTGCATGTCAACACTGCAAATAATCCAAGGTTGTTACTAATGCGTGAGCTGAAGTCAATAATGTATATTAAGAGTTGTAGCGGCCCTAGTGACAAGTAGAGCCTAGAAACTTCCAGTCTTTGTCTGCCATATTTAAAAATTTGTTATTGATTTTATCTCTGCCCGACCTTATTGGTCAAATTTTCTGCATTCCCCGTAATTTAAAAAGATTCTCTCCGATTTACGCTCGTACAAAGTCTCCATACACCATGCTTCCCTCATCGCTCCATAGAGTGTACAAGTAAGTTATTTACGGGTTTACTCAGCGAAATAATTATAAAATAATAAAATGTAACTCTCTATAAATCGTTCGGAAGTCATGTGCGCATCTAGTCTTTAAATAAGAATTTGGCAAAGACTTAAGTTTCAAAGAATCAAGAACTTAATGAAATCACGCAGAGCATCTCTCCATAGGAAACAGTCGATTGAACTCTTTCTTTAGTGCCACTGGCTACTTTATTTCGGAAATGTGGGAATTTATAAATTGCTAATAAAAAATAATTTTAGTTAAGCATGATTCATCGTGCTATAAAACATACATGATTTAACACTACGCATGTTTAGTGAATGGGGCTGCGTAAATTTTGCTAGTACGGTCACTGGGATTAATGAAATGGAAAGGGTGTATTGAAAAGAAGTCGACAGATGAAAATGTATGATGTTTAATTCCATTCTGTTATGGTGTTCTACAAAATAAGCATTAATTTATGGACAAACTTCATAGACCTCTAGACCTCCGCTAGTAAAGTGACCACAAAAATGGAGAAAATATGAGGAGTTTAGAGCTCATGGCAGATAAATTCTTTCAAGAAAGGCGCCCTAACAATCGTATTACCCGCTCATACACCACCCTTACCTTTTTCTTTTTTTGGTGAGTCTTTCTCAAAATTTGCCCTTCCCAGGAACCTCATGGCATCCGCCAGAGACACGAATGTCGCCTTTCCGCGCCACATGGCTGCGAAATACTATGATGGGTGGGGAGAGGGGCGATGAGGGAATCCGCCAGGCCATTCACTGCAACTGAGAATGATACGCACGCCCCTGAGAGCGGCAGATGCTCCCACGTTATTAGCACTTTCTCCCCTGGCGTCGCTCACCGAATTGGCGCCACAGAAGTAGTGCCTCTCGTAAGTAGCGATTGCATGCATCTGAGTCGGGCAGAATGGACGTGGCGGGAACGCAATGCCTCAGCGACATTGCAAATGTCTTTTCGGCATGCGTCGACGCACCCAGCCTTCGTAAAGCGCTCGAGTGGAGTGGTAGTGAATAGATGGAGATAAATTGGTGCTAGAAATATTACAGGTTGACTCGTGGCACTTTGAAGAGGGCTCTGTCTTCTTCCAGCTGAGGATGTACTACAGGCGTAATATATGGTTTGTCCAAAAATAATGTTTAAATGATTTATTTCCGCTCATGTGGACGGACGGCTGGGGCGAGACAATTTGCGGCGGGGGCGGGAGGTTTAAGGAAAGCAACGCGACCCGCGTCAGTTATGTGGGCTGTTACAGAGTGCTCATCATTACAAAGCCGGACCCCTGTTCAAGGGTCATGTCACGAATTTACGTTGGGGTTCCTCGTTAAATGGATAAAAAACGATACGCAATAAAATTTCATGTCAAACTGGAAAAATCTGGTTCGGGAGATATAGTAATGCCCCGAGAAACGGTTTTCCGCTGTCGCAAGATGTCCCGGGAGGGTAGAGAGGAGGTTGGCGATGAGGAATGCCCTGGACATCCAACAACAACACAGTGTGATGAAAATGTGCAAAAAGTGAAACACATGCTTCATTCTTATTGATCCCCAAGTGCCAGGATGCTAGCTGAGGAGTGCTATATTCAAAAAATCACAGTGCATTGCATTCTTACAGAAAATTTAGCCATGAGTGTGCCAAGATGGCCTCGAGGGTGCTTTTGGAAGACTGCTTGTGTGACAATTTCTTGCTGGTCCTTGCTGGTGCTTGGACCACTTGGACCACGAAGAAAGTGACCCGCATTTTAAAGAATAGATGGTTACTGGGGATGAGACTCGAGTCTTTGAGTACGACCAAAGTATAACTCTTTCGAGTGCCATTTTGGACCACTGGATTATGCCAAAGAGGCCGTGACGAGGTGCCTGAACGAGGGCCATGTTCATGCCTCACAGGAAGCATACCACAACTGACGGAGGCAGTGGCATTGGTGTGTCGATACATAAGGGTGCTCTTTTGAAGAATTTTAGCGATTTGTACTTTGATCTGCCATAATATTTCCCCCACATGTGTTCCACTTTTTTTGGGATAAAACTTGTATTTTTCAGACGCTTAAAGTTAAAATGTGTCTAAGGAGGTGTTGGACCCTAGCAATAGTCCAGCGTGTCCGTAGAAAACGTTAGTTCAAAATCGACGGAATTTCGATCTATTGCAATGCGTAATGTATGTGTTACAACTCCCCTTTACGGGTGGTGACCTAACACTCCCCGCCACACACCCTTGCGACGGCTAGAGGGGTATAATGTAGGTGTAGGAATGTACGACAAAATCGGTCAGATAGTTATCAAGAGCTAATTAGTATTTTAAACACAATTCCTATCCCTCAAACTACTTTCAAATAGCAAACGTATTAGTGGGGACAAGAAAACATTGAAACATAAAACCACAAACACAAGAAATATTATTTTCGCAATGGATTAATTCGGGAGGATTGCAGAGGAACGTTGAGGAGTTAATTTTATAGCCAATGCTTCCGATGTGATACTGGTGTACGCGCAGATGATGACTGATTGTATTGACGTCCGAGCTTGCCCTTAAATGTCGCATTGGGTCGCGCGTGTCCCAGCGGAAGAGGAGCGAGCGCCACGATGCGGTACCGGTTGGTCCACGGGGGGTCTCTTGGGAAGCGTTAGGGGGAGGGGTGGGGGTTACCCTGGCAACTGCGCGTGCCCCCTCTTCCTAAGGCAGAATTTAATTATACGAGCCCTAAAAAAATGAGAAAGGTTCTTTCATTATGGGAAGGTAAAGGCGGCTTCTCTCGGATCTGTGGAATTAAGTTTAAAAAAATGAGCATCGTTGTAGGCGTCGTGGGATGGAGAGATAAGGACGCAGGCGTGTCCAGTCTCCGTAATGCACCTGCACAAAAAAACGTTCGAATGTACTTGCACCAAAGTACAGATCACGAGTGGTGCGAGGTATTCCGATATTAAATGCAAATATTTATTTATTTAAATTACACCATTTATTAACAAATAGTCCCTCAAGTTCTTTTTGGAAATTTTTCAGTGGATTAACATATGGAAGCAATGGTATACAGTAAACCATGCAAGTGAAGGCAATCATCCTTCTTATAAGCGCAAAAAAAATTATTTTCGAACCCCGAGGTGAAGAATTCGTTCAGTAATGGGTTTAATAATTCAAATGCTATGATTTGAGCACACTATTTACGAATGGATACAAGAATGCCCGGGCGAATTCGGCTTGAAGGAAAACTTGGCAATGAGCTTCTTTTCCTTTGCTTCCTTTTCTAAGATTACAGAGTTCATGTGCAAGGGAAAAACATGAAAGCAGTCCATTCTCTACTGCTTAGTTAATGACTCGATCACCACCTCATTGAGTATGCGTACTCTTTTGGGCCGCAGAGAAACGTCATGCCCTTGAGCCTCTTGGGCAGAGAGACGGGCCGGGCAAACAATGTGGAGTAGCAGATTTACAGATAATTGCATCGTGTGCGTTGGAGGTTAATGCATTTTGTTGTAATGCATATCAGACAACGATACTCCTCTGACGCCAATGATTTCTGTCACTGTGACAATCGAAGTTAGAGATGTTTCGACTATGACTATTGAACATTTAAAAGAATGATTATTCAAAATTTTATTGAAAATCCATGTATAAGTGTGTATATGCATATATATATATATATATATATATATATATATATATATATATATATATATATATATATATATAGTATATATATATACTGTATATCTGTAGAAAGGGCATTAAGAGAGATGAAACTAAATAAGGCCGTGGGGGTGGATAACATTCCCGCGAAACTTTTAAAAGGCTTAGGAAAATGTGGGAGGAAGAGGCTATATGGGCTTATTCGTGGTATCTATGAGGAAGGAATCTGGCCGGAAGACTTTGTCAAATCAGTTTTAGTTCCTATTCCGAAAAAGGTAAAGGCTACATCATGTGAGGACTACAGGACGATAAGTTTGATATCCCACGCAGCTAAATTTGTTCTCAAGATCATAAACAAAAGGGAAGAGTGTAGGGCAAATGATTACATAGGGGATGATCAGTTTGGGTTTAGGAAGGGGAGAGGTACGCGTGATGCCATTGCAGTAATGAGATTATTAATGGAGAGGAATATAGAACACAACCAGGAGGTATTTGCCTATTTCGTAGATTTCGAAAAAGCGTTTGATAGAGTGAATTGGGAAAAATTAATGATTATTCTGCAGAAATTAGGAATAGATTGGAGGGAAAGGAGGCTAATCCGCAACCTGTACATGTCTCAGACTGCTAAGGTACGACTGGGGAACGGGGAGTCCGGTTGGGCAGTGTTAGAAAGAGGTGTAAGGCAGGGTTGCCCATTATCACCTTTGCTGTTCAACCTGTATGCAGAGGAAATGGTTAAAGAGGCATGGGAAGAGCTGGAGGTAGGAATGAAAGTGGGCGGGGAATTCGTAAAATCAGTTGTGTTCGCTGATGACCAAGCTTTAGTTTGTCAGTCAGCCAAGGGGCTGCAAGCATTGCTGAGTGAATTGGAAATTCAGTGCGACAGGTATGGGATGAGGATCAATATTAATTAAACAAAGGTTATGCGATTTTCTAGAAAGAAAAAGGCTAAGCTTAACATTAAAATAGGAGGGCAAAAACTAGAGCAGGTAGAACAGTTTACGTATCTCGGCAGTGTTTTGGACCAACACGGTCAAAGTAGTAGGGACGTATGGAGAAGAATTGCGCTAGGCAAAGAGGCTTTCACAAGGAGGAGGGAGTTAATGACGGGGACGTTGAGTAAGGATGTTAAGAAAAGACTCGGAAAAACTTTAATTTGGTACGTAGCTATGTACGGCGCTGAAACGTGGTCATTGAAGCAGGAGGATAGACGTAGACTGGAGGCTTTTGAAATGTGGGTGTGGAGAAGGTTGGAGAAGGTGAAATGGACCGAGAAGAAAACAAACGAGGAAGTACTTGGTATGGTGGGCGAGGAGAGGGGTTTGTTGGGAGGAATCCTATGGAGGCAGGAAAAATGGATGAAGGGCGTATTCATCGGCGGTGGGATGTTGAAGACTTTAATAGAGGGGAGAATGTTAGGCAAAATAGGAAAGGGAAGGAACAGGATAGGGATGTTGGACGGGATGAAGGGAGGAAGAAGGTACTCAGAGATGAAGAGGGACCTGATGTAGAGTAGAATGCTGGATTTTGTGTTTTGTTAGGAGACACAAAATATTTATTTAGTAGCTGTTGTCATTCAAAAACCTACCTTAACTGGTAGATTACCTTATAATAATAATAATATATAATATACATATGCACAAAATATATTAAAATTCTTTTAAACATTAAAAAGTTAGGGCTTATACCAAAATGTTCATTTCCCTAGTTTTTCTACTCTGATTAAAACTTTCTTTTCACATATTGATAGATATGTACATATAATTTTATTATGACGAATGTTTTCCAGTGGATATGTTTAATAGTGATTATATTTATAGAAATACATAAAAGAAGATTGCAACCATCAAATAACACGGCACTTAATCTCTTTTCAGTGTTTTTCCATTCCCAAGAAGCAGCATCTGAAACGGCTCGGAAGGCAATATCAATGGCTGAGACAAAGAGCGATCAAAGGATTAAAATAGCATCCATGACTGAGTCTCTGCCAAGCGAAAATGTTTTCCTAGTCAAAGACTCTTTCCCTTGCTGTCTTTGGCCGCGGGGTGCTCTGGGTAAACGTAAATACCAAGGAATGAACGTAAGGCCAAAGCCAAATGGAATAAGTCGATGTTTAACTCCCATTTGAAAATATGAATGCCCCCGGGGGGCGGATTGAAGGTAGGGGGGGGGGGTTGGAGCGGAATTCCGCCCCCTCCAGCGAAGAGCCCACGAGGGGTCCCGCTTCCTCTCTGGAAATCTCATTTCGCCGTCGCCCTGATAAGATGGTGCGTAGTAGGGAGGATCCCTGGGTGTCCGACCCCGCTCCGGAAAGTCGTACTCTCCTTTTATGCGGAGGCGGGAGCAATAACATTCCCCTCACGTCCGCCGGACACACTCGTATAAAAAGGGGAGCGGTCCCCTTGGCCACTCGCGGCCGGGAGGAGGGCGTTTGCATAGGGCAGGGGGAGGGGGGCCACTCCGGCCAGAAGAAAGGGCCGAGACGGTGTTGGGAGGTCACCGTCGCTGCTCCATCCCACTTATTTATTTCCGTCCTCCCGAGACGCTCTTTCCCCTCGACGAAGTACGCAGAGCGGACGCGTGATACACAGATTCATTCCACTGCCTCGAATAACCTCGATCATCATGTTAACATAAATATGGAGTCATTTTGCAAAATATATCTTAATCTCCAAATTTGCAGTCCATGTAATTACACATTTCACGTCGACCAATTGTTTGAACATCTTTTTTTAAAATGAATAATTATTATGAAATACCTTCCTTTCCCTGGACAATCAGGAATCGTAATAGTAAGAAACCCCAATCACTAGAGAAATATTAAATAGATTCGATTTATAAGACAGCAGAAGATTAAACGATGCGTACGCATACGTAAGGTAAATTTGTAGGTGCATGTGTATGTTAGTGGATAGTACATATGTATATATATGAATATATAAGTATATGTATATATATGTATATATATACACATATATAAATATAAATATATATATATACATACACACACACACACACACACACACATATATATATATATATATATATATATATATATATATATATATATATATATCACCTCTATGTTGGTGGCTGAATCAGGCAGGGATTCTAGAATGCAAAGAGCAAAGCGCTGGTCGAATGAAAGGTTTTCGGAATTGGCGTGTGAAGGGATAGGAAGAGAAGAGAGTGAGGCAGAATTGCAGGAGTACCGGTGATTATTCATTCGAATGGATAAGGGGGTAATAAAAGAGGTGAGAACTCGTGAATCCGCCTACATATTAGCTTTCCGTTCTTTCAAAATTCCCACCCTTAACCGCCATCTTTAATTTCCCCCCTAGCATTCCCTCCACACACCTCCCCACCCCGCCCATACCCCTTTCCCCTCTTCAGCATACTTTCAGTCTCACTTGAAGAAGGCCTCTGAGAGGGCCGAAAGCTCGAACAATTTACCGTGTGAGTGTTCTTTTAAATGTTGCTGTTCTCTTCTATTTGTTATAAATTGTGTCAGCCCATTATTGTGCCGCTCGTGTGAGTTTTTCCGTGCAATATTTATATATACATATATATATATATATATATATATATATATATATATATATATATATATATATATATATATATATATATAGAGATATTTTGAGTCCTGGCAACCACGGGGCTCGGCCCAATCGGCCGTGTGTCGTGCCCGGCAGCGGGGGAGGCAAGGCTTCCGCGGTCGTCATCCCACGAAACCTTTACAAGGGAAAACCAGCAGCAGCAGGACAGAAGACGCAGGAGAAGAAGACCACATTAGTTAAAATAGGAACGTGGAATGTTAGGACAATGATGAGGACAGGGAAATTGGAGAATGTTAAGCGAGAGATGTAAAAGGGGAAATATAGATATTTTAGGTCTATGCGAGGTGAGATGGAAAGATAGCGGGGATAACTGGAGTGATAAGTATAGAATAATATACAGCGGTGAGGACGAGAGCCAACGAGGGGTTGCCATAGTATTAAGCGAAGAGGTAGGAAGAAGCGTAGTCAACATAGAGCAGGTAACGGATAGAATACTACTAGTGGAGATAAAAGCAGAACCGACGAACTTAGTTATTATTCAGGTATACATGCCACCGAGCAACCATAAGGAAAAAGAGGTCGATAAGATATACGAGCAGTTAGAGGACATGATCGCGTGTGTTCCTGCAGGGAAACATTTGATAGTGATGGGGGATTGGAATGCGACGGTAGGCGAAGGAAGAGATGGTGATGAGGTGGGCGACTACGGTTTAGGCACGAGGAATGACCGCGGGGAGAAAGCAGTTGAGTTCTGCAAGAGACAGGGGTTAGTCATCACCAACACTTGGTTTAGACACCACAGAAGACGCAGGTATACATGGAAAATGCCAGGTGACTCAGGAAGATATCAGCTAGATTATATCCTGGTTAGACACAGGTTTAGGAACAGTGTGATAAATTCGCACAGCATCCCGGGAGCGGATGCGGACTCAGACCACAATTTAGTTGTTATGAAATGTAGCGTACGTTTCAAAAAGATAAGGCAGGGGCGGCGAGTTAGAAAATGGAATGTAGAAGCATTAAATGGGTTGAAAAGGGAGGAATACAAACATGCGGTAGAGAAAATCATGGAGGATGGTAAAGGGCTTATAACTATCGAAGAAAAATGGGAAATGATCAAAAAAGGGTTGTCTAAAGCCGCAAAAGACACTATTGGAACCGTTAACGCTAAAAGGACTAGGAAACCATGGATCACGGATGAGATGATTACAAAGATGGATGAGCGGCGAAAATGGAAGAATATAAATACAGAATTAGGCAAAATGAAGTACAAAGAATTGAACAATAAATTGAGGCGGGCAACAAATAAGGCAAAAGACGCATGGTGGAAGACCAAGTGCGAGGATATGGAAAGTGTGCAGAGGAAGCGTGAAATCGGTGCGCTGTACGGCAAAGTTAAATCGTTATCGGGAAGTAAGAAAAGAAGAGCTATGATAACAGTTAGAGATAAGGCGGGTAAGGTAATAGTTGACGCAGGAAAGATCCAAGAGAGATGGAAGGAGTATATAGAAGAACTGTATAGTAAAGAACTCAGACCAACAAAGTTAGACATTGAAAAAGAAAATGACGTAGAGGAAGACAGCTTAGGTCCAGGCATACTAGACAATGAGATAGAAAGGGCATTAAGGGAGATGAAACTAAATAAGGCCGTGGGGGTGGATAACATTCCCGTGGAACTTTTAAAATGCTTAGGAAAATGTGGGAGGAAGAGGCTATATGGGCTGATCCGTAGTATTTATGAGGAAGGAATCTGGCCGGAAGACTTTGTGAGAGCAGTTTTAGTTCCGATTCCGAAAAAGGTGAAGGCCACGTCATGTGAGGACTATAGGACAATTAGTTTGATATCCCACGCAGCTAAAGTTGTTCTCAGGATCATAAACAAAAGGATAGAGAGTAGGGCAAATGATTACTTAGGGGATGATCAGTTTGGGTTCAGGAAGGGGAGAGGTACACGTGATGCCATTGCAGTAATGAGATCATTAATCGAGAGGAATATAGAACACAACCAGGAGGTATTTTCCTGTTTCGTAGATTTCGAAAAAGCGATTGATAGAGTGAATTGGGAAAAACTAATGGGTATATTGCAGAAAATAGGAATAGATTGGAGGGAAAGGAGGCTAATCCGCAACCTGTACATGTCTCAGACTGCTCAGGTGCGGGTGGGAAACGGGGAGTCAGGATGGGCAGTGTTAGGAAGGGGTGTAAGGCAGGGTTGCCCATTATCACCGTTGCTGTTCAACCTGTATGCAGAGGAAATGATTAAAGAGGCATGGGAAGAGCTGGAGATAGGAATAAAATTAGGATGGGAATTGGTAAAATCAGTTATGTTTGTTGATAACCAAGCTTTAGTTTGTCGGTCAGCCAAGGGGTTGCAAGCATTGCTGATTGAATTGGAAACTCATTGAGATAGATTTTGGATGGGAATGGTGTAAATAAAATAAAGGCGATGCGATTATCCGGAAAAAAGTCTAAGCTAAACATTAAAATAGGAGGGCAACGACTTGAGCAGTTAGAACAGTTAACGTATCTCGGAAGTGTTTTGGACCAACACGGTGGAAGTAGTAGGGACATAATGAGAAGAATTGCGCTAGGCAAAGAGGCTTTCAAAAGGAGGAGGGAGTTGATGACAGGGACGTTGAGCAAGGATGTTAAGAAAAGACTCGTAAAAACTTTGATATGGAACGTAGCTATGTACGGCGCGGAAACGTGGTCATTGAAGCAGGAGGATAGACGTAGACTGGAGGCTTTTGAAATGTGGGTGTGGAGAAGGTTGGAGAAGGTGAAATGGACAGAGAAGAAAACAAATGAGGAAGTACTTGGTATGGTGGGCGAAGAGAGGGGTTTGTTGGGAGCAATCCTATGGAGGCAGGAAAAGTGGATGAAGGGGGTGATGACCGGCAGTGGGATGTTGAAGACTGTGATAGAGGGTAGAATGTTGGGCAAAAGAGGAAAGGGAAGGAACAGGATAGGGATGTTGGACGGGATGAAGGGCGGAAGAAAGTACTCAGAGATGAAGAGGGACCTGGTGTAGAGTAGAATTTAGGGTTGTGTTTTGTTAGTAGTCACAAAATATTTGTTTGGTAGTTGTGTCCATCGAAAAACCTACCTTAACCGGTAGATTACCTAAAAAAAAAGTATATATAAAATATATATATATATATATATATATATATATATATATATATATATATATATATATATATATATATATATATATATATATATATATCTTCGAAATGGAACGCTCTTCGGCGACGCACTAATATAGAAAACATAGATGTAGATTTTTAAACCATAGAGACTCAAAGAAAGGACACTCGCAATATGTTGTTTTGACGTTTCGACGGCTCGGCCGTCGTCTTCAGATTTTGAGGATGACGGCCGAGCCGTCGAAACGTCAAAACAACATATTGCGAGTGTCCTTTCTTTGAGTCTCCTCTATGGTTTAAAAATCTACATCTGTATTTATGTATATATTGCGTGTATGTAAGTTAAAAAGTTTTGCGTGAATATCGCAGTACCCTTTGCCTGTGGCGACCTAACACCTGCTGCCACGCGCCCTTGCGGTGGCTTGCGGGGTATTGTGTGGATGAATATATTATAATAAGCGACGCTTCCTGGGACTGTTCACACAATGCTCCTGGTCAGTTTACAACTTCCTGTGCCAAGGCATAAACGGGGGCTGATAATTATGTTTATAATAAATTTCTGCCAACAGTAGTGACTAATATTAGTACCATAAGTAGTGACTACTATTTTCTTATCATGAAGGGCTTATTTTTTATGATAGTATAAGTTTGTCATGAAAGGGTTTCGCGAAATGCTTTTTTTATTTTGAGGAACGGGACGCAGAGGAACTGTAAAAACTTTTCCAACTGCGTGATTCGTGAGGAAATGTATCCATTGTCAACCTTCCCACTCCGTGGCCTTTGACTCAGACAAGTAAATGTCGAATACTACAGAAGCGTCGCTACTGGATTCATATTGACAAGAGTTCCCCCAGGAGTGTTCTCATTCTACTAAGCTCTCACTAGGTTTTCTCAGTTGGTTTCAATATGTAAGTAAGCCTAATTGTCACAATTATTTCCAAAACTCGTCGTGTTCTATTATAATTAAGAGTTTCCTTGTTAACATTATTTCCTCTCGCTACGTCACATGTTACATCTGTACGCCCATCGTCGGATTAAAACAATCCTCTCAAGTTGCAGGGGTGGACAACTAGAACAATTCCCGTAAAAACTGAGTAAAATTAAAATAACTGAAAGTGAAAACGTATGATTATGAAATACCCATTCTTACGTTAGATTACGTTTCGCGTGCAGGAGTAGAAACACGAAAATATTGTAATGCGTTAAATGTTGTATCTTGACAGCACGGACGAAACAGCACCACCAACATCATTCTTGGGCAGTGCTGTGTAAACTTACTTGATTCTCTGATACTAATACCACGTTAAAAGATAGCATTTAGGGCGTCCAAAATTTTAAAGAATTGAGACCATAGAAATATTTTAGAAGCCATATGAAATGTAAGATAAAATACATCAGGTGATATAATCCAGCGAAGGGGAATGTTGGGTGAGGGAGAAGGAAGAGCGAATACTTTTTAGACGGCCAGATGGCAGCAGACAGTACGGAGAGCAGAAAGAGGAAACAAAGGAGGGCCAAGAAGAAGATGTATGAACTCGCGATACGCGGTCGGCTTTTGCTTCCCTTTCAAATCCCTTTCAAAAGCTACCTTGAATTGGAGGAGCACCCACCATGACGACCATCGCTACCACGGATGAGACGAGTTCAGATTCACGGATCACTCACTGAATCTAGCAAAAAGTGCATTGGGAATCCCGGGTTCTAATTCACGTGAACCGTGAATCTCAATTTCACCCGAGTGGGTTGCATGGATAGTATAAAAAGTATCTGGGAGAGTATTGGAAAAATGTATTTATTTCAGATTTATCCACAACGTCTCAAAATTCTTCAAAGTGCATCCCTTGAGCGTCGAAACACTTTTGCCCAGTGGCTTCCACGACGCTAAGGCCGAAATCTACCTACCAAGGTGGTTGGCAGATTCCGGAAGATCCTCGAGGATACTCGCGCAAGATTCTTTGGCGGCACTTAAGGTGCCATGGTGGTGTCCATAGTGAGAGGATTTCACTTTTATAGGGAATAGTCTGACGGTGTCAAGTCGGGGCTACAAGGGGGCTGGGGAATCGTCGCGATGCCGTCACAGAAGGTATTCGTAAGCAGAAATTACACTCTGCTCTTGGTCGTCCATCCAAAGTCCTTCGCAACGATTCTGGTGCAGATATTTCATGTAACCATAATTTCTGTAAAAATGGCGTGTGCACTGCCATTGCCTTCTCAATACCAATACGATATATTTGCGATCATGCGCACACTTAACCGATGGCCTGAATTCATCACTTCACGCACACGTTAGGAAAATATTCTAACCGATACTTTTTATGCAAACCTTGTATTTCCTAGGCGCCCAAGCCTATCTGGTGGACACTTGGCGGCAGACTGAAATGATCTGGTCTTTCCTTGAGCATGTGGTTCGAAGAAATTTTCAATTCAGATTCATTTGAAAGGTGCGAATTCGAAGAAAATCCCAGTGCGAGGTGAGTGATACCAAAACAGTGACAAAATAGCCATGAAACTGAATTCTGCAGCGGGTCGCAGACGTCGTTCACCCGATAAAACGTGTCTATTCGATTCACATGGACTTCGAATGTCGTGAATAACATGTGTTCAGCGAATCTGATGAAGATCCTGGATGGGATCTAATAAATTTAATTTTCTCATAATTTTACACTTGAGAGGAGAACATTTGGTTTACCGTGACTAGAGGAGGGGAGGAGGAGTGGGTCACGGCGAGGGGATGACGGGCGGAGGATAATGACGAAGCGCGGTCGGTCCGAGGCGGAAACGGATCGCCATAAAAGCCCAAAGCACTCCCCTCCCCCTATCCCCTCCCCCTCCCCCGTACCCCACCCCCTGCACCCCTATTTCTCACGGAATGAAAATGAGAAAGGAATCTCATCTTCTTTTTTGCTGCGGTCACGTCACGGGTGCCCTCGCACCCACCCCCCTGGGGTCCCCTCTTCCGCCCATCCTGGAAAACCCCCCTCCCCGGAGACCCCATCGCCCCGGCGACGGTCAACTGGCGTGCGGACGGCCATAAAATACGCACGAAGCACGCACCTGGGGAGAAGCACGCACTCGCGTCAAGCAAATCTGACGGCGGTCGCGGGTTATTTTCAGGCGGCGGTAAATGGCCTCTTTCCTTTGCATTATTCTCTATGTGAACAACAAATAAACATATGTTTAAATGTCAAATGATCTATACTTTCAATGGCAGAAGATTGAGAGAGATCATGGCCAACATCTAAAACCAAGGAATGAATTGCTGCAGAAGGAGGCCGTGTGCCCTTCTCGCCGCCGTATGTATTCTACACCCAGTTTGAGGGATGGCAGGGGCTGCCTTTGATCGGCGTACATCGGCAAAACTGAAACTGCGAACGCCCTGACCGAGTCAGTCCTCTCACGCTATCTCCACCGATGAGTTCCGGGGGAACATGAAGGGCACAGATATGCGGTATCCTACAGTACTCTTTGCCCCTAGGCGGATGGATACTCTCCAAGGACTCAATATTCACCTTTCATTCATGCCATGATCAGTTCAGTTCCTGTAGAGAACAACTTTTACCAGCGATTGTGGTACATTATTAAAGGGTATCACTTTGTTGAAGCAAATTGTTAGCACCTATTAATAGTGTCAGGACTCCAAGGAATGAATGCAGGGAATAATTCAAGTTTGCTCCATTTACTTTTCAGAATATTCGTCAGTCTCTTTCAAATACCAAAACCCTCTGTCCCTTTTTTAATTTCTAAATTTTCCAAGGGGTTGCCTGAGTGAAGTTTCAGGAGTAGCTGATGATTTGGTCCCAATAAAATTCCGCAATTAACTCAAATATCACTGTGTCCCGGCATGTATCCGTACAATATACAGGCCTGTATGGCCATAGTGCGATTCAAATCAAGATTAGTGGCACTTCAAGTATTTGGGATTTAAACGAGAGTCTTCGGATGCGATACGCAGACGAAATATTACCGAAGGCATAGTAGGGGAATACTTTGGTCGGAGTCAAGTCCCGTCAAAATACAAAAATGTCTTCCTGCCATCAATGAAGTGATGAAAATATGCAATAAAACATTGAAATAGTTTTGATGCGAGTGAAGAGGAGCAGAGGGGGAGAAGTGCCGGCGAACCCTCGCTTTGAACACCTACTCAAGCCACGCACACACCCACTTCCGGTGCCACCTGCTACCGCATGTTACACGTGAATAACTTTTACCGGCACGCCAACGCGCTTAAAAAATCCTATTGCAAAATATAAACAGTATCTCTGTTTTATAGGTAATCTGTAACAGTATTTTAGAGAAAGTGTTTCAATAACTTCGAAGACGAAAAAACCCGTGCAACCGGTTAAACACCGTGAAAATCTTCCACGAATTGACAGTCCATTTGACGCGGCATTATTTGTCTAGAATCAGTAAATATTGAAGAATTGGTCGGCTTACTTTAAATACTGGTGTTAACGTCCACAAGAGTTCGGATCTCCCGAGCATTAGTCCTATTGCATGCGCTCATGGCCCACAGTTAGATTGAATCTCTTTCAAAACTTTATACATTGTAATTTCAAATAATGATCCAAGGGAATAATCTGAGCATCACCCTTAATCGACAATATTGGGAAAATTAAAGTTAACAAATAGGGCGCACGGATTTGTTTACTCTCCTCGCAGGAAAGGCAGAGCGAGAGAGAGGGAAACCCAATTCACGATCCCTCCATTAATTCCCCTTTTTCGTGGCTCAACACCTTACGAGGCATGTAGTCGTCATAAGCTCCCCGGAGGCAGAGTAGTCCATGCAAAAAACTTTAAATAAATCACTAATAGTACAGGGAAAATGTAATTAATAATATCTAATCTAAGGTCATATTCTCTTAAGTTTAATTTTTGAACTCAGTATCACTCCAAGGGTGACGACAATAAAATCAGATTTAAAAATAAGTTCTCTAAAAATATTAATAAAAAGCCATAGATAAACATTTTTTAATTTCTGGACAAACTTCTCAGATTTCTGCATCAACAGTCAGAATCGAAATCAGGTTCAGATTCAGCCACATAATATAATCAGATTTGTTTCCAAATAGTTCCAAATTAATTCTTATTCTTCGATAACTCTCCCATAATCGACAGATAAATGCTAGATTTTTCAAAAATAGTACTTTTTAAACAAAAAGATAAATACATGTTATGAAACATTTTGTTTAAAAAGGAAACGAATATTCATCTTCGCGTTATGGGCAGTTCACATTCGTTCAAAACGAACTAGTACTAGAAGCACGAGGGAATCAGAAACTCAATTTTCATTGATAGCCCACCGCGCCATTGCGACGAGCCGTATTTAAGAGTTGAACTTATATCAATGACACAGAACCAAAAGTCACATTTGGATTTTGTTATACATTAATTGAAAATCAATTATCCATCGCCTCACCATCAAACAATTATAATTTATCCTCATAATATCCTCTTTTTCACATATTTTCCGTAGTGCTCATGACTAGGCGATTGTGTGCCAGGAGAACGGTGAGAGTCGAATTTCCACGGCGGGAGTGTAAGGGAGGGCTGCTTGGTAGCGGACCGCGCCTTCGCGAGGACCAAGCATTAAAATCTCATTCCAAATAAAAACCCTCCCTTCCCGGCTCACGTGGCATTCATTTGCGGCGAAGAGGCTCAACAGCGCCTCTTGTATTTCTAGCTTTGAATGTCAGGTTATGCGTGCCCGTCGACCCAATTATTTCTGAATTCCCTCTTCTCCTCCACAAATGTCGCGCGACGCTGACTTCAAAGAGAGGGATGGAAAGGGCCCCTCGCTCCTTGCTGAAGAGCAAGATACACCCCCCAACCCCCACTATCAAAGCCCCTCCCCCATTTCCCTCAAGGCTGGAAGGATTGGGGGTGGGGGGCTATGACGATGACAAGGCGGGTCTCACTCGGCGAACTCACGGAGGTGCCCAGAAACCATGGAAGGGCCATGCAAGTTACGCAGAAATATTTATATATATATACATATATATGTACTTATGTATGCATATATGTGCATTTACATACATATATATATAAATATAAATTATATACACATATATGTATAAATAAATAAATAAATAAATAAATATATATATATATATATATATATATATATATATATATATATATATATGTATAACCCTACCCGGACTACAACCTTGACGTGGTGGAAGGGCTTGTGCGTTCCGATGACCATTAGAGCTGTGCTGGCGTAAGTAATAATAATTGATCCTGGTAGGATCACCCATGCCAGATAAGTCGAAGGTTAGGAGCCAGACGGAAGGTAGTCCACGCAGCGTCTGTTCCTCAGTGAGACGGCTGCAATGGTATCTGACCCCAGTGGGGCGGCCAGTAAGTGATGGTGTCACGCTGAAAACACTGTTGAGGTAGGACTCGGTATACCACCTAAATTATCATTTCCAAGATTTAAATGATGTACAATACAGAGATTTTGAGTCCTGGCAACTATGAGGCTCGGCCGAATTGGCCATGTGTCGTGCCCGGCAGCGGGGGAGGTAAGGCTTCCGCGGTCGTCATCCCTCGAAACCCTTGCAAGGGAAAACCGGCAGCAGCAGGACAGAAGACGCAGGAGAAGAAGACCACACGAGTTACAATAGGAACGTGGAATATTAGGACAATGATGAGGACAGGGAAATTGGAGAATTTTAAGCGTGAGATGGAAAGGGGAAATATAGATATTTTAGGTCAATGCGAGGTGAGATGGAAGGATAGCGGGGATTACTGGAGTGATAATTATAGAATAATACGAGGGTCATCCGGAAAGTAGTACCCGTTCGTGAAATAAAGACACAAAAGTAAATATTAACAAACATAAAAAATTTTATTTGAAAGAGGATACTTTAAACTACTTCTCAACATAATCTCCAAGCAAATTAAGGCATTTGTCATAACGTGTGACAAGTTTCTGTATTCCTGCTGCATAGTCCTTCGCCGCCAGCTCATTGAGATACGCGAGGGACCCATCTTGCACAAATTTTTGCATAATGCAGATGGTGTTTAACAATTTCATGAACAATTGTTCGAGAAACATTGGGAAAATGCTCACAGATGTCATCAATTGTGACGCGCCGATCGTTCCTCACGAATTCGTCAACTGAGCTCACCAGTTGGTCTGTAATGACAGACGGTCTCTCCGAACGCTCATCGTCGTGTGTGTTCCCCCTCCCCATGTTGAAGTTGCGACACCACCGCCGAACAGACGACTCGTCCATTACATTGTCTCCATACATCTCCTTTAATTGGCGATGAATATCACATGGGCGAACGTTTCTTGCATTGAGGAATTTAATCACTGCCCTCACTTCACAACTGGCGGCGTTCTCAATTTTTTTAAACATTGTAAACAATCACAGAAACAACACAGGCAATGCTAGCGTCACGCAACTTGGCTCAGAGAAGGCAGACAAGCCACTGAAGCTATCTGACCTCGTCCAGCGGCTACTCGCGTCGTCAGCACTTCATGCGGCACGAACGGGTACTACTTTCCGGATGACCCTCGTATACAGCGGCGGGGACGAGAGCCAACGAGGGGTTGCCATAGTATTAAATGAAGAGGTAGGAAGAAGCATAGTCAACATAGAACATGTAACGGATGGAAATTACTAGTAGAGATAAAATCCGAACCAACGAACTTAGTTATAATTCAGGTATACATGCCACCGAGCAACCATAAGGGGGAAGAGGTCGATAGGATATGCGAACAATTAGAGGGCATAATCACGGGTGTTCCTTCAGGGAAACAGACTACAAACAGGTGGTAGAGGAAATCATGGAGGATAGTAAAGAACTAAGTACTATCGAAGATCAATGGGAAAGGATTATAAATAGCCGCAAAAGACACTATTGGCACCGTTAACGATAAAGGGACTAGGAAACCATAAATCACGGATGAAATGATTACAAAGATGAATGAGCGGATAAAATTGAATAATGTAAATACAGAGTTAGGCAAAATGAAGTACAAATAGTGAAACAACAAATTGAGGCGGGCAACAAATAAGGCAAAAGAAGCATGGTGGAAGACGCAGTGCGAGGATATGGAAAGTTTGCAGAGGAAGAGTGAAATTGGTGCGTTGTACAGCAGAGTTAAATCTTTATCGGGAAGTAAGAAAGGGATATCTATGGTAACAGTTAGAGATAAGGCGGGTATGATAATATTTGACACAGGAAAGATCCAAGAGAGATGGAAGGAGTATATATAAGAACTTTTTAGTAAAGAACTTCGACCAGCAAAGTTAGATATTGCAAAAGCATATGACGTAGAGGAAGATAGCTTAGGTCCAGGCATACTAGACAATGAGATAGAAAGGGCATTAAGGGAGATGAAACTAAATAAGGCCGTGGGGGTGGATAACATTCCCGTGGAACTATTGAAATGTTTAGGAAAATGTGGGAAGAAGACGCTATATGGGCTTATTCGTGGTGTCTATGAGGAAGGAATCTGGCCGGAAGAATATGTTAGATCAGTTTTAGTTCCTATTCCGAAAAAGGTAAAGGCTACATCATGTGAGGACTACAGGACGATAAGTTTGATATCCCACGCAGCTAAAGTTTTTCTCAGGATCATCAACGAAAGGATAGAGAGTAGGGCAAATGATAACTTAGGGGATGATCAGTTTGGGTTTAGGAAGGGGAGAGGTACGCGTGATGCCATTGCAGTAATGAGATTATTAATCGAGAGGAATATAGAACACAACCAGGAGGTATTTGCCTGTTTCGTAGATTTCGAAAAAGCGTTGGATAGATTGAATTGGGAAAAACTAATGAGTTTATTGCGGAAAATAGGAATAGATTGGAGGGACAGGAGGCTGATCCGCAACCTGTACATGTCTCAGACTGCTCAGGTGCGAGTGGGGAACGGGGCGTCCGGATGGGCAGTGTTAGGGAGGGGTGTAAGGCAGGGTTGTCCATTATCTTCATTGCTGTTTAATGTATATGTGGAGGGAGTGATGAAAGAGGTGTGGAAAGAATTGGAGATAGGAATAAAATTAGGATGGGAATTGGTAAAATCAGTTATGTTTGTTGATAACCAAGCTTTAGTTTGTCGGTCAGCCAAGGGGTTGCAAGCATTGCTGATTGAATTGGAAACTCATTGAGATAGATTTTGGATGAGAATGGTGTAAATAAAATAAAGGCGATGCGATTATCCGGAAAAAAGTCTAAGCTAAACATTAAAATGGGAGGGCAACGACTTGAGCAGTTAGAACAGTTAACGTATCTCGGAAGTGTTTTGGACCAACACGGTGGAAGTAGTAGGGACATAATGAGAAGAATTGCGCTAGGCAAAGAGGCTTTCAAAAGGAGGAGGGAGTTGGTGACAGGGACGTTGAGCAAGGATGTCAAGAAAAGACTCGTAAAAACTTTGATATGGAGCGTAGCTATGTACGGCGCGGAAACGTGGTCATTGAAGCAGGAGGATAGACGTAGATTGTAGGCTTTTGAAATATGGGTCTGTAGAAGAATGGAGAAGGTGAAATGGAACGCCAAGAAAATAAATGAGGAAGTACTTGGGATGGTGGGCGAGGTTAGGGGTTTGTTGGGAGAAATCCTATGGAGGCAGGAAAAATGGATGTAGGGCGTATTTATCGGCAGTGGGATGTTGAAGACTGTAATAGAGGGGAGAATGTTAGGCAAACGAGGAAAGGGCAAGAATGGAATAAGAATGCTAAACGGGATTAAGGGAGGAAGGAAGTATACGGAAATGAAGAGGGCTTGTCGTAGGGTTGATGCTGGTAGTAGTTTTAAGGGAGGCGACCGACAGCTTAGGTCATTTGCGTCATTAGGGATGAACAGGAAAGGATGAAGGGTGGAGAGAGACCTGGCGTCAGCATTAGCTTAGTCTTCACGAAAGGCTTCAAGGGTAACGCAGCTTAACGTCCCGTCTGGCGGACGGCGTACTCACTCATGTGCCCTCCAGCAAGCACCTCAAGAGGGTTTGGGATGCCGCTGAAACATGTCTACCTGTGCTTACGGAGGATGCGAAAGGAATAAAGGAACATAAAGTGATAATTTTATTTTGGTTGGTGTGCTGCTCAGTACATATTTGCATATATAGATATAGATATATATATATATATATATATATATATATATATATATATATATATATATATATATATATATATATATATATATATATATATATATAGTCATTACCGTTTGGCCGAATAAGGGAAGCATAAGATAGCTTCGCTACGCAGGTTTGTGCTGCAATATGTTCCAAGCTGCTACTGGTAATACCGAGATGGTCTCCGTCAGCAAGTAAGGGGAGAGCCTTTTCAGTTTTTTTCTCATAAGTATTACATGGCGCCCGTCACGCTTCCTGCCCTTGGGACCCATCTTGCTGAATTTTCAGGGCGACCATTCCCCATTGCTCTTCCTTTTCCTATTGCGGAGGTTTCGCACTGGTCAATGGTCGATTTCTTTACGCAAATACATATCCCCGGGTGAAGAGACTCGATCATCCATCGCATATCCTGGTCCAACCCTTTCGTCGAGTGAAAGGCGCGGTCCCTTGGAATGTTATGCCTTCCTCGCTTCCTCTTTTCATCTCAGAAATGACGTGAACCGCACAAATGAAAGAGTTCCGAACACTAGATTTTATTGATGTTTTGGGTTAAGGTACGGAAGGAGATGCGGAGTAGAGTGGGAGGAGTGCCATTCATATTGCAACCATATACCATAATTATAAACACAAAGTGAAGAGACACTCAGTTTTGGTTTTGGACTATTTCGATGTCCCGAGCACCTTTCTCGACGGAAGGAAGTGAACTGAGGGCGCGGGTGGTGATGGAGGGGACGGTTAAAGGGGAGGGAACGAACGAGGGAAAGTGGGAGGGAGGGGCTTGGGGGTGATAGGAGGGGTCGACGGGTGCACCCCCTAGTGGGCAAGATTCAAGGTTAGATTCGGACCGGCGCCAAGGAGCCAGATGCATGCAGATACGAGGTTTTTCAGTTTAAGAGACCGTGTTTCTAAAGGGATACAAATAGCACATGGGCACGTTGAAACAATCGTTTGATTGATAGTGATGGAGGGAGGCATGTTTGGGGAATAGGGGCTAATGCGGAAGACGGTTTGAAATGAGGCGCGGTGATCGTTGAAAAGGGTGTTGATATGGGGTGATTCAGAGGGGAGAGACTGCCCAACTGGTGTAAGGAGGGACAGAGGGTGCAGAGAAGTCGATAGATTAAATAGCGTCTGGGATGTACATGAAGGAGTATTGTGGGATGGGAGGGATTGGACATGCTTCACAATTTGATCCACTGCAGGGCACTGCGGTGTAATACGTTTGCCGTGGTGGCATGGTTTGTCAGAATTGAAAAGAGGTCTTTGAGAATAATCAACAGATCCTGGCGAGATGTAATGGCAGTTCCTAAATATGAGAAAAACAAATTTGCACTTTTTCACAAGTTTATTGGTAGCTTAATGCGCGTTTCAGTGCACAGAACCATCTTCAGGTACATGACATGTCGGAGGGACTGAATTCGTGGGAAGAAAGTTGTGCAGAAGGAGAGGGTGGGTGCGTTTAGTATCGTGGGAATGTTTGCGCGTGTAAGAGCCTCGGAGGATTTATTATTGAGAAGGAACTCGGGGTATTTGCAGCGGAAGAGAGCGTTATGTGGAATGTGTCCAGGGAGAGTGGGTTATTACAAATACGGTGACCACGGATAAGAGGAATAAGGACCACGGATGGAGAATGGAACGGGTGGAGGAGTATTAATGCATTCATTTACAAACATTTAGAAATATTGGAATTGTTGCATTGGCATTCGGGAAAAAGTTACATTTGAAAAATCTCTGGGAATGGAGACTACGAAGAATTCATTGGTACTCGTGAAGAGGGTGGCACAGAAAGAGCGAGATGTAGAGAGAGAATCGCAAAGGAATAGTCGCGAGAAGAAAGTGTATGGAGTATATATTGAGAGGATATGAAACAAAGATTACAATGGAAGGGAAAGATTAAGCGACTCAAAGAAAGTTTGGGGTGGAGGAGCAAGAGGAGGCAATGGATAGGAGGAAGGAATTAGCCAATTCAGGCGGAATAAATGGGCGAGGAAATTACGAGGATTGCATTATTGTTGAAGATTTAGATGTTGTAAAGAAATACTTGGAACGTGAAGGCCATATGGAGTACATATTAATTAACCATCCTCAGCGCGCTTAGTCAGACACCACAGATTAAGTAACATGCAATTTAGTGACCCTCATTCATGAAAAGGACAAATTTATATGTTATCTTCTATCTACAATTTTTTTCCAAATTCATTTCCTCTTAATTTATCATGTTAATGTCACTCAATAAAATATCAGGCACTTGTTTCTTAAGCTATCCGTTTTTTAGGAGCAGCACCATAGAAATCATTGAGATAGGAGTCAAAATAGTACTTCATTAGGATTTGGAAGAAGATATCTCCCACAACCTCAGAAATTCCAATTGGGCCAAATCTCCATTGGCTTTCTCTTGGCTATCGCTCACGAACTGATCCACCTGAGTTACCACGGCACGCAAGACGGACTCAGCACTCAGCACCGTTGACTAGCAACAGCGAACGAATTAACGGGGTTCGCTAAACACTTAAAACGGCTAAGCAATCCTCATCGGCAAGCACAAACACGATCACGTGATAACAAAGTGGGGAATACGAAACATTCTACAAACAAATACGAAAGAAATAAGGAAATGATTTATTGGATTATTTAAGGTAACAACAATATAGGGCAATATCAAAAAACAATATTATGCATGCAAAAATCTAAAGCTCAATAATAATAAGATTCAAATGGGGATATTCGTAAGACAATGAAAATAAACTTGTAAATCTAATTACTTCGGTCACTTCCAAAACATTTGTATTCCTGCGAAATAGAAGTGGGGTCGCAGTTTCTGAACTAGAGTCATGCAGTTTTAATTCATTCTGCGGGGTGTACACTCATCCTAATTCTGTTGCCTTCGTGAAACACTCAACCTGAGAAATTGTTCAAGGCCCGAATGAGAGAAGGCACGTCCGAGACGTTTTTTGAGTGCGTGTGCGGCCTTCGAAATTGATGTCGACGGAGTAGCCAGGTGTGATGTCGTAGGTCACAGTGGTGCCACACGACAGGGGTTAAAAGGTAGCGACGGGCCACTACCAACCCTCCATTGGCAGTCGACGGCTGCTGCTGGGAGCACGACTTCAATCAGGACTCCATTTATTCGCGACCCTTAAGCGAAAACATAATAATTGTTAAAACGAAACACAGGATAAATGTTATCATTTTACGCAAGAGTTTCTCAAACTGACTGCATGTAACTTTAAAAAATAACCCAATCAAAGTAAAAACTAAGTAAGGCATGTAATAAATATGTCCTAAATAAAATGTTAAGATCATCATCAATGTTTTCGGCCATGAAAATTTCAAGTTAGACTTTTTTAGACTCCCAATTACCACAGTTCCCAGAGGCTTATGTTGAGCTAAGGGAAACATCGAGTTTTAGTGTAGTCAGCATTATTCACAAATGGCTTTGAGCATTGAAAAAAAAATTGCAATTACTATAAAATATCTTCAATATGCATAAAGAATGATCGCATTTTAAAAATTGAGAATTTTTCAAATTAATCTCTTCTTTGTGTAAGCATTACGTTAAAAACTAAAACTTTAGTAAACATCTATAAACAAAGCGATACACAGAATTAAGTGTGCCGAGGGATCAGTTTAATCAATTCATTTAACACTACCGGAGTAAAAACTGAAAAATATCGTCGCTTCAATGTTGCCACTGCCATTGTTACCAATAGATTGCAATTAATGATTTAAAAGAAAGAGATCTTCCCCTCGATGGTCATGGTCCTCAGGGACAACCGAACGCTCCGGAGACACATGGCATGAACATTGAAAAGCTGCAATATTATGACGTAGAATTAAATTCCATTTTAAGGATTGTAGTTTAGTAACCTAATCATCCAAACCATATTAAATAGATAGAAAAGTTCCGATATTTTCAAGAAAATGTTGATACATTTTCAATCCCAAACATTCAGTTTACTCGCACAAATTGAATATTAGTCACCAAGAAACTAACACTCGCAGTCGGTATAAGAGTGGCAATAGTTTTCCTAGCTTCCCACGAACCATAATTACGATCGGAAAGACTGCAAGGTCTGTCCCAAAAGTAGTATGGCTGAATCGATTTTTAAAAAATCATCGGCAGAATTGATACCTTCACTCAAAATTTATCGAAGTAGCACCCTTGGGCGTCCACGTACCGCTGCCAGCGGGTTTTACACGCCTCGCACGCCTTCTGGAAGGCGACACCCGGAATGCTACCAACCTCACTCGTCATGACCTGTTGTAACGCTTCCACAGAGCCGTGAATACGTCCTTCCAGCACGGATTTGTGGCAGGGAAGAGGAAGTAGTCGGGTGGGACATTGTCTAAAAAAATTGGATCCTCACTTGAATGGTCGAGAACCTCTTGGAAGATCCGCGTGCGAGTTTCCTTTTGTTTGTCCGAGAGCACTTGCGGCACCAACTCCGCACACACCTTTCTCATGCCCATGCTTTTTGTCACAAGTCATTTTACAACACTTTCAGGAACGCAATGTCCATCGGAAACCATGCAAATCCTTAATCTGCGATCCCTGCTCAATAAAGCCTTCATTCCTGCAAGATTTTCTTCACTTCTTCTGGTTGAAGGGCGTTCTCGACGTTCGGCGTCTTCAAGATTTTCTCTACCCCATCGAGACAACTTGCGCCACTCAAATATACCCGAGCTACACATGGCGTTATCACCATAAGCTGTCTTGAGCATGTTATTGGTCTCTTTTCCGGTTTTGTCCAGCTTAACGCAAAATATGCTGGTGTAGCGCTGTTCCAATAACCATTTCATGACGGAGTGTGACGATATCACGTTATAGAGGTTTCGCAAACGAACTATGCGCACTCCGGGAAGGCTGGGAGCCACCTGTCACCGGCCTGCGGCCTTATCTGAGACTCCAATCGCTGGAACTCAGCCAGAGAAAGCGACGCCTCTCAGGTCGTCCATCCGAGAAAACATAAGATTTAATATCTTTGGGACAGACCTTATGTGGTCAACTAATAAACGTATCTCAAATTAAGATGTGCTCTTTACTTGAGGAGGCGACGTATGTATCGGTCGTGCGCAGGCGTGGATGGGCGTGGCTTCATTACGGCCGAGAGACGCCCATGGCTCCGTAGGCGCTCGAGGTGCGGCGCTGCATTTGCCGATTGGCGTCGAGGGGGGATTCCCGAGGGCAATAGTCGCTCTCGAACAGGAGGTCCTCCTCCTGCCACTGTGCCGATAATCCGATGGCCACTGGAGCGTGTCTGCGTTTGTATCCAACGAAGGCGTGAGGCATCCAGTGAACTCCTTCACGTCGCCTCGTCGAGCGAATTCAAGGAATAGCGACCAAAAATTGAGAGACATTTATTGTCTCCTGTCTTATACCTTTATTCTCTTCACTCTATATGATGGGAATAAATATTTTTAAATGCCGTGCGAAATGAATCTATGTTAATGCCTCAGGAAAATTGAATAGTCTCTCAACTAATCAGAGGAGATAAAAATTTCATCAAGTTTGCCAAACGTGTATTCCTGTAAATATTCTTGGCAATGAATAAAAGAATGATCAGAGGCGTAACGATGGCATTGAACGCACGAAAAGTCATTGATAATTTTGTTTTTTTTTTAACATTTCGGTGGCTCTAACAATTTATTAAACGGTAGCAAGAAAACTGAGACCAGGGGTGAGGAGTTGAAGGGAAGAGCAGGAGTGGGAGGGGGAGGTTCCGAGGAGTATTGACGGGGTGTGTGTGGCACCCAGTGTGCAAGGTGAGCAATCCCGGGGCACCGTATAGGAGCAAAATAAATGCCGACGCGGAGGTGTGCCTGAGGTGGCGCGGAGGGGATCATCGAAACGTTAAAACAGCTATTGAAGGAAGCATTCTGTGGAGAGGCATGTTTGGGAACTGGTGGTTTGGGAGGGTGGCGATGAGTTGCAGAAGGGGCGGCGGTGATTGTTTTTGCGAATGATGCGGGCTCTGACATTCCACCCGACGTAGGCGGGGCAAGGGTTGCCATTCACTTGGCAAATTGTACCGCAGGGCGTGCAAGGGGGAAGTAGGAAGAGGTGGAAGAGCATTGGAACGCTGCGAAACGATAGGGGTGGCGAAAATGAGACATTTTCATTCTGAAGTTTTAATGAAGGTCATCCATAGAATCGATAAAAATAATTATCACTCTTATAATTCATAAGAGTTTATGGCATTATATGGTAAGGTATGTCGTATGGCATCACAGGGAGAACTATGAAATACGAAGTTTGTTTCCTTGGGGTGGGTTTCACTTTGATTTGACGGAGATGAGATTTTGGATGAAGCGAAATCAGTGCCACGTTATTCTTGAGTTTTCATGCCGTTATTATGGAATTTTCAAATCGAATATTCAGTTAGTACTTTCATGGTTTTTAACTGTATACTCTGAAGAGAGAAACAAGATTCTCAGAAATAGTTTATTCAGTTAAAAGAATATCTAGGAAAATAAGATGAGTCTTAGAATCAATGAAGGACGGCATGTTCTTCAAGAAGGGAGGATTTTGGACGAAAATGGAGGCTGTCATGAGGAAATTAAAAGAATTACATCGCCGAAAGAAGCACTCTAAAGAATGAGAAGATTGATGATCCTGTCGCTGGGCAATGACGGAAAGAAAAGATTAGTGGAGACGTTGATGTGGGTCAGAGAGATGCATGGTCCCGGGACGTTGTTTCTGAGGAAAGAGGATGAGCATAGGTAAGCGGATTTTGAGGATTCGAAGGAAATGAGCGAAACTGAGAGCAGAAGGAAGGAGGAGTGTTATGCGCACACATGGGATGGCGGGGGAGATGCCAGGAAATTTTAGGAAATAAAAAAGACGCCGTCTGCAGAATGAAATAGCTTAGGTACAAAGACACGACGCGCGTATGCTGGACGATGTAAAAAGGGCGCGCTTAGAAGGCCATGTTGCTATTCGACAGTGTTGCGTAAATGCGGATGAAATTGTCTCTTGTCGACACACTAGCGCACATAATATAGCTTTGAAGGCAGTTCCACACTTTTCCTCTCCTTGTTCACCGTAACGACAAACAAATACGTAAATTATCAATATTTTGCTTATGAGGTATATCAAGAAGCCTGTAATCAACAATTGCCATTGAATTAAATTGTCTTAGATTGCCCACACGTTGACCCAACACTAAACTTCCTTCACCTTCCTCATAAACAGATTAAGTTTCGCTCTTTTCCATTTCGCTGCAGTCTTGGTCGTCCTCTCTCGCACCATCTCCTCCTCGCTTCCCACTTCCACACACACGGTCAGTCCTTGGTGTAGGAGTAGGAAGCGTTTCCGTGACCAAAACTTTCTACGTCAATGAGTATCCGACTCTGTTTATTTTTCCAATCCTTGTAGTGAACGTTTATCCCAACAAATACACCTAATACTGGCGGAATCATATTTGTGTGGTAAGCAATGAACGTTAGAAAAGTTAAAAATATATATTGGCTGAGTCTGGCCTATAGGCCCCAGAGAAGGCCGAAAGCTTCAACTTTCTTAAATGTGTCTTTTCACGGGCTTTCTATTTTATTCTTGCCCTCTATCTCGCCGTCCAAATGCTATAATAATTTCGTGAGTGCTTCTATAACATATGAAACCATAAAAACAGTAATCAAACCTAAGGTCGGTTGGCAGGTGATGATGGAGTTCACGAAGTATTAAGCCCGACGGCGTGTGTGATTCACAAATTAGCAGGGTAATGAGGCGGACCAGTTCGTTTCCCTGTGCCGGTTATGGTTTCCCAGGAAGATCTGTTTTCCGAAAAATCACGCAACTTGGGTGGAGCTAAAGATGCCCGGAGAGGCTTACCCGGGAATCGAATCCGGACCCTCCTGGTCAGTAGTCCACCGCTCTACCCCTGGACTACCGCGATTTCAGGTTGCTTAAAGAGCAAATACGATAACTTTTTCACACATAAGTTTTCAGAATTAATTAAATAACTGAGCCATGTAGTTTGAAAGTGGCCCAACTCCATTTATAATTACATCAAGATATTTACTATTGATAATGTCGGAAAGCAGTGATGAAGGTAATTTCAATTTATAGTATTTACAAGTTTACCTAATTTTTGGGACAATTGCGTTAGTTGAATAACCTGTACGTTTAATTAATATAAAACTTAAAATTTATCATTAAATTTTAGAAATTATTTCACCCATGAGGAAAAACAGAACAAGACAATTAATTAGTTCAGATAGTGAAAAAGAAATAGTAACTAATAATTTAAAAAAAAAACGAAAAAGAAACAGAATTATAGAACAATATTCATCTTCAGAGGATGAGGATCCGCATAACAATGGAGAAAAGATTAATGCATCATGCATCCAAAAAGTGCGAAAGATTAAACGGAATTCAGGAAAAAGATGTTGCACTCAAACCGGAAATATCGTTCCTGAAAAAAAATTCGAAAACAAAGATTGTGGTTGTCGGAATGCTTGCACAAAAAATTACAATGAAGAAGAAAGAAAGAATATTTTTGAGAAGTTTTGGGGTTTGGCAGATTTTAACAAACAAAATCTATTACTTCACGAAGCTGTCGAGCGCAAAATTGTGGAACGAAGACGTCCAACAAACGGAAAAGGTTCACCAAGAAATTTTAGTTTTAGATATTTGTTACGTTCTAAAAACGGAAAAATTCCCGTCTGTAAAAATTGGATTCTTTTAAAGTAAGCGAAGGACGCTTAAAACGAGTACTAAACTCTGCAAATGTGGGCAATGATATACGTGGGAGGATGGTTGGATAATCAAGACAATTATCTGAAGGAGCGAAAAAGCACGTTCAAAACCATTTTAAAAGTTTCCCTAATTTTGAATCCCATTATACCAGATCTCATAATCCTAATAGAGGATATCTACATCCAGATCTAACTATCAGGAAAATGTTTAATTTATACGAGCTCCCTTGCGAGGAAAATGGAATAAAAGGGTAAGCCAAGCGGCGGGATTTTGTGTTTGAATGTATTACAGTGTTTATATGGTTTGTATGTACGAGGGTCATCCGGAAAGTAGTACCCGTTCGTGCCGCATGAAGTGCTGACGACGCGAGTAGCCGCTGGACGAGGTCAGATAGCTTCAGTGGCTTGTCTGCCTTCTCTGAGCCAAGTTGCGTGACGCTAGCATTGCCTGTGTTGTTTCTGTGATTGTTTACAATGTTTAAAAAAATTGAGAACGCCGCCAGTTGTGAAGTGAGGGCAGTGATTAAATTCCTCAATGCAAGAAACGTTCGCCCATGTGATATTCATCGCCAATTAAAGGAGGTGTATGGAGACAATGTAATGGACGAGTCGTCTGTTCGGCGGTGGTGTCGCAACTTCAACATGGGGAGGGGGAACACACACGACGATGAGCGTTCGGAGAGACCGTCTGTCATTACAGACCAACTGGTGAGCTCAGTTGACGAATTCGTGAGGAACGATCGGCGCGTCACAATTGATGACATCTGTGAGCATTTTCCCAATGTTTCTCGAACAATTGTTCATGAAATTGTTAAACACCATCTGCATTATGCAAAAATTTGTGCAAGATGGGTCCCTCGCGTATCTCAATGAGCTGGCGGCGAAGGACTATGCAGCAGGAATACAGAAACTTGTCACACGTTATGACAAATGCCTTAATTTGCTTGGAGATTATGTTGAGAAGTAGTTTAAAGTATCCTCTTTCAAATAAAATTTTTTATGTTTGTTAATATTTACTTTTGTGTCTTTATTTCACGAACGGGTACTACTTTCCGGATGACCCTCGTATGTATATATATAATATTTGTTGATTTCTCACGCCGTATAGGGTTTAGCACTGGGAGAACTCAACCATCACCTGTCAAACCGACCTTCGGGTTGATTTATGTGTTTCTTTGTATATTTAGAGGGATTGAATGAATACACATACGCATATTTGGTAAAAGCATTCGGGCCAGCATTGCACTCACCCCACTTGATAACCCTCAACCTCCCCCATTCTATGATGCTTCACTTATTTTCTCGTCAGTTATTTACTCTTTACCCTGATCAACTCAACGACAAAGTTGAGCTTGGAAGATGAACGCGTCTGTTAATATCCCAGTTTCCGCAGAAAACTTAAATCGACGAATTACGAATGCAGTGTGTCACAAATACACGCGTATATATATATGTAAAGTGCGTGCACACCACACACACGCACTTGTCCAACGGAGGTTATGGATGAGTGGATATAATTGGCCCGAAAGACATAAAATGCTACGCCATCGATCTAAAGAAACGCCCTCGACCCCCCCCCCCGTGAAGAAGGGGGAGGCGTGGGTCTACGCCCCTCATCCGCCCTTTAATAAAGAAATTCGCAATCGCGCGGCGTCGGCATCCCCCTCGTATCCGCGAGGCGCCGCTGGGGAATAGAGTTAAGGGAATTGAGACGTTATCCGCCGGGGTCGGGGAGAGCGGAGTAAAACAGATGGAGCATGAAATCTCGCTTCGCCGTGGATCTGCCGGGGAGGAGGGATCGATGGCATCAAGGTGGCAACCATCATTCGCCGTCGTATTACCTTCGAGTCGTCATTCTGCCCTTGGAGCCACGTCGAGCTCAAGAGGGTCCTCGAGAGGTTGCTATTGTTTCGTGATGTCATTTCCTCACTACTCCACTATTTCGAAAGAGACATATATCACAAAGAAGTTTGTGCGATCTTTGCTTAGTTTCATCTTAAATTCGTTATTTCAGAGTATGTTGGTTTTTCATTTGCGCATGAAAAACTGCTTGATGCTGCTTTTCATTGAAGATATTATCTTATTTTGGCAGTTTTCTTTCATTGCATGCCTCGAAACAATCCACTCTGGTGGAGAATACAACTCCGGGCTTCAGAGAGAGAAACCGCGGGAGGGGTGCGATCGTCACGAGGATGCTTGCTACGTAGTTCGTGTGAAAAGTCACATCACAACGCGAGAACACGCCAACAACACGCCATTATAGTCCATTTTTTGAAGCAATGTAGAAGATTCGAGATTTGTTTAAAAAATGTCGGAATCATTTTCTGAGTAATAAGTCTATTTCAGTTATTGCTACATTGCCTCAAAACTCCTCGACGTGCATCCCTTAAGAGCGTCGATACACTTTTTCCAGAGTGGCTTTACCACGACTCGAAGGCTCCCTGGCAGGCGGATTCCGCATAAGGGAACTCTTTAAGGGTACGCGTGCAAGTTTCTTTGACGGCACTTGGGGTCCAATAGTGGTGTCCTTTGAGGGAGAATTTCCCTTTTGGGAATGGGAAATAGTCTGCTGGTACCAAGTCTGCACGGTAAGGCCGTTGGGGAATCGTGGCGATGTCGTTGCAGGTCTTCGCGAGTAGGCACACTCGATTCTGCTCTTGGTCGTCCGTCCAAAGACCTTCGGGACCAATTAAGCGCAGATCTTTCGCATCACCAAATGATTATAATGGTGCGCACCGTTATCTTATGTTAATGCAAATGCGATCTATCTGCGGCCCTGGGCACACTTAACAACCGACGGTCTGAATTCAGCGCTTCACGCACACGTTGCACGTTGTCGTCGGTTCTTGACGTCGACGGCTGTCCAGCGTCCGACTCATCCTCCACCTTCTCTCGGCCATCTTTGAAGAACACATGCCACTTTAAAACAGTAGTTTTTACAGGCTTTCACCTTTAAATACTTAGCAAATCATGCCCAACATCTTCGAACCCAATTCCCCAAGTGGAACACAATATTTGATGGCGTCCCGCTGTTCAATCGTTCGCTGAATTTTGCGCGAGTCACAAAGGGTCCACGGTAAACCCGATCTAGCCAAACGAATGCTCGCAGTCGATTGGCGCTTTGTCATGTGTCTTGAAGCGCGTGTTGAAGGCCAGACCGAGACAACACCGAGCCTGCGCGGTGCGACGCATAGCCACTCCGGGGAAAATTGTTTTCCATGCTCTTTATCCATGCCGTGTATACTGAGGTTTCGACGGGTAAATCTTTATTCAGGTACGGATAGTATTTCTTCGCCCCATCACTAAACTGCGATTTAATCGGTCATATACCGAGCAAGAAAGAAAGCCTAAAGAAGTAATAAAATTTAATTAATGTCCACTCTATGTGTTAGTAAAAGGTTTAAGTAAGATTTTGGATGGACACAAACTGAACCCCTCTACAATTGCACGCCTCACCCAAGGGACATTCTCATTCTACGCTAGGAAAATTCGCTCTTCAATTTCGCATACGTTTTTCGCCCCTTCATTCCATCGAACCTAATACCCTTTGCTTCCCCTTCCTTGCCAGTCTAACGCTCTCCTCTCCACCAAAGTCTTTAACATTCCATCGCCAATCAAAATACTCTTAATCCATCCATCCTGTCTCATGCGGATTTCTTCAATATAAACTCTTGTTGCCTGGTAACCATTGCTTCACAACCTTGGGTGAAGCAATGGTTACCAGGCCCTTCACAACCTTGGGTGAAGAAAAATAAATTTGGGGCACGGACATATTTCTCTCTCTGTTCCGGTTGACGGAATTTCGTTTGAATCGTACAGTGGCATCATGCGTTTTTCTCTCCTCTTAATTTTTCCCTGCTTTAGGATAAATTCTGAGGATTCCATCTATTTCCCTCATCGACAACATTTTCGTATAACCTTAAACGGGCGACGTTTTTCAAATGTGACAAATAACGTGGAAATTAAGGACAGCATATGAAGATCAATGAATGTTAACAATAGGAACAATGAATACGTTGACGATCTCATTCAAATTGGGTCTCAAATCATCATCTTATGTAATGAAATCATTTCTTGAAGGACTTACTCGCGTTCAATTTCTCTCGTGGGCCAACTTGTAATATCATCCATCCTATGGCTTTCGACCTCACATGAAGGACCTATCGCAATTATTTCGTCTGAGATAAGACGTGCACATGTGAAGTTGTATTGCAAATAATTACTTGTTCCGGTATATCTCCTTCGTTTAGTAAGGGATGTTTAGAACCTGTATATACAGGTGGTAGTACGTTTCGATTGATTGGCGCCGACCCAATCTTCTCCCTTTGACCGTTTATATGTGCGTATGTATGCTTGTGCGTGATTTTCTCAAGAGGAGCGCCTTTCCCTCCTCCGTTGCCCCCTCCCTCTGGGGAGTTGGGCGAGAGAAAGGCGGCCACAAATCCGGCACTGCCCGATGCCCTCCGAGGTCACTTGCCGAGGTCATCCTTATCTTCGTGGGCAGCGGCCGCTACCTAGAACGATACTCGCAAACTTGCCGGGCCTGGTGCCCAGGAATCCGAATATACCTTTGCAAGGTCTGTCCCAGAAGTAGTGGGACTGAGTCGATTAAAAGAATGCATTGGCAGACTCGACTGATTCACTCCAAAGTCTTCGCAGTAGACCCCTTGTGCGTTCACATGGCACTGTCAGTGGGTTTTCCACGCCTCGTACGCCCTCAGGAAGGCGGCGACCGGAATGCTGTAAAGCTCCCTCGTCACGGCCGGCTGTCCACACATCCCTGGTGACGTCCTTTCAGCATGCATTTGAGGGGGGGTGGGTAGAGGAAGAAGTCTGGTGGAGCATTGTCAAAAAAAATTGGATCCTCAGTCACGTGGTCGAGAAGATCTTGGCAGATATCCGCGTGTGAGTTTCCTTTTGTTCTTCGTCCGAGAGCACTCGCGGCACCAACTTCGCCCTGCCCATGTTTTCGCTCAAAAGTCAATGCACATCACTGTTAGGGATGCCAAGATCATCATAAACCATGCGAACACTTAATCTGCGATCCCTGTCCAATAAAGACTCTTGCAAAGTTTTCGTCACTTTTTAGGTCGAAGGGCGTCCTGAACGCCTTCAGTATCTTCTTTACCCTTCCGAGACAACTTTTACCTCTCAAAAACGCCCGATCTACTCATTGCGTTTTCATCGAAAGCTATCTTCAGCATGTCATGAGCCTCTTTCCCGATTTGGCCCAGTTTCACTCAAAATTTGATGGTGTAGTGCTGTTCCAATAACCGGCTAATGACGGAGGGTAGCGAGGTCACGTTATAGAGGTTTTGCAAACGCATGACTCGCACTCCGCGAAGGCTGGGAGCCAACTGCCACCGACCGGCCTCCAGTCTTTCCTTAGACTCCCCTCCCTCGAGCCCAGCCAGAGGAACCGCCGCCCTCCCGTCTCTCCATCCTGGAAGAAAATAAGTCGCACTACTTTTGGTCCAGACGCTGCATATGCACTTTGGTGCGTGTAAACGTTTCTACTTTTTAGGTCGTTTAGAGATGTATCCTACCCTTCATTTATCAATTCACGACAATCCCTGGTTTTAGGATGTGACAAGAGCGGGGAATGTCGGTGTTAGTCTGGAGAAATAGCGGAGAGTAAATGAATGCCTTGAATGAAAGTTCATGAATGAATGTTTTTTAGAAAGAGGAAAAGCAAAATCACTAAGAACAAGCGAATGGAAGTTGGTCCAAACGTGTATCCCAAAGTACACTGCAAGGTTGTAAATCGAAACAAATCCATTGTCATGCTTGACACTCATTTTGTGATATGGAAAGGGAAAATTAGTAAAGATCATCTTGTTAATGTAATGGACTTCAAGATACCCGCTGCTTTGGAATCACAGTTTTGAAATGTAAGCCGTCCGTCCGTCTACTGAATGATCGAACGGATATTCACGGAAAGGTAGAGAAATAAAGATATAGTGTTCAGGAGAATTATTGTTTGGCTCTTTTTGAAGTGTTGTACAAGTGACGAAATTTTATTGAATGATTTTAAATCGGCGCATATATCACGCTCAACTATCATGGCGTAGACGCTAGGGTTGTGGCATTTGCCCAGAATGCTGTGCCGTAATATTTTAACAGTGAATAAATATTCACATATTAATTTTTTGGAAGTTCACACCATACATGGATGAAATCTAAAAAAAGCATCTTCTCCTGCTTTCGCTTGCCCAATCAAGAGTGGGGTGCGAACGGATCCTATGTTTTTAATAATATGTAAAGTCCAGCGAAGCGTTAAAGCAAGAGAAAACATTGCTCACTGCCGTTCCCCTTGTTCTATTTCCTCGAAATTTCGGTGTTTATCTCACATCTTTAACTTCAATCTGAAAAGGATCCAGTCAATTACGAGCCAATATAATTATCCATCATCCCCTTGAAAGGAGGGTTCCCTAATTTCATCCAGGGAGTTTTAATGAAGTATTATGAAGCTCAGACAACTTCTAATTTACATCAGCACAACACCGAAGTTACAACGTCAAACCGCAATACGGATTATTCGCTGACGGCAGTCACGTAGGGAGCAACCGCGTGCTCAGCATACGACGGGTCTACTTCTCACTTTGTCGACTAAATTTTGGAATTGGAAATAGTTTGAGGAATTCTAAACGTATTAGCACTTGAAATATTCATATTTGAAATCATCGGCGTACAATGACGTTAAATTCAAATATATTAGTAAGATGATAATGGAAATGAATCTAGAACTGGGCGCATGCTGGATATTTGGGAGTCGCTTTTAACTTCAACAGTACGAGGGGTTAAGGGACTTTGTGAGTCCGCCTTGATAAAACTTCAGCTCATTCCTCAAGTTGGCAGGAAATTTAATGAAAAAGTAAAGAGAAGGCTTTATGTTGGATGCTTTTTCCAAATTTGGATGACACGGAAGACATTTTGGAACTACCGGGGAAAGTTTTAAAAAGGTATTACATTTTTTTCGAAAAAGACAAAGTATTTTTGCCAAAATATTGTCACAAAGAGAGAGAAAGTTACATGGGATTATTAATATGAATTAAAAATGGAAGGAATAAATAGAGGTTTTTCCCGGAGGAAAAGAAAAGAGACCATCAATACTGGGAAATTGGAATGCGCTATAGTTCACTTCCGACGTCTAGAAGGAAATATTTTTCCTACGCCGCATATAATACGAGAACAAATTGTCTCTGCCAAGCATATCTCTCGAGTAGTAGTAGTTTTGAGGCGACCGACAGCTGAGGTCATTTGCGCCATAGGGGATGGATAGGAAAGGATGAAGGGTGGAGAGAAACCCGGCGTCGGCATTAGCCTACTCTTTACGAAAGGCGCCAAGGGGTCCGCAGCTTAACGTCCCATCCGACGGACGGCGTACTCAATCAAAGAGCCCTCCTTAAAGCACCTCAAGTAAGGATCGAGATACCTCTGAAAAATATTCAACACCGCCGGGATTTGAACCCACGCCCTCAGGGTGGAAAGCCAGTACGTTAGCCCCCACACCATCTCGATCCCCATATCTCTCGAATATATTAGGTTGGCTTAATGTGCGTGTTCACTTCAATATCAGAGACGCGACCCTATTCACAAAGTACACTTGGCCAAGTTAACTTTTCCTGCAATTTCGGAACACCCCTTGATTTCTTATCCTCTGTAGGGTATTGTATTAATCAATTATACAGCCTATGTTTTTAATAACTCAACAAGCTTAAAGGTATTTGATTTCCTATGTACTTTTTACTTTATTCCCCTGCTAACTGTCCCGAATTGCTGGCAACGTAATTCTTTCATATTTTTAACACTGTAAACATTCGAACCACGATTTCTTTTGGTTACATTTTATTTTACTTTTTCGATTAATATATTGGAAAATAGCGAATTTTTTCTCCAGTCTAATAGGTTGAATCCGTCTTTCCCTTATTATCCCATCGAGTTTTTCCTCTTAACTACCATTAGTAGAGCTGCTCGCCCTTGAAAGCATGTCTTTTAGATTCACATCCTTCAGAATCACGTTTTCATTCCTCCTATTCTCCTTCGTTCCACTTGCTACCCGTAGCTTGCGAAAATTCGTTTGCCCCGACTTCCCTTCCAATGCCATCGCAGACTCCTTTTCTCATTGTCCCAATCATAATCGAAAATGTTTTCACTTTCAGGTAAGCAACCCTTCACTGTTGGTGCTCCACTGCTCATTTGGCCTTTTATCCAGAGATTTTGTATGCTGTGACACATTATTAACAACTCTCCCTCTGAAGGACTTCAGAGTGGGCATACCTGCATTATGAAGATGCTTACATGGAGAGCCTAAATGCTTACTTCGATCCATAAGGATATCTTTTAATTGATGACTTACCAGGGAGTATTTTATTTTAATTTACTTGCGAATTAAATGCCTACGCCAATTGCGGATTCTCATTTTCCCTCTTCAAGCAATCGCAATTTGCACTCGTTTGCTTAAACAATAAATTTGTTTCATTTCTGCATAAGCTTTGCTTTAGGCGGCCTTCAGGGAAAAGCTTCACCCATTGAAGAGTGGGGAAGGAGATAATCCCTTATGGCCGGCGTCAAACGACACTGCAAGCACTTTCCTTTTCTGTGTCGAGGATTGCGTCGCCAAACATGACTCGTTTATTTACGACTCTTGCTTGCCACGGTTTACCTTTCGCATTTGTCTCACTTCCTGATTCCCTCGCGCTTCCTTTTACGAATAATTATATGTGATAATATATGAATGTGGCTTTTAGATTTCCACAGAGATCTTTCAGTTAATTCTCTTCGCTGTGCGATATTTTTAAGTTTCTCTGAGTTAGCGCACCCGTAATTTATGGTTAATTGAGAATAGGATGCGTTGGAGAACAAAATTAATTAACATAGAGAAGCTGAGAGTGAAAATGAAATGAATGTGAGACGGACGCGAGAGTATAGTATAAAAGGAGATGGAAGTTATTTGTGAAAAGGATTTAGTTCCCTGAAGTGCCTTTGTGGGATTAATGAAGGCATTAATGATATTGCCTTCCCCGAAAGAAAAATGCGAAAAGGATAGTTGTACGTACGCGTCATGCATAGAATTCGTGCTCATGAAAAACCGTTCCGTTTCTTATTTAAGGTTTTCTGTTTTATTTCCACGCATTCAAACCGCGTGAAATTAGCGCAATATTATATATATCCACCTGATAATAGTACCAGGCATGTGCAGATGTGGTATTCTATTGAAAGTTGTGGGTTTATTCAAGGGATGAAAGAGTTAGTGGCAGTTCGATCGTAATTAGACAATCCAACTGAGTTGACGGATGCATCCCTGCCCACCGCTTGCGATGGCGAAATGGTTTTGTGTCTAGACATCTGCAGAAATATCGATGCTCACATATTTTTCTAGTGTCCAAACTCTTCACGGGCGCAATAGACGGGTTTTCGGAGGCTCTTGGGTGGCGCAAGTTAATCGCTTCAACGTTCGCCCATGTCAAAGTATGCCTAAACGGGCAAAATGTGGTTGAAATTTTAGCAAAGAATCACGTATTATCTCTGAAATATACATGTAACCTTTTTAAAAGTGTATTCATTTAGATATAAAATTTAATTAGACTAATCTGGCTTAATTATATCTAAAGATATCCTGATACCGTACGGACATACTATGCCTTTTGGAGCCACCCAAAAGTGGTGTTTACATGAAACAATCGCCTGTGCCTGTTCCCCTGAAGCATTATAGTCACAAGTGTGTTTAATTTTAAAATAAACACTCAACCATCGGAAATCTACCGGTTGAGGTAAGGATTTTGATAGACACAAGCTACTAAACGTGATGTGCGCCTACTGTGGCCAAAGCCCGCTCCGCAGAGCGAAGACAATTCAAATCTCCCGGCAGCGGAGAATCTTCCCCTCCACCCGCGCTCCGATGCAATAGGGGGAGAGTCTGCCACGTGGAGAGCGCGACGTCACAATGTCACGTGGTCTCCCCTCCCCCGGAGTCCCCTCAGCGCTCGCCCATTGGCTACCGCCAGGGCATGTGAGCGATACGTCACAATGTCACGTGGTCTCCCCTCCCCCGGAGTCCCCTCAGCGCTCGCCCATTGGCTACCGCCCGGGCCAAGGCAGGTATATAAGGAGGGACCTGAGACCCGAACAGACAGAACGGGGTGGGAGTCCCAAGGGAGCCAGCGCAGTGAGAAGATCCTCGCTCTCCCAAAGCTACCTGTTGGCGCAGTGAGGATATCCTCGCCTCAGGTGCACTCTCCCTCTCCCCCCCCCAAACGCTCCCTGGTGGCGCAGCGAGGAAATCCTCGCCCCCAGGCTTTTCGCTCACCAGGACCAAAGCAACCGGACGGATGCCGCGTCCACCGCGCCGCCTCCCAGCGCCAACCGAGCTCGACGCCGCACGAAGGACCGACCCGCCGCGACGCCGCCCCACCGCTCCGACACTCGACCACCAGCACCTCCGACGACAACCCCGGGATCATCGCCGACCCGCGAGGACTACCGGACCTGGTTGGCCGAGGCCGCCCTTCCTACGTGGCCGGTGCTGAGTCTCCTGACGCCGCCCACCCCGCAGTACCGCCTCCGGCCCCTGGACTCTCCAAGGACGCCCTACGCAGAGGTGCCGAGGCTGCCCCTATTTGGCTCGCCGGACCGTCGGGCTCCCGCGACCAGCCAGAAGCCGGACAGGACCCCGGCCGCCATCCAGCTGCTGGAGCTGCACCGGACTCCACGCGCCCTTCAGGCAAACGACACTCGACCTTCTCCCTGGGAGAAAGTCCCCTTTACTGTAATCCTGTACTGGACGGAATAAACGCCCTTCGGGGTAATCAACGGAACGGCAGGGAAGTTTATTTTCTCCAGCAACCCCAGCCCTTGCCTGGGCAGAATGCTCACTCGCTCTCGCGTTTCGGGGCGGGTCGCACAGCCAACCCCGGACGCCAGCGACGCGACAAACGGTACAGCGACAATATCCTTGTTTATCCTGAAAAAATACAGCCCAGCAACCTACTCTACAACAAAGCCCCTCTTCATCTCAATATACTTCCTTCCCACCTTCATCGGGTCCAGCATCCCTATTCCATTCCTGCCCCTTCCTCATTTGCCTAACATTCTCCCCTCTATTACAGTCTTCAACATTCCGCTGTCGATCAATACTCCCTTCATCCATTTTCCCTGTCGACTGATTTCTCCAAACAATCCACTCTCCTCCCCTTTCACCATACCCAGCACTTCCTCGTTTAGACAGAAATAAAACCAAACGACGAAGTGCTCTGGTTGATTGTGTTTACTATATCACAACAAAATGAAAATATTCCAAAAATTAATCTAGTAAAAGTAAGATAAAAAGTCAGATTCAATTTTCAGGGAATTACAGATTTCTTAAAGCTACGAGATATTTTTTTCGTATACTCCCGTTATTGATTTAAATATTCTTTAAAAACTCATTCTTAAATTGTCTGGACGTAAGTAATTTCACGAAGCAGACTGTAAAACGATTAACTGATTGCTTCGCAAAAAATAAATTTATTCATTCATTCTTGAAGCAATCACTTCATGTTTAGTAAGTAATATTCTTTGAATTAATGGCTCTCCATCACCTTAAAAAACGCGCACATTCAGCGCAGCAACCGGAATTTCTTTTTTAATTGCTTTCAATTTGCATGCAGAATTCCCATTTAAGCTCAACAGAATTTGCAAGAGAATGCAAATCGGCTAAAGGCTAATTCTCGCTCAATATGTAATAAGTGATGCATAAAAGCCGGCAAAATTTAAAATAAATATCAAAACGGTGGCATTTAAAACAGATTAAACTTGAATGAAAAAAATAATCAATTTAGAAGAAGGAAATCAATTAAAAGTTTTACGAAGAAAAAATATCAGAGAACTTCCGCATATGACTCAAAGAGATCTCTTTTACATTGTCTCCAAAAATGTGCCACGTTAGAGTCCTTATATGGCGTTGAACATGCCTAATTCCATTTAAAATATATCATTAATAGTATGAATGCAAACGAAATATTAATAAGAGTATACATTCTTTTCCCTCCTCGAACTACGATACAACCTTGACTTGGTGGAAGGGCTTGTGCTTTCCGATGACCCCTTGAGCTGTGCTGGCGGGAGTGATAATAATTGCTCCTGGTTGGGTCACCCATGCCAGTTAGGTCGAATGTTAGGAGCCAGACGAAAGGTAGTCCACGCAGCGTCTGTTCCTCAGTGAGGCGGCTGCAATGGCGTCTGACCCCAGTGGGGTGGCCAGTAAGCGATGGTGTCGCGTTAAAAACACTATTGAGGGAGGCTATGGGAAACCACCTCAATTATCATTCCCAAGAAAAATATGATGGACAATACAGAGATTTTGAGTCCTGGCAACTACGGGGCTCGGCCCAATCGGCTATGTGTCGGTTGTCATCCCACGAAACCCTTGCAAGGAAAATACGGCAGCAGCAGGAGAGAAGACGCAGGAGAAGAAGACCAAGTTAGTTAGAAAAGAAACTTGGAACATTAGGACAATGATGACAGGGAAATTGGAGAATGTTAAGCGAGAGGTGTATACGAGGTGAGATGGAAGGATAGCGGGGATTGCTGGAGTGATAGTTATAGAATAATATACAGCGGCGGGGACGAAAGCCAACGAGGGGTTGCCATAGTATTAAAGTAAGAGGTAGGAAGGAGCGTAGTCAACATAGAACAGGTAACGCATAGAATAATACTAGCAGAGATAAAAGCGGAGCCGACGAACTTGGTTATTTATCAGGTATACATGCAACCGAGCAACCATAAAGAAGAGGAGGTCGATAGGATATACGATCAGTTAGAAGACATAATCGCGTGTGTTCCTGCAGGGAAACATTTGATAGTGATGGGGGATTGGAATGCGACGGTAGGCGAAGGAAGAGATGGTGACGAAGTCGGGGACTACGGTATAGGTACGAGGAATGACCGCTGGGAGAGAGCAATTGAGTTCTGTAGGAGACGGGTTAGTCATCACTAACACTTGGTTTAGGCACCACAAAAGACGCAGGTATACATGGAAAATGCCAGGTGACTCAGAGAGTTATAAGCTAGATTATATTCTGGTTAGATACAGGTTTAGGAACAGTGTGATAAATTCGCACAGCTTCTCGGGAGCGGATGCAGACTCTGACCACAATGTAGTTGTTATGAAATGTAGCGTCGTTTCAAAAAGAAAAGACAGGGGCGGCGGGTTATAAAATGAAGCGTAGAAGTATAAAATAGATTGACAAGGAAGAAGTATCAACAGGCTGTAGAGGAAAAATAGACGACGGTAAGGAGCTAATTGCTATTGAAGAAAAATGGGAAAGTATCAAGAAAAGGTTATCGAAAGCCACAAAAGACACTATTGGGACCGTTAACGCTAAATGGACTAGGAAACCATGAATGACGGATGAGATGATTACAAGGATGGATGAGCGGAGGAAATGGAAGAATGTAAATACAGAGTTAGGTAAAATGAAGTACAAAGAGATAAACAATAAATTGAGGCGGGCAACAAATAAAGCAAAAGAAGCATGGTGGAAGACGCAGTGCGAGTATATTTAAAGTTTGCAGAGGAAGGGTGAAATTGGTGCGCTGTACAGCAAAGTTAAATCTTTATCGGGAAGTAAGAAAGGGAGATCTATGCTAAAAGTTAGAGATAAGGCGGGTGAGATAATAGAAGACACAGGAAAGATCGAATAGAGTTGTAAGGAATATATAGAAGAACTATATGGTAAAGAACTTCGACCAACAAAGTTAGACATTGAAAAGGAAAATGACGTAGAGGAAGATAGCTTATGTCCAGGCATGCTACACGATGAGATAGAAACGGCATTAAGGGAAATGAAGCTAAATAAGGCCGTGGGGGTGGATAACATTCCCGCGGAAATATTGAATGTTTAGGAAAATGAGGGAGAAAGAGGCTATATGGGCTGACTCGTAGTATCTATGAGGAAGGAATCTGGCCGGAAGACTTTGTGAGATCAGTTTTAGTTCCTATTCCGAAAAAGGTAAAAGCTACATCTTGTGAGGATTACAGGGCAATAAATTTGTTATCCCATGCAGATAAAGTTGTTCTCTGTAACATAAACAAAAGGATAGAGAGTAGGGCAAATGATTACTTAGGGGATGATCAGTTTGGGTTTAGAAAGGGGAGAGGCACGCGTGATGCCATTGCAGTAATGAGATCATTAATCGAGAGGAATATAGAACACAACCAGGAGGTATTTGCCTGTTTCGTAGATTTCCGAAAAGCGTTTGATGTAGTGAATTGGGGAAAACTAATGAGTATATTGAAGAAAATAGGAATAGATTGGTGTGACAGGAGGCTGATCCGCAACCTTTACATGTCTCCGACTGCTCAGGTGCGGGTGGGAAACTGGGAGTTCGGATGGGCTGTGTTAGGAAGAGGTTGCTCGTTATCACCGTTGCTGTTCAACCTTTATGTAGAGGAAATGGTTGAGGAGCCATGGGAGGAACTGGAGGTTGTAATGAAAGTGGGCGGGGAATTCGTAAAATCAGTTAGGTTTGCTGTGGACAAAGCTTTAGTTTGTCAGTCAGGCTAGGGGTTACAAACATTGCTGAGTGAATTGGAAATTCAGTGCGAGAAGTATGGGATGAGGATCAATATTAATAAAACTAAGGTTATGCGATTTTCTAGAAAGAAAATGGCTAAGCCAAACATTAAAATAGAAGGGCAAAAACTAGAGCAGGCAGAACTGTTTACGTATCTCAGTAGTGTTTGGGACCATCACGGTCAAAGTTGTAAGGAACGCAAGCAGAAGAATTCCGTTAGGCAAAGAGGCTTTCAAAAGGAGGAGGGAGTTGATGACAGGGACGTTGAGCAAGGATGTTAAGGAAAGACTCGTAAAAACTTTAATTTGGAGCGTAGCTATGTGCGGCGCGGAAACGTGGTAATTGAAGCAGGAGGATAGACAGAGAAGAAAACAAATGAGGAAGTACTTGGTATGTTGGGTGAAGATAGAGATTTGTTGGGAGAAATCCTTTGGTGGCAGGAAAAGTGGATGAAGGGGGTAATGGCCGGCAGTTGAAGACTATAATAGAGGAGAGAATGTTAGGCAAACGAAGAAAGGGAAGGAACAGGATAGGGATGTTTGACTGGATGAAGGGAGGAAGAAAGTACGCAGAGATGAAGAGGGACCTGATATAGAGTAGGATGCGGGAGTTTGTGTTTTGTGTGGAGGAATAAAATATTCATTTGGCTGGGCTGTCCATCTAAAAACCTACCTTAACCGGTAGATTAACTGACAATAATAATAATACATTCATTTATTATTGAATTAAAGCAGCATCAATATGTATGATATGCTAAATATTCCTTTTTTGATAAAGGGTCTCTCGTATTTTATTGGTTTAATCTAGAATTAGTCCTCCTTTTTTAGCATTTTCCTTTGAGTGTTTTAAGTCGTCCTCTTTTAATTGTATCGACCTGATAATTGTCTTTGTTAGATTAGCTATTACCTATTCCAAGAAATGCGAAATTTGTCGTGACGTAATGTTCAATAGAAGTCAATTATTAATGTGCGTTAAAATGCCTCGAGGAATAAACATGAACCAAATCTAAAATTAATATAAATTCGGAGGTGTCGGCATCCCTCATCACTTCACCACTGACTTCAATGAAGGGTGGCTTTGTCGCCTTTTTCATCGCTAGTGCAATCCCACGGTGAATATCAATACATGACTCTCCGAATGCCAACAGTCCCGATATCTGGAGTATTAATGTCTCTCAGGGCTTCCCCGGTGGAGCTATGGTAATTTGTGGAGCATCGCTGAGATTTTGTGGAATCATTTTAAGAAACGGACACTCTTCCGAGAGTTTGGGAATATGCGGACACGTTTGTATTTTTCAAGGCCAGCTACGCTCATTTTCGCATTTTTCATTAACGAGTCGCAAATGTGATTGACTCCACCTACGTCTTTTATGTAAAGACTGCTTTAGAGTAACCGTTTCTTTATCAGTACTAAATACTGTCTTGAGCAAATGAGGTAGTTAACTTTTTTAATTAAAAAAAGCAAATTGACCAATATGCATTACCTGCTAACGGGACTGTGTTATTCATATATTTTTAAACTATTTTTAACAACTAAATTAAACAACTCTATTAAACAACTTTGTTGCCGGTATCAATACATTCATTCAAAAGTCTTCGAAGTAGACCCCTCGCCACGCCTCGTACGCCTTCTGGAAGCCGGCGCCCGGAATGCTGCTAAGCTCCCTCGTCACGGCCTGTTATAACACGCTTCCACCGAGCCGTGATGACGTCCTTCCAGCACGGATTTGTGGCGGGGGAAGAGGAAGAAGTGTGGTGGGGCAACGTCAGGGCTGCAGGGTGGCTGAGGCATGGTCAAGAAGCTGTTGGCAGATCCGCGTGTGATCGTGATTTTGTTCATTCGGAAACACTCGCAGCACTGAACTCTCCCCACACACCTTTCCCATGCCCATTTTTTCGGTCACAAGGCGATGCACATCACTTTTAGTGATGCCAGGTTCATCAAAAACCTTGCAAACTGCGATCACCGTCCAGCAAAGTCCTCACTCTTGCAAGATTTTCATCAGATTTGATGCCGATTTGATCCCTGACCTTTGGGCGTCTTGAACATATTTTCTACCCGCCCGAAACAACTTGCATCACTCAAAAACACGCGTTATCACAATAAGCTGCCTTAAGCATGCCATGAGTCTCTTTTCCGGTTTTCCCCAGTTTCACGCAATATTTGATGACGTTGCGCAGTTACAATAACCGGTTTATTACGAAGCGTAACGAGGTCAAGTTACAGAGGTTGCACAAACGAACGATTCCCATTTCACAAAGGCTAGGAGACAATGTTTTTCATCAGATTCATCTACATATCTAAATAATGCCGCACAAGCCGCCGCTAGGGCTTGTGGCGGGGGGTGTTAGGTCACCACCCGTAACGGAGAACAGGCCCACATGAAAAATAAACCCATCCATGCAAACCTGCATCCACGATTCATAGCATTAACTTTGTCAAATGCCATAAAATACGTCAAATATGAAAAGAAATTATCAAATAAATCCCACCCAGACGTTAAAAATGTATCGGGTGTCATCATCAGAAAAATTACGTTAAATATAAACAGCAGGAATGCAGTGGTATTCATGATCACCTTTACAATTTTAAGGCTAACGCCATCCCCGCATCCTTTACACTTGTGCTATCACTGCCTTTTATGGCATTCCTTCCCCCCCCCGCACCTCCTCGCTCCGCTTTCGCTGCGTTCTTCGAATTTCGCCGAACAATTTTCTCTCTTCACCTTTCACCGCATCCGACACTCAATTCTCCCCACACAGCTTATTTCTCCTTTCCTCCTCCGAATCCCCATTCCGAAATCCTCTTATCGTCTTATCCATGCTCATCCTCTTTCCTCGGGAACAAGGTCTCAGGACCGTATGACACCATTCTCTCATCCAAGTTTAGACTTATCTATTCTATACGTGTTTGCTTAAAGAGTCCACGAAGGTTTACCCTCTTTAGGGGAACCTACCCAAGAGGAAAAACTTTGTTCTATAATTTATCCATTTCCCTTCTGGACTCTACCGAAATAAGCAAGGGGATCCACTATGAAGCAGGTTCTGTGATTTTATGATTACCTCTCCTGTCCATCTTCTTTTATCACTTTCCCAGTGTTTTCATTTCCTCGCTAAATAGTTAATGCGCGACAAGGCAAGTATTTTTTACTCCATGCCCTGCGGAATAAAAGCAACATCGAAGTAGATATCTTTCCTAAAGATGTCGGAAAGCGTAATAAAAATCGACTTCACTGCGGGGTGTTCTGCGATTAATATTAGATGGGAGAGTGTACTCTCAGGAGGAAGAGACTTTAATGAGAGGCATGTTCGAAAAGAAAGAGCCATTGTTTTTATTTTTAAACACTGGATGGTTAGGACAAAGTTGATCGCATGCAGCGTCATATATTGATTGTTTCCGAAGCCAACGAATCCATTGTTTTGATATTCAGTTGCCGTTTCCCATTTGTGAATACAGATAACAATGCCCGCGAAAACGTTGCTCCCGCCAATTGCGAAATGCGTTCTGTTTTTCGTTTTGGGTGTGCAAAAGGATCTTTGGCACCCCAATTGCATCCAGAGTTGTGCCTATTTTACGGAACATCAATAACGATTGTAACAAAGATTGAACAATAGTATCGATACTTCAAAAATGGCCGCACACATGTGCATGGTGAAGCGCGGAGCATATCCAAACCAATGTCATCGTTCAACAATTGAACGAGGAACTGCGATGTGACCGAAGTCTGACGGCATTGCTCCGGCTGATGAATTTCCTTTTGGTGGGTTCGCCTCTATTTACACGATCTCCTACGGAAAAACTCGTACATACACAATTGCGTGCAAGGTGGGTGCCCAAAATACTTACCACTCAACACAAAGAGCAAAGATTGTCGAGTGGAAGAGCATTTTTAGGAATGCTATGGAAAATATGGCCATGACTTGATCTTACACTAGCAGATATTTCCTCTTTTGGCAATTTGAAGCAGTGGCTAGCTGAACAACGGTTTGAAGACGAAGAGGGACTCGAGACTGCCGTCGTTAACTGGCTCGATTCGCAGACGGCGAATTTCTATGCTGAGGGATTGCAGAAGCCGGGACAGCGCTAAGCAAAGTGCTTGGAAGAGAACTGTGATTATATGCAAAAGTGGACTAGGATTGTAGAAAACTAAAGTCATCCATTAGAAAGGTTTTCTGTACATTTTTAATGACCAAACAGACCTCATTTAAAAAAGAATCCTCAGATTTCACTTAGCGCACGACAGAGAAGAGAAATCATGTCAATGAGGTCCAAATTCACAAAACTTAACCATAAATTTGTTTTCGATCGGTGAAGGAAAAATCAGTGGCCTAGTAACTCGCTCTATGAATTTTGAATTTTACATTTTAGAGGCCTTTTCAATAGGGCAATGCCTGCGGTCCTTCAGGTAAAGACCTGATTCAGGTCACCCTGCGTGCTATTGACTTAAATACCGCGAGCTTCGATGCAAGAAAGGATTGGAACACCGAGAAGAATGCGGAAGATCGCGGCGAACTAAAACAGTAACCCCTCACCAATGACCTTCAGGGCACGGGGGCTATACTGGACTCGTAGTAAGTTACCCGCTCTTCATTACGAGTGACCTTCCATTTAAACTCCTAGAAACTTACCTAAATTTATGCTGTAGTACGCCGTTGAGATAAGCTATTTACAAATAAAGATGTTCTGGATTCAGAAAAATAAATAAAATGACATCGAAGTCTTTTATCCAAGTAATGTTCCCGAATGAAATTCAAAAGGGAAAATTAGAAAAACAATAAAAAAAACTGGAAGTAGGTTTTTGACTTAATTTGTAAATTTAAAGCTGACAGTAGATCGTTTTGAAAATGAACCCTTGGCCGTCCACGCGAATCGTCCGGAAAGGATGAAACGAAAACTTACTGAGCGGCGCACACTACTGCAGTAGCGCCGGCAACGTTCGGTTCCGGACTGCCCGCGCCTTTCACAACTGCTCACCTGCGACGGAAAAAAATGAACTTCGCAACGAGCATTTCAGAATGACCAAAGCGCAACACGTGCATGGCACAGATTTCCGTGTACTACATCAATATTTATCGAGGGGATTCCATAACTGTTTAAGGCCTTGATTTATAATGCGTGCCTAGAGATTCGCTATGAATAAATTCACTCAACTGAGGCCGAGCGGCTCCAAAATTTGATGTTGCGCTGTCGACAATGAGTGGCAACATTTGGCGTTTTAGTTCCATATTAAGAGAGAGAAGAGAAGCAACATGAAATGTCACTCATAAACGGTAATGAAGGATGCCAATTTCGCATTCATGTATGTTCTTCAAATATAATTCTCCAATGCTCAAATATATCTTTGCATGAATGTATACGCCACAGTGGGTGCAGGTTTGCATGAATCTGTTTATTTTGCACGCGGTTTTGTTCTCTTTTACGAGTGGTGACCTAATACCCCCCACCACACGCCCCTGCGGTGGCTTGCGGGCTTAGTGTAAATATCTGAATCTAAACCAATTTATTCTTCTGTGGGCATGATTTCCGCCGTTTGTTTACGGACATACTCGTATACATTTCAATACGCCAGAAAATGAAACACCTATTCTTGATTTATTCTTCCTTGATTCTATACCATTTCTCTGTTACTGGATCTGTGACAAAGAGCTTAAATATGAACTTATTGGTACATGGTTTTGTATTTTGCAAAAATATTGCGTCATTCGATGAGAAGGTGTTCCAAAGACGCAATCTTGTTTGCTGATAAACAAATCAAAATTCAAGAATAGGCATTGACTTCGGGGAGCAGAGTCAACGGATGAACTAGATGGCATATAATGCTGAAGTGTGGAAGTCGTTAAGGCGCCAAAGGGTGCGCCACGGGCAACGGAAAATGGCGGTAAAGATGTTCCTAATAGTGATCATGCTAAATTATTAGAATACTACAAAAGGCCGAAGGCCTAGGTTCAAGTAGCCTTTCGGAAAGCGCAGGCTAATTCCAAAAGTCAAATTTGAAGGGATTGTTTGGGCGAATATTCCAAAGCTTTCTTGTCAATTGTGAAATAAAATTAAGGAAAAATTGCCCTCGGTGCGCCCAATAAAAGACGGGAAAAGGGCAAAAAATAAAATCCAGTTTAAAAAAGGCTAAATTACTCAACGCCTCGAAAAGTGCTTAATCCATGTCAGGAAGGAACCGACGTGATATTACCTCGTCAATACCAGCAAAAGACGAATGGCATTAACGTATCGTGCCGAAGAATACGGCGTCAGTTGGAAACACTCAAACCCAACAAGTCTCCCAGTCCCGATGGAACGCCTCTCCACGTTTAGAAGACAGCGTCAGAAACGGCACCACACTTAGAAATAATTTATCAAGTAGTTGGAAGAACACAAGAGACCAAAGTATTGGCAATTGGCTAAGATCAAACCAATATTTAATGGTGGCGATAGGGAAGAACCCGGTAATTCCACGCTAACCTCTCTGACATTAATTTCAAGTGAGATTCTAGAGCACAAAATGGTCATAACTCTGATGAGGTATATCGACGGCCAGTACTTATTGATATTGAACCGAAATTGATTCCATAAGGGCAGATCTTGTGAGACATAACAAGCCCTCTTTGTCCACGATGTCTTGATGCCTGGTTTTCCAACAACACACTTTTTGATGCCTAATTATCAGAAGGAAAACATACATTTTAAATCCATCCGTTGTATTATCTATCTCCTAGACCGGACGTGATCTGATCTACCATGGTAAGTCGACGACTGTAATACGATTATGTCTTCAGCATTTAGTGTGCTTTCAGTATTTCTAGCACCTGGCTCAAATTTACGCGGTAACTTTATCCTGTACTTCAACTTAAGTGCGATGGGAGAGTGAAAGGACGATGCCCCTTCTCGCTTGTTAAACCACAACTGGAATGCGTATGCAGCCGGTGTTTTAGGATCCTCGGAGGGCGGGCTTGATAGTTAGATCGCGTACAACGTAGGGCAGCGTGATTTTTCAAAGGAGTTTATGACGGAAAGAAAGCAGTGAAACTGAGATGTTGAAAGATTTGGGGGTGGGATTCCCTCGAAATGTGAAGATTAATTCTTAGACTGAATCTCTAAAGGTAAATTCAAGAACGATTAATTTTCCAGATATTTTCAGCACATATGAAAAATATCAAATTACTATGGAAGACATGATCGTTTATTCAAAATCAGAGAGATAGACTGCAGGATGGATAGGTTGAAGATGTCCTTCGTTCCGAAAACAACTAGAGACAGTGAAAGCTGTCAATCACATCAATTAGGGAATTAATAGAACAATCATTATGTATATAAACGAGTATATATTAGATGCATGTAGGCATATAAATGTGTGCATTAAGTTTATTGCGTATGCCTCTATGCATTTGTGTGTGTGTCCGTGTGTCCAGGTGTCCGCATGTATGCATAGAAATACTATTTAAAGTAGTCGAGGCTATAGCTATACAATATGCATATCACTGTTGCCATCTTGGCATCATGTGCATCCCTCTTCAGCCCGATAAATGGCTACAAGTTCATCTGCTTGTCATGTTTTCATCTTGTCCGGGATCCGGGTTCGAATCACGGACAAGGTAAATTATTATTATACCTCGAAAGTGCTGCCTTGTAGAAACTATGGAAATTTAAAGCCAAATGAAAACAGATGCTAAAATGGGCAAAGAAGCTTGGCGAGGATTCATTATCTCGCCAGAACTATTCTAGATCGACATAATAACCCCGAGATCAACCAGAAAGGTGTGTGGCAGGGGGTGCAAGCACCAGGTGGGAAGGGCAAGGGATGAGGGTAGAGGGAGCGTGTTTTTAAGTTGCCTGGGAAAAGGAAAACTCATTCACTGAAAACCCCAGAAAAGACAAGCGAACCCATGCACGCTAGTGGAAGACTGGGTTCCAAAAGTGTTGACTTCACCCACGGTAGAAGATTTCAGTTGTGCTGAAAAGAAGGGAATCGAAATGAACCACAGCCGCTTAATTGATACACCACCACTATACCAAGATAGACAGGTCACGCAGAACTAGAGAGTAAGAAGGTGAATTATCTATTAATGATGACCACGCGACTTATGGTCTCCACCCCTAACGTCAAAGGTAAAAAATGCGCCACTTCGCTGTTGTCAGCAGACCGCGTGAGGCGTCATCCCCCGCGGAGAGAGACGAGGGGTGGAAGGGTGTGAAGACATTACAAAAGTCAATTAGGGGGTGTAGACACATGCGCTGCGTTCGAAGCATGTCAGTCCCACTCGATCATGCGGGAAGGGGTTTGAAACAAAACACTCGAGATCAGTGTAAGATGAATTCCTATTCATTTTGACTGGACGCTTCGGGTGGTGCCCTGGCGTCTCTTATCTCTCGTATTTAATTTTGCTTATCGGAATAACCGCTGTGCGATGGATTGCGAATAATTGACGAGACCTTGACGCTGGAAAAAGTAGCGAGTCAAGGTGAATTGCGAAGAAATCAACATTCACCGGTTCGCAAAGAACGCGAAAAAACCTGTCATCAACTCTGAATGCTAAACGTGAGGACCAAGTATTTTAGAAACTTGATATTATCATAAACAATAATAAAACTAAAACTCTTGTGCATGGAAGAAGAAGACGAAACACTCCTGGTCGTTTCGGACATGGACATGACGAGGAAAATTTCCTTGGCTTAAGAGTGTACAACACGTGGCAGACTTTTGAATTCGAAATTTACCGCAAAAACACCACCACAAACCACACCATTCCCTACGAATGGCGTCATCTTCAATACAAAACATTTTCAGGCTTTCGTTTTATGTTAAATACTTTATCAAGAAGTCCCCTCTCTAAAACCAAATTTGAATCAGACCTTAGAGCCCTCAAAGTTATTGCTCCGAAAAACAGAAAATAATTGACCGAATACTGTGTATAAGGCGTTCCACAAGAATGCAGAAACTGTTGTTTGGACCAATTGAGGCTGCTGTTGTAAACTTCCATTGCATACGATCATCTCTCAGCATTAGCCAACACCTTCCAAACGCAGTAATTTAATTTTGTGCGTCACCCGTGGGACGTTCAGTAATATAGGATTTGGCAAAAAATTTGGAATCTCAAAATAAGCATCTATATTGGCGATGTCATCCTCGCTCGACGTAAGTAGTTTACCGCCGAGAAAGTTTTAAAATTTGTAAATAAATAGACTCAATGGGCGTCAAATCTGGTCAATGCGGTGGATGTAGTAATAGTTCGAACTTCAATTACAAAACAGTCAAAACAGTCGAAACTTCGCAAGTGTGTACCCGTGCGTTGTCTCAATGGAGGACAAATATTTTCTTTTCCAAAGGAGGAAGTTATATCTTGATCTCTTCGCTCCATCCTCGCAATAATATCAATTGATCGTTCTTCCTCTTGGAAAAATAATCATTTATGTAGATGATCCATCCCAAAATATCCGTGGCCATCGCCTTGTAGGCCGTCTTCACCGACTCCGCCTTCTATGGAACTGGGTCACTTTGGAAGCCCACTGTTTCAGTTGCTCTTTTGTTTCTGGAGTGTAATAGTGTACCCTTGTTTCATCATCAGTTTTCATTCATTGCCTCAGTAACTAGTCAGGATTGCGACGGAGAAGCGCCGAAACAGCCTCCGAATCGGCGACACGATTTTGTCCACTCTCCACTGAGAGAAAACCCATCTCGCCGAGAGGTTTTTCACAATTAAATGTTCGAACAAATTTGAAAACATAATACCACTTTTTGATATGCCTTTGGCGTCAATTATTTCGCGATATTTGATTCGCCGATCACACAAAACCATATTCTGGATATTTTCAATAATTTTGGAGGAAGTCACTTCTACTAGACGTCCCGAACTATGCTCATCTTCGTTAATATGCGAGCACGTCTAAACTCATTAACTCTATGGTAAACAGTCGAAAGCCCAGGAGAATATGTGCCACGAACTTCAAACAACATGCATCACGGACTTGGATGTGTTTTATGGTATTTAGCCTTTTAAATAGACTTGTTTAATCACCGCACGAAACTATTTTTTCCCATTTTTCTGAATAAAAAAGGATTAATTGTTTCAATCGATTATGAAAGTGCAACTATGTGGTGGATATAGCTGAAGATTTAACGGTGAGAAGTGAGGCTTAGCAAAAGCAAACCCTTTCCGACACTACGACCGCCACCTCTTCTATTTTCTACGGAGTTATTGAACGACTCATATAATAAGGTTAACGTTGATTGTATCCGGAATAAAACGAACGACGCCATCGAGAAACTAGATAACAATGGCGGGTATCAAATGTATTGTGGTGATTGCAGTACGATGCATAATGGACAATAAAGTAAATCTCTGCTAACACGTGCAGTTGAATACAAACGCTTTTTTCTCAACCGCGACCTGACCCGATCTCACTACGCAAAACATATGTATGTGTGAGGAATATCACGGTATCGGTTTCATCCCAGTACTGCGACACCCTCTGGCAAAGGGGAAGATGATGGGCAAGTGGGAAAAGTTGGAAGTTCAATAATATCTAAACGGACTTTGGATGAAATTATATTTTGTTGATAAAGCTTTCTTTGAAGCCCCTCCCTCCCACGTTAGAAGCACCCTCACCAACGCCTGCTCTCCAGTTCTCTTCAATCAACACTTCCCCCTCCTTCTACCTCCCCCAAACCCCAACATTACCCTTCCTGGGTGTAATCTTCAGATCCAAAATGTATGGTTTCATGAGCAGAATGAACATTCTGCGTATGAAACCATACATTTTGGGTCTGAAGATGACGGCTATGCATCGAACCGAGTCGTACCTATAACATAAGGGTGTGAAAAATATCTAGCTTTCCTCATTCATCAAACTGAAATTCAGTTAGAAAGGACAAGGTTGAGTCCATTAAGTGATAGAGTTTGAGAGATAATTGAGGCCGATACCTAGAGGAAATCCATTTTTAAAGTAAAGTTCTGGCGATGCTATATTATAGCGAAACCAGTCGACAGTAATAAATTCTTTCTCGTGGAAACGCAAAGTCTTCGACAGTCTTTCTTCGTGCTTAGCAAAGTGTTGAGAGAGTGTGTCGATAATGCATGTGGAGGGAAGGAGGCAAGCTCGTTTCCCAGGACCGCCTACAGTTGCTCAAGGCGATATAATACCCGAAAATCACATGAATTGACCAAAGGTATTTTTGCAAAGCGGCCGAGTATCGAACCCCGACCTTTTAGTCATTAACTGGATCCTCTAGGTTACCGTGCGGACCTTTTAACATATTGAGGTCCGCACGAAGAATCCCATCGCTGCGATCAAGCGGGCGTCGTGCGGCCCACGGAAGAATCATCTCTGCCATGTTCTCTCCTCTAATCTTCGGGTGATTGTTATTAATGGGGATATAGACTGATCATGGAATCAATCGGCTGCGGCCCGAGACCGTTGGAAAAAAAAACAAGCGCGTCGCCAACAGGAAAATGCCGCGAAAGTGATTGGGGCAGGCGGATTCGAATGGGTTACCATGGAGACGGGATGGGTCGGAGGAAGGGGTCGCTCGATTTGGTCACCATGGCGGAGTGAAGTTCCAGGAAAGCAAACTAACGGTTTTTTTGAATGGGCGTATTGACAAAAAGACGAGACAGGGAATAGATTTGAAAAAGAGCAACAAACAAAGAGTGAATGGACTGAAAATGAAAAAGCAATCGTCGATTATCTAACGTTTTTTCCGTCATCTTAATGACGAAATAAATTCTCTCACGCGCCTTTTTTATTGCCGGGGAAAAAAGCAACTTAGCACTTTTTTGGCCAGTTTCACCGCGAATGCTCCGTCGGAATGGAAATTGTTTAAAAATTCCTCCTCCCTAAATCCCCCCTCCCCCAACCTTTCTACTTCCGAATCTCCGCGCAACTCACGTGCGCTCTGCATGATTCAGGAATACTTGGAGGGCAGAGAAAACAATAAAGGCCAGAGTGCAGTGGCGTGCTGAGCTTGAACGGGGCTTCGTTTCGCCGGCCGAAATGGGAGGCGCGCAGACGGCGCTCCGGCCAAGAAGGCGTTTGAGGCAAAGATGAACTACTGCGCTCCAGGAAGGTCCCGTTGCACGTGGACACGTGGGGACGTCTGATCTACATCTACATCAATACCCTGCAAGCCACCAAAAAGGTGTGTGGCGGGGGGTGTAGCACCAGAAGGAAAGGGTAAGGGATGAGGGGATTAGGGTTTTTGAAATAGATGGGGAAAGGTAAGGGGAACCTGCAAAAAAAATATGATCGTATAACCATGCGCAGTCGCTACCTTGTAGGTTAATACTTATTATGTCGAGCCGACTTTTGGGGGATTTCGATTAAAAGAATTCTGGTCTCTTATTGTTCTTGGAAAAAATGACCATCTGAACCTGTCTGTCTTGCAGTCAATCTCTCTAATCTTATATTCGTGATCCCTCCGCCCGTAATACGTTGGGGTTCGTATTATGTTCTTGATGTCATCGGAAAAGGACCCAACTTTAAATGTTTTTCATAAGTTTAATCTATATTGTAAACGCCGCTGTGTAAGGGAATCCCAGCCTTAATTTTCTAGCAAAGTAGTTACGCTGCTGCATTGGTCATAACAATTTTTGACAAATCTAGCCCCCCTCCACTGAACTCGATCCAATTCCGAAATCAAATTTATCTCTTGAGGATCCCAGAAACTGGCAGCATACTCTAGGTGGGGCCTGACTAGGGCAATAAAACATCGTTCCTTCACTTTTTCGTCACATTTACCCAGCACTCTTTTTACAAATCCCATTTTTTTATTAGCGCGACCGCATATTTCCCGTATTTCCCATATTTCCCCAGGACAGATCGTGAGTAATTGTTGCACCCAAGTATTTAAAGGAATCTACCCTCGCGATCGCTGTCTGCTTCACTTTGTAACTAAATGGGGGGGGGGGGGGGTGTTACTCTTTTCCCAAAAATGTATTACTACGCATTTTTTCAAATTTAATTCCAATTGCCATGTATCGCACCAAGTCTGGATTGCATTTAGGTCGTTAGCTAACGTGACTCTGTCATCGCGACTTCGAATGTCCCCATAAATCACCGCATCGTCAGCAAAAAGACGGAGCCTGCTATTAACCACGGCGCTGAGGTAATTTATGTAAATAAGAAACAAGAGGGGGCCTATGACACTTTTCTGTGGTACACCCGACGTGACCCTAACATAATCGGATGACACACCGTCCAGGACGACTGTTTGAACACGGTTTTTTAAAAATTGTCCAATCGCACATATAACACTCCCGTGTATTCCATAACTTTCCAACTTCGCGGTTCGCAATTGGAGCACTCGACGGATCGGAGACACGGCGCATCGGAGACACGGCGCATCGGAGAATTCCGATGTTCGAGTAAATTGAGGACGAAAGAGGAAAAGACGGATAGCAAGGAATGGCAAAGAATTCCTGTTTATCAATTGATTGTATTTTTTCCCTTAATTTCAAGAATAAGAATAACAGCTAAGCCTACTTAAAGCCTGCTGCGACGGAAACACCGAAGTGGAATGTGCAGACTCGATTAAATTCTTAGGCGTTACCCTCACTCACGACCTCTCCTGGGTGAAACACGTACTATGGGGAATATGAGGATAAGCTAAAAATCACGATTTATTAGAAGAGTACTGGCGAAAAGGTCAAAGAAAAATATTATCAGTCGTTCGTTAGGCCTCATTTAGAACACGCTGCAAGTGTATACGGGATCCTCGAGAAGCTGGATTAATTGCCGAATCGTATCGCGTGTAGCGTCGAGGAGCTAGATTAGTAAAGCGTAGCTATGATAAACTTAGTAGCGTATCTAAAGTATTAGAGGAGCTAGGCTGGGTATCACTTACTAGAGCAAAGGTTAAATTACAGATAAAATCACATGCATAAATTGCAAGGATGTCTCTTTAGCAGCGATGTTGAAAATGTATTATTTACCCCGTCATACTACAGTAGGAGATATCATGTCGATAAAATTAGAGAGATGAATTGTAGAATAGATAGATTGAAGATTTCGTTTTTTCTACGGAAGATAGGGGATCATAATTACATTTCCCGACCACGTTAGGTCTATATTATGGCCAAAATTAGTCTGATGTGTAGTCACCCCCTGCCACACGCCCCAGAGGTGGCTTGCAGGTCCGTGAAAATATCTAACATTGCATCTGAATTTTATAATGCAGGAATAATGCGATTTCACGATTAACTTTTTAATAACAGATAAAAAGTGAAGACAACCTGGGTGACACTACTTAAACACTCAGGAAATTTTATAAATTTCATCTTCCGAATAGAATTACACTTTTTGAGATTTACGTGTAACCTCAAGGAATTCTAAGCGTTATTAAACTCGGATGTTGTATTCGTTTCCCTGTTGGCGGTATAGATACATTTAAAACTAAAAACCGGCCGGCGTGATATAACGAATGGGTTTTCAAAAATATATATCGAACCTCAGATGTTCTAGTTTCAGAAAGCTCTCTCTGTCAAAATAAATATTTCTTTATGTGCTTTCATATAATTCACCCGAGTCGACACGAGTATCTAGCATAGGGCCCACTGGAAGAACTTGCGAGTCGACGAGACTTGGCGTTAACTAAACTGTTATAATATGAAACATTTCAGCATTGATTTCGTATCTTTATTTTGCAAATATTTTGCATCAAAGATAATATATTTCTGCCCAAAATTAGAGAAAAAAAACACCTCTCCTTAAATTTATCACTCCGCTCTTCCTTTAACGTTTTCTTTTGATGTCTCTTGATCACAGTGTGCCCGATATTTTTAGTACTCCGTCCCTGTGTGATGCGAATTTAAACCATTTTCAAAGGTTAAAGTTTGTTTGAAATGTTTACAAATAGCCGTCAGAAAATATGTACATTAATATAAAAATTCGAGAGCATACGTAAAAATGATTGGATAAAAATATTGCCACCAATGCTCACCCTTACTGGACAGATACTATGTGGATATATACGAGGTTTGTATAAAAAGTATCGGCAATATATCTTTTCCTGACGTGTGCGTGAAGTGCTGAATTCAGACCGTCGCGACGGTTAGGTGTGCGCATAATCGCAGGTTGTATCGGCGTTAGTCTGCATCTACATCTAAATAATACCCGGCAAGCTGTCGCAAGGGTGTGTTGGGTAACCATCCGTAATGGAGAACAAAACCACATGCGAAATCCACCAACCAAAGATTTGTGGATTAATCAATCCCTCCACTCAAAGTGGCGTACACATTCTTGCAAAAATCCTTTCAAATTAGACGCATGAAAATACCATCAACTATCAATATTATCAACTAAAACACACATACACCTAAGAGTGCGGTAAAAAATTCATCCAACAATGTGAAAGCCAGAATTTGAAAAGCAAGAATTCCACTACCAAATGGATATGCAACATACAATGATCTACTCCCCCTAGGACAAGGTAGGGAACATGACACAGCGAAGAGCAGAGTCGAGTATCTGCTCGCGAAGACCTTCTGGAGCGCCATCGCGACGATTCCTCAACACCATTACAGTCCCGAATTGGCACAAACAGACTATTATTCCTGTTCTCAAAATGGAAATTCTCCCCTGAGTGTTTAAGAAAGAAGCTTGCGCGCGTACCCTGAAGGTCCTTTCGGAATCCATCAACCATGGAACCTTCGAGTCGCAGAAAAGCCACTCTGGCAAAATTGTGTCGACACTCAAGGGATGTACTTCGAAGATTTTTTAGGCATCATAGCAATATCTGAAAGGAATGTATTTTTCCGAAACTTTTCCCGATACATTCTATGCAAACAATTTATTTATAAATGAAAATTGTAAAATGAGAAGACTCGTGACCAAGTTTGAAAACCTGATGCTAGGGGCGGGTCACGAAGATCAAGTAGAGAGAATCGATGGGGAACGGAAAGGAGAAGAATTTAGAAAGCGGTACGGGGAAGAGGAGCCAGGCGTGATAGGCACCTTGAAACGCAATGGCTTCATTGGGAGATAGTGGTATAGAACAGAGAAGACAAAAAAAGGGGCAAATTCAAACAGTGTTAACTTAAAATGAACGTGCCTACGGTTGTGAACCAATGGAAATCGAAAAAGCTAAGATCATAAACTTGAGTTTGCGGTCTTGGCTTTTTCGTTTTCTATTCAAACAGAGAGACCAAATAAATACATAGATTGGATAAACTCATCGTCTGTACGCTGTTCGCTACATCAGGGAGAGAACTAGCATTAGATCAAAGAGAAATATGGTTGATTGGGAAAATGAAGTGTTGCAGTCATCCCAAATTCGATTTTAAAGGCCATTACATAAAACGGATTTATGGTCCACAAGTTTTCAAAGGATTAAAATAAGTACAAGGTCTGTCCCAAAAGTAGTTCGACATTTTTTCCCGGATAGACGGATGGACCGACGGCGGTTCCTCTGGCTGGGTTCAAGGGAGGGGATTCTTGGGTAAGGCTGGAGGCTGGTGGCAGTTGACTCCCAGCCTTTGTGGAGTTAGGATCGTTCGTTTGCGAACCCTCTGTAACTTGACCACGTTACGCTTCGTAATGAACCAGTTATTGGAAATGCGCTACGCCATCAGATATTGCATGAAACTGGGAAAGAGACTCATGGCATGCTCAAGGCGGCCTATGGTGGTATAATGTCATGGGTAGATCGGGTGTGTTTTTGAGTGGCACAAGTGTTTTCGGGAGAGTGGAGAAGACATTGAAGACGCCGAATTGAGGACGAGGTCGACCTTCGACCGCAAAAAGTGACGAACATCTTTCAAGAGTGAAGACTTTGTTGGGCAGGTATTGCAGATTAAGGGTTGGCATGGCTTCTAACGAACTAAGAATCCCTAAAAATGATGTGCATCGATTTGTGACCGAAAGAACTTGGGTAAGGCTGTGGGGGGAGTGCTCAGTACCGCGAGTGCTCTCGGACGAACAAAAGGAAACTCGCACGCGGATCTGCCAAGAGCATCTCGACCATGCCTCGGCCCCCTCACACATCCCTGACGTTGCCCCCCCAGACTTCTTCCTCTTCCTCCGCCTTAAATCCGCGCTGAAAGGACGTCGCAAAGGCTCGGCGGAAGCGTTACAACAGGTCGTGACGAGGGATCACAGCAGTATTCCAGGTGCGACCTTCCAGAAGGCGTACGAGGCGTGGAAAACCCGCTGGCAGCGGTGCGTGGACGCACAAGGGTATTGCCACTTCGAAGACTTTTGAGTGAGTGCATCAATTCTGGCGATAATTTAAAAAAAATCGATTCCGCCATACTAGTTGTTGGACAAATCTTGCATGCCGGAAGCGAGAACTGAGTGACGCCCGGAGTAGAGTGGAGCCCTTAAATGATGACCCAATGAAAATGCCCGCACCTCTTTCTCCCTTTAGCTCTGCCCCGAAATTCTTCAAATACATCATTTGTGCGTCGAAACACTTTTGCCAGAGCGGCTTTTCCACGGCTCGAAGGCTCCCTGGTAGGTGAATTCCGGAAGGTCTTTATGGGTTTGCGTGAAAGCTTCTTTGACGGCACTTTAGGCTCCCATAATGATGTCCTTTGAGGGAATATTTAAATTTAATAGGGGGGACCCAGAAGTAACGGGAATTGGGCTGCAGTGGCGAGCGAGAATGGGAGATGCCTTGGTTTGGCCGGTCGTACGTCAGGCTCACGCCACCTGCGTCAGTATGCGCAGCGCCGTCGCTGTGACCGGATCGGTCCGTTCGTGAGAGCTGTTTCAGTGAAACAACTTTTTTCATTTCGGCGAAAAACATGATGGCGGATTATCTAGAGCAACGCTCTGCAGTAAAATTTTGTTTCCTATTGGCCGCGGAATTTAATGCTCAAGACTGCTTATGGGGAAGCTGCCCGAAGCAAAATCAGAGTCTACGAGTGGTTTACACGTTTTAAAAATGGTGAAATGTCAAATGAAGACCAACCCCGTTCAGGTCGCCCTTCAATATCAAGAACTGACGAAAACGTCGACAAAATCAATGCCCTCATTCGTGAAGACCGTCGCAGAACAATTGATCAACTCTTTGAGATGTCCGGAGTGTCATGGAGTTCAATTCAGAGGATTGTAGAGCAAATCTTTGGCACAAGGGACACTGGTTCTTCCATCATGACAACGCGCCGGCTCAAACTGCCCTCTTCGTGATGCAGTTTTTGACAAAAAACATGGCATGGCATCGATTGCCCACCCCCCCCCCCACTCACCGAATTTAACTCCCTGTGACTTATTCTTGTTCCTCAGGCTCAACATGGACATGGAAGGAAGGGTTTGGACACTGTGGAGGAGGTAAAACAAAAATTGAAAGAAGGCCTAAAGGACATCCCGATAAATTAATTTCAGAAATGTTTCGAACAATGGAAGCATCACTTGGAGAAGTGCATTGTGGTCAATGGGGAATACTTTGAAGGTGAACAAAATTTAATGCAACTATTTGAGAAATCTATAGCAACATTCCTGTTATTTTTGGGTGCCCCCTATGCCAAGTCGAGACTGGAAGGGGGTTGGGGAATCGTCGCTATGGCGTTGCAGAAGGTCTTTGCTAGCAGACACTCGACTGTGCTCTTGGTCGTCCATCCAAAGATATTCGGGACGAGTTTGGCGCATCGCCAAATTTCAGTGATAATGGTGCGCACTGCCATTGTCTTATCACTGCCAATGCACGATATCCCGGACGGGAACTAAGGAGCTGCGGGGGGGGGACAGGGTATACTGGGAAGAGAACTGAAAGGTGGCGGTTAAGGGTGGGAATTTCAAAAGATCAGAAAGCTAGAATATATGCAGATTCTCAAGTCCTAACCTCTATATTGGTGGCTGAACCGGGTAGGGATTCCAGGATGGTTAGGGAGAAACATTGGTCGAAGGAGAAGCTGTGGGAATTTGCGTATGAAGGGATAGGAAGAGAAGAGAGTGAGGTAGAATTGCAGAAGCATCGGTGATTGTTCGTTCGAATGGATAAGGGGGTAATGCATTCGCCTATGTAAAATGATGTGCATCGTTTGCATGACAAAAGATAGATTGTGTTTTTCGAGAGGCAATTAGCGTGGGAACGAGGCGAGGGGGCAATTAGGTGATGCGGGGAGAAGGGAGCAGATCTGATAGGTAGACATATGTTACATCTGGGGCGATTGCAAGCAGGGGAAATATGAGGAAATTCGTCAGGGGGCTGCCAAAGGGTTGGTGATGAGGTAGCGTCATTGCCATGTAAAATAGGAAACAGTTCTTTAAGAGAGGTTTTTAGTCTGTGGGATTCGGGGAAATAGGTGGCGCCAAGGTTGAGTCCTGCGTCAGATGTGGGCTTGTTTTTATGTGATATGTGAGGCCAGGTGGATTGGTGGATTTTATTCTGTGGGAGCTTTTCTGGGTAATCGCGTTTGTGGAGTGTATGGTGTAGATTGTGGAGGTATTTGTTGAAGGTAGCTGTGGAAGTAAAGGGTGACCCATGAAGAGATTGGCGTATGACGGCGCCATACTCGTTCCCATCGTTGTGCCTTTGGTCTGTAAAACAAAATTTGGAACGAAAATGCGTATTTTGTCAGGACTAAAGTGGCTAGATTGCGGAGAACTTCGGTGGGAGGGCACTGGAGGGGGGACGAAGAGAAAGATAATGTCGAAGAGAGGATAAGCTTCTGTTTGGGGAATATATGTATTGATTGGATAGAAGTAAGGTCGATGGTTGCCATAAGTAGGTTGGAGGTTGAGGGAATGGACACAGAATTTTGAGACCAAATTTTGAGACAAATACAAGCGTTGAAGGAGAGCACATTTAATTGGAGAGTCGCGATTACTCACTGAGTGTTTGTCTCAGATAGAAGGGCAAGGTGTTCTAGTCGACTGAGTGCTCGGTCAGACTAACCGGATAGCTTGGGTTTAGGTGAAGCCTCTCCACTTCCAAAGGAAACTGCACAGGGAAAGGAACAGCCGGCCCTGCCCTGCTTTCCTCTGAATGAGTGCGTTCAACTTGCTGAGCAAAGGTGAGCACTGGTTCCCGCGTAACCCTCGACACTAAACGTCGGGATTAATGAAGATGTCGGTCGCTCTCGGATCTCAATCGCTCTCGTTAAGATGCCGATGGGAATCAGCGTGACTTGTTCTCACGTCATCCCTAGGGAAATGCTCTTTGAATTCACCCTTGCTCGTGGACGCAGGTTTGGATGGACCCAAGTTGGAATGACGAGTTCTGCTCCATTAGGAGAGGCAAGTCAAGGATCGACCTACTGGTACGTGGGCTATTTCTGTCCAAAACTCATCTCACCTGGGAGAGTAATAAGAACACATGATGGTGAGTATCAGCCATACACGTTCGTTCGCGGAAATTGAACGCTTTCTAGAACATCGGCCGTGGAGAGCCTTGTCACGCATTTATTACTTCTATTTCTTCCATGGCCAAGTATCGGTCATCCTGGTAAATGTTTATGCTTCATTAACCGTTTTGTTTAAGCAAATGGCATCACTGGGATTGCGAGGGGAAGGAGCGAGAGGTGAGAAGGGAGCGCCTTTATTTTAGTCCCACGCAGGAAATGTCAACTGGGGAATTGATTCTCATTTGACTTTCGCAAAAAAATGAGAGGCAATGCTTGTTCCGAAATTTGATTTTTTCCTTGACTCCCTCAATCCGCGGAGTTTACACGAGTGAGCTGCGTGAGAGATGGTGAGTGAGAGAGAGGGAATTAACCGCCGATTTCTCGCGATCCCAGTTTTGGGGAATGTTCTCAATCAGTCGGACAATATTTGACGAGGCCAAATTGAAAGCGGAAATGCCACGCTCCTCCTCCCCCTCCGATGCGAAAGGTGGGTCGCTGCTGTTTTGTTTCGCTTGCTACGAGAGAGAGAGAGCGAGAGAGAACAAGGGTGTAAGCTGCAATCTGATTCCAGCCATTTCCAGGCGTTATTTTCACGTCGATTGGGTTCTAATAACGTAAATATGGATATTTCTAAACTCGCCTTGTTCATTCCTTCAATTAAATTGGATGCAGCCTTTCACCCTTCGGTCGGATTCTCCGTGCACCCCGTGCTGGGGCGAGAACTGCCCGCGGGATGAAATAATGAGTACGGGAACGCGAAAATCCACACGTCACATTTCTATGTGGTGTGTGGAGCGTCACCGGTGTGACACACTGGGTACAGTTTGCTGGGTTATTTTTTGAAATATTTTGGGTTTTTTTCATTTCTTAGGTTTGAGCTAATATATCTCGAAAATGTCAAAAAGGTTATCGGGATAATTCAAACCGTTAAATACTAATGACGTTTAATTAGATCCACATGAAGTTTTACTCTGTTCATTCACCTTTCAAATTGCATTATTAAATACGATGTAATATCTGTTTTCGCAATATTTATGCCTCTGCATCTGGCAACAAGGCTCATGAAAAATTTGAATTACAAAATTTAGACGAGGCTGCCAACGTTGATTCCTTTTTTCAAGAAATTCCGGGAGATATCGCGACAGCAGCTCTCTGACGGAGTTATATGCTAAATGCGCATTACAATGAAACAATTTCAGATCGTAAAAATGATTCACCTTGATCGAGTTTCGAACTCGGATCGCTCGATGCCCGACCAAGTGCTTTTGCCAGTTAAGATATCGATGCGTCCTTAGGAAGCTGTAAAGGAACGAGATGCTGTGACAAAATACACAGCATACAATGTCACAGGCGTTCGTAGCAACGTAGATTTCATTTGCTTGCTCAATATGCATTCACCTTCAGTGGTTCCTTTCGGAAATTAAGCTGCAATGAAGATTAATATTATTTTGGGTATCCTTTATATCGATGTAGGATTTTGATGGATCCAGTGAGCACTGCTATATATCTCTAAACCCCGTTTAACATGACACTAAATGAGTTCTATAAACACCAACAATATAATGAACCATTCTTCAACTCTGCGTTTACCATTCCATTGATCCCTTCATTCCCTCAAACGCATAATCTCTCATTCACTCTGCATTACTCTATCAACATTTCGCCCCGCATTCGAGGTGTCAACATGCATTGCTACTGAGCATGACCACCAACCACTTCTCCTGTCTTCTTTGAAGTTCATGCCCCAGTTAACCCTATCATCTCTCATTGCGTACCTTAGCGCTATCTCAATTACCTCCCATTCCATTTTTCTTTTGTACTCCTTCCTACATCTACACTTAAAAAATCTCCAAACGGCGTTTATCCTTTTGCCATATACTGTAAACCATCTTTACGAGTCACAAGATGCCAAGCCTCATAGTTATCGTTTCAAAAGTAATTTTTTTATTCTTTACGCATGGTCCATGTCGCCCCATATGTAAAAGCTGAATAAGTAAATATTTCTCTATTTTATTTCTTCTGTTCATCAAAATATCGTTTATTTGAGTATCGAAAGTTTACTGAGCAGAAAATAGGAGCGAGTAAACCCATAGGCGTTAAATATGCAGAGAGAGTCGTGCAATGGTGACACGGTGACTAGCAGATCGATGACCTATGCCCCAATTTTTGTAAAAGTTGGTAATTATCGAAAGAACGAAAACTTTTAAGGGAATAATGATAGGAATTTCATATCATTGTTTCCTCTTTTCTATCGGTGATGTAGTGAGTGATTATGTCAAGAATGCAAACAGGCTTAGTGATACCCACAATAGCGTGAGAAAGATGTGGCTCCCATTCATTTCGACGCAAAACATTCGAGGCACGTAGAATTTAAAAATTGTATCGGTTTGGAATGCCTGGAAATATTTTATGGGAAAAAATACCAGACAGATTTACTCTCCATACTTACGTGGAGGAAGATGGAGGTTGATGCGAATGAGCCAATGCCACTAGAGCTAGATCAGAAATGTAGAGGAAGTTATTGCTGGTACAATTAATGGTCAATGGTACAATTTTCAGCCCAAAAGATGTATTTTGTTGACGAATCGTCTTAAACCTTAAAAAAATAAAATATTGAATGATGGCCCCAAGTAAAGCACAAACTCTAATGCAACAATAAATAGAGGGACAAGAAGAACGTTGAGTGTAATTTTTTGAAGTCAAGTTATTTTAAAAAAACTCCTCACGTTCATCTCTACATGAGAAGTTAGCGTGTGCGTGGTTGGCTATTGACAGAAGCACATTCCTCTCGAGTGAGGGAAGGGTGTCCACGAAAGGGCGCGCTCCGCACTCGTTCCATCGGCGAACCAACCCCCCCCCCCGCCCTCACCCCGCCCCTCCCTCCCGTCGGCGGCGGCGGCGGGAGACAACCGAGGGAAACAAAAGAGGATCCGTGGGCGTCATCTCCAGTCCCCTTCACCAAAACATGACGCCGACGCTATCACTTTCGGGACGCCGTTTCCATGGCAACGGGCGCCGCGTGCCATCCCGAAATGGACAGTGGGCGAGGGAAGGGAGAATGGACCGCCTCCGTCCGCTTGTCTCCCCGGCCCTGGAAATCACACCGCAGCGGGCGCGCCGACAAAAGAATGGAGATATCGCGTCGGGTCGGATGAGGCGACAAGAGCATTGGGCGCACACATCGACCATAGAGGCCTTTGCCCGTTGTTTGGTTGGGAGGCACGGCCCAGGGGTGGCAGTCCCAACACGAACGAATGAAGGGAAAGAAATGCGTGGTAACACTAGCATTTAATTTAATGCAGCATTGATAAGTTCGACTTGCTCATTTAATTCATCCGAAGTAATCTAGCTCATGAGGATGGTAGGATTCAGGCCGGAGATTAGCAGTAGCGAATAACACCCACAAATGAGACGACAGGAACAAATTCCTCGGAAATAACCTACGTGTAAACTGGTCTATGAATAATGGCTGCTTGCCTGCGTCAAAGTTTTTTTGAAGTAATTGTAAAATATTATCAAAAAATTTGCACCAGAACATCTGGTATAATATGTTAAAATTTGACATTCACTGGTGCCATTGGGTGATTATGTCCATTCAAGTTGTTCCATCCATTGAAGTTAGGTTTGGACGGTCACAACGACCATTATACTCACGTGCTAAGTGGATTTCCTTTTGCTAGCTCTACATTATTTATTTCGGAAAATAAACCGGAATTCATTCCATCTGATTGCTTCTTACATCGTTTCCTTCATTTGCGCACCAAGAATCATTCATTCATCCCATCACGCCCTTCAACGTCTCACCATCTTTCCATATTTCATTTGCCCACTTTGACAAATTTCTTCCGACAACTTCCTCTCTTCTCCCTCCACACCGAAAGAAACGCCGTCGTTAGTCTTTCTCTCTGTCAAGTTCACTTTCTCCGCTCTCTATTCCTTGCGTGCAGTTGCGTTATTTAAGCTGCCATTCCTCGTCATGAAATATCCATTGCTATAAAGAATGCTAGGTGAACAAATTTAATTCAAACTTCCCAAGCATCTCTAAGGAACATTTTAAGCTGGAAAGTAGCTTATTGCGATCGTATACCTATATATTTAAATATTGCCGAAATACACGTAAAGTGTACATCTTATGATTGTCAAGTCTGGTGACTTGTGAGTCTTAATTAATATCTGGGGCAGGTTCTGCCCAAGTGTAAGGCGATGTGATATTTTCTCAGGATTATTTCTCAAGTTTTTCATTTTAGTTTGTAAGTCTTAAAGTTTCGCTCGGATAAAGTAAAGCGCTCGGATAGAATGATGAACAAGTATTTTTTTTCTGATGCTCTTAGATGACACTACTCTCATCTCGGAATTGAAATAAATAGGTTTTCGTTATGTTTCAGTTCGAAGGAAACAGAGGCTAAGCGCAATCAGTGTAGTTTTTTGCTTCCAGAAATAAGCAAAAGTGTCGCGCGACGTTTACTCGTGGTCCGAACGTTTGACCTACTAGTATGCACATCTACATCTACATAATATCCCGCAAGCCGCCACAAGGGCGTGTGGCGGGGGGTGTTAGGTCGCCACCCATAAAAGAGAACAAAATCACATGCAAAATGAACACTGCCACACCCACAGAAGCATATGCATTCATGCGAATACTCTTTCAACTAAAACGCGTGAAAATACATACATATGCTATCAAATAACAAACACAGGCACCCTGGGATGTGATAAACATTTATTCAATTATGTGCAAGCTGTAATTTTAGAAGTAAAAAGGCGAAATTCCACGACCACATGGAACTTTCACAGCAAGTGGAACATAAATGGTTTTTCTGTTGCGACGGTTCTTAAAAATATAAAAATGATCCGCATTACCCCTAAATGTGTAATCGTTTATGACCCGTTTTCGTGTTAACAGAGATGATCATTGAAAATACGAAAAGTTCTAGCCGTGAAGTCCTTGAGCCTGTCGGTGTGAAGAGCTGATGAATCGCCAGCACTTCCGCCGGGCGATGGTGTGCGTGGCATCTAAACGTTTCTCGCTCATTGAAACACTCCGCATAAATGCAAATTCCTTTCAACTGCGCCCAAATGAACGCTGCTGCGGCCGTGAAAACGAAGTGCGGGCCTCAAGTAGAGACCGCGGTGGGGGTCGGGAAGGGCGGAGCGGCACGCGATAAGGGAAGATGATGGCGGAGCGGGGCTCTTGCAAGTGTGGGCGTCCTCGGGGTTTGAGGGGAACGACAGGGTGTCGGTCCCATTTCTCAGCAGCGGGGAGCCATCGTCATTAGTCGCGAGGGTAGGGTTCACTGCAGTCATCCACCCTTCCCTCTCCAATGCTAAATCCCTGAGCTCTGCCGTCTTCAAACCCACCTCTTCGCGCTTTGACTTGCCTTCGAGCACTCCCTATTTCCCGCTCCGAACGAATTCATTGCCTCTCTAGATAACCTCAATCCATCTCGTTCCTCTATCAAAAATATTGCGCCCTATATCGCCTTTCATTTCCTGATGGCTTCTCTTGATGCGCCGGCATTGATCTTCGGGATCAATGCCGGCGCCTCGCCTCTTGTCTCGTATCCTTCTGCCTGTGGTCCTCGCCTTTGATTCTAACGGGGCCGCTCACCGTCTCCGCGTTCCTATTCCTCTCGCAGGAGTCATATCGCTCTCTCGAGCAAAGCCGCTGAATTTTAAGCAAAGGGGGCCAAGGTCGTTATCTACTGGAAGACGAATGCCAAATGAACATGTGGGGGAGTGCAAATCAATCAATATTTTTCCTCTATGTGGCATATTGCTTCACTGCGTTGGTCATACATAACACAAGCGAAACGTACTGCATATATTTTCCTTCCCAATTTTAACTAATCGCGAAGGAATTTATTATTCGCGGTGCACCAAAACGTAAAGCTTCCATGCATTTATATTTAATTAAATGTGTAGGAGAGCACAATAATGGATAATTTTAATTGTCCATCCCCTATGGAAATAATGGTTCAGTCTCTATTTAATGGTGCAATTTTATGGTTCCAATAAAATAAATTAATAGGAAAACACAGATAATGAGAATATTCCAAGTTTATACACAAAAGCAATGAATCGTAATGTCCTTAAAATTCTGTTTATTTCTATATCAACTTTTGAAGATGAGCTTTACCAGGCTTCCACGGGGTCTGAAATAGTAGCCTAAGAGTTATCTAACACTTACTACTAGTGAACAGACAACACTATTCGAATTAGAAAGTTGTATATTATTTAAAAGATTGATGAGGACGTGAAATTTTATTTTAATTACAAAAAATATGCACCAAATCGGTGCAAATATTCGAGGGCAATAATATATTCCCTACGCTCACACTCATTTGATTTAGATTCAGAAGTGATAAAATCTTTTCGGCAACATTCTTTCGAAAAGTTGGCACATTGAAATGTTACCGGCCTCTTTCAATGGACTGCCTCCTTATAAGAGGGGACTTATATAGGTAAATACGTATAGAGTTATGAAGAATTGCGCCTTGTAGGGTCAACTATGGTCGAATGGTTAGGAGACAGCAACGTTGCATTGAAATACGACAGGAATGTTATAAGCGAAGCAGAATAGATTCAGACACCATGGTGAAGCACATATAAGGACTCTTTTTTTTAATGATTGGCAAATAAGCTTAAGACCGGTATTATGACTCTCTGAGTGAGCCGTGGGCACTCCCAGGATGGGGGGAGGGGAAATGCATGCGTGCTCATGAATCAGTCTGCTAAACTTGCAGGATAAAAGGTCCAGAATTATGTATATGCTGCCGTCGGGTGATGTCGCGGGGACATGATGCTTGAACATCTAGAAGGACTCATGCGAGCTAGTGTCCTTTTCGCCGAATCCGCGATAACAAATTCGGCGAACGGTGGCTGGACACAGTCACCCACTACCGAGGTTAACCTGCTCTCTCCCCTTCCCCTAATGATACGGAGTTCGGCGCTCGGTCTTTGTACCCTGGAATTCATATATAAACCCCGAGCGCCCCAAGCAAAGCAGGGCAGTGACTGGAGACACTAAAGGTTGCGGAGGCCGAACCTGCTGCTGTCTCTACGCTTCCTCTTTCCTTCCGGGCCGGGCTCCTTGTGTAGTAAGTCCAATAAATGTATAGCAATGAAAGCCACTCTTTGATTCCACGGACCCAACCCTACTATGTCCACGCGACAGTGACAAGACAACCGCCCTCGATTATGCAATTACTCACACTCCATTATTCAGCTTCATTACTTTTCCTACCGCAGATGACCAAATATTAATTCAAAAAATGGATGAGGGAATAGACATACGCAATGTTGTCTGGTGTTATGCTCAGCAGATAAATTATTTTTGTATTCGCGTAAAATTAAATTTAAAAACACTTGGCGTGATCAATTTCAAATTGTCGGGCATAAATCTACTGTGAAAACTCTCGTGTGATGTGACGGGGATTTAAGCTCGTGCAATATATATTTGCGGATCGCGTATGCGACGTGGTGAGCAAGATACATTGAACATTATGTGACATTTACACATCTAACAATTAGTCCATCATCTACTCCCAAAAAAGTGCTGGTGACTAAGGGGAGGGGTAAAAAACTCATCCTAATTCAAATATTTTCCGCGTGCCATGATGGAAGGGCGCTGTGCAAAGACATTTTTCACCGTCCATTTATTTAGTTATTAGAATGTATTTATTCAAGATGCGTTACAACTCCTTTTGATAAACTTTACTCTTTCCATTTGTAAATCACAAACGCATCTCTTCAACGGGGCATTTACGCTCTTTTAAGTTACGCTCGAAAAATGACATGGCTCAAAAATAAGGTGAACTTATAAACAAAGAATAACTTTAAATTTTCATACACATAATATACACGAATGTTTTGTTATAATGACTAACCTACAAGAGGAATCAATCGAGATACAATACCAAGTGTCACTTCGCTACGGTTGTTGCAACAGTTCCGAGGCGGCGGCTGCATTTTGGGTAACGATAAACTAACTGAAAGCCAAAATTAGCGCACGAAGTACTGAAAATTAGCATATCCATTGCAATAGCCCAATACACGCCCCAGTCAGGGTTTTCAGCTCTGACTAATATTATGAAATCGATGTGCGAATAAGATAAGAGCCTTAAGAAGACCAACGATGCAGATATACGAGGGTCATCCGGAAAGTAGTACCCGTTCGTGAAATAAAAAGACAAAAGTAAATATTAACAAACATAAAAAATTTTATTTGAAAGAGGATACTTTAAACTACTTCTCAACATAATCTCCAAGCAAATTAAGGCATTTGTCATAACGTGTGACAAGTTTCTGTATTCCTGCTGCATAGTCCTTCGCCGCCAGCTCATTGAGATACGCGAGGGACCCATCTTGCACAAATTTTTGCATAATGCAGATGGTGTTTAACAATTTCATGAACAATTGTTCGAGAAACATTGGGAAAATGCTCACAGATGTCATCAATTGTGACGCGCCGATCGTTCCTCACGAATTCGTCAACTGAGCTCACCAGTTGGTCTGTAATGACAGACGGTCTCTCCGAACGCTCATCGTCGTGTGTGTTCCCCCTCCCCATGTTGAAGTTGCGACACCACCGCCGAACAGACGACTCGTCCATTACATTGTCTCCATACACCTCCTTTAATTGGCGATGAATATCACGTGGGCGAACGTTTCTTGCATTGAGGAATTTAATCACTGCCCTCACTTCACAACTGGCGGCGTTCTCAATTTTTTTAAACATTGTAAACAATCACAGAAACAACACAGGCAATGCTAGCGTCACGCAACTTGGCTCAGAGAAGGCAGACAAGCCACTGAAGCTATCTGACCTCGTCCAGCGGCTACTCGCGTCGTCAGCACTTCATGCGGCACGAACGGGTACTACTTTCCGGATGACCCTCGTACATATAACATCTACATTTGAAGACTATTGAAACTTTTTCAAAGCTAAGGTTTGCATCATTGAGATTTTATATTGTTTCCAGTATATGAAGATAGCTATTGTACGTTCCCTAAACCAGCATTAATTTATATAATATTTGTAACTTGTGATATTTCATTTATATCCCTTCAGGGGGTAATTTAACTTTAAGAAACGACGGATACGTCAATCACAATTCCCTTTTTTACCCAAAAAGTACCAACTTCTACGAATTTCTCCTGAACCGATAGAAAAAATGCCTGTGATCCAGGGATTCCTATCCTATGAGTACTCTCGTCAGATTTCGTATTTATTTTGCGTTCCAATCTCCATGTCCAGGCACCAGACCTAAACTGCAACAATTTCATTTCTCCCAGCTGCTACCTGTATCTCGTTTGCGCTGCACACTCAAATGGATACCTCGATGGAATGGCCGATACGGAGAAGTCCACCGGCCACAATCGAATCGACTGGCCGGCCCTCTGGCATTGCGTGCCTGCCGTCTGGCCCTCTCCCTTGCTACTTCCTTATAAATATTCACATTTTTCACAAACATAAGTTTCTTTGACAGCTAGATAATCTCATCAATGATAAGTATGTACGAGGGCTACGCGACGCGGCGGGAGAAAGGTACGACGCCGGTATTAAAAAGCTGCTTACAAGGATGCAAAAAGTGATTTATCGTCAAGACGACTATGCAGAAAAATAGCTAAATGCTCAACCATTCCTACGATGTACGCAAAGCTGAGAATGAATTTGATTTTTCATGAAAAAAATAGGAGACCTTACTTTTCGAATCGCCTTCGTAATTCCGTTGTCAAGGCCTCTTGACATGAGAAACTTGAAATCCGCTCGCGACTACGAAGGACGCATGAATCAACTGGGGAAATCAGGGTTACAGGTAAGGGGGCATATTAAGGCCAAGTATCAAGAGAGACTCATTTACGGCTGGATAAAAAATGTGGAGACCCATGCCAGCAATCTTCAGTAAAAAACATTTCACACTCGGTCTAGAATCTAGACGGTGGCAGGGCCACGGTGCGTCAGTGCGTGGGCAAATCGTCATACCATTGCTTTTCCTCACGCACGATTTACTTTCTGAAGAATGTTTACTATATGAGAATAGGGAATATCTACTAAAACCGATTTAAAATAAACCGTTAGACTTCCATTCCGAAGAACGGCTGACACCCGGAAATGCTAATTCCTTTCTACGCATCACCTGAAAGCTCTTCCCGCTGACGTCTCTTCCTTAGTGGTCCACAAACTCTGCCCATGATCCCCTTCGTGGGAACAACTTCTCTTCTTTCGCCAGAAAAGAATCATTATGTATGTCTCAAGGCCTCGATTCATTCCTTTGTCTGCGTTGCCACACATGGTCGAGTCCTTTTTTATATTCTCATATGATATAATACTCCGAGTTGTGAATTTAACCCGCCGTCAGCCTTTGTATTGGGTGAAATCTCCCGTCACCTACTACCACAACAGGGTTCTATCGTCACAAATTTCGGGTTCATTACTGAGTCATTACCATTTCATCAATCATAGGGAAACTCATGCTGGAATTATTACCATAAAATAATACTACTTATAAGTAAGTACCTTTGACCTACTTACACGATAAATGCCGAATGCTTTATAGTTACTTATGAATGTGTTATAGTAATTTTTTATAGTATGTTTCCTTCTTCATGGTAGCCTTATGATTTTAGTTTGAAAAAAATATATTACACGCGATGCGACCATTGAGGAAGGGGACTCTCTTGGATTTGATAATCGGAAAGAGGGAATTATGCGAACCTCTGATCGCGTTCCACAACATGGCATCGCGCGCACGATGAAAGAAGAAGAGATTCATCCTTGGACGCACTCCCGCCTTCTGTCGTTGCACACCTGTTCACGCATTCCTGTTCGTCTTCCTAAAATTAACATTATAGAAATATGGATCGAACCAAAAAATATGGGCAAAATATCCAAAATTATTGATATTCATCCCAGCCCTTTAACATTTTCTTCTGAAATGATTTCTTTAAGTATTATTTTCTTTCCGCCGTCACAAAAGAGAGCGTAGTCATGAAAACACACTCACAGGCGCACCTTGGTGACTAAGCGACCGGATCCTCTGATATGTAAACGCAGACGCGGATGCAAATGAGGTCGGGGCAAGTAGTTCTCCGGGACGGGGGAGGACGGGCCGGCAATCTCTCCCCGCGTCATTGTTTACACGTGCCACCGACTTACCAACTACGGTTGCAGCGAGGGCCTGCTAACGGCCAGGCGGAAGGATCGACTGCCGGCTGCCATGGCCAGGGAGTAGTCACTCTTTCAAATGCAGATAATAGACCCATTAACGTACAATTCGGGACTCTTCTCAGAAAGTGACGAAATATCATCAGCGGACATAAAAGAATAAGCCAACTTCTAATTCCGAAATTACTACTCCTTTAAAACTTGAAAATCTTCGATGGTGATTCCGAACATTATGCATTGAAGAAAAATGTGATGTACTATATGATGCTTGATGATTAACATGGAAGAGAAATAAACTGCATTTAAATGTATATTTAGGTGAGATGACAGACGAAAGTAAAAATCTGGCATCGTGTTTTTCGATCATAACGGTGGAGGAGGATTGAGAATTTATTAGGTATTTGAAAACTGATGCATTAATTATTGCAGCTAAGTTGGTCACTGGCATTTAAATCTGAAGATTACCAGCTCTCCATTGCTCCTGTTTGAATTCTATCTCCCTTACATATCTTAACTTTTACATGGTTGCAAAAGAAGTATCGTGAAAAGTTTTTGGAGAAATTGATTTATTTCAGATACTGTAACAATGCCTCAAAATTCTTCAAAGTACATCCATTGAGCGTTGACACACTTTTGCCAGCGGCTTTTACAAGAATCGAAAGCTCCCTGGATGGCGATAGGTCCTTAAGGGTCGGTGTGCAAGCTTCTTCGACGGCATTCAGGGTCCCATGTTTTAGTCCTTTGAAGGAGGATTTCACTTTTGTAGGGAATACGAAATAGTCTGCTGGTTACAAGTCGGGACTGAAAGGGGGTTGGGGAATCGTTGCGATGACGTTGCAGAATGTCTTCGCGAGTAGACACTCGACCCTACTTTTGGTCGTCCGTCCAAAGACCTTCGGGAGGACGAGTTTAGCGCAGATCTTTCGACTCGCCAAATATTCAGCTTAACATGTCATCTTATGTCAATGCCAACACGATCTGCGATCACGCGCACACTTAATCGGCCGTCTAAATTCAGCACTTCACGCACACGTCGGGAAAATATGTGTGCCGATACTTTTCACTCAAACCTCGTAAGTAGCAACGTAATTTACAGCATCTACAATACATATAAACCGAGGATATAGTGTATTACCGGTCTCCGATACATAAAAAATGTCAAGGTCTTCTAAATCGTGATATATACAGCCCACACTATACCAAATATGTCGACAGTGGAATGTGTAAAATGGCTCCGCAATTTCCTTAAAATTCATCAACGATACTTACAGTCAATGTTCCAAACAATGTTCCATTCTACATGCGATATTCCAAAACCTGCAGAAATAATAGCCAACGAGGAAGGAACCAGCACCAAATTGACTTGATTACCAACGATTTCCCAACGAGTCTCTCACATTCTCTCTCCCGCCGATGTTAATTCCCCCTTGTTCCTCTCCGCCCCCTTCCACTCGACAGCGGCAGTCGCCCCCTTAGGCCATGAACACCCGACGCCAATCTTTCACTCTCCCATCAACACCCTCGTCCAGTAAGGCAACAAGAGCGTTCGCAAGCCACAACAATGGCACGAGCCGAGGCGGGTCCCATTCGCCCCGGGACTCGAGCGGAGAAGGGGGTCGTGTGAAGGGGTCCGCTTTTGACTCTGCCCCGTTCGTTCTTATGCAATGCTCCTGCTCCCACGCCCCCCGGCCCATCCATTGGCGCGGGGGACCCGGAGATTTTGCTGCTGCTTGTATTCCAACTCTTCACGGGGATTGAATGGGGGCCTTCGGGGGGCAACAGGCCGCGTCCTGTGAAAACAGCATCGTGGGGCGTCAGAGCCTTGGTATTCTCCCTATTCATGACTGGGGATTTCAGGGAAGAGAAAGCTTTCATTACTCGGCAGTCTTGGTCATCGTTAAGTGTGCTACGGGCTCCGAGTTATTTCCGAACAACACACTAATCCAAGAGAAATCTCAGCAGGACACAATCGGGGAAACTTTCAATGTGGACACGACACGAAACAGAATATCACTTGCCACATAGCTCAGCTTACACGAATTGGTTTACATGCCTATACAAAATTTTGGCATTGTAAAAGTGTGTTACAACCATCGCATCAGTCAAAGGATAAGAAAGTTGTCAATCGGAATTCGGTTCGGTGAAATCCGCCAAGCATTCCTCGTGGTCCATGGTCCGTGGTTAAAACGCTCTTTTTTAATGAAAACACGTCATTTAAAAAGGTTGCATACGTATTCTAGGAAGAGTAATGGTGTGCTTTTTAAGCATTTTTCCACGAGAGGCATTGAAGGAGGAGGGAGCAGAGGAATTGGGCACCAAGGAGGAGCCAAGGCAAAGAGCGAAGAAGTTGACTTGACCCCGCTCTCATAGAATCGCGAAAGAACCAGCGAGTAGCTCTTAATTCCACGGGGCAGGTACTTCGGGAATATAAAATTAGCATCCGGAAGAAGAAAACTGAAATCCTCGTGTGTGGAAGAGAGAAGCTGGAGACGGGTGTGGCAATTGAAGAAGCAAAGCTAGAGCAAGTGGAATCCTTCATCTGCGTGGGCACCAGTGTGAAGAAATTTAATAGAAATCAAACGAAGAACAGCTCAAGCTAAGAAGGCGTTCATGGAGAAGAGGCAGCCGATGTGTGCGACGAACGTAAGGTTTGAGAGAGGGAAGCAGTTGGTCCAAATGCTCGCATGGAGCACAAGGAACACTCCACGGATCAGAGGCAAGGAACATTGGGAAAAGGGAAGAGCGTGGAATAGAAAGAAGCCTTTGGAACGTGATGCTTCAGGAAAATTCCGAAGATTAATTAACATACAAAGTGAGGAGAGATGGAATATATAGAAGATCCGAAAAGCAGGTTAATGTTGGTAAGTCTGCGGAAAAGGAGAACTAGATGGATAGGACGCACCTTGAAGCACAATGGACATAGAATAAAAACATAATAGTAGGGAAAATAGAGATAAGGCCTTGCAAAGAATACCAAGAAACACGCACATAGGGAAACTATTGAAGGTCGTGAAACAGAATCTGTCGGTGAGGCATTGACACTGAATGAAGAAGGATGAAGGGCTTTGGTAAAATCAATCTTTGGATAGAAATACTAATAATGAAGATGACAAGGAAATATTTGTCCTGATTTATGCTCTGTTTGTCTCCAAGTTTTGTTAAGAAGGGTTGCTAGGGTTTAGAAACACGAAAAATGAAAATGATTTAGGACACAGGTATTTCTTTTAAACGATCAGCACAGAGCAGACCCAAATAACAAAAAAATTGTTAGAGAATTGCGTTTGGTAGAGTGAATTTGGAAAAACTAATGAGTATATTGCAAAAAATAGGAATAGATTGGTATGACAGGAGGCTAATCCGCAACCTGTACATGTCTCAGACTGCTCAGGTGCGAGTGGGGAACGGGGAGTCCGGTTGGGCTGTGTTAGGAAGAGGTGTAAGGCAGGGTTACCCATTATCACCGTTGCTGTTCAACCTGTATGCAGAGGAAATGATGAAAGAGGCATGGGAAGAACTGGAGGTAGGAATGAAACTGGGCGGGGAATTCGTAAAATCAGTTAGGTTTGCTGATGACCAAGCTTTAGTTTGTCAGTCAGCCAAGGGGTTGCAAGCATTGTTGAGTGAATTGGAAATTCAGTGCGACAGGTATGGGATGAGAATCAATATTAATAAAACAAAGGTTATGCGATTTTCTAGAAAGAAAAAGGCCAAGCTTAACATTAAAATAGGAGGGCAAAAACTAGAGCAGGTAGAACAGTTTACGTATCTTGGTACTGTTTTGGACCAACAAGGTCAAAGTGGTAAGGACCTGAGGAGAAGAATTGCGCTAGGCAAAGAGGCTTTCACAAGGAGGGAGTTGATGACAGGGACTTTGAGTAAGGATGTTAAGAAAAGACTCGTAAAAACTTTGATATGGAGCGTAGCTATGTACGGCGTCATTGAAGCAGGAGGATAGACGTAGATTGGAGGCTTTTGAAATGTGGGTGTGGAGAAGAATGGAGAAGGTGAAATGGAGAGAGAAGAAAACAAATGAGGAAGTACATGGTATGGTGGGCGAAGAGAGGGGTCTGCTGGTCAATACCCCCCTCATCCACTTTTCCTGCCTATGGAGGCAGGAAAAGTGGATGAGGGGGGTATTGACCAGCAGCGGGAATTTAACACTGTGATTGAGGGGAGAATGTTAGGGAAACGAGGAAAGGGAAGGAACAGGATAGGGATGTTGGACGGAATGAAGGGAGGAAGAGAGTACTCAGAGATGAAGAGGGACCTGATATAGAGTAGGATGCTGGATTTTGTGATTTTTTGTTTTTTTAGGAGTCACAAAATGTTTTATCCAGTAGCTTTGTCCATCCAAAAACCTACCTTAACCGGTAGATTACCTAATAATAAACTGAAATACGCTATTACAGCGCGTTACGACGCAAGGGTGACATCATCAGGCAATGTGATCGCGTCGCCCATGCGTAGAAAACGGGAGAAGTGGAATAGTGTTTATCGTGTAAAAATACAAAGTTTTTCTTGGCCAGATTACCATCATTTTCGCGGGTTATCAACCCGCGGACTACTTTGCCGCACCTCTCCGAACTATTCCGTTCTATCACAACAATTTTTTCCAGGAACGATTGGGGATCATAACAATATTGTCCGACAGAAGTTCGGGTGCAAATTATTCTAGCGTGTATTTACCCCCTGCCACACACCCTGCCGGTGGCTTGCAGGGTGCATAAATAAAAAACTAAACAAACTTCAGAAGATGCGGCGACAGTAGCTTTTAGCGCAGTCATCCGCTAAATGTGCATTACAATGCAACAATTTCAGAGTGTAAAAATCTTTGATCTTGATCAGGATTCGAACCTGGATTCCTCCATATCCGGCCTCGGCAACTTAACCGGCTAAAGCACTTGGTCGCATATCGAGGGATCCGGGTTCAAATCTCGGTCAAGGTGAATGATTTTTGCACTCTGATCTTGTTGTATTCCGTTCTAATCTGCTTATTTCTTCAGTCTCTCTCAGTTCTCTTCTAGGTTAACCCATCGCCAGCTTCTCGAAGTTCATCCTTGGTCTTCTTCATTTATCTAATTTTTAATTTTTTAAATGTATGTACCACGCAAGCCACCGCTAGGGTGTGTGGCTTGGGCCTGAATACACGCCAGAATAATTTTACCCGAACATGACCCTACCGCGGTCGAACAATTTTTTAACGATCCCCTATCTTTTGTGATAATATGACATCTTCAATTTATCTCTCCTACACTTAATCTCTCTCATTTTATTGATACGATCTCTCCTGCCGTATTGCGATAGGGGTAATAATACATTTTCAACATCACTGCTAAAGAGACATCCTTCGAATTTATGCAAGAGTCCATCTGTAATTTAAATTTCGCTCCGTGAGTGATTGCCAGCCTAGCTGCTCTAATATTTTGGATATGCTGCTCAGTTTCTCATAACAAAGTTTCACAAACCCAGCTCCTCTACGCTGCACGCGATCAAATTCGTCAATCAATCCAACTTCGTGAGGATGCCATATATATTTACTTGTAGCATATTCCAAATGAGGCCTAAACCAACGGCACATAACATTTTTCTTTGAATTTTCATCACAATTACCCAGTACTTTTCTAATAAATCCTAGTTTTTGGTTAACCTGTCCACACATTCCCTACGTGCGTTTCACCCAGGAGAGGTCACGAGTGAGGGTAACGCCTAGGTATTAAATCGAGTCTACACATTCAATTTCGGTGTTCCGGATTCGTTAGGCGTTCGGGAGGGACTTTCTCCAAAAATTTATGACTACGAAATATTTTATGTTTAATTTTCATTGACAATTATTCTGCCTTCCAAATGTGATATTCAGTATCATATCTCAAGTTATGTCCGATCGATTCCCCTCTTCTGCCTTTTAGTGTCCTCCAAAGGGGGTTCTCCACAACCACTCTACGAAGCGCATACTTCTTTGTTACTCTTGTCCATCCGTGTTACTTTCAGCACTTCTCCTCGGAACCTTGCATGGACTTAGTGTGTCACGTGTTCTCTCTGCCGAGGGGGCGAAGTTACTCCTAATCGAACATTGGATCAAACTTCCCCGATCATGCCCACGAAGTTCAATTCTCACCCATTCAAATTGACGACGCAGGCATGAGCCAATGTCCGTTGTCAACTGCCCCTCCCAACACCTTTGCCTTGCTCTGCTCCCGCGTACGCCCCGCATGTTTTGCTCGCCGACAAAGGGGCCGTCGCAGGGTCCCTCCTCCCGTGGGGATGCAGGGGATGATGGGTTGTGCGCTCGCGAGTGGGAGGGGTGGGTGCTGGCTCCGACCAGGGGGGGTGGCACCCCTCCCCCAGACCCGATGTAGCGGGGAGTGGCATGAATATTCAAATAACCCCTCCCACTTCGTAGATCCCGCGGCAAAGGCGAATTCATTAGTCGCCGCAGCGAACTCCTAACCCGTACCCTTCGACCCCACCCCCGTTACATCCCCCCCTTCCCCCCTGGGGCCAGGGCCAGGGGTCGAGGTGGCGGGCGCAGGCTTCTCTCCGGAGGCGGAGCGCAGGGGGTGTGTTCCGGTGGGGAGGGCGGGAGGCAGTTTGGGGGCAGAGTCATTGTTGTCGTAATCGGCCATTCATCGGGGCCGTATGAATAAAAAGGAGGGAAATTTTTCGCTTTCGGTGAATATACACATAAAAGTCCCTCCCGTCCGTCTCTCGGTGAATAAAATAATTGGACGCGGCCGCCAAGCACGGGAGCTCGCCCGAGTGCAAACGGTCGCCCCGCCGCCATTAGCCCACGGTTGGAGAGAGAAGAGCTAGTGACAATAAGGGGTGCGACCAACAATCCCTTCCTTCCCCCACCCTCCCACCCACCCACCTTCAATTCCCAGCATTCCACGCGGGCATCTTCCCCTTCCCGGACTGGAACCAATTGCTCTCGTTTCTATTTTTCCCGCCAGTCGTGACCACTAATCGATATCTCGTAAAACGATGGCTTTAATTAATTGCACATCAATTTTAAATTGACCAATTTATTTGATAAAAGAAGATAGCATAAATGATTTAAAAATTTCAAGTTAATGTTAGCATAGTAGGCGTGATGACAAAAGATCAGCCTTCTACCTCGAAGCAGAAGGGATGAATGAGTGATTTTTCCCAAAACCGACAGAGGTCAGTCCACACCATCCCACCACATTTGCGAACCGAATAAATTATTGGACTAATTAAAATGGTTTTAGACGTTTTTCAGTGAATTTTATTTTTAAATAAACTTATGTGATAAATTAAACTAATATCTTTAAATCCAATATTATCTCTCAGACTCAGTAACAAAACTGTGCTTCACGTGAAAATGTTTATTACCAAAGTGACAGCCCTCGCCAAAGTAACCAAACTTCTAGCGCGCATTCTTCTATAAATATGCGATGAGATGTGCGCGGACGGAGTCCGGAATAACGTCGCTAAGTATTAGTAGTTTCCAGGAATTAATGTACATGGAAATGAATTTGGGAATCATAGGCATCCGAAACCCTTTGCACGACTTTAAAAAGTGATGCTGACTACAGCTTAGGATAGAAAATATGGCGGGGTTTGACACAATGACGGCTAAACATCTGCCAACGAAATTTTGTGAGCATTGATTCGAAAGCCTTTTTCTCGAAGTTCGTCCTGTGTGGAGGCGTCTGTTGATCCAGTCGACTGCCGGGCGAAGTTTCGTCACCATTCCACAAGACTCCCCGAAAATCTACTCCTACTTCCTCATTAATTATGCGAAATATTTATTCAGTTGGATCACGGAAGAAAATATTCTAATGGAGAGTTGAAGTTCTTCATCAAGCGCTGTATCACAGAAATGGCTTGACGGCATTAAACTGATCAAACTACAGGAATATTACAGGTCGGGCACCACACACGATTTATGCATAAGGAAGCATCTGGTACCTAGACGAGGGAAAAAATTCAAAGTACATTGTTTGAATATATTTTACTGCTTCATGTATGTGACATGTATCGTTCAATAAATTGAATTCAATCACGAAGCTGGGTTACCAAATTGCTAAACACATGCAGTTTCTGAACTATTTTACTCCCAAGTTTCACTTTTGTCATAGATTTTAGTTATTACTATTATTATTATTTTTGAAAAAATGTAACCATGAAAAATCCATGCATTTTTTATTTATTATTATATTTTGTGATAGCATTGGTCTCTAATCTCTTCGATTTTAAAACGACTCACTCTGCGACAACAATTGGGTGTTCGGGCACTCATTTTAGAGATTTCTTTGTTCGGGAAATCAAAGTTTGACATACTCACTAATGATAAAAAATTGCGTTTTAAATTTATTTAAAAAAATATACTTTAGAAACAGTCATATACCACCCATAGGACGTAGTTTTATCGCCATACTTCACTAGGAGTGGAGAAAAAGATAAACCGTCAAAATTGAAGAAAGAAATTTTTAATACAATCAGAAATTGCGAAGAGAATATTCAGTGTAGAAACATGTAATACCTCGACGAATATTTGACTACTTTGAGTTCACCATTCCCAATATTTTATCTAAAAACTCTAGCAATGGCCACACAATCTTTGGTGAAACTTAGGATTTAAAACGGGTACTGTCCGGACTGATTCGGTTCCAGCGGTAATGGCTCTCTCACTAATGGTAATATCACGAATAGTGACACAGTTTGAAGAGGTATTTGATTAATGATGGGAAAACCGAAATATGTGGGCACTTTTCATATCCAATGAAGCAAAACCACCAGCGAAGGTATAAAAAAGGCATCAGAACAACGTAGGGAGAAGGCTAAGAAACCTTTCCAGCACAACCATTCGGCAATCTGTCATTCTAAGTGGACACTCTTCTTTGACCTGAAGATGTAGCGTGGATTATCTACATGCGGCAACACTGCCTGTAGATAATCCACGGTCCGCCAAAATCTCGATCGATTAATGAAGCAAGGTTTTCTTAACTTTCCATGCCCATTATTATAGCTCTACCGCTCACTAACGCTTGTCCTGGTTTTTCCTATCCTCTCCCACATTCCTTCGTACCTACTCCCGTACTCCCCTCCCCGCCCCCTCTTCCCTCAACTCCCACATCCTTTCTTGACGAGGGTACATATATACAATGATTGTGTCTTTAAACTTTGTACCTGAGGATGACGCAGTAGCGTGGAATCTAGTCGTACCTGAAATAAAGTGGTGGATTGGAACAAAGTTTTTCTTTTTCATTTATTAAAATGAACTTCCACAAAGTTGAGGCTGAAACTATTGAGACAACTACTGTATAAAATATTTTGTACTCCTAACAAAACACAAAATCCATCATCCTACTCTATATCAGGTCTCTCTTCATCTCTGAGTACTTTCTTCCTCCTTTCATCCCGTATGACATCCCTATCCTGTTCCTTCCCTTTCCTCGTTTGCCTAACATTCTCCCCTCTATTACAGTCTTCAAAATCCTACTGCCGGCCAATACCCCCTTCATCCACTTTTCCTGCCTCCATAGGATTTTTCCCAACAAACACCTCTCCTCGCTCACCATACCAAGTACTTCTTCATTTGTTCCCCCTTCCGTCCATTTCACCTTCTGCATTCTTCTCCACACCCACATTTCAAAAGCTTCCAGTCTACGTCTATCCTCCTGCTCCAATGGCCACGTTTCCGCGCATATACATGGCTACGCTTCATATCAAAGTGTCTGCGAGCCTTTCCTCAGTATACAGCGGCGGGCGTTTGGAATCTTTTCAAACAAAAATAATTACAAAATTTAATAGGGTATAGAGAAAGGCCGGTTGGTTCGTGAAAAACGCGTACCAAAGGACGAAAAGCGTTACGCACTTAATACATAATCTGTGGTGGGAACCTATAGATATGCGATGACTCAGGGCTGGATTAAACTTATTGCATAGATTTAAAGCATGTGGTTTTGAATCCGACACTGGAGATATAATTAGGCCCCCTAATTACATAGGAAGAGTCGAAGATTGTCACAAAATTGGAAGGTTAAACACTGTCGAACTAATACATTCATGCATTCATTTTTTCAGCCCACTATTCGCGATAACAATGCAAGGGAGAACACCTAAGAAAATAATAGGTACGCGTTGTCGACAATAGGTGTTTACAAGATTAAATTACAGCAAAACACTCTCCAAGTCTGGCGTCCTGACGCCCCCCGCCGAGTGCCCTTGTGCCGGGTGGGGTGTAGGTGAATGCCTGTAAAGTAAATTTTATTTGTGAAGTGTCCATCCGAATCGAATAGAACACTAACCGGTAATAAATGTCTGAATTGCATGTGCGCCTGCTCTCTTTCAACATATTTTCTTGCCCTCTTATCGTAGGCATAGGAACAGCTACTGACCACGTAATATGTGCAAGTATGTGGCATGGTTGGTTCTCGGGCGCCCCTTTTCCACGTGGTTTTTGGTGGATCGCGAGGTGCCATTTGCATGAGAAAGTAGAATGAATGTATGAGGAATGACTGGTGACCTACCACCCCCTGCCACGCTTCCTTGCGATGTCTTGCGGAGTATTGTGTAGATGTAAATGAATATTCGCACATTACACTTCCCTGAGGTCTGACAAAGTCTTCAAACCAATCTATCGCGCTCTTGTTTATACCTGCGAAATTCAATTTATGAATTAGTTTACCATAGGGAACGTTATCAAATACCTTCTAAAAATCCAAAAAGAACGCATCCAACCTACCTACCTACAACCTACTCCCATAAAAGTAAATATTGTTTAAATAGTCCTAATTGAGTCACGCATGAGCGGATTTTCCTGAACCTGTATTGCACATTTGTAACGTACATTTGGCGGAAGACTTCGTTGAAAGCGCTACTGCCGTGGCATGCCCAGCGGTTTCTTGGAATTTGTCAAAGGTAAATCGCCCCTAGTGTTCAAAGTTGGCTTTAGCCTCGTGCACTGTGGAGCCTCGCGCACGACGACGAATGCCTGTGACATTGCATGCACGGTATTTCGTCACGGCATCTTGTTCCTTTAAAGCCCACAATGTCAGAAGAAGTATCTCAATTGGTTAAAGCACTCGGCTGGGCATGGAAGGATCCGGGTTCGATTCCCAGTCAAGACCAATGATTTTTACTCTCTAATATTGTTGCACTGTAATAAAAATTTAGCGAATGAATCCAATAGAAGTTACTGTTGCGGAATCTCCCGCAGTTTCTTGGAATCTGATGATTCCTTGACCGTCCGCTATAATATTTGCCAGCAGTTCAGTATGCATTGTATCTGGGATATACTGGGTGGCAACATTGTTCGTGAAAACGCTTTTGGATAAATTTATTGAGAATATTAGCCGTTCCCTCCCTGTTTGTATGAATGATATTATGACAATCCCTTAAGCTAGCCATGGTTTGCTCACCCCCCTTAACCTCCCTAACATATTAACAGAACGCTTTACGGTCACTGTCCAAATACTCGCATATTATTTGGACATTTCAATAATTATCCTCGCTTAATATTTGGACGGAGTGGAGAATGTTGGGGGCAAAGGAGGAAAGGGAAGGAACAGGATAGGGATGTTGGACGGGATGAAGGTCGGAAGAAAGTACTCAGAGATGAAGAGGGACCTGATGTAGAGTAGGATGCTGGATTTTGTGTTTTGTTAGGACTAAATCTAAGTCACTAAATATTTATTTGGTAGTTGCGTCCATCCAAAAACCTACCTTAGCCGGTAGATTACCTTATAATATATATATATATATATATATATATATATATATATATATATATATATATATATATACATATACATATATATGGAGAGAGAGAGAGAAAGAGAGAGAAATATCTAACTATAATCATAACTCTTTTTGCACAAGAAGTTATGCTATGAATATACAATCAAATTTATTTAAAAGTCCTCGTTTGTCATTATTATTCAGTCTATTAGCAGATGCCAGTATTTCTACTACTTGCCCAACGATAGAATTTTGCCAATATCAATATTAAAATCTATGTAGCAATGTAGATTAACAAGTTACACCTTCTAATATTTCAATGTCATTCATCTTAAGTCATTACTGATGTGATTCATCTTTTCCATTTTTCTAGTTACTCTCTCCTAATATTCTGCCGTTATTTAATTCTTACACGCCTGTTTCTACTTCAACCGCTCCTCTCCTCCAGAGTATTCGATGCCTCAGGCTGCCTGTGCGACGGGAAAAGGTCACTCGAGCTCACCAAAGGCTTAGAGGAGGCCTCTCCCCGTGCCTCTCGGAGGGCACCGTCTCTCCTCTCCCTCCGCGTTTCTCGCGAACCCTCAATCCACTCATTACCCCCGTTCCCGCGCACCAAACTAATGGAACGAATGGACGTGGAATAAATACGAAGAATTCAAACGGAATTCATGGCGTTTTCTCGAGCCTAAAACAAGTGGAGAGATAAATGGCGCGCGGCGTATTTATGCATGAGTAAATTCCTCTCTCAGAAGAGAAAATTTGATTCTGACAGTGATCCTCTGTGTAAATTTGAAAATTAGAATGAAAAATTAAATGTAGATTATTCGCCGATCTGAGGCAATGGTAGTGTAGTTTAATATGAATACACGTAGCGAGTGAGCTAAAACATTTCTCTTCTCCTGACTCACAAGCCAACCAATGGTGCACAAAATGTGGTGTCGAATTGAATCGATCTCTAGATCTACGCAGAAATCAAACAAGGAAATTTGTTTTTTTTCGTTGAAATTTCAATTAAAAATCGTGAGGACATGCAGAGCCAATTGTAGAAAGTAAATCATCAAAAAATTATTGCGAATTAGACAGAATTTTAGCCAAGTGTAGGTATACATGAAAAATGCCAGGTGACTCAGAAAGGTATCAGTTAGATTATAATCTGGTTAGGCACAGGTTTAGGAGCAGCGAGAACAATTCCCGCGGTTTCCCGGGAGCGGATGCGGACTCTGATCACAACTTAAAGTTATGAAATGGAGCGTGCGATTTAAAAAGATAAGGCAGGGGCGGCGGGTTAGAAAATGGAATGAGCAAGCACTAGCTGGATTAAAAAGGAAGGAGTACCTACAGGCTGTAGAGGAAAATAACGAGTTGGCGACGTAACACCCCCCGCCACACGCCCTTGCGATAGCTTGCGGGGTATTGTTAAGATGCAGATGAGTGAGGGAACGGAGTTGTTCTATAGAGGATAAATGGGAATATATCAAAATAGGATTTCAAAAGCCGCCAAAGAATGTATAGGTATAGTTAATACGAATAGGACAAGGAAAGTATGGGTTACGGAGGAACTGATTAGAATAATAGGTAAATTTTGGAAGACAATGGAAGAATGTAAACATAGAATTAAGTGGAAGGATGTGGGGCTTTGGAGCTCCCTGGTGGTATCCAGAAAGCTCTCCCAGCCCAAGCCTCGACATTAATCCCTAATGACTGCAAATTACCACCTCAACTTACTTTTGTATGAATTTGATATGGTGTCCGCAATGGGCAAATTGAACTACTCTTACTAATACCCACGCACAAGCCTGACATTAATTCACTTTCAGAGACACAACTGGCCTCGCAACATAATCTAATCATACCTGGGCACAAGGTTTATAGACTAGACAGACAACTGAACACAACCAATGCACAAGTCGGCGGGGGAGTTGCCATTATAATTAAATCCCACACTCAAACATACGCAACTTCCATCCTCCACACAACCGTGAAGACATTGGCATTTCTTTGCATAAACTAATACGCCAAATATACATGCACACCTTGTACGTTCCACCTAAATCATCAACCATAGCATTTATCAAAACGATTCTCGATGCTCCAACCCTGGCCATTATTTTGGTGACTTGAATAGTAAGCACACCACCTGGGGTTGCAAAAAGTCCAACCCCAAAGGCCCAACCCCCGTATTGTCCTCTCAAGAATTAGACTACGCAATACACGTACCTTCCGAACCAACTTACATCTCAGAACATGACAAATTACACACCTCAGACATTGCCATCTCGAATAATTATCCTTAAGTAAGTCCTTCTAAAGTCATTCATCACTACTCATCTGATCACTTATCCACCATATACTCAGTCAAAACTGGACCTCTGATATACCTCCCACCCACCACTGAAACTCATAATTGGACCAAATTCTAAAACATAATTTTAGAAGCTTTACCCTCAGATCCTCCCGTCATTAAACCTAACCATTCATCCATTGATTCAATCATACAGTTGACAAGCATTAACACAACACTTAATTTCTCACTCAGAAACTATCCTATTAAGACACTATTTTCCTTCCCACCTTACATTCTCTCATTGATTAAAGATAAAAACAGACTCAGACAACTATACCGAAAAACAAGACCACCAAACCTTAAAATTCAATGCAATTCACTCTCCAAACTAGTAAAAAGAGAATAACTCAAGAATGGAATCTCTAATGAATGGCACAAAGAAAGTATCAACCCTCACGAGAAACGATAATAGACTCAGGAAAATGGCCAGGACTCTTACAAGTCCCACAAAAACATCGCCGCCTCTAAAGCTCAACGGAATCTCGCTCGATACAATGAGCGAGGAAATGCCTTCCTCAACAGCATGGGAAAAGCTTTTGCACCACACACCAGCAAAATTACGGGCAATTACGTATGCAACTTTGTTACTTTCATTTTATATTTTCCTACTCCTGAAGCGCCAACCAATCAAATAAATATGCGCTCTCAGATCAGCACTTCCCAACTGGTGCTCCTCAGGCCCCGACTGCATGAAAACTAAAGCCATTAAATTACCCCTTTCTCCTTGCATTAACTTCCTTACCGATATATTCAATTCATGCTTTGCCGCCCCATACTACCCAACATCATGGAAAGCATTTGGCATAATTTTATTTAAAACTCTGGCATGAAAATCGCTCCGTCGCCTTCTCTCGTCGATAGTAACTGACCTCTGGTTACCTACGGAGGGAAAAAGTTGAGTCCACAGGGTATTATCTAAAATCCTTGTAATTTTGGTTGCCAAGTCCAAGAATACCAAACGGCAAATATATCCGTTTGCTATCTCTTCGGGCGTGAGGCCCTGCTACTCTAGCGTAAAAGGTGTACGTACATCGAACGGGGCAGGGGGCTTCGCCTTCTCGTCAGCCCGCAAGGAGAGCTGGACTGAGGGAAGGAAATGACTCGGTTCCTTCTACCCCTTGAGAAAAGAGGTTTGGCCACCGGAAATTTGGAGTACGTGTGAGTTTCATTTGTGTGTTGTCCCGGTTTTATTTTGTTCGCCAGCGCTACTACATCTATGCATTTAATTGTGTCCTCGCATCTCCCTTATGACCTATATACCGTTTTTCCTCCAGCATTTATTCCAAGATCAGGTTTTAAAGGCTCCTTTACCGGGACCCTTTTTAAATTGCTGGGGCCAATTATTTATTTAATGCATTTCTTGTGACACGAGTACACACCACAAAAGATTTTTCTCTTAGAAAAGCTCGCTTTCCTCCTCCTGTGCCCCCGCGATCTTTGAGTGAAGTAGCAACATACCCATCATAATTACATTTTTTATTTGAGATATTTCTCACTCGTACTCACTCGAACCTCTCGCAGCCTCCCACGTTAAACGATCGCCTCGGTGCGCCGAATTGGGCGTTTCGTGTCTCTTAGAATTCACCGAAGAATCATGATAAGGGGTTTCAAAAAACAAATTTTCGGATAAACGGAGGTTAAAATAAATATACGCTTCACTAAATTGCTCCCTGAATTTCATATATTCTTCCTTTAATAACCCCGGGAGACCCCCCTCGGGCTGCTATTATTGTCCCTAAGGCATCGGTATTTAAGGCACGAATTTTTATTAAAGGGACGTTCTGACATCTCAAAGGAAGGACTCTTGCGGGTGGGTGGGCATCAGGCCAAACCCCCCGCTCCACGAATTCCATCGGTGGTTTTCTCGTCACGTCGCCCCCCGTCGCCGGGGCTTCCTCCGCAGGATTAAGCGCGGCTCCCATCTTCATCGTGCTCCGATGAATAAAAGTGGAGCTCGCGGCGGGAGGACTCGAGAGCGCGCCCGTCGGCTCCGGTGGGCGCTAACTCGTTTCCGAGGCGGAATCGTTAAAACACTCACGATCTTTTGCGGAATCAATCCGTCGCAGGTTGTGCGTGCCTCCCGCGAATCCCACCTCGCCCTCTTCACCCCCCTCGCCCCCACCTCCGTCCCGACTCTCAATGCGGATGGCACCCCTGGACATCATCGTCCCTTTCCCCTCGCCTCCCTCCCTTTCCTGACTCATCCATGAATGCCATCCGCATGAATGTTCTTCCCTTCGCCCCCAACGAAAGGACTGCCCCCCCTCTCTCTCTCTCAATCCACTGTTGTCCTTTTCTACGAGTTTCATCCCTTCTTATGAAACACATGTTTGTTTTTAAGTTCATCAGTTTACAAGTTTTCTGCAATGTTTTGCTTTCTCGTATTTTTGGGAAAGTCAAGTGTGGTGGAATATTTGTTTCTTGAAATGGCCGCATTGAATTTTCTTTACAGAAAACGCTATACAAATAAGTGATCGCATCCAGAGTCATTTTTAGGAATGCATTTAATCCCTCTCTACAAAATTCTACATTTGGCATTGTTGCAAGGTTAGAACAGATATATATTTTAACTGATTTATTTATGAGATAAATTTATCAGGGTTGCAGAATCGTCTATTTTCTAATAATTAATATATTTTTCTATAAGTTATGGTATGATTTGTTTTACTTTCACCTTTAATATCCCTTTTATATAATGTTTTACTTTGTTGTTTACATCACGGATTTCCTTGCATAAAATATTTATACATTCGCAGGATATCATTTATATCTTTAGATTGCGAGACTAAAAAGAGCGAATGGCCTTGTTCCACTTTTATGATATTTATTTCAGCGTCTCCACACTCTAAGCATACGTGAAAATCCTTCCGAGAACACAAAATTTCATCTTTAGTTGTGATAGGTTCTTCTGGTGAGGATTCCTCAAATTTTCTCCATCGTGAATCTGCATTGGAGATCGGATTCGCCTGCCGTCGACGCAACGGCTGCAAAACCAGCTGGCACTTCAAGGAGCAGCAGTCCCTGGTTCCCTGAGCCCCCACAAAGGCAACCAAGAATTCATTTCAGGATCACCAGACTCAATATAACTCCCAACCACGGGAGCTTTACCATTTTTCGAATCTACCAAAGAGGGCACTCGACTTAATCCTTAATAAAACTGAAAAAATGTAGAAAGAATATTCGGGCGAAAATGATAGTCCGGAGGTAGGGTAACTGACTGAAAACAGTTAAGCAGGGACCATTTTGAATCTTGGTTGCGACACAATTCAAATAAATCATAACTAACAGAATAAATGGCGTGGAACTCCTTGAAGGTTAGCATTCCTGGCCGTCTGTGGAAAATGGTTTGCGATTTGGAAACAGGGCTTGAGGAGCGGCGGCCATCAAAAGGGGTTGGAACACGGCCTCAAAGTAATTTGACCATCTCATATATTCCAGGTGACGAAGTCATATATTAGGATATTACTATATGCAGCTTAACTGATGCTCGCGTTTTGCGTCGAAACACTGATTGCGTTACACTAAAATTAATGAAAATCTAAACGTCAACTCATAATATGCATTCATCCTTGTAATTATAAATGAAATGAATCTCACTCTACAGCAATTCCCTCTTCATCTCTGTGCACTTCTTTCCTCCAATTATCCCGTCTAATATCCCTATCCTGTTCCTGCCATTTCCTCGTTTGCCTAAAATTCTTCCCTCTATTACAGTGGAGTTGGATTTAGCATCCCACTGCCTACGAATTAGCCCTTCATCAATTTTTCCTACCTCCGTAGGATTTCTCCCAACAAACCCCTCTCCTCGCCCACCATACCAAGTACTTCCACATTTGCTTTCCTTTCGGTCCATTTCACCTTCTCCGCCCTTCTCCACACCCACAATTCAAAAGAATCCAATCTACTCCTATCTTCTAAACTTCCTACTCAATGTCCCTGTCATCAACTCCCTCCTCCTCCCTGTGTTAATAAATTGATGTCTGTCTAGATGTATTTATGTGTACATATGAATGTAACGATAAGTTTAATGGCTAATATAATATGCATACGACGATGGATTAAATGGAAGAAGGGACCATTTGGTCTCAATTTCGCCCAAATAAAGACCACTATCTATCTATCTATCTATCTATCCTCCTTGCCAAAGTCTCTTCCCATAGCGCAATTTTTCTCCTTAACTCCCAACTACTTTCACCGAGTTGGTCCAAAACTTGGCTCTCCTATTTTAATGCTTAGCTTGGCCTCTTTCTTTCTGGAAAATCGCACAACGTGTGTTTTATTAATATGGATTCTCATCCCATATCTTTCGCACTGAGTTTCCAATTCACTCAGCAATGCTTGCCACTCTTTGGCTGACTGACAAATTAAAGCTTGGTCATCAGCAAACCTAACTCATTTTACAAATTCCCTCCGACTTTCATTTCAACCTCCAGTTCTTCCCATGCCTCTTTCATCATTTCCTCCACAGATACGCTGAACAGCACCGAGGATAATGGGCCACCCTGCCTTCCTAGCACTGCCCATTCGGACTCTCTGTTCTCCACTCACACCTGAGCAGTCTGAGAAATGCACATGTTGCGGATAAGCCTCCTGTTCCTCCAATGTATTCCTTTTTTCTGCCATATTATTATTAGTTTTTTCCAGTTCACTCTATCAAAAGCTTTTTCGAAATCTACGAAACCAGCAAATATTTCCTCATTGTATCCTATATTCCTCTAGTTTAATGATCTCATGACTGCAATTGCATCACGCGTGCCGCTCCCCTTCCTAAACCGAAACTGATCATCCCCGAAGTAATCATTAGCCATATATATATATATATATATATATATATATATATATATATATATATATATATGCTTTCGTAGACGTAACACGGAAGTGGAGTGTTCTTTTTTTGTGTTTCTATATTGTGTGTTACTGTGTATTGTACTATATATATATATATATAGGGCTAAGTACAGGGGGTGGCCAGCAAGTAATGGTGTCACGTTAAAAACACTATTTAGGAAAGCAAGCAACGGGAATCCATCCAAGCACGCTTCTGTGCTATAGGGTTTGAGGATTAGTCTCGGGGGCGTGCGATGAGAAATATGGTGTGAGAGAAGACTGTTTTATTACATTTTATTTTTATTTTGCTACTACTTCTGTTGAGGAAGGAAACATGAAACCACCTCAATTATCATTCCCAAGATGAATATGATGGTCACTTCAGAGAATATGAGTCCTTGCAACTACGGGGCTCGGCCCAATCGGCTATGTGTCGGTAGTCATCCCACGAACCCTAGCAAGGGAAAACCGGCAGCAGCAGGACAGAAGACGCAGGAGAAGAAGACCACATTAGTTAAAATAGGAACGTGGAATGTTAGGACAATGATGACAGGGAAATCGGAGAATGTTAAGCTAGAGATGCATACGGGAAATATAGATATTTTAGGTCTAGACGAGGTGTGATGGAAGGATAGCGGGGATTACTGGAGTGATAGTTATAGAATAATATACAGCGGCGGGGACCAGAGCCAACGAGGGGTTGCCGTAGTATTAAATGAAGAGGTAGGAAGAAGCGTAGTAAACACAGAGCAGGTAACGGATAGATTATTACTAGTAGAGATAAAAGCAGAACCGACGAACTTGGTATACATTCAGGTATACATGCCACCGACCAACCATAAGGAAGAAGAGGTCGATAGGATATACGAACAGTTAGAGGACATAATCGCGTATGTTTCTGCAGGGAAACATTTGATAGTGATGGGGGATTGGAATGCGACGGTAGGTGAAGGAAGAGATGGTGATGAGGTGGGGGACTACGGTATAGGTACGAGGAATGACCGCTGGGAGAGAGCAATTGAGTTCTGTAGGAGACGGGTTAGTCATCACTAACACTTGGTTTAGGCACCACAAAAGACGCAGGTATACATGGAAAATGCCAGGTGACTCAGAGAGTTATAAGCTAGATTATATTCTGGTTAGATACAGGTTTAGGAACAGTGTGATAAATTCCCACAGCTTCTCGGGAGCGGATGCAGACTCTGACCACAATGTAGTTGTTATGAAATGTAGCGTCGTTTCAAAAAGAAAAGACAGGGGCGGCGGGTTATAAAATGAAGCGTAGAAGTATAAAATAGATTGACAAGGAAGAAGTATCAACAGGCTGTAGAGGAAAAATAGACGACGGTAAGGAGCTAATTGCTATTGAAGAAAAATGGGAAAGTATCAAGAAAAGGTTATCGAAAGCCACAAAAGACACTATTGGGACCGTTAACGCTAAATGGACTAGGAAACCATGAATGACGGATGAGATGATTACAAGGATGGATGAGCGGAGGAAATGGAAGAATGTAAATACAGAGTTAGGTAAAATGAAGTACAAAGAGATAAACAATAAATTGAGGCGGGCAACAAATAAAGCAAAAGAAGCATGGTGGAAGACGCAGTGCGAGTATATTTAAAGTTTGCAGAGGAAGGGTGAAATTGGTGCGCTGTACAGCAAAGTTAAATCTTTATCGGGAAGTAAGAAAGGGAGATCTATGCTAAAAGTTAGAGATAAGGCGGGTGAGATAATAGAAGACACAGGAAAGATCGAATAGAGTTGTAAGGAATATATAGAAGAACTATATGGTAAAGAACTTCGACCAACAAAGTTAGACATTGAAAAGGAAAATGACGTAGAGGAAGATAGCTTAGGTCCAGGCATACTCGGCGATGAGATAAAATGGGCATTAAGGGAGATGAAACTAAATAAGGCCGTGGGGGTGGCAAACATTCCCGCGGAACTATTGAAATGTTTAGGAAAATGTGGGAGGAAGAGGCTATATGGGCAGATCGTAGTATCTATGAGGAAAGAATCTAGCAGGAAGACTTTGCGAGATCAGTTTTAGTTCCTATTCCAAAAAGGTAAAGGCTACATCATGTGAGGACTACAGGACGATAATTTTGATATAGCAGCTAAGGTTGTTCTCAGGATCATTAACAAAAGGATAGAGAGAATGGAAAATGATACTTAGGGAATGATCAGTTTGGGTTTAGGAAGGGGAGAGGTACGCGTGATGCTATTGCAGTAATGAGATAATTAATCGAGAGGAATATAAAATACAACCAGGAGTTATTTGCGTGTTTCGTAGATTTCGAAAAAGCGTTTGATAGAGTGAATTGGGAAAAACAAATGAGTATATTGCAGATAATGGAATAAATTGAAGGGGAAGGAGGCTAATCCGCAATCTTTTCATATCTCAGACTGTTCAGGTGCGAGTTGAGACCGGGGAGTCTAGGTGGGCCGTGTTAGGAAGAGGTGTGAGGCAGGGTTGCCCATAATCACCGTTGCTGTTCAACCTGTTGGTAAAGCAAATGTTTAATAAGGCATGGGAGCACCTGTGTAGGTAGGATTAAATGTTGTCGGGGAATTCATAAAATCATGTGGGTTCGCTGATGATTAAGCTTTAGCTTGTCAGTCAGCCAAGGGGTTGCATGCATTGCTGAATAAATTGGAAATTCAGTGCGACAGATATGGGATGAAAATCAATATTAATAAAACAAAGGTTATGGGATTTTCCAGAAAGAAAAAGGCTAAGCTAAGCATTAAAATAGGAGGGCAAAAACTAGAGTAGGTAGTACAGGTTACGTATCTCGGAAGTATTTTGGACCAGCACAGCCCAAGTAGTAGAGACGTAAGGAGAAGAATTGCGCTAGGCAAAGAGACTTTCACAAGGAGGAGGGAGTTGATGACAGGGGACGTTGAATAAGGATATTAAGAAAAGACTCGTAAAAAGTTCGATAGGGAGCGGAACCTTGGTCATTGAAGCAGGAGGATAGACGTAGACTGGATGCTTTTGAAATGTGGGTTTGGAGAAGAATGGAGAAGGTGAAATGGACCGAGAAGAAAACAAATGAGGAAGTACGAGGTACTTGGTATGGTGGGCGAAGAAAGGGTTGTGTTGGGAGAAATCCTTTGGAGGCAGGAAAAGTGGATGAAAGGGAATTGACCGGCAGTGGGATTTTGTAGACTGTAATAGAGGGGAGAATGATAGGCAAAAGAGGAAAGGGCAGGAACAGGATGGGGATATTGGGCGGGTTGAAGGGAGGCAGAAAGTACTCCGAGATGAAGAGGGGCCTGACGTAGAGTAGGATGCGTGATTTACCACCTTTACCGGTAGATAACCTTAAAAAAATTATATACATATAATTATATATACATAAAGATGGACGTATATTTGTTCGTGAATTTGGTTAGGGGATGGGTGAATTCTTTTCGGGTCTTCTACCGGGTCAATGGCTCCATAGCTGCCGACGCTTCGATTCCCGACTCGGTCATCGTCATCAGGGCTGATTGCCGTTCCGCCAAAAACTTTTTGGCGGAACGGCAATCAGCCCTGATGACGATGACCGAGTCGGGAATCGAAGCGTCGGCAGCTATGGAGCCATTGACCCGGTAGAAGACCAGAGAAGAATTCACCCAACTAATGCGCCGGGAAAGCACCAGATCTTTCATTGGTTAGGGGGATATTTCGATGATCACATGGGATGAGGGAGGGAGAGAGGGGTTGTTCGCCCGCCTTCCCCGCTGCCCATCCCACTTCAATCTCGCACCTCGGCACTATCTATCAATCTGTTTCGCCGCCACCTCCAAATATCCAACACTCGCCCCTCCCTCCTCATAAAATCCCACCTTCACCCTTAATCCAATTTTTCAATCCAATCCGGGCATTCACCCGTGATCGCTCACAACCCCCGCCGGCGTCCGCTCATCCGCCCTTGAACTTTCTCACGCCCAAATCACATCTGGGCCGCCGTCTAGTCTGACCTCTACTGCCATCCAATATGCGTTCGCGGGGCGTGGGGGGAGGACAGCCGAGCGTGGCCCCTCCCGCGGATCTCCAGGGAGATTCGACGTATGGGGGGCTAAGTGGGAACTGCTGCAGAATTCATTCACTGGCTACTTGCGGAGGCTCCACTCCTCTCTCCGGGAGGGTTTCCAGCTTGCGACGCTCCCTCCGGAGTGCGGCCTCCGCGAATGACAAACACTGATTAACCTTGACATTAGTTCACGGCCTATCCTTCAAGGGCTCACTCCTTACTCAAGGTTTCTTGTTCGCATTCTTCCCAGTGCAAAATCATCTTCTTTCATAAAGGGACTGTTTAAAATTCCAATGCAACTATATTGGAGTGTAAAAATCATTCACCTTGACCGGGATTCAAACCCGAATCCCTCAACGTCCGACCAAGTGCTTTAGCCAATTAAACTGTCGAGGCGTTCTCTTATGTTCCGAGATTTTGGGGTATTTAGGGGAACAAGATGCTGTCGGTTTGAGACATGAAAGGATCCAGGTTCGAATCCTGGTCAAGGTGAATGATGATGTGAAATTACTGTTAAGGCAATTATGTATTTCACCTCATTTCAAGGTGTATGATCTTTACACTTTGAAATTGTTGCATTGAAATGCACATTCAGCGGATGATTCCGTAATAAGTTACTGTCACGGCATCTCCCGCAAGTTCTGGGAATGTTTGACATCATGCCCGACTTGAAATATTGAAATGTGCTTTATAGTTAATGAACAGGATTAATTGAACTCTCCCTGACTAATGAATGACTGAATCATTAACATTCAAGTTAGATTGTGGAAAACTAACGGCAACAATTTTCAAAGTTTATCTAAAGGCCGAAGTTGCCGTTTATACTGAAATATACGAAAGATTCCTGGAAAGATCATGAACTTAAAAAGCTTTAGCTTCCGGAATGAGAAATATGGCTTACGTTAAGAAATTTTCAGGTGAATATTTCACTCTATGGATTATAGAAATGAATAATCGAATGAAAAATATCATTCATTTGAATGTAAAACGTGCGGAAATTGATGGAAATAAAGAATTAACGCAACCATTATTGAGAAATGAAACTATTGGTCATTAATTCAAAGACATTTTGGATTATTTAGTGTTATTTTTAAACTGATTTGAATGCGCTTTTGCCGTAGTGATTATAAACGATATTGAATGACTTCGGGATTTGCTGCGCCCTCGGGAACGTCTTCGCCCGAGTCCTCGCCTTTGCTGCCGACAGCGCCCTCTGAGGAGCGATGGATCGGCCGACAATGGACGTGAGGGATGGGAAGAAAGGCTCCCGCTCCCGGCGCGGCGTCCCTCCAAAAACACACGCGCAATCTCTTTTCTCTACGACTTAATATCTCTGATTTGTCGACACTTATTGGTGCCGTAGATACAAGTTTTGTACAAAAGGAATCGGGAAAATGTTCTGGAAAACATGTAGATTCTTATTTCAGATATTGCTACAGTGCCTCAAAATTCTTCAAAGTACATCCCTTGATCGTCAACACACTTTAAACAGTGGCTTTTCCACGAATCGAGGGCTTCGTGGTCGGCGAAATCCGGGAGGCCCTTAAGGGTACGCGTGAAAGCTTCTTTGGCGGCACTAAGGGTCCCGTAGTGGTGTCCTTTGAGGGAAGATTTCACTTTTATATGTGAGTAAAGAATCGTCTGCTGGTGCCAAGTCGGGACTGAAAAGGAGGTGGGGAATCGTCGCGATGCCGTCGCAGACGGTCTTCGCAAGCAGACACTTGACTCTGCTTTTGGCCGTTCGTCCAAAGACTTTCGGGACGAGTTTAGCGCAGATCTTTCGCATTTACCCAGTTTTCATTGATAATGATGTGCACTGTCATGTTATCAATGCCAATACGATCTGCAATAATATGCACGCACTAAACCGACAGTCTTAATTCTGCACTTAATGCACACATCAAGAAAAATTGCCCCCGATTCTTTTTATAGAAGCCTTGTATAACAACCACCGCAGTCCACCAAATCAACGTCCTCAATCAGGGCACTGCCGTGCGTCACTGGACTGAGCCGGTGGCAGTGGAGGACGGATAGAGAGATCAAACGACTGCCGCAGATTCCGAGAGCTACCCCAAATCCTTCCGCATAAGTTCCGACGGAGGTCGCCCCGCATATCGAGCACCAATCCCCGCGGGCCATCCGGTTATGTTTACAGAGGAAATGGCCGAAGTGACGACGACTCGAAAAGAGTCGCCAAAATATGAAAGCCTTGCCTAATGTTTCGGGAAATTTGTATCAAAGCGTTTTCAAGACTGCCGGTTAGGATTCACTCGTCAAATTCGTAAAAAAAATACCGGACACCGGGAATGTACGCATCTGAATTAATATTCACACACTCCTGTCGAAGGGATCTACGAACGGTTCAGTAATTACGATTCTCACTGGTTTAGATAGTTCTCCGATGCAGAAATTACAACAAAAATCGTCACTTATAGATATGAGAGCTTCATTTCGACTTTTCAACTGAATTCGAAGTAGGCAATATGAAAATGACCATTCATTGAAGGGCGTAACAAAATGTTAACATTACTACTGCAAGTATTGCTTTTCAGTTCTCTATTTTCAAGTAAAAATTTAATTATCCTCTAAATTTTGTAGAGAGATAGAAAAGGCTGAAATTGAATTTATAGCATTCATATCAAACTAAATTAGAAGTACATGTAAAAAAGTACATTTAAAAAAATCATGCATGCTGATTGAGGGACAGAGCGTTCAACTCCTGACTGGAAGGTCCGGGTTCGATTCGCGGGCATGCCTCTCTGGGATCCCAAGTTGTGCGAATTCTTGGGTAACGGATCTCCCTGGGCAGCCGAAGGCGAAATGGGAAAAAGAGCTTGGCCCCCTTCAACACCCCGCAAATGCGCGAATTCCACGCCCCGTTGGGCTCAGCACTAGGTGTGCTCCACCCTCATCCATCAAACCAAACTTCGAGTTTGAAACTGTGGTTCTGGTAAAGGTACTTGTTATTATGAAAAAGGAAAAAACTATTGGTTATCGTAGCTAGTTGTTTTGATTACATTAAATAATGGGCTAAACGGCAATTACGTACAGCTGAGGTCGTTTCGAAACGATACAGAATTAATAACATTTTCTCTGTATCTCGTCATTTACACGTTCTGTATTAATTTTATTTGCACAGAAATCTTTGTATGCGGTAATTATGATTTGTGTAACAAGTTTTGTGTTTGCTAACAGTTACAAAAACATTCACAAAGGAATGACAAAATTGAAAAAAAGGACTAAAGGTATTGCAGTGAATAGAAGACAAATTCACAGTATCCGCTCTGTTGATGATACGATGGCAATAATGGCAGACTCTGTAAGGAACCTGAGTAATATGCTCAAGACACCATCCAGAGACGAAGAAGATTTGCAATTGAAAATAAACAAGGAGAAGACTAAGATAATTTTAATAAATAAGAGAAAATAAATTGTCCAAAACGACATAAAAGTAGACGGCATTACCTCGGATCGGGATGAAAATGTTTGCTGCATGGGGAGCATTATTTACAGCGAAAATAAAGACTGAGACTGAGAGAAATATAACCTAGGCAAAGAAAGCATTTCAAAATAAGAAGAATTCACTAGTGAATAACAACGTAAGCATGAGAACCAGAAGAAAAGACATAGAAACGTTCGTTGGGAGGGTTGTACACATGGATGTGAGACACGTGGACGATCAGGAAAGCAGAAAGAGAAGAAGGGAGCTCGAGGCGATGGAAAGGTGGACTTGGAGGAAACTGTTTAGAAGCGGTGTAATGAAAAAGGATTGAGCAGAAGTGAAAGACAAGAGATCGCTCTTAAGAGCAACAGCAAGGAGAAAGAAGAGCAAAATTGATCGGACGTTAACTAAGGCGTAACCGATTCCTTAAGAACGTATTTGAGAGAAAAGTGTCAGGGAAGAAACCAAGAGGACGTGTCCCAGAGCTGCTTTCTTCAAGAGCACGGACTTCAGATCAGATTCGCATGCTAGCCTGAAGGGAGCAGCAGTGAATAGAGAGCAATAGGTTAGAGGCGGCTACTGCGACAAAACATTGCCTTTAGTGCTTGATGAGGTATTGCATTTTTATATTTTTTATTTTCTATTAGTAGAATAAGTATATTTCACAGAATTGAAATCGATAATGTGTTTATAATTTGAAGTATATATTTTGAATGGCTCTCTTATTTTTCGAGTGGACCAGTTGAGTAGCCTAAACAAGGTCTTATTAGCAATGGATCACAATCGGAGATATTAAGGGTTGGCATCTCTGAACTGTGCTACCCGACTCCTAAAACATCAGCCCACCCGCCAAATACTTTTAAATGCCAATGCAAATGGATTTTCTTTGGACTTGGGCCAGTTTTACGAGAATTAGCCCAAATGTGCGCCGCTCGGATGAGGGAGGAATCCTTCGTAATCCAGCGGGGAAGAAAAACGGTCCCGCGCCTGAAGAAGGCCTTTGAATGGCGGGTCGAGGCGAGGAGGGGGTGGCGGGGTCCTCAGCCCTTAAAAGGGCCGCCCCCTTCCCCCACGGAGTCGCCTTCACGCTCAAGTTCTCCTCCGGAGGTGGGTATGCAAAGAGGAAGCCAACCTCCTTCTCGCAAGGAAAGAGTCGATCCCCAACTCCACCCTCGTGTCTCCTCCCGCCCGCCCTTTAATCACAGAGGAAGCCCTACTTAATCCCTCGGCAACTCCTTAATCGCTAAGAACCTCACCCAAAAACACAACACGCAAACAGTCGGACTGGGGCGCCTCGGATCAATATTATGTAATGGCCACACGACCCGCTCTCGAAAGCCCAGCCAGCCAATCTGTGCGTAATACACACAAACGCAAACACGCACGCACCCAGGGGAATCATATGAAGGAAAACCCGTGCTTATAAGTGCTTTGAAGAAAACTCCCATGTTTTGTCTTGAAGGGTTGCCGATCCATCTGGGACCACTCCCAGAGCCCACACAGCTCCCAGCAGCATTCCCTGCTGCAGCATGTTGTTCCTTCCCCATTCCTCGCCGATTGTTGCCTTTCATCTCTTTGCATTCGCTCCCACCAACATCGCGACCCGGGGCCCAAAGTGGCTTTTCTGCCCCATGCCCTTCTTCCGGTGAGAACCCCACGCAACAAAAAGTTGTCTACGAACTACTTCGATACTTGTACCTTCATTGAAATGGGATATTTGGCTGCTCGACTCGTATGCCCCTGGGAAAGGTCCACTGCGCTGGGTGTCGTCCATTGATCGATATTTCATTCTTCTTCAAGTTAACTTCCGCTGGGTTTAATTTTTCTATCAGATGACTCCTATCCACCCATGTAATATCCATCACTCGTATTCCTTGAAGTCGGTCTAGCTTTTAAATAGTATCCTTGACCGTCTCTTTTTTCTATAATGTACTTCTTTTCTTCTTTTTGGGCCTCTTTTAAAAAGGCAAGATACCCTTCCGTTAATATTACCCTGGAAATTGAGCTAGCATTCGTAAATTTCCGTCCCAAGATAATGCGAAATTTGTCCACACGTCCTTTAATGTCTTTTTCACATCTTAACGCAATTATCCTTCCCCACGCCAATCCGTGGGGATATGAGTATAGAATGTTCCCTGAAGACATTTGTCTCATTGCAGTTGGAGAAAGGAGGAATAATTGAAGAAAATAGCGACTCATGGGCGTTTGAAGGCCGGTGGCTATCGAGCTCTCACCATGAATCTCCCTTTGCTCCTGCCCTGAGTTGCGCTCACCTCAACTGATCGCTCCGAGAGGCATCGGGGTCAAAGGTCGCACCACGCTGTGTCTGTGGGTCTCTCAATGCCTCCTTAATTTGCATCTGTGGTATTGCACGTCGCAATGAAGAGAAAAAAAGAAACCACATAATATGCGTATAGTAAATGTAAAGAGAATAAGTTATCTGAATTTTCCTGGACGATTTTATTTCGAAAAAATGATAAAAATGTTTCAACACAGAGTTTAAACGGCACCTTAGCCACTGTCACACTTAAATTCACGTTTGAGAATTAATTTTTATCCGCTAATATGATCTTACTGCATGTAAATTCGTATGGAATAAGGATTGAGGATTAAGATAATCATAGATAATTGACTAAAACAATTATATTCACATATCTTTCGCGAAATATTTATTGAATCTGCATGCGTCGGGAATTGCGCCACACAGCACATCCGTACCCTTCCCTCCCTCTTCGTATATCCTCTGCATCCACCTCTGCATTTGCGGTACGCTTAGGCAAAATCTTTTCGTGGTGAAATCCAATGAGTGTTTTCGGGAGGGCACAGCTTGTGGAGTGTGACGGCCGAGGTTTTATTTTGGCGCGCCTGGAGAGAGGAGGGCTAGGGCTAGTTAAAGGCGGGATGGCCGAGAGTGAAGTGGGCGGTGGCAGGAGGGGGCAGACGGGGGGGGGTGAATGCGAGGGAGGGGAGTGGGTCCCTCAAATGGATTATAGTGACACCCCGGGTGTCCTTTAGCTCCCACCATTCCCTTATCCTGCCTCCGAGCAACATTTTAAACCTGCAATTGTAGCTGACGTCCAAAGATTTTCTTTTAGTTTTAGTTGAAATTGCTTACCTTTTATCGTATGGATTTCTCCGCATTAATATATTTAAATTGCTTTAAATATCTCCCGATACCTTTAGTTTGCTGCAAAAGTGCAAATAATTTTTTAGGCATAATTCAATGAATAAATACGACGGCTGTCATGAAACCAACTTACGTTTCGCCCTAGGGTGGCGGGGGTGGGCCACTAGAGCCTATCTTGGTGAGAACTATCTTGGTGTCTATAAATGTCCCTTTCACTCAGTACTACGCATCCATCCTGCTGTGGTGGTAGTGTGTGTGCAGACTGTGGTTCTTCTACTTTGCTCACATTACGAACTGTTAAAATGCTCGCTGCAATGTAAAACCCCGAAGGAGCTGTGATTAGGTTTTTACTTGCAAAAAACCACAAGCCCGTTGAAATTTATGGTCAACTTTGTGCTGGAGTGTACGGAGATGGAATAATGAGCGAAGGTGGAGTGAGGTAGTGGTGCATTCAGTTTTGAAATGGCCACAACAGCACCAATGCTCACGACGAGTACCTCAGCGGTCGGTCGGCCACGTGACAAATGAACTGACGGAGAAAATCAACAAATAATTCGTATAAATCACCGATTAACGATTGCAGATCTCTCTTGCTAGACGTGACTTGCAAGCAAGGCGCTTGGACAGTGACGCAGAATACATGCATGCTGGTGTAAAAAAGTGGTTGAAATGTAAGGCGGAGGCAGATTTCTTCAGACACGGAATTGAAAAGCTTGTGTATATTTATGATGAATTTGAAAACGGCGAGCATGTAGAAAAATAGTTTGAGGATATGCCTGTCAAATTTATGTAATAAAAATTTGTCTGGTAACAAGGTTCATATTTAATTTCAAAACGTTTTTTACTTTCTGGAAAATCCTCGTTTTCAGTCATTACCTTATTCAATTTCTCGTAATCTCACACTCGTATTCAACCCATCCAAAAATAACTATCGATCTTACTTTCTCATCTCGTAACTTACTCTCTTCCTAACGATTAAGTCACCATTCCAATATTTTCCTATCAAAATGTTCTCAAAATTTAATTTACTAAATCTTGTGCAATAAACTAAAATATGAGGTTCTAAATATGGTTCGCTGAAATATACTTGACGGTTAATTTTCCATAAAATTTTTCGTTCAGGATAGGATAAACATATTCTTGCATATGCCACAAAATATTAAATAATCAAGAATTTAAAGTACGGAGGAAGTGTATACGAGAGTTGTCCAGAAAGTAACTTACGTTAACGTGTCGCGAGCCAAGTAGTTGGGGAAGCCGTCATCGGTTGGCTGCGATCTCAGGCGGCAGAACTTTTAGCTTAAGGAATACTAGTTCGGAGATATGAAAAATGTTTAAATCTGTTTGGCAAATGTGTACAAAAATAGTGGAGATATTTAGTTGTGAGATGAAAATAATAACTTTTCTGTACCTATTCGAGTGTATTTTTTGTAGCATAACGGAGGCTACTTACCAGACAGCCCTCGTATTAATATCCGTAAAATTTGATGATCTTTGCCCCTGTAGGAAAAGTATTGCAGTTTTTGAATGATCAACGAGGATTAACTTCACTCTCATTCATACATATTCGCGCCAACTGTTATTTATCTTTCGCCCCATCAGAACTACAGGTGTGGGGGTGGAAAAGTTTTGCAACGGAAAGATTCGTCGCTGCCTTAATGAGCGATATGTATTGCGTGAGAGGCTACTTTGCGTGCTGTGTGCCATACAACAATTATTTCTCGGAATCCCCGTTTTAGAAACAGGTTCCTCCTAGGGGTCGGAAAGAAAGACAGTGGCCCTGCAAAGAAATTAGCGATGGTAGGAAACTCCCTCTCCCTTTTTTGGGCGCCTCATAAACGTTTTCTTCCACGTGAGGTGCCACGTGATTGGCCGGGGCGGAAGATGCGGCCCATGTGCCTTTCTACCGTGATTGCCGCATTCTATTCAAAACCGGTTTCCGGGCATTGCTGAGCAAATGCCCGCAATTTCGGTTTAAATTATTCCTCTTTAATCAAATGAGAATTGATTATTTCACTTTGCAATTCCAATAGCCTCGACAGCGGGCAAGCACACCCGTTTTGTCGATCCGGATGTCATGACGGGATGGATGGCCGTCGCTCATCCCCTGCGTGCGAAATCAAACTTTTTTGTCCAGCAATCCTCACGTCCTGCCTGTCCCTTTTTGAAATCGAAACTAACCCTTATCAGTTCATCCATAAAAAATCTTCCTCCCGCGTTATTTTAAACTGCTAAGTATTTCCACTGAAATATTATTTACCATGGCGACATTATTTGAGTTCAGTTTCCTGGGTGCTTTTTCTTATCTCACCACAAAGAATGCCTGGCTTTAAGATATCCTCATTTAAGTGGTATTCTTCTCCTATGTCATAGCTTGCTGGGATTATTTGTTTAACGTAGAGTTCTTTCAAATATTCTCACCATCTCTCTTGAAATTTTGTTGTCTCAGGCGTAACTTTGTGGAATTTGCATAACATATTGAAATGTAATGAAATAATTGACTTTGTAATTCCACACACTTTCCACACACAAAAGTGTGTGGAATTACAAAGTCAATTATTTCATTACATTTCAATATCTCTCTTGAACCTTTCCCGGTCCAATCAATAATTTCCTGATTTATCTCTGAATGTTTGAACGGATGGTTCCTTTTGATTTCCTCGCAGTCCTTTCCTGAACAGCGGCATCGCTCGGCAGTCGTCGTCTCGCAAAATATTAGTGGAGTCGAATGAACTGCAGAGAGTGTTACAGCGAGGAGAAGCGTCACAGGAGAGAGACCTGAAATTTCAGGACAATGCTGCGAAGAGGGAAATTAGCAAATTTAATTTATGATTAGATACAAAGAGGATATATAGTTTTTGGGTCTTAACAAGGTGAGATAGAATGACAGTGGTGACTACAGGAGCCATAATTATATCTACAATGGCATATGCGGAGGAAATAGGCAGGAAGACAAAGACACGAGGAAGTGATATCCATGGTGGGGGCCCTGTTTTAACGCCTCCACCGAGCAGTTGTAACGTCCCTACGGCAAGGATTTGAGACGGGGGAAGAGGAAGAAGTCTGGTGGGGGATTTTCTCAAAAACTTGGATCCCTACTCACATTGTCGAGAGTCTCCTCGCAGATCCGCGTGCGAGTTTCATTTTGCTCGTCCGATAACACTCGCGGCACTGAACTCCCCCCGCACACCTTTCTTATTCCTATGTTTTCGGTCACCAGTCGATACAAATCACTTTTAGGGATGAAAAGTTCATCAAAAACCATACGAACCCTTAATCTGCGATCCCTGTCCAACAAAGCCTTCCCTCTTGCATGATTTTCGTCACTTTTTGAGGGCGAAGGGCGTCCTGAACGTTCGGCGTCTTCAAAATCCTCTCTGCCATCCCGGAAAAACTTTTGCCGTTCAAAAACACCCATGGAGTCATCACCATAAGCTGCCTTGAGCATGTCATCAGTCTCATTCCCGGGTTTGCCTAGTTTCACGCAAAATTTGCTGGCATATCGCTGTTCCAATAACAGGTTCATTACGAAGCGTAACGAGGTGAATTTACAGAGGTTTCGTAAATAAACGATATGCACTCCGCAAAGGCCGGGAGCCAACTACCAGCGGACTCCTGCCTTTCCGGAGACTCCAATCCCTTGAACCCATCCAAAGAAACCGCCTCCCGCCCGTTCGTCTATCCGGGAAAAACAGTCCTATTATTATTGGGACAGACCTTGAAATGTTGTGTCGGCAGCGTCTATCTACACCTACTGTAGCCAGTAGAATACCAAAAACAGTAGTAAGAATAATATTAAACCGTGGAGGGTTGTCGTTGAGATTCCGAAAACGGTGGCAAGAAGTGAGGTTGATTAATGGTGGTTAGTAATTGACTATTTATACGTAGACATTAAAGCCGCGACATGAAAGTTGTGAATTGCATAGGTCCACAAGAAAACGCGAAAAAATTGGCAGGAAGAAAAGAAGGTGGGATAAGGTTATAAGTCCGATCAATTAGAGGAAATTGTGGCTGTTGTAGCCCGTAGGATACATTTAATAGTTCTGGGGGATCGGATCGCGGTGTGAGGCGAATGGAGAGATGGGAGTTAGGTGGGAGAATATTGTTCAGCTTAAAAAAACTACCGATGGGATGTAAACATAGAGTTTTGCTGAGGAGAGGTCATCATAAGAAGCAAATGATTAATTAAAACGAGCACTTGATTAAACATCACTATACACGAAGGCACACTTGGAAAATTCTCGGGCAGTCAGAGAAATCTGTTCTGTTAGGCATAGATTAGAGTAAATACGATGCAATTTGGAAGAAATTTGCATAGTTTTTCGGGAGCGCACGCATATTCGTATAATGACTTATTCCTAATGAAGTGTAACGTCAGATTCAAAAATATGAAACGGTGAAATACATGAGAAAACGGGCCGTGAAAGGATTAACTGGAGAGAAAAGAAAGTTTACGGCTGGAAGCTGAGAATTTCATTGACGAGGACCACGCAACGAGCACAGTATAAGACAATAGGGAACGTGTTTAATAAGGGATATGTAAACAGCAAATGAAACTATAAGTAAAGCGGAAAAGGAAATGGAAAAGGACACGACAGCCATAGAATACAGACGAGATGATTAGAAATATAGACGAGAGGAGGTAATGGAAAGATATAAATACCGATGTAAATTAAAGAAAGAGCAAAGTCTAGAATTATAAACTGAGGCGAGGAAAATATGGAGCGAAAGAATTGCGGTGGAAGACGCGATGTGAGGGTACGAAACATTCCCAAAGTAAGGATGAAATTGGTACGGAGTACTCTAAGAGGTAAGTACCATCAGAAGGTAAGAAGGGAAAATCCGTGCCCATTGATAATGAAATACCGAGAAAATTATTTTTGGAATCAAGAAAGATTCATAAGAAATTGATGAATCGTCGAATATGAAAATGGTTACATAGCTAGACTAGGCAAGACAACGAGCCAGCAAATTTGGACACAGGAAGAGATTGCGACATAGATCGGGATAGTGGCTCAATTGATTGCGAGCCTAAAATGGTATTCAATGAATTGAATTCAAATAAGTACAAAGGGGTAGAAAACATGTTCACGATACTAATTAAAGAACGACTTTAGGAAAACGTCGAATGAAGAGTTTTTATGGGGAAATTCGCAGAATTTATGTGAAAGGAATATAGCCGGAAAATTTTGTTAGATCAGTGTTATTTCCCATCCCAAAAATAAGAAAAGCAGCAGTGAGTGAGGACTATTGATCAATAATTTTGATTTCCCCGCATTCAAAGTGGTACTTGGGATCATTTACAAAAGGATGGAGGGCAGAGCAAATGATTACTTACGGAATAATCAGTTTGGTTTCAGAAAGGAAGGAGGGGCGCGCGATTCCGTAGATTTAATGAGGTTACCAATAGAAACAGGAACATAGAAAACAATCAGGATGTATTTGTCCGTTATCTTAGCTTTGGCGAACGTATTTGATAGCGGACAAGCACAATTTACTGTAGGGTGTCATCCAAACGACCCCAGGGAAGGCTGGCGAAATTACGCTTGCTTCCGGTATGGAATTAATATTTGAATTGCACGAACTATTTGATCCTCTCTTTGCCAGATGCTCCCAGCACAACACCGTCCAGTCATTTCCCCCCCCCCCAACTGTCACTCCTACCTCAGAAAGCTGAGTTGCAATCACAAAGCCCTTCAAACGTAAGGACGACTCAATCTCTCGCTTTTGAGTCTCTTGAATGAGTTTCGCAAAAAAGTTGTTCACTTCTACTAACATGATGACCTTTGAACTCCCAAAACCTAATCATAAAATGATAATTTCACTTGTTTAATGCAAAAGAATTTTTAGTGCAGCATTTCTTCTTCATGTTTCAAATTTCTCTAAAAAATTATAGGTTTTTCGCACGGACCACCAGCGGTCAACCGTCGGAGAAAAGCATTAAATGAATACGAGCATTTAAATTCTTTACCAAAATCATTTATGGGATTCGAAATGCGCAGGGATGTGTAATCCCGCCCCGATGCGAGTAATATCAATTCCTGGGGGCACAAACTGTCACCAAGGTTTCTCTTCCACGCTCCAGATCCCTTCTCCGGACCAACGGAGCTATGCGTGCAGTAATCAATGCACCTCATCGACTCGAACTGCGGAGCAAAAGACTTCTCAAGGGCGAGATATATCTGCTGGCATTCTCGGGGCCAGCGTCCATCCGCCCCAATGTTCCCGTCGAGGTGGCCGTCGCTTCCCCAGCAGCGCCAACGCCACTAATTATGCATCGGAGCATTTTCTCGAAAGCACGGACTTCTTCTAGATGTTTTTAAGTCACGAGAAATGGGATATTTTTGCGTAAGAAAAAAAATTAGCTTTCACATTGCCCTGTTGTTTCAAATAATTACATTCTTACGCGGAGAATATTTGTGCAGTATACTTCTTGCACGTGGGCCCTCGAGCAAGTTAGTTGTCCAAACATGGTGACCGAAAGTCACGCACTGACGGATATAATCACTCATCGCTTGTCGAGCAAGGAGGAGAATCTTTCATAACGCTAAATTATAAGGTCATGTGATTTAAAATAAATTACCAGTTATCAAGTATCAGTTACAACTCATTTTCCTCCAAGGTTTGTTAATGAATGGCATGAAAAGTTACAGTATTTGGTGCCTAAATAGCAGCTGTTGTGCAATTATATGTAATTATAAGTCAGATATAGGTAGAGTATACATACCACTGCCACCCTCTAAAACTCTACGGAATAATTTCGGAAGAACTTTAAGCTGTATTCCGATTCTCCTCTTCTTGAGTTCTGCCCAAAATTGCGGGGTGCCCTTTAAGAAGAAAGTAAAGTAAGTCCGGTAATCGTGAGTTCTATTTCCCCCCTCCCCCCTGAGTTCTTTTCCCTCCGATTTGAACCAGCTGAGAGCGAAACAGAGGAGGAGGGGAGGTGCGGATTCATTTCATCTACTTCTCTTCACCTTGCGACCTGAGCAGGCTTCCCCTTTTCCACCCGAGACCACCGGAAGATCCTCCGCCTCGGAATCCCAACCAATCAAACTAAGAGCATTTGCCCTATTTCAAAGTAAGCCCAATGTCAACGTCACCCAACTGGAAATATACTGGAGGCTTTCCAGGGAAACCCATGGGGAACGGCCGATGAAAATTTGCGGATTACCTTGGAAATTGCGACATATTTCTAAGTAACCATCCAATCTGAGTAACTATTTCCAGGGAAAGCAGAGCAAATTTCTCGAGGAAAATTTTAACTCGCAAAGTCTTGAATTTTCTAACTGCTAACACTCACAAAGTTGCGGACGGCATCGAAAAAAAATGAGTAAAAGCGATATAGGACCCAGCAGGTGATTCTTGTTTCCACAGGAACCGTCTTCAAGACTATATCGGGCACTTTTTTTAAATATAAAAGTCCTCAGAAAACAGGTCAAAAATACTCTGAAACATAAAATTCGCATTAGGTGTTTTTTTGGCAAGTTACAACTTCTATACGAACTTTTCCCGGCAACGGTTTTTCTTACGTGCCAACTACAAGGACATTTAAACTCACATGTTTTAGCTTTAAGGATCAAACTGCTGAGTTAGACGGAAACTGGAAACATAAATAAACGTACATGTAAGCAATTGTTTTGCCCAAAAATTAGAGAAGGTTAAGGAAAATATACTAATGGCACTGACTCCCAAATTGAAACGCCAATATTAAGGAAATATGAAGTTTATGAAGAAAAATTCCGTAGAAGAAAATACGACGCTGATGTTTAAAGTGTTGAATTGTGGTAATTATAAAATTTACGCAGTAGCGCAAGCCCAACTTACATACTGCATACATATAATATGCTTCCATGCCCCCTGGAACGTGGTATGCAACGCTGATTTGAAAAATGTACAATTTCTGGCCCAGTTAATATTTCAACACATTATGCTCTCTTCTGAGAGTCATATTTTTGGTTACACCCCAAAAACTGTCACATACTCAGTGTTCTGACCTAAGAATCTCATATATGACCTCACGACAATGATATTCTTGACCCAAAAGTATTTCATTCATAAAATGCTTCTTGTGTCTCCTTTTGTCCCTTAAACCATCTAAATTTCTTCCTCCTTGAGACTCACTTGCGCAGTCTATGCTGGACCTTGTTTCTCTTTCACAAATTAAGAGGTTTATCAACCGAAGTTTCAAACATTTCTGGACTTTTCCTCAATGGCACTTAAAAAAACGGAATTGAAATGATTACTTAAGGCAACCCAGACGGGTGAAATCATTAGCCCGTCAAAGTTAAAAATTTCTTTCGACATTGCAAATATTTTAAATTCGATGGTGCACTTAATTTCGGCTTGCAATTACTACCCAGCTTGATTCCCAGTCCAATAAAAGGATCAAGGAATTCCAGCTGACATCTCTCCACGGAAAAAACTTTCACCTCGTTCATGAAGCCATCATCACCAGGAGTTGTCCTCACATTACCCTCAAGGCATCTTCTAGTTCTCGGAGACGTCCAGCCTCACGCATGCACTCGTGCAAACTGCTTCATTCCCTTCTGCCAACATACGTACTTTCCGGGCTACGCGCACACGAATGCGAAGTGTAATGTCTGTAGACGGTAGTAAGGTCATAATCTTGCTTTCTTCGAGCCTCCTATCCCCTTTCTAATCCTCTCCTCGCGTCCATTTCTCAGCAGGGGAGCGCATGCTCTCGGCGCAAGAGGCAATGTCTTCAAGGACCACTTTCTCCGATGGGCCGTCGGTGCTTCTCTTATAATTCGCTTCCCCTCGCATCTCGGGCGTCATCATGATTCGGAGAGGAATCGAGGCGGCGATGAATATTTACTACGCCCGAAATAAAATGAAGAAGTGGAGGGAGATGAGGTCAAAAGAAGCCCTGGATATTTCAGGGGAGAATAAAAGGTTTTTTTGGAAGGAATACAAATAAGAAGGGATTAGTGGATTTGGCATGTTATGATTGGCAATGGATTTTGGATGGGAGCGATAGAGGGATAATAATATTGGGGGAGCGAGCAAAGGGCGAATGTATACAAGGGGGGATGAAGGAATTGAAAAATATGCACAATAACTAATGAAACTTTCGACGGCATTTCGGTGCTATGCGTCTGCTGCTTGGCTCCTTCTCGGCTGAGCCCAGATGCTGAGCAGCCCCCGCCGCTTAAGATTCTCCATGGCCAGGAGGAGGAATGACACTCAAGTGGTGCGAGTCATCCGCATCGCCATGGGCAATTGACCCGAGGGTCAGTTTGTGGCAGCAATCCAAGGTATTCTGTTCCTATTTTCCGGACACATCTTTCCTTAATAGTTTCTGGGTCTATAGTTCACCATCACGCGAATTGACCAAACATACCGTCTCAAACAAACCAACCGTATTGCTCTCGGTTAAGAAGAGAGGGACTAATTTGAGCGACCATTTCAATGTGCTATTTTAACGGAGCGACACAGGCAAGATAGAATTAGTCATAGCACCAAGCACATAGCACTGCTCATAACCTAAGAATCTAAGATGAACCGAAGTCATTTCATTGGGATTGTGCGTTCATGGCTGGTAACCTAATACCCCCCGCCACGTGCCCTCGCAGCAGCTTGTGGCGTATTATGTAGATATAGATAACTTATTAGAGAGACATTAGAGTCTAATTTGTTGAACTTCGATCGCCGACATTTTTCAATTATAAGAAATCTCAAAATGCTCCCCGGGGAGAGATATTAATGCGCGCATAAGAAAATAGGTGAAACAAATCCCGCCAAAAACTATAATTAATCCTTTTGCCTCTAGCCAGCAGGTGTATGTAACGTCCCTAATGCGTGATTCTTATATCTTCATAAATATCCTATTATGCGTGAAGCGCAATGCATGATGGGGTCAGTTCGCAGCATGTCAAGCGGTCGATGCCGGGTCCCCTTGTACTAGCAGAAGTACGAGTAAGGGGCTCAATATTACTCAATTTCGGTGCTTTTTAACTAACTTTCTTGGAATTTCTGGAAACTCGTCGTCCGTGCTTTGCGTTGGAGTGGGTCAAACGCACGCCCCTTCTCCGCCAGACCTTCGCGGTGCGAGGATCAAAGAACTCGGCCGGACCGCACTAATTAGACCCGGGTGCGCGCACGCATGGGTGCGGGGACCGGCCAACGACGCACTCGACCGTGGGTGGGTAATTGCTCCGGGGCGAAGCGGTCTGGACGGCGGCTTACCAAATTACCCTCTAACCTACTCCAAAGTACACTATTTTGTGAAAAAATTCGCCATAGCCGAAGTATAAAGTAATATTTTCCCTTTTATTTCCACGAAAGACTTTCAAATTTTTTTTTAAGCACGGCCTTAACGAGTTAATATGAAGAGGATTAGACGGAATTTACGAATTTTCAACAGGAAGATATTAATCGCAGGCTGATTTAGAGCTTCAATTCAACATTCATTATTCTGATATGATATGAACATGCAGCGTGGAATACGGGGCAGTATTTGCAACTATTTGTTGACGGCACCGCACGTTAACAGGCGCTCAGAGTAAGAAACTCCATTCTTTTCGATGCCGATATTGCGGAAAATAACTCCTCGAGTACCATCACCATGGCGATGACGTGGTCATCATGCCCATCGCGGTTAGAAAACAGAAATGGGATGGGGCATAACCACGGCTACCGAGCGCCCGCGACAAATTACGGATAAATGAGGCGATCAACAAAATATGTCAACAGCAGGGTGGCAACGCTGTGCTTAGGTGTGTGCGGTGAAGGGGGGGGCGAGGGGGAATGCCCGACGAACATTAACTGAGTCCAGGTAAATATTTTAATGATGGATCCCCTATAAGGTATAGTCACAATAGACTGAGTCTGAATTATGTTAAATGAGGACTTGCAATCACGTTAAACAAATTGCTCTTAAAGAAATATTTTTGCTCCTGCAGAAAATTCAAGTGGATGAATTTGCAAATGTCTCGGGGAGAAAATGGACCACGATAGAAGTTGAATGCCAAATGTATTTCGCTTATTAGCGTATGAAAGACTCCTCGTTGAAGTTTTCTTTTTCCTCTCTTTCCTTTGGCATCAAATTCGTCCTAAAATAAAACTATCAGTAAGCTGTTTCCAATCTCTTGACAATTCATCTTAAACTTTTAAGCTTAGTCATAAAAAATAAAAGGCCCGAGGAAAAAATTAAATATTTGATTTGTTGACGTGTTAAGATATCAATTTTTGATATCTTATCTTATGGTTTGATATCTTATCAATCAAAGAAATCAATTTTTTAACCAAATGTATAAATATGCAATATCGCACCAACTATTTCTGCTATTCGTCGGAGACGTACCCTCCGCCCTTCCTCCCGCCTCCCCCTACGTCCCGTCTACTTGATGGGCCGGGTCATCCCTTGAGAGCTATCCTAGGAGCTGGGCGATGTACTCAATGAAGTTAAGGACAACACTCTGGCTGAAAGGTTCCCTTCAAGCCGTTTCTAATAACATTTGTTGTCTCCGGCGTAAGTCCATGGAATTTAAACAACATATTGAAATAAAACGAAATTATCGACTTTTTAATTCCACGCACATTTTATTTAGAATACTTTATTTATTAGAAAACCTAACGATGACGTCCGGCGTCGACACCTGGGTCATGTTCCAAATCAAGTATTTGCGGAATTGAAAAATTGTTTCTTACTTCGTTTCAATACCGTTTCTAAAAAAATTCAGGGTTTTCCAGGGTATTAGGGTTTTCCAAATTAAGAGATTCGTTGCATTGCCTTGCACAAAAATTTTCCATCACCTACGATTCGTTTCTTATTAAGCCGTTCTTCATTGGTCTACTTCTTTCAATCTTCCCTTTTATACTCCCTTCAATTGCATTCTCTCGTGAATCATTACCCCATCCCGTGCCCATAAATACGAGAGCGATTCGAAAAGTAAGGTCTCCTCTTTTTCTCATGAAAAATCACATTTATTCTCAACTTTGCGTAAATCGTTGAAAAGATTGAGCATTTAGCTATTTTTCTACATAGTCGTCTAGACGATTAATCACTTTTTGCATCCTTGTAAGCAGCTTTTTAATACCGGCGTCGTACCTTTCTCCCGCCGATCGTGAAGCCAAATGACGGCTATTACTCCGATATTAATTCACAGCCATTTAGTGGAAGTGTACGGTGAAAAGTGTATGGATATAAAAAACGTGCGGAAATAGTGGAGGGAGTTTTGCGATGGCCGGAAAACGTCCACGATGAGCAGCGGTCGGGGCGGCCGAGTTTGCCGGAATCAACGGTGGCTCCAATTGACGAGATGGTGCGCAATAACCGGAGAATTACCCTTCACGAGATGAAGGAAGGCCTTAATGAAGAGAATGGCTACTTCTCCGTGCAGAATATTGTGTCGGAGGTCCTCGGTTACAACAAGGTGCCTCACCAAATGAGTGTGTTTGCATCATGACAATGCACGTCCATATGCGTCAACTCAAACGACCACCCTACCCAATGAATTCGGCTGGGATATCATCAACCACCCTCCTTACAGCCCGGACGTTGCCCCCAGCGACTACCACTTGTTTCCCGCTCTCAAAAACACCTTAGAGGACAGAAATTCAAGTCAGACGAGGAAGTGCAAGAAGCAGTCGTCAGTTGGCGGCAGGTACGACGCCGGTATTAAAAAGCTGCTTACAAGGATGCAAAAAGTGATTGATCGTCAAGACGACTATGTAGAAAAATAGCTAAATGCTCAATCTTTTCAACGATTTACGCAAAGTTAAGAATAAATGTGATTTTTCATGAAAAAAATAGGAGACCTTAATTTCTCTTCTTCATATCATTTCCTTTCACAGACATCTCTATTCTAAACTCAATCAAAAGAATGATTCGATCTTAATTTCGCCCAAAGAAAGACCTCCATCTATCGATACACTCGGTCTTAGAAGGAAAGGTGGATATACAATTTTATTGAGAGGGCATTTGTTACTCTACTTATTATATTTTTATCATTATTCTTTTCAACCGTAATTATATATCTTTCTTATTTGTTTTCTGTACAAATAAATACGCCAAAGTCCAATTACCGTACGAAAACTAACAAATGTTTATCTACCAATTCGTTTTGTCTACACTTTAATAAGATGAAAAATCTTTCGCAAGAAGGGGCTTATGAGAACATTAAAGCGAGACTCATTAAAATTTTGAAACTGAGATCGGTTCTGTGTGGCGCAAAAATTTAGCCGTTAAAGCAAGATGAGAAGCGCCAGAGGTTTGAGAATTTGGAGACGGAGGGGCGAAGAAGAATGAGGGAGGTAGAAGGGGCAGGAAGGAAAACAAATAAAGGAGTAATAGCCATGATGGAGGGGGAGAGAGGGTTGTTGAGAGAAATTAGGTCTCAAAGAAGACATATAAGTCGTTTGTAGAGTATTTTAAATGCGAATAAATGTTGAAAGCTTAAATAGAGGTGATGCCGTCAGACTGATGAGAAAAAAATGCTCTGGTATCAATAGAAGGTTATCAAGCATGAAGCCATTGCAGACCGCAGATTATTTATAAAGCTATTTAAACTTAAGTTATACTCATCTAAGTCCTATTTTCTTCTATGCCTAAACTTACAGGACCTGAGGCGTTTGAGCTTGCTGGCCGAATGTCTAAAGCATACAGTCATTCTACGAGCACACCTTACAATAACAATGTTCGTTGGTTCCGCTTATTTTTCTGCCATTAATATTTTATCATTACCTTGCCCTCTACTACGCTTCTTCCTACCTTTTTATTTAAATTTTATTGCCACCTATCTCTTCCCTTCCGCTGTACGTATATTACTATCGCTCTAGTTATCCCCGCTATCCTTCTACCTCACCTCGAATAGACCTAAATTGTCTATATTTCCCCTTTCCATCTCTCACTTAATATTCTCCAATTTTCCTGCCGTCAACATTGCCGCAGCGTTCCAAGTCCACATTTTTATTAGTTTGGTCCTCATTGTCACTCCTATCTCTTCGCCTGGCGAGGAATCCGTGAAATGACGACCGCGGGAGCCTTACCTTTCACGTTGCCCGGGACGACACGCGACCGATTAGGCCGAGTCCCGTGGTTGCAAGGACTCATTTCCATTTTGGTGTCCATCCAAAAAATCTTGAGATAAATTACTGAGGTGTTTTCCCTCGGCCTCCTCAATATTGTTTTTAACGTGACACCATCACTTACTGGCCGCCCCACTGGGGTAAGACGCCATTGCAGCCGCCTCACTGAGGAACAGACACCAAGTGGAATACCTTTCGTCTGGCTCCCGACCTCCGACCTATCTATCATTTGTGATTCCTACGTGGATTAAATATCATCATCAATTCAAAGAGGCTGAAATCAGAAGTGCAAGTCAGGCACAGGAAATATTCCTGCTTGTTGAATTTTTAATCGACAACAGTGAGCTCTGGAAATGGAGGTTGGGAGGATGCACAGAGTCACAATGCGTAATGAGAGTTTACAATTCCCTTCGTGATGATATACCCTCTTGCCACACGTTTTTTTTACATTCCGTGGTACTCTGGAATGAATTTTGACTTCTTTTCTGACTGTGTTCTCATATGTCACCTCAAGCACCTGCCGCGACCCTTGACCCGGATCGGACTCCACCCGTTGGAAGCCCTACCCCCACCCGCATCTAAGCCCAGTGCGACAGGAAGATGCATCGTAACCACGGTCGATATTTCTTTCATAGCGATAAGTTGACGCTGATAACTTTAGGAAATCGATATATACCTGGATTTAATAATTATAACGAATAGATATAATAATTGGGACAATATTGTCCAATGGAGGAAAATATAAGTATTAAACCAATGATGAGAGAGAATCTGCAATGTTGTCCATATTACATACAATGAACATGAGAAAATTTGGCTCTAATTCTAGATGGCCGCACGGAAGTGTCTTGATACTTGCTATTGAGAGCAATGGAGATGCCATCCAAATAAAGATGACCATCAATTTAATTGATAATACGTATGGACCACATTGTCAATATCTAACTATAATGGCATTGGCTCTACACCATAGTAATTGATGATTCCTTCGGTATTATTCAAGATACAAAACAAACAGCCCCGTGTCGATGTGCCACAGTGCCGCATCGATACGTAGGTGCTCATAACGACTGTCGAAGTGGAAAAATGAAACACGGGCATCCCTATTTCCACAGTTTACTACACAGTTTAACCTGTTTGCCTCATAATTTTGATGAGACATTGTGCCGTTGACCAGTATTCTCTATTTTTCAAGGATCGAGGAAGACGAAGAAGCAAACTGAATGCACAAGACCTAGATCTCCAAGCATAAATGGATCAAATAATTTACATCGGTCAAATTAAGTTGATTTAAAATAAACTTTGTAATCGTTGACGTTGCTTCGTTTCTCTAGTTTTAGACCAAAGGTGATGGATTGTCTTCGCAATAAATAAAATGTGTTCGTAATCTTTTCTATCATAAATCATGCATTTTTAATATTACTGAATGTTGGTGAAATTGAAAAGAAGGCAAATGGATATTTCTGCAAATGTTATTAATCAGTACCGAGAGCGAAAGTGCTCTGTGCAAAAAGGCTCAGGGCAAGCCTAAGTTAACTGCCTTTGCAAAGGGGAGTAGAAGGAGGGAGGACCGTTGGTTTGAGGGAAGAGAATGAGGAAGCTTCTTCTTGATTGGGTGAAAGACACGGGGCATGAGAGGAAGTGTTTTGGGGATTACACAGAATGGCGGACGAGTCAAGAGTCAATGCCGCAGAAGCAAGTTACACTTGGGCAATGATAAAAGGAGGAGGGACTCAGGGGAATGGGTGGCTTTAAAGAGGATATCCTTGGGGAAAATCGAAAGGTGAAAGAAAGATCGGAGCGGGAAGAGGGCTCAGCCACACAGCTGTCGGCTTGCACGGACAATCTGTCACCTTGAGGATAAAATTGCACGAACGAAATATAATCAATCATTCCTGTAATCATTAGAAATTCTCACTTACCTCTGATTTAGATATCTCATTCCCTCATTACTGACAAAGCATCACAATAATCGACATCCAATTCGTAATCCCTTGTTTCCAGGCTATCGGAAAATGGATAATTAAAAAATTTAAAAATGGCAGAGATACGAGCAAGTAAATACGATATCCCTGTAAATAATAAATTTCCCATTATTATAGAGAAAATTGTATTTTATAATAAATATTTAAATTAGCACTGATTTTTAGTTCCTTAATTAAAATGTTATGATATGTAATAACTTTTTAAGCGAATTTTGGAAGGCACTTTGTGACGCGATCGGCACGCAAAAACTGCAAGGCAATAACAAATGAACGAATTTCGTCAATATCTCCGATTTGGACAATTCGTGCATAGTGTGGAATATGCCTCTGCAAACCAATCATGCAATATGCCTACACAAAGAAAACAAGAGGAAACATTAAAAGAGGGCAGGCCTTATATACTCGCACATTCGCCAACCCGGCACAAGGGCGCACGGCGCGGGGAGCTAGACTTGGAGAGTCTGGACACTTGATTTGTGGGAATTCAATCTTATATACTATATTCAATCTTATATACTTAGTACACCTATTTTCGACGGCGCGTACCTAATTCTTTCCTTGGTGTTCCCCCTATTATTGTTGTCGCGAATAGTGCGCGAGGAAAACGAATACTTGAATCTATCAGTTCGACAAACTTAGCTTTCTAATTTTGTGACAATTGTCGGCCCTGCCAATGTAAACAGGGGGATTAATTACATCTCCAAGGTCGGTTGCAAATCCACATGCTTTATAACTTAAATACAATCTTTTCTTACACTTATATTAAAAACATACATATCTTGTCTTCTATTACATAGACATCGATATGTGTTGATAAATTTCCCTAACCAGGGTTGCAATGTTTATTCATAAGTAGGTAAGTAGGGTCTTACGAGGATATGATTGTAATTTAAGGATTTCATTTGTGTAATTAGTGCTTGGTGGAGATCTATTTTGAAAAATTAACAACTTCTGCGGCACAATTATTATGGGCAATTTGGCAATTGTGGTTCCCCGAAGTTCCTTCAATTCATCTGATGTATTTTGCACCCTTGCCCAAGGCTACCTTTGCACCCGGAGGATGAATTGCCACCGAGCACACACCCTGGGTTCCAGAGCCGCGGATGGTGTCACGCTCCCAGCGGGGGCTCGGGTTCCCGGGGAGACAGTAGTTTTTCTTCTCGATGACCAATCCTCTCTTCGATCGCCTTCTCTTCGGAAAGTGATTCCGAACACTTTTCCCACGGCCACCCTGCGACCGCCTCCAGTACATATGCATTGCAAAATACTTCGCCGCGGTGTTTTCCTCTGACTGAACACATTCAATCTTTAAAACCTCACACTTATAATCATAAAGGGGATCGTTACTAGATCTTATTAGTCTACAAAAACATATGGTATTGATTTCTAGAAATATTCCATTTGTACTGGGTTGCTCAATGTTTTGTAGATACAGGGTGCAGCTACGTAACTTCCTTTTCTCAAACGCAAAAATAATGTCAAAAGAGGAACTTATGTTGCCGCACCCTTCACTATTATTCCCGCGAATCGGAATGGCTAACTGCGTTACTAAGAGCTAGTCCAATACTTTTTTCGTACGTCAGCATCCAATCATAATAATTCATTCCATTCTCTCTTGCGCGGTGACTGTGCCAAATGTTTGTTTTGGCAGGTAAGAGTAGTTCTAACACTCGGATGGTGGGATTCGGTTCCCTTATAAGCAGCAATGCAGTTTCTAGCGCCTGACAGCACATTCCACGTCTTGGATTTTATGACTGCTTGTGCTTAGGGAATCAACAGTGCTGGCACCTGATGAGAAAATCAGCGAACCAGAGGCTGGTAGCCGAAAGCTTAACCCACTGCCACGCTGCCATATCTCGTATTCCTCGTGGATGGCGTATTTTCAGTGTGAAAAAGAGAAGGATATTGAAATGAACACGTGGAGTCACACTTAATCCTTTAGTTTGCACTCACGGAAATGCAAAGGGAATGTCCACTTCCCTTCCATGCTCTTAACATCCTTGCTCAAAGTCCCCGTCATCAATGCCCTCCTCTTTATGAAAGCTTCTTCGCCTTTCGCAATTCTCCTCCTTCTTCTAATTTCACCAAATCGGCCCAAAACACTTCCAAGATTGGTGAATTGTTTCACCTGCTCTAGTTTTTATCCTCCTATTTTAACGTCGTTAGCCTTCTTCTTCCTCGAAAGCCTTCGTTTTATTCACATAGATTTTCATGCGCATTTTTTGTATAAAAAGTATCAATAATAAATTTTCCTGGCGTGTGCGTTAAATGCTGAATTCAGACCGCTAGTCAAGTGTGAGCATGATCGCAGTTCGTATTGGCATTAATTAGATGGCACACACCATTATCGCTGAAAATTTGGCGATCCGAAAGATCCGCGCTGAAATTGTCCTCCCGAAGGCCACACCTGACGAAAAATGGCGGTTCGTGACGATTCCCCAACCCCCTTATGGGCCCGAGTTGGCACCAGTGGGCTGTATCCTATTCTCTGTAAAGGTGGAAAAGGGAGCCTTCGATTCGTGGAAAAGCCGCCTTGGCAGTAGTGTGTCCACGCTCAAGGGATGTATTTTGAAGAAGTATAGTGAGGAATTTGAACAGTATATGAAAGAAATACTATATTTTTCTGAGACTTTTCCCGAAACTGTTTAAAAAACCATGTAATGCCTACCATGCTGATTTTTTAATGCTCTCAGCAATGATTATAATCCAACGGGAAACTAATTGAACTTGATTATCCAGAAACGTAACGGGTACTAACACATCCCTATTTAACATAATAAATTTAACCTGTACTTTATTTGTGTATGAATAAAATAAGGATATAATGACTCCGTTGCTCAAATATGACAATGTTATTTTTGGTCTGTAAAGCCAAATTCTTCGAATCTTAAGAAGAAGCAAATGAAGATTTGCTGAATGAAGAAAATGATTCACTGTCCTTGTCTATATGGCTATTAATTTGTAGGCTACGGGGTGGTGAATATTTGCGAACGTTATATCCTCAACGTAATTATGAAAACATCGCGTTGAAGGTCAAGAATTCGGACAAAAGCAACAATCCACCCGTCTCTGCTCTCATCACTCTTAAGGAATGAATGCCATTGGAAACCCTCGCAGCGCACTCACGTCTCTGGAGGACACTCGCGCGTAACGTCTTCTCCCGGGAGCGGTGCACGCATGCGGACGACTTTCATTCTTTTGTCCGGGGCTCTCATCGGGCCGGGGCGGTCGTCGAGTCTCTCGTCCAAGGGTCCTTCGCAATCTCACGGGAGATCCGGTGACTAGCTTATCCTTTCTTAAAGGGCTCCAGAGCCGTATAAATTCCTCCTCCATTGCAATTAGCCTCCGCGTCTGGCTCCCTTTCTCTTGAAGAGCAAGATGTTCCTCACCGCGATCTTTATTTGAAGCGCTAGAATTAACTCATTTTTATTCTTGAAAATGCCGAAAAATAAGTCAAACCTGAGTTTTAAAACGAGTTCTACTGAAATGAAATATCAAATATAAACAACGCTATGCCTGTGTTCTTATTCTGAGGTTCAATTTTCCATATCCCGGAAAATGTGCTTTTCGATATTAAAGAGAATTTTACTTGACTTCATTGTTAATTCTATTTTACCACAATGCAATTCAAAATGAGAAACGAGTACAATATTGAAAAAACACTTCTCACCACCCGATCATCTGATTCCTCATTCATGCCTACGATTGCAAAATGTTCATTGCATTTGACAATAAAGCCCGATTGAAAATCCTTTTAAGCCGCCCTCGGTGCCTTCAAAAGCCAGTGTCTGAGTGAGAACCTTCGTCTAAGTCCAAAAACCTTTAATGCGGTAATTTTCCTTCCCATATGTTCCAGCAGTTGTCCGATTCATTGCCAATTTCGGCGTTAAATTTAATTTTCGTGTTAATTCAGTGGACAATGCAGCGAAGAAAACTTCTTTTTTAAGGAATAGGTTATAGGGTTGTCATAGTAAATGTTTCAGGTTCGATGAATCGACGATGAATAACTTCCATTGTGAATTAAGAACGGCGTTTACTTTAATTCTATCCACCGCCCTGCTGAATACTGCTTTTATTTCTGTTAAAAGCTTATAAAAGGGCTGTTGTCTCTTAATGGTAAGCAAGGTTAAGGCAGGGAAATGATAATTACTTCGAATTTTAATGAGAGTCATAAAAAGCAGGAGTTTATAAGAGGTTCAATTCATTGTATGGATCGCAGACACCGCATTTAGTCTCGTCCCTGGTGAGGATTAGAAGTTTAGTAGAGGTTAATCTGTGCGAATCAAGAAACTACCACAAATGTTGCATTACTGTTAATAAAAGGCTATATAACTCTTCAAAAAGAGTTTAATTTGTATCAACTACGGTCCGACCTTGCATTAATTATCTGAAAGATTAGTATTTTCAAACGACTCCATCCCACTTGAAGCACATAAAATCTCCGTCATGACTAGGTAACGCAGTACACGTTGAATGCCTTCATCCTCATAATACATGAGGTATGTATGAACGGATGTTCACCCTCACATGGCCTACCGACTTATTCTTCATTGCGTGTTCCTCCTTGTCCATTCGAAATCCGCCCTTACGTCCCCGAGTCCCGGCACTCCGACCAGGGCTGACTCTCTCCTTTTAAAAAACGGGCACAGGCGTCGCCCGTCCCCCTCTCGGACACCTCCTCATCCCCGCCTTCTTACTATAACGATACTGTGAGCTTGGTTAAAAAATCATTTTATCCTTTCACAAATCACCTTTTCTTCTCCATATAACAAAATATTCAATTCTGAAAGAATGTATGAGATTATTGTGCTTTATAAAGATAGATCTGAATGTGAAAGGCTCAAGTCAATATGTTTATCCAAAAATGAAAGCTCTTAGATCAGAGAAATTCGCGTCCTCTTTATTTCAGTCGTGAAAAGGTAAATGCAAGGAAAATAGCGTTGAAAAAAACGTTCCTTACCCCAGGACCAAAATATTATTTACGGGAGTTAAATCCGCAAAAGCCCTCGAATACATGTAGTAAAGAGTGCGTTACCTCCATCAATTACGTCTCAAAGCAATAGCATTAAAATGAAAGGTAACTGCAACAAATTTACACTTTGAAATCATTGCATTGCAATGCGGAATAGCGGATGACTTCATTAAAAGTTACTGTCGCTGCATCTCCCGTAGTTCCTTTGGATCTATCAAAGGTATGTAACTATGTGCAGTAAACACTGCACATAGTTACATATCTTTGATAGATTCAAAGGAACTTTATTCTATGCAAAAAGAATATTCAACACTTTATTTATATTAATTGGTTTAATCCTAAGGAATTCTGCTATTAAAATCACTTTTTATCTGTAACACAACGGATGCAAACCAATAATTTATTTGAAAGACCAATCTGTGAAGCAAGTACCCTGTTTTAAACTGAACTCACTCTTAATGAAAATAAAATTTAAAAAATGAGTTACTTAGATTTCGTGTCATTGAAGGTGTTTGTGTCACCTCGTGAACTCATTCAATACTCATGTATGCAAGCACAAATTGTTATAATTGTCCGCTTAAAGCAATTAAGCTGTCCGCTTAAAGCAATTAAGGCGTACGCTATTTAGGATTATTTTTTCGGAAAGATGGAAAACGTCACACGTCGCAGATACACTAAGCTGTCCATTATCAGCTCCTCCACTTATATTGGTAAATATTGTGTTTACATCGTTTGCATAAAAAGTGTTGGGAACAATTTTTTCCTGGCGTTACTGCTCGTCTCAGACCGCTCGCACCGGCTCGGTTATTGCGGGCCTGACCTCCAAGCACCAATCGCCTGCAAGTGTTCGTTTAGGCTAGATCGTATTTTTAGTGGATCCTTATCGGTGCAAGTGTAAAAGGTAGCGAATGATTGAACAGCGGTACGCCATCAAATTTCGTGTTGTACTGGGACAATCGGGTATGGAGACTTTGGGCATGATTCGCCAAGTGTTCAAGCATGACTGAATTTCAAACACTGCAGTTTTTAAGTGTCAAAAGCTCTTCAAAGGTGGCCGAGAGAGTGCGGAGGACGAGCGCCGCGCTGGACGGCCGTCGACCTCAAGAACCGACGACGACGTGTGCGTGCAGTAGTGAATTCGGACCGTCGATAAGTGTGCGTTTGATCGCGGGCCACTTTGAAATTGATATAAGATGACAGTGCACACCATTATCAATGGACATTTGGTGATGCGAAAGATCGGCGCTTGACCCGTCCCGAAGGTCTTAGGACGGACGACCTAGACCAGAGTCGAGTGCCTTCTTGCGAACTCCCTTCGAACATCGGCATCTCGACTATTCCCCGACTCCCTGATAGTCCCGACTTGGCACCAGCAGACTATTTCCCATTCCCAAAAGGTGTATTTATTCCCTCAAAGAATACCACCATGGGACCCTAAGTGCCGATTAAGAAGCTTACCCCATGAGAGTACCCTTCTCCGGAATCCGCCTACCAGGGAGCCTTTCAGTCGTGGAAAAGCCGGTCTGGCAAAATAGCGTCGACGCTCAAGGGATGTACTTTGAATGGATTTTTAGGCCTTGTAGCAATAACTGAATATATATCTACTTTTCCGCAACTTTTTCCGAGATTTTTCATTCAAACCTTGATGCACATTCCGCAGCACCATTTGAAAAAGAAAACTCGGGTGAAAATTAATTATAGCTATTTTATCCGCCAACTTGTGTGAAAAATCCACCAAGGCAAGGTAATATTTTAAAAATTTTCATCTCCCTAGTGTCCGAATGATTCCCTTCATCGGGGCACCATTCACTTTTTGGCTCTAATCCGGATTTCCTTCGATCTGATCCCCGCTGGAGAGGGGGGGGGGCTCCACTTTTATCTTATATGTGGCGGCGCACAGGGGAGGGGCGTGCACATCCGCCGTCGCCCGCCCGTGGGCATTCCTCCGCCCCTTTAAAAAGCCCGCCCCCGCCGCTCCTCAGGGAGCGGAGGGGGACGCATTGCAATTGGGGAGGAGGGCACCGTCTCAAGGGGTCGGATTCCTGGGAGTCCTCCTCGCAGGTAGGCGGGCCTCTTCGGGGCCCGAAAGGGGGCCCTGATTGAAGGGAAGGCAGGGCCCACTTCCTTCGGCCCAGATCTACCCAGGAGGCTGGCTGGGGTGAAGGAGGGAGATAACATCAGATATGGAGACGATTGGGTCGGAGGGCGATTCCTTTCCTACGCGGCCCGCGCTTCGTGTCGAGCCGTGGGGCGTCGCAGGAATTGGATTTTAAAGGGATCCCCCTCTGCTCCCCCCCCTTGAGGGCCAAGGGGTCGCGCACACATCTCCCACCGCCCCTCGCTTCAGAATCATAGTCGGGGCCAAAAAGTTCCTCGGCAGAGCCTTCATTTTGTTGTTTCTGCACAAAAAATATCATGCGGGGCATTGAAACATTTTCCTCCTCATCGGTTCTTCCTCGAATACTCGTCATCCATTTCAAGCGAAGGAGTGACGCCTTACATCCATCCTTCTCCTTCATCTTCATTACATATGGATTTATCCACCGACTTCATTGGGGCTTGACACTTCATAGTCTCTTCTTCCGCCTATTCCCTGTACATTACGCTGGAGGCAAATACAAACACCCAAGGATGAAAATCTCAGCTAGACGGAAATCGAACTCGCGACCCTGGGTTGGCAGGCGAGAACGTTACCCCGCCGCCACCGAGGCCGGCTAATCTTCAGCGTAAATGTCCGAGAACAGGCATCACCTGCGAGTTGTAGCTAGTGGGTCTTTCTTCCTTGGGTTCTATGACTACAGCTGATAGTAGATCATCGTAGATGGGTTATAGTTTGACACGCAGGCTAATTACCCTGCCGGCTAAATATCTGAGTGTCGCCTAAGAAGATTAAAGCCAACACCCTGCGCGACGAGACCCTCTTCTAGTTCCGCATACTTGCTTCCTCCCTTCATTCCATTTCTCCTCCCTTCCTCCGACATCCTCATCCCTTGTATTCCCATGCATTCCTCGTTGGCCCGAAGTCCTCCCATCTCTCAAAATCTTCCACATTCCATCGCCAATCAAAATGCTCTGAATCCTTCTTTCCTGCCCCTCTGGATTCCTCCCAAAAGTTCTTGCTCCTCCTCTTTCTTACATTTCATATTTTGGTTCGCGTTTTTTCCTATCATTTTAAATTCTTCTGAAAAACCACATCACCTGATCCTGTACAATCTATGCTTACCCTCTTCCCTTGAGACCCTTTTCCAGATGCTTTGGCAATCCATAACTCTTCTTCGCTTGCACCTCAACTCTTCACTCAACTGCAACATTCTTGTGATATTTGGCACACTACATTACGCGGCAAAACCTACTGGGTATTATCTTCGTTATATGTTTACCAAAGGTCGGTGTTTGAAACACCTAGGCCTATAAATGACTAATTACTTCTGATATATATTCGGTAGAACATCCATATGCACCTTCCCAATGATCTACCACCTTGACGTGGCGGAAGGATTTGTGCATTCTCATGCCCCTGGCTCTCTGCTGACGGAGGCAATAATATTTGCAACCGTTAGGGTCAGATAGGTCTAAGAAAGGGAACCAGGCGAAAAGTAGTCCACCCAGGGTCTGTTTCTTAGTAAAGCGGTTCAAGTGTCGCTTTTTAGACTATAAAGAACAAAGAAGTAGAGGCAGAAGGAGTAGAATTACGTCAGGTAAAGCTTTCACAAGAAGGAGAAAATTTATGAGAGCAGCATTGAGCAAAGGTGTTAAGAAAAGACTGGTTAAATCTTAGCTATGGAGCGTGGTTTTGCACGGAGCGGCAACGTGGTCATTAAAGCAAGAAGAAAGGCTTAGATTGAAGGTTTTTGAAATGTGGGTGTGAAGAAGGATTGAGATGGTGAAATGGACCAAGAAGGAAACAAATGAGGAAGTACTTGGTATGGTGGGCGAAGAGAGGGAATTGTTGGGAGAAATCATTTGGAGGCAGGAAAGGTTTATTCCAAATGTTTAGGAATGTTAGGTGGAATGGAGGGAGGGGCGAAATACGCCGAATTGATGAAGTAATTTCTGTAGTGCCCGAATTCAGGTTGCACTTAGCAAGGAGTGGGAAGTAAATGTTTTGTTGTACAAATGTCTACTCGTCCCACCATAGCTGGGCAAAAATAGATTTAAAAAAGAGGAAACGAGGATTTGCGACTGAACCTATATGAGTTAGAACGTATCATGGATGCCTTAAAGCTTAGATCGTACATTTTGACCGACACGGATTCGAAAATTCGACGGCTTTCACTTGTAAATGCTCAAAACCTTATACGCGCTTGAGTAATTTACAACGGGAGGCTCAGAGGCTAACGGGAGCAGGCGTCCCCACCACACCGTTCCGCTAGACAAGTGCCAATTAGGCGCTTCTATGAATCCGCAGATTTATCAGTGCGAGCGAGGGATCAGTGCGTAAGCGAGATTAGCTTTCGCGCCCACCAACACATATTTGAAGTCAAACCTAGCAGTGATCGGCGCATGAAGAATTGCTAATCCTATTGAGTGTTATCGATGTCAAGTCAGCTCCGGGATTCCCATGGTCACAAAAATAATCCAAACGGTGATAAATTATCTCGTGAAATCTTCTCCTTTCCACGCGAAGCCGCGATGGGAATGCCGAACGAGATTCATTCAGACTTGATATGCGTCCACTCTCACTCTTATTCATCATATTCACTGCATACAACGCTCGCACACGCCGTTACCTCTAGGAGACGGAACGGTTAAGACACTCTAGTTGAAATAAGTAAAATTTCAGCTCTATTAACTGTCCATCTAGTTACAAGTTTTAAATATCATATATTTTAGTAAGTTTTATTTTTGAATGGCGTTGTTATTTGTTACCAGTTCTATTCATTTTCCCTTTTTTAACTAAAATTATTTCGCTATCTAATTTTTCTTACCTATTTTATTCACTTCATAGACTTATAGGCGGTGGTAAAAATGTAACTATTAGAGTAGTAGCAGTATTTACGGGAGGCGACCGACTGCTGAGGTCATTTGCGCCATTAGGGATGGACAGGAAAGAATGAAGGGTGGAGAGAAATCCGGCGTTTGCATTAGCCTACTCTTTACGAAAGGCGCCAAGAGGTCCGCAATTTAACGTCCCATCCGACGGACGGCGTACTCACTCAAAGTGCCCTCCACAAAGCACCTTAAGTAGGGATCGAGATACCACTGAAAAATATCCAACTCCGCCGGGATTTGAACCCGGGCCCTCTGGGTGGGAAACTAGTACTTTAGCCCCCGCACCAGTAACTATTAGAGTTGTGCACATATTTACATAAGAGGAATTATCAATGAAAAATAACCAATAATATTTGGCATATATGATTTCATTTGCTAAGAGAAATTGAGTTGGGTTTTGAAGTATACAATTTGAAAATCAGGCTCCCGATGAACTTCAGAAGTCATAAAATAACTTCATTTTCTCATGAACAATGGTTATTTCTTTCAAATTGGAAGAAAACCAATGTGAAAGAAAGAGAATTTGCTTCTCCCAAAGAATGTTACGTTCAAATATATGCACCTTCATTCCAGCACATTTAAAAAAATATTTTATAATTTAGTTGGATCAAATGCTCGCCTAGGTTTCAAAAGATTTTATCTTCTTTCAAAAGTAATATTCTCCCTTAAAAATTATATTCTCTCAATCTGAAACAAAAAAAAATCAGGTAACACGAAACATTATCACTCATGTATTAACCAAGAGGGTAGGTTCATGGAGCATTTAAATGAAGTGCAATCTATGAGAATATTCACCCATTTTCAAAATCTATTAACTGTGAAGAAAATGTAAAAAGTGAGGAAAAACAGTTTTAATTAGTTTCATGTTGAAAAAATTCGAGAATATGTATCAAATGATCTCTATTTCTAATAATTTTAATAGTGTGTGTGGTTTTTAGTGATCACTCAGGGTTAGGCCCCAAATATATGGACCTGGAATCTTTTGTTAGATCCTTCAACTGAACCAGTACTTATCATGGTGAAGGAGAATCACTGCTCTGACTAGTTTTCGATGGGTCAGTTGTTTGGGATGGGGGGTCGTGTTGACCATATTCTTGAATGGTTAGGCAATTGCATTTTTCGCCGAGTAAATGTGCTTTCGGATGCATTCGTGTCTCTCTACGTGGAAATCAATATATGTCATCTTAAAACAAGACAAATATATCTTTTGGCATATTTCAGGAAGAGCACTTAGCAGTTAAAATTAATCAAATTACTGCTAACTGCGGTTACTTCAAAATCAATGATTCATGATGGCGTATAATACCATGATAGGTCTGCACTTCAGTCCCTCTCTTAGACTAAAATTATAAATCTTCAGCATCTTCTCTTACATACTTATATCAACTCCCCATTCAAAACTCTATGAAAGCCTTGGCAACTGCAGGTGTAACCGAAAGGGACAAACTCTAGCAATGACGACCGCAAACGAACTTATTCTTTAAAACCATGTATAAGGGTTTTCCCTATGCTGATACTTCATAGTCTGGATTCTTAATGTACGTAAAATTCTGTTCCCTTTTCAAAATTACTTACTGTTTTATATTCGTCTGTTCATGGCCAATTTTCATACGACACGTAGACAGACAAACTTGAGCAGAGAGCACACCTTACTCTATCTCACGCCTATAGAAACGCGGCCTGAACTCAAGAGAATCACTACCACCAGAAGAGGTGGAAACTGTCACCATCTGAAAAAAACAAACGCCATGGAGCACCTTGGAAAGGATTTCAGCATGGAGCACCTTGGAAAGGATTTCAGCGGAAGCCAATTATAGTTTGGTTCACTTTGTCACCACGCTTCGTGTCTTTCGCTTTGCTAGGATTTGGTGAGATGACGACCGCGGAAGCCTTGCCTCCCCACCTGCTGGCACGACACACGGCCGATTGAGCCGAGTCCCGTGGTTACCAGGACTCATATTCTCTACACTGTCCATCATTATATTCTTGGGAATGATTATTGATGTGGTTTCCCGTTGCCTTCCTCGATAGTGTTTTTAACGTGACACCATCACTTACTGGCCGCCCCACTGGGGTCAGACGCCATTGCAGCCGCCTCACTGAGGAACAGACGCTGCGTGGACTACCTTTCGTCTGGCTCATAACCTTCGACCTATCTGGCATGGCTGACCCTACTAGGAGCAACGATCATTATTCCCGCCAGTATAACACTCTAGGGCTCATCGGAACGTACAAGCCCTTCCACCACGTCAAAGTTGTCGTTAATGGGTACCTCTTTTCATTACAATATTATATTGATTAAGTATAGCAACTAAATTGGAAATAATTTGGTTATTTAAAAACTGCAGGTGTAACCGAAAGGGACAAACTCTAGCAATGACGACCGCAAACGAACTTATTCTTTAAAACCATGTATAAGGGTTTTCCCTATGCTGATACTTCATAGTCTGGATTCTTAATGTACGTAAAATTCTGTTCCCTTTTCACCACGTCAAAGTTGTCGTTAATGGGTACCTCTTTTCATTACAATATTATATTGATTAAGTATAGCAACTAAATTGGAAATAATTTGGTTATTTAAAAAGTAAATCACAAATAATTTGGCTATTTCAATGCATAATATTCATGTAGCTATGCTACGGCTTTAAAAACACGTAATATGGAAATAAATAAATTAAAGATAAAGAGTAATAGATTTTTCAATATTAAAACCTGAAATAACTATATGAACAAATATTTTCAATACAAGTATATCCTTTGGCATGTTGAATTAACCCTCAAGTAAAAGTAAATAAACAAAATTGTTAGATTATTAATTCGCTTATTTGACCGATTATTTATATGCCTGCTCCTCTATGCGATGTTATTTTGACTTCCTCCGGTTCTAGCCTCAAGTATTGCCTCCATATACTGCGCTCACCATGTACTGGGGGGGACGGATGAGAGCAAAGGGGACCTCAAAATCCTGGCTCCCGTTTCGCCGCGGCCTAAAAGGGGAGATCCGATATCGAACGCATTTCGGGATCGCTCCCTAACCCTGGATTTCAAGGGCCGACCGGGACAGGGCCAGGACGGCGTAGAGCGGCGATAAATCTCCACCATCGGACCTCGAAACAGCCCCTGGCACTCGCCCCACGTCCTCCCTTCTAATCCCTTTACTGCGGGGATAAGAAGGGATAAGTAGGATGGCAGGGGGGCGCCCAGCCACTCTTGCTTTAAAAGGGTCCTCTCCTCCTCTCGTGGAGAGGTGCCTATCCCCGCCTCGCAACTCGAAACCCCACCTCACACGCGCGCTCAGACTTGTATCAAAACTTGTAGATGTTGATACACAAGCGCATATACCCATATATATATATATATATATATATATATATATATATATATATATATATATATATATATATATATATACATATATAAAAATATACATATATCCTTCCCCGGACTACAACCTTGACGTGGTGGAAGGGCTTGTGCGTTCCGATCACTCCTAGAGCTGTGCTGGCGGGAGTAATAATAATTGCTCCTGGTAGGGTTACCAATGCCAGATAGGTCGAAGGTTAGGAGCCAGACGAAAGTTAGTCCACGCAGCGTCTGTTCCTCAGTGAGGCGGCTGCAATGGCGACTGACCCCGGTGGGTCGGCCAGTAAGTAATGGTGTCACGTTAAAAACACTATTGAGGAAGGCAACGGGAAACCACCTCAATTACCATTCCCAAGATTTAAATGGTGGACAATGCAGAGACTTTGAGTAGTGGCAACTACGGGGATCGGCCCAATCGGCCGTGAGTCGTGCCCGGCAGCGGGGGAGGCAAGGCTTCAGGGGTCGTCATCCCACGAAACCCTTGCAAGGCAAAACCGGCAGCAACAGGACAGAAGACACAGGAGAAAAAGACCACATTAGTTAGAATAGGAACGTGGAATGTTAGGACAATGATGAGGACAGGAAAATTGGAGAATGTTAAGCGAGAGATGGAAAGGGGAAATATAGATATTTTAGGTCTGTGCGAGGCGAGATGGAAGGATAGCGGGGATTAATGGAGTGATAATTATAGAATAACATACAGCGGCGGGGACGAGAGACAACGAGGGGTTGCCATAGTATTAAATGAAGAGGTAGGAAGAGGCGTAGTCAACATAGAACAGGCAACGGTTAAATTATTACTTGTAGAGATAAAAGCAGAACCGACGAACTTGGTTATTATTGTCGCAAGGGGCGTTTCTTTGGTGCGACACAAAGGGCATCGGGGAAAGTCAGAATGACTACACCGAGTCTTACACCAAGCAATTGTATATTATACAAAATCAGGAGTATTACACTATTTACATAGGTATAAGGAAATTATGGATGGCTAGATTCTCATCAACCCAGCGCGAGTGCGGAAAATTGAAATGACAGAACATTACCTGGGACAGGGTAAAGGCAGGGCGGACGCGATCACGGCGAAAGTAATTTAGGCAGTATTTAATACCAGACCCGATTCTTCACACTATTTTTGAATGTTGTTTAAGTCAGTGTGTAGTGATTTACGATCTACGTCTTTTGCTATTTCTCTGTAGATTATAATTTCGTCGGTGAAGAGTAGGCATCACGCTACTTTTTATTTTCTGTCGATGTTCTTGATGTATACAAGACATAGCAGTGGTCCTGTGACGCCGCCCTGTGGGACGCCGGATGTTATTTGCGCATAAATAGAGCTTGAGCTATCTATCACTAACCTTTGTTAGCGGTCAGTAAGGAAGTCCCGAATCCAGTTTATTACTTTCACATATATTCCATACCATTGCAACTTGTAAATCAATATAGCGTGAGTGGTTTAATAAAAGGCCTTTTTGAAATTCAAGAATATCGCATCTACACTTGTTTGTTTCTTTCCCCCGTTTGTACGAGAAGGTCGTGCATATAAATTGCCAACTTCGTTTCACATGATCTCTGCTTTCTGAATCTGAAAAGTGTTGACTATTGATAAAAGGTTGTGAGTATCGAGAAATGTCATGACGTAACTAACAATAATGTGTTCTAAGACTTTACCGGGAGGTTAAAGATATTGGTCGGTAATTACCGGTGTCTTGTTAATTTCCGCTTTTACTGATGGGTGTAATATTGGCTATTTTCAAGTCCAGGGGAACAATACCTTCTGAAATCGATTTGCTAAATATGTATTGAAAACTTCGGCCGCGAGCTCTTTCAGTGCCATTGCGGAAATATTCTCTGGCCCGGGTGATTTATTACTTTTTATGTGTAGGAATTTTTTCTTGATTCCTTCATGCGTATTTCTAATGCAAGTAATTCTAATGCAATCCATCTTTGCATAGTTTGACGTGGCCCTCACTGGGTGTCTCTCTGTCATTATTGTACGCTCTTTTATAGAAATTACTTCATTCACTTCTTGGGTACCGTCTGCATTGATACTTCCATCATTGCTTTTGAGGGACTCCATGGTTGGACGTTTCCCTACACCTACAAATGTTCATTGACTGCCCAAGCGGGCAAGTATAAACCGTCCCTGCGAGTGAAGTCCCACCTTTACCGGTCATTGTACATAAGAAACGCATGGTATTGAAGAAAGAAACATGGCTGAGGTGGAAGTGCGGTTTGCGAGAAAGTGAAACTTAAAACTAGGAATAAAATATGAATTCTTAATCTTACAAGAAAGGAAAGACGACAGGGAACGGCTTTTTACAAAAAAGAAAAAAAGTACGTCACTAACAGCACTAACTGCCCACCGGCACACTCTGAGCACAGAGCGGTACAAAAAGGAAGCGGAGGCGAGGGTCGCCCATTTCCCACAGCGGGAAATCACACTTGGGCAAGAGGAAGCGGGTGACAGCAAGACCGTGAAGCGGATAAAATGATACTGAAAATAACTTAAGAGGACGGAGGAAGAGATCCGTCGGGCCGTGAAGCGGCTTAATACTATGAAGAAAAGTTAAAATTAAAGACATAGTAAAGACTCATAGGCGAGTAATATCTTTAGGCAGTGTATAAGTGTGTTTCTCTCCGGGATCATAGTCCCAGATGGTTTGTAGCAGCGGATTTCCAGACGGTGCGAGGCGGGATTTGAAAGACGCGACTTGCGAGCGAATAAATTCCGCGACGGATGGGAGTTTATGCGCCGCTCGCACGTCGGCCATCCTAGTGAAACGACTCACTTGGAGTAACGACCGAACAGTCTTGTTTTGGATGGTTTCAAGGTGACGCCAGAGCGTTTTACAGATGGCAAACACGGGGTAAGCGTACAGAAACTGCGGGCGAATGGTCGACCTGTAAAGTCGCATCCTGTCGGCGTGACCCAGGGGAGAAATCACGGAGGAAAGGCAGCCGAGACGGCTCATTGCGACCATGCCTTCTGACGGCAAAAGTCGAGGTGCGGCTGAAAAGTGAGCTGGTTGTCTAGAATGACACCAAGAAATCGGTGCGAAGAAGCCCTCGGTATAATGTGTTGGTGGAAGAAAAGAGGAACGTGGAGTGTGCGTTTTTATCTGCGGGAAAAGTGAATATGTGTGCTTTTGTCAGGATTGATTCGTATTTTCCAAGTCCGTGTCCACCGGTGCAGTTTGTCAAGGTGTGCTGTAAGTCGTCTGATGTTCGCTGAGCGTGTTCGAGATGTGGCGGCGATAGTAGTGTCATCGGCGTACATGTAAAGGGAAGTGTGAGGCGTAGAAGGCAGATCGTTGACGTACAAGTTGAATAACAGAGGGCTGATAAGAGAGCCCTGCGGCACGCCCGCCTCGGCTCTCTTTACAGAAGAGAGGGAATCACCCAACGACACGCGGAACGTACGATCAGAGTGGTAATTTCGGATGAGGAGGAGAAGGGGAGGGGGGAAGTCGAGGGTATGCATTTTGTAAATAAGGCCCTTGTGCCAAACGCGGTCGAAAACACGGGCGACGTCGATCACTTCGCCTCACCTAACAGGCTCCATTGGCCCATGTTTCCTCCCTCCACTCGCTGTTTGATATTTTCTTGCTGCCCCCACCCTAGGAATGCCCTATCGTTAGAAATTCCCAGGAGTTCTCAAGGTGTTGCTCCTTTCCTCTTTCACGTTAAGATGCAAATCTTACAGAATTTCTTCCGCGTGGGTGCACTTTCTAGGACGACGTTGTCGCTGATGTTCCAGCCGACGTATTCAGGTCAGAAGTTTTTTCGACCCTCTTGTCAAGTCTTCCGTCAGCAAAGATGCACTCTGATTGGTTGGTTGACTCAGAATTTTTGGATAAAACACGTTTCCAGGGTCTGCAAAGATAGCAACGCTCTTCACTGTTGAAATTGTTGACCTCCTTGGTTATTGGCACGGATTCACGAATGAGTCGTGTCACAAGTAAATCTGGACACTACGTTTTGTTAGGTGAGGGTTCTTGCTATTCGCTCTGTTGTCCCTTCTATGTGAGTTGTTATGAGGATAATTCCTTGCATATCAGGGACAACATCGATGACGAAATTCATATTGGAATTTGAAGTATATCTTAAACGCAATCATGGAAGGGTCTGAATTAAGGGAACTGTTACATTTGAGCTGTTGCAAATAGTTAAGACAAAGAGAAAAAAAGGATGAGGATAAATTAATTGCGGACAGAGTAACGGAAAATCTAATACAGAAAATTATTAGTAACGGGAAAAATACATAGAATCAAACTTGCAGGGAGAAGAAACATAATACTCGACACGGGGAAATAGACGCAAAAACATTAGCACGCAAGAATGAAAAAGTGAGGACCGATTGAACTCAATTTAGCTATCGAATGTCGCAATAATGAAAGCCCTAGATCATATTCGCTGTATATTCATGGAGTATGCTGGGAAAGAGTATTCAGATTATGGCTGATATCTTACGTAAGACCAAATTACAAAAGAGCAGGTAAGAATGAATGCGTAAGTTAGTGAGGGCTATAGAGAAGTGTCAACTTGAAGAGACGCGGTAGCGTCACAAGAGCGAGCATTGAGTAGGAGTCCATTGAGATAGCAGAGGAAAGTGTTTTCCGATCAGGTTGATGGACCGTAGGTAATGCGCTCACACAGAAATAGCCGCCAGAAAAGAATCTAATAACAGGAGAAAACTCAAAGTCACATCCACATGTGCACGTAACATTTATGAATAGATTATCTCCAAGAAACTATGATGTGAAGTATAAAAAGAAGAAATCCGCTGAAAAGACGTAATGACAACACAAAGACTTACATGCGTGGATGGAATCATGCAAATTTTCTGGTTAGTATGTCTGAGAACACTTCACACCACGTTAAGGGCTCAAGATCAAATATGTGTATAAAAAGTATTGATAACAATCGTTTCCTTATATGTGCTTGAAGTACTGAATTCAGACAGTTGGTTGAGTGTTGGCATGGTCGCAGATCGTATTAGCATTGGTAAAATAAAAGTATACTCCATTGTCACGAAAAATTTTAGTGATTCGAAATATTTGCGCTGAATTCGCTCCGTAGGTCTCAACGGATGACCAAAAGCAGATTCGAGCGTCTGGCTGCGAAAAAGACATTCTGTAACGGCAACGATTCCCTTAGAGTCCCGCCGTGGCCTAAGTCGATTATTTCCTATTCCCTATAAAAGTGATATCCTCCCTCAAGGGGCACCACCATGGAAATGATCCTAAGTGCCGACAAAGAAGCATGTGCGTCTACCCTAATGGACCTTCCAGAATCTGTATACCACGGAGCCTTCGAGTCGAAGGAAAGCCACTGGCAAAAATGTCCACGCTCAAAAGATATAATTTGATTGAAGGACGATCCGTCCTCTTTTGTCGGGGTCACGGAGATAGGGGCCGGTGGTCGTGAGAGTATATCCGAGCTGGTAGGGACCGCAGCTTGATCGATGTTCGAAATCAGCGGTGCAGTGTCGTCCGTACTCTTCTTTTGCGGATCCCTTTCTTCCGTTGACGACTTTCGCTCACTCTGAAAAACCCCTTCCAAGCGGAGGGGGATGCGGGGGTTCGGCGGGAGCAGCTTGGGGCGCACCCTCGATAAGTATCAGCGACCACGCCCTCTCCCCCACAGCCATCTCTGGCTCATCTATCTCCTCGGCGGTGTTCGGATTGGAGACCAAAAACATTGCCTCCGCATAGCTCTTACCTCCTTGGTTCCGAGGGCAGGTCTTGCACTCGTGACCGTCTTGGTTGCAGCGGGCGTAACTGACCCTCGTAGATGATGATGGCCCGGTTGCCGCCAATGTGGAGGTACGAGGGGATATTTCTTTCGACCGTCATCCGCACCACTCTCGTGCCTGTCAGCACACGCGCCATCTTGTCACCCTCCCACCTGTTTGCCCACGAGCGATGGATTTTTCCAAAACTTTGAAGCTCGCCTATTATGTCTTCCAACGGGGTCTCCACGGGGAGACAAAGAACCCTGACATTACAAGGGCTACCGGATGTCTCGTCAATGGTAATCGTCGCCCTCATTTAGGGAGATAAACGGTAGTTTTCGTGGGATATTATCTAGAATCCTCTTCATAGTATCTTCAGTTGCCAACTTCAGGAATACCAAATGGCGGTTATATCCGAATTGGATCGCCACCATCTCTTCGGGTGTGAGGCCGTGCGACTCTAGTGTAAAGAGGTAGACCTCCAACGGAGTAGGGGGCTTTGCCTTCTCATCAGCTTGCAAGGCGAGCGTGTTCACGCGACGTACGACCATTTTGGAACAAATCAAATTGAGCACGTCGGCGCGAAAAAAAAGAAGAGCGCGCCGAAAGCACCCCAAGAAAGAAAAAACACTACCTCCCCGCTACACGGACCAGGCGATAGCGAATAAAAAGGAGCCTAAGCTCTACACCAGGAGTCAAGGTCAGTCTTGATCCAGTAAACAAAACGAAAGCACGGCCTTCCCGGCGGAAGAAGTCGAGGGTCAAACCGCAAGCCTCTTAATGAACTAGGCGGTCAACCGCCGCTAAAAAACAATACACGATCGGAACCTCGATTTCCGAGAGAGTCCAGCAATGCCGCTCTCCAAATCCCGGCGGCCGAAGCCTCGGATGCCAGCGAATTTTAGACACTCGGTGAACACAGGCACGTTCTGCTATCGAGGCGTTCTCTTAAACTCTGAAATTTTGGGGTCTTTTAAAGGAACAAGATGTTGTGACGAAGTACCGTACATACAATGCCGCAGGCATTCGTAGTCGTCCGCGACGTGCCTGAGTCCACAAGGTTAAAGCCAACTTTTAAACACCAAGGCCGTTTGTCTAATTTGACAAATTCCACAGAAACAGCGGGAGATGCCGCAACAGTAACTTCTAACGGAGTCATATGCTAATGTGCATTTAAATGCAGCAATTTCAGAATGTAAAAAATAATTTTTATGCTCTCAAAATGTTGTATTGAAATGCACATTAGCGGATGACTCCGTTAGAAGTTACTGTTGCGGCATCTCCCGCAGTTTCCTTGGAAGGTGATGTGGAAATAAGTCTAATAAATCGTGTTGGTATCGAAAGAATAATAAAATTACCCCAGCAAAGTGAAAAATCAAAGATTCAATAAATGGGAAACAATTAAAATGGCTTAGCACCTACGCTGAATGAACACCAGCGGAAAAAACCCAAATGATACCTGGCGAAAAAAGCAGGGGTAGGACAATGACTAGTAGGTGGGAATAATATTCCTAAGTATGATGCGAGAATCAGCCGAGCGAAAGCCGAGAAAAACTCGATCGATGAACACATTGGCCCATCACTGCTACGCTTCCAACCCACAGTGAATCCAGCACAACTTGCCGCCTTCGATGAAACCCTCGTTTCAATTCCGTGTACTTTCTGCCTCGAAATCAAAATTCTTCTTAATCCTATTTCTCATGCCTCCTTAAATTTTTGCCAAAGGTTTTTCCTCCTTCCCTGTCATGGCCAGTACTGACTTTTTCAATTTCGTTTCCCTCCTCATTTTTTAATTCTGGTGTATTCTTTTTACTTTTACCGTTCTCTCTCACGCACATATCTCAAAAGTTTTTTTCCACTCTTATCCCTTTGCCTTAACTACCAAGCCTTTGAGCCGTCAATTACTACGTCCATATCTACGTTTTCACGGGTACATTTTTACTCAGAGTCCTTGTCGTCAATTTCTTCGTCATGAAATTTCATTTTACCAAGGTTATCTTATATCCCTAAACGTTTTCCTACGAAACAATGATGGTCACAAATTTCATTTCTCTCGATACTCGAGGTAAAATGAACGATGTTATTTGCGACGGAGGTTTTTGCTCATCGTATGAAATTATAGCAATGGGACAATTTTTGTGTTTCCCCAGCAGAAACACGGGTGCGATTTACAATAAAAAATCACGCTTAGATCCTTGGGATAGAATACAGCAGTGATGGAAGAGGAAAGTTTGCCTGATTTTTTTCCGGTGGCAAATGCTATTTTTTGATTTTTTTCCAAAGCGAGTTTTAAGGAAGACAAACAACACGGGAGAGTGACGGAAGAACCGGCGTAAATTAGTGGAGCACCGAAATGAATGAATGAACTGTCAGCGATAAGCTGTTTACTCGGGAGGAGGTGTGCGCTCGCTGGAAAGGGAGGGAGTCCTCGTCCTTCTTATCGCCAACGACCGCCCCTTTCCCTATCTCCTTTCCCTTTTTCCCATTCGCAGAAATTGCACCAACAGTCCCCCGTGCATTTGCCAACTACTCTTTGGATAAATATGACACCTCAAAGTATATTTACGAAAAGTTAATATGTACTAGCTGAATTTCTCTTGACGATAACATTCTCGCTGGGGCGCCACGAATGCATTGCCAAACAAAACTTGGACTGATCTGATTTCTTTATTAGTCTCCGAGGAAAATTACGCATCAAACAAATTCAACTAGAATTAAATCCCAGCCTTCCAAAAACCAGCCAAGAGCCACTTATGAAATAAGTGTACACAGGAGTATGAGGGTGGCTTTAGTCCAGGCTAATTCGATGGCGAGATAAAAAGGGCATTAAGAGAGATGAAGGCCGTGGAGGTAGGCAACACTCCCTCAGTGGAACTAATTTAAAAGGTAATATATAAAAAGTAACTAATTAAAAAGGTAATTATATTTAAGCATTAAGCATTTTTGAGAAAGGATTTAGGCCGCAAGATTTCATCAGATTAGTTCTAAATCATATCAGGTCCTTTCCCAAAAAAGAGTAAGCAGCAATATGTAAGGAATACAAAACAATTAGTTTGATTTCGCTGGCAGCTAACTTGGCTATCAGGACCATCAGTCAGGGGATAAGGAGCGGGGCAAATGATTACGTGGAGGATCATCGGTGTGGTTTCAGGAAGGTGAGAGAGCAGGCATAGTGCCATAGCAGTAATGAGGTCACTACTCATAGAGAGGAGTATATTATGCAACCAGAATGTTTTTCTCTTATTCCTTGATTTCGAAAATGCGGTTGGCGGTGTCAATTTGGGGGATGAAATTAATATATATATCAGAAAATAGGAGTAAAATGGAATGATAGGCGAATAATCTTCAAATTGTACGTCTCAGACTGCTAAGGTGCGAGTGGGGAACGGAGAGTCCGGATGGGCAGTGTTAGGAAGAACTGTAAGGTATGGGATGTCCATTATAACCGTTGCTGTTCAAAGTATATGTGTAGGAAATTATTAAAGAGACATGGGAAGAACTGGAGGTAGGAATGAAAGTGGGCGGGGAATTCCTAAAATCAGTTAGGTTTGCTGATGAAAAAGCCTTAGTTTGTCCGTCAGCCAAGGGGTTGCAAGCATTGCTGAGTGAATTGTAAATTCAGTGCGACCGGTATAAGATGAGAATCAATGTTAACAAATCAAGGGTTATGCGATTTTCGAGAAAGAGAAAGACTAAGCTTAACATAAAAATAGGAGGACAAAAACTAGGGTGGGTGAAACAATTCACTTATCTAGGAAGGGTTCTAGAACAAAATGGTTTACGTAGTAAGGACATGAGACGAAGAATTGCGTAAGGAAAAAATGCTTTCACAAGGAGGACGGGATTTACGACAGGAACGTTGACCAAGGATTTCAAGAAAATATTCGTCACAACCACCACAAATTGTGGAAAGAAATTTTGTTCGGCGCGGAAACAAGGAAAGTGAAACAGGATGATAAGCGTAAATTAGAGGCTTTTATAGAGAAATGGCTGCGTGGTGAAGGATTGGAAACGTGAAGTGGGCTGAAGGAAAAACAAACGAGGTAGTGCTAGGAGGCATGGTGGGAGGAGAGAGAGTATTGTTGGGTGAAATCCAAAGGAGGCATGAACAATGGATGCAGCAAAGGACATTCGGATTGACGAAGGAATGTTGAAGACAATGATGAAGGGGAGAATGTCGAGCAAATCAGGACGGAGAAGAAATAGGATGGGCATAATGGATGGGATGAAGGGAAGAAGGAATATGCGGAATTGATGAGGGGCCTATTGTAACGTTAAATGTCAGGTTACGCTCTGTAAGAAGAGGTAAGGGAATTGTCGCTGCATTGTTCTATATCTTGTGCCCATCCACAACCTACCTTGAATAGTAGGCCACCGATAGAAATAATGCTATTCAAGAGGATTGTTTGAATGGAGTACAAAAAAAACGGCTGTCGGACGATAGCTTCAAACACGATGTTCTTGCAATTGGCGTTATTTCTGTCAGAATTATTTCAATGTAAAAGATTTATGAAAAGCAATTTCAAAGAACTGAAAATCACTGCCCCTTGGCATTAAGTCAAACCACGGACTTCAAGAGACTCGAAGGACCGACGTCGAGCCGATCCAGTGGCAGTCAGGATAGAGAGTCTCGACCATGGAACCAAGGCGCCAATTGCGTGACAAGGCTTTCACTGGAAGGTTATGTACCAAATGTGAGCGCGTAAGATGGAATAATATATTTGACACAAAGGCAGCGGGATTAGAAGTGATATGAGCGGCTTAAGTGCTAAGTTAAAGCTGAAATTCATTAGAAAATAAAACAGGTACAACAGTTAATGCTGCACGGCAGAATTCACTGGCGCGATGCTTATTAATGTAGAATGATGAGCATCGAGGATTTTATTGTTTGCGAAAGGTCCGTTTACAGATATGAGATAATTGAGCGCGAGGATGCGAGATAAAGTCGGGAGGGAAAGAAAAGCGCCAAGTAGGAGTGCACCTATGTTCTTCGTCGCTGATGAAGGAGTATAGAGGGTTTGGGTAGATTGGGATAAGGACTAGAAGGGAAGCCCCGGAAAGGAAAGGAGAGAAAGGAATACAAAAGGGTATTGGGTGGAAAAGGAAAAGAGGGTTGCTAAGGGTGGCAAGTAAAAGGGGGTGGAGATATTGGAAGACGAACACGGGGGGGGGGAGGGATCAAATGAACGGCGTTTTTGGACGAGAAGAAGCGGTCGGTATATGGAAGAGCAGATAAAGAAAAGATTTCGGAGGGAGAATGTCTTCATAATGGGTGGAAGTGCTTTAGAAAATCGCTACATGCTGCAAAGACCGTCCGAGACATGAAACTAATTAAAGGACTAATCCAAAAACATCCAATTTGGCCTTTACATCGAATCATAAAGAAAAATTTCACTCACTACAATAAGAATAAATACATTCCTAAGGAAAAAAGGAAAAAAAGAACGTTCATAATAAATACGATTAATGGAAATAAAAGTGTACACAAAAAATTTTACTCTACACAAACTCTAAGCAGAAATAAAAGACAGTAAAAACAAAGTTCATAATTCGGCAGTTATTTGTAAGTTCATTTAATGAAGTTTATAATTTATGATATGAAGTATTTAAAGGAAAAAATGAAGCATATATTGACTAAATATATTGTTCAGATTTTTCAAATAATTAACCTTTTCACTGAGACTCAAAAATAATGTTAGCGAAAGATTTAATCGAATTAATATTTTTACATTTCCAACAATCTCCAGTAGCAGGAACAGGTTGAATCTGAGCATGTAAAGGTATTGCAGAAACCTGGTTGTACGGAAAATGTTTCACAAAAACTTATTTACGAAGTTAATTTTACCTATCGCTTGCAATGTCCACTTGGCGGGATTCGACTTCACACGTGAAAACGGTTCTTTCCTCTGGATCGATAAAAAACGAATGGTAAGAATAAACAAAATGTAACATGCAAAAGCACTGAATTAAATGTAAGTAAAGTCAAAAGGCAAACTGGATCTCACATTTTTCTAGATTTAGTTCGTGAGAAATTTAAGGTGTGTTTCTCAGCATGGGACTAAAATGGGTAGATTTGGAGGCAATTTTGACAGTGGGCAACTAATATATAAAGATTTAGCATGTACATGGGGCATAAGTCACAGTGACACCGTTTAAGCAGCAAAAGTAAAATCTAGCAGAAAATTATGAGTTATTTAAAGAATTCTGGGGCAATTTAATATAGAGATAAAATACAATAGTTGGGGTTCTCTTTCGATTCCAGAAATGGGATGAATATCCTTCTTCTACTGCTCATGAAGTTGGATTTTTTCCGAAATAACTCGGATAACCGGAGGTAGTCTGGTCTAGCCAAAAAATTATGAGAAACTTAGAGATGTGATTAGATTGCCAGAAGTGCTAAGACGTGAATCATTTGTAGATGGACTGCTAAATATTAGCTTGATTGAAACTACGAGTATATGAAAAATATTATTTATAGAACATTGAAAATATATCACTTAATCCATTACAATTGAGCAGGAAAGGTCAAAAATGAAAAATAAGAGAGATAGTTTGAATAGAAATTTACAACTGTAGTTCTCCCCAAGCATTAAATGACGTGATGAGTCATCGCAGGGAGATATTCGTGAGCAGATTTCCTTCCAGTGCTTTTAATAACAGGTGTTACAGCCGGTCTTGTAGATTTTTAATAATACTTGTAATAGACTTTGCTACATTCTACGTTAAATGGGTGTAGCCTGTTGTCTCTCAGTCAGTGTACGGAAGTAGGAAGTCCAGAAAGTAACCTCCGTTTACGTGTAGCAGTGTGAGAATTAGTGGAGGGAACCAAAAGGTCGCTGTATTGACGCACACAGTATAGGTCAGTACGCCTCGAGCTGAAGTGGCTGGAAGGTCACGCCGCTTGTCGCTTGTGCGCAGCATAGAGTCAAAATAGAGAATACAATGAAATAACTACCAAATGTGAAGTTCCCTCAGTGATAACGTATTTACTGATAAAAAAAACTTGAAATCTGATGGCATTCATAGGGAAATATGTGCTCTGAATGGACCAAATGTGATGAGCGAGACGAGTTGTCGTTCGTAATTAACATATATGCATATCGTACATAGGATGTAATTAGGTCATCGTTCTAGCGTTTGAATATAATTTAATTTTTTTGTCAGAGGACATAAACCCTCTAACCACACGCTGTGGATGTAATTTGAAGCTACGCAGTTCAGCTCCTTAATACACTGAGGTGGACAATTAACTCTTCATTGAGGGGGCCATCCCATCGGTATTCCGGAGATGTAAAGGAGGTCCTCGTCAAAGAATACTTTGATGGCTCACTCCAGGGATAATTTTTAGGATACTATATTGCAGATAAATAAAAACATTACTATTTGAAGGTGGACGACGTGAAGTGAGGGGTAATTGACTACTGCCCGCCCATTCGCGTTTGAGATTCATTCCTCTTAAATTCCCTCGGCTCAATCCACGCCTCCGAATGCCCCCGGGATCAGACGGGAGTGAAACACGAAAACCCTTCGTGCCGAGATTGCAGATGCTCTCCCGGTGGATGTGCTCGGGGACAATCGCTGACGAACGCCCAGCATCTCAAGTGGGCGCCAGAGCACTCAGAGGGCGGCTCCCCGCATGGTCGAGAGACCCGGCCTGCCGGGATCCTGGGCAACGGGAAGAAGGCACCTTCCTTACTGAGTGCGCGAGGACGGCGCGCCACCCATCCGACTTGGACAGACGGGTTAAACAGAAATTATAAATTAGTTTGGGTTGATTTTGGTTGGCAATAACGTTATTTTGGTTCAGATAAGTGGAGAAACCCCTCCCCAGACTACAACCTTGACGTTGAAGAAAGGCTTGTGCGTTGCAGACCCCTAGAGCTGTGCTGGTGGGAGTAATAATAATTGCTCCTGGTAGGGTCACCCATGCCAGATAGGTCGAAGGTTAGTAGCCAGACGAAAGTTAGTCCACGCAGCGTCTGTTCCTCAGTGAGGCGGCTGCAATGGCGTCTGACCCCAGCGGGGCGGCCAGTAAGTGATGGTGTCACGGTAAAAACACTAATAAGGAAGGCAACGGGAAACCACCTAAATTATCATTCCCAAGATTAACATGATGGACAATACAGAGATTTTGGGTCCTGGCAACCACGGGGCTCGGCCCAATCGCCCGTGTGCCGAGCCCGGCAGCGAGGGAGGCAAAGCTTCCGCGGTCGTAATCACACGTAACCCTTGCCAGGGTAAACCAGCAGCAGCAGGACAGAAGACGCAGAAGAAGAAGACCAAATTATTTAGAATAAGAACTTGGAATGTTTTTAACAATGGTGAGGACAGTTACACAAGGGATTGCCATAGTATTAAATGAAGAGGTAGGAAGAAGCGTAGTCGACATAGAGCAGGTAAGGGATAGATTATTACTAATAAAAATAAAAGCAGAACCGACGAACTTGGTTATTATTCAGGTATACCTGCCACCGAGCAACCATAAGGAAGAAGAGGTCGATAGGATATACGATCAGTTAAAGGACATAATCGCGGGTGTTCCTGCAGGGAAATATTTGATAGTGATGGGGGATTGGAATGCGGCGGTAGGCGAAGGAAGAGATGGTGATGAGGTGGGGGACTACGGATTAGGCACGAGGAATGACCCCGGGGAGAAAGCAGTTAAGTTCCGCAGGTGACAGGGGTTAGTCTTCACCAACACTTGGTTTACACAGCACAAAATACGCAGGTATACATGGAATATGCCAGGTGACTCAGAAAGGTATTATCTAGATTATATCCTGGTTAGACAATGGTTTAGGAACAGTGTGGTAAATTCGCACAGCTTCCCGGGAGCGGATGCGGACTCTGACAACAATTTAGTGGTTATGAAATGTAGCGTCCGTTTCAAAAAGATAAGGCAGGGGCGGCGAGTTAGAAAATGGAATGTAGAAGCATTATATGGTTTGACAAGGAAGGAATACAAACGGGCGGTAGAGGAAATCATGAGGGATGGTAAAGAGCTAAGTACTATCGAAGAAAAATGGGAAAGTATCAAGAAAGGATTATCGAAAGCCGCAAAAGACACTATTAGAACCGTTTGCGCTAAAAGGACTAGGAAACAATGGATCACGGATGAGATGATTACAAAGATGGAAGAGCGGAGAAAATGGAAGAATGTATATACAGAGTTAGGCAAAATGAAGTACAAGGAATTAAACAATAAATTGAGGCGGACAAAAATAAAGCAAAAGAAGCATGGTGGAAGACGCAGTGCGAGGATATTGAAAGTTTGCAGAGGAAGGGTGAAATTGGTGCGCTGAACAGCAAAGTTACACCTTTATCGAGAAGTAATAAAGGGAGATCTATGCTTAAAGTTAGAGAAAAGGCGGGTAAGATGATAGAAGACACAGGAAAGATCCATGTGAGTTGTAGGGAATATATAGAAGAACTGTATGGTAAAGAACTTCGACCAACAATTTAGACATTGAAAAGGAAAATGACGTAGAGGAAGATAGCTTGGGTCCAGGCATACTCGGCGATGAGATAAAATGGGCATAAAGGGAGATGAAACTAAATAAGGCCGTGGGGGTGGATAACATTCCCGCGGAACTATTGAAATGTTTAGGAAAATGTGGGAGGAAGATGCTATATGGGCTGATTCGTAGTATCTATGAGGAAGGAATCTAGCAGGAAGACTTTGCGAGATCAGTTTTAGTTCCATTTCCAAAAAGATAAAGGCTACATCATGTGAGGACTACAGGACGATAATTTTGATTTCCCATGAAGCTAAGGTTGTTCTCAGGATCATTAACAAAAGGATAGAGAGTAGGGCAAATGATTACTTAGGGGATGATCAGTTTGGGTTTAGGAAGGGGAGAGGTACGCGTGATGCCATTGCAGTAATGATGTTATTAATCGAGAGGAATATAGAACACAACCAGGAGGTAATAGCCTGTTTCGTAGATTTCGAAAAAGCGTTTGATAGAGTGAATTGTGAAAAACTAATAAGTATATTGCGGAAAATAGGAATAGATTGGAGGGAAAGGAGGCTAATCCGCAAATTGAACATGTTTCACGGTGAACTGGGGGTCCGTTTGGACAGTGTTAGGAAGAGGTGTAAGGCAGGGTTGCCCATTATCACCGTTGCTGTTTAACCTGTATGCAGAGGAAATGATTAAGGAGGCATGGGAAGAAGTGGAGGTAAGGATGAAAGTGGGCGGGGAATTCGTGAAATAAGTTAATTTTGCTGATGACCAAGCTTTAGTTTGTCAGTCAGCCAAGGGGTTGCAAGCATTGCTCAGTGAATTGGAAATTCAGTGCGACAGGTATGGGATGAAAATAAATATTAATAAAACAAAGGTTATGCGATTTTTCATTAAGAAAAAGGCTAAGCTAATCATTAAAATAGGAGGGCAAAAACTAGAGCAGGTAGAACAGTTTACGTATCTTGGTACTGTTTTGGACCAACAAGGTCAAAGTGGTAAGGACCTGAGGAAAAGAATTGCGCTAGGCAAAGAGGCTTTCACGAGAAGGAGGGAGTTTATGACAGGGACGTTGAGTAAGGATATTAAGAAAAGTCTCGTAGAAACTTTAATATGAAGCGTAGCTATGTACGGCGCGGAAACGAGGTCATTGAAACAGGAGGATAGACGTAGACTGGAGGCTTTTGAAATGTGGGTGTGGAGAAGAATGGAGAAGGGGAAATAGACAGGGAAGAAAACAAACGAGGAAGTACTTGGTATGGTTGGCGAGGACAGGGGTTTGTTGAAAGAAATCCTATGGAGGCAGGAATAGTGGATGAAGGGGGTATTGACCGGCAGTGGGATGTTTAAGACTGTGGTAGAGGGGAGAATGTTGGGCAACGTGGAAAGGGAAGGAACAGGATAGGGATGTTGGACGGAATGAAGTTAGGAAGAAGGTACTCAAAGATCAATAGGGAGCTGATGTAGGGTGGGATGTTGTGTTTTCGTAGGAATCACTAAATATTTGTTTGGGAGCGCTGTCCATCCAAAAACCTACCTTACCTGGTATATTACCTACTTAATAATAAGTAGGGAAATTGGTCTTCCTGGGTTTAAAAACATTTGGAATTTTTCTAAATTAATGATAAATTTAGTACCACTGCTAGCATCAATAGCATTAAATAATTCAATATTCATTATTTATTTTATCAACCATCAGCCAGTAGATATGTAACATTTTGAGAAATGTGGAAAAGCATACTAAAGGTAAACAGCATCAATCTTCTATTATCCAACTTATACGTCCTTCAATTGAACTTTATACGCATTAAAGAATTATATTCGTTTTCAGAGTAATGGGAACCATGGAACTGGCATCCCTTGAGCATCGACACACTTTTGCTGGCGGCTTTTGCACCATTCAAAGGCCCCCTACTTGGCGGATTCCGGATAAGGATGCTCTGAAGGGTAAGCTCCTTTGATGGCGCTTAGGGCCCCATGGTTGTGTCTTTGGAGGGAGGATTTCATTTTTATAGAGAATAGGAAATAGATGCCAAGCCGGGACTGTAAGGGGGTAGGGGAATCGTCGCGGTCCTTTGCAGAAGGTCTTCGCAAGCAGACACTTGTCTCCGGTCTAGGTTGTCCGTCTAAAGACCATCCGGAAAGAGTTTAGCGTAGCTCTTTCGAATCGCCAAATATTCAGTGATAATGGAGTGCACTGGGATCTTATCAATACCAATTCGTGTATCTGCGAGTATACGCACGCTTCACCGACGGTCTGAATTCAGCACTTTACGCTCACGTCAGGAAACAATTATTACCCATAATTATTGCACAAATATTGCATGTGGTTCGGGAGATTTTACTTGGAAAAAATGGCATTAGTGGACAGATTGCTGAAATCGGAAGCATGGAGATATTTAGTGAAGAAGTTTGTAGCAACGTTAGGGGTAGAATGGTTAATTAAGCTGAGATGGACCATTCGATGGTACAATACATATGATTTGAAGGAATTTAGTCGAAAGATGTATGCAAGAAATATTAGTAGAATATAAGACTCGATTATCTACTATCTTAGTGAAGTGGTGTCAGCCTTAGTTTGAAGGGCCCAAAGCAGATATTCACGGAAATTAAGTTTAGAGCCTGTCCCAATGCGATCCTTTGCAGAAACCTCATGATGGCGAAAAATCCAGTTACGTTTAGGAATAAAGAGGCATTTTAAGCGAGGTGAAAATCAGTCTGTTCATATTCTTCCAGCATTACGCTGAGATATTGTTTCAAGTACACTGAAAGATTTCAACAGTCTGCTGTGCTAAGAACTCCTTATATGTATATTTGGCCGAGTTCCCGGAACAAGAATTATTTATTTTAATGTTTTCACTGCTCCCTACTTTCAGACATTATATTCAATTTCAAAATACTGTGAGCATGGGAGGCGCACATCGAGATACAAGAAGGTAACGTGCAAGATTTAACCTCATCTGGAAATAATGAATTGTTATCAAGAAGTTTGAAACTGTCACCGGGAAAGACTATTCTAGATTAAAATTTGCGGACGAACGCTTCTGGTTGCGTATTAATTCAATGAGGAATCTATGTAGATATTCGGGAATTACTATTTGGATCGACCCACTACAGTACTTTTTTGAATTTAAAAGCCTTAGTTTTTCATTGGCAACTTTAGTAGAGAGTGTACTCATTGTAATAGGGGTATTTATGGAACCGCAACTTTCAGCCGTCTAGCCGCCACGGACTACCAAATAATTGTGGTTGGATTAAAGTAAACATTAGTTTTGGCTTTCACCCTTACTGCTTTGGTGTTACTGCATGCATACAAAATATGCAATCAATGTCTTGGCCATTTTTCCCATGGTGATACATGCTGTTATTTTGTACGAAGGCTTCACAAAATGGAGGCCCTGGCCCAAATTTGACCGAATCAAATGCAAGTTTACTAATCATAGAAACAGGGCGACATGCTCTAAGTGGACGGCTAAGGTAACTCCACAGATACGAGGTGATGAACCATTTCTACTATTTATCTATTGACTCTATCTTTATTTTGGACGGTCCCCGTAAACTATTACGCATCATCTTGGACTTATAAGATATAAGCGAAAAACTTGAGCTGCTTTTGCCATAAATCATTTCTAACTTTCCAGCCTGAGAACTGTAGCTTCCTTTCCATTTATCTGTCCCATAAGTCAAAGGGTAGGGCGAAACGAAAAGCCCCCTTCCAATTCTCTCCTCTCCTCCCGGCCTTCACACTTTACGCGTGATGCTCACGCTCCGGCTTCGAGAAAGCAACTCACGCATCTATTGTGCCCACTGCTCCAGATTATCCTCCTCGGATGAAAGTCGGTCTGCCGGGGGAAGGCACGTAACGGAGGGGAGATGGACCGTCTTCATCCGGGGATGCTGCCATCCGCGGCGACCACCGCGGTGGCTCGCTCCCATCCCTTGATGAGGGGCCGCGGGGGCAGGGAGTGCTCGCCGTCGTGCGGAAGCGAGGGGGCCTCCTTCCCCATTTAGAAGGGAGGGCGTGGATAGATGCATATACTCGTTTATTTACACATGTGTATGTATAGCATATGTATACATATTCATTCACATGGAAATAAATATAAGGAAAAGGGATAGGAGAATATATATGTATATATATATATAAAGAGCGAACACAATAGAGGTGGGGAAGGCGGATTCGAGCAGATCACAAACGCTAAAACATTCCCTTTACCGGAACTTGAACCACGGATCTTCCGACTTGCTGGGCCGCTGCTCTAACCACTTGAGCTATCTAGGAAACGTAATTTACACTGAGATATGAGGGGGGGTTTAGTGTTTGTATTTGGCCAAAGTGGTTTGTCTCCTTATTCTGGCTATACGTGTCATGAAACACACTGTTCCTGTCCTTTGCGACGTTGTATTATTGCTTACCCTACTGCCCTTTCCTCTTATGTCGTCGATATATCCTTTGGTTGGAGAAACAGCTCCCTAATGCCATCTCCTGGCAAAAGAATCTGGGAACTTGGTGGCATAAATCGGTCGCAGATTTCAGTGTAAATTACGTTTCCTCGATAGCATGGCGTACCTGTGTTTACCGAGTGCCTGATTTTGCCGGCGACCAAGGCATCGGCCGCCGCGATTTAGAGAGCGGAACTGCCAAACTCTCTTGGCAATCGAGGTTCCAATCGTGTTTTGTTTCGAGAAGCGGTTGACAGTCAAGATCTTCCAGAAGCGTGGACTTTGACTCTCGACTTATTTTCCTCCAGGAATTCCGCGCATTCGTTTTATTTACTACTTCAAGACTGACCTTGACTCCTGGTGTAGATCTTGGGCTCCTTTTTGTTTGCTACTGCCGGGCGCTTACAGCGGGGAGCGTAGCGCAGCGTACATGAGTATTTTTCCCTTGGGAGTACTCGTTCCTTTGGTGCGCTTTCCTTCTTCATGCAAGTGTGCTGCATATGATTTCCTTAAATGGCTGTCCGCCACTTTAACACGCTTGCCTTGCAAGTTGACGAGAAGGCGAAGCCCCCTACCCTGTTGGAGGTCCACTTCTTCACGCTAGAGCCGCTGGGCCTCTCTTGGGCCATCTCTGTTGGATCTTTACTGCGTCAACTATTATCTTACCCGCCTTATATCTAACTGTTAGCATGGATCTTCCTTTCCAAATTCCCGATAAAGATATAACTCTAATGTACAGCGCACCAATTTCACCCTTACTGTGCAAACATTCCATATCTGAGTTTTCATATCCGGAAGCTTTGCGAATTATCACACTGTTCCGAAACCTGTGTCTAACCAGGATATAATCTAGCTGATATCTTCCTGAGTCACCTGGCATTTTCCATGTATACCAGCGTCTTTTGTGGTGTCTAAACCAAGTGTTGGTGATGACTAACCCCTGTCTCCTGCAGAACTCAACTGCTTTCTCCCCGCGGTCATTCCTCGTGCCTAAACCGTAGTCCCCGACCTCGTCACCATCTCTTCCTTCGCCTACCGTCGCATTCCAATCCCCCATCACTATCAAATGTTTCCCTGCAGGAACACACGCGATCATGTCCTCTAACTGATCGTATATCCTATCGCCATCTTCCTCCGTATGGTTGCTCGGTGGCACGTATACCTGATAAATAACCAAGTTCGTCGGTTCTGCTTTTATCTCTACTAGTAATAATCTATCCGTTACCTGCTCTATGTTGACTACGCTTCTTCCTACCTCTTTATTTAATACTATGGAAACCCCTCGTTGGCTCTCGTCACCACCGCTGTATATTATTCTATAATTATCACTCCAGTATTCCCGGCTATCCTTCCATCTCACCTCGCATAGACCCAAATATCTATGTATCCCCTTTTCATATCTCGCTCGATATTCTCCTGTTTACCTGTACTCATCATTATCCTAACATTCCAAGTTTCTACTCTAACTAATTTGGTTTTCTTCTCCTTCGTCTTCTGTCCTGCTGCTGCCGGTTTCCCCCCGCAAGGGTTTCGTGGGATGACGACCGCGGAAGCCTTGCCTCCCCCGCTGCCGGGCACGACACACGGCCGACTGGGCCGAGCCCCGTAATTGCCAGGACTCAAAATATCTGTATTGTCCATCATTTTAATCTTGGGAATGATAACTGAAGTGGCTTCCCGTGGCCTTCCTCAATAGTGTTTTTATGGTGACACCATCACTCAATGGCCACCGCACAGGGGTCAAACGCCATTGCAGCTGCCTCACTGAGGGACACGCTGCGTGGACTACCTTTCGTCTGGCTCCTAGGTGCATGTGTGTGTGTGTATGTGTGTGTATGTGGGTGTATGTGTGTATCTATGTATAATTGTTTTTTGTGCGCAAGAGGCTGAGGGAGGGGCCCCTGCTTATCTTTATGTGCAGAAATCACGGGACTTCGGGTGGTGGAAGGAGAGGGATGGGGAGGGGGGAGACGCGCTGCAGTCACCCCTCCCCCTCCCTTCTCATGCCACTACTCTTCCCCCACCCACCCACGAAATCCCATCCTCCCCTCCGCTCTCAACCCTACTTTCACCGCAGCCGACCGAAGTGCATGCTGGGCACTGGAATGAGTGTTGCGGTGGCGGCAGATGGCCGAGTGGATCTCCGGAGGCCCTCCCCCCACGCCCTCGGGGGCACGGGGGAGGGTCGCGTTTGGGTGGACGCGGCCAAGCATCGTGTTTCCCACACGTGTTCACGCAAATGCACGTGTGGGCAAGTGTGCATATTCGTACCAGCAAATTAGTGATTGTTGCAGTTTGCAAACGGAATTAATGAAAGCGACACAAATATCCCCGCGATTGGAGATTACACTCATGAGGAAAGCGTTATTGGTGTTATAAAATAACCATATTCACTTTTCTTGTTTCATAGGCTTTAGGCTCATGTATATATGCGTTAACCTTTGTAGAATAGTAGTGCGTTGACGCAGAGAAAACATTCACAATTGCTTAGGCTTCCGCATAAAATTATTTGCTGGGATTACCTTGCTTGATTCTTGAGGCTAAGAATCTTTCGAGTTTAAGAGAGAATGAAGAAGCGAAAAGGAACTTCAAATGGAATTATCGACTTGGGATCAGAATTTAGGAAAAACCATTTTAAATTTAAAAAATGATCTGCTGTCTAGAGGATAGGATATTTTCAGTGAACGAAGAATACGAGCACATAATTTTAAGAGGCTTCTTTTGAAATAATAATCATATTGTAATGGGATACCCTGGGAGAACAATAGCTCTCGGACTTTTGAAATCAAGAAAAGAAATTTTTGATGACATCTTATTCTTTGCAGCTCATAAGCATTTTTGACTTCCCGGCTAAACACCTTTCGCTCATAAAAATAGACGTATTGCACCAATATTATTGCTTATCGGTTCTGAAAAAAGTGGCAACAATCGCATGAACTGCAAATAAGGGGAATGCATATAGGGTATTTATAATAATATATTTTGTACTTATTCAAATATTTTATGGCGATATTGTGTGAGATTAATGTCGATGCCTGACGCGGACAAATTGACGCTTCAGAAGTGGCCCAGAGAGCTGAAGTTCAGTCTTGAATTTCCCATCCCCGTTGTCAACATATGCCAGGAAGTGATGACCAACCAGATAGAAATTGAGATAAAATTGGCATCAAAATTTACCGCGAATTGTTTACTCCACTCAGATTATTTGATTGAATGCATATTTTTCTAACTGTGCTCTTTTGAATTTATTTTGATGTTTCCTAGGCACGTTGAAAAGGTCAGGATAAAAACTCAATACACGCCTTGCAATACTCATTTTTTTCCCTTTCAATTTATTACATTCTACACACACGCATAAATTACATTTTATATTTTCATGCAAATGTTTTAAAAAAATGTCTCCGGTAAAGTTGTGGAATAACTATCTTAATTTATTTGATCAGACAAAAATCATTACTTAGGCTGCTTTCCGGTGGCAATGGTTACAATGGCAATTTTAAAAATATATAACCATATAAATAAATATCTAATAGTGACATCAAGTATGAACATAGCAGTTTTAATGCCTAAACTTTGACAGGTATTGTTGTATCAGGCCTGATGATACTTCCCAGCAATGCAACCTAGGTCGCACTCACGTCTATTTTAAATATATGGACCAACAAAGTTTCATTTGACATTATCCACCGTGGAACAATTTCAAAAAGTTAAGCCTCAAACGATTCATTATACTATCGAAGCATATTTTTAAATTCCTAATTATTTTTTGGGAAACGGTTTAAGTTTCTGGTAGCGGAGCTAAGGGCAGGGGGTGAGGAACAAGAGTTACTTAAGGAAGGATCAAACAAAGGAGAAGGAGAGAATGAAGGAAGATACGAGGACGTTTCGATAGCAAAGCCATCTTAGTCCGCCAAAGACTGATTATGGAATGAATGCGCGGCACCGCGAGTAATTTAAGGCGGAGGGGAAGTAAAAAGGTAATGTAGGGGGGGGGGAGAAAAGGGGGCGGGAGTGCATTATATTCGAGAAGATAATTTAAAGAAAGAGACAATAGCGTCCTGGTAAGAAGTTGAACTAGTGACGGATTTGCGGAAAATACATTCGATTGCATGGCGCCAAGCATATGGCCGAGGGACATTTTAAGAGATGCGTTTCTCGTACGTCTGTGGGAAAAATGAATTTGTTGAACTTCATTTTTTGTCGATGTTGCCTTTTTCTGTTTTGTTGTATTGACGAGTGGATTAAATGTTCCTTGAATCTGAGGAGCAGCTGGCGTTTGGTTTGACTGATATATGTTTTTCTAAATGAAAAGGAATGAGCAGTTCATTTGATGTGTACCCAACTTCTAAAGGAGGAGAAAGAAAGTTTTTTAAAAATAGAATATCTTCAAGAAAGAGATTTATATTTAATATCGAATGAAAATTGAGGGAAGATCATACGTTAAAGTTGGGTATTAAGTAAGCTTAATTTATTTATGTCGGATATTGGAGAAAAGACGCAGGGAGATTTGATTAGTTTTCGAATTTATGTTTCTTGAGGATTCAAGTATGGAATTATTGGCACGTATAACTTAGACTAATGGCCATGTTTTCTATGTTTAGGAGTTCTTTGAAATAGGTACGTTCATGAGATGGAATCGAGAAAAGAAAATTGTATAAATGGAAATGGAAAGCGGAATCATTGTTTCTATTATGATAAAAGACCTCTCAAACAGTTATAAGACCTGGATTTGTTGGTTTTCCGAACATTGTGAAAGCTTAGGTATCATTGGGGTTCCTTTTCCGCTCAAATGTTTAGCTTAAGTTTCTTAGTTCGTTGAATTTTATTTATATGATCAGGGTGATGAAAAGGTAAACAGTTCAGTAGTAAAGCAATATCCGTTGACTGTGGAAATGACAAGCTAGTGAATAAATCGTCGACGAGACGGGAAGTGAACGAAAAAACTGTAGGCAGAGTTGACAGTGCTTTTTAAATCATTAAATTTTTATGCACTATTTCAATGTAAAATGCTATAAAATAAATGTTAGTGATATTTGTGATATCATGCACAGTAAATCTTTGTCGCCGAAATGCTTGGAAGCGTAGCGGGCAATCTTCTGCACCGAGATCGGCGCCAAATTTGCCACCGCATCTTGCACGTATTCAATAGAAGTCCCCCTCACTTGACTACCGTGGTCCTCATTCCAAAATACTATACTCATTACGACAGGCCAACTCGCGTGAAAGCGCTAAATTCACTTTGCTTGGCACCAAGTTAACCGGGCCATATCTCCGTTGCCCCTCTCATCACTACATGAAGTAACTTTATTTTCATTATCTACAGGTAGCAGAGCGAATTAGTACCTGCCACAGGATTTTTCATGTAATGATCTTCCATTTATGCCTTTAACGGTTGTTCGTGGATGTGTTTGTTTTGAATGCAGCTCAAACGGTATATTACGGTAGATGCTTTATTTGCCGTAAACGGTGAGGAGTAAACATGAGTGACAGGAGGAGCAAGAAGTGAAATACTGGATCAACTTACCAGATGAAGTTTTGGAAGTACATGGTCTATTGTGAAAGTAATGCGCATGATTTTATTGTGACACAACTATCAATGGCATCGTGGTAAAACCGGTCGGGAAATATGATGTGGGGTCTGCCCTTCCAATGCAATTGATTGTCAGTTTGCTCCGAGCAGTCTGAGCGAAAAAATTAGCCTCCGCATGAACTGTGTTAATCAACTTTGTAGCACGGTGCGATGGGGCCTTCGCTTGAACAGCGATACGCCATGAATTCTAGCGCGCAACTTGGAAACAATGCAATCGAAACATTCCAGATGCTTCAAGAGGCCTTCAAGGACGACTGCATTTCGAGGTCGTAGTCCGGGAGGTGGCACAAGGCGTTCAAGGAGGGACGGGAGGAGGTCGCCGACGAACCCCTTTCTGGACGCCCAACAACAGCAAGAAGCGACGAAAACGCGAATCGTGTGCGCGAAGTTTTGCGTTCCCACGCATCCAGTAAATTACTAACACCCTACGCATGTCCTATTCAGCGGTGCATGGGATAGTGACCGAGAAGGTAATCGAAATCTCAAGATGAGTGAGTTGTAAATGAAGCACAAGAAATATTTGCCTATTGAGGAATAGCTATCTCGAAGTACGCATGCGAATTTTTTACGCATTAATTGAAAATTTCTAGTTAAAAAAATTATACTCAATTATTCTGAGACCTACAAATCATAAACAGCCTAATTTATATGCTTATTGAATAGTAATAGCTACACAGAATCTAAAAAGCTATACAGCCCTCGTGAAATATGCAGATATACCTAAATTTGACCGCTGTAGAAGAAAGCTGAAGGATAGAAAAATTCCTCCTCTTGCCTTCCAGTTCTGCATTGCCTATCTTGGCATGGTGGAGGTCTATTGTACATATGGTGAATATTTATTTGTAACTCCTTCTATTCAATATACTGCAAAACTTGTGTAAAGAGTTAAATTAACACTAGCTTAAAAATAGTATTGGTGCTAACATGAATTAGTGGAGATCTATCAATCAGTGGGGTCAAGGCCTTCGAGCTCAAACATTGGTATGGGTTCAATGGCATTGCATAATAATGTTGCTTTAAATGCATGCATTTTACACAATTTTTTGATTAGAAAAATATTAAAATTCTTATCAACGCTAATTCGAAACATTGCCTTTGAACGTTGATAACGTTTCAATGATTTAAAATAATGAAAAAATAAAAAAAATTATTTAGCACGGCATGATTAGTTTGCTTCAAAAGCGATTGAGAGATCATGAGTAGCATGGTAAAAGCAGATGGTTCTACGTGGATTTAATAGAAAAAAGGTTCAAAATGGAAGAAAAAAACGAGGTTCAAAAAGAATTTACCATTATATTTCATGAGTCCGCCAATCTTCCCAATGGAAATTGTTTCAAATACAAAGGCTTTCTCAATATAAATAAAATAAAATTTAGGAGTTTGTTAAATGCATAGTTTTTGCACAAAACATTTTTAGTCTTATAAAAGGGAGCCATTGCTGAAGTTGGAAAGATGGGTGGGAGTGCATGAGGTCCGGGAGAAAAACAAACGCAAATGAAGGGAAATTAGTGTCGCGTTCCTTTGGAGGGAACATTCTTCATCCACATCCAACAAACGCCCCGCGAACCACGAAAAGGGCGTGTCGTGGTAATGTGAGGGCGACACATAGCAATGAAAAATGTCCTCTTGTACAAATATATATATATATATATATATATATATATATATATATATATATATGTATATATATATATGTATATATATATATATGTATGTATATATATATATATATATATATATATATATATATATAAGACTTTTTGAAAGTCTCACGGACGTGAATAATAATGTATAACACTTAGCACTAGTGGACACAGACAAAAACACAGAAACACACAAAAAAGAGACTCACTATTTTTCGAATTTTCGGTGGTCGTTGCCACCTTTATCAAGGAAGAGAGGGACAGAACTGAAGGGAATACGAGGGCTGGAGCGATGGATGGAAGGGGAAGGTGGGGAGAGAATTCCGAAGGGACGGGTTTGGAGGGGCAGCGTTACAAGGGTGGGGAAAATGTAGAAGGTGATGGGGGTGGAAGGGGGATGAAAATATAATTGGAGCAGGGTAATTAATGCCTAATATTGATTCCTGGCCAATTCCAGGACTCCAAGAGCCAGATGAAGGATTGCTCTAATGTTTTCAGTTTCAGTGGAGGATCAGAGGGTGGGAGGGATGCTAAGATGGATACAATATAGCATTTATCAAAGGGAGTGTTGTGTTCGGAGGCGTGTTTGGGGATAGGGAGCATATCAATTAAGGAAGAGTTTTTGCATGAGGCTCGGCGGTTGTTGATTCTGATATTGAGGGGTGTGGTGCACTGCCCAATATAATAGGCAGGGCAAAGTTGGCACTTCAGCAGGTAAACTACATTGCTAGATGTGCAAGTAGAGGAGGGAATTGGTGGGAGAGAGTTAAAAAGCGGGTGGGGGAGGGATGGGATTTTGGTTTTGAAAATAGGGCATGTTTTGCATCTGGGTTTATTGCATGGCGTTGGAGTGGTTTTAGGACGGGTTGGGGATTTAAGGAGTGGATTTGTTGATTTGAGGAGATCGGATAGGTTGGCGGGGCGTTTGAAAGTAACTGAGGAGCATTTGGGAAAAAGGTTGGCGGTGGCATTATGATTTTTTTAGGATAGGGTAGAGGTCTTTTAGAATTGATCGTATAGATTCTAAGCCCGGGAAGTATGTGGTGCAAATTGAAAGAGGGTGGGGTTCCGCGGTGGAGGAAGGTTTGGGAGTGTACGCATGTTTTCGGATTCTTTTTTTCAGGAGGGATTCGGAATAACCTCTAACCTCTTTATATATATATATATATATATATATATATATATATATATATATATATATATATATATCCATTGGTGGGTGAAACAGCTCCCTAACGCCATCTCTTGGCAAAAGAATCGGGGCACTTTCTTGTATAAAGCATCGCAGATCTCAGGAGAACTTATGTTTCCTGGATAGCTCAAGTGGTTAAGAGCCTCCGCCCGGCAAGTGGAAAGATGCGGAGTTCAAATCCCAGTCTAGGAAATATTGTTACCCTCGTGATCTGCTTGATTCCGTCTTCCCCACATCTCCTGTGTTCGTCCGTTATGTGTGTTCCTATCCCTTTTCCTTATATATGTTTCTATATAAATAAGTATTAGGTCGCCATTTGGCGTGATTTCGTGTTTGAATGTGTGTTACGCCAATGTGGTTCGTCTCTTCTTCTGCCTATGCGTGCCACGAAACGCACTGTTCCTATCCTGTATGATGTTGTATGATTCCTTTACCACTATCCCTTCCTCTGTGTGTCTTGTCTATTTCTCCTTTGGTGGGTGAAACAACTCCCTAACGCAATCTCTTGGCCAAAGAATCGGGGCACCTGCTTGCATAAAGCATCGCAGATCTCAGGGTAACTTACGTTTCCTGGATAGCTCAAGTGGTTGAGAGCCTCCGCCGAAAATTCGACGACCACAGAAAATTCGAAAAATAGTAAGTCTCTTTTTTGTGTGTTTCTGTGTTTTTGTCTGTATCCACTAGTGCTAAGTGTTATACATTATATATTTATATATGTATATATATATACATATATAAATATATAATGTATATATATATACATATATAATGTATATATATATACATATATAAATATATAATGTATATATATATATATATATATATACATATATAAATATATAATGTATAACACTTAGCACTAGTGGATACAGACAAAAACACAGAAACACTCAAAAAAGAATATATAAAATAAATAATAAAAATAAAATTAAAATTATAGTAAAATTAACATTAAAATAATAAAAATAAAATATGTATATATATATATACTCATATATACAAAAACATATATAAGGAAAAGGGATAGGAACACGTATAAAGGACGAACACAATAGAGGTGGGGAAGGCGGAATCGAACGGATCACAAGAGTAAAAATATCTCCTCAACCGGGACTCGAACACCGGATCTTTCCACTTGCCGGGCGGATGCTCTTAACCACTTGAGCTATGGTTCAATTTATTTTTATTCGGTCTAGTATGTTACACTGCTAGTGTTTACATTGTACACATTGTCAGCTTACAGATTATGGTTACAGAATATTTTTTTCCTTATTATGGTTACACACTTACATAGACATAAATTCATATACATGGCATAAAACAATTGTGACCATGAACAATACTGTGGAAGGAAATAATAAAGGCAGGGTTCACAAAATATAGAAGGAATTATTTGGATTAGCGACGGAACATTAGATTTGGTTGGAATTATTGATAGCTTTGAAGCACAGTTATTCAGAAAAACAACTTTTTAACCACGGACGAAGTGTGTCCGGTACCGGGGGCAGCCACATCCGTTCCACCAATGCTTGCATGCCTTTAGCGGAGTGTTTATTCGCGGTTCTCATCTGTGTGAATTCCACGATTAGGGTGGTCATTATGAAGGATTTGAAGCTCGGAAAGAGCCGAAAGTTCAAGGTGATCAGATTCATGTCGGTAATGGCACCACCACCGAACACGTCCCAGGTTTTATAGATCTTTTTTAGAGCTTCCCATTCTCTGATTTTATCGTTGCATCCAAGGATGAGATGTGCGACGTTGTCTATTCGACCGCATGACGGACAAAGGGGCGAATCGGCTAGCCGAAGATGGTGCCTCACTTCCCTCGTCATGACTGTGTTCGCGATTAGGTTAAACATCCCACTACGTGCCTCATCGTTCGCCCTGCTGGTCGCCCAGTTTTTCCAAGAAATCGTTCTTTTTAATGTATCTTGTTGCTGCTCGGTAAGCGCTCTGACATACAGGGTCTTCACCCGAATTGCTTCTCCATCTCGCAGGAGAGAAGCGACTTTTTTCGTTTCATCAAATGCCCTCCGGTGGCATACGTCGCGCGCGAGTTCCTGCCACGCGTCCTTGAGGAGTGCCTTGCGCCACGCGTCGTCACCGCCGAGGATGCGCAGGCTAAGCTTCGCGTAGACCACCTTCGCCTTTAGAGCTGTATCGGTTAAATTGAGACCACCCTGCTCAAACGGGCCATAGAGCTGGTTTCGGGACACTTTCTTTACGTAGCCATTCCAGATCATTTGGTTGGACACTCTAATAAAGTATGCGTTGTATTTAGTGGGTAAGGGCCATAGATGGGCCACATACCATATCCTTGGGAAGACAATCTGGTTGAGGAGGCGGACGCGGGTCACGATCGGGAGGGAAGGGAGTGAAAGCTTTCCAACACTCCATTTTACATGATGGTCAATAATTCCCCAGTTTCGCTCAATCGTGGGAGCCAACTCCCTCTCCCACCAGAACCCCAAGATTTTGAGCGAGGGCGCTTCTGACCAACCGATGGAGTTCGAGGGCCGGTCGCCCTTCAGCAGCAAAAACCCGGATTTCCGGTTATTGAGGAAGATACCACCCTGCTCATATGACTTTAATATGTCGTGGGCTAGGGCCATGTGGGACGGGTCGTCTACGAAGAGCGTTATGTCGTCAGCGTATGCGACGCCCAGGCAGACGGCGCCGTGACGACGTACCCCGATTCCACTGCTCTGTAGTCGTCTGAGTATGGGGTCTAAGGCAAGGGCGAACAGCAGCATTGACAGTGGGCAGCCCTGCCGAACGGAGTTACTGACGGGGATGGGCGGCGAGGTGGCATTGTTTATCCTAATTATAGAGTATATTCCGTTATACATCGTTGATACGGCACGAATGAAGTACTCGGGGAAGGCCATCTTCTTGAGCACGGTGAGAATCCATTCGATCCGGACCAGGTCAAATGCTTTCTCAAGATCGATAGCCACGAGTGATAAAAAACGATCACCATACAAGGGGGCGGAAAAAATGATGTCACGAATTAAAAGTGCTGCATCGAAAATGTTTCGCGTTTTCGACACGGCGTACTGGGATGGAGAGAGGACGATGTCGGCAGCAGCCGTCATTCTACATCGTAGGACGTGCGCCAATATTTTATAGTCTGCGTTTAAAAGGGCGATTGGCCTGAAGTCGTTGAACGACTTTGGCCGCGTCTTCTTTGGTATAAGCGTTATCACGGCGGTCCTCTGACTTGCAGTCAGAGAGCCGCTAGCTAAAATACAGTTAAAAAGGTGGGTTAAAATAGGTTTTAAAACATCCCAGTACGCTAAATAAAATTCAAAGGGTAGGCCGTCCAAGCCGGGTGCTTTGCCCTTCGGGAACATGGACGAGACGCAGTCCAGTTCGTCTGAACTTATGTCTCGACAAAGATCGTCTTTTTGATCTGTAGGAAGCGTAGGGAGAGGGGGTGCGTCTCCCTCCTTCCATGGAGGATACCTGTTAAAGGTGTTTTGAAAGTGCCGGCCCGCTTCCTTAAGGAGGTCGGTGTCACCGGCGGCAGATTCTCTGACAGGGATTCTGTCTATATCGGAGCCAGAGTTGGATTTCATCCAGCGCCGAAGCTCAGATAGCGTTAGGGGGCCCCCTTTATCCGTGTCCAGTTCTTTTTGCCACTGTTGGGGAGCGTATTTTTGGAGCTCATGGCCCAGGATAATTTTTTTTAGGGACGAAACTTGGGCGTGGAAACCCTCCGGCGCCACATCCTTACGCAGGAGCTCTTCCAGCGCTCGGCGGTAGAAGGAGATGGTGTAGTTCTTTTCCCTACGCCACTCCAAAGTTTGCCTTTTGATGTGGGTGACAATGTGGGGTTTGAAAACCTCGTCCCACCATAGAGCGAGATTTGCACCGGGACGGAGTGCCGCGATCAGTGCATACACCCGGGTGCGGATAGAATCACGACGAGTCGCGTCCTCCAACACGCGGAGGTCCATGCGCCACACGGAGCCGCAGCGGTGGACGTGCGCGCCCGGGGTTGTGTCCGGGCACGTAACTCTCATGATCACTGCGCAGTGATCAGAGAAGGACACCGGGAGGGTGTCCACTGTCTGGACATCATTCTTTAGGGATGTCGAGACGAAGAGGTAGTCAATCCGCGTCCGAGAGTTAGGCCCTGATCGCGTGAAGGGGGCGGGACCGGCGCAATAAGAACGCACTGCGTCAATCGCTCTAATGGAGTCGAGCATCAGTGAGAGCGCCCGGCTTGGATAGTATGTCACGTTATCCCTGTTCGAGGCACTATCCTCTCGGCGGTAGATAGTGTTAAAATCTCCGCCCAATATGGCCTTCCCCGAGAAGGAATACAGGTAGGGGAGGAGAAGTTCATTGAAATATGTTTCGCGCTCTGCCCTCGCGCGCTCACCGGAGGGAGCGTAAAGGTTTGTGATATGGATACCATTCACGATAACGGACGTTATTCGGCCCGAGGGGTGGCGGCGAACATGAGAAAACGGAATGCCATTTCGGACTAGGGTGGTGGTGCCAGAATGACTTTCGGCGAAATTGCCGATAGCCTGAAAGATGTTCGCATCCCAGACTATGTCCTCCTTTACCTCTTGAAGGAGGATTACATCAGCCCTAAGGTCGCGGAGAAAACGTTGGAGGACTGCAATTTTTAAAGCGCTATAAACGCCAGCAATATTAAGCGAAACAATATTCATTGGTGGAATGAGAGGACAGCTATGGGCACCGGACATCACTTACCAGAGTCCTGGTCATGGCTTACGTCGCTTCGGTCGCGGCTCGAACCCGGGCGACGAGTGCTTCGCCGCTTCCCAGGACGCTTCGTCCGACGGGTCGACGATCGAGGTCTCGAGTTGCCACCGCATACCTCCCCTCCGACCTCGTCCGAAGAGGAAGACCCAGCCATGGTTTCTACGAAGAGCGGGTTACTTGGCGGCATTCCACGGGGGGCCCTGTTCGAGCGAGCAGAGCTGTGGGCCGTCCCAGCCCAGGAGGTGGCCTCAGGGGGGGGCGGGGTGGCGGACTGGTGGTCGGGAGAAATTAGAGGAGATCGGTCGAATTGGTCCGCCTCTAGAGGAGCCCTGGGAAGATCGTCGACACCTTGGCTGTCCTCAAAGGAGAATGACGATGGAATGTCTGGGATTGTTGACGTCGACAAGGTTTTGCTCGTACATGTGTCAACTTCCGCGGCCGGTGATACTTTCTTGATTTTCCGTGATACCATAATGGAGGGACCCGCCGTTGAGGAAGGGGGACAGTCGCAATCGGATACATCCTCCCCCGCTGTCACCCGTGATTCTCGGGGAGTTAGCAGCCCGTGAAGCAAGGATTGCGGGGAGAACGCATCGTTGGCGTGGCCAGAGAAAGGAAGGACGCAGGATGATCTGTCCTCTTTTGACGGGGTCACGGAGATAGGAGCCGGTGGTCGTGAGTGTGTATCCGAGCTGGTAGGGACCGCAGCTTGATCGATGTTCGAAATCAGCAGTGCAATGTCGTCCGTTCTCTTCTTCTTCGGATCCCTTTCTTCCGTTGACGACTTTCGCTCCCTCTGAAATTTCCCTCCAAGTGGAGGGGGATGCGGGGGTTCGGCGGGAACAGCTGGGGGCGCACCCTCGATAAGTTTCAGGGACCGCGCCCTCTCCTCCACAGCCATCTCGGGCTCATCTATCTCCTCGGCGGTGTTCGGATTAGAGGCCAAAAACATTGCCTCCGCATAGCTCTTCCCTCCCTGGTTCCGAGGGCAGGTCTTGCGCTCGTGGCCTTCTTGGTTGCAACGGGCGCAGGTGCGGCGCTGACCCTCGTAGATGATGATGGCCCGGTTGCCGCCGATGTGGAGGTACGAGGGGATATTTCTTTCGACCGTCATCCGCACCACTCTCGTACCTGTTAACACGCGCGCCAATTTGTCGCCCTCCCACCTGTTCTCCCACGAGCGATGGATTTTTCCAAAACGCTGAAGCTCGCCTGTTATATCTTCCAATGGGGTCTCCACGGGGAGACATAGAACCCTGACATTACAAGGGCTACCGGAGGTCTCGTCAATAGTAATCGTCGTCCTCGGATCATTTTTGGATGGAAACGGTAGTTTTCGTGGGATAAGATCTAGAATCCTCTTCATAGTAGCTTCAGTTGCCAATTTCAGGAATACCAAATGGCGGTTATATCCAAATTGGATCGCCACAATCTCTTCGGGTGTGAGGCCCAGCGACTCTAGTGTAAAGAGGTGGACCTCCAACGGAGTAGGGGGTTTCGCCTTCTCATCAACTTGCAAGGCGAGCGTGTTTACGCGACGTACGACCATTTTGAAAGAAATCAAATGGAGCACGCCAGCGCCAAGAAAAGAAGAAGAGCGCACTGAAAGCACTCCAAGGAAAGAAAGAAAAAAAAACACTCACGAACGCTCCCTCCCCGCTACGCGCACCCGGCGGTAGCAAATAAAAAGGAGCCTAAGCTCTACACTAGTGGTCAAGGTCAGTCTTGATCCAGTAAACAAAACAAAGGCACGGCCTTCCCGGCGGAAGAAGTCGAGAGTCAAACTGCACGCTTCTTGATGAACTAGGCGGTCAACCGCCGCTCGAAACAAAACACGATCGGAACCTCGATTTCTGAGAGAGTCCGGCAGTGCCGCTCTCCAAACCCCGGCGGCCGAAGCCTCGGACGCCGGCGAATTTTAGACACTCGGTGAACACAGGCACGTCCTGCTATCGAGGCAGCTATCGAGGATATGTAATTTACCCTGAGATCCGTGGGTCTTGTATATCGCGAAGCGCCCCGATTCTTTAGCCAAGAGATGGCGTCAGGGGGCTGTTTCACCCACCAAAGGAGAAATAGACAATACACAAGAGGAAAGGAGTGTGGTTAGAATTCATACAACATCATACAGGAAAAGAACAGTGCGTTTCGTGGCACGCATAGCCAGAAGAAAGAGATGAGCCACATTGGCCAAATACACATTCAAACACGAAATCCCGCCAAACGGCGAATAAATACTCATATATACAGAAACATATATAAGGAAAAGGGATAGGAACACGTATAAAGGACGAACACAATAGAGGTGGGGAAGGTGGAATCGAACGGATCACAAGAGTAAAAATATCTCCTCAACCGGGACTCGAACACCGGATCTTTCCACTTGCCGGGCGGATGCTCTTAACCACTTGAGCTATCGAGGATATGTAATTTACCCTGAGATCCGTGGGTCTTATATATCGCCAAGCGCCCCGATTCTTTAGCCAAGAGATGGCGTCAGGGGGCTGTTTCACCCACCAAAGGAGAAATAGACAATACACAAGAGGAAAGGAGTGTGGTTAGAATTCATACAACATCATACAGGAAAAGAACAGTGCGTTTCGTGGCACGCATAGCCAGAAGAAAGAGATGAGCCACATTGGCCAAATACACATTCAAACACGAAATCCCGCCAAACGGCGAATAAATACTCATATATACAGAAACATATATAAGGAAAAGGGATAGGAACACGTATATATATATATATATATATATATATATATATATATATATATATATATATACACATAACCATCCCCGGACTACAACCTTGACGTGGTGGAAGGGCTTGTGCGTTCCGATGGCCCTTAGAGCTGTGCTGGCGGGAATAATAATAATTGCTCCTGGTAGGGTCACCCATGCCAGATAGGTCGAAGGTTCGGAGACAGACGAAAGGTAGTCCACGCAGGCCACGTCTGTTCCTCAGTGAGGCGGCTGCAATGGCGTCTGACCCCAGAGGGGCGGCCAGTAAGTAATGGTGTCACGTTAAAAACACTATTGAGTAAGGCAACGGGAAAACACCTCAATTATCATTCCCAAGATTAACATGATGGATTATACAGAGATTTTGAGCCCTGGCAACTACGGGGCTCGGCCCAATCGGCCGTGTGTCGTGCCCGGCAGCGAGGGAGGCAAGGCTTCCGTGGTCGTCATCCCACGAAACCCTTGCAAGGGAAAACCAGCAGCAGCAGGACCGAAGACGCAGGAGAAGGAAACCAAATTAGTTAGAATAGGAACGTGGAATGCTAGGACAATGATGAGGACAGGCAAATTGGAGAATGTTAAGCGAGAGATGGAAAGGGGAAATATAGATTTTAGGTCTATGCGGGGTGAGATGGAAAGATAGGGGGGATTACTAAGTATAGAATAATATACAGCGGTGGGGACGAGAGCCAACGAGGGGTTGCCATAGTATTAAATGAAGAGGTAGGAAGAAGCGTAGTCGACATAGAGCAGGTAAGGGATAGATTATTACTAATAAAAATAAAAGCAGAACCGACGAAGTTGGTTATTATTCAGGTATACATGCCACCGAGCAACCATAAGGAAGAAGAGGTCGATAGGATATACGAGCAGTTAGAGGACATAATCGCGTGTGTTCCTGCAGGGAAATATTTGATAGTGATGGGGGATTGGAATGCGACGGTAGGCGAAGGAAGAGATGGTGACGAGGTCGGGGACTACGGTTTAGGCACGAGGAATGACCCCGGGGAGAAAGCAGTTGAGTTCTGCAGGAGACAGGGGTTAGCCAACACCAACACTTGGTTTAGACACCACAAAAGACGCTGGTATACATGGAAAATGCCAGGTGACTCAGAAAGGTATCAGCTAGATTATATCCTGGTTAGACACAGGTATAGAAACAGTGTGATAAATTCGCACAACTTCCCGGGTGCGGATGCGGACTCTGACCACAATTTAGTTTTTATGAAATGTAGCGTCCGTTTCGAAAAATAAGGCAGGGGCGGCGAGTTAGAAAATGGAATGTAGAAGCATTAAATGGTTTGAAAAGGAAGGAATACAAACACGCGGTAGAGGAAATCATGAGGGCTGGTAAAGAGCTAAGTACTATTTAAGAAAAATGGGACAGTATCCAGAAAGGGTTGTCTAAAGCCTCAAAAGATACTATTGGAATCGTTAACGCTAAAAGGACAAGGAAACCATGAATCACGGATGAGATGGTTATAAAGATGAATAAACGGGGAAAATAGAAGAATGTAAATATAGAGTTATGCAAGATGAAGTACATCGTACATTAATGCTTGTCTAGCTTCCTCTTACTTGTATTTCCAAAGGGTTTAGTAAACTTCTGGATCCTGCGGTACTAAAAAAAAGATTTGTAGTTAGCAACCAACTACAGTTTATGACAAGATTTAGATGACAATAGCATAAAAAAATGCTACACTTCTGACCCTTACCCAAGATTCAACTCAGCACTACAATAAACCCTTCATAAATTTTGCATGCATATGTACTTCCTAACTTCAGTTATTGCCTACGATGTTACACATCGTAGAGAATTACATTAATGCTTGTCTAGCTTCCTGTTACTTATATTTCCAAAGGGTTTAGCAAACTTCTCGATCCTGCGGTACCAAAAAAACATTTTTATTTAGCAACCAATTGCATGCATATGTACCCCTTAACTCCAGTTATTGCCATACATCTTTTGTAACCTCCTCCTCATATAAGTTGAGCAGCACCGGTGATAATTGACCACCCTGCCTTACACCTCTTCCCCTCAGTCTCTCTGCGCCCTACTCGTATCTGAGATATGCACAGGTTGCGAATTAGCCTCTTATTTGGTTTTTGGACCATTTTAGTCCAGAAGACTTCCAAGATACGCAAAACTGTTCCACCTTCTCTAGTATTTGCCCTCGTATTCCACCATTTAACTTAGCCTTTTTCTATCTGGAAAACCGTTAAATATTTGTTTTTTTACTCTTTTTTTCATCCACCGCACTGCATTTTATATCCATCGCACTGCATTTCTAAACACAGTGGGTTATGGATTCCCAGCCTTTCTCCCCTTCCTAACACTGGTCATCCGGGCTCTCCGTCCAACACTCGCACCTGATCAGTCTAAGACATGTACAAGTTGCGCCTTAGCTTCCATCCCTCCAATTTACTTCTATTTTCTTCAATACATTCATTTATTCTACGGAATTGTCTCTATTGAGCATCTTCTCAAAATCTGCAATAAAACAAATGGATCTTGGCTGTACTCCAGATTCCTTCATATTACTGACATCATCACTGTTAATATACCACGTGTGCTTCCCTCCTGCCTAAAGAAATATTCATCATCCCCTACATATCATTAATACACTCCCATCTGCGTCCTTTTATCTACTTATGATTCCTTTATAGATGAAATGCAACGTATACTGCTACGAAAATCAAGTCTTTGTATTGTTCCTTGGTGCTCGAAAATTCTTTCTCGTTCTTCGGCAATATGATCTTACACTGATCGGTCCAAATCCTCCCGAAGAAATACTCCTTCATTAATCCTACGAATTATTCCATAAGACACTTCCTCACATGTTTTTTTAATCTCTTATATAGTTACGCTGGAATGTTACAAATCCGCGCGGCGTTATTTGACTCATATTTCCTTATTGCGCTTTCTACGCCACATTCATATATTTCTGGTCTTGAAATATAGCCACCTGCAACATATTTTCGTTCTATATCAAAACCTGCTATGCCAGTCTGCAAGATCGCTCTATAGCCTCTAAGTTGGATCTAAATGGTAAATAGCCCACTCTCAACCTATACGCGCCCGTTATCATACAAATCCTCCTTGTATTTTTTCCACCTTTTTGAACTTCCTTGACTCAATTCAAGGTTTTCCAATTCCATTGTTAGTAATATACACGGGTTTTATCTACCTAATTTCTGATAGTACTGAGATATTCTTACGTTTCTTTGCATTACAACCTTTTCTGCCCTCTTTTTTAAACTCAATCTATATCCTCTTAACTGCGTCTTGCACCCTATTATCCTATTTTTCCTCGCCTCAGTTTGTTATCCATCTCTTTCTACTATCTTCTCTTATTTGTGTTAATATTCTTCGATGTATTTCTCTCGTCAAACCAGCTAATTATCTTACTATCACCTATTATCTGTCTGCAATTTATGCTTTTATTTACTTTTTATTGATTCAATCCTATATTTTTGTTTACAACTTTGCATATCTCTTTGTGAGAAGTTTTCGTCTTTCTTTTACTCTAACCATCTTCCTATCTTCGCATTTGCATTTTTCTAAGGCCTACTGATATTCCTTTCTTATCGTTCTCGTTATTTCATTTCCCATTTTATCTTTCCCGTTTTATTCTCTTACATTGGGCGTTACGATACATTTCGCGACTGATTGCCGGACCAGCGGATTGAATCCACAGGCCTTCCTCCATTTCCCATTTCAATTATAAAATAATAAACGTTGTTGAAATTCCAAAGAAACTGCGGGAGATGCCGCAACAGTAACTTTGAACGGAGTCATCCGCTAATGTGCATTTCAATGGAAGAATTTCACTCTGAAATTGTTGCATTCAAACGTTGTTGACCCCGTTGTTATTCGAACGAAGGGAACAAACTATTTTGAATGGCAATGCCTAGTCTCCATCCTCCAAGTGACGCCTTCAGATTCAAGTTGATGGCATAACTAGAAGGGGGCGCTGTCGGCAACGGAATCACATGGAGTGACAGAGCCGAGGGCGCCCTTTCAATAACGCACTCATGGCCAGTCTCCTAATGTATTTGCTTCAACCGCCGCCAACCTTTAAACACTGTAGTGCTGTAGTTTCAATGCATTCACTAAATGCCCCTCATTTCTTGACCTGTGAACTAATATTCACAAAATGTTGGCAAAAATTTGCAGAACTTTGTCTTTACAAGAGCTTGCTGTTATCAAAGTCATCCATGCCGCGATGTATCAAAAGCCGCGAAGCAACTTAATGGGACGAATTCCAAAGAAATTGCGGGAGATGCCGAAAAAAATGATTGCATTAATGGGGCCAGGTTCGATGGGGCATTGGTGGGACACAGGAATATGGATGGAAAAAGGCGGCAAAGTAGAAAATTTGTATTTATCAGTTCTTGAAACGCAGAACTTTATTTTCGGTGAAGGGAATGGTTGAAAGATTTAGCATTATAATTATACCTTTCGAGACAATAATTAGTTTGGTTGCTTAATGCGAGTTTAGAATAGTGATTAACTAATTTTAATTAGGAAAATAATGCATCGTAAATTTGTGAACCAGTCGGCCTATTCTCTCCAGTTGTTAAATCAGGAAAGAATGGGCGAAACGATGGATGGATGATATTTTGAACTCACGGGACTGCCCTCTTCTCCTCCAACCGGTCAGACCAACATGGAATGGACGGTGTATTTACCTGAAAACAAAAGAGAAATCTCATGGGTAAACTGCAATATGTAGTTGTTATATTATTTGAGAAGATTCGACCGTTAAACACTATCGATGCTTCAAATATTTGAAATTATTCATTGTTAACAACTAAATAATGCATGAAAATATTTATTTTTATAGAGCCTCAAAATCTACCTAACTTCCCTCGGGGTTATTGTATCCATATTATAACTCAGCTATATTCAAATATTACTCCCTTTTTTCACTTAAATTTTAACTTTCAAATACTCCAGATTTTATCACTATAACTTTGTGTAAAACATTATGATCCATTTTTGTGTGATGTGGCCATCCGTGGTGCCTTTTTCCCAACGCTTAATTTTTTGCCTCGTATTTCGCAACACAACTGGAATATTAATTTCGGTGGACCAAGAAATACGCCAAAAGTTACGCAATATTTGAATGAGTAATGCGTAACTAGAGGGGACGTTCTCTTGAAACGACAATTTGAAAGCCTCATGAAGGTTAACGCCCAAGGATGAAAGACGTTAACATTTTCGATCACTGTGACCCTCCAGAATGCAGTGTTCGTCCCATGTCTGTCACAAAGCGTCCTTCCCGAGACGTTGAACTCCTATAAAAACGGATGTGACACAATGCCACTCGGAGACGGTTAGGAGGAAGCTTCAACCTTCGGAAATGATACACTCCGAATTTCTCGGTGCGTGTGTGCATCTCATTTCCTCCAACGTAGATGTGCACAGATAGTCTGGGCCAGACACAGCGTCGGACTAAAAACAACAGAATACCAACGATGCAGCAAAGGCAAAGACCCGATGACGAAAACACCCGATGGGACTTCGGTTCCGGCTGCTGGCTCCTCAAAGAACCTGTCCCGTGAACGAGTGGAAGAAGAAGTGAATCGAGTTAAGGTGCGAGAGCGATTCGATACGTTGGAGTCGATCTATCGATTACGAGAGAGCCACACTCGAGAACGACGCCTGGGAGGATCACTCCTCCAAAGGCCTTCAGCGCCCCCCCCTCCCGCCTCCCTTGCCAATTCCCTCCTAGGATTCCCCGCGAGCGGAAGATTGAGAGGAAGAACAAAGGAAGAAAGGAAGGAAGGAAGGAACGAGGCCGATTGAGCCGTCCAAGTAACGAGATTTCATTGGGCCGCAGAGCCGGGATTCAATCAGCAAGCGTCGGACGACCGGAGGGGGGGGTCCTCTACCTCGTGGGACGGGCACCCCCTCTGGGTTCGCTCCCGTCCGCCTTTGACTGCCTCCACTCCGGAAAGCACCCGCTCTTCTCACTCGGACTCAAATGCTGAGACCGCGGGCTCGGGGCAGATGGAAGGCCGCCCTGGGCGAGAGGGTCCTTGGGTCGAAAGGCAGGCTGATCAAAGGGAGAGCGCGTTCAAATTGTCTCCCGGAAGATGCCCTTGTGGGCGACGTCTCGCTGGATGAAGGCGGACAAAAGGGAGAGAGGTGGTTCCGAAGGACGGCCCCCAAGTGGCGCCCCCCGCACTCTCTCAAACCATCAGGGCTGAAGATTTCGACGCGGAAACCGGATACGGGTGCTGTCAGTCTCTTGGAATGGTTTGAATTCCTTGATTCGGTTAGGGGTTGGGGTTGGGACGCCGTGAATTTCGCTGTGAATTTCGCTCCACTTATCGTTTCGGCATTAGATTCCATTTCGTAGGAATATCACAGATTCGTAAGGACACCCGAACGCCTTTTGGGTGGGCCGTTTCCTCATTTCCTATGAATTTATTCTTCCGTTTCCATTCGCGACCTCTATCGGGAGAACATATATTGGAAATAGCCCGAGAATTCACTAAAAATTAGCCTTTGTTAGAAAAGCGCTGCAACAACGTAACCAGTGAGTGAGATGGCGATGCTCAATCTCTCGACAGATTTCTTATACATATGTTATGATAAACTGTAGTTCCTCCAGAGAATATTAGAGAAACTGAAATGGCTCATGGTTAGAGTGTTACATCAAAGTTGAAAATGTTTACGTAATTTGGAAACAGGTACCGTTTGCCATAAGTACAAATTATACACATGGAAAGCCTCGCCGTTCCGAGGTAGATGAAAAGGTCGTGCAGAATTAAATAGAAAGATCAACTCTAGAATCGACCGAATAAAAATTCCATTTTTACAAATTTAGTGTAAACGGAGATACCAAAAAAAAAAATATTTTCAAATTCTAAATATCCTACCGCATGGTAATTAATTCATCAAACTCCCATATTTTTGTTTTTCCTCTTAATAAGAGAGAAAGAATGAATCCTATATTTCTCTCTTTATCGTCATCTTCCGCTGGAATGACGTAATTTCCCAATAAGGTAATTTTACGATAGTTCGAAAACCGTTTTTCCGATTTTCTTCGAGAGTCCCCTTCTGTTAAGGCTTGCCTTTCACAGCCAGGCAACCCCGCCCCCCCAGCCAAGCCGCGCTGACATCGATGGATTCTCTGGGGAGGCAATTGGAGTCGCTGTTCTGTCCTTGTGTACAGGCCATCCAAATGGCGTTTAATGGCCACGTTTGCGTCTACATTTTAGGGTCAAGAGGGCGCCAATATTTCATGGCATTCCGCTTCTCTGCCCTCTTTTTTTAAATTTTGGATTTCTCCTCAATTACAGTAGCTCAATTATTTGAAACCATTTCCTAAACGGTCATATATTTCCAACTAAAAAATTCACTCAACCTGCATTGTGACTCTAAGTGATATAGCGTGTAAGAATCATCAAAACCAACAAAATGATCTACATATTATTGACAGTTTCGTAGTTATTTACAGTTGTGTTTAATTAGGAGGGTAGTTGTAAAAACATGAAGCATATGATTTCGCCGACGATGGTGGAGACCGCTGAAAGATAATAACGGGATAATTAAAAAAAAACACATAAAATCATTTAAATGGCTAGCCTTATGATAAAGTTTAGGATTAACTACATTATTTTAAAAACGAAGAATATAAACACTATTTTGAAAAATAAAATTTTTGAGAGTGAATTTTGCTTTTGATGTACCTGATTTCAGATCAATTCCCAGTAAGAATTATTTATGGTCTTTCTAAGTAATTCAACCCTGACCAAGTACGACTCGGGATGAAGCGAAAACTTGGCATTAAGAAACAGAGACAAAAACAAACACACACTTTTGGTCTGTCCTCAATTTAGGTCGTATACCACTTAAAGAAGGCATATTGAAAGAGTAACTAACAAAATAATAACTCAATGATTAAAATTTTCCACAAAATAGGATTTATTACACGACAGGTTTCGAGGCACTACATCGACTGAAACCGGTCGACTAATAAATCTTGGCCGATCGATATAGCACATATAAAGCAGTCGCGTAATAAATCGTATTTGGTGGAAAATCGCCACCATTTGGTAATTATTATATTTGAATTCTACTTGATCAGAAACTACGCTACAACAAGGTGTCAATATTAATTACAATAGCTTACCCAACCTTTCAAATGTCTTTATCCATCAATACAGAATTAATTACCTCAATCGCGCATTCATACACGGGTGTGCCCTGGACAACACCTGTTATATACTCCACCGCGATGTGTGGATTATTATGCTCTCCTGTCTCATATTCTTCTGGCTCAATATCATTCACTTTAATGTCAAATTCTGAATATAAACTTTGAACTAACCGAACAAGATTCAACCATTTAAAAGTACCCCACCCCACCAACTTATCAGATCTCCTCAACTCAACCAATCTACTCCTTTAATCCCCGCCCCGTTCCAAAGCTACTCCTATGCCCTGCAATAAGCCTAGATACAAAACATGTCCAATTTGAAAACCCGAATCCCACCCCTTCCTAACCGCTTTTGAACTCCATCCCTAATCCTCATGCACTTCCGGCTGTGTAGTTTACCATCTGAAGCACCAATCCCAAAACACGCCACCGAACACAACCCCCACTTTGATAAATGCTAGAGTGTATTCATCTTAGAATCCCTCCCTCCCTCTTTCCCTCCACTCAAACTAAATACATTAGATCAGGCGTTCATCTGACTCCTTGATTCCTGGAATGAACCAGGTATTAATATTGGACATTAATAATTTAGATTGTCATCTATTTTCATTCTCCCTCCGCTCCCAACACCTTCCATATTATTCTCACATTTGTAAAAATCTCCCTCCTAACTCTTCGCCTCGCAAACCGCTTAGCCCTTCTCTCCAGCGTCCCCACCCTTCTACTTTTTCATCTTCTCTTCAGATCCTTCCCTCTCCCTCTTGAGAAGGACGATATTACCACCTCAAATTCTGAATCCGCGCAGGTTTCTTTCCTTTCTTGTGCGTTTTTGTTCAACCTTGATATACCTCCTTTTTCACATTCGTGAGCGTTTTAAAAAATTAGCTTTTTGGAAGGACACAGCTACTAAATAAATATTTTGTGAATCCTGAAAAAACACAACCTCCAGCATCCTACTCTACGTCAGGTCCCTCTTCGCCCCTGAGTACTTTCTTCCTCCCTTCATCCCGTCCAACATCCCTCTACTGTTCCTTCCCTTTCCTCGTTTGCCTAGCATTCTCCCCTCTAATACTGTCTTCAACATCCCACTGCCGGTCAAAACCCCTCCATCCACATTTCCTGCCTCCACAGAATTTCTCCCAACAAACCCCTCTCTTCGCCTACCATACAAGGTACATCCTCGTTTGTTTTCTTCTTTTTCCATTTTACCTTCTCAATTCTTCTCCACACCCACATTTCCAAAGCCTCTAATCTACGTCTATCATCCTGCTTCAGTGACCACATTTCCGCGTCGTACATAGCTACGCTCCATATCAAAGTTTTTACGAGTCTTTTCTTAACATCCTTACTCAACGTCCCTCTCATCAACTTCCTCCTCCTCGTAAAAGCCTCTTTGCCTAGCGCAATTCTTCTCCTTACGTCCCTACTACTTTGACCATTTGGTCCAAAACACTTCCGAGATACTTAAACTGTTCTACCTGCTCTAGTTTTTGCCCTTCTATTTTAATGTTTAGCTTAGCCCTTTTCTTTCTAGAAAATCGCATAACCTTTGTTTTATTAATATCGATTCTCATTCCATACCTGTCGCACTGAGTTTCCAATTCACTCAGCAATGCTTGCAGCCCCTTGGCTGACTGACAAACTAAAGCTTGGTCATCAGCAAACCTAACTGATTTAACGAATTCCCCGCCCACTTTCATTCCTACCTCGAGTTCTTCCCATGCCTCTTTAATCATTTCCTCTGCATACAGGTTGAACAGCAACGGTGATAATGGGCAACCCTGCCTCACACCCCTTCCTAACACTGCCCATCCTGACTCCCCGTTTCCCACCCGCACCTGAGCAGTCTGAGACATAAATAGGTTGCGGATTAGCCTCCTTCCCTCCAATCTATTCCTATTTTCTGCAATATACTCATTAGTTTTTCCAAATTCACTCTATCAAACGCTTTTTCGAAATCTACGAAACAAGGAAATACCTCCTGGTTGTCTTCTATATTCCTCTCGATTAATACTGCAATGTATATTACTGTATATCTATTCATGTCTATATTACTCTATACTGCAATGGCATCACGCGTATCTCTCCCCTTCCTAAACCCAAACTGATCATCCCCTAAGTAATCATTTGCCCTACTCTCTATCCTTTTGATTATGATCCTGAGAACAACTTTAGCTGCATGGGATATCAAATTTATAGTCCTGTAGTCCTCACATGATGTAGACTTTACCTTTTTTGGAATAAGAACTAAAACTGATCTCACAAAGTCTTCCGGCCATATTCCTTCCTCATAAATACTACGAATCAGCCCATATAGCCTCTTCCTCCAACATTTTCCTAAACATTTCAGTAGTTCCACAGAAATGTTATCCACCCCCACGGCCTTATTTAGCTTCATCTACCTTAATGCCCTTTCTATCTCATCGTCGGGTATGCCTGGACCTAAGCTGTCTTCCTCTACGTCATTTTTTTTTTCAATGTCTAACTTTGTTTGTCGAAGTTCTTTACTACACAGTTGTTATATATATTCTTTCCATCTCTCTTGGATATTTCCTGTATTAACTAGAATCCTACCCGCTTTATATCTAACTGTTAGCATAGATCTTATATTCTTACTTCCCGATAAATATTTAACTTTGCTCTACAGAGCATATTTCACCCTTCCTCTGCAAACTTTCCATATCCTCGCACTGCGTCTTCCACCATGCTTCTTTTGGTTTATTTGTTGCCAGCCTCAATTTATTATTTAATTCTTTGTACTTCATTTGCCTAACTCGGTGTTTACATTCTTCTATTTTTTCCTCTCATCCATCCTTGTAATCATCTCTTCCGAGATCCATGGTTTCCTAGTCCTATTTACATTAACGGTTCCAATAGCGTCTTTCGGCTAGCGGCTTTCGATAACTCTTTCTTGATACTTTCCCAATTTCCTTCAAGAGTAATTAGCTCTTTACCATCATCCATGATTTCCTCTGCAGCCTCTTGGTACTCCTTCCTTTTAATCCATTTAATGGTCCTGCATTCAATTTTATAACGCTACATTTCATAACAACTAAATTGCGGTCAGAGTCCGCATCCGCTCCCGGGAAGCTGTGCGAATTTATCACACTCTCCCTGAACCTGTATCTATCCAAAATATAATCTAGCTGATATCTTTCCGAGGCATCTGGCATTTTCCATGTATACCTGCGTCTTTTGTAGTTTCTAAACCAAGTGTTGGTGATGACTAACCCCTGTCTCCTACAGAACTCAACTGCTTTCTCCCCACGGTCATTCCTCGTGCCTAAACCGTAGTCCGCCACCTCATCACCATCTCTTCCTTCGCCTACTGTCGAATTTCAATTCCCCATCTCTATCAAATGTTTTCCTGCAGGAACACACGCGATTATGTCCTCTAACTGATCGTATATCCTATCGACCTCTGCTTCCTTATGGTATTTATATGAAAATTTTATATTTAATTCACTTACGACAAAAAGATCAACCCGCATTACAAAAACATTCCATCTTCCCAAATACCGCACGGCTATATATGAAAAGTCATTCTGTATTTCATCCTGTAAACTATGGAACACTTTACCTAATAATGTAAAATTATCCAGGAACACATCCCAATTCAACAGGAAAATGTTTGAATATCTGTCTACCACACTACCAAAATGACCTTATTAATGTTCCATCAGGCTAAATATTTAACTATTGTTCTTTGTATTTGCATGTATGTATTGTGCTATATGTTTCGTTCAACTGATGTCAAATTATGTCTTGTTTCAGTAGTTAAGAACCAGTTTCACTCCATAGGTTTCAAAACCTAATGTAATCTGTATTCATCTCCAAGGGACTTTGCTCCCAGAGCAATAAAAATTGTTTATATATATATATATATATATATGTATATGGTTGCTCGGTGGCATGTATACCTGAATAATAACCAAGTTCATCGGTTCTGCTGTTATCTGTACTAGTACTAATGTATCCGTCACCTGCTCTATGTTGACTGCGCTTCTTGCTAACTCTTTTTTTAATACTATGGCAACCCCTCGTTGGCTCTCGTCCCCACCGCTGTATATTCTTCTGTATTTATCACTTCAGTAATACCCGCTATCCTTCCATAGACCTAAAATATCTATATTTCCCCTTTCTCTCTCTCGCTTAACATTCTCCAATTTCCCGGTCTTCATCATTATCCTAACATTCCACGTTCCTATTCTAACTAAAGTGGTTTTCTTCTCCTGCATCTTCTGTCCTGCTGCTGCCAGTTTTCCCCCGCAAGGGTTTCGTGGGATGACGACCGCGGAAGCTTTGCCTCCCCCGCTGCCGAGCACGACACACGGCCGATTGGGCCGAGCCCCGTAGTTGCCAGGGCTCAAAATCTCTGCATAGTCCATCATGCTAATCTTGGGAATAATAATTGAGGTGGTTTCCTGTTGCCTTCCTCAATAGTGTTTTTAATGTGACACCATCATTTACCGGCCACCCCTCTGGGGTCAGACGCAATTGCAGCCGCCTCACTGAGGAACAGACGCTGCGTGGACTACCTTTCGTCTTCACCCATGCCAGGTTCCTAACCTTCGACCTATCTGGCAAGGGTGACCCTACCAGGAGCAATTATTATTCCTGCTGCCAGCACAGCGTTAGGGGTAATCGGAAGGCACAAGCCATTCCTCTACGTCAAGGCTTTAGTTCTGGGAGGGATATATATATATATATATATATATATATATATATATATATATATATATATATATATATATATATATATATATATATATATATATATATATATATAATATCGTCAACGTAAAACGGAAGTGTTGAATGTTTAATTGGACAGCAACAAACAATATTGAAACACATAAAAAGAATACTCACTCGTTATTTCTTGATCATTTCGGTCACTGCACTTTTATATCTTCCGATGAAGACGGAGCAGAATTCCGTCGAAACGATGAAGAAATAACGGATGAGTGATTTTTTAATTCCTTTCAGAGAGTTCTGTCCCTCTCTTCCTTGATTAAGGTAGCCACGACCACCGAAAATTCGAAAAATAGTGAGTCTTTTTATTGGGTGTTTCTGTGTGTTTTTGTTTGTGTCCACCAGTGCTAAGGGTTATACATTATTATTCACGTCCGTGAGACTTTCAAAAAGTCTTATATATATATATATATATATACTATACTCATACTATACTCGTAGAATATGTATGGGGACTACTCTTCTTTATGAAACATACCCTGGCGTTCATCAACCCGAGACCAGCAGTTGAACATTCCGTCTGGTCACGGGACCAGATGTCATTCCGTCCATGTCACCAACATGGCTCCCACGTCAAACAGCTTCCATTCTTTTGGAAAAGGAACCCATCGTTACTAGTTTCAGGAAAGAGTAAATGTCCCTTTACCACACGTGCTCTTACTAAATGTGACACACACGCATATTCAAAATTTTTCATTCAAAGGTGTTCCATAAGATGTCCAAAAAAATTGTTTTGCTAATGTGAATTACAAGTTTCGTCGTGAATGTCCACACACCGCCGAACGATTTCCTCCTTTTCACCAAATTTATAATCTACTCAAGATAAGTGTAGGCTTTTCACTCATTCAATTAGGCGAAAATTTTACAAACCAACTTTCGTTAATTGAATGCTAATTTTTGGAACAGAAAAACTTTCTTAACACACAGAAAATTCTCCATTCCAATGTTCTGTCATGCAAAGAGGCAGAGAAATGAAATGGTTGAAAAATTTAAAATTTGGAAAATAATTTTTCATTTGGAATGGTGTACACTTACATCTGCTTATATGAGAGTTGGATTAAATATGACATGTGTTCACATAAAATCAGAAAAAGCTTAATTTAATAAGCCAAATTTTTAAATGAAGAAATTATTTTTCATTTAAATGAATTTATTCCTTGCATATTATTTAATATCTTCCAGGTTTCGCTATGAATCATGAAGATATCAATTAAACACAGTCATACGTCATACTTTGCCTTTTATGAAAACTCTATTTCCCAAATACTGTAAAAATCACTCATCCTTAATTTTAAATTAACTCAAGAAAATATATTTTCCAAAAATAAAATATAAAATTTAAATGTTAGGCAGGTAGTTAGGTAATATTTTGATGGTTAATTCATTTTAGTATTAAAAAGACATTAAATATTTCATAAAATTAATATTAATTAATTTTTTATTTAAAAATTAAAATCTGGTTCACAGACTCATCTAATACATTACGACCTAGCGAGCTTCATTTTGGGAAAAACGAAAATATTTCTCAAATTTCTGGGAGCATGAAATTATGAAACACGTATATTGGAGCAGCAAACATTTATGACATTTTCATATTTTCTGAATCACATAAGATTTTGCAGATTGTCAAAACCGGTGACTCCTTTCACAGAAGTGATTCGTGGGGAATTAAAGTTAAATTTCTTGGACGATCATGGTGATGTTAGCACTTAGAGAGATCCAATGTGTAAGGATAATTCCTGAAATGACTTCCTTTTAAGCACCCGTTTCCTCCACTCGTGCGTCTCACGGGGAAGGGGCCGCAGTTAATCCCAAACAGCTGGTGACCCCACTGGACAAACACGAGTGTTGGGAAGGAGGAGATGAACAGCAGTGTTTACGGTCGGACGGCCCGGCGATGGGACCGCTCCGGTTATTGCTTGCGCGCGCGTTTGCGGGAAATTGCCTCTTGTCGCCACCTAGGCGGAGTGTTTGCACAACGGGAGCGCGAGGGGGGGCGGGGCAGCGGGGGGTGCGGAGGGGGCGGGGGCGGCCCCCGAGCCAATCATTGGTGCGAGGCCCACTCGTCCTGCTGCTTGAAAGGACTGCAGCCAAGATGGGAATCACACTTGCGTGTTTGCGTCATATTGACTCACGTCATATTGACTGCTGAATATGAGAATCGAAGGCAATGTTTTTATCTTCGTCGGAGTTTCATACCTCCGTTGTGTTTCTTACTCTGCCAAATTACTCTTCGCTATCCCGTGAAGTTCTCTACATTGAATGCGGACAAGATGGAACCATGAAACATGATTTCGAGGCTTAAAGTGGGTCGGTCACTCCTTTTCTTTTCAGCGTATAATGTATACGCGGAGTAAAAGGTGAGGGAGGCATGAGAAGGGCTGGAGGTAAGATTGAAAGTCAAAGGGGAAGTCATAAAATCTGATTCAAACTTCAGTTTGCCAGTCGGCCGAGGATTACAAGTCAATCTGAGAAAATCCGTCACAACCCTGACAAAGGCACTCAGGCATCTAGGAGTTCTCATTGACACGACCGATAGCACAGTTCAGTTAACACCACCAATAATCCTAATTCTGTTTCCAGAAATGAAATGATGCTGAATGGGCAAAATCTATGGCATGAATAGACAAGCCAATCGTCTAGACATCAAATCATTTCAATCTTAAAATGTTTACATATTGTTTGGGCACAGTCTTCTGCCCATCTCTGCAGGATGGCAGGAGAAAGCGCGCGGCCCATCGGTAGGCGTGTGAACGCGAATGTTTGACCATTGTATTTAATGCCGACTGTCGATATACTTTTATCTCATTAAAACAAGTTCCCCGATTTTAATACTATACCGAGCAATTTCCTACTTCTTCCTCCTCGCCATTTAGTATTGAAGAATCTCCCTCTCGCCATGCCCTCAAATTGCAGATATGCACTTTAAGTTTCACATAATATTCAAGTGTGACGCTTCGTGGAGCTTAGCATACTGAAGAATATTAAACTATACTCATTGCGTGTAGCAATATATCACAGTAACTGACAAGCTAAATAGGAAATATCTTTTTAAGTTTTCCTTAGTCTCAGGTCTCGCTCTAAGGCTAGTTTACACTCGGCAAATATTCCAAAGGTGATGAGTGTGGATGAATTCAGAGGAATAACTGATCTTAGGAAGACTATTATGGAAAATTGTCCACATAAATTCTTAACTACCGGCATCGGATATTGTTAGGAAAACATTAAGTTTACCACTGTACGAGGTATAGGAATGCTTAACATCTGAACAGGACTTCAAATATTAGAAAAGACACCATGGCCAATTCAGTGAAATTCAGAAATACATAAAATAATTATAAAACAAATGAACTGACAGTTAAAGAAACCTTACCCATATGAAATAAGGTTAAGCAGGTACTAATCATTGTAAATGTGTGATTAAGGGTTCCGGCTGAGAATTTAAATTAAATATAGGAAAATTCAACGAATAGATTTCGCATGAAAACCTGATAATTAAGCCAAAAATTTATTTTTAAAATATTTAGTGGCAAGCGATATGAACATAGTATAACGATAGTTTTAAGCCTCTAAGATACTGTACAGTAAAATTTATTTCCTTCGCTCCCAAACAATCATATGACTGGAGAATACACAAGAAAGTAACCGAGAGATGCTGATTGTTGTCTACTCCCGTCAGAAAGATATATACCTGAAAATGATTGAATTATTATAAATACCCAACCCCATGAAAATTTCAAATTTAATACCATGAATGTAACTTGTAAACTTAAGTAATTTTTTAATATATGGTTCAAATATTTAATAAAAATGCCTATACATGTTGATAGACTCTCGTTTAAGTCACATCGTATCCAATATCTTTTGATATGACATTTCTCTTTTGGAATTTGCTATTCCAAATCAGCAGATATTGACAAAATTTTAAGAACATTAGAGAAGAGAGGAAGATTGCGGATGTTTTTGCATAGTATAACCTAATTATTTTGCGAAAAAGGAAAAATGCACGAGAGCATTAAGGGTCAAAACTGAGTCCATGCCTAACTAATTCTGATTTCTCGCCTCATCACTTGAGACACAACCGAAAGTAATGCGTTGGCTAATATTTCATCTTCCCGAAGCTCTTACGGAAAAGCGTGGAGGGGGATCACTACTTAGAACACACTCGTTATGTTTTTCCAATTTTTTCGGAAGTACTGAGGCTCTAATGTCAAACTTGGTGGATGCTTCTACGACGCCCACATGGTAAAGGTTACGTGAGAGCGAAGAAGTATATTAGCTTCGTCGTGAATCACTCTCGGAGTGAAGGTTATATCTCTTGAAAAAATTGAAAGCAGATATCTTTATCAATGATGCTGAAAACTTCTTATTTGCCCCAGCGTACCATGGGGTAATTATATCGTATTGAGACGAGATTATGGAGATCTAAGAGAGTAGAACGAAGGGATTTAAGATATCCCGCAAACGATAAGATATCAGGGTAATTGCAAATGACCGCGCTTTCGTTAATATGCTATTTATAATATTCTAAGTAGTGTAGCATGTTGTCATTGATTTCTTTAGCATTTATCACAATGTTTTTCCCGGTGCTAGATGCTCTTTTTGGATCAGAGAGATATTTCGCAGCGCAATGCAACAATTTCAGAGTGTAAAAATCATTCGCCTTGACTGGGATTCGAACCCAGATCCCTCAATATCCGGTCGAGTGCTTTAGCCACTTAAGCTACCGAGGCGTCCTGTTAAACTCTGACATTTTTGGGGCTTTTAAAGGAACAAGATGTTGTGACGAAATACCGTACATACAATGTCACAGGCATTCGTCGCACTTTAACAAGTAGCGCATTTAGCTGTATTTGAAATTATCTGTATATTTCAAATATTTATTGGCTAATGGCAATAAATATTAGACAACATTATGTGCTAAATATCATTTTTCGTGTCATTTACTTAAGCACGCCTGCCACGCACCCTGGCGTTGGTTTGCAAGGTTCCATGATGACGTAGAATTAATATTCCTAATGAAATCACTAATGGGTAACTAGTTTAACATTCCATTAAAGCATATATCTGATCGGTAGACTATTCTTACTTAAAGTGACGAGTTCCTTGCGATATTTTTTGCTACGAAAAGCTGTTTTTTTAAAGATTCTGCATTCTCGGGTTTCACCGCGTCGTTCTTTGATGCTGACAACAGTTTCGCCGAAGTTGCATTCGGCGTCTTCAGGACGAAGCTGTTTTTTTGTTACTATCTTTTCGAGGTTATTATATTACAATGTCTTGAAATCGTTAGGTTTTCTTTGTAAGACCCTTGTCGACGGGGATCCCGACCATTAAATCAGCAATATCAAAGTTAAAGGCTTAATATACCTCTCCAAGCCTGGGTTCATCCGAATAGTTTACGGATGAATGACGTTGTACCATGGATTGTTCCACATTGCTATGGCCCCACAAAACTAAAGCCAATGAATTGATCGTCAAGATACCACAGATCGAGTGACAAGCACGCTTCTGTGCTATAGGGTTTGAGGATTAGTCTCGGGGGCGTGCGATGAGAAATATGGTGTGAGAGAAGACAGTTTTTTACATTTTATTTTTATGCTGCTACTACTTCTGCGGCCCTCCCCGGACCACAACCTTGACGTGGTGGAAGGGCTTGTGCGTTCCGATGATCCCTAGAGCTGTGATGGCGGGAGTAATAATAATTGTTCCTGGTAGGGTCGCCCATGCCAGATAGATCGAAGGTTAGGAGCCAGACGAAAGATAGTCCACGCAGCGTCTGTTCCTCAGTGAGGCGGGCAACGGGAAAACACCTCAATTATCATTCCCAAGATCTAAATGGTGGACAATGCAGAGACTTTGAGACCTGGCAACTACGGGTCTCGGCCCAATCGGCCGTGTGTCGTGCCCGGCAGCGGGGGAGGCAAGGCTTTCGCGGTCGTCATCCCACGAAACCCTTGCAATGGAAAACCAGCAGCAGCAGCAGGACAGAAGACGAAGGATAAGAAGACCACACTAGTTTAAAAAGGAACGTGGAATGTTAGGACAATGATGAGGACAGAGAAATTGGAGAATGTTAAGCGAGAGATGGAAAGGGGAAATGTAGATATTTTAGGTCTATGCGAGGTGAGATGGCAGGATAGCGGGGATTACTGGAGTGATCAGTATAGAATAATATACAGCGGCGGAAACGAGACCCACCGAGGGGTTGCCATAGTATTAAATGAAGAGGTAGGAAGAAGCGTAGTCAATATAGAACAGGTAATGGACAGAATACTACTAGTAGAGATAAAAGCAAAACTAACGAACTTGGTTATTATTAAGGTACACATGCCACCAAGCAACCATAAGGAAGAAGAGGTCGATAGGATATACGAGCAGTTAGAGGACATAATCGCGTGTGTTCCTGCAGGGAAATATTTGATAGTGATGGGAGATTGGAATGTGACGGTAGGCGAAGGAAGAGATGGCGATGCGGTGGGGGACTACGGTTTAGGCACGAGGAATGACCTTGGGGAGAAAGCAGTTGAGCTCTACAGGAGACAGGGGTTATTCATCACCAACACTTGATTTAGACACCACAAAAGACGCTGGTATACATGGAAAATACCAGGTGACTCAGTAAGGTATCAGCTAGATTATATCCTGGTTATACACAGGTTTAGGAACAGTGTGATAAATTCGCACAGCTTCCCGGGAGCGGAGACGGACTCTGACAACAATTTAGTTTTTATGAAATGTAGCGCCCGTTTCAAAAAGATAATGCAGGGAAGGCGAGTTATAAAATGGAATGTAGAAGCATTAAATGGTTTGAAAAGGAAGGAATACAAACAGGCTGTAGAGGAAATCATGGATGATGGTAAAGAGCTGAGTACAATCGAAAAAAATGGGAAAAGATAAAGAAAAGGTTGTACAAAGCCGCAAAAGACACTATTGGAACTGTTAACGCTATAAAGGACTAGGAAACCATGGATCACGGATGAGATGATTCCAAAGATGGATGAGCGGCGAAAATGGAAGTTAATACAGAATTAGGCAAAATGAAGTTGAAGAATTAAAGAAAAAATTGAGGCGGGCAACAAATAAAGCAAAAGAAGCATGGTGGAAGACGCAGTGCGAGGATATGGAAACTTCGCAGAAGAAGGGTGAAATCGGTGCGCTGTACAGCAAAGTTAAATCGCTATCGGGATGTAAGAAAGGGAGATCTTTGCTAACAGTTAGAGATAAGGCGGGTAAGGTAATAGTTGACACAGGACATATCCACGAGAGATGGAAGGAATATATAGAAGAACTGTATAGCAAAGAGCTTAGACCAACAAAGTTAGACATTGAAAAGGAAAAGTGACAGCACGAACGCACGCTGTAGAAAAGGAACATGACGTAGAGGAAGATAGCTTAGGTCGAGGCATACTAGACAATGAGATAGAAAGGGCATTAAGGGAGATGAAACTAAATAAGGCCGTGGGGGTGGATAACATTTCCGCGAAACTATTGAAATGTTTAGAAAAATGTGGAAGGAAGAGGCTATATGGGCTGATTCGTAGTATTTATGAGGAAGGAATCTGGCCGGAAGACTTTGTGAGGTCAGTTTTAGTTCCTATTCCGAAAAAGATAAAGGCTACATTCTGTGAGGACTACAGGACAATAAGTTTGATATCGCACGCAGCTAAAGTTATTCTCAGGGTCATAAACAAAAGGATAGAGAGTAGGGCAACTTTTTACTTTGGGGATGATCAGTTAGGGTTTAGGAAGGGGAGAGGTACGCGTGATGCCATTGCAGTAATGAGATTATTAATCGAGAGGAATATAGAACAAAAACCAGGAGGTATTTGCCTGTTTCGTAGATTTCGAAAAAGCGTTTGATAGTGGGAATTGGGAAAAACTAATGAGTATATTGCAGAAAATAGGAATAGATTGGAGGGAAGGAGGCTAATCCGCAACGTATACATGTCTCAGACTGCTCAGGTATGAGTGGGGAACGGGGAGACCGGATAGGCAGTGTTAGGAATAGGTTTAAGGAAGGGTTGCCCATTATCACCGTTGCTGTTCAACCTGTATGCAGAGGAAATGATCAAAGAGGCATGGGAAGAACTCGAGGTAGGAATGAAAGTGGACGGGGAATTCGTAAAATCAGTTAGGTTTACTGATGACCAAGCTTTAGTTTGTCAGTCAGCCAAGGGGCTGCAAGCATTGCTTAGTGAAATGGAAATTCAGTGCGATGGGTATGGGATGAAAATCAATATTAATAGAACAAAGGTTATTCGATATTCTAGGAAGAAAATGGTAAGCATTGAAATAGGAGGGCAACAACTAGAGCAGGTTGAACAGTTTACGTATCTCGGTAGTGTTTTGGACCAACACGGTCAAAGTAGTAGGGACGTAAGGAGAAGAATTACGCTGGGCAAAAAGGCCTTCACAAGATAGGAGGGTCTTGATGACAGGAACGTTGAGTAGGGATGTTAAGAAAAGACTTGTAAAAACCTTGATATGGAGTGTAGGTATGTACGGCACGGAAACGTGCTCATGGAGAAGGAGGATAGGCATAGACTGGAGGCTTTTGAAATGTGGGTTTGGAGAAGAATGGAGAAGGTGAAATGGACAGAGAAGAAAACAAATGAGGAAGGACTTGGTATTGTGGGCGAAGAGAGGGGTTTGCTGGGAGCAATCCTATGGAGGCAGGAAAAGTGGATGAAGGGGGTATTGACCGGCAGCGGGATGTTCAAGACTGTAATTGAGGGGAGAATGTTAGGCAAACGAGGAAAGGGAAGGAACAGGATAGGGATGTTGGACGGGATGAAGGGAGGAAGAAAGTACTCAGAGCTGAAGAGGGACCTGATGCAAAGTAGGATGTTGTGTTTTGCTAGGAGTCACAAATTATGTAATTAGTAATTATGTCCATCCAAAAACCTACCTTATCCGGTAGATAACCTAATAAAGCTACTTTTGCCGGTCCTTCTGTATTTTGAAGTGTTGAAAAAATATACCTAAGAGAGATTTGAACGAATGCATGGGCATTGAGCAAACCTGAAAGTTAGGAGTTTGGTGCAAAAAAATAAATCTTTGAGGGAAAGGCACAGAGTCTTAGCTAGGTTCGAGCATACCGTCATAAAACTATGAAGGTATCTTATCTATGTATCTACAAATATCAACAGTCCACAATAACACACTCTTACCTCATCTTGCTGAGTGACACGCCAGTGCGCAATCCATCTGACAAACCGTTTTTTCGCTCGTAAAGTTTTGCAGGAATATGGTTAAAATTGTCGAAGTAACAGTGGTTAGCGTCTGATTTGGGTTGACATTCTTAAGATCGAAGAAAGTTTTTGATTGCAAAGTTATTTCCCATAAATAGATTAACACCTGTGTTTGTTCAATTGATAATTCATTTCATTCCCTTCAGTAAGAAGTGACAAATCCAAGCAACGGCATCGTTTATCTAGCAATCCATTCATTTAAAAACGTATATTATGAGTTGTACTGAAAGCAAGGCAGACAATTTGTACATTATTAACAGATATTGCAAAATTTGACAGTCTCGAATTATTTCTTTATAAGTGAACTTTATAAGTGCACAATGTTTCAGCAAATTTCTACCGCGCAATCTGATTTTTTTATTTTTTGAGTTAATCAGAACGTTTTTTCGCACTTATTGTTCTCTATGCCTGGAAAAAGCTATCTATATACCTTATATTCACAAGGATGGAGGGCTGGGCTTGGTTCTGGGTGTCGCCAACGGGCACCCTCGGTTTTTTATCTATACCATAAACCATAAACATAGTAATCAACCCGAAGGTCGGTTTGGTAGGTGATGGTAGAGCTCACCCAGTTCTAAGCCCTATACGGCGTGTGAAAATTCACACATCAGGGAAGGGGGGCCAGTTCCTTTCCCTGTGCCGGTTATGATTTCCCAGGAAGATACGGTACCCGAAAAATCACATAGCTTGGGTGGAGCTGCAGCCTGGCCCGGAAATCGAACCCGTGACCCTCCGATCAGCAGTCCAACGCCCTACCCCCTGGACTACAACGACCCACTTCTATGGTAACTGTCCACCATTGTTAGGGTGTTTGGCAGGGGTAAACACACGATAAGAATGTGACATCAAATATTTAGCCTTATAGTCTTTATCTTAATTTTTAGTTATAACATATTTCAGCTAACTTTCTGCTTTTGTTTAGTACGGGACAGAAACATGGCCATTGAGGCAGGATGATAGTCGAAGATTGGAGGCTATTGATATGTGGGCGTGGAGAAGGATGGAGATGGTGAAGTGAACCGAAAGGATAACAAAGAAGGAAGTGCTAGGCATAGTGAGGGAGGAGAGGGGAACACCGAGAGGAATCCACCCAGAAAGAAGCTGTCATTGGATAAAGACGGGCGCTGCATAGGGAAGACAGGTTCATGGGTTTCTGAAATTCGTAAATCGCATTTTCCATAAACATCTGCGTAGTTGCATTCTCACAGACGACATCGTGATAAAGGCACCAACTGCCCAAGTTCATGAAATGGCCTAAATTACGACTAAAATCTAGCTACAGCTGTGCGGATGAATGGATCCAGCGTTGCCGGGCGTCAGCGCTCTTATATGTAGGGCGTTTGAAAAGAAGAGAAATCCTTTAACAGTTGTAGAAGTTGTGATTTTTCCCGGAGAATTTCAAGGATTTGAAGCTCACTTTAATGGGCAAGTATTTCTTAAAAATAGAAAGGCATATTTTTAACTCAGAGAATGAAAAGAGGGCAATAATTTATAACTTCTATACAATACATCAACGCATAGACTTTTAGCTTTCTTAAAAGAGACCACTATATCATTTAAATGTTAACTATCAGCTTGAACCTTTTGACCACCACAGATGCGCAAAAACGGATTATATCATTGATATATTATTTTAAATTAATCATTAATGATTAAATAGTGACCATGAAATTGAGGCAAAACCTCTAGGTCATGGTCATTAATGTTAAAGAAGATTAGAGTCAAGGTTTTGCCTACTCTTCAAATCCGCTTCTTTCAAACCATTATTATTTGAAATATTTCTCGTTCCCACCTTACTCATCTAATATTTTTATTTTCATGTCAGTAATTTAATTCTCTTTCTTTGTTTCCTTGACGATAATAGACCTGTTTACCAATAAAGAAAACCTTTTATTGAATTGGTGTTTCTCCCATTTTTTCCAATTGTCTCCATGACAAGAATAACTGCTGTTATTGCATCAAAACGACACTAGTTACTGCGTTGCAGAAACGGTATAGATAAGTTCTTTCGAAACGCAGAGTTAAGAATTGAGGCAATAATTTTTAACTTGTGTTCCATTTTTTTTAATTACCTTATAATTTGAACTAACACTAATAAGTATTCGACATCTTCATATTGGAAAAATTCAAAAGATATTTGGTCATTAAAACCGCAAAGTGATTCGTAGAATTTATTTTTGGCGTTGGCTTCCTCGTTGTTTCAAGATGAGTTGCTTAAAGGACTTCGGTGTTGACCGCATTGGTTGTCTTAAGATGACGACAGTTTTGTCCTCGTTCCTGGATAAATCTTGAGTTCGAAGTGATTCTTTTAATTAGATATTTAAATGTTTTATTTATTGCGATTATTGGCCTTATTTCACAACTTGCTTTGCAGAAAGTGATTAAAAGCAAACAATAACCGTTATAAGCCGGAGTCTTTTCGTGTTGGATTAAAAATGCATAGACATTTTGCAGGCAGCTATTATTTATCAAACAAATACATTGATTGCCCCATCGTCACCTGCCGGGACCTGTAGTGACCTGGATTCGTCCGAGGGGTGCGGGAAACTGGCAAAAACCGTACCCAGGTCGTTAAAAATAGGTGTGATGGGGCTAGTGAAGCGGACAATCACATTAATTTGATAAAGAAAGTGCTCGAAAGTGGGCCCAAACACCAGATCGTGAGGCGTGTCTGACCACATTGAGAGTTTAATTCAGCTACTAGTTGAAGTTACTTTTTAATTTAAATTTTCTTATTTTTGTTACGCCAGTCTTCTTTCCTTCCAATGGTGTTTATGTTGTTTTTCTGTTAAAATAAGGTCGCGTTGATATTGGCGTGTGGAAGGGTAAGATGTGTTCAGATTGGCCCTCTGGTCTGAGTCTGAAAGGTCCTTTTCAGGGTCATCGGTGCTAGGATAATCTCTTCCATGCGCTGGAGAGTGTGTAGTCACCTCCTCTGTTGAAACTAGGCGAGCGCTTCGTTATTCCTACGGTTTCCCGTATTAGTCTAAGGAACTTCTAGTTTTCTCTTGGGGTAATTTACATTTCGTTAAACTCGATATGATGGGAGTCGTTCAGCCCACGCTTACTCAGCCATTGCCGGCAGGCGGAATTGTTTCTTATTTAGAACCATCTCATGCTCTTTTAATCTGCATCTAAGAGATTTCCCAGGTTGGCCATTTTAACATTTCAAACAAGTGCATTGGATCCAGTAGACTCCTTAGTAGAGGTCATAGTAGGTTGCCCCTAGACTGGGTAAGCAGGTCCCGGATTTTGTTTACGGAGCTGAGTTCCCCTGCGATGCTGGGCCCGACAAGGATCCTCGATGTCTTTTTTGTTGAGTCTTCTCTACCAACGGGATTTTGGAGTACACCCTCACTCTTGGTCTTAAATTTCTTCCTGGAATATCCTCTTTCACTTTCAGTCTCTAGGTAGGTGTCCCTTCTCTCTGGAGAGAGACTCATTGTCGGAGATGGGGGGTCCTCGGTGCTGTAGAGTATTCAGGAGGGCATTCTTCAGGATTGGGCTATGGTGTGATGCTACGGCGTTAAGATACCGGTCCTTGAGGGTTTCTTCCTGCACACCGAATGACCCAGGGTACTTCCTGGTCGTATCTTTGCCAGTACGTCCGGGAGAGCTATATTGTCTGTTTTACCCTGTTTTCATCATGAATCTGATGACTTAACGATGTGAGCTCAGATTCTTGAAGAATGCTGCCGGTTCCAGTTTCCTATGCTGCCAAACGATGAACGTATCATACACGTGCCGTGGCGAGAGTTTGGTTTTCTTGTAGAACGATTCCATGGCCTTCTGGCCAAATTCATTCACTTAGGGTCTTAAAAAGGATACATAAATAAGGTCTAATTCATATCTAGACGTGAAATTTCGCGTTCTTTTGATCGATGAAATTAAATATGGTTGTTTGCATTTGAAAAATGTATCCCTTAAAATGACTTTGAGGTTTAGCCCTGCTCTATAGCATCCAACACCGACGTATTTGCAGATGGTTCACCAGCCGAGATGCCAATTGATACCTATGCATACCTAGGTGCCCGTGCATACCAGATACATCTTTCGCCTCAAAATAGGCCGATCACATCCCCGACTTCAAATCCCCCACCCACTTCTCCGCCGTATCCCCCTTCGCCCCTGCTCAGAAGTTGCTGCCCCCCATTTCACACATTTGCCGTCGGCGCGAGAGGTAGCTAGGCAGGGTGTGGCAGTCGTGGGCGGTGGGTTTAAGGGCACCTAGGGTAAATAGCGCTGCCAGGCTCGAGGAAGCAGAATGTTCATCGGGATGGGACCTGCACCCTCATTCCAGTTTTTAAAGAACGAGGGGGTGGGAGGGGCAAAAGCCGGACGATAAAGCGCGGGGCTTATCGCCCCCGCAAGCGCCATATTTCTTCCGCGGCGGATCCGGATCCGACTGGAGTATCGCGGGATGAGTCCCCCCGTGCTGCCCCCCCATGTGGGTGGGAATCGATTGCCTGCCACCACGCCCAATGGTGCCCTCGTCGGGTGCCGCGGCGAAGAGTAGGCGAGCGACGGCGGCCACTGTGAGCATCGCCCCCGTGCTTCCCCTGGCGGTGGAGTGCTGTCAGAAGTCCACTGGGGTGACCTGAGATGCCTCACGGCCGACGACCATTTCCCATGGGCAATATATGAGATGCGAACAAATTTTACTTGTCGCATGGACAGCGCATATCGCACAGCGAGGAAGACAATATTTTGAAACGCATAGTATGTAATCGTTCGTGTGGACCTGGCGAGGAAATATCTACGTGCGAAAGAGGACATACAAAAAAATTAAATGATTTGCTTACTGTTACTTCCTCCGTCTCTTTACAAGTGCTCAAATATTGCAGAAGGATTGAGTGTTACATAATTTCAAGACAGGTAAATATTTTGACAGTTAAAACAACACCGTACAAATAGTCCGAGGAACGGCATGAGTAAGGAAACGGGGAGACGGCAAGAAATGATTTGGAAATACTGATCGGAAGAAATATGAATGAAACATTTTTTGGAAAACCAATGGAAAATGTTACTGACTCATGAGTTCGAAATGGGTCTGACTTTTTAAAATGTGATGTCATACATATTGCGCCGCATCTAGAATTTAAATCATGAAAATGGGGCTTTAATAAAGTGTTGCACCGCAGAAGTTTCACGAAAAGATAGAGCGTCGATTTATATATTCGTGAAAACGATAGGATTACCTCTCTAGGAATATTAATATCCTGCGAGATGTGCTGAAGTACGCCATGGGTAAGTGGGATTGTGGTGGTCAACGATTTCAAAAGCCAATATCAACAGTTTGCAAATGACGCAGCACTTTGCGAATGAACGGTGATTTCTAGCCCATCAAATCACATATCCATCCTTATTAAATAGAAATAATGATGCTATTAGACAATAATTTTCAAAGAATTTACCATTCGATATTTTAGTAAAATATGCACCGATTTATTAAATAGTGCGAAAATGCATCGAGTGTGATCGAGAAGATTATATACTTCGAAAAATTGCTGCCAACAAAAATTCTTTCGTGAAGGATTCTCGGGTCTTCCACCGAGTCAAGGGTTCCATATTGGCCGACGTTTCGATGCCCGACTCGTGCATCGTCTTCAGGGTTGATCAACCTGAAGACGATGCACGAGTCGGGCATCGAAACGTCGGCCAATATGGAACCCTTGACCCGGTGGAAGACCCGAGAATCCTTCACGAATCAAATACGCCGGGAAAGCACCAGATCTTACTTCAACAAAAATTCTGTTTAAAGTTAAATGAGACGTCATATAGAAAAATTGAACATCTGAAATTAGAGGCTCATCGATAAGTTTAAAAATCATTATGTTTTAGGGTATAAAAAATGAGAATTATTTATCCAGGGCTGTGAAGTTCCAATTCTGGATCTATATTTCGGTTAAAATGTTTATCCCTCCTTTTTCTAATAAAATGATAATTGTTTTTCTTTACAGCAGTTCTGAAAAACAACAAGCCAAAAATAATCAACCCATCTCGATTCAATAACAGCTCGAGTATTTAACGAAAACTAATTTCGGAAAATGCGCCGAATCTAGAAATCATTTTTTAAAAAGTCGCTCATAGATCATCATGTAGCTCCCAATGGACGGAAAAGAGGCAAAGTGGCATTAACGACGAACCGATTAGCAACAGCCCTTCGTATCCATATAATGCAAGTTGTAATTATCAATCTGATAATAAAGCATATGGATAGCAGGGATAAGTTTATTAAAAGACGGTACGTTTTCTGAAAGGGTAAATCTTCAGAGACACAACATAGTCTTTTCGCAAACATGGTGTCAGCAGTAAGGCGGTGCTAGTCTCTTCATGTGCTCCCCTGGGAAGTGTTGCCCTGCATAAGTCATTCATTTTCTTCGTCAATGATATTAACGCCGTTTTAAATAATAAAAGTTTCTTATTTGCCAACAAAGCGTTTTTTTATTGACATTGTCATAGTCCGGAGGACTGAGTTGGATAAGCAGATAATATTAATACAATACAGCATCGGTATGACACATGGCAACAAATGATTGACTTAAAAATTTAGTTATTTGGTAAATGTGACGCAAGCATTAAAGACTGCTACCAACTTTCACTATTTAGGCGTCATTTGGAATATGCTGCCAGCCCATTCCATCATCACGAGGCCGATTTGATTACCGAATGAAATCATTTGCAGCAAGTAGGAGCTACATTGATTAAACGTGGTTATGAAAAACGTAGCGTGTCCGGGTGATTAGAGTAACTAGTTTGCGAATCACTCGCGGAGCAAATTTTAAAGTACAGATTAAATATTAGGCATCAATTGGAGGCCGATCTCTCGGTGATGCTGGCGGCGATTTGTCCCAGTCTGCTAAGAGTGGAGAGATCGTGAAAATAACTTCGGAGAGATCAAGAGCAGGATCGATAGATATATGATAATAATAACTATTTCCTGCACAAAATGAGGGATCATAACAAATGCAAACGACCGTGCTGGGAGAGAGATCATTTTTCAAATCCAACGTAGCCAATAGTGCTGCCGTTTTTTAGCTAACCCTTTTTTCATTGTTCATCCTGTTTTGCATGCTTAGAGAGGTGTTTTGCCCTAAGATACTGCAGTGAAAGTAGTTATAGTTAACAATACCGTCATTGTTTGAAATATGTTTCAATTTTCTCAATAATTGACGTTAATAATCATCAATTTTAGAGTGTAAAAATCATAACCCCTTGATTGGGATCCCGGTCCAGGCGAATAATTTTTACACTCTGACGTTGTTCAACTGTCATGCACATTTAGCAGATGACTCCGTTAAAAGTAACCGTCGCGGCATCTAACGCAGCTTCTCACAATTGGCATCAAAGTAAAACCCAATTTTGATGTTGCAATTCCGCTGTACAGTCAAACCCTGCCACACATCCTAGCGGGCGTAGGCCGTGGAGATTTATTCGTTGAACCAACGTTATTTCGGCGATACCGATATACTGACCTGAGGAAAGGCAAATAAAATTGAATTAAGTAGCGTGGAGAAAGAAAGGAAGCTCGCCGTGTGATTGCGGCAAGCTGATAGTCTCAAAGGAATAGGGAGAGATGTAAGCAAGGATGGAGGATGGGAGTAGAGCATTTGAACGAACGTCATAGAGAGTGGATGAGGCGGAAGGAACGTGGGAGGATGCTGTTCGATTTGGCAGCAGTCCCACCTCATACCTCCCAGGATTAAACGAGGCGGGATCAAGGAAGCGAAAAAATAAGCCGAGGGCAAGCGTAGACAGTTGCTCAAAAATAATCTAAACTTCCAGAGATTTTGAAATCCCCTTTAGCACAATAGTGAGCAAAGTTCTAAAAAATTACATCATAGACATGAATTACAAATATTGAATCAGACAGCAACAGCATTAAACATGTGCCTCGAAAAAATGCGAAATAAACATTTTTTGAAATTCACTTATATAAGGTTGTGAGTTGTGGGTGATGGCATAAGTAGAGAAAGAAATACCAAAATAAATGGGATACAGCATTTTGTTTTATGAAATAATGTTGACCTACAGGGTCGCACCCAAGGGTGGTGGGACTGATTTTTTTACAAGAATTTTATTGACGATATACATACTTCGACTTAATAATCTTCAAAGTATGCTCCTTGAGCTGCTACACACTTAGTATAACGTTGCTCCCATTCCCCGTACGCCCGCTGGAAATTTTCTTTTGGGATGCCGTTGATAACCCTCGTCGAAGCCTCTTGAACGGCCTTTATCGAGTCAAAACGTCGTCCCTTGAGCTGTCTTTTAATCAGGGGGAAGAAGAAGAAGTCCGGTGGTGCCAGATCGGGAGAATAGGGCGAGTGCGGCAACGTGGCAACGCCGTATTTCGCCAGGAGCTGTCTGACGACGAGCGGGCCATGGCAGAATTTTCGGCACCATCTTGGCGCACACCTTGCGCATGGCCAAATCCTGTGAAATAATGCGTTGGACGTTGGATGCAGACAGACCCAACTGGTCAGCAATTTCTTCACTGGTTAAGCGTCGGTCTGTGTTCAGCAGTGTCCTCACTCTGTCCACATTCGTGTCGGTTCTTGCCGTCGACGGCCGTCCGGAGCGATGGTCGTCTTCAACGAGCTCCCTACCCTCTTTAAACAACTTGTGCCTCTCAAATACTGTGGAATGGCTTAAGGCAGTGTCCCCATAAGGTTGCTTGATCATATCGAGGGTCTCAGTTGCCGTCTTCCCGAGTTTCGATCAAAACTTCACGGAATAACGTTTCTCTAAATTCAGATTCATTTTGTTTTTCGACGCGGACAAAAAAACTTGCTTCACTAAAAACGGTGTCCTCACTCAACGACAGCCCGCAGGCGACTGAGGTTGGTGTCGGTCTGTTGCTAAGAGCCCCCTCCGCCTTACCCTGCCAGACAGACTCCCCTACACCGCTTTGTTCGCGCCAGAGAGAATCAGTCCTACCACTTCTGGGTGCGAACCTGTAAAATTGATCTACGGAGTGATAAATAAAAAAAACAACTACTTGGAAGAAATTGGGCAAAGAATCAAGTCAATTGAGGACAGATACAAGGATAAGGAAGGAAATAATCTGACTAATCTTGAAGCAGCAATATAAACTAAAGATCATATTTTGGGAATATTCATAGAGAGAGAAAGAGTTAAATGGATAACCTAGAAAAATACAATTATCAACCCGAAGGACGGTTTGATTGAAGAAGTTAGAACATACCAAATACTAATACAGATATATAGTGTTTTACGGAGTGTACAATTTACAAATCAAAAGGTGACGGGGCGGCAACTCTTCCTGTGGCATCTGTCGTTTAGCCGGAGGAACTGGCATTCGAGAAATCACACAGCTTGGGTGAAGCCAAGGGTGCCCAGAGGCGTCTCTGGGAATCAAACCCAGGCCCTCCGGACAGCGTCCCAACGCTCTGCCTAGTAGACCACCACTGAATAACCAAGGTTGAATTACAAAAGGAAAACTATGGGAAGCGTCAGTTTGCGGCGTAACTACAAAGTATGTTGTAGGGAAGCTTGAGAAACTGCGACAGAATATCTCTTCAGAGTTGGTCCATGGTTGGAGAAAGAGTAATTAACCCTGGATGAAGAGGGAATCAATAGGGCTTTGGAATACGTAAAACAAGTGAAACTCATAAAATCATTTAATGATTTCACCGCACTGCCATTAATGTCGGCGAGAGGTGGAGCCCATGGGAGGAGATTAGACGGTGGGTTTTCTTATTGTCTCCGCCATTTTTCGATAGAAGAAAGAGAATGCATTATGAAATTAAACCTGTGAATCACTTGTTTATATGAGAAATACAAAATGTGCACTTATCCACAGATTTATTTATAACTTCCTCCGCGGTCAACTACATCTGTGGAAAAGAGCAAAATTTGTTTATCTCATAATGACGAACTTTCACCATATCTTGCCTGGATCTGTTGAATATATTTGTTTTTACAATACAAGATTTTGAAAATTTAATATCCGTCACAATCGACAGAAAAGTAACAACTTTAGATATCAAAATTTTAGTTCAAATTACGATTGTACGGACTTTCAATAAGATTCTTAAGACTGGAAACCACTCCAATGGAGAGCGGAGTTTGAATTTCTTACTTTCTAGCGTGCCACAGCGCACGGTTACGCCTCCACGGGGTGACCTCGGCCAAACTCGCCGAAATCTAGCAGCTAGGGAGAGGAAAGCAGTGAATTATGAAGCGCGGGGAAGGACTAAAGTTGATGAGAACGGAAATACTTGATTATTTAGTTTACATTTACCATTTTTTTAATATTTGCTACATTTAGAGGAGAGGTGGAGTTTACATCGAGTTTATTTAGTCAAGTTGTAACTTCTACATGCCTTAGCGATGTGAATTTGAGTGCTCGACAAGAGCAGAAAAGGTGTCTTGTGTAGTTCCAAGGTGCTCGTGAATTGAGAAAGACAAATCATTGATAATTAAAAAATTCTCAGGAATAACTGGAACCCGCAGAAAAAATCCCCGTCTTATTGCATTAAGCCATTAACTTAATAAAGTACTGGAGAATGGTAATTTCAGATTATAACGCTCAACAATATGACGTTAGCTCAATACATTCCTACAAAGCCAATAAAATCATTTCGCGTTTGCATAAAAATACATTTTACTATTCATTAAAGGAGGAAGTGAAATCTGAAACCATATGGCTTAGCGTTTAGAAATCTTTCCTTTCCACCTTGCCTCCCCTCCCCCCCATCCTTCCGCCCTAGAGAGAAGGTAAGAGGGGTGGCGGCAAAAGGGGAAGTGGCGAAGGGATCCGTTTCTCTCCGATTTGCTCGTCGATGAGCTCAGCCAAGAAGTTTCCCCGGGAAGACGAATCGCCCTCCTTGGAAGGCAGGAGCTGCTGCCTCCATAATGGAGGGAGGGCTCATCCATCAATCGGCCGGAGGGAACACTAAATGGATCCGTCCGCTCCTCTCATCGCCCCCCCTCCCGCTATCTCAAAGAGTGCATTTGATCGAGGGCATCCAAAGAACTCCGCAGGGGAACTGGCCACCAGACTCGCTACCCTTCGTCGGGAGCGTTTGAAGGGAGTTATCGCATGAAATTGTGAACAAATCAATTCTTTTAGACTAAACATTGGGTCTTCCTTAAAGTCACGGCCTCCTAATGTACCCATTTAAAGAAATAATTAATAAATTTATTTATTTAAAAAATTTAAAAAAATAGCCTATGTCATTTTTTCTCGAAAAATCAATGCTACCAATTGAAACCAATAGATTTTCCACATTGGTAGTGCAATTTGTACCAAGAGAATGTCTCTCAATTTGAATTATAAATGGATTTTTTAGGATATTGTTGATGATAACGTAAGAATTTATTCTTCATTACAGATATATTATCTTATTTGATTATATTTGATTTTATTTGAAGTCATGACTTACCTCAAATATGTACTTTCGGATACTTGGATATTTCCTCTTGATTGTGTCACTCCGGCTCTGGCTTAACCCTCCACTTTACAAATTTCAGCTGGATGAGTTACAATGAGAAATATAATTGCGAATTACAATATAATAAACAAGTATATGCAAGAAATTAAAGAGCAAAAGTACAAGTTCATATCTTTAAACGGATATCTAGGAATGATCGGCTGAAAATAAGGGATATTTTTTCTCAACATGATATAATCTTCCTTATGAAAGGAAATTAATACGAGTCTGATTATCATTCCTTTTCTAAACATCCCTTCATAACGTCCCTGCCATCGATTCTCTCCTCCTCCTTTTCCCAATGCAATTCTTCTCCTAATACCTCAACCCTCAATTTTGGTGCAAAACACTACTGAGATGCGTAAAGTATTCCACCTGCTCTAGTTTTCCCCACCTACTTTATCGCTTAACCAAGTCGTCCTCTTTCTCGAAATACCATTGGTTAGTCTACCAGCTAAGTAGGTTTTGGATGGACACAACCTCCAAATAAATAATTTAATTCTTCTCACAAAAAAGAACTCAACATCCTACTCCACAATAAACCTATCTTCATCTCTGAGTACTTCCTACCTACCTTCATCCCGTCCAACATGCCTATCCTGCTCCTTCCCTTTCCTCGTTTGCCTAACATTCTCCCCTCAATTACAGTCTTCAACATCCCAATGCCGATCAAAACGCCCCTCATCCACTTTTCCTGCTTCCATAGGATTTCTCCCAACAAACCCCTCTCTTCGCCCACAATACCAAGTACTTCCTCATTTGTTTTCTTCTCTGTCCATTTCACCTTCTCCATTCTTCTCCACACCCACATTTCAAAAGCCTCCAATCTACGTCTTTCCTCCTGTTTCAATGACCTCGTTTCCGCACCATACATAGCTACGCTTCATATTAAAGTTTCTACGAGTCTTTTCTTAATATCCTTACTCAACGTCCCTGTCATAAACTCCCCCCTTCTCGTGAAAGCCTCTTTGCCTAGCGCAATTCTTCTGCTAATTTTTTTTCTTCTCAGCCCATTTCACCTTCTCCATTCTTATCTGCGCCCATAAATTAAAAGTCTACAATCTATGCCTATCATCCTGCTTTAATTATCTCGTTATCTTAACAGCCTCACTCAACTTCCCTCTCATTAATCCATACTTGTGAAATCTTCTTTGCCCGAGGCAATTCATCTCCTTATTTATCTATACTACGTTGACCATTTGGATTAAAAACTCGATATCATTGGAATATAAAAGGTAATTTGATCCCCCATATCGTCTTTTATAAGAAACTTACTCAATCCTGTTGACCTCAAAGAATTAATCGTAGAAAAACTTCTCTACCAAGATCAGAAGGCTAAAATGTTTTCACTGACTCATTTTCTTATGAACATAGGAAAGGGTTTTGGATTTTTTGAAAGGTAATAGCATTTTCTTTAATTTTAATAAGGTTTCCTTAAATAATGGTTATCGCTGGAGAAAAAGCATTGATTGCAAATTTAAATTTATTTATTAATTATTGTATCATAAAAATGCGAGGCATCAGTTTTATTCTAGTATTTTTAAATGAGCGAGTATTTGCCACGTATTTTATGGGACTTAGAGATGAAATTCGAAATTAATCTGTACATCGAATACAATCCCATCATATTTTTGGAGAAATTTTTTGTGCCCCGAAAAAAATTAGTTAGTAGGCATGTTTAAGCGATCAAAGAAACAAATTACTGCAAATTTCAAATCCCTATAGCAAGGTTTTGTCTTTTTCTGTCATTCAGCCGAAATCTTGGGGAAGAAGCGTTAAAGTAGAAAAATCAGGTGTACCTCATGTATCAAAGCTAAGAAAAATATTCAGCAAATTTTATACGAAATAAATTAAAGTTCCAAATTTGATTGAACACTAACCTCCCATCTCTCACCATGTAAACAACAGGCATCCAGTTCTACCGTAAAAATATTTAAAAGATAACTTTCATCCGGATAATCAGTTTCATCGAAGGAAATCAGCAAGTATGACTGAATAACAAAACTTATTTAGTACGTGATTTGTGTGTGCATAAGAGGAAACTTGTATGTCAACTGAACTGCGCAATGAAACATTTCCCAGAGTTCAATAATAAATACATATATACCGTCCAACAAAAGGTTTCCCAATTTTCTAGGAAGTAATGTAACCTGAGACTAGTTCCCGTTGGTTTCATCTCACTAGTTTTTGGGAGTGATATGGTGGAACGGCATGACATTAATCCAAGAGGATATCGATGACACAGACGCCATATTCACTACCTACAATATCAACGAAAGAAATCATTGCAAGGTTTCCTCGCGTTCCGCCATTCAGAATAGCTACCAACCAAATGAAAATGCAATTTAGAGTGAATGCAAATATGTCCACGATGATGGCAGAAGTGGCGGCCCTTCTGTGGTGGTGAACAATTATCTCCACCTTAATTTGAAGATAAGCTCGGGAAAACCGTAGTTTTACGATATCTGAAATCTTTGGAAAATTGTGCACAGATTTCTACGACTCTGTTGCATGGAAAAACGATAAAGAAATTAGGAGGGCACATGCTTTGTGCTCGTCTCGACGAGGTTGGCTGCGATTGGTTGGCTGCAATCTCAGGTGGCAGAATTTTATCCTGAAGAAATTTGAAAACAAGTTCAGAGAAATGGAAAATGTTTAAATATGCTTGGCGAATATGTATAAAATAGCAGAGGAATATAGTTTTGAAATGAAACTGACAAATTTTCTACACATATGGCAGTGCATTTTTATAGCATAACAGAGGTTACTTTTTGGACAAGTTTCGTACTTATCAACCTTTGGGCAGTTCATTTCCCTTAGCGATTCTTCATGGTCTTGCCTACAAATATATTGTGGAGATAATATTATTATTTCTTCGATATCACCGCTAAACTTAAATGAATTGCACCTGTAATGCTTAACGTCAAACGCGCAATCTTCTACGTTCAATGGGCTTTATATCCATTAAATATAATTGGATGAACATTAGCCCTATTATGGATCCTTTAATGCTACGATTCATTCAATTGAATGCGTACAAAGTGAAATTTACCCGAAGGGTACAAAATGAATTCAACTGTCTAATATTGGTGGAAATGATTTTATGTCTCTTGATTTATAACTCAAAATATTTTACGCCGTTTAGTTTTTGAAATACAAAATTAATTTTTTAGAAATTGGGATTATTTTTTAGCCAAAGTCAAAGCATTTTAACTGATGTACGTACTTCAGGTTGCAACAAAATTTTAAAAACTACGCTTAAAAGCCAACCTTTATCCGAAATGCCGTGGACTCGCTGGTGGAATTACATCGTTTCCATTATTAGTGAGTCCTTTCGTCTTGCCTCGTATTTCCTTATCATTTTCAATGCATTTCACACAGCCAACCACCCAAAGCCGATCGCTCGAGGATCATGGCGCGTAGAGTCGCGTCGCTGGGCCTATGCATAATTCCTCCTTTGATCTCGCACAATTACCAGAAGCTTGCCTCTACCCCTTATATCTCTTTGGGTACGTCCCTTAGTCTGACTCCATATTTCCCATTACAAAGCCATTTGACACAGTTTGGAAAATGTAGAAAAAACCATAAAAGTCAAAAATCAAAATATTTAATCTTAACCAAAAAGCTTTTATTATCTTTTATTCCTTCAAACGAAATTTAAAAGTCGTGCCACGAATACTAGCGACGTGTATTCTCGCATTCTCTTTGGCAAAACATTTTCAAATTGGTTCTTTATCCAACGATAGTTTTCAATAACTCATAAATACAATTTAAAATTAAGTTTTAAGTCGAAATAACCTGTGCTGAAATTATTGATCAATTCACAGATACACACTGAAATCAGCATGTAAAATCGCCATATGGCCTGGTGTTCCGCATTCACTCCAGCGCTCCAGCCAGAACACCCTGTGCCCCTGGAATCCCCTGCCGCCGCCCACGTCCCCTCTCAGCGGAAAGACCAGCACTGCAGCATACTATTGCATCTGGGCATCACATTTTGAAAAAGCAATTTGGCTGGTAAGCTTTGACGGCAATAATTACTAGGCCCAGCGATTCGAATACAAATTCGTTCGAAATTTAACCGTCTCAAATAAATTGTATTGATAATTCAATTTATTGACATCATCAAAATTTTATTATCTGTTTTCATTCGCTGAATTTTGAATCCGCGGATTGTAGGAATATATTTTCTAAAATTACTGCAGTCATTACTGTTCGATGCTTTAGTAATAATGAACCATCAAAACCAGTTGCCGTTATACTAATATATTCAACTTATTCATGAAAATATATTAAAAATTGTGATGAGATACTGCAATGGAAAAATATATTGAAAACATGAGAGTGTTTAGAATGGGGTACATTTGGCTATTGGAAAAATGAAGAAAAAGAGAGAAGTATTATTTCTTAGGTGCAGAATTAATCAAAACAAATTAACCCCTGTCGTAGTTTTGGGGAAAGCTTTCGATTCGTGTGGCCAGGAAAATAATGCAATTAAGTGGACTAGAGTGGGAGAAAATAATTGAATATTGACGCATTCTCTATAAAGAGAAACATTATCGGTGAAATAAAAGTGAAGAAAACATGGAAGAAGAAAGCGACAAGAAAGAAAAGGGTACAGCAGGTATGCTCACTATGGTGCTTGCTTAACTTAAGCATCAACCATGGAATAGATAAGTTGAGATAAAAGAGAAAAAAGTTGGAGCACGGAAAGAGTGGCATATAGGCAGGCATTTTGAAGACCATGTAATTTGCTGACGTGTTTGTATGAGATAATCACTAGGACTATGCGTAGTGCTAATTCCCATGAGGAAAATTGACGTAAAATGACCAGATTCATAGAAAAAAACGGAGCCCAAATAACTGTCTGTGGTTGAATAAGAACTTTATGTTTTGAACAAAACTACGGAAATACAAATTGACCAATTAAGAGAGTGCGGTATACTAATAGTGAGCTCAAAAACGATCCACTAAGCAAGAACCGCGACAGAGCGCATGCGATGGAGGGTTTTCTCATAAAGGAAACAATTGAGAACATCAATAGTATTATTAAAGACATAAAACATGTAGAATCCTTTATTGGTTCTACTCTATAGAACACATGCATTTGGAAGAAGTAAAATATACAGAGTAGAGCAATGTGCTCATGGGAAAAAGAGAAGTTGTATCTTTCAGTGAAAAAGAGAAAGTAACTTTCATTCATATGCATTGGCAAAAGTATCGGGAAAAGTTTCGGAAAATAGATTTATTTCAGATGTTGCTGCATTGCCTCGAAATTCTTCGAAGTACATCCCTTGAGCGTCGACAAACTTTTGCCAGCTGCTTTTCCACGACTCGAAGGTTCCCTGGTTGGCGGAAGGTCCTTTAAGGGTACGCGTGCAAGCTTCTTTGAGGGGACTTGGTGGTGTCCACTGAGTGAGAATTTCACTTTTATAGGGAATAGGAAATGGTCTGCTGGTGCCAAGTCGGGACGGTTAAAGGATTGGGGAATCGCCGCGATGGCGTTGTAGAAGGTCCTCGAAAGCAGACAGTCAGTCGACTCTGCTCTTGGTCGACCGTCTAAAGACCCTCGGGATGAGTGTAGCGCAGATCTTTCGCATTGCAAATTTTCTGTGATAATAGTGTGCACTGTCATCTCATCAATGCCAAAACGATCTGAAATCGCATTGGCATTGATCACATTGATCCATTAATCCATTGATCATATGGGCACACTTAACGGGCGGTCTGAATTCAGCATTTCACACACACACGCATCAATTGTTACCGATACTTTGTAAAACTGTAGGAATACGCGTGTAAAGCTGTGAGGCGTGGATGATTGGAGTAGCCAATATTGGAAGTGTATCAGCGAAGATTGAGAAAAAAATCCTGAAGAGGGTATATATATATATATATATATATATATATATATATATATATATATATAGAGGGTAGGCAAAATATCACATTTAGGTATACCGGCTGGGCAAAGTAGGGGAGGGAGGGGGAAACTTGTTGGGCATATCCTATGTCACGATATGCTGGAGACATGAGTGAAGGCATCATGGCTGGAAGCAACTACAAATGGAGGGCAAGGATGACGAATGAGGAGCAGGAAATGGAATAATTCGAGATAATACTTTTATATTTTGTTTTCGTGTTCTCGTTGTTCCCCGCGCTGTCATCACTACACTACCACGCGGTCGTTCAGGGCTTCCATTGTCTCGGTGACTAGAGGACGTAGGACATTTTCTTTCTCTCTACCGACTACTCTGCACGTGACATCTCAAGAGCAGTCTCCGAGTGACGCGTCGTCTGCACTTATACAGAATTACACGGGCGTAATCAGGGGAAGTTCGACCCTCGTGCTATTTTGGCGTAATGCCACCTAGAGCGGGAAACTATGTATCCCCGACGCTTCATTGCGAGTTTTCCCCGAGTTGCGCCGGGGAAGGTGGAGGGAGGGAGCGGGGGGGGGAGGGCAAACTCCAGCTTCAAAAGGTTCATTCAACTGCCACTTGAACATTTGATCCCAACCTGAGCCTAACTTCAATATGCGTGGATGCAGCCGGTCGTGCACGATCGCGCTAGAGCATGCACTTATGCGTGACACGAGCCGCAATCATGATAGGCCACAAATGAGTTAATTACCTCATTAAATGTCCGTGCAAATTCCACGTGCTTTCTTTACGTATCTACGTAATATAGCTCACATATACAAACACAACAATTTTTAAACATCTGCTCGCGATGTATGCTTGAAATTAGAAAATATGAATTGATATTTAGGAAAAAATAGAAAAATTAAGCCAGAAAAATTTAACACTTGGTTTAACTTTATAATTTAATTTTTTTCCAAAATAATTTTGAAATTAAAGGTGTTAGAATAGAATTTGTTATGAGTTTAGGTGAAATCGGCGCTTTTATTCGAGGGTAAATTTCAAAAAATTAAGCAGATTTCAATGTTCGCGTGGATTTTTTCTGCGTTAACTAAGCAGCCAATGGCTTTTTTGATACACAATATTCATCCACTATCCATTAAAATAGAAATTGAAGAACCGATTTGGTTGGATTATGATGCAAGCGGATTACTTGGCTATAAACGCGGATTCGGGATCTTCGGCACGAAGAAATAAGATTTGAGCTTTGTCGTCGCAGGAGAGCTCTGCCTTCCGTCTTCATTCCTTCTTCCGGCGTCTTCCTCATCGGAATGAGGAATAACAATTAGCGCTCGCGCGGGATTGATTATTCAAATGTTGCTCGTTAGCTCCAGTAAGCAAGGCGAAAGGGAATTGGCACCACGGGACAAGGGACTCATTACAGGGAGGGAATGAGAGATGGAGGGAGAGCTGAGAATTCCGCAATTGAGAACATGCCGCCGAACATTGAAGGGGTTCGACTTCTTACATGACTAGTGACGGAAACACTCGCGACCGGTGACGCTGAGGGGTTTAGTAATTTGACGGGGGGAGAAATAATCTTGGAAATGGCTATGTCTATGTCGCCATCTGTTTGGGGAGCCCTTGGCACAGGCGGGAGATCAGTGGATGATGAGGAACACAGCCGAACTTATACGAAGTACATACGAAATTATAGAGACTTGAAGATAAATTTCCTTCATTCACCCTCACCTGAATCTTTTATAATATTTCAGGAGTGTTGCATAGATTATGTTGATTGCGAAAAGTATTCCATATAGATTCAAAATTATTCTAAAAAATAGATTTTACTCAAATAAAGATATCCAAATTGTAATCGCATATTCGTTTTACTGTGAAAAATGCATAAGTTCGCATAATGCCAATGAATGTTGTCCCAAACGAGATGAAAGTCGCAGCCGTTAAGCGAGCAAAGCGTGCGGTTGTTGAAAGCGGACAGTCTGGGTTCGGGACCTGGTTCACGCTTTAAATATCTTCAGCTCACTCCAAGCTGCCGGATTTTCAAATGCACCACTTCCTGGGAAACCACAGCTGGTATGAAAAAAGGCATTGGTAACACTAGTTTACCCTATTTAAACGCGAACATAACTTATGGCTTAGTATTGAGCTGAGGTTCTGATCTCCATGCAAACCAACCGTTTATTACTAATGAACAGGACATTACACTAAATGGGCACATATTAAGTTCGGCTTGCACACGAAAATTCATAAATTCATTACCATCTCTAAAAACCAGACCGCAGTTCTTGGAAAGAAGTCACCAATGGATGCGAACAAAAGAGGCGCCGTTCAGTGTCCTTGTGCACACTAAGGAAATACTCAACAAATGGTGGAACCGATATATTTGCCTTCATAACATTATATATATATATACAAAATTTATATTATATAAAACATAATAATAATATATAAAATTACAAATATATTTTTTTATTAAGTAAACTACCGGTTAAGGTTTGACGGACACAACTACCGAATAAATATATTGTGGCTCATGACAAAACACAATCCAGCACACTGCTATGCAACAAGTCCTTCTTCATACCTTCATCCCGTCCAACATCCTATCCTGTTCCTGCCCTTCTCCGTTTGCAAAACATTCTCTCCTCTATTACAGTCTTCAACTTCCCACTGCCGATCAATACGCCCTTCATCCATTTTTCTTGCCTCAATAGGATTTCTCCCTAATCCCTCTCCTCGCCCACAATACCAAATCACTTCCTCATTTGTTTTCTTCTCTGTCCATTTCATCTTCGCCATTCTTCTCCAAAACCACACTTCAAAAGCCTCCAATCTACGTCTATCCTCCAGCTACAATGAACATTTTTAGGCACCATACATAACTACGTGCAATGTAAAGGTTTTTACGAATCTTTTCTTAATATCCTTACTCAAAGTCCCTGTCATCAAGTCCCTCCCCCTAGTGAAAGCCTCTTTGCCTAGCGCAATCCTTCTCCATACGTCCCTACTACTTTGACCGTGTTGGTACAAAACATTTCCGAGATACGTCAACTGTTCTACCTGCTCTAGTTTTTGCTCTCCTACTATAATCTTTAGCTTAGCCATTTTCTTTTAGGAAAATCGCATAATTTTTGATTCTATCACACTGATTTTCCTACTCTCTTAGCAATACTTGCAATCCCTTGGCTGACTGACAAACTGAAGCTTGATCATCAGCAAACCTAACTGATTTCACGAATTCCCCTCCTACTTTCAGTCTAACCTCAATGCCTCATTAATCATTCCCTCTACATAAAGGTTGAACAGCAATGGTGATAATGGATAACCCTGCCTCACACCCCTTCCTAACACTGCCCATCCGGACTCCCCGTTGCCCACTCGCACCTGAGCAGTCTGAGACATGTAAAGGTTGCGGATCAGCCTCCTGTCCCTCCAATCTATTCCTATTTTCTTCAATATACTCATGAGGTTTTCCCAATTCAGTATATCAAACTATTTTTCGAAATCTACGAAACAGGCAAATACTTCCTGATTGTATTCTATATTCCTCTCGATTAGTGATATCATTACTGCAATGGCATCACGCGGACCTCTCCCCTTCCTAAACCCAAACTGATCATCCCCTAAGTAATCATTTGCCCTACTCTCTGTTCGTTTGTTTATGATCCTGAGAACAACTTTATCCGCATGCGATACCAAACTTATCGTCCTGTAGTCCTCACATGATGTAGCCTCTATCGTTTTCAGAAGGGAACCAACACTGATCTCACTCTTTAGGCTCTCAAGTCTTTAGGTCAGGTTTCTTCCTCAAAGACACTACGAATCAGTCCATATAGACTCTTCCGCCCACATTTCCCTAAACCTTTTAATAGTTCCGCAGGAATGTTGTCAATCCCCACGGCTTTATTTGATTTCATCTCTCTTAATTCCTTTTCTATCCCCTAGTCGAGCATACTTGGACCGAAGCTTCCTCTACGCCATGTTCTCTTTCTATTTCCAACCTTTATATGTTTAACCTCAATTCTTTAGTATGCCACCCTTCCATATATTTCTTCCATCTCCCTAGGATACTTACTGGGTCAACTATTATTTTACCCAAATAATCTCTTACCGTGAGCTCAGATCTTCCCTTCTTACTTCTCGATAGTGATTTAACCTTGCTGTATAGAGCACCAATTTCAACCTTCCTCTGCAAACTTTCCATATCCTCGCACTGCATCTTCTAACATGCTTCTTTTGCTTCATTTGTTGCCCGTCTCAATTTATTGTTTAATTTTTTTTACTTCCTGTTGCCCTACTCTGTGTTAACATTCTTTAATTTTCTTCTCTCACCTATCTTTCTAAACCTTTCATCCGTGATCTCTGTTCTATTCCCATTAACGATTCCTATGGTGTCATTTGCGGCTTTCGATGTACCTTTTCAATATCTTCCAATTACTCTTCGATAGTACTCAGCTTTTCACAGGAATCCATAATTTACTCCATAGCTTGCTCATACACCTTCCATGTCAATTCATGTAATGCTTCTACATACCGTTTCCTAGCTCGCCGCACCTGCATTATCTTTTTGAAACACTTCATAACAACTCTGAGCAAATCGTGGTGAGATTCCACAACCTCTCCCGAGAAGCTGTGCAGGATTGATCACATTGTTCCTGAATCTGTGTCTAACCATACTTTAAACTAAAGGAAACCTTTTTTAGTCATCTGTAGTTTTCCACGTGTACCTGCGCCTTTTGTGGTGTCTAAACCAAGTGTTTATGATGCCTAAGCCCTGTCTCCTACAGAACGCAACTGCTTTTTCCCCACGGTCATTCTTCGTGCGTAAACCGTAGTCCCCCTCCTCCCTACTATCTCTTCCTTTTCCTACCGTCGTATTCATATTTCCCCCATCACTATCAAATGTTTACCTGCAGGAACACGTGTCTGATCGTATATCCTCTCGATTTCTTCCTCGTCATGGTGCTCGGTGTGCGTGTATACCTGAACAATGACAATGAAAAAGTCCATCGGTTCTCCTTCGATCTTTTTTATCGATTCGTTCGATCATACTACTTCGAACCGTTTTAATAAATATTTTATCATCCAGCATAAATACTTAATGATAAAGATGTACCAGATCATACTGATGCATAGATAATTGTATTAATTTTTTGCTGTGCGTCAAAATATAAAAATCGTGTCCATTTGAAAAAAAATTTTGATATTACTCTCAGTGAAGTCACTACATGTAAAAGAACATCTCTTCAAAGGCATTTTGGACGGTTTCTCACCCCTACTGCGCATTTCATATCACGAGGACGTCCTACTTTTTGCCGAATATTATTGATTTCTCTTGTTCTATTACACGTTTATAATGCGCCTGTTCCATATTGTTCGCTGTCAATGAAATAATTACACTTTTTAAAATTTTGGCTTAAGTTTTTTCTTTACAACATTTTATGCATCAGTTTAGCCGCATTCCTAACCGGCCGAATTTGAGTACCCATCAATTTTAATTCAAAAACTTGACCAAAATTTCTTTTCCATGCAAATTCCGATGTGCAAATGGCTGCGTTCCGCGAGTGGTATTCCATGAGTTTACCCGATGGCACCGAACAACAAAGCGGCGACCGCAGACGTCCCGGAAGCGCCATTGACCTCAAGCAATGCTCAACATGTGACAATTGGATGCCACTTTTTGGCTAATGCCATTAATCAAACGGAAACACACAGGAGGTTCATTAAATTTTAATGCGCCCATGGCATTAAATATCACCGCCGCATGTCCGTTCGTCTGTCCGGGAAAAAATAAGTCATACTACTTTTGGTATATAGCTCGTATGACCATTAAAATCAAAGGTTAGGATTCAGCAACAACCGAGAAGTAAAAGTATCTTTTCATCGTCAAATTATTTAATCAAAGGCTCAATAGAACACGGTAAGGTCTCTTCAATTTGAAAGTAAAAGAACGATTCCTTAGCACCAATTCATGCCCTAAAGGTCCTACGAAGTTCAAATGATTATTTACCTCTTTATTGTCGTTAGCTGCTTAATGAGCGAAGCCATTAACTTAATCCTTGTTTTTAATTATGAACAAATGACGTCAATTAACGTCAATTAATGAACACTATATTCAAGAATAGATCCGAAGAATTTTGCATTTGACTGCCTCTTCCTGTTAAGAAATCTGTTAAACCTTAAATGTTTTCCTCCTACTGTTTATAAACGACTAATATACGCTAAATATCTAATTTGTCTCTGCTTTTGAAGCATCATCTCACCCCATTCTTCGTCTCTTGTTCTTCGATCACTCGCATTCATAGGAAATGACGTGTATTCTATGGTATATAATAACTGTGAAACTCCAATAGCCGTAAACAGTTTACCTTTCTAAACAAAGTAAAAATGAAATTAGTTGGCTAGCGCCCCAAGTCAAGAATGGGTAAAAGGTAAAAAAGGATAATGAGGTAGGTAAAGGGGGTAAAAGGTAAAAAAGGAGAGGATAAGAAAGGTGAATACGCGTATTTCGGCCACAAAGTAGCCCTCTTCAGCGTACTGAAGGGTAATCGTCACTACAACAAAAGTCGAAGTGAGAGCCTCGTATTCGTATTCACCTTTCTTATCCTCTCCTTTTTTACCTTTTACCCCCTTTACCTACCTCATTATCCTTTTTTACCTTTCACCCCTTCTTGACTTGGGGCGCTAGCCAACTAATTTCATTTTTACTTTGTTTAGAAAGGTAAACTGTTTACGGCTATTGGAGTTTCACATTTATTATATATTACTAGCCGTAAGAGCTCATTCCTATCAATATGTATTCTATGGAGCCATTAATACGCACTCGTAGCTTAAACAGACATCCAAATACACAACTTTTACGCAATTTTTGGATTATCAATCTTCACTGTACTCTATTTGATGATGACGAAATTTTGATAAAGATGATTTCGGAGAATGGGCAGATTCGGGATGTTTAACGGAAGTAGTTTTCCATCCTTATAAAATCTGAGCACTCTAAATAATTACCATTAAAATTATTCCTTTTGTTTATTTGTTCAACAATCTCAAAAATGTTTTGCAAATTCAATATTTAAAATTTTTTATGCAATAAAACAAAAATATTTACAACTGCGGAACACGTGGAAGTATCCATTCTGTGATCTCATTCGTCGCCAGTTGGAGAAGTTGGCCGGAAGACTTCACCAGATCAGTATTGATGCTATGCTAAAAAAAGGAAAAGCGGCGCTATACAGGCACACTGACTTTGATTCTTCACGCAATTTACATTTCTCTTACTTGTTGACAAAATAATGAAGAAGAAGGAAAAGGATTTCATAGGAAAAGGACAATATGGGTTCATAAAAGGATGGGGTACGCGATATGGCATGGCAACAATGAATTCACCAACATATATATGTATATATATATATATATATATATATATATATGTACATATACATAAATTTTTTAAGGTAATCTACCGGTTAAGGCAGGTTTTTGGAAGGACAATTCTACGAAATAAATATTTTATTACTTCTAAAAAAACAAAACAGAATCCAGCAACCTACTCTACATCAGGTCCCTCTTCATCTCTGAGTACTTCCTACCTCGCTTCACCGCGTCCAACATCCCTATCCTGTTCCTTCCCTTTCATCGTTTGCCCAATATTCTCCCCTCTATCACAGTCTTCAACATCCCACTGCCGGTCAACACCCCCTTCATCCACTTTTCCTGCCTCCATAGAATTCCTCCCAACAAACCCCTCTCTTCGCCCACCATACCAAGTACTTCCTCATTTGTTTTCTTCTCTGTCCATTTCACCTTCTCCATTCTTCTTTACGCCCATATTTCAAAAGCCTCCAGTCTACGTCTGTCCTCCTGCTTCAATGGCTACGTTTCCGCGCCATACATAGCTACGCTCCATATCAAAGTTTTTACGAGCCTTTTCTTGATATCCTTACTCAACGTCCCCGTCATCAACTCCCTCCTCCTTGTGAAGGCCTCTTTGCCTAGCGCATTTCTTCTTCTTACGTCTCTACTACTTTGACCGGGTTGGTCCAAAATACCTCCGAGATACGTAAACCGTTCTACCTGCTCTAATTTTTGCCCTCCCATTTTAATGCTAAGCTTAGCATTTTTCTTTCTAGAAGATCGTATTACCTTTGTTTTATTAATATTGATTCTCTTCCCATACCTGTCGCACTGAATTTCCAATTCACTCAGCAATGCTTGCAACCCCTTGGCTGACTGACAAACTAAAGCTTAGTCATCAGCAAACCTAACTGATTCAATGAATTCCCCGCCCACTTTCATTCTTACCTCCAGTTCTTCCCATGCCTCTTTAATCATTTCCTCTGCATACAGGTTGAACAGCAACGGTGATAATGGGCAACCCTGCCTTACACCTCTTTCTAACACTGCCCATCCGGACTCCCCGGTCCCAATTCGCATCTGAACAGTCTGAGACATGTACAGATGGCAGATTACCCTCCTTTCCCTCCAATCTATTACTATTTTCCGCAATATACTCATTTGTTTTTCCCAATTCACTCTATCAATCGCTTTATTGAAATCTATGAAACAGGGAAATACTTCCTATCCATATTATACAGAACTTGGTTCTTTTCCACAGATTTTTGTCACATGGTACAACGTGTTTCACCTACTTGTGGCATCATCAGGTTAAAATATACTTAACAACAGTACGAGAATACATACACTTCGGACAGAGCGGGGGGGCGGGGAGGGAGGGTGGGAGGGCCTGAGAGGGGAGGGGACGACCGGGTGCGTTGAGGGGCTGGTTTGAACAATTTCAGGCTAGTGTCTCTCAGGAATGAGTGGGGAGGGGGACGGGAACAGTTGCTCGTTACAAAGTGTCAAGTTGGGGTTTGCTAGGTGCCTCCGTATCTCCATTTGCTCGAGAGTGTGCATTTTTTCTGTGGAATAATACCAAGATTTTTTAATATGGATACGAAATGCTTCCACGAAGTGAAGCCTGAAACAGTAGAATATACAAATACTTCCTGGTTGTGTTCTATATTCCTCTCGATTAATAATCTCATTACTGCAATGGCTTCACGCGTACCTCTCCCCTTCCTAAACCCAAACGAATCATCCCCTAAGTAATCATTTTCCTTACTCTCTATCCTTTTGTTTATGATCCTTAGAACAATTTTAGAAGCGTGGGATATCAAACTTATTGTCCTGTAGTCCTCACATGATGTGGCCTTCACCTTTTTCGGAATAGGAACTAACACTGGTCTCAAAAAGTCTTCCGGCCAGATTCCTTCCTCATAGATACTACGAATGAGCCCATATAGCCTCTTCCTCCCACATTTTCCTAAACATTTCAATAGCTCCGAGATATGGATTTGCCAGAGTCGTCAACTCTCTTCCGGGTTATTCGTAATGCATGTGGAGGAAATGGAGGAAGAGACCTGCGTAGGGCTGGAGAGTAAGGAAAGACAGAAGGTAGAGAAGTAATAAAATGAGTTAGATTTGCGGACGATCTAGCTACAGTTAGACATGCAGCCAGAACATTGCAGTTGTTGCTGAGTGACCTTATGAATCAACGTGACAGTTTAGGCATGCAGAAATTAAAATTTGAAAATAATATAAAAATTGCGTCGCTCACTATCGAATATTTCGATAATGCATAATCCATTTCTGATAAAAGGAGAGAACACTAAAGGGCAGGTAAACTTTTTAATTGTAATTTTAAAAATCGATTCAAAATGATATCATCGCTATTTCAACTTATTCCAATTTATTATTCATATTAAGGCTACTCCTTACAAAATTAACACAAACCATTTCAAAATTACAGAGAGGTTTCTGGTGGGGGATCAACCTTTTTCATGATGCTGCTAAATACTGAAATTCCATAGGTGCAGCTAATTCTTCCCTAAACTTCTGTCTCGTCATTATAACGAGGCATAGAGTATCATCAATATATTTGTGTGCTTCGCAGGTTTTTGGAAGGCGTTTGACGGAGACGGATTGATGGGTGCAATTAATAAACGTTTTGAATAATTTAGAAATGTGCAGGTTAGATAGACGTCATTTACGGGCCCTGCGCATACTATGGCATACTGCAGAGCTGCGGATATTCGCAGTGGGGAGTCGAGAGGGACGGTGCCAGGTTGGGGACGGAGCCGCGGATGTCTTAATCGGGGCAGGACTTGGAGGCTGCAGATGGAGCAGAAAGAGAGATCTTTATGTCAGTTAGGTTTGCAGTTGGTTAAGCGAACGCCAATCAACAAAAGGGTCACAATCATATTTTAGCGCATTACAGAATCAGTGTGATAGGCGCTGCATGAGAAATAATCACAAGGAAACAAAATAATGACATTCTCAAGAATTTGGAAGGCAAAGATGAACATTATCGTTTGGGTGCAATCAACTGAACAGGTCTCACGGTTCTAACAAGTCGGGGGGAAGTTGGATAGAGGTGGACATATTGGTGAGGACATTAAAAGAGGATTTACGGAAGGTGAATAAGCGTTCGCAAAGACGCCGGAATCGATGAAAGGCACCATTTTTTAAAGATTCAGGGTAAATTCTAATGAAAACTTTCATATTCAGTGTAGTTTCGTAAAGTTCGGAAATTTGGTCGTTGAGGTGGAAGGATAATAGATCTTTGACATGCTGGCGTGGAGAAGAATGGAAAAATAAAATGGACGGAAAAAGAGAACGAACAGTTTGGAGTTTGAGGCAAAGAAGGCAGAAATTTGAAGAATGTAGGTCGGTTGCATGCGGGAGAGAGGTGATGGGCATTTGGAGACGATATTGGATCGGGGAAAGACGCGCGGACGGAGGGAAGGAGCCGCCATTTCGAATGGAATGGAGGTGGATGGGAAATGAAATCAGAGCTAAAGATTGAATTGCTTCCATAAGTGTTTTAGGGTCTAAGGTTATATTCCGTGATGTTAGTTAGGGCTCAGAAGTAATGTGGTGACTGAGCTAGTCCATCAAAGCAGTCAGTTGCTGGTCCATCAAAATCCGATCTAAGCCGGTGGACTATCACTGACAATATTTGCCAGTTATTCGCAGAAAATATTTTATGAAGTAAAACTACCTGAATGTTACTTTTCAATTACTTCTTACTGAATCCGAAGGCTATTTGCTTCATTTTAGGCGTTTCATGAATTTCCTACCCGGTGGTGCTTTGCGAATTTTCTTTAAATATTCTTCAAATATAAATACAAATATACGATATCGTATGAGAACATACCTGTTTCGTTTATTCTAGTGTCTAAAGTATTTTCTACTTTATATTCTATCTATTTATATCTTTGAGAGTTTAATTTACTCATTGTTTATTTTAATTGAGAATAAAAAAATAACGTAAAAATAATCATCAAAATCAATTCCTCAATTAAAATAAAATATCAGGCTATAAAAATAGAAGAGAAATATGAACTGGCGATAAAGAGTAGCTCAAAGTCATCCGTTAAAGACTGCACTCAGAAATCAGCTAAACATACCGTAAAAAGAAAATCACTCGTGCATGATAGAAAATCACATGCTCAAATTAATTAATAAGAAATAAATAACATAACATAAATCATGAAAACTTTGAATGCATAAAAATATAGAGATAAAAGTAGACATTGTAAATAGTCTAACAATGAATTCAGTATTTGTCGTACAGTAATTTAAATATTTGGTTTTTAGACTAAATATTGTCTCAGATGCATACATTATGCAAGCACTGGAACGAAGCCTAGATGAGCCCATATTTAAGGATGGCCACGAAAATTCGAATTCACTGGAAATAAGTCCAGCTTGCGTAAAAGTTTCATCCGGTCATATCCCTTTATGCTCTCACATACAGCAGAACGCGCGTACTCCGCACCGGGTGTTTAAACCAAATTTCCGGGTGTCACCTTCTCGGCCGTCGGCTGCTCCCTTGAGGAGTGGCCCTCCTATCCGAGTGCGACGGATTCACTCTCGTCCGACGCCTGGTCCCTATCGCTCATTCCTTATTCTCGTAAGCGGAGCTCGTGGGGGGGGGGGAAACTTGGTCTTCCTCCACCCACCAAACTGACTCGTATTTATAAAAAAACTTCGAAAGAAGGTCGTCTCGCGCGAGGAAAAGGAGAGAGTGAACGGAGACGGTGCAGCAACCAGTGGGGACACATTGGGGAGAGCCACTCACTGCGCCTCTCGGCCGCTTCCACCGAGCCATGCCGAGACACACACCCCTTCATCATGGATTTGAAGGAAGAGGTGGCAACGTCGGGGCTGTGTCAGGTGGCTTAGACATGGTCGACAAGTGCTCGGCAGATCCGCGTGCGAATTTCCTTTCGTTGGTCCGAGCGCACTCGCGGCCCTGAACTCCCCGCACACAACTTTCCCATGCCCATGTTTTCGGTCATAAGTCGATGCACAGCACTTATGGGGATACCGAATTCATCAGAAACCATGCGAGCACTTAATCTGCGAACTCTGCAAAATAAAACCTTCACTCTTGCAAGATTTTCGTCACTTTTTGAGGTCGAAGGGCGTTCTCCTGAACGTCCGACATCCACCCTCTCGAAACTACTTGTGCCACTCAAAAACACCCGATCTACCCATGGCGTTATTATCAAAACCTGCCTTGACCATGTTATCGGTCTCTTTCCCGGTTTTGCCCAGTTTCACGCAAAATTTGATGACGCAGCGATGTTTCAATTACCGGTTCATTGCGGAACGTACCGAGGTCACGTCATAGAGGTTTCGCATAATTAGTGGGCAATATCGACAATACATTATTAATTTTATCGGAATTTCATAAATCATGAAGTAACAATTCAGCACGACCACTTCAACATTTACATACATAACACGTATTTCGCACATTTTGCTCTTCACTCTGAATTTATTTACAAAATTTGCATGCCAGTCAACCTTAGCGGCTCGCCATCCCAACGGTCATTCGAGTCATTCCAGTATTCGGATTTTGTGCACACTTTCGGATAACAATCAATTCGTCCAGATTGGGAGCGTGCGCCCGCGGGTCGAAGGGTTAACATTGACAGGCGCGGAATGGAATTCCGCCTATTTTTATTGCTCAGTAAACATCTGTCCGAGAAAAGACATGAAGTTTATATCAAAACACTTCCTTTCAACCTAAACACACGGATATAAATTCTCGGGACACACATAATAGCTCTCAACGCAAACATATATGGGTCGCAAACACACCGCGTTTCCGAAGGCGCGCACAGAAGGGAATCGGAGCGGTACCTGGGCGGACGCAGTGGACCACGAAGTGCCCTTGAGTGCAGCGGCCTTAACCCATGGTCAGATAAGTGAAATATTTGAGGAAATTACCTTTGGACGTGGAGTTAGAGAAGGTTTTTAATAAAAAGTAATCCAAGGCTCTAAATCTGCAAGAATCTCACGTGTGATAAACAAGTCTTTCAAAACGCAGAATATCTTTATCGGGAAGTAAGAAAGGAAGATCTATGCTAACAATTAGAGATGAGGCGGGTAAGATAATATTTGATACAGGAAAGATCCAAGAGAAATGGAAGAAATATATAGAGGAACTGTATAGTAAAGAACTTAGACCAACAAAGTTAGATACAGAAAATGAACATAGCGTGGAGGAAGACAGCTTAGGTCCAGGCATACTCGACGATGAGATAGAAAAGGCATTAAGGGAGATGAAACTAAATAAGGCCGTGGGGGTGGATAACATTCCCGCGGAACTATTGAAATGTTTAGGAAAATGTGGGAGGAAGATTCGTAGTATCTATGAGGAAGGAATCTGGCCGGAAGACTTTGTGAGATCAGTTTTGGTTCCTATTCCGAAAAAGGTAAAGGCTACATGTGAGGACTATAAGACAATAAGTTTGATATCCTACGCGGCTAAAGTTCTTCTAAGGATCATAAACAAAAGGATAGAGAGAAGGGCAAATGATTAGTTAGGGGATGACCAGTTTTTTTTTGTTTAGGAAGGGGAGAGGTACGCGTGATGCCATTGCAGTAATGAGATTATTAATCAAGAGGAATAATTACTTCACTGTATCTAAGTTTCAATTACCAACTTATGTGTGCGAGACGAGGCGTATAATATTTGTTCTTAGTATTTGTCAAAATAGAATATTATGGAGAAAATTGACTTAAAAAGACATTATTATTATATTTGATATAGATATATTTTAGTCCTAGTTATTAAGGCCAAAGTACTGAAAAATTGGATGAAAGTTATCAGGGCGCATATGTCTATTATGTAATCTCCTTAAAAAGGTCATGGTGGTTGGCAAATGCGGTTTTAGCAACCTCGCAATGGAGACCTGCTACGAATTCACAGAATGCATTTGGTCTGTAATTTAACCCCCAGCCGGTCCATCGAACGATGTTGCCGCCCACTTAAGGGTGACTACAAGTCCATTTGCCGGCGCGCCACCTCGTGCCTTCAAGTGCTCTCCGCGGTCACAGGGCCTGCCCAATTGCAGGGCGTGCTCAGGATGGGACCAGCGGGCGGATGCACCTCTAGTTGACCCCAGGAGCGATGGAGAGGGGCGGGCGGGCGAGGGGGACGCAGTATCGTGGGGTCACTGGGGCACCGGGGTGACCGAGAGCAGTGAATGAATAATTGTTCGGAGAGGTCATGTGCCCCCACCTTCCGAAACGACGCCCGCCCTCGTAGCCCCTCGCTCGGGGCCCTGAATTAATGATCGGCCTTCGGTCCACGCCACGTGGGCCAAGTTTCCTCGCGACATTTCATCCGAGAAAACGTCCTTCGACTCCTTCATAATGTGACCTAATTAGCGGATTCTTTTCACACAATACGACTGGGAAATAACTTCAAACATTCAACGCTCGCCGTCCTCATCATAGCAATCAAGCCGAGGAATAGTTTTCTCGGAAGAATGCAGAATTCATCCCGGACGAGAGGCATCGGTCGTGAGAAATTCAAACATTCTGAGTAATTGGCGGGCCAACCCCTTCCCCTCTTCCGCCATTCCCTTTCCCTTGAAGTTTCCCTGAGTTTAACGGACATTTTAAGATAAATTGTCCAATGGCTCAACCCGGGATGTGAACCATTGACTCTTTTTCTGGTAATTGCTACAACCAACTAACCCCTAGATCCACACAAGGAAAGGCTCCTCCCATTATTAATTCTAAATAACGCAAACGCTGTTTCATTCCTCTCAATTCGGCACTGAGAACTTCCGTGGCATTTTTATCATTACATCACCTCATATTTGCGAGCTCTTACACTTCTTAGCCTCATTACTGGTGTGCGTCAGATCCGTCTTCTGTTATTAACCGCAAAACCCACGAGGACTTATCCATACGCTCAATTCTATTTCGTGGCAGCAGACTTCGCGACATGATATATTTAGTCTGCTTTGAATCTTTTCTCGCAGAAATTCCGCTTTTTTCTAAAACTATCCTCGAATCGAGAAAATACAATTACACACGCTAACCGCTTTTGGTACACTTTTAACGGAAATGTCTCGTTTGAAATTGTTGCTTTGGCTATCCAGATTATGTTCACAACAAAAGGCATGAATAACGGCCCTATTATTTACATAGATTTTTAACGGATATGTTTTCTTTTGCTGTCGAACAAACTCCAAAATGCTGATTGTGCTAATGGTCCGACTGGAACGCCCAGACTCCAGGGGTGCACTGCGAAATAGTCTGTTCGAACAAGTGCGGATTAATCGCGGAAGATCTGGCCATATGACATTGCTAATTAAACAACCTGTGTTGATGTTTTCAGCGATGTCAGTAATACGAGAGCGTGGCTTAATAAGTGACGTCTTCAATTAGATGTGACAAAATCAGAACATTAAATCTAGGAAAATAAACGCTTTTCTACTACAATTGACTCGGAGGGGTAAATGCATAAATAGCGTGTCAAGTAAAATACCTGATAATGACACTGATGTCAAACGTGAGGTGAAGAAGGCTCCATAAAAAATCAACCTGCGGATTTATTCCAAGAAACTGCGGGAGACGCCGCGACAGTCGCTTTTAATGGCGTCATCCACTTAATGCGCATTACAATACCACTATTTCAGAGCGTGAAAAACCTTGGGTATTTATCGAGATTCGAACTCGGTTCCCTCGATGTCCGGCCGAGTGCTTTTGCCAGTTAAGGTACCTAAGCTATGGAGTGTAAAAATTATTCGCCTTGACCGATATTCGAAGCCGGTTCCCCAGATGTCCTGGTTAAAGCCCTCGGTCAAGCATCCAGGGAACCGGTTTCAAATCCCGGTAAAGGCGAATAATTTGTACACTCTTAAATTGTTGCATTGTACTGCGCTATTGTATTAAACGACTGGTTCATCATACTAACAGTAGGAGGGTGTTTGAATGAAATATTTGAGGCGTCATTTCGAGTTTGCTCATGAATGATCTTCGAGCATTTGAAAATCAGTGCATGAGGTCATTTTCGAAATAAAGTGATACGGAAATAGTGGTCTGCTGTACTAATAATCTTTTTGGGCGAATAGAAATCGGCACATGATCACTGTATAGCTTGGGTTTGGAGTCATCGGAAGCACGAATGTTAATTGCACGACTTTGAGCCCATAGATACCTGTATATTTTTAGCTTTCAACGCCGGCAATAAGAAGCAATAATTTAAGCTCCACATTTAATTGCCATTCTATCGTTTTTCTTGCACAATGAGAAGTTGAGAGACTTCAACTGCCGAACTGGGCGAAACCTTAAATCAATTTTTTCATCTCACAATTGGTGTGTACAACCGGGAAACCATGTATGCCAACTCAACTTTTCGGGGAACACAATTTTTTACAGATACAATTGAAAAACAAACTTTGACAGCAACAAACAATATAAGAACATATAAAAAGATCACTCACACGTTATTTCTTGATCGATTTGACGTTTTTGGACCAACGCGGTATATATTCAGCTCCGTTTTCATCGGAGATAAACTAAACTACCCGTAACTAAATACTACCCATAATATAACTGCCCATATACTAATAAACCATAACTAAAAATGCATACGCTTTCCAAAATTGTTTTTACCTACAGACAAGGGCACAGCGATGGGAACGAGGATGGCACCATCATATGCCAATCTCTTCATAGGCCATCTCGAAGAGACTTTCCTGTCACAGCAACCCTTTCAACCTCTTTTCTGGGTCCGCTACATAGACAATATTTTTATTCTCTGGACATATGGCTCTGATTCTCTCAACAATTTCTTATCCGCCTTAAATTCATCTTTCACTGTTAAATTCACCTCTTCCATTTCAGACTCCACCATCACCTTTCTTGACACAGACATCTCACTTCAAAACAACAAATTCACTACTTCAGTACACATCAAAGCCACTAACCATCAGCAATACCTACACCACACTAGCTGTCATCCTCAACACACGAAACGCTCGATTCCTAACTCTCTCTCCATCCGCGGACACCGAATTTGCAACACCACAGCCACTCTCGACAAATACCTTGACAATCTACATCTTGCACTCCTCAAACGCGGTTACCCAGAAAAGTTACTATAAAATATAATCCACCGCTCCACCCGGCCACATACACCACACAATAACAAGCCCACATCTGACGCAGGACTCAACCTTTGCACCACCTATTTCCCCGGAAAACACAGGCTGAAAACCCTCCTTAAAGAACTGTTTCCAATTTTACATGACAATGACGCGACCTCATCCTTACTACCCCAATGCCCATCTATCGCATACAGACGACCCGCCAATCTCAAAAACCTTCTGAGATCCACCAACCTTTTGGCGCCCCCCCGTGACAAATTTCCCAATATTTCCCCAACTTGCAACCGCTCCCGATGTAAAAACTGTCCTCTTATTATGGCTTCTCCCCTCTCCCTACATCCCCTCATTGCCCCCCCCCTCCCACACAGACCAAGTGATACGCGCCCAATCGAGACACCACATCTCACAAAAATATCAGCTTTTCACTCCATGATACACAGACTGTGCAGTTTACCCATGTCCGATGCAAACATACACTTAGAACTCCAGACAATAAAGCAGATAGCAACCAACAACGGATACACCACGAAATTAATAGACACACTTTACAAAAGAAAGCAGAAACATATAGCCATGAAGGGGATATATAACAATAAACCCCAAGGAAACGAGAAGGAAGACGGATCCAAGTGGCGGAGACTACCTTTCCTTTGGAATATATCAGACACAATCCAAAGATTACTCCCCCGGGAAAAAATCAAAGCCGCCTTCTACAACAGACAGACACTAAAAGACATCCTGGGATCCAACAAAGGCAAACCACAAAAAATGGAACAAAGCGGAGTTTATGAGCTCCGCTGCGATGACTGTAACGCAATATATATTGGACAGACTGGGAGAACATTCAACATCAGAACCAAAGAACACTTAGCTTGCTTCACAAACAACAAACACACATCCCAATTCGAAAATCATCTACTAACACAAAAAAACCACAGCAAATATATCCCCAACATCTTACACATAGAGAAAAAAGGTCCAAGGTTAGATGCACTGGAAGAGTTGGAAATAATCACCCGCAAGAATTCTAAAGAAACCCACCTGGCCAATGAGATTTTGTACCCTTCCCGTTCCCCTCTCTTATGCCTCCCATTACCAAACCATTCCCCCTTAACCTCGCAAAGCCTTCAAATCCCCGCTGAGTGGCCTAAGACCTCTCCCACTCATACCCATTACCCAGACTCCTCCCCCCCCTCCCTCCTCCGTTCTCCCCAATCCACCCCCCCTCCCTGACTGTGTATATATACCCGCCCTCTACTATGTATGCCTTCACCTGAAGATGCCACTCAGTGGTGAAACCATGGTCGTCTGAATAAAGCGTAAATGTGGAATTGCTGTGTTTTCTTTCTTTCTATACGAAGGGCTGATTCATTACGAATACGCCCCTCAAGGTCAAACCGTCAAAAAAGATTTCTAATTAAAGGGCATGAAGAGGCTGAGGGTCGCAGTGAGCCGAATGAGGCCTGACATAGGGAGCAACAATGCATGGCTTTTCCACCACGATAACGCGCCGGCTCACACGGCGTGTTATCGTGATAGAGTTTTTCGCCAGAACCGGAGCTTACGTCATCCCACAGCCACCCTACTCTCCAGGCGTGGCTCCATCAGACTTCTTTTGTTTCCAAAGTTAAAACCAACCTTGAAAGGGCGCCGATTTAACACTATTGCGGACATCTACTACTAATAATTGTACTGCGGACCTGAAGAGGATACCTATGGCGGCTTACCAGGCAGGGTTCGAGAGCTGGGAGAAACGTTGGCAAAGGTGTGTCGTCAGCCAAGGCATGTACTTAAAGGGAGAGACGTTCGATTAAGCTATATCCTTGGAAATAAACGCGTTATAAATTCACTCCTCTCTTTTTTATCACACCTTGGATTCATAATGAATGGGAATATTTTCATTTTACGTTAATTTAATTAAGATTTGAAATGCATGAAAAGCAAGTGATATATTTCAATATAAAAATGTTGGTAGAAAACTATAATTTATAACCATTGCTTAATAAATATTTATTGTTGAATTACGTTTTCCATTCCAAGCAACGGAGAGCACGCATGTGCTTTGACCTTGCTTGAATTTCATCAATTTCTTTGCCTCCACAGTTCACGGCGAAACCTGGGAAAACCAAATGCCTGCACACCAGAGGACATTGGCCGAGCAAGTGGGAGTGGTGCAGTGCGCCGTCCGTCAGATGGGACGTTAAACTCTGTATCCCTTGGCGTCTTTCGATTTGCTAAAACCGAGGTTTCTCTCCACCCTTCTTCCTTCCCTCCCTGAACATTCTACCACTCCCAAATCATCAAAATCTCTCCCTAATGGCGCAAATCAACGCAGATGTCGGCTGCCTTCCCTCATAGCCACTAATGCTAGTACTTCAAATTGACGAGTTCGGGGTTGAATGGTGGCATGGCGATTAACATTTGGTGAGGAGCGAATGTTCCTCTCTGCTAACATTACTCCAAACGGTCTTTAACTCCCATAACGATCATTCCCGTCTTTCCAATATATGTTACTTTCCCATACATTTTAAAATCACAGTACTCAGAAGCAAAAAAAGCATTAACTTTTGCCGTATTTTTTAGACATTAAGGTGTTTTTAAATAACTTTATGTAGATTTGACTTAGCATGGGAGTAGAAAGCTACCTTGAACTTACTTTCAGCAAAAATTCTTCCCGATTTGAGGAACCATTTATCAGAAAAATCAATGTCCTTTTTTGTTAAAAAAGGGATGGTAAGTCAGCGGTGCTTGGTTTACAGAAATTTCGTATGGCTGTTAGGAATTACATCAGATTTCATTTCTTTATAATTTCTTTAAATGACGAAGATATCATTTCTAGTCCTAACTCTGCCACTCCTAATCTCTTCCATGCTTCAAACTTCCTCTTTCTTGCGTTTTATCTCCTAAGATCCACCCTTGCATAGTAACATCTAAATAAATCTATCACGCTCATATAATTTAAAGTGCAGTGTTTCCATCAGTTCTCCCAGTGTTTCGCCAGGCAAAAACATCGAGCTTTATTGAAGCATGATGAGTGTTATTTAAATTGAATGCACAGCCCGTTAATAAGTGTATATAATATTCAGGGATATGGTAATTCGTCCACCTCATATGATTCGTTCAGAAATATGGCCTCCTGCGCACGAAATTGTTAGCACTCATTGCAAACACCCGTTACTCACCACGATGCAATCACAAACATTTGCAATTGATGACAATAATTAATGTGTCTTTGTAACTTGTACATAACGTCGTGCAATATTAGCAGCACTTTCACCAAGTATCTCTTTCTCACAACTGCTTCACACCCCAGCACATCACACTTTCCATGGTCCATTCAAAATATTTATGTTCCAATTACTTACATTCCAATGCTTATTAACGTTCTTCCTTATTTACTGCCTTCAATTTTCCACTTACCACTCATAAAATGCCCTCCATGTATTTCTGTACCATCTTCCAATTTCCACGAAAGATTATCCTTCGGAAAGGTTGAGAAATTCTTGTTTCTCTATCTCTGTTCCGCTTTGATCCTCCGCACCCGAACCGCAATAGTCTTTGCTCCTCGTCTTCATAATTCCTTAAAATACAATTTTCCGAACATCCAAGGTACTTGATATCAAGGCCACAGCTCCATTTTTAGGATATCGTATTACTTGCTTCCCAGCTCTTTTTTTGTACTTTTCTTTCTTTCTAACCAATTTCGTCACTGAAGGAAATTATTGGCAAAAAAAATATCGGTGTATTTTCATTAAATACATGCATTAAATCCATAAATATTATTTTGATTAAAAAATTATGTAAAGGAGATAACTTCAGGCGTCACTTTGTGGAAACGATACATATTGAAAAAGAAAACTTGGTTGAAGCCTGAAGATGACGCTGAGCGTCGAAACCTAGGTCGTGAATAAATATTTTATGTGGAAAAACCAAGTTTTCTTTTTCAACAAAAAATTATGTGCCCATAATAAATTGCTTATTGTGAAATGAAATATTAAAAATAAAAATTCAAAGCAGACCCATTGAGATAGCTTTGGGCTAAAATGTTCAAATTAGACTATATACGTCGTCAAAGATAGCGGTTATATACTGCAGTAGAAACCTTGAAACGACCAGTTAAGGAGAGCAAAGAAATACTATGAATTCTCAGTCAGATTCCTCAATGCGTAACTTGGACACGATCTTTCATCATCATTTATAAAATGGACTCGATCTTTCAGGAATAAACGCTTTCGATTTTATCAAAATACGCAAAGTAGGTTTAAATTTGGCTCGCAACGGGAGATTCATGAAATGTTTGTGTTCCCTGAAATGTCAAAACGGAATCGTAATGATCCCAATTCACGCATTATTTTTAAACACGCTGTGAGATGGCTTTATAGCTTGAAGATTAGTGGGTTTATAGCGTGTATTTGAAATGGAATTGGACTAAATTCACAAAAAAGGAAAGAGTTATTTTACTTTCCAATTGCATGGGAGGCAAATAATGTTAATTATTTTCGGTAGTCTACCGTTTAAGGAGGGTTTTGACTGAAGACAGACTGATGTTCACCGCACTTCCTAACTCCAACCAAAATGACAACCTGGCATTCCATCCACACGCTGGACCGTAAACAAGAAACGGAGAGACATGAGATTATGAAACAGACATAACATTCAGCGCCAAGTCATGAGTCCATGATAAAGAAGCATTAGCTCATATTTAAACACTCGCTCGCATACACACACACGCCTGCGAACTCGTGGAATTATTGACTTAACCATTGAACGTTTGTACTCTTGCTTTAAACTGTTCCACAGTTTTGAAAATATTATTTAAAGCACGTAATTACTGAAACATTTAATCTCTTGAAACGTAAGAAAAATTAGAGAAAGCTAGCAAAGTCCACCAAAGAAAAGGCTTAAATGTTTTTTGCATTATGCATACTTTTTATGTTTTATATCAGGAAGTACCTGTAACAAAGGTATCCCCGAAACAATGATTTTTTAGGCGTTGGTGCGATTGACTCTTTGCATTTGGCGGATGATAAGGGCCTCTTTTTCACTTGCGTTCAACGTGGCAATATTAGGTTTGAATACACTGAGTGGATCTTTATTTTGAGGTCAAACATTAATAGTAATATCCTTCACGGTGATGAGAGCGCCCAAAGCCGCTATTTTCATTTACTGCAAATTCTGTAATAATATCCTATTATCATAGAGCTTCTTTTACTCATTTGTCATCACAAATAAAATTTGACAATGTGAGATTTTTTATCTGAGTCTAACTTACATTGCACCAACCTCTCTGTCGCACACAGACTTGTCACCAGACGTTTGGAGCATATAGTATATTTGGCAGTCCATCTTCAGTCGTCCAGAGGTTTGGCATACACTGTGCGTATCACCTTTTTATTTCGTAGCTAGTAGCAACTAAGACAACACATTAGCATAAGTGACGCTACTGACTGGCTGAGTCATGCCTCGATTTGATACCGAATCGAGATTGAACATAACGATACCACAGAAAGGCAAGCCAATCAAAGCCGAAATATCGCGGTGTCAATTGAAGATCTCCTGACTTCTGGATGGTGAGGAGAAAAATCGCGATTTAGAATGCTTCCCAAATAACTCGCTTTGAAACTGAGCGTCTTAAGCCTTCCGAGCCTGGGTACTAAGGGCCCGCTTTAATTGACAATGGGGGCCTTAACAGGCAAATTTTACCAACTTTCAAACGGCTTCCGGGGCCGATTATTTGGCTGGCGGGGGTTTTGGTGCTTATAGGGGTTTGGGGCGAGAGGGGGGAGGGTTTCAAGCGAGATAATGGGTGCGCGCCCGAGGCGAAACGGGCGAGGGTCGGGGCGAGAGGCGAAAGCCAAACGGGCGCCCACCAGAGGGCTTATTAATAGCACTTCCCCCCCCCCCCCCCAAAAGGGGACCCGCAAGGACTTGACTGCGGAGGCAAGCCGTCGAAAAACGCGGGCCTGCACGGGACTGGCGCATGGGCCTGTTTGTCGGGCCCCTGACGCTACCTCTGCCTTGGATATTATGAGTGTTCGAATCCCGTTGGGCCATAATACCCTGAATCCCTTTCCCTAGAATGAGGAATGCGCAAGCTCTCGTTTATCGGTGAACTAAGTAAGGCCGTTGGCATGGAAATAATTAGGACTTCTACGTCCAAAAAAAAACGTGAAAGGGAAATGTAATGCATTGAGCTCATTCTAGTATAACTCCTCCATCGCACTGGTTAGGGAAACATCCATTGGCAGTACCTCGCGGAAAAAGCCGGATATTGTGAGGAAGTGAATTAGGATGACTGATGTGTGTAACTACTGAGATCCTTGCTCACAATGGTTGTATGCATTTTGGGTTTTTCTCAGTTTCCGCTTAAATTTAAGTTCATGAATTGAACAAAATAAAGAGAAATCCGTCCATATTCGTAACGAAAAATATTGTAGATATGACGCCAACGTACACGTGGTGGCCGCCAAAGTAATGGAGAGAATGTTCCATTAAAATTTAAAAACCTCAATGTTATAAACCTTTGAAATAGATAAAATAGGCAAAAATAACTTGTGGCATAAAACGTTCATGGTCCAAGTCTATGCAGTATAAGAGTCCTATTCAGCGAATCACTGAGTCACCCAGCGCTCTCCCCTGCACTAGTAAAAATGACATGAAAACACAAAAGACAACATAATTCTGTTTCCCAAGCCTTTTGTGCGCTTTGAAAAGGCTTACTCTCCTACCAATTAACTTTGTTGCGCCTATCGGACCATTGAGTTGATGGAAAAGAAAATATAAATACAATAGGGAAGGGAATATAAAAGGAAATATAATGGAAAATAAGTGGCCGTCGCTGGTACCGAGAGGAGTAAACACATCGTTCGATTCAGGAAATTAAGATAATTAGAAAGCTCATTGTCAATTTACACCTATAGGAACAAGAACAAAGTGATGATTGAAGCTGAAGTATTAGGCTCTCAGAAGGAGGGAGGAGGAAATACCCACTGTTGACCCATCTATTCACCCTGCTCGGAGAACACTTTGTCTCGATTATTGTAAGAAGACACACAAGGAATCAGTTACATAGAACACTGACCCAGCGTACCTATAGGTTCGCTGGCGGCATCACCGTCATAGCACACACTGGGAAAAACATGAATCAAACGCCGAGACTATTGATAAAGTCACTGTAAATTAATCGACCAGCATAGGTATAAGGCAGCGGTGATGAGCAAAAATTACCATGGGAAAAAGGAAAACTGTATTCATGCAAATGAGTTCCGCCATCTTTAAAGAATCGTCACCAACAATAGTAGATTAAACCATAGAGGTACAAGAGTACTTCAATCATGAGTAGAAATTTATTGGAAAGAGAGATAAAGAAAATTTACCAGCCGAAAAAGTCATAGCAGCATAAAGAAAATAAAAACCCGAGTGGAACAGACTATACCATGTCCATGAAACATGTGTAGCAAAATTTTGAAAAAAGAAAAAGCTAGTACCCACATGGATTTGATTTTGAAGCAAATTATACAGAAGATGCAAATTGAGCAGATTTTTTCGGAATTTCGAAGTGAAAAAGGAGTAAATTGAGACATTATGCTGCATAAACTAAACGGCCAAGATGAAACTTTTTTAGACTGCAATAGTGCACAATAATTTTATCGCCAATCCATTTTAAAAATTTTTCTTCAATTTTTTTCAAATATTTTATGAAGAGAAAAATATTCTGGTAAGAGACCTGAGATCAATAGCTGCAGTGAATTCGGTACAACCCTTAGCCTTATGGTGACAGAATTGACCCATATAATTTAGGGTTTACACTGTACATTTGAAAATTTTAAGTAAATGCGAGGTATTTTCAACAAGTATCGCAACTTTTGTGCTTTTTCAAAAATTATTTATTTATTCATGAATATCTATTTTGTCCCCTTCAAAGTAATCCCCATTACATATTATACACTTGCGCCAACGTTTTTTCCAGCATCGAAACACTTTAAAAAATCATTTTTTGTGATCTTGTTCAGCTCCTCCTTCGATGTAGTCTTTATCTCGTCTATCGTAGCGTAGCCTCGTCCTCTCATGGGCCTCCTCAGTTTCGGGAACAAGAAAAGGTCACTGCGGGCCAGATCTGGGGAATACGGTGGCTGCGGCACCATTGGTTTGTTGTTTTCGGCCAAAAATTCGCGCACAAGTAACGATGTGTGAGCAGGGGCGTTGTCATGGTGATAAAGCAATGCACAAAGCAAAAGCATGGTGCAATTTTTGTTCTTCCACAAATCCGGGATTTTGTGGCGGATTGCGTTGCGCAAATTACGAAATACTTGCAGGTAATATTCCTTATTTACCGTTCTACCCTGTGGCACACCACACCCCTGCAATTGAAAAAAACTTCAAGCAAATCTTTCACACTCAACCGAACTTGGCGCGCTTTTCCCCGTCTTGGCTCGTGCTGCAGCTTTCATTGGGATGATTGAGCTTCAGTTTCCACGTCATAACCATAAACCCATGGTTCGTCACCAGTTATGACCCTCCGGAGCAAATTTGGGTCGTCGCGGACAGAGTCCAACGCCTCATTACCAATCAATGTTAATGCGTTGATGTTTTTGGTCGAAATTGAGCAATATAGTTACGAATTTCGAGGCGACCCGTGTCATGCCCAAATTATTGGTAAAAATCGAATGGCACGAGCCAAGTCAAAATTCGCGATACTTTTGGACCAGAACTCGTATATATTTACATGATTCCAGAAAATTAACAGTTAAGCATTAAAAAGTGTCTTTGTGATCATGGGTGCAGCCCGCACCCAGACGCTTGCAAAACATAATGTAACTCATATGTCCCTAACCACACTCGGAAATCATCTGACACAGCTTAAATAAAGGTTATTACAAAAGTTAGTTATCAAAACTGAATTGAAAATTAAAACACATTTTACATTCAAGTTTTTTCAGATCAAATTAATATGCATTTTAGAAAAAAATGTTCCCCTCGTTAAGTATTTGAAGTGTCAACACCAACAGCAGGGCGTGACCACAGGAGTCAGGGCCTATAAAACGTTCGTAACATTCACAAAATCAATTTTGCCATACATAATCTGAAAATGACGTCAGCCATATTCACTAGGTCGTCGTTTAGAAACTCTGCAGGTCCCCCGAAGTAAAATTAGAATCTTGAATCTCTCGGAGACGTAGTTTTGGTCCGGCGAAAAATATATGAACCACAACAGGTCGTCTTCCTCGCGCATTATCCGTAATAGTCCGATCATTCTGCTGGCTCGTTTTTAAATCTTTACCATAAACCTGTGTATGCACTTTTGTAATACAATAGAGTCCTTTCTTATACTTCAGTTGTGCCGATAATCCGCATAATTCTATAATACATAATGAAGTAAATGAAGGCAAAAAAATTAATGATTAGCAAATCCACGCAAAATAAATTTGGTTTAATCCTTGAAACCATGGCGTAAGGGGCGTCAGAAACACCCATGGAAATCGTTAGATTCCAAACGGAGGCAAACGCGGCCGCAAGATGAAGAATACATTCGGAACATCAACCCAATGGATCAGATCCACTGATTAGCGGAAGGGAAGAACACATAGCAATGGTCTCCTTTTAATCTCGGCCCAGAAAGCGGATGTTGGCGGACAAGCAGATGCGTAAAATGAGGAACGATAAATATACGGAGGGAAGCGAGAGGAAAAGGCAATGTAAACTGCTGTACAAAAAAGAATAACGAAACGAATTTGGCCAAAATATCGGCAAGATACATTTTTGATGAAGACCGAGAAGGATAATTGCTAATAAGAAGATCAAGCGACAAATAAGCAGGCCAAACGAAGGAAATTTCAAGACGGGAGAGCCATCACGGGGCAAAAGTTGAAGAGGAGAGGGATGGAAGGCTGTCTTAAAACACTCTTCAGAATGAATTGCAAATTTATTTGAATGTAAACTGACTAGAACGGAGATGCAGATTGCCTTCAAATGGACGCATAAGGAAATGAGACCAACCAGCTATTCGGTTCACTCAAGGCACAGTCAAAAGCAATTTTGTCTCTTGCGTCAGCTATGGGATGGATGGATGAGAAATAGAAGAGAGGTGGGATGTAGCATTGGATCGTTTAAAGCGAAGGGGAGTTAGATTGAAGTATTGTTGCTCTAATAATTGCATCTCGATTGGTGGAGGACCTAGCAGGGGAATCACGCACGACAGGAATGCTACATTATACCTTCTCCATCAGTTTTAAGCAGGTTTCTTTAGCGAAGGTGTTGATATTTTTATTCAATTTCACTACGTTAGGAGAGATCATGATAATAGAATGAGAGAGAAAAAATTTAAAATAAACAGATAAAACATGCAATTTTTACTGCGAACAATGAGACATCAGAATAACCTCAAACTACCTTGCTACGGTAAAGGGTTTATTCCACAATATTCAGCCTAGTTTATCACTATATTTCTAACCCTTATTTGCTGTTCCTATTATTGCTAGCAGTTCATCTCAAATGAAAATTTTACATTTGGCCATCTCATTGCAGTTGTTAAATTATTCAAGACATTTAACGCGTTTATTGTAATTCATGTGTAAGCTGAGGTCTAACTCTAATCTGGCGAAATATTTCGGCCAAATCCCTCCCTCATATATGCTAGAAAATGCTCCCTCATAAAAAATCTTCCATCGACGTTTTCCCGAAGTAGTTGAAGCAGTTTGGCGGGGATGCCATCTACCGCCTAGGTCTTATTTGATTTCAATTCCAAATAATGCCCTTCCTTTCTCTCCATCAAGTGTTCCTGGACCTAAGGTACTTTTATCTATATCGTATGCTATTTCATTGTCTACATTTGCTGGCAAAATATTTTTTTGATTTAATTTCAATCTTGCCATCTTTATTGAAATTTTACTGGCTCAAGTGATAGTTTTTCTAAAATATTGTCGACCGTATGAATGGATTTTCTCTTCTTACTATGCTACCCGACTACTAGTTTTCGCCTGACTAGTTCCGGACTCAGTTTTTTAATTAATTCTTTACGTTTTCTTCTATATGAGTTATTTTTTAATTTTATTGATAGTCTTTCTAAGCATATTGTCCGTAATTCATTGTTTCTATTGCCTTTTCCTTTTTACTGTTGCTATAGCTCCGTTTGCTTGCTCAATATCTCTTTGCACGTACCTATTAATTTCTATTGTACCAGTATTTTGTCTCCACTGATATTTTCTACACAGCATACTAGTTCACCTTTTTTATCATCAGGTAAACTCTTTTACGTTCCATTTCCCAAATCATCTTGCTTGTTTTTTTCCATTTGAACCCTAATTTCACTTCACTAGTACTACATTATTGCCTGATTTTGCATCTGCTATTGGGTGAAAGCAAATTACTTACGCTGCTCGTAAATCAATACCTAATCACGTTACAGCATAATTTATACCTCTTTGACTCTCCGCCCATTTTTTATGTACACGTACGCTTTTTGGGGTGTTTAAACCAACTGTTAGGGATGATTAAACCCTGTCCCTTGCACAAATCTATTGCTTTCTTCTTGCGGTCATTCCTCCTACCTGAACCGCAGTCCCCTCTACCATCACTTCCTTCGCCTACCGTCGCATTCTAATCCCCCATCACTATCAAGTGTACTCTTCCAGGTAAACAAGGAATTATTTCCTATCATTGAACGTGCACGCTGTCCACTTATCATGGCTTTTGGTGCCGTGTACAAATATAGATCTGAAAAATGACCAAGTTCATTGGTTCAGTGTTTACTTCTACTAATATTTCTATATTCTACCCCATATTTACTAAGCATTCCACTTATTAGTCATCATTGAGTGCCGGAATAATGGCCATCACACCTGTCAGTACTCAATATTCTCAACATGTCGTGTTTGAATTGTTCCTCGGAATGCTCAGGTTAACGAAGCCATATTTCTCGCCAATTTATTCTTGCCGAGATTCCCGTTTGGCAGTATCGAGGGCACAAAACGAATGCTCGGGCAAGAAATATCCATTTCGCAAAGAGACAAAAGAACGTCGATTTGATGGCGTGGCATTCGACTCGTCAATTTTCGGAACGCAGTTTCGCGGAGAAGAGCGAGATGGGAACATCAGCGAAGGCGGAAACTCGTGTTTCTTAGCATTTACTTATCGAGGAATATCGTTCTTTTGGATAGCAGGCAGTAATGCCGTCCCTCGGATGCTCGACCTCTCCGTCGCCTAGCAACGCCCTTGCCAGGGGATCCCTGCTTCTGCACGCCCACCCGCCGTATTTGCGGAAGCCTCTTTTCATTTTCTTACATTATTATTCACTCCTAAGCCTTGACTTGAGTGCAATTAATTACAAGCGCCAAGTACATCCCTGATATTTTTAGGCTTTTACCAGTAAAACAGGGAAAATTGTGTATTAAATAGATAAAAAGGACGAAAATGCTTAGGTAATATTCGTGCCTAAGGGCCGATAAGGGCCAAAATTATTTTGAACTGATTTGTATTCAACTGACCACACATTTTTGACCCCAAATTTGATCTTTCGTCCCTCTTATCGTTTCATCATTAACGTTTTCTCTCTTTGAGCATTCACAGCAAAGCAGGGACCGGGCAATATTTTAAGATACCAAAGGTTTTCCCATTTTTTTGCTCTTTCATTACAATTATCCAAAGTTTGAGTCCAGGGAGATAGAAGATATTCAATTAAATGTTTACATTACATGTAGATATTCATTTAAATGCATCGAATGTACACCGTTCAGATAATCCGGATGATAGTGACCCAGAACCGACCGACTGAGCACTAAGGAATGACAAAATTCCCCATCACATTTTTTTCCAGACATCGTCATACGTACCACAGCGGATCATGAAGCAACTAGGTAAGCAAAATAAGACGCTATCAGAGACCTATGGCCTCTTTTCTTTTGCACCTGTCAAAATTAATTACCGACCAAAATGCGATGTTAATTTCCATTCATAATTTGACATTGCCATTATCAAGAGTTCACTTTTGTCAAAATGTAGACTGTGAAGTACCCCCTGCCACGCGCCCTTGTGGCGACTTGCGTCGCTGTAACGCCTGGATCGCCAGACGTGTGCGCCGGACTGCGTCAACTCAAAGCCAAGTCTCACTCGATATTCGCTTCTCTCTCGCCTCCTTCGACCTTCGCCATGTTTATCTTCTCCCATTTATCGCCACGCCCTGAATATCACCATTTCTATCGCTAGAGAATTGCTCGAGGGAAGGGGAAACTACACCGACCTTTTGTGTCCGCGAACCTTGAGCGCAAAACCAAATACTTTTACTTTATTTCCACTACTTACTTATTCCAACTCAATCTTCAGCAGTTGGAGGGAATGGAAAACACTTGGAAAATAACAAAATCACATGTAGATTCTTAATATGGTGGCCTGTTAAAAAATTTTAGAATTTATCAGTACAAATTATCTTACAAAGAGAATTATCATGTGTATTTCAAAAGTTAACCATTTTCATCCAAGAATTGACTTAAAGTTTGCAATTTTCGGCTTTGGTTAGTTGAAAGAATTTTCTCCATTCTCTATTCTTAAGAGCTAAAAATGTGCTATGCTACACTCATGGCTCAAAAGGTTTTCATTATATATTTATTTCCGATTAAATGCTAAAACAGAAATTTTTCATTAAATTTACACATTGTGCTGACCAAAATTGCGTTTTTCATTGATTCAAAAATATATATGGAATTATTGTGTTCCTATCATTTTTTTCCTTCCGAAGACCAAATTATACAAAATGGAATATATATTTTTCAAGAATGAGAACACGGTATGTGTCACTCACTGCATTGACTAGAAATATTTTTTCCCTATTTATCGTTGAATTGAAATAATTATGTCGAATGTATTCCTTTTACCACAGTAATAACATGATCAAATTCAATATCTTTCCCTATACTTATCATTCCAATTACCCCTTAATTATACCCAACTCTTTGCCACTCTACATATTTTATTATTGTTTTTTACTATCGCCGCTAATCTATCGGTAAAAGCTAAAGGCTCCCGATCGATAAAGGCTCCCAAACTGTGCAGGGAAATTTCCCTAGCCTCTCCAAGCAGAACACTGATGCAATAGTCTATTCCCTTCCTCCCTTCGGACCCGTTCAACATCACCATCACCCTCTATTCATGCCCCTTCCTCGTTTGCCTAACATCTCCCCTCTGTCACAGTCTTCAACCCTCCATCGCCAATTAAAACACTCAATGGAACCATTATTTATCTTCTCCTTATGGTTTCTCCCCACAATCCACTCTCCTCCCTTTTCAACACACCCAGCACCTCCTCATTTGCTTTCCTTTCCGCCAATTCACATTCTCCATCCTTCACCAAACCCACATTTAAAAAACCTCCAATCCACGCATCCATCCCATCTTGCTTCAAACACCATGTTTACGCCGTGATTGGGCCGTACAAAACCACGGTTCACGTCAAAGTTTAGCCATGACAGCATTATGGTATTAGATAATTATAATTTGCAGTTTATCTATTTTGTCCCATCTATCAATTGTTTATTATTATCTATTTATTTTGTTTACCACTCTGGCACGCGCTTTCCTCCGCGTTATTTTTTCATTTAATAGATCATTCCAGCCGGAATAGTCAGTCCAATTCCCCATTCCGTTCGACCGAACTTCTCTCAATGACCCGATGCCACGCTGAAGCAGGGCTAATTAGTCGCAAAACAAAATGCTGTTTATAATTTCATGTCAATCAGCCTTTTTTTGAAATATTTGTTAATATATTGTTTATTTCTTGCAAAGAATCCTTTCAGTTATTTGACATGTTCATATTTTCTTAAATTCATTGCTTTTTGATTCCTGGCACTTCATAGAGGAAGTGCTTCCGACTCAAATAAGGAAAAATAACTTGAAATTTCAGTGTCTTTTATTTTTTACGAGTGGAATTTGGCACGAAGTGTCTTGGAAACTACTGATCACGGAATGTGATCAATTAAGTTCCATTTATAGAGAGTTACATATACACCTTTAAACACAAAATATCTAATAAATGTAGATTATCTAATCTCTGTTACTAGAAATAAATAACGTAGAACTGGAAGATGCCACGGAATAATAGATCAATAAAATACTATTTTATAGATTTAACAAAAAATAAAACTAAGCATTGAATTTACTTTTTTCACCAATTTGTCAATCGCAAATTTTAATTGATTATTCGAAAAACGCTAACGGTATGATAAATTACTGAAAAATGAATAATAAATGCTTTAATTTCGGCTATCAGATCACTGAATAAATAAACTTGGTATTTGTTCATACAAAAAAATTGTAAATTAAAATACTTTTTATAATGCTAATATATTTCTTCATCATAATTCTACCGGTTTCGACGAATAGGTGCAGCAGATATGTGATGATGTCGCCCGTGCGTTGAAACCGGTAGTATTATGATAACGTTTTTCATGAATAAATAGCAAGTTTATTTATTCAGTGATCATGCATTTTTACAAAGTAGAGCCTTAAACCATCGAATTCATTTAGGTCATCTGGGTTGGTATTATTTTTATAAAATTTGCCCCAATATCTTTAATGAGTTACTATTATGCTTTATAAACTTTGCCCCAATAAATTTGTTACACAGGTATCATGAATACTTCATTTCCTACGTTAGAACAGTTCTTTAAATTCCTGTTAAAATCAAATAGCTTTCCACAGTAACTCTTAAAATTAAAGAAAAAACCAACAATGCAGTATTTGGAAACGTCAAGGAACTGCGGGAGATGCCCCGAGAATTACTTTTACGAAGTCATTTTTTAGTGTTCTATAATATACAGATCTTTCGCGCGGATCCCTCATGGTGTAACCATTAAGCTACATTTCATCACTAGTTATTAGTCAAGAGCTAGCATCCATCAGGCAAATAGAACACCTTTTACTAGCATCCAGCACTTTGTATTTCTACTGGTTTACATGCCCACAACTTTTTTCACGTTTCCCAGGGGCGGGACAGGTCACGAAGACGTCCATTTCCACATCCATGCGACCCATGGGTGTGTCAGCCCGCCGCGTCATCTCCGGATTCTGAGTCTAAAATTGGCCACCGTATCATAGGATTTTGCGTTTGTCCACGTCTGCGCTGAAAAGATCATGATATAGTTTTGACACGGCGAGGATTGCCGGAAGTTTGTCCGCAGATGGCTCACATCCGGGATCACTTCCTCTTAAAATGCTGCCCGCGGCTGCTGCAACATTTTCCCCATCGCTTGCTCTTCCCTGTCTAAGCATTTGATGCACAATCGGTGTGCGATCGAGTCATGGACTCTGTGAACAACAGTTTAAAAAGAAACAGAAACCAGAGTGATTAGGGAAGAAAAACGGGGACTGTTGCAGTCAGTTCAGGCGTAGGAACGGTGGGGGAGGAAGATTTCGCTTCCACAAAAGCCCCACCTCCAATCTTACCTATTCTCTATCTACGTACCGTTCCATTGGAACGCCAACAAATAGCAGGGGAGTGCTCTGCTCTCGCGAATGCAACAATATCCCTAAGTAAATTATGTTTGGTTTTATCGCTTTGTTCTTTTAATAGTTTATAAAACAAAGGAAGAGGCAGGGGTTTTGAAATAAAAATAATGATAACGTCGAAGATATAAAAAACCCACATTTAAAAATCTAGAAAACACTCCTGGACCCATTTGAGTCAACAAAATATGTATAGAACGTCTGATCATTCATATCTACCTACGTATTTATCAATTGATATTGTACCGATTATTGACCAGTGCCTCCCGTCTACTCGACAATAGATCAAACTCAATCAAATTGATCGATATCTCGGAGACACGCAATCATTCTCTATGGATTTTCAAAACAATAAGTATTATAAAAAGAAATTGCAAACGAGAGATATCTTCCTTTAGCGTGACATTTGAGCCAATTTATACGGGAGAAGAGAGCCTTTACATTTGCAAAGATGGCCAACGGCTACCTGCTAATTGTTTCATTGCTCTTAGCTGCCACCGCTAGCAGGAAGAGGAAACGTCGGCCTTTGGGAATATTGAAAAGGAGGAGATGGAAGGAGATGAAGTGCACAAGGAAGGAATGATGAAGTGTTGAAGGGGGAATGGCTGGGTTGGGTGGGGCACGTAACGTGAAGGGAATGCGATCTTACAATGGAGGGTGATGGAGACGAGAATGGCGGCAATGTGAAGGAAATGGAAAAGCCTTGGAATGTAACAGGTGTCAAGGAAGATGTTGGCATGTTGAAGCATTCTATATTAAAGGAAAAGAAGGTAAGCGCGGATGTTGGAGGGAAGGAATGGGCATTTACATCGGGATTATGAGAAGAGCCAAAGGAATGGGAGTACATAAACAGAAAGGTTTACGCCATTGTGGACTAAGTAGTGAAGTATTTTGGAAACATTTCTATGCGAAGAACATCGTATTAGTAAGGGCATGCGAAAAAGAATGTCTTTAGAGAAAGGAGAGATTTGTATAAGGGAATTCAGAACATGATAGCTTAAATAACGATATGGGCAAGGAAAGTCCTAGTTAAGACGGTATTCGAGCGAGTCTTTGAATGAATTCAAACGCTGGGCTCAGAAGGAAAGGATGTACATGGAGTTGTATTTGGAGTTCCGTTAAAAGTGTTTGTAGAATGATAGAGAAAGAGAAGCAAAGAGAGAGGAAGGTAGAGGAAGATTGTTGAGCATCGATGGAGACATAATGAGTGGTACTTGGGGAAATTTTAAGAAAGAGAGGAGTGGTTGGGAAGGGGCAGGTATCGAGAGAATATGGAAACACAACAAGGTCGAAATGCAAAGGGGAGTATCGGGTAAGAGGAGAGGGAGAGGAAGGATGCGAATGAACTATGACCCTGGACGAGGGTAGTTAGGGAGTTTTTACGTGTATGAAGTGGCGAGGAAGGATATATCTGGTGGAAGGAAACGCGAACGGAGTTTGAGCTGGTAGGAAGTTCCCTAGAATCCTGTGACTAAGATTTAGGTTCTAGTGTTCTTCCAAGATGTACCTTCGATCGCTCGCTGGACCACCTGTGCCGCTGTCGTCTTTTCCAAGCAAGGGAAACTAGACGCAGATAATAGAGGATTACTCTTAGACTAAGCAAAATGTTAAGTGTTCTTTTCTACTGCCCAGGACAGATTGGCAGGAGGAGATGCATTGCGGGAGTGGTGAAAAAACTCGCAACCTGCTCGATCCTTGTCGCCTCTTCCAAAACATTTCCTCGAGAGTCTGTTCGAGAAGGGAGCATCTTAAGGCGGGATTCGATGCCTCTAAAAAAAGATAGCATACCAGAGGAACAAAGGCATTCGCGGCCGTTCCCTAATCGGCCTCGTTCCACGGTCACCGGGTGGGCCGAGGAGGGAGGGAACTTCGGAGGCGGGGAGGGTGGTACGACTTAGTGTATACTGCGGACAATGGCACGCGCAAACATGCCACGAATGCCAGCAGACTAGGGAAGTGCAAGCGTATCCCTAACCTTTGGATATTTTCAGCGACATGGAGCCTACAAAGTGTATATAAAAAGTACTGGTAACAATGCTTTCCTCACGTGTACGTGAAATGCTGAATTCGGAACGTCGGTTGAGTGTGCGCATGGCCGAAGGTCGTATTGGCATTGGCATCAGATGAAAGTGCAGGGCATTATCACTGAAAATTTGGCGATGCGAATGATTTTCGCTAAACTCGTACCGAAGGTCTTGACAGACGGCCAAAAGAGTAGAGTCTAATGTCTCTACTTGCGAAGTCCTTCTGCAACGGCATCGCGACGATTCCCCAATCCCTTAACAATTCCGAATTGCCACCAGCAGACTATTTCCTATTTCCAAAAGTGGAATTCTCCCTCAAATGACACCACCATGGGACCCTAAGTGCCGTCAAAGAAGCTAGTTATGATCCGAAAGAGAAACCAGATGCAACAGAATCGATCAAATTATAAATTAACAGGAAATGTCAATTGTCAAAGTTACATTTTCACAGAAATGACAAAAAGAAGACCCCTGATCATATTGGATTTAAATGCGCTGCCGAGCCAAGCCCTTCATTCACATAAGACACTGGCAACGGTTAAATTGAGGATAATCACCGAAGTTGTTTTTAAAAGGGCTTGACAGTTGAAAAATGTCCTCTTCCTATTTTTAGCTCAACTGCTTCGGATTATTTCGATCAGGACTTGACCAGAGTGTCCCATTGGTGCAATCAAATATTTACAAAAGAGGAAGAAAGGAACGTGAAATATCACGATTCTGGCGGTCAATACTTGGTTGAGTTGATGGCATATCCTAAAATAAGTGTCCAGTGAACTTACTAAAATTCAGTTTTTACTCCTAGAATTGGTTGGCTTCGATTCTTTGCAAATCCGCGTTCACTTTTGATCTTCCAAACCCCTTATTGGGATGTCCAACATTTCTAGTTCTTCTGTGCCTTATCTTTTCCTCTCCCTCATTTACACCCATAGGTTTATACTTTTTAGCACTTCATCACATCAATTCATGTATTACTTAGCATTTACCTCCTGCACATGGCTTCGGGGACTTCATCGGTCTCGTTTTCAGTTATCCGATCCATTATTAAATCCGTGAAATGCACCGTAGAAAAAAACACTAGTTTTAAATCGTTGTATATGAGGAATTCCCTCTACGCACATTATCAGAATTCATCGGATCCATTCTTCATGTCAATCACATAATTTCTATTTTGTTTACCACACGGACTCCAAGAGATACAATTTGCTCTCATTTCTTCATTTCTAATGTTGCAGAAAAATTTTTCCCTTCATTTAAATTTTAATTACAACATTTAAATAATCAATTGAGCTGTTTCTGTTATGCGTGCTAATATTTCGCACAGTTTTAGTTTTAATTTTATCTGGAGACTATATATTCTCATTTATTTCACCATTGAAACTAGTATTCCTTTCAGTTCATTTTTATTGATTGCAAGTTTATCTTTAATATCTGAGGATTGCAGCATAATTATCCTTCCTCCATTTATTTCTACGCCATCTTCAAGCTTTTTCATGGCCTCATGGTACGTATTGAATGCCTTATCCTTGCAAAAAATAATTTAACACATATACATGTACGCTTAAGTTGTTGCTCGCAGAAAATCCGTGCAATTCACTAATGCTCATAAGAGACGCTATGGTGAAATTATTAGAAAGGAATTATTTCTTCGTGCTTAAATAAGATTATTGTTATCATTAAATTATCATAGGTTGTCTGCCGGTTAAGGTGGGTTAAGGCTGGATTCAACAAACAGATGATTACCTTGTATCTCTCAGCAAAACACAGATGAACATTCTACTCTACATCAAGTCCATCTTCATCTCTGTATATCTTTTCCTTTTTGAGTGTATCTGTGTTTTTTCGGCTTATAAGTACCATTATTATTCACATCTATAAGACCTTCAAATAAGTGTTATTTATATATATCTATATTATTATTCGGTAATCTACCGGTTAAGGTAGGTTTTTGGATGGACAAAGCTACTAATTAAATATTTTGTGACCCCTAGCAGCATCCTACTCTACATCAGTCCCCTCTTCATCTCTGAGTACTTTCTTCCTCCCTTCATCCCGTCCAACATTCCTATCCTGTTCCTTCCCTTTCCTCGTTTGCCTAACATTCTCCCCTCTATTACAGTCTTCAACACCCCACTGCCGGTCAACACCCCCTTCATCCACTTTTCCAGCCTCCATAGGATTTCTCCCAACAAACCCCTCTCTTCACCCACCATACCAAGTACTTCCTCATTTGTTTTCTTCTCTGTCCATGTCACCTTTTCAATTCTTCTCCAAACCCACATTTCAAAAGCCTCCAATCTACGTCTATCCTCCTGCTTCAATGACCACGTTTCCGCGCCGCACATAGCTACGCTCCATATCAAAGTTTTTACGAGTCTATTCTTAATATCCTTACTAAAAGTCCCTGTCATCAACTCCCTCCTCCTTGTGAAAGCCTCTTTGCCTAGCGCAATTCTTCTCCTTACGTCCCTTTACCAAAGCATTCGAGGTACTCATTCACGAACAAATTTCAAAGTTTCTCAATGAAAATAACTTGCTTTATCATTTACAAACAGGTTTGCGGCCTTCTCACAGCACAGCTACCGCTCTCCTCAAAATAACAGATGACATCCGACTATCCATGGATCGCAAAGAGGTGAAAATAATGACTCTCTTAGACTTTACCAAAGCCTTCGACTCTATTGGCAAAGATATTCTCTTAGCAAAACTTCAAATCCTAAATTTTTCTCCCTCGCATTAACAATGGATTTGCTCATACCTAAGTAACCGATTTAAAAGAGTCATTACACCTAATTCATCCTCTAAATGGCTTCAAATACACAGGGGGGGTGTTCTACAGGGATCCATTCTTGGACCCTTGATTTTTTCCCTGGATAACGATATTAGCAAAGGCATTTCAAATTGCAATTATCACCTTTATGCCGATGATTTACAAATATATCACCATTCCCGCCATCAAGACCTGCCTATAATTATTAACGAAAGAAATTCAGATCTAGCTGCTTTGTCACTATGGGGAATAAAAAATTAATTGAAAATAAACCCAATCAAAAGTCAGTCCATTATAATCGGATACCATGAAATACATTCTATAATAAGTATTGATAAACTACCACCACTAACATTGCAAGGATCTATCATACCATACCTAAGGACAGTAAATAATTTAGACGTAACAATTAATGAAACATTATCTTGGACTGATCATTCAATTGCTATCTGCAGAAATATAAGCTCATCTCTGCATTCACTGAAAAGGTTAAAGCACATTGCTCCCCTCTTCTTAACGATGCTTCTTGTGTCCTCTCTTCTCATACCCCATTTTGATTAGCGTGATTTGGTGTACCAAGACCTTTCACGCAAACTTAAAGCAAAACGCCAGAGGACCCATAATACCTGTGTGCGGTTCATATGTGATCTTAGGAAATACGATCTGATTTCCAACTCATTTACTAGAATATCTAAGTTAAAGCTAGAAGGCCGCAGGCATTTATATATTCTTTCCATTTTCTAAGGAATACTTTCAAACCACACACCTAATTATTTATACGAAAATTTCCTCTCCATAAGCTCAATCTAAAACAGGAATACTAGGGGTAACCATAAACCTCTTGTCCCACACCATCGCACGGAAATCTATCACGAATCTTTTCCTGTCACAGCATGCCGTTTGTGGAACTCTCTCCCAGATGACATAAAAAGCTCTCCATTCACAAGAATATTTAAGAGAGAACTTCATAAGTTCTTTTTCCTCAGGTTCAAAACTTAACCGGTATAGCTTCCCTCATTTCACTCACGTTTATTCCGCATGTGTTGTCAATATAATTAGTGCCAATTTCATTTCAATGTCAGTAACCCAGTAATATGTATACTATGTAAAAATGATTCTTACAATGCACATGTATCTCTCCTCTAATTAATAAGGTTTCCAAAGGTTTTTCACATTCTTTGTATCCTTTCCTGCTTGGGTTTTTAATAGTTGAGCAAAGCAACGCTCTCCCAAGTTTTCCCAGAAGCCTCAGTCGATTTTTAGGCTTTCCTTATTTTATTGTTCTCTTTCTTCTCTGCTATTTACTTTGAGTATGTGGGTATGTCTAGGTGTATTCTTAATTTACATATTTATAGGTACGTATCTATATAATTAAAAAAATATATTTACAATTTTTCCTTTTCTTTTCCATGTGCAAGTCTGTGCTAAATGAATTTGCGTCGGTCTATGTGTACTTATGTGTACGTATGAGCGTAACTATAAGTTTTGTACTTTATATAAAGTATGCGATGATGGGTTAAATGAAAGAAGGGACAATTAGGTCTAAATTTCGCCCAAATAAAGACCTCAATCTAACTCTGTACTCCTTCGACCATATTGGTCCAAAACACTTCCGAGATACATAAACTGTTCTACTTGCTCTAGTTTTTGCCCTCACATTTCAATGCTAAGCTTAACATTTTTCTTTCTAGAAGATCGCATAACCTTTATTTTATTAATATTGATTCTCATCCCATACCTGTTGCACTGAATTTCCAATTCACTCAGCAATGCTTGCAGCCCCTTGGCTGACTGACAAACTAAAGCTTTGTCATCAGCGAACCTAACTGATTTTACTAATTCCCCGCCCACCTTCATTCCTACCTCCAGTTCTTCCCATGCCTCTTTAATCATTTCCTCTGCATACAGGTTGAACAGCAACGGTGATGATGGGCAACCCTGCCTTACACCTCTTCCTAACACTGCCCATCCAGACTCCCCGTTTCCCACCCGCACCTGAGCAGTCTGAGACATGTACAGGTTGCGGATCAGCCTCCTTTCCCTCCAATCTATTCCTATTTTCATCAATATACTCATTAGTTTTTCCAATTCACTCTATCAAACGCTTTTTCGAAACCTTCGAAACCGGTATTTACGCCATGATTGTTTTATCAATTTTCTTCTCTATTTGTGATCTCATTACTGCAATTGCATCACGTGTGTCTCTTCCCTTCTTAATCATGAACCGATCAACCTATAAGTAGTAATTTGCGCATCTCTCAATTTTCTTTTTGGATATTTTGAGGACCTTTTTGGTTGCGTAAGAAATCTAACTTATTTTTCTGTCTCATGAAAGAGAATGCCCCAATTCATTGTAGAAAGGTGCTCCGTGGGAACGCCTAGCAAAATTGGTCAGCGCAGTAAAATGAAAGGCAATTGGCGCCAGAGAAACCTTCCTACCTTACCATTGAAGTGGCAAAGTAAATTGACATTCAATGAAGATTGTGGCAGGAATTTTATATGACGACAATTGATCTCCGTGCAGATAATTACTCATTAGTCTGTCGAGGAAAATAACAGGGTAAACGGAAATTAAAGGTGCCGCTATTCAAAATGTCATTTGCATGAATTTCATTTCTCATTTGTGACTGGTTATGAGGACACTGCCTTTCTTGGCTGCCTATTTCAGCTGCCACCTGTCAAGTCGTGAATTTAAATGCCCGAGAAGATGCAGTCGTGTTTAAAACTGTGTTTGCCCTTGATGCTCGGCATACATTTATAGGAGGCCTCATATTGACCGTAAATCAAAATCCAGGCTCTATCAAAGATTTAATTACAAATCTCTTATCTTTCCGAGGTAAGTTAGATTGAGTGAGGGCCCTAGGACGACACTCAAAGGCAAAAGGGTACCTTCGAGGTTTAGTTGGATTCGGATATTGCGGGTAGAATCGAAGCGCTCTTGAAAAGCAAAATACATTTGTCTAGCGGACTTACATTTCATCACAAATACTTTCCTCCAGTTTTTAAATGTGAAAATTACACATAAATATTATAATGTTTGTTCATTTTATTTTCACCACTTCCTCCCTAGGACGTACAACCATTACCATCTTTTTCAGCCACACGCACAGTAATGAACCCGAAGGTCGGTTCGGTAGGTGATAGTAGAGCTCACCCTGTACTAAGCCCTATACGGCGTGTGTTACATACATTAGCAGGCTGTTAAGGGGAAACAGTGATTTTCCCTGTGCCAGAGTTTACCAGGAAAATCTGGTACCCGAAAAATTACATACCTTGGGTGTAGCTGAGGGTGCCCAGAGAGGCTTTCCCAGGAATTGAACCCGAGCCTTCCGGTCAGAGGTCCAATGCAGGACAACCGTGACACTTGTGTCCATTTTTTCCTGATATATACTTGTTTGCCTTTAATTTTCCCCTTTTTTCTCTTTATTACTTTCTCTGCATGCATTGATACTGTGATGCCTTCACTGATAAACAAAAGCAACTAAGAGTCATTCTTGTGGATTTTAATTCTCCAATAACCGGGTGGAATCAAGTGTACTGCATGCATCACAAAAAATAATCCCTCTTTTATTAAGTATAGAAGACAACACAATTTTAAAGATTTTGCGTTACTGTAATAATCTAAAGTACATGCATGAAATTAAACAACAGGGGAAATTCGCATTTTCAAACGTGTACAGATACGCGCTTGGAAAGCGTAAATAGCCGCCACTTAATAATTCACCCAATCAGTTGTTCCACGATGAATTATTCATTTTTAATAAAATACAGGGAGGAAGATGCGGGAAAGATGAGTTTAATACCGACCTTGAATTCGATAGTTTTAGAATACACAAGTACCGATGCTTCATTTTTTACTGTACGTGGAGTTTGACCATGGAAATGTAATTCACAATCGCACCTCCCAGGGAGTAACTTGACTGCTTAGTTGCTCCCTCTCCCAATTTAAACAAAACCAGGCTACTAATTATGGGCCTTAATGCAAAATTATATGGAATTTTCTGTCACACTACCAGAATTCAGTACGAACGCGCCTTATCAGGGAATTGGAATTACAGGTCTGCTAACCGTATTACAGTTATTAATATTGTTAGTAGATGGTGAATAATCACTGTTCCATTCTGATATGCAATTGATAAGTCCTGAATTTGAGTCCCTTTCTAATCAAGCGACAATGACGAATCTCTTCGAGCTGTCGCTGATTGATTTGCGCGGGCAACCAGCATTTCTTGTGATTTCCAATCGCGGTGGCCCCCTCAAAGCTTGATGAAATAATAAAATCCATTTTATACCCAGGCGAAATAAAACCTAATGTAATCTATAAGCACGAAAGAATAATTCCTGAAATTACATTTTTAACTCTAACACTCGTTCTTACAATAAGATAAAAAGTTTACAACGAACATATTCAGCAAGGATATCAAAACTTTGATGCGTCTCCTGGAAGAAAGTGACAAACTTTTGGATTTAAATCTCGGTTTTCCAATTTTGTTAGTCTACATATTCAAAAATTGTATTAAATTAGTACCTCAGAAATGAAAAATAAAATAAAGTCATTTACACGAGGAAAAACAGACGGATTTTTTGGAATAACGCGAAGGGAGGCAGAACTTCTTTTTACAACTATACAAAATAACCATATAGAGTAAGGATAATACCGATTTTATGATAAACTTAGATCATACGAGGCGTTAGGATCGTGTTAAACCTCGCTTTACCAGGTATACGAGGTCTGTTCAAGAAGTTCCTGAACTTTTTCATTACAAAAAATACTTCAATAACAAATTATTGGTCAGGGTCCCCCCCCCTTAAAAGTAGTCTCCCCCCAACTTATAAACTTAACCAGTCGGTTATTCCATTTTTTGAAAGAGTCCTGAAATGGAACAAGAAATAATGAGCTCTACGGCCTCTCAATTAAATAAGAATGGGGAAAGAAAACTCCAGTGGCCGTAAAAATTATTGCTAATAATAATAAATAATATATAATAATTAATAATTTTTACGGCAATTGGAGTTTTCGACCCCATTCTTATTTAGTCCTTCTTCCGGAATCCTGATCCCATATCCGATTTGCCACCGCACTTCACGAAAGCCTTTTCACAAAAGTGGCCGTAGCCAATCAACATAACAAGATATCAAAGAAGTGGTTAATTGGAAAGTTTCACGGACACAACACCTCCAAGCGAATCAATAAATAACCAACTAGAGGCGCGCTATCAAAAAGTTCGAGAACCTTTTATAAAGACCGGAAAAGATTTATTTCCAAACCACCAGGCGATGCGATTCCCTTGCAATGGCAGTTATCTTCCCCGTAATGTTAGCCTCGACTACGTCGAAATCATCTCCTTCCAGACTCACCATCGCGGATGTGAATGTCGCCCTGGGGATGCGGTCACCCTTGACTTGAGCGCTCACCTGCCGGGAAGAAAGAGACGAGGTATTAGTTTATTAGAAGATTGTCTGGTGATCGCCGTTCAGCCCTCACACAAGACAAGCACTGCGCATCGTTCGACGCACCGTTCTACCCGCTGTAATCACCCACTTGGAGCTGATATGCCATGTACATCCGTCATGAACTAGGAAACACATCAAATCAAACAAACTCTCGCGCCGGAGTACTGCGCCGCCAAAACTTACCTGACTTCTCGATCACAAAAACGCATTTCTTCACCGACTTAAACACCCTGACCGTGTGAATGATATCTGGTAGGAAAAGTTTGACCACTAATCGCTGAGAGATACGACAAGTGTGGCTCGGAGAATGTGATAATCCATGTGAATCCCTGCAGAAAGAGATAGGACCGGAACGATCACATGCACATTTTTGACATTGTATTTATTATAACAACTGAGGGCGATAAAATAAATTAAATGCTTCCTCTGAAAACCACGAGGCACGCACAATTTCCCAAAATACATTTATTCAAATTAAATTTTGGAATCAACGCACATGCTTAATATTTTTTGAGAATTAGAAAGTATTCTTTAAAAATATCAGATGTCTGCGACTTTTTTAAACGATATTTCGGGAATGAGATGCAATTCGACACGTCCTCTGACCCTCCCTCGGGATCGTATTAAACCTCTTCAGCTATGAAATTGAAAGTTCAACACTTCCTTCTTATGAGTACGGAGGAAAAAGTATAATAATTACAAGAAAACGAATGTCTTCACTAACTCCGCAATTACGTTTCCTCTCAATGAAAATGTGCCTGAAGATATGGGACTGAACGTTCTTCCGCGGGATCGCCGTTTGCAACGGGGGTTTGCAAATTCTTGGAACGTTATAACGCAGTAATTACTGAGCGTGAATAAAATTCGCCTTGCCCGGGGTCGATCCCGGATCCCTCGCCGTCCGGCCGAGTACTTTGGTCGGTTGAGATACAAAGACCCCGCTCTCTTGCACTCCTGCAGTTCCTCCCCAACTCCACAATTTACGCATGCGATAGGCTTTTATGGACACGATAATTAAATAGTTTTATCTATCAGAGAGGCAGAAAGTTTTGCTTTTAGAATTGTTATTTATAATAGATGAACAATTGGAATTCGGCCAACACCTACCCACTGTCATTTACCAATTGGGCTTTTTTTAACACGTACAAGTGGCGCCGCCGTAAATCATCCCTACGGAGCGGGAGATCTGAGCACCTTTTTGAAAAAAAGGCGGTCTCTAGGAAACCATTTCATAGGTGGGAGAAGTCTCAGGATTGCTTCTATTAAAACCGTGTAATTTTATTTCATCGGTATTGTTATAAAAGAATTGAGTTATTACCATCGAAATAGAAATATTACACAGTTAATAAAATAAAATGTTTAATGTGTGATTCACCAATCACTGTTTCTCGCATGAAAATTCGCAAAAGGTCCTATACAAGCAGATTTTCGTTTTTCATCCTAAATAAATGTCATCATAAAAAATCGCCGGCGTCAGCGGCGTTCAGTCATTCCAAACAAATAATTGGCACCGGAAAGGGTTATAGTTACAATGTAGTTTTTGTTTTCATCGCTCTGTTTTTTATAAACGCTCGCAAACTGTCGAAATATGCCGGCATCACAAATAAACCCATTTTAAATAGGGATATATGCTTTTTTTATTTCTAAAGCAAATCCTACTGAAGTTTTGATTACACGATCCTGATGCAATTTCTGAAAAATTGAATTTTTTGATAGGGCCTTTAGCGGAATAATATTTTTGTTGAGTTAATCGAATCGGTACCCTTTGATCCACCACCTGCCTTACTTAAGCAAAACAGAAAGCCATTTCTTCAAATCGATTATTCATATCGTATGCAGAGAGACATAACTAGTAATTAAGGCAAATGACACAAATTACTTGCGTTAATTTTAGAGATGAACAAATGTTTACGAAGAAGGAAGTTCAAATTGCTATTTTCGTTCGAGACTTGAGCCCGTGGTCTTCCAATAGCTACTGAAAGTGCAACATTCATATCAATCTAATATGGATTACCAATTTCCGTATTGATATTTTCAAATATAAATGATAATATAGTTATTATATTAGTTTAGGGATGTATGCGATTGAGGGAGGTTTTGCCTGTAGACTGGCTAACATCTGCAACACTCCTTGGCCTCACCCAAAAGGATACAATGTGGCACACTACACCACAATAAACCATTTTTTTCAGCTCCGTGCACTTTCTTCGACCCTTCGTCCTTTCCAACGCATGTGTATCCTTTCTTTCCTATCCTTTTCTTTGACAGAACTCGGTTGTCTAAAATCTTCCCCTTTGAGTCGTAAAAATGCCTTTTATTTATACCTATCGATGATTTTCATTTGCATTTACATTGGATGTATCTCACGGCATTGCACAAGGATTTAAGAATGTTTTATCCGAAATTACTTCGCTCTAGCAATGTTCATAAAACAATACTGTTAATAAATTGGAGAAAATCAACTCTTTCAGCCGTAACTGTAAATCTCAACAAGTCTATTTGAAATAAATATAAATTTCGGAACAGTCAATTTCCATATTTTTTTGCTTTTTAGTATTCACCGGAGAGAGTAAAAATCAACTTAAAATGAACTCCGAAGAACACATGATTTTTATTCGTGATACTCATAATAACATTTTTTAAACTATAGGATAACTTTTTTACACAACCGGGGACTATAATTTTCTATATCTGCATAGACCCAATCTATGGTATTATTGTTCGAATTACTCTCGGATATAACTTTTTCATTCGACGATTCTCCTTTGGAAAGAAAAAGGTAAAATCTTGGAAAGTTCAGCGCCACTGGCATGTCCACCAAGAATCTTTTTTTCATTTCCAGTCAATGACGACGAAAATTGCATTGGGGTTTGGCTGTAGTTCCGCGGAATCGGTCGGGAGTAACCGAATTAAATTTGATCGCGCATCGGAAATCTACTTTCCCTGAAATCTAGACGCTCACTCTGGGACGAATTGAAACTGGGAAGAAGCAGTTTGTAGGCCCCCTCCCCTCCTTGAATCGTGAGGCCCCACAAAAGGGAAAGGGAGGGAGTCCCTGAAATTGAATCCTTAGAAGTCAAGGGTTGTCGATCACGGAGGGACGGATTAAAGGACTCCATTTAAAAGTGCTACGGAAACATTTCGCGTGAGCAGATTCCGTTTTTCCCAGGGAGCATGGCGCCTCTCACCCTCATAACCCTCGCGGAGGCAGGCCATTTGGTATTCCGGGGCTCTCTCCAGGGGGAGCGGGGATGGGCGTCATCGGTGGTGCGTTACGTCATGATGCAATAGAGGGCCATTTGCTCGTCATTTGTCGGGGAAAGAGGCCATTTTCTCGGATTCTTGGGTGACCCGCGTGGTGCTGTCAAAAGCCGGATTTTTCTATTATTAATGGGTGGATGAAAACCCCAACTACGGTCGAGAGAGACGGTTTAATCAAGAGATATTAGCATTAACGGTAATTCCTCCCGCGAGAGAGGAATTTTTGCGCCAACTTAACTTCGAAAGAGAGCACCATTTTTCCGCAGTATTTGATAAGGTTCTCGCAAAAAGTCGATGTGGTCAGAGGAGGACGATTTTTTTTCCAGGCAAAGATAAGGACAGTATGCAAATGTTTGGTAAGGCATTGCACCACTGCAACCAATTGAAACGTTTGCATTTCCAAGCCAAAATGGTGGAATAGTCATGGCATTATTTCCATATGCAAATTATCCGTAGTGTTGTTTTGGATGTTACAGGAAACAGTTTTCTTCCAGGGTGGCAAGGATTACAGATTCCTCGGTGGGAAGGAATGTTTGATCCAACATCTGTTATGCTACTAGTAATAGGAAGCAACTTAAAATAAATGATGAAACTACTGAAGAAAAAATAGAAAAATGTACCTGGCTGGCGAAAAACTAAACTTGAGATTCAACTTGCGACATGGACTTAAATAATTTGCCCTCAGCACGACATCGGCATGTCAGAACAGAAATACACGGAAATTGAATTTTTTACTGGGCGACAAGGTGTAGGATTGAGTCATTTTCTCTTGCAAAATTTCCTAATTAACAATAGTGAAATTCGTATGAGGGTACTTACAATTTATTCGCCAAAATTATGTGTAACATACTTTTATATAAATTAAAAATTCGCCGACCCCGGTGGCGGCGGGGTAACGTCCTCGTCTGATGAGTCCATGCTGATTTCCGGGAATTACTGTCGCGTAGTTTAGTTGGTTGACAACTGTTTGCCTTCGTCTGCCATTCCAAGGGTCGCGGGTTCGATTCCCACCTGGGTGAGTTTTCCTCCACCTAGGGCGTAGGTGGAGGAAAACTTACTTTACACACTCAAGTACTAAGCTTAATTCCTTAATATCACGGCGAGCATTTTTCCAGACAGAAGTGGATTTAAGGGTAACGAAACAAAATATTGATCTTTCCGGCAAGGACGTTGTCTATCTCGGTGGAATAATTCGCATCTTGGATTATTCCACATCATATTTTCTCACGTGAATGAAAGAGAGCATTTCCGATCTTGCACGAATTCCGTCAAAATCTGAATGGATTTCTGTTGCCTCATTAGCTTCTCTAATCGCTGTTGAGCAGGTGTTCCGATTCGATAACCTATCGAATCGGAACAAATCTGGATGAAATCGTAATCGTTTTGCAATTCTTTTAAGCGTGATGGGCTGTGGACAAAAATTCGCAACTGAGAAATACAAATATTCTTGAATATGAAAAACCAAACTAGTTTTTGGGAGATACATTTTATATTGTGTAAGGGGGGAAGGCAAGGCTCCCGCGGTCGAAATCTCCAGAAATCACCGCGAAGCAAAAGAGAGGAACACGGAAAATAGTGCCACACGTCAGAATAGGGACTTAAGATGGAAGGACAATGTGAAAGACAGGAAAACTAGAAAATATAAAGCAAGTGATGGAGAGGAATTCTTCATTCTCGGGTTTCACCGCGTCGTTGTTTGATTCTGACAACAGTTTCGCCGAAGTTGCATTCGGCGTCTTCAGGTCGAAGATGAGGGACTCGGTTTTCAGTTTCAGTTTTATAGGTTTTTATTTCCGTAAGAACAGCGTACAAGAAATATATACAATATATGGTGGAAACAACAAAACAATACGGAAACCCAGTTTTAGGATAGACTCCTCTTCGGGGTGGAAAAATTAAATATGGAAAGGCTACAAAGATGGTAGCGTTTGCGGAATTTCGCCACCCTTATATAGGTGGTCCCGTCTAGTGGCTGCTTGCTGATTGGTCCGTTTCCGGAGAACTCTCTTCCACGCGTTGTTGAGATGGTAGCCTTTATCTCTGTTGTTGTTCTCCGGGTTTTTGGCGATCTCAATTGCTTCTCTAATTAATCGTGGGTAGTATCTACTCTCCTTTGCTATTACGTTTGCTTTTTCGAATAAGATCTCGTGACCGGGTTCACTTCATTTTTGTTCTGAGATGGCCGACAGGTGAAACTGCTTATTTGTTGTTGCCCGGAGGTGTTCCTTCATCCGAACTTTCATTAATCGGCATGTTTCCCCGATGCCGGCTTTCCCACATGAACAGGGTACTTGGTAGACCCCTTCATAAAGGTCTTTCGGAATTTTGTCCATCGGTCCAGGGAGAGCGTCCGCTATTTTCTTGGTGCAGTTAAATCTTTTCACCAAGTCATGTTTTTTCAGGACTCAGTCTATCTTCTCGGATGTTCCGGATACGCAGGGGATAGTAGCGTATGCGTTTGGGTCCGGTTCCGTCTGCTTGATGGACTTGTCGCAAACCCCTCTTCGCCTTTCTTCCCTGGCGGTCCTTTTAAGGACCATATCGTTCCGATAGCCGTTTTGCTGTAGTGCTTTCAGGAGATGTTTCTTTTCTGTTGGCAAAGAATCGGCGTCAGAAATTTCATAGGATCGGTGAACTTGTGCGCCCAAGTCTTCTGGAGCGGATGGTGGTGAGAGGCTGCGTTTAGATAACGGTCATTGTGCGTCTTCTTCCTGTATACAGCATGTCCAAGCTTTCCAGCACTCTTCCTTGCGACTAACACGTCCAGGAAAGGTAGTTGGTTGTCCTTTTCTACTTCCATCGTAAATTTGATAGAGTGATGTTGTGAGTTGAGGAACTCAACGAGGCTACGGTAGTAGTAGTTTTGAGGGGAGGCGACCGACAGCTAAGGTCATTTGCGCCATAGGGGATGGATAGGAAAGGATGAAGAGTGGAGAGAAACCCGGCGTCGGCATTAGCCTACTCTTTACGAAAGGCGCCAAGGGGTCCGCAGCTTAACGTCCCATCCGACGGACGGCGTACTCACTCAAAGTGCCCTCCACAAAGCACCTCAAGTAGGGATCGAGATACCTCTGAAAAATATTCAACACCGACGAGGCTACGCTACGATAGACGAGATAAAGACTGCATCGAAGGAGGAGCTGAACAAGATCACAAAAAATGATTTTTTAAAGTGTTTCGAAGTTGGAAAAAACGCTGGCACAAGTGTATAATATGTAATGGGGATTACTTTGAAGGGGACAAAATAGATATCCACGAATAAATAAATAATTTTTGAAAAAATACAAAAGTCGTGATACTTTTTGAACAAACCTCCAATATATCGGTTTCGTAGATTCCGAGAAAGCATTCCATAGGTTGAATTGGATGGAGTTAATGAATTTTTTTAAAGGTAATCTACCGTTTAAGGTATGTTTTTTGGATAGACACAACTACCAAACAAATATTTTATTACTCCTAACAAAACACAAAATCCATCATCCTACTCTATATCAGGTCCCCCTTCATCTCTGAATACTTTCTTCCTCCCTTCATCCCGTCCAACATCCCTATCCTGTTCCTTCCCTTTCCTCTTTTGCCCAACATTCTACCCTCTATTACAGTCTTCAACATCCCACTACCGGTCAACACACCTTTCATCCACTTTTCCTGCCTCCACAGGATTTCTCCCAACAAACCCCTCTCTTCGCCCACCATATCAAGTACTTCCTCATTTGTTTTCTTCTTTTTCCATTTCACCTTCTCAATTCTTCTCCACACCCACATTTCCAAAGCCTCCAGTCTACGTCTATCCTCCCGCTGCAATGACCACGTTTCCGCGCCGTACATAGCTACGCTCCATATCAAAGTTTTTACGAGTCTTTTCTTAACATCCTTACTCAAAGTCCCTGTCATCAACTCCCTCCTCCTTGTGAAAGCCTCTTTGCCTGGCGCAATTCTTCTCCTTACGTCCCTACTACTTTGACCGTGTTGGTCCAAAACACTACCGAGATACGTAAACTGTTCTACCTGCTCTAGTTTTTGCCCTCCTATTTTAATGTTAAGCTTAGCCTTTTTCTTTCTAGAAAATCGCATAACCTTTGTTTTATTAATATTGATTCTCATCCCATACCTGTCGCACTGAATTTCCAATTCACTCAGCAATGCTTGCAACCCCTTGGCTGACTGACAAACTATAGTTTCGTCATCAGCAAACTTAACTTATTTTACGAATTCCCCGCCCACTTTCATTCCTACCTCGAGTTCTTCCCATGCCTCTTTGGTCATTTCCTCTGCATACAGGTTGAACAGCAAAGGTGATAATGGGCAACCCTGCCTTACACCTCTTTCTAACACTGCCCATCCGGACTCCCCGTTCCCCACTCGTACCTGAGCAGTCTCAGACATGTACATGTTTCGGATCAGCCTCCTGTCTCTCGAATCTATTCCTTTTTTCTGCAATATACTCATTAGTTTTTCCCAATTCACTCTATCAAACGCTTTTTCGAAATCACCATATTAAGTACTTCCTCGTTTGTTTTATTCTTTGTCCATTTCACCTTCTCCATTCTTCTCCACACCCACATTTCAAAAGCCTCCAGTCTACGTCTATCCTCGCGCTTCAATGACCACGTTTCCGCGCCGTACATAGCTACGCTCCATATGAACAGTATTAAGTAACATTGTTGACCATTTTTAACCAGATGTAACACATTTTTACGTACGTGTATTGTCCCTGAGGAGCGTTCATTTATTGGAAATACATCCACAAAAGAATGCCAATTGGGTTCAGCCTGCTTGGAATTAATTGCGGTTCATTGTAATTCATCATTAATTGCTCCAATTTTTATCGGAATCTTCCCTCCATTAGAATTAAGCCCAAATCTATTCGTCATCGGGTATCCTTTGCAATAAATATTTCTTTCTTGAATTTATTCCTTTTCTTCCCAACGCATTCGTGGCAACCAGTTTTTTAATTACGTGGCACTTTTTGGAAGTGGCTCTGGTACTTAATGCAATCGGAGGCTCAAAAAATAAATATTATAAAAAAACCCGAGGCGATTGCGCCCGACACCATTTGCCGTCACCGACCACCTTTTTTGCGGTGGTCTGCTGCGGACGCGCCCGCTTTAAGCGTCCAAGCGATTTGCGGCCGGGGCCCCGCGGTTGGGGAAAGGCGGCCGGCCGCACCTGCGGCCCTGGTCGCCGCGACTCCCTCGCACCTGCTCCGTAATCCCGAGGTCACTCTCCGGGGCGATATCGAGAGACCGCGGAAAGATTATAGCGGACGCGTCGACGGGACGTCTAATGCGAGGCCCCCCTCTACCTCTTCCCTTGCCCGAGGAGCGTGGAGATAAATGTTTGCGGTATGAATGAAAATGTGGATCCCGGAGAACAAAGGGAATGGCCCACATAAAGGTTTGAAATGAATCTGTTCAATAAAGCATCAATACATTTCCCTGAAGGCGCCATTGAGCGTCATTTGAAACAATGAAAATCTGTTTACATTGATGATTTGAATTAGAGTTTGATAAAAATTTAGGAACAAATTATAAAACTACATATAATACATGGTCCTTCACAGAAGTAGTCTGGCTTATTTATTGCCGGATAGACGGAAGGGCGGACGGCGGTTTATCTGGCTGGGTTCGAGGGAAGGGAGTCTCAGGAAAGGCTGGAGCCCGGTGGCAGTTGGCTGCCATTCTTTGCGGAGTACGAACCGCTCGTTTGCAAAACCTCTATAGCGTGATCTCGTCATGAAACAACGCAACGCCATCAAATTTTGCGTGAAACTGGGCACAACCGGGAATGAGGCTCATGACATGCTTATGGCAGCTTATGGTGATATAACGCCATTCGCAATTCACACGCGGATCACCCCAAGACCTTCTTGACCATGCCTCGGCTACATTACAGCCTTGACGTTGCCCCAACAGACTTCTTCCTCATCCCTCGCCTCAAAACCCTGCTGAAAGGACGTCACCACGGCTCGGTGGGAGCATTGTAACTGGCTGTGACGAGAGACCTTAGCAGAATTCCGGGCACCGCCTTCCAGAGGACGTAAAAGACGTGGAAAAGCTGCTGGTGGGGGTGTGTGGACGCGCAAGGGTGGTACTTCGAAGGCTTTTGAGTTATTGCAACAATTTTGATAATTAATTGTTCTGAATCAACTCAGTCCTACTACTTTTGGGACAGTTTTTGTACATCTCTACGCAGAACCTTGGTATTAACCAAATACCCTCGTGGCGGGAAATATCAGGGCACCTTTCATGAAAAATAATATGAATACCTGCGTGACGTATGCTACACTTCATTATCATTTCCATTTCTTTGGATATTGGGGGCTCAAGGAAAAAGCATACTCCAATTCGTCAATTCGAATGTCTTCCTCTTTAATTCGGACACTAGTCTCTCGCCTGACGACTCATAGAACATAAGCAGGATAACATATTGCCTTCTTCTAAAATAGTCACTCATTGTGGCATTATAAAATTAACTCGAACTCTTATGCCAATGTTGGCCCTACGACATTGTTTCGTTTCCCATGTTCCATGCAAAAACTTCTCACATACCCACAGTTACAATCGTAATAAAATGATAAAACCCAGCGCCACACTTCCTGGTGGTGCTCCGTCGTGATGTTGGAGCATAAAACTTCAGTGCTGTCCTTATAACCCTCCCGTGGTCACCATTAACACATAAGTAATTCATACATTTCTGGCGCGGAATGGCTCCGCGAGGCGTCGTCGCTGATGCTGGGTTTTGGCGGGGGGGGGGCGAGAGGGGTCGGACTCTGCTCTGAATGCGCCACGCCCATCATGCATCGCTCTCTCTTTCCCATCAGTCCCTCCTTCGCACAAAAAAAGAGCAGCGACACGCGTAGTCACTCATTTTTGGCCCGCTTGTTTACGCTACGACCGTCGAAAAACAAATGTATCCACTTTCAGAAAAAAGTTGGTATGCGTAGGTATAGATTGGATAGAGTGGGTGGAAGTGATTGCAGGGTTAGACGCAGGGGGTCGGGAGGGGCGGGGGGGGTTAGAGGGAGTGCACCCTCCACCAGGGGATGGAGGAGAATGGCCCTCTTTGCTCCTGATCATTTCTCAAGCGTTCTTTTTCTCTCAAGAAATAAATCCTGCCCGAAATGTCGCTGCCTAGTGCACGCACGCGTGGGGAAAAACCTTCCATTTCCCTGCGCCCTTCTTGGTGCGCCCCGAGTCGACCGAACTTTACCCGCCGCCAAATCCCGATTATTCGAAGGAACGAACGTGCCCCGCGGGACAATGGAATGGTCGCTCCCGAATGGAAGCGGGTCGCTCCGAAAGGAAGTGTTCGTCCCGGGCACACCGAGGGAGCTGGTCCACTGCAACTGGGAGAGTTCGCCGTGCTCTTAAGATTTCCCCTCGAAGAGACTCCTGCTCTTCCGCGCCGCCAGACGGCAGCATTGTACTAATCGGCAAGGGGTTCAATGGCACGTAATTCATCCATTAATTCCTTTGCACTTGACATTACACTTTCAAGTTCCAGCGATATATTCCGGGATGATAATGATATGGGCGTTTGATGCGTCAGATCAAATTGTTCCGAAGCAAATGTAATAGAATCTCTGATTTATCAATCTCGAACCTGAATTAACGTTAAATATAAGCCTAAAAACTAACCTTATCTTTGGTAATCAGCATACATACCCCACTGGATTAAAATTTCACGCAAAATTCCTGCTTTTCCCGCAAAAAAATTATTTTTCGGTACATTTGATGAAAACAATGTTCTCCTTTAAATGTTTGGCAATGGACCCAAAGATACGAAGCCTGAGCGTAAATGCATCCGAGCCGAGTATCCAACCTAAAAAACGTCATCCGCTCAAATAGTTTTAAGACCAAGTGTGACCGAGATAAATATTTTTGAGTATGTATGAAAGAACCCAAGTCTTGCGTTTAATTACAAAAACACTACTTTGCACATTTTTCAATAAAATATGCACAGATAATTTCTATTGATGACTTTATGAGGGGAAATTTTGCTTGATGAAACGCCGCGTGGCGTCCTTGCTCATATAATAAATAAACCGATGGGAAAACTTCCCCAAGTCTAGCGACTGGTGGCATTGTGATATATTTAACGAAACATTAAGATTATTACATATCTAAATTTTTTAAATAATATGATAAAATTGTAACGGCAATGATAATGTCACCAGCACACAACTCTCTCTTTCATTCTTCGACATATTATTATTGTTATTAGGTAATCTACCGGTTAAGGTAGGTATATGGATGGGCACAGCTCCTTAATAAAACATTTTGTGACTACTAGGGAAACACAAAATCCAGCATCCTACTCTATATCAGGTCCCTCTTCATCTCTGAGTACTTTCTTTCTCCCTTCATCCCGTCAAACATCCCTATCCTGTTCCTTCCTTTTCCTCGTTTGCCTACCATTCTCCCCTCTACTACAGTCTCCAACATCCCGCTGCCGGTCAACACCCCCTTCATCCACTTTTCCTGCCTCCATAGGATTGGTCCCAACAAACCCCTCTCTTCGCCCACCATACCAAGTACTTCCTCATTTGTTTTCTTCTCTGTCCATTTCACCTTCTCCATTCTTCTCCACACCCACATTTCAAAAGCCTCCAGTCTACGTCTATCCTCCTGCTGCAATGACCACGTTTCCGCGCCGTACATAGCTACGCTCCATATCAATGATTTTACGAGTCTTTTCTTAATATCCTTACTCAAAGTCCCTGTCATCAACTCCCTCCTCCTTGTGAAAGTCTCTTTTCCTAGCGCATTTCTTCTTCTTACGTCCCTACTGCTAAGACCGTGGTGGTCCAAAACATTTTCGAGATACGTAAACTGTTCTACCTGCTCTAGTTTTTACCCTCCTATTTTAATGTTTAGCTTAGCCTTTTTCTTTCTAGAAAATGGCATGAACTTTGTTTTATTAATATTGATTCTCATCCCATACCTGTCGCACTGAATTTCCAATTCACTAAGCAATGCTTGCAGCCCCTTTGCTGACTGAGAAACTAAAGCTTTGTCATCAGCGAACATAACTTATTTTACGAATTCCCCGCCCACTTTAATTCCTACCTCCAGTTCTTCCCGTGCCTCTTTAATCATTTCCTCTGCACACAGGTTGAACAGCAACGGTGATAATGGTCAACCCTGCCTTACACCTCTTCCTAACACTGCCCATCCGGACGCCCCGTTCCCCAATCGCACCTGTGCAGTCTGTGACAGGAACAATTTGTAAATTAGCCTCCTGTAACTTTAATATATTCCTATTTTCTTCAATATGCTCATCAGTTTTTCCCAATTCAATCCATCAGACGCTTTTTCGAAATCTACGAAACAGGCAAATACATACTGATTGTATTTTATATTCCTCTCGATTAATAATCTCATTACTGCAATGGCATCACGTGTACCTCTCCCTATTTTAAATTCCAACTGGTCATCCCCTAAGTAATCTTTTTCCCTATTCTCTATCCTTTTGTTTACGATCCTGAGAACAACTTAAGCTGCCTGTGGGATATTCAACTTATTGTCCTGTAGTCCTCACATGACGTGGCCTTTACCTTTTTCGGAATAGGAACTATCACTGATCTCACAAAGTCTTCCGATCAGATTCCTTCCTTATAGATACTGCGCATCAGCTCATATAGCCTCTTCCTCCCACATTTTCCTAAACCTTTCAGTAGTTCCGCAGGAATGTTATGCAGCCCCACGGCCTTATTTAACTTCACCTCCCTTAGTGCCTTTTCTATCTCCTCGTCGAGTATGCCTGGACCTAAGCTATCTTTCTCCAGGATCTTTCCTGCGTCAACTGTTATCTTACCCGCCTTATCTCTAACTGTTAGCATGGATCTCCCTTTCTTTATTCCCGATAAATATTTAACTTTGCTATAGAGCGCACATTTCACTCTTGCTCTGCAAACTTTCCATATCCTCACACTGCGTCTTCCACCATGCTTCTTTTGCTTTATTTGTTGCCCATCTCAATTTATTGTTTAATTCTTTGTACTTCATTTTGCCTATCTCTGAATTTACATTCTTCAATTTTCTCCTCTCATCCAGTTTTGTAATGATCTCTTAGCGTTAACAGTTCCAATAGTGCCTTTTGTGGCTTTAGACAACCCTTCCTTGATACTTTCCCATTTTTCTTAGACAGTACTTAGCTCTGTACCATCCACCATGATATCCTCTACAGCCTGTTGGTACTCCTTCCTTTTCAAACCATTTAAGGTTTCTACATTCCATTTTCTACCCCGCCGTCCCTGCCTATTTTTTTTGAAACGGACGCTTCATTTCATAACAACTAAATTGAGGTCAGATACCACATCCGCTCCCGGTAAGCTGTGCGAATTTAACACACTGTTCCTAAACCTGTGTCTAACCAGAATATAATCTAACTGATACCTCTCTGAATCACCTGGCATTTTCCATGTATACCTGCGTCTTTTTTGGTGTCTTAACCAACTTTTGGTGATCACTAACCCCTGTCTCCTGCAGAGCTCAACTGCTTTCTCCACGCGGTCATCCCTTGGGCCTAAATCGTAGTCGCCCACCTCATAACCATCTCTTCCTCCGCCTGCTGTCGAATTCCATTTCTCCATCACTGTCAAATTTTTTCCCTGCAGGAACACACGCGATTATGTCCTCTAAGCGATCGTATATTCTATCGACCTCTTCTTCCTTATGGTTGCTCGGTGGCATGTATACCTGAATAATAACTAAGTTCGTCGGTTCTGCTTTTATCTCTACTAGTAATAATCTATCCGATACTTGCTCTATGTTTACTACGCTTCTTCCTACCTCTTCATTTAATACTATGGCAACCCCTCATTGGTTCTCATCCCCACCGCTGTATATGATTCTATAATTATCACTCCAGTAATCACCGCTATCCTTCCATCTCACCTCGCAGAGACCTAAAATACGAGGGTCATCCGGAAAGTAGTACCCGTTCGTGAAATAAAGACACAAAAGTAAATATTAACAAACATAAAAAATTTTATTTGAAAGAGGATACTTTAAACTACTTCTCAACATAATCTCCAAGCAAATTAAGGCATTTGTCATAACGTGTGACAAGTTTCTGTATTCCTGCTGCATAGTCCTTCGCCGCCAGCTCATTGAGATACGCGAGGGACCCATCTTGCACAAATTTTTGCATAATGCAGATGGTGTTTAACAATTTCATGAACAATTGTTCGAGAAACATTGGGAAAATGCTCACAGATGTCATCAATTGTGACGCGCCGATCGTTCCTCACGAATTCGTCAACTGAGCTCACCAGTTGGTCTGTAATGACAGACGGTCTCTCCGAACGCTCATCGTCGTGTGTGTTCCCCCTCCCCATGTTGAAGTTGCGACACCACCGCCGAACAGACGACTCGTCCATTACATTGTCTCCATACACCTCCTTTAATTGGCGATGAATATCACATGGGCGAACGTTTCTTGCATTGAGGAATTTAATCACTGCCCTCACTTCACAACTGGCGGCGTTCTCAATTTTTTTAAACATTGTAAACAATCACAGAAACAACACAGGCAATGCTAGCGTCACGCAACTTGGCTCAGAGAAGGCAGACAAGCCACTGAAGCTATCTGACCTCGTCCAGCGGCTACTCGCGTCGTCAGCACTTCATGCGGCACGAACGGGTACTACTTTCCGGATGACCCTCGTATCTATATTTCCCCTTTCCATCTCTCGCTTAACATTCTCCAGTTTCCCTGTCCTCATCATTGTCCTAACATTCCACGTTCCTATTCTAACTAATTTGGTCTTCTTGTCCTGCGTCTTCTGTCCTGCTGCTGCTAGTTTTCCCCTGCAAGGGTTTCGTGTGATGACGACCGCGGAAGCCTTGCCTCTCCCGCTGCCGGGCACGACACACGGTCGATTGGGGCGAGCCCCGTGGTTGCCAGGACTCAAAATATCTCTTTTGCCTATCATATTTTTCTTGGGAATGATAATTAAGGTGATTTCCCGTTGCCTTCCTCAATAGTGTTTTTAACGTGACACCATCACTTACCGGCCGCCCCACTGGGGTCAGACGCCATTGCAGCCGCCTCACTGAGGAACAGACGCTGCGTGGACTACCTTTCGTCTGGCTCCTAACCTTCGACCTTTCTGGCATGGGTTACCCTGCCAGGAGCAATTATTATTACTCCCGCCAGCACAGCTCTAGGGGTTATCGGAACGCGCAAGCCCTTCCACCACGTCAAGGTTGTAGGTAAGGGGCGGGTCATCGACATAAATACCCCGCAATCCACCTGAAAGGTTTGTGACAGGGGGTGAAGCACCAAGTGGGAAGGGTAGGTGATAAGGGATGAGAGAGGAAAGGTAGAGAAAGATAAAAATTTTAATAAAGTTCTATCAAATAAGGTGCGAATTTCTATAATTTGTTGGAGGAAGACCCAATTCAAAATAAAGATTAATTCATTTAATAAATTAGTCGTTTGTTATAGAAAAAGAGGGAATAAAAATGAGTCACAATCATTTATACGGCAGGTCTCTATCATAACAAGAAAGTTGATTCAGATTTGAAAAGTATGTAGGGGCAAAGGGTAAGTAAGAGGAGGGGTTTGGCATAAAACCTGAAGTGAATGCGAGATATCCCATTTTACTCATTGGGCGCCGTAGAATGACGATTCTCGGTGCAAATGAAATGTGCTAAATTTTATGTAAACACTTCAATAGACTTGTGATGGTCATCAGGACATTTTCGCGAGTCGTATGACGCCAAACAGTGCTCGGAAACATGGAGCCGCGTGCGAAGACTTTACATTCCTGAACCTTCTTTAGGAATCTTGAAGGATCACTACAACCGTCCACTTCTTCCGATTGATAATCAATTTCTAAAATAAGGATTATCCTAAGAATTTCAATATTTAAATGGGAAATCCGAAGTTTGAAAATTAAATGAACGTGGAATATGCGACCAATTGGTATCTATTCCTCCCATGAAGTTTCCCAATGGGACGACGCTTTAGCGTGTGCCGCTCTAGGCCTTTCATGAACCCTGAGACGATTTTGGTTTGCTGGCAATTTTTATCTAATCGGAGGGATTTCTCTTATTAAATTGATAGGTTTAGCTGGGGGGGAAATCCCTCTTGGAAGGACCCCAAACGGTGGATTAGTGCATAATATGAGATCTAAATAACGCAATATACGTAAGACCTTGAAGACGTTTCCCATTTTCTTCATTGCAAAGTAGCTGCTAATTGGTTGATGAAGCCAATTCTCCGGTGCAACCCCACCCGTGTAATGAGGGTGACCCGAATTGTTTGCTATTACAATTTTCATTCATTCAAGTCATGAACTTTAAATTATAAAAAAAGATGAATAACATGAGTAATTTAGATTCTATTTGAAAATAATACTCCTATTGACATATTTTATGCGCCAGAAAGTAAGCGCTGAACCAAAACTAACCAAACAAAATTTCTTGCCATTTGGAAATTTCAGAAGGAGCAAACGAATCGGTCATCAGAGTAAACAGACGTTGATCGCGAAGGGAAAAATGATTGACGATGTATTTTGATAAAGGAAAAATAATAAGATGCCCGGGAAGTAGGAAGTTTAAATAAGATATAAAATGTCGGAAGTTGTAGTTGAACAGTTAAATAATTATTAAGTTTTGAAAGTAAATCCAAAGAAGGTATTTTTATCAGTTTGCAGCAATAGAAAAGTAAGAAAATTAGGCAAAAAAGCAATTTAAAAGAGAAGTACATTTATTTTACGTGAGCTCGGGAGTTAAATTGTTAACGTGGTAACGTTAAATGCTTTTAAAACAGCATGCTTCGAAAAGAGAAGCGGCGTGGATTGGAAAATTTGAGTCGTGGGAAATGTATGCATTTGGATGAAGAAAATTAAGATGAACAGGATGGACATACTTGCTGGGAAAGCGAGACAAAGAGTGGAAAAAATACGACTCTTGCACGAGACAGGCGCGAGGGGAATATTGGCGGACGAAGAACCGAAGGGGGTTATTTATGCGGGACGAATATTTTCATATTCAGGAGAAGGGCTCTTGAGCTCAGAACGACACCTGATATTTTCCATGAACTCTCCAGACCTATTTCTCATTCAGTGTATTATCTACTGGTGATGATGCCAATCTCGTTTCGGGAAATGCTGAAAATTTTCAACGGCCGGCAATACAAGCGCGATGGAAGGAATTAATAAAATTGGGGTTGGAATGAGTCTCCCTTCCAACCCTTCTTAGTTTAATGAGCGGAGCATATCAGGGAGAACGCGTTAGATGGGTGGGGGAGATAGATAGAAAGGGGAAGGTAGGTGTATTATCTCATTGCTCGAGGGGGTAGGGCGCGAGAGAATGGCGGGGAGGGGGCGGAGGAAATCACCGCCGACAAATATCCCGAGTTTCATACCCCGGGAAGGGGCGCCCCAGTCTGGATCATGGCCTTAAGGGGAGCTCAGCGCCCCGATTGGTGGATCACCGATCTAATCTACCTTAGTGGAGAAGAAGTAAGAATATTCAAGGAAGGAATGTGCCCTTAAAAATTCCCCTCCGCGGCAGGGAATTGGTTGGCAGGGCAATGCCAGGGAGTGTTGGGGTGGCGGTGGGGGCGACGAGTCGCGCTCGGCTATCCTCGTTCCCACCCCCGATCGATTCCCCCCCCCGTTGGCTTCTTTCTTCTCTTCACTGGGGGCCCCGGACGGAATGCGAGGGGCGTGCGCTGCAGGGCCGCCCCTGGAAGGGGCTGTTACCGAAAGGGCGGTCCCGCGGGTGGTCGTGTGGAATTGGCTGCATTCGCCGCAGAGCAGGGCGCCGACGACGGATACAAGATTTGTGTGAAAAGTATCGGTAACAATGTTTTCCTGGCGTATGTACGTAAAGTGCTGAATCGCAAATCGTATTGGCATTGATAAGCATGCGGCGATGCACACACCATTATCAATGAAAATTTGTCGATGCGAAAGATTTGCGCTAAACTCATCCCGAAGGTCTCATAAAGGACGACCAAGTGTCCAGTGTCTGCTTGGGATGACCTTCTGCAACGGCATCGCGACGATTCCCCAAACCCTTTACACTCCCGACTTGGCACCAGCAGACTAATATTTATCATTCCCAAAAGCGAAATCCTCCCTCAAAGGATACCACCATGGGACCCTAAGTGCCGTCGAAGAAGCTTACCCTTAAGAGTACCCTTATCCGGAATCCGCCTTGCAAGGAGCTTTCTAGTCGTGGAAAAGCCACTGGCAAAAGTGTATTGACACAAATGGGATGTAATTTGAAGAATATTGAGAGACAGTGCAGCAATATCTGAAATAAATCTATTTTTCCCAAATTTTCCCGATAAGTTTTATACGATTTGTATTATGAAGTCTACCACGTTCCCGTGTGGGGGAGGAGTATTCGAAGGAATCTACGTTGGAGCACGTATTAATCATATTTATTAGTTCCTCAAACGGTTTATATTTCCTGATGGCGGTTTCTGCTACTCAAAGTTCACCTCTTTTGTCTTGACTACGGTCCTCGGTTGTGTCCCGTTCTTCCTCCGAATGTACGATGTAAAACTTCGAAATCCACCGCCCAAGTTTTTCCTCGATCCACTTGTTTATCTCTTCCTCTTGCTTCGGCGACCATCACTCCTTTCACGTGATATTCCTCACGGGTTTCCTCATCGAATATAAAGGACAAAGCAATTATTGCAATTCTGCTTTTGAAAAGATATTCATCCTTGACGCATTTGATTTTTTGACAAAATGATGTACTCATTATCAGATAAGTTTGGACAAAATGAATTGCTTTGCCCGAAAATCAAAGAGATTCACCTTTCAGTAAGAACCCTTTCCAATGCATGGCTCGTGACAAACAATTATTATTTAGTAGAAATCCGTAAATCATGGTTCACTATACTTTTAACCCCACTTTGGTGTTTGTTATTCGCTTTCTTTCAAGGAGATCTGAATGGCTTTTTGTATCACACATTCCCAGAGGTGAATTCATTTATGGGCTTCTATTATAACATATCCCTTGAAGCAATTTAATCATACAATTACAATGGTGTCGTTTGCATTTCATTTTTTACTTTGAATTCCACCCATCGTGTACTTTTTGTTTATTTAATCCTCTAGGATTTCGCTTATTACTTGTTATGTCAATATTTATTAGTCATTCATTACTAATTTCTTGACAGATTCATTGTTCATATACATTTCGGTTATATCCTTGTTTATTTTCAATTTGTGCTCTAACGAATTGAGGAGCCATCAGCATTCATTTAATTGGCACTTTACTGTTTGATTAAGGTTTTGCATTGACTCGGTTATTGCAACTTTATAACGTGTAAATTATCTCGCAATTCCACGGTGCAATAATCTGCATACGTAGAATTAATGAAATGAGTGCATATTTTATAATTTTCGCCTGCGGAACTGCGCACGTGTGCACCCGTGAATTCTCTTGATCGAAGAAAATATTTGTCTTTGCTAAATGAGGACAGTTTTTTATAGAGATTTTCCCTAACCTGGCGCAACAACGACTCATAATACTCTCCATTAATTAATCAGTAATTTTTGCAAATAATAGATGTAAATGATTCCACACTCGTCCCAACAAAAAACCGTGAAAATCGTCTTGTCGGTCGATTCCACTCTTTTTGCCTTTTTTGCATCTCCTGCCGGATCGCCCGTGAAGAACCACTGCTCCAACTGTTCCGTTGTCCCTGGGGAGCACTCGTGTGCTTTCGTTTTGTCCACAATTATGTATCAATGCAGAAACTCGTCGGAGTTGTGACGGAAAAATCAAAAAAATCCTCCTTTGAGAGAAAGCACGGCTTTTACTTTGCCGAGATTTAGTCCGGACCGAGTTTTAGTGCACAATTGAAAACAGCGCACATTGTGATATGTCTGGACCCTCAACTATTGCTAAAACTTTGATTCTTTGATCCTTCACAACCATATCGTGGAATTTGTCGATCATTTCGCAGGAAGTCGCTCCCATTGGACGTCTCGAATGATGTTCTCCATTTGTGGATACATGGCCATGTTTAAACTCATTTATTCAATTATGAATAGGGGCAAACAAAGGAGTAGTTTTTCATAAAATTTTACACGACTCGACTATCATGTCATTTCTAGTTACGCCTGTTAAATAAAAGTGTTTCATTACCACACGAAACTCACTTTTTTTATTTTTCCAAAAGTACAAAGGTCTCTTGCTTCAATTGACTCTGAATATGAAACCATGCGATGGCAGCTGAAACATTAGCAAGGGTGCGCGTGTGTGTGCGTGTGTGTGGGTCGCGATAGCCCAGTAAGTAGAGCGTTGGACTGCTGACCAGAGGGTCCCGGGTTCGATTCCCGGGCAAGGCACTCTGGGCACCTGCAGCTCCACCCAAGCTATGTGATTTTTCGGGTGCCAGATCTTCCTGGAAAACCATAACCGGCACAGTGAAAGCCACTGGCCCCCCTAGCCTGATGTGTGAATTTTCACACCCCGTCGAGCTTAGTCATGGAAAAACTCTATCTTCTACCTACGAAGACCTACCTTCGGGTTGATTACTGCGTTTATGGTTTAGGGTTATATAAACCACAAACGCAGTAATCAACCCGAAGGTCGGTTAGGTGGGTGATAATAGAGTTCTACCATGACTAAGCCCTACACGGAGCATAAAATACACAAATTAGGGTACAGAAATACATACATATATATATACATACACAAGGGTGATCTGGCAATATTCCAAACCAAAAAGACACGAAATATTTTTTCTGCAATTTTCTTAGTCGGAAACTTTTCAGACAACCAAGGGGTTCGAGATGGTGCGGGGGCTACCGTACTGGCTTCCCACCCAGAGGGCGTGGGTTCAAATCCCAACGGTGTTGAATATTTTTCAGAAGTATCTAGATCCCTATTTGATGTGCTTTGTGGAGAGTACTTTGAGTGAGTACGCCGTCCGTCGGATGGGACGTTAAATTGCGGACCCCTGGGCGCCTTTCGCAAAGAGTAGGCTAATGCCGACGCCGGGTTTCTCTCCACCATTCCTCCTTTCCTGTCCATCCCCTTCGGCGCAAATTACCTCAGTAGGAGGTCGACTCCCCTAAAAACTACTACTACTACCCGGACTACAACCTTGACGTGGTGGAAGGGCTTGTGCGTTCCGATGACCCCTAGTTCTGTGCTGGCGGGAGTAATAATAATTGCTCCTGGTAGGGTCACCTATGCTAGATAGGTCGAAGGTTAGGAGCTAGACGAAAGATAGTCCACGCAGCGTCTGTTCCTCAGTGAGGCGGCTGCAATGACGTCTGACCCCAGTGGGGCGGCCAGTAAGTGATGGTGTCACGTTAAAAACACTATTGAAGGAGGCAACGGGAAACCACCTCAGTTATCATTCCCAAGATAAATATGATGGACAATACAGAGATTTTGAGTCCTGGTAACTACGGGGCTCGGCCCAGTCGGGCGTGTGTCGTGCCCGGCAGCAGGTGAGGCAAGGCTTCCGCGGTCATCATCCCACAAAGCCCTTGCAAGGAAAAACCAAATGCTGCAAGATAGAAGACGCAGAAGAAGAAGACCAAATTAGTTAGATTAGGAACGTGGAATGTTAGTACAATGATGAGAAAAGAAAATTGGAAAAGATTAAGCGAGGGGATCGAGATGGTGCGGGGGCTAACGTACTGGCTTCCCACCCTGAGGGCGCGGGTTCAAATCCCAACGGTGTTGAATATTTTTCAGAGGTATCTCGATCCCTACTTCCCTACCGGGTGCTTTGTGGAGAGTAATTTGAGTGAGTACGCCGTCCGTCGGATGGGACGTTAAGCCGCGGACCCCTTGGCGCCTTTCGTAAAGAGTAGGCTAATGCCGACGCCGGGTTTCTCTCCACCCTTCATCCTTTCCTGTCCTTCCCCTATGGCGCAAATGACCTTAGCTGTCGGTCGCCTCCCCTCAAAACTACTACTAGATTAAGCGAGAGATGGAAAGGAAAAAAAATGATACTTTAGGTCTATGCGAGGTGAGCTGGAAGGATATCGGGGATTACTGAAGTGATAATCATAGAATAATGTATAGCAGCGGTGGCGAGAGCCAAGTAGGGTTTGCCATAGTATTAAATAAAGTGGTAGGAAGAATCGTAGTTAACATAGAGTAGGTATCGGATAGAATATTCTTAGTAGAGATAAAAGCAGGACCGACGAACTTGGTTATTTTTCAGGTATGCATGCAACCATACAAAGGAAGAGGTCGATAGGATATACGATGAATTAGAGGACATAATCGCGTGTGTTCCTTCAGGAAATCATTTAATAGTAATGGTGGATTGGAATGCGACGGTAGGCGAAGGAAGAGATGGTGATGAGGTGGGGGACTACGGTTTTTGCCCGAGGAATGACAGCGGGGAGAAAGCAGTTAAGTTCCGCAGGAGACAGGGATTATTTATCACCAGCACTTGGTTTAGACACCACATAAGACGCCGGTACACAAGGAAATGGTCAGGCGCCTCAGAAAGTTATCAGATAAATTATATTCTGGTTAGACACAGATAGGCCGTGACCAAAATTTAGTTGTTATGAAATGTAGCGTCCGTTTCAAAGAGATGAGGCAGGTACAGCGGGTTAGGAAATGGAACGTAGGAGTATTAAATAGATTAAAAAGGGAGAAGTACCAACAAAAGGTAGAGGAAATCATGGAGGACGGTAATGAGCCAGAAAGGGTTATCGAAAGCCGCAAAAGACACGAATGTGACTCTTAACAAGCCAAAAAATCCAGAATCCTACTCTATATCAGGTCTTCATATGTGAGTACTTTCTTCCTTCCTTCATCCCGTCCAACATCCCTATCCTGTTCTTTCCCCTTCCTTGTTTGCCCAACATTCTACCCTCAATTACAGTCTTCAACTGCCGGTGAATAGCCCCTTCATCCACTTTTCCTGCCTCCATAGGATTGCTCCCAACAAACCCCTCTCTTCGCCCACCATACCAAGTACTTCCTCATTTGTTTTCTTCTCTGTCCATTTCACCTTCTCCATTCTTCTCCACGCCCACATTTCAAAATCCGCCAAACTACGTCTATCCTCTTGCTTCAATGACCACGTTTCCGCGCCGTACATAGCTACGCTCCGTATGAACAGTATTAAGTAACATTGTTGACCATTTTTAACCAGATGTAACACATTTTTACGTACGTGTATTGTCCCTGAGGAGTGTTCATTTATTGGAAATACATACACAAAAGAATGCCAATTGGGTTCAGCCTGCTTGGAATTAATTGCGGTTCATTGTAATTCATCATTAATTGCTTTAATTTTTACGCTCCATATCAAAGATTTTAGGAGTCTTTTCTTAATGTCCTTACTCAACGTCCCTGTCATCAAGTCCCTCCTCCTTGTGAAAGCCTCTTTGCCTAGCGCAATACTCCTCCTTACGTCCCTACTACTTTGACCGTGTTGGTCGAAAACATTTCCGAGATACGTCAATTATTCCACATGCTCTAGTTTTTGCCCACCAATTTTAATGTTTAACTTAGCCTTTTTCTTTATAGAAAATGGCATAACCTTTGCTTTGTTAATATATTTTTTCATCCAATACCTGTCGAACAGAATTTCCAATTCACTCAGCAATGCTTGCAAACCCTTGGCTGACTAACACCCGAAAGCTTGGTCATCAGCAATCCTAATTGATTTTACGGATTCCCCACCCACCTTCATTCCTACCACCAGTTCTTCCCAGGCCTCTTTAATTATTTCCTCTACATACAGGTTGAACAGCAACGGTGATAATGGGCAACCCTGCCTTACACCTCTTCCTAACACTGCCCAACCGGACCCCCCGTTCACCGTGAAACATGTAGAATTTGCGGATTAGCCTCCTTTCCCTCCAATCTATTCCTATATTCCGCAATATACTCATTAGTTTTTCACAATTCACTCTATCAAACACTTTTTCGATATCTACAAAACAGGAAAATACCTGCTGGTTGTGTTCTATATTCCTCTCGATTAATAATTTCATTACTGCAATGGCATCACGCGTACCTCTCTCTCTTCCTAAACCCAAACTGATCATTCCCTAATTAATTATTTGCCATTCTCTCCATCCTTTTGTTAATGATCCTGAGAACAACTTTAGTCTCGTGGGATATCAAACTAATTGTCCTATAGTCCTCACATGATGTAGCCTTTACCTTTTTGGAATAGGAACTAAAACTGATCTCGCAAAGTCTTCCTGCTAGATTCCTTCCTCATAGATACTACGAATCAGCCCATATAGCATCTTCCTCCCAAATTTTCATAAACCTTTCAGTAGTTCCTTTGAAATGCTTTCCACCCCCACGGCCGTATTTAGTTCAATTTCCCTCAGTGCCCTTTCTATCTCATCGCCGTGTATGCCTGGACCTAAGCTACCGACCTCTACGTCATGTTCCTTTTCTATGTCATTTTAATTGGTCTAAGTTCTTTGCCATAAACGTCTTCTATATATTCCTTCCATCTCTTTTGGATCTTTCCTGTGTCAACTATTATCTTACACGTCTTTTCGCTATCTGTTAGCAAAGATCTTCCTTTCTTAATTCCCGATAAGGATTTCACTTTACTCTACAGCAAACCAATTTCACCCTTCCTCTGCAAACTTTCCTTATCCACGCACTACCTCTTCCACCTTAATTTTTGGCTTTATTTGCTTCCCACCTTAATTTTTTGTTTAACTCTTTGTACTTCATTTTGCCTGACCCTGTATTTACATTCTTCCATTTTCTCCTTTCATCCATCTTTATGACCATCTCATCCGTGATCCATGGTTTCCTAGTCAGTTTCATATTAAAGTTCCAACATTGTCTTTTGCGGCTTTCGATTACCCTATCTTGATACTTTTCCATTTTTCTTCGATACTGCTGAGCCCTTTAACATCCTTCATTGTTTGTTCGACAGCCTGTTGGTACTCCTTCCGTTTAAATCCATTTAATGCTTGTGCGTTCCATATCCACTGATTGCGAACAAACACACTCAAATATCTATCATAAAACGCCTTCACCTGAAGTTATTTACATTTTATTCCCTCAGAGGGAATCGCATCTGTTTGTTCAGAAGTTTCAACTTCAGTTGCCAAATTATCCTTTGCCAGGTTATTTGAATTTAGTGACTAAGCAGGCATTAGTTAAGAGTCTCTTATTTAATTGAAGGACCAGCCGTACGCACTCATTATCGAACAACGAAGTATCCCATGGACCCCGCAGTCACACCGCTCCACCTGTTTATTCATTGGGGTCCAAGAAAAAAATAATAGCCTCTGATAAATAAATTGAATGGATGCAATGAATGCGAGCCGGTATCTTCGTGCGGCGGTGAAGGTCATGACGTGCTGCGGTCATCTGCGCTGAGAAACCTCAAGAGAGGGCGTCAGTTAGAGGCGCACTTGGCCGGCTGAGAGATCAAGTCCTCTTGGGGGGGGGGCGTAATTTCGAGTAAAGTGCTTTCATCAAACTTTGACAATGCGGGGTGCAGAGCATGGAGCTTGCCTGTAGAGGGCGCGGAAACTTTGGTCGCTCCAGAAATTTTTTCAATCGATTCATTTTAAATCTGGCATGTGCCATATTCCTCCGTTAGCTAGGTTCAATTGTTTTGCTTGACTTGCCATTTAAACATCGCTCCTTCCATTGAGGTGGTTTCCAACGATTTTAGAAATCGCAACTACAATTTTTACGTTTCCGTGAAATTTTTTCACGTTTCATCTCACCAAAGCACGCGATTCTGCCTCACTCTCTTCTCTTCCTATCCCTTCACACGCCAATGCCCACAGCCTTTCATTCGACCAGTGTTTTTCTCTAAGCATCCTGGAATCCCTACCCCATTCAGCCACCAATATAGAGGTGAGAACTCATGAATCCGCCTACATATTAGCTTTCCGTTCTTTCAAAATTCCCACCCTTACCCGCCATATTTAAATTCCCTCCCAGCTCCCCTCCACACCTCCCCTCCCCGCCCATACCCCTTTCCCCTTTCCTCAGTAGCAGCATATTTTCAGTCTCTCTTGAAGAAGGCCTCTGAGAGGGCCGAAAGCTCGAAAAACTTACCATGTGAGTGTCCTTTTAAATGTTGCTATTCTATTTTATTTGTGTTATATTGTGTCAGCCCATTATTATATATATATATATATATATATATATATATATATATATATATATACTCATATATACAGAAACAGATATAAGGAAAATGGATAGGAACACATATAAAGGACGAACACAATAGAGGTGGGGAAGGCGGAATCGAACGGATCACAAGAGTCAAAATATTTCCTCAACCGGGACTCGAACACCGGATCTTTCCACTTGCCGGGCGGATGCTCTTAACCACTTGAGCTATCGAGGAAAGTTAATTTACCCTGAGACCCGTGGGTCTAATATGTCGCCAAGCGCCCCGATTCTTTCAGCCAAGAGATGGCGTCAGGGGGCTGTTTCGCCCACCAAAGGAGAAATAGACAATACACAAGGAAAGGAAAGGACAGTGGGTTAGAATTCATACAACATCATAGAGGAAAGGAACAGTGCGTTTCGTGGCACGCATAGCCAGAAGAAAGAGATGAGCCACATTGGCCAAATACACATTCAAACACGAAATCCCGCCAAACGGCGAATAAATACTCATATATACAGAAACAGATATAAGGAAAATGGATAGGAACACATATAAAGGACGAACACAATAGAGGTGGGGAAGGCGGAATCGAACGGACCACAAGAGTCAAAATATTTCCTCAACCGGGACTCGAACACCGGATCTTTCCACCCTCCGGGCGGATGCTCTTAACCACTTGAGCTATCGAGGAAAGTTAATTTACCCTGAGATCCGTGGGTATAATATGTCGCCAAGCGCCCCGATTCTTTCACTTAAGAGCATCCGCCCGGCAAGTGGAAAGATCCGGTGTTCGAGTCCCGGTTGAGGAAATATTTTGACTCTTGTGATCCGTTCGATTCCGCCTTCCCCACCTCTATTGTGTTCGTCCTTTATATGTGTTCCTATCCATTTTCCTTATATCTGTTTCTGTATATATGAGTATTTATTCGCCGTTTGGCGGGATTTCGTGTTTGAATGTGTATATATATATATATATATATATATATATATATATATATATATATATATGTATATATATGTATATATATGTATATATATATATATATATATATATATATATATATATATTTATATTTGTATATGTATACACGCATGCACACATACGTACCAATCAATCCTTTTTGCCGGGTATTCTCCGGAATAGCAATTGAAGCAAAGGCTGGAGGGGTGGCTGGAAAATGAGTGGATGCCCGGGATTTGCGGGGAGCGTGTGAGTGGGGGGGGTGGGGGAGGGAGGGTGAGAAGAGTGATTGGGTGGAGGTGGGCCACAGCTCTTTTTTAAGGGCTCGCCTTTGTTTGCACTCAAATGGAAGCGTCCTCCTTATTTGCTCCGTCCTTCTGAGGTCTTTTATCGCAGGCGTAGGTTATTAGGGCCCGGTGCGAGTGGGGGCGCCACATTGAAGTGCTTGGTGGCCTCTGTGTGCTAGGGTGATTGGCCCGACGTGGTTGGGGGATGCGGTCGCCAGGGGGAGGAGGGGGGATGGCGGCGGTCCCCGGGGTCGGAGTCGCAAACGCGCGCTCTTTCGCGGCCTCTCTCTCGGAAAGGGCCCACTCATTCATACCCTCGCCATTTGCGTGTTGACACGCTCACTCCGCACTCTGGTTTTCATTAATCGAAGCCGTCCTACCGGAGCATGAATCGCTATTGCGAAGTGAAGTTACAAAAATGGCTTCGTGTAATTCTTCAAGGAGCTTCGCAAACCACCCCCGTAAGGCGATGTTGGGGTGAGACAGTTGGATGTTCATAAATTCACTCAGTGAATATTGTGGATTTCACTGAATTCACAATGACTTCTCCGATGGCGTTTTGAATCCTCCTCAGGGTTTTCTGCAACGGCAGGCCGTATTTTGGCTATAATTTATAACCATTTTTGTAAATCTGTTCACACTTCCTCTAAAACGCTTGAATTAATATATGTTTAGTATTTGGGCGGACCACGAGGGTGTGAGCCAGTGCCTGACGGCATGGCATGGCATTCCTAGTGGCGGCGTTCCCCAGGTGACGATGGCGGTTGGAGCGGTGGCTGCGGGTCTTGGCTCATGTTGGCTTCAACGATGCCGCGGATCTGATGAGATTCTGGATTCCTTCAATCAATTGAACTGGGAAGTGAAGCGGGTAGGCGGGTGGTGTCGAGGAGGTTGATGTGACGCTCTCAACATGCAGTCTTGCCCCGAGGATTGATCATGGGCCTTGAATAAGTGTCCCGTTCAATAAAAATTCATTGTCTTTATATCCACCTCCCCACGGACAAATCTTGCTCCGAAACCGTAGTTTCCGAGGTGATGGCACTGAAATTTTACTCCAAATCCAAGCCACGCCAAAAATTTCACTACCAAATTCTCTCTCAATTCGCGGACATAGGATTGGCTACTCTACAGCTCTACCCTCACCGATTACCGTCAAAAGTTCCACTCGGACCTTTACAAGCCTGGTTACTCACAATGGCTCCTACAAAAGAAAATTCGCGCGTTACCATATCCAACACGAGTATTTCCCTGGATCCCACAGACTCAAACTCTTCCACATAGAACTCATACCCATTTTAAACGACAATGATGCAACCTCAGCCTTTCTGGCCCAATGCTCCTCTCTCGCATAAAGACGACCCGCAAATCTCAAAAAAATTCTGAGATCCACCAACTCTTTGGTGCCTCCCGCCTGACAAATCCCCTCATATTTCCCCTTCTTGCAACCACCCCTGATGCAAAACATGTCTACTTATCAGACCTGCTCCCCTCTCTCCTCATCCCCTCATTGCCCCCTCACCTCGTTTCCACGTTAATTACCACTCAAAATACATTCTTTATCTTTTGCCATGCCAACAATGCACTTCATTTTACATAGGCGAATGCATTACCCCCTTATCCATTCGAACGAACAATCACCGCTACTCCTGCAATTCTACCTCACTCTCTTCTCTTCCTAACCCTTCATAAGCAAATCCCCACAACTTCTCCTTCGACCAATGTTTCTCCCTAACCATCCTGGAATCCCTACCCGGTTCATGAATTGACATGGATAGAGAGTGAAGAAAAATAAGGATGCCGTGAGGAAAATTATATTTCGATGGAGCGATTGACTTCTCTCAAGGAACTCGGCCGGAAAGATGACATTTACCCGTCTTATTCCCAGCATGCTATTGGAAAGGAAGGAGGAAAACCCAGCGACGGCGCGGGTGGCAGTCTCATCTTGCTATTTACTCCTAGTTTACTTTCACGAAATTTTTCAGAGAACACTTTTTTCTCTTCCGTCAGACATTTGGGGTTTATCACGGAGTTGCCCCTTCGCGTTAAAATAGATCTATACGATACACAAGGTAGGTATTAAAAATATCGCTGATAATTCTTTCCTGACGTGCTGAATGGAGACCGTCGATTAAGTGTGCGCATGGTCGTAGATCATATATTTGCATTGACATAAGATGACAGTGCACACACCATTATCACTGAAAATTTGGTTTTATTAAAGGTCTGCACTTAACTCGTCCCTAAGGTCTTTAGACGGACGACCAAGAGTAGAGTCGCGTTTATTCTGCTTGCGAAGACCATCTGCAATAGCATCTTGACGATTTACCAACCCCCTTTCAGTCAAGACTTGGCAGCAGCAGACTGATACTAATCGGAAAAGTGAAATCCTCCCTCAAACGACGCCACCATGGAACCCCTAGGGCCGTTAAAGAAGCTTGCACACGTACCCTTAATAGTACCCTTATCCGGAATCCACCTACCAGGAAGTCTTCGAGTCGTAGAAAAGCCACTGGCCGGTGTCGGCGCTCTTAAGGGATGTACTTTTATGAATTTTGGGGCAATGCAGCACTTTATGAAATAAATCTATTCTTCCGAATCTTTTCCCCAAAATTTTCATACAAACCTTGTTTATTCGCTTGTTTTCTTCAGCCTGCGCTATACATTATCTTGAAAATATTACCCGTGTGATCAAACAGGCAAACTAATAATTTAAATCTTTGCATTTACAATTACTGGTTCGGTTAAGGAATGAAAAACGCCTTCGCTGCAAGAACACACGAGTAATACGGATTAATGCCAGTATTTTTTTTAAATGGTACTCTAATTAAGTGATTATCAAACAATTAGATATTACGATCGATGAAGTAAAGAAACAATTCAATGGAAACTACGTTTATATTTAAAGGGAAACACCCCCATGTGTTTGTACGAGTAAATCCCGGCTGAACGAGGCGAGAAGGTGCCTCTGAACTGATGTGTAGAGCATCGTAAGAAAGCTGACTAGTCGATTGACCTGAGTGGGAAATCATTTTCCAGATTTTCGCTGTACAGGAACAGGAAAATGCCTTTTGATTAATGCCTACTCTTATAAATAACGCTTCCAATCAGCATGTGAGATAGGGCCATTAAATCAGAATACGGTAAGAAGTGATGAAAATGATTAGAAATCAGAAGTCAAGAGAATGAGCTTCATCAAAACAAACTTAGGACTTTAAAATAATTGAAACTGTGAATCATGACTTAAGAATGCTCTAATGATGAATACTGCATGTACGAGTCAAAACAACAGCTTGAAGATTTTTTTCCAAACGCCTCACGAAAAGTGATTACGATTTTTGTGCACAAAGAGTCCTCTTCCTATCCTTCAAAAAGTGTTGAAATGTATATTTAGAGAAACATTTAATTGATTTTACAATTACTAAATATGGTATCACGGATATAAACTCGAGGGAATGAGTCAATTATTTTCACAAAGAACGCGACTGCATGACTGAAAAAGGATAACTAGTTTCAAGATGAAACGTTTGAATCATCGTGTTTTATGTAATCTGTCTTAGCTAGAAGAGCATCTGGCGATGTTAGGGATAAAGCGGTGGCAGAACTGAGCGAAATCAACTTTTGTGCTTCTCATGATAAATGGGAATGGTTTCCAATATCATTTGATGGGCGCATTTACAGGCGCATGTTTGCAAGGAGCACTACGCCTGATATTACGTTAAATCCAGGATGTTTTCATAATGTGCTTTTTTCCAATGTTAGATTTTGCATTAATGGCAAAAATACGAAAGGCCTCGCTCGCTGATGAAAAACCTATTGTTTTTACGGTGGGTTCCTTACAACTTAGGTTAAATTTATTTACCTTTCGGTTAAAAATCTCTGTGTAGACCACTGCATCAAAAATTTTGTTTTGGACGATACTTAACAGAGATTTAATACCAACGAGCAAATAGGGCAAGTACATTTTGGCGGAAAAAGGTCAGCAGAATCACAAAGGATGCCTTGTTTTGAGTACATCTGTAAAATTATAATTATCATTTACAACCTTTTAGTCACAGGAAATTGAATATCGATGGAAAAATGAAATGTCTCTGCACGCCGCATGCCTGCACTTCGTCGAGTGCAGCGGTATGCTTCTCTTGCATGCATGCGGTGGTGATCTTTATTTTAGCATTTTCATTCCGCTCTCTGAAACGCCTCGATATTTTCAGCCATGTTAGGGATAAGGGAAAATTTTCATATTGACACGAACTATTCGAAAATACGCCAACAAATATAAAAAACAAGGAATGTAAATGCGGTATTTGAAGTAGCACTGAAATTATGGATTGCAATATTTGCGCACCATGCCGCTAAAATAAGCTTTATAATATCGCCTTCGCATGTTCAATACTGGCCAACGGAAGCCGCTACCTTTGTGAATATTTTATCGGCGATGGATAATATGTACAAATATTTGACCTTACCCAATTGATAAAACTAAAACGTAAAGTAATTTCCTAGAATGTGGCCATTGGTGCAATAAGCGAATTACATGTCAAATGATAATGGTATAAAGATGCTTAAGACTCGATATAACCATAAACATGCCAAGGGGAAAAGAATTGCGTTCCCGTCAAACTCCACCTCGCGATGCTTTGGCAAAATGTCCATAATTTTCTCTTCCAGATAAGACCGAAGAAACGCTGATTTACTGAATATTTTATCAGTTAAGACATGCCTCTACACGTTTTTGATTATCTTTTTATTATTAAACCTTTATTACTACGTTTTGTCTGACTCCGGGACGAAGCAACGGTACTTCTAGTTCACGCCTAACGCGGCACAAATCACCAGATTACCCTACACTACAAAACTTATTTTTCAACTCCACACGCTCTACCTCTCTTCATTCCGTTCCTGTCTTTCACTCCCTCGCTTACTCATTCTCCCTCCAAAACTGTTTACATCATTTCATTGGCAGCATAAACAAATCTAATGCCGGGGTCACTTCATTTCGTATTTTAGAAAAAACAATGAATTGAAAAACCTCATGCATTACTGTAGAGCACTAAGTGCGAAGTCACTGCTAGAGAATATGCTAAGGTAAAGACCGTCTCAGAGGTAAAAAGGAAATATGGAAACTAGAAAGAAAGGTGGATGAATTACAGAAACAAGTGACAGAGACATCACCGCAAGGAGGGGACAAAGGGATTCACGGGCGGCAGGATCACTTGAAGGACTGCTACGAAACGCTCGAATTGAAAAAAAAACAATGATCCTGACGTAAGGTTACGTCAATTATCAATTTTTGTTGGCTTACAAATTAGTTTCCAATTTTTCCAGGAAAAGCACGGTTAGTTGTCCCCTGGTTCAACCACTTCAACAGCTCTTGTCGGAAACTCAGTGAGTGCCTCCGCTGCATTTACGTAATAAAAGATGGTCACTCGCTCCGGAGGTTATAATGATGTTCGAATGGTTTGTAAAGGAGTAAAACCCTTCACTCAGGAGTCAGGGGGGGAGGCAGGGGCGTGAGGGGATTTGAGGGAAGGGAGGGCGACCACAGGAAACAGGGACCTCCCCCCCACTTCGCCGGGGGGACCGGGCGCGTGCTGGGCAGCGTGACCTCCGCCGTAATGGGCCCAGGGATTTCAGGGGCGGGTGGGACCCCGGTGTAGTGGGTGGGAGTGAGGCGCGGGGGAGTTTTCAACACCCGCTCGGGTGGAGGAGGAGGAGGAGTGGCGGGGGAGTGCATTGCGGTGGAGGTCGGCGGAGGGAGAGGGGCTCCGTCCCCTCGCCGGAGGAACGCGGAGGCAAGAAAGGCTCCCGCCAAAGAAAAGGGCTGGGCCCCCGAACTCCCCTTCGCGCACCCCCCCCCCGGAGGAGCACTTTAAGGGATCTCCTCGGGAGGACGGGGGAAGGAAAGGAAGACGGCGATCAAGGGATCGACGAGATCCCGGGTCATCGATCACACGCACCCATCGGCGGTCGATGCATGGCGGAGGGAGCGACTCTTCTATGCTGGAGGTGAGACGGAGGGCAGAGTTTGTCGAGCGCTAATATAATCGACAAATGCGACAACTAATCGAAAGTAGGAATTAGTTAGATTCGGGAAACGTTTACAGAATTTCATGCGCTTGAAGCGCACTCTAAGCCATGGTAACTACACTAACATTGTAATTATTAAATTTGATCTTCCCGTGAAGATAGGTCTTCGCCCAAGGAAAAAGAACCGCTGCATTTCAAAGTGACACACGACACGCAATACCTTCAGGTCCTAATTCAAGACGCACCCGCTTCCAACGACATATATTTCTTGTCTCCCTTCGTTCCGGCCAATGCGCTAGCCCTTTTCCTGCCTCCACCTAGGTCACCCAAAGTTCATTCCGTAAAAAGAAAAATCTCAAATTTAAAATGCTGGTAGACGGCTGAAATTTTGCGGACAATATGGTGCATGGGTTTTTTGAACTGCATAACTAACCGAGGGAAAAATCAATTTGCCCCCTGAATTACTAAATTCCATGTTGCTACATTATAAAGTGTGTAAATTAAAAATAGGTAACCTGTAGTAGAATATGACTTTGACTATTAACCAAAATCAGAGCTAAATTTTACCGTCCGTCGCAGGCGCTGGGAAAAGAGAAGGCTGGAGAAGAAGAAAATTCCATTGACTTGACGACCTCTCGAGCCTTTTTTTTTGAAGAGACAGCAATGGTATATGAACTGAAAGTATTAAATAAACTATGCTAAAAGAAAACCATGAGCATATTAAAGAAGTAAGGCGTGAGGCAGTCAACCAAGGTTCTGGTAACTTAGATCGAGAGCAAGAGAGAGAGAAGTAGATTCAGAGGTATTTTAATACAGTAGGAAGATTAGAGGAAATTATTAAGTCGCGTACGCCTGAAATGGGAGTAATACGTAATGCTGAATAACGAATGCATGAATAATGTCCGGGAGAGAACAAACGTTCAGAAACATCATTAAAACCATAAATTAAGTAAAGGTCAGGAACTGGGAGGAAATTAGTGTTGATGTTGGCAATGCCAGATTAAAAACAAGATTATAAAGTAGTACTACGAAGGATCAGAAGAACTTACAAAACTAATGAACATGTAAATTTAGCATAATTATAGCATTGGATATAGCATTACTGCGAAGATGCATCGATTGAAAACCGAATAGAAATTTATCTCGAGATCCCATGAGATGTAGATGAGTTACACATTGATGGAGTTATACATATTACTTACTTATGCTTTTTGAGGAGAGAGGTGGCAAACTAATTGAAAGTGAATTCTATATTAAATCTACAAATATATGGCACTCTGGAGCCACCACGATAGTATGCGACAGGAGGTGATTCCATGCCTCCTGTGTTAAAATTAAAAGTGTTATAAATGCTCTTTGTCAATTGAAATAACAAAACTTCAAATAATTTTCACGATTATTTGGAAAAGAATACATGAACCGTAGTATCTCAGCTAAACACGAGAACGGACAAGCGACTATACAGAACAATAAGATAAGGGCCAGGACCGTTCATTAGGATACTGATCATAAAAAATCCTCTTTCCTTAGCAGTTATTCCGATATCGTGGGAAAAATAGGTAATGATTGGGGAAAACGACAATTTAAAGGAATCTGTTTCATCTCTCTTACCTTATTTCCGCGATCTCTCATGCTATTTTTTCACAGTTCCTTGACTGTACGAGTCACATTTTCAATAAATACCAGAGATAAAATATTTGAATAAATTTTCGTGAAACGATTTATTTCCATGCATGATGATATCTTCTATCTTTCCCACATGATTCCCATAAATGTTAGCCCCAAGAAAGGCGGTGAGTCAGAGTTAAGCCAAGTATTTTACAAGACTGCAGATTTTATTTCACAGAAAATCATTTATATAAGAGGGCATTTTAATTCATAAAAAGAGATGATAAAACACCATCCGATACACACTCCTTTGGTTGTATTGTGTGATAGTGGATGTAGATTGATATTTTCAATGCATTCGGTATTCTAAAGAGGGATAGTATCAAGCCAATAGTTAATCTTTACATATTTTTTAAGTCGAATTCGAACTTATTTCGTCAAATCTGCGAGCAATACATATAGTTGTGTTACGAATGCTACTCCATCTAAACCTGTAGCTAAAAAACCACTATAGGCCAACATTCCGTTTCAAATACCTACTCGCAAAACTGTCCGTTGCCTATGTCGATTGTACCAAATAAAATGAAATGCATGTCCTGAGCAAACTTGGCAGAATATCATCGAATAACCTGAAAAAAGGGACGAAAGAAAACAGGACGGGAAGGGAAACATAGGGTGTCGCCCGCAAAGGAAAATCTTGTACGGCAATGTATGCAGCAAAAACCAAGTCAAATGAATTCAGCAAAAACTTCGAGCCCCAGCCTTGGGGGGGGGGGGTATTGTCTTTACATTATTTTCAATACATATTGATTAACTACAAACTCATTGGCGTAAAACATAAAAATGTATGTAAACTTAGTTATTAACTTATAAATGACTTGGCCCGGTTGTTAGAGAACAACCACATCATAATCGCAGAAGATGGAAAAGGTGGCAAAACCGAATGATGAACGTCAATCATATCAAAGTAATAGATTGCAGTGGTAGGGGTTGGAAGAGTCAAGAGGGCACTAGTGTGGACTGCGTGGATTGAAATTGACTGAAACATACCATCTTGTTTAATTGGACTCCTGCCATTTGTTGAGAATGTTTCCGTGGATATATAACCCGGAGCCATTCTAACCAAGTTATAAAAGGACTTATTAATGGGCAAACAGCGGTCATTCTATATATGAAACAAATTAACTGAATAATTGGGACTTTTATTGAGTTTAATTAGAATTAGGAGTGTACATATAGGGTTCGTCCGGAAAATAAGTGTACTGATTTTTTCCCGCCGCTCCAGGCACGCCCAGCACCGCTCTGACGGGCTGCAATTGGAGGGGGGTATGTTGGCAAGCGACGCTGAAAAAGACAGTCGGCTCTGAGCTGTGGTGTAGTGAGGAGCTCTGTTAACGCGAACCTCCACGCTCGACCCACGTCACGGAACGCGATGCCGAAGTTTTTGGAGCAGCGTTATTCCATCAAATTTGCGGTAAAGCTTGGGAAATCGTCTACCGAAACTGTCGGTATGATTAACCAGGCTTACGGGGAGTCAGCCATGTCCAGATACATGATCTTTCGGTGGCACAAGATGTTCGTGGAGGGCAGAGAAGAGGTCGACGACGAACCACGGCCTGGACGCCCATCAACGACACTCACCGACGAAAATGTGCGAAAAGTTCGCGATGTACTGAACTCTGATCGTCGTCTTAGTGTTCGGATGATAGCAGAGCAGTGTAATGTGCCAAAAACAATAGTGCACGAGATTAAAAACATCTGGCGAGGGATCAAAAACATCTGGCGGCTGCATCACGACAATGCGCCGTCTCACACCGCGCTTGTCGTGTCGGACTTCTTGGCCAAGCACGGCGTGGCAACGCTGCCGCACCCGACCTACAGCCCGGACTTGGCACCACCGGACTTCTTTCTGTTCCCGAAGATAAAGAGGAGTTTGAAAGGAACGCGATACGGGACTTTGGACGCCGTCAAAGAGGCCGTGACGACGTGTCTTCGAGAGGTTCCCGATGATGCCTTCGCGGGAGCGTTCCAGGAATGGGAACGCCGCTGGAACAAGTGTATCGACTCACAAGGGTCCTATTTTGAGGAATATTAGCTTAAGATATGTAAAAGTGTAATAATTTTTTTTTCCTGAGCTCAGTACACTTATTTTCCGGACGAACCCTGTAGTGTGGGTTGCCATCGTCAAGGCGTGATAAAGTCGTTCGGCATTTTTATGTCTTGAAGAAATTTCGTAAAAAGTGAACTTCATGCATGTTTGCATCTGAACTATGCATTGAGTAAAAGAAATACACACCTTGCCTTAGGAAATCATTCATAATTCCACCCGACGGTTGGTGAGAGTTAATTAATATTCCAAAACGAAAATTAACCGACATCAGTGACGAACTTCGGCATTGTCCAATCGTATGATGATGGTCACCGATGTAAGTCAGGTTAACTCAGCAGACTCAGGTTAACTCAGGTTAACTCAGGTTAACTCAGCAGATATTTAAATGTTTTAAAATCTCGAAATTTAAAAATTTTAACAAATATTTCAGGAAAAACATATTTGAGAGAACTAATATTTTATTCACTTAGTGTTGCCCTATGATATTTGAAATTACTTTTTCACATTGAAAAAAGATCCTTCAATGGCACAAAACAGCGGTTGTAATTGAGTCATTTTCCATACGGGACTTAGCTGACAATGCATTTTCAAGAATTACGAAAAGACCCTTAGATATATTTATCGGTTACATTTTATAATCAAGTAAAGTTATAACATTTCCATTTAACGACGACGAATGACAACAAATAGGAAATTGAATCAAATATACTATATTTTAATGCTGTATATAATTTGAAAATTCCCAACAAAATACGAATTAATAATAAAATAAAAGATGTAATAAAAATTCAAGTTTATATATGAATAACGTCCGTTGAGTTTCTTCCTTTCTGAAATACATAACCTGAAATTGTGATTAAAGTTTGCGGGAGAAAATTCCAGGTCACTTGCTACGAGAGGAAAAGGACTTCGGCCGCTGCCTTTTTTAAAGCAGACTCTTCCGAAGGGCAATTCTTCATTTGGGCGGGAACGGGTTTTTTCGTCCGCCCAAGGCATAAATTACGCCTTCTAATGAGGAGCGACTTGGGAAAGTGCGAGCCATCATTGCGCTCAAATTAGAAGTTATAAGAGGTTAATATGCACCAAAATAAATGTTGAGAGTGATAAATCCAACAAAGTGTCATCTATAACACTTAGAAAGTATGATAACTGCAGAAGGAAACAGGGATAACAACTCTCTCTCTCTCATCTTCACTCTGGCGAATGCGATGCGGGCCATTCCTATTCTCCATTGAATGATAATTTAGCGTTGTCAAGAAAACTTTCATGAGAACTGCAAAATGTGGGCACATGTACAAGGTCTAGGAAGGTTAGGAATGCCTTTGCATTTATTGCCGGCGCGTGAAATGGTTATCAAATATTGAGATAGCTAGATAAAATACAAGCCAATACTTAATGCTGACAAGTAGTTATACAAACATAGTAACCTGTTAATGGCGATCGATTCTGCGTCCCACATCACGTAACCCTTAAGTGAACGAGGCGAGTCACACTAGTCCGTCAAAAATTTGGGAAGAGAGTTCACCATTCCTTCTCTGACGGAATCCTATTGGGAATCAATTGAACTGCGCACCGAACGGTCTCGCGAACGATTGAAAAGAATAAATTGGCTCAGATGTAAACCAATATTAATTGACAAGTGACATATAAAAGAAATCCCTTGTATGCATCCTTCAAATCCGGTGACACCCAACAAACGGGCGTTGGGTGTTTAGCTTCAATCAGAAGCCCCGTGACGGCGGTTCCTCCCGGCCTCACGCACGCACGCTGGCCGGATCGCACTTGACACCCACGCGGGCACGTTCACGTTGCGCGCCGCCTCGCGCGCCGTACGGCCCCGAAAGTGAAGACCACTCCGAAGGAACGACCTCGAAGTTTTGGGCCGAGCAGAGCATGAAATGGACGGACCGACCACGGGGAGACGAGGGCGAAGCCGCGGTTGCGATCGAATGGCAGGAGGGAAGAGTTGCCGTGACACGCGACGGCGGTGGGGGAAGAAAGAAAAGGACCACTATGGAATCCGAGGGGCCTGCCTCCCCCGCACATGTCCTCTCCGCTCTTCCCCGAGAACGCCATTCTGATGTCGACGGTCGAGCCGTCGAAACTTCAAAACCACTTATGTGAGTGTCCTTTCTTTGTGTTTCTATGTATTAAAAATCTACACCTGTGTTTATATGTATATGTATTCATATGTAAAGCCGATGAAATGTTTTTTTTAAGGTAATCTACCGGTTAAGGTAGGTTTTTGAATGGACACAACTACCAAACAAACATTTTATTACTCCTAACAAAACACAAAATCGAGCATCCTACTCTTTATCAGGTCCCTCTTCATCTCTGACTACCTCCTTCCTTCCTTCATGCCGTCCAACATCCCTATCCTGTTCCTTCCCATTCCTCTTTGCCCAACATTCTCCCCTCTATCACAGTCTTCAACATCCCACTACCGGTCAACACCCCCTTCATCCACTATTCCTGCCTCCATAAGATTTCTCCCCACAAACCCCTCTCTTCGCCCACCATACCAAGTACTTCCTCATTTGTTTTCTTTTCTGTCCATTTCACCTTCTCCATTCTTCTCCACACCCACATTTCAAAAGCCTCCAATCTACATCCATCCTCCTGCTTCAATGACCACGTTTCCGCACCGTACATAGCTACGCTCCATATCAAAGTTTTTACGAGTCTTTTCTTTATATCCTTACTCAACGTCCCTGTCATCAACTCCCTCCTCCTTGTGAAAGCCTCTTTGCCTGGCGCAATTCTTCTCCTTACGTCCCTACTACTTTGACCGTGTCGGTCCAAAACACTACCGAGATACGTAAACTGTTCTACCTGCTCCAGTTTTTACCCTTCTATTCTAATGTTAAGCTTGGCCTTTTTCTTTCTAGAAAATTGCATAACCTTTGTTTTATTAATATTGATTCTCATCCCATACCTGTCGCACTGAATATCCAATTCACTCAGCAATGCTTGCAACCCCTTGGCTGACTAACAAACCAAAGCTTGGTCATCAGCAAACGCTTTTTCGAAATCTACGAAACAGGCAAATACCTCCTGGTTGTGTTCTATATTCCACTCGATTAATAATCTCATTACTGCAATAGCATCACGCGTACCTCTTCCCTTCCTAAATCCAAACTGATCATCCCCAAAGTAATCATTTTCCCTAATCTATATCCTTTTGTTTATGATCCTGCGAACAACTTTAGCTGCGTGGGATATCAAACTTATCGTCCTGTAGTCCTCACATGATGTAGCCTTTACCTTTTTTGGAGTAGATACTAAAACTGATATCACTAAGTCTTCCGGCGAGTTACCTTCCTCATAAATACTACCACTCAGCCCATATAGCCTCTTCCTCCCACATTTTCCTAAACATTTCAATAGTTCCGCGGGAATGTTATCCACCCCCACGGCCTTATTTAGTTTCATCTCCCTTAATGTCCTTTCTATCTCATTGTCTATTATGCCTGGACCTAAGCTGTCTTCCTCTACGTCATATTATTTTTCAATGTATAACTTTGTTGGTCTGAGTTCTTTACTATACAGTTCTTCTATGTACTCCTTCTATCTCTTTTGGATCTTTCCTGCGTCAACTATTACCTTACCCGCCTTAACTCTTACTGTTAGCATAGCTCTTCCTTTCTTACTTCCCGATAACGATTTAACTTTGCTGTACAACGCACCGGTTTCACCCTTCCTCTGCAGACTTTCCATATCCTCGCACTGCGTCTTCCACCATGCTTTTTTTGCTTTATATGTTGCCCACCTCAATTTATTGTTTAATTCTTTGTACTTTGTTTTGCCTAATTCTGTATTTACATTTTTCCATTTTCGCCGCTCATCCATCTTTGTAATAATCTCATCCGTGATCCATGGTTTCCTAGTCCTTTTAGCGTTAACAGTTCCAATAGTGTCTTTTGCGGCTTTAGCCAACCCTTTCTTGACACTTTCTTATTTTTCTTCGATAGTACTTAGCTCTTTACCATCCTCCATGATTTTCTCTACCGCCTGTTTGTATTCCTTCCTTTTCAAACCATTTAATGCTTCTACATTCCATTTTATAGACAGCGCCAACTCCAGCCTTCTGGACAATTGATCGATTGGATGACGCCGTTCCGCTCGTGAATTTGGGAAATGCAAAACAAACAATTTCCCGAAATAAGCAAGGAAGGCTGCGCGTTTGGCCGTTGGTCTCGGGAGTTCAAATTGGGAGATGCCTTTTCCCTCGCGGTTGGTCTCCAATGGCGTCTGCTCTATCTCACATCCCCACCACTTTGCAAGGATCCGTACGAAGTCTCCCACCCAATCAAAAAGTGACTACTGGCTCTAGTAATAACATAAAACAATTACCTTTTCCTAGAACAAACGATAAAGGTTTATCACTACCATAAATTATCAGCTCATATATGTGTTTGCACAAAAAATTGAACTTACTTGAAAGAAACTGTTTCTAGTTATTATTTATTTAAAATTGAAGTCCGGTTAGTTCTATTTCCAACCCTTCCTACGACCGTGCGGTGGTTAGCGGAGTATTGCGTAGATGAAGATAATATGGAATAAAATACATTGAAATCGACAAACGTGTCAGTACTATCCCGATAACTTGATCCATCTTTCAATCGTTCTGAAGAGACAGCATTACGTACGTGTGAGTTAGTGCACGTTTGACTTATTGTTCAAGGGGCTACCCCTCACAACCGATGAATTTAAGTAAAAGAACCGACACGCGAAGCGATTGGACGTCTGTTACAGCATAGAGACAATTACCTACATCCTCAACACGGACGGCGTTGAAAAATCTAATCACCAAATATTAGCGACCGGGAGTCGTCCGTGGCCGCTCGACAGGAGGTACTCCCATATTCCGTCCCTTTACCCGGTCCTCTCCCTCCTCGTCCTCGGGCCCTCTTCGGTCCATCGGCCACTCTCCGAGCTACCGGGAAGGACAGAGCATCCAACACCCGCAGAACAACACGTGCCTCCCGCACAACACGACCTTCCATTCGAAAATCTTTGCCGGGCGAACGAGTGCGACTCTTCGATTTAGTGCTCTTTTATATAACATCCAGCATAAATGCGCTCTTGCAGGCGATTGACGCTGTCGAAGGTCAGGCCCCCTCCCACCGAGTATGCGCGGTATGAACGCGCTGCGACGCGCAATTACGTCATGAAAAATTGTTCCCGGTACTTTTTATATGTGCTTGTCTATTAGCTAATATTCCTATCCTCATTATTGTCCTAACACACCACGTCCCTATTCTAACTAATTTGTTCTTCTTCTCCTGCGTCTTCTGTCCTGCTGCTGCCGGTTTTCCCTTTCAAGGGTTTCGAGGGATGACGACCGCGGAAGCCTTGCCTCCCTCTCTGCCTGGCACGTCACACGACCGATTGGGCCGAGCCACGTAGTTGCCAGGACTCAAAATCTCTGTATTGTCACTTATTTACATCTTGGGAATAATAATTGATGTGGTTTCCCGTTGCCTTCCTCAATAGTGTTTTAATGTGACACAATCACTTAATGGCCACCCCACTAGGGGTCATACGCCATTGCAGCCGCCTCTCTGAGGAACAGACGCAACGTGGACTAACTTTCTTCTCCCTCTTGCCCTTCGACCTTTCTGGCGTACCAGGGGTAATTATCGTTGCCCTCGCCAGCATAGTCCTAGAGGTCAAGTACGTGCACATACCAATTTTTAGGCATTTTAACTTGAACCTTCTGCTCTCGGTTTTCATTAAACTCTCTCCTAATCAATACAATGCTGATTTCGAGGTTGGCGACAATTCCCACTCGCTCTTATTTCCCTTCTCGGAGCAAAACAGCCGCCTTTAGATCCTCTCTTCAGCACACCACAGATTGCTATCGGAACGGATCATTTGAAGGAAAGAGCGTAATCGCCGGAGAGTCCCTCGAGGGAGTCTGCCTGGGCCGTTCGAATCACTAGCCGTGGGGGAATACGTAATCTGTGCGCACGGGGGCCGGCATTTCGTCAGCAAGGGGAGCACACCTCCGCACTCACCCCCCCCCTGGTGTGCCCGCTGCCCTAAATCGAAAAAAGGGAGAATCGAGGGTGCTGGGGATAAAAGGCGACCCCGAAACGAGTCGGAGCCGCCGTCTAGAGGTTCGACCGATGCAGAGGGGATGGGGAGGGGCCGGGGGTGGGTGGGAGATATAATGAGGAGAGCGGCAAACAAGGGGGGAAGGTGGATGTGCACACAAAGGAAGCTCGCCTCGTCACATTCCTCTCCGCCCACGCGTGAGGCGCGAGTAACGAATGGACGAATGCATTATGGGTAACAAGGGACCGGGGAGGGGGGTGGCAGAAGAAATCCGAACGAAGGCCTCAGTCCCCTGCCCCGGCCCCATATCGGGGGCCCCGCGAAGGGGAAGGGAGAGAGCAGGGGGGCAAAGGCGAGCGAATGAAGGGGGTCCAAAGGGGGTAAGCGAACCCCCGTCTCCTTCGACAAATCACACGTCGCTCTTTTATTTCCTCACCTCTCTCTGGATGAGGTTTTGGACCAGAGAGTACCTGAAGGGAGCGACTTCATGCCATTGGGGCTACAATTTATTTTTTCGCCCCCGGCTATTTTAAAACGGGTTACATCATGGCGTTTACAATTTGCAGAGCCAAAAGTATTCCAAAGAAGAGCATCTGAGGCAGACGACGGTAAATTTTACATTTCCTATACATATATATATATATATATATATATATATATAAACACGGATGTAGATTTGTAGAATATAGAGGAGACACATAGAAAGGACACTCATAATATGTTATTTGACGTTTCGACAGCACGGCTGTCGTCTTCAGAATGGCGTTCTCGGGGAAGAGCGGAGAGGATGTGCGGGGGAGAGGTGTTGTCTGTTATATATATATATATATATATATATACAATACATATATATATATATATATATATATATATATATATATATATAATACATATAAACCATAAACACAGTAATCAACCCGAAGGTCGGATTAGTAGGTGATGGTAGGGATCACCCAGTACTAAGCCCTATACGGCGTGTGAAATTCACACATCAGGATAGAAGGGGCCAGTTCCTTTCCCTGTGCCGGTTATGGTTTCCCAGGAAGACCTGGTACCCGAAAAATCACTTAGCTTGGGTGGAGCTGCAGGTGCCCAGAGCGTCTTACCTGGGACCCTCCGGTCAGCAATCCAACGCTCTACCCACTGGACTACCGCGACCCGTATAAATATATATATATATATATATATATATATATATATAACACTTAGCACTAGTGGACACAGACAAAAACACAGAAACACACAAAAAAAGAGACTCACTAGACTCACTAAAAAACACACAAAAAAAGACTTTTTTTGTGTGTTTTTTGTGTGTTTCTGTGTTTTTGTCTGTGTCCACTAGTGCTAAGTGTTATACATTATTATTCACGTCCGTGAGTCTTTCAAAAAGTGTTATATATATATATATATATATATATATATATATATATATATATATATATATTTATTTATTTATTTAATAATTCTTTTAAATTTGTGTGTTTGAATGTCTCTTGTGTGAAAGTCTGATGGTTGTCAATGATAATTCAAACGAAGGATCGAGACGGCGTCAGCCAACATAAATATAGAGAAACACGTTAAAAAGGACACACGTATTCCGAACTTCCCGGTAGCAAGACCAATTTTCAATGTCCTCTCCGGAAAGGAGCAACTCCTTCAGTTATTATCAGGGTAATAAGGGGAAACAGTTCTGCCCCTGTACCCTATACCGAATACTAGGTTGTCCTGGCACTTGAAAATTTACTCAACTTCAGTCTCAGAATAGCGTTAGGATATGAGAATGCATGTCTCCGCTCCTCGATGTCGCCCGCCCCAGGGGCCTTTGGAGTCCTTAACGGTGCCGCGCGCCCGAGAAACCGTATGTCTTTTTAAGATGTAAATGTGGAAGGTGCGTCGCTTCTCCCCGGCCTATCCTCGCCATCAGAATGGCCGCCAAGGGAAGAAGGAAACAGCGTCTTACGTTTTTAAGATAATCATCTCATTTCTCTGCTTTTTCCTGCTGCTGTCCAAGACGGTTTTCGGTTTCCGAAAAATCGCAGAGTTTAGATGAAGCTGTGCCTCAACTTGCATTGCCCTTTCAGCCTCCAATAACGAACGACCTTTAAGATGCATGTAACGTCAGGCACATTCCTATTTTTGTAAGTATTCCTCTTAGAATGGAGCACCATTGGAGTGGCACCAAACTCGCACCAAAATGGATATTCCCCTGGGCCGCACTCATTGTGTGTGTGGTTTCTAAAACTAAAAAACTAAAAAATGCTAATGTCAATGCTACAAGACGTAATTAGTGAGTGCCCTCACAATCCAATTATTAAACATTTTTCACACGTTTTTTAAAATACATAATGTGAGAACATCATACCTACTCCTAGAAGTAACGCACGGCGGAGAGCCTCGATCCGATCGATGAAAGATGCCGCCCCTTAGTGCTCACCTTCAGGATTGCTCAATATTTGATTCCAAACGCGATAAGATGGACATTTCCATTTTTTGAGCTCATATTTAAGTAATTTTGCCGATCATTGGGACATTTTTTAACGATTTCCCAAGTCCTAGCTGATTACAAATCATCGAAAAAGAGAAATCAAAAAGAGACTAACATGCCAAATTTCAATTTAGGTAGCTCTTCAAACATTGGTGCTGCGAGATGCCAATTTTAATACTCAATGATTTATTATTAACGCCTGTTGAATATGACATCATTTATTAATCGTTTAGTCGACCTGCTGATGCTAAAACAGAAATTGAACTTAATTTTATTTGCGGATTCTGCTGTAATCACTGCTCCATGTAATTATCGAAACGTGGTTGACGCTCAAGGGCATTTTTGTGAAAACACATTTCCAATACAAAAATCGTACAAAATGCTTGAATGTTTAATTTTAAAGGCCGTGATAAAAAAGACGTATCAAATGTGGCGGCAGGGCACTTCATGAATTATTAAATAAATAAATGCGTATCGAATTCCGCATTTAAATGACCACTTTCCGCACGAAGCTTCGGCTCTCGAATGCGATGAATAATTTTGAAGCGGCCATTTCAAGTGATTGACTCAGTGAGGAATAATGGAATTTCAACTACGAGAATTTGAATGTGCTAAAGCAAGGGAGACACATGTTCCGTATTTACTGACTCGTAATCAGTGATTGTTAAATTGCAGAAGCTGAGGTGTATTTTTTGAAATTTATTTAAAAATTTCCTGTTTCATTAAAAGTAGTGACATGTTCCATCCAAAAAGACTACAAACATTACAAGTTTCAAGGATACATTTGATGGAAATTCGTATATAGTATATCCTTGGATTGCGAACAAACACACTCAAATATCTATCATAAAACGCCTTCACCTGAAGTTATTTACATTTTATTCCCTCAGAGGGAATCGCATCTGTTTGTTCAGAAGTTTCAACTTCAGTTGCAAAATTATCTTTTGCCAGGTTATTTGAATTTAGTGATTAAGCAGGCGTTAGTTAAGAGTCTCTTAGTTAATTGAAGGACCAGCCGTACGCACTCATTATCGAACAACGAAGTATCCCATGGACCCCGCAGTCACACCGCTCCACCTGTTTATTCATTGGGGTCCAAGAAAAAAATAATAGCCTTTGATAAATAAATTGAATGGATGCAATGAATGCGAGCCGGTATCTTCGTGTGGCGGTGAAGGTCATGACGTGCTGCGGTCATCTGCGCTGAGAAACCTCAAGAGAGGGCGTCAGTTAGAGGCGCAGTTGGGCGGCTGAGAGATCAAGTCCTCTTGGGGGGGGGGCGTAATTTCGAGTAAAGTGCTCTCATCAAACTTCGACAATGCGGGGTGCTGAGCATGGAGCTTGCCTGTAGAGGGCGCGGAAACTTTGGTCGCTCCAGAAATTTTTTCAATCGATTCATTTTAAATCTGGCATGTGCCATATTCCTCCGTTAGCTAGGTTCAATTGTTTTGCTTGAGTTGCCATTTAAACATCGCTCCTTCCATTGAGGTGGTTTCCAACGATTTTAGAAATCGCAACTACAATTTTTACGTTGCCGTGAAATTTTTTCACGTTTCATCTCACCAAAGCACGCGATTTACGGTCACACTGGCAAGAAAAGGGCGCTCGAGTCAGGTTGAGTTTGACCGGGTGCCGCAGATCTGAGGCGGCGAGGAGTCTGTGGGTGTGTTCGCGCCAAAGAATCTCCCGCGAAGCGAAGTGGGGTGGGGGGGATTGATGGAGGGGATGCATTGTTTTAAGACAGTATTTAGGGCTTGTGTGGAGGCTCTATTGCTAACAGATTAATGGGAAACCTTCCTCAATTCTATGTTTTCCCCAACACAGCAAGTTGGACACGCGATTACGACACGCGTCCCCCACCTTCTTCTGTCTCCCATTCTGTCGTATTGTTTCCTTTGATTGCATTTTCACCATTTTCATTTCCACCATACTAGTTTGTTTGAACATGAGAGCATAATGATGAAAATAGTTTCCTTCCTTGCATCATGCCATTTAATTTAAACTCCCGTGCATGTGGTCAAGGTGACAGTGCTGATTCAACCAATCGCAGTTCTTCTGGTGGAAAGTACTGTCAACAATGTGCTGGCGGAAGCATTGATTGCGTATTGCTCCCGCCAGCACAGTGTTTTCAGTACTTTCTGTACAGATAGGCCAGATATTCGTGCCAGATAGGTCGAAGGCTAGGAGTCAGACGATAGGTAGTCCGCGCGGCGTTTGCTCCTCAGTAAGGCGGATACAAAGGTCTCCAACCCCAGTGGGGCAGCCAATGAGAGACGGTGCCAGGTTGAATCATGCATTTAGTTAGTAAACAGGAAGCTGTCTCAATTATTAATCCCGCGAAACAATGATGGATGCAAATATGAGCATTAGTTATGCATTGACGGAACATGAATGTCGTGCCGGGCAGCCGGAGAGGCAAGGCTTCTTCGGTCGTCATCTCAGGATACCTTTACGAAGCGGAATCGACAAGCGGAAAAAAGAAGATGCGGAAGAGAACTGAATCAGTTTGAATAGTGACTTGGAATTTTAAGAACGAGTTGAAGGCGCACAAATTTTGGAAGAAAAAATCGGAAGAAGGAGAGAGAAAAATAGATATATATTAGTTGCGTGCAAGGTGAGACGGAGAGTCGGCGAGGATTATTGGAGCGAAAACAACAAAGTAATGGTATGACGTGCTGGGGAAGAGAGCCAGCAATGGTTGGCAATGGTATTGAAGGAAAAGGAAGACAGAGGCGCAGTAACCATAGGGCAGGTGGATCATTGAATATTAATATTAGAATTAAAACCTGATGCAAATACTTGGTCATTATTTAGGCGTAAAAACCAGGAGTAGCCGTGAGAACGAAGATATGGCCAGCGTATACGATCAATCAAAGAAAGCAAATGCGGATGTTCTTGTATGGAAATATTTGACAGATTATGGATATGGATGCTAGGCACAGGAGTGGGCGAAGAAAGAGATGATAGTGAGGAGGGGACTACAATTTAAGAATAAGGAATGACTGCGTGTGAAGGGCAAATGAATTTCCCAAGAGACATGGCTAACATAAAAATTGAACCCCGCAACAGGCGTACGCATGCAAGAATAGTGCCCAGGGATGCAGAAATTAATCAGCCAGGGTATTTTAAGGTTGGACAAATATTAACCACCTAATCAATATAACAAAGAACTTGCGCACAAAGGGGACTCTGAACGCTCTCAGGCAGATCCTAACGTGAGTTTACGGAACACGTTGAGCACTGCATAATGGAGGATAAATGCATAAAACAGATCGCTGAAGCGAGGAGGAGAGCAAGCGGATATTCACAGTACCCTGCTGCTAGGCAATTGGTGAACCGACGCTGGCCGGACAGGAGCCTGAACCGAACTTGGCCGATAGATGGCGGGGGATGGACTTAGTTTTGGCACTTGCTTCTTGTTCATTCAAAGACGCGGCCGAGGAGGGATTGAAGCAATAAATAAAGTCAGCTTTAAGAGGATAAAGCAAAGAAAGACCATCCAAGAAATGAAATGAAAGAGCACTTCCCAGCCAATCACTGGATTATTGAGTAAATTTAGTTCACGGGCAGTGACTCTACGCATAAGAGAATAAAAATGAAACAATTTTACTGCAGCGCCGGTATGGTCAGGAGTGCCGAAGTCTACCCTCGCTCTCATCCAAGTGGTGCAGAACTCTGCGCTACGGTGCATCTTGGGATGCGGGCGCTACGCCCGCGTGGAAGAGATGCACCAGGACGGGAACATGGAACCTCTGAACGTCCTTCTTCCGGAGCTGTCTCGAAGATTCTTCGAGAGGGCTGCGGATTCAGACGTCGCCACCATCCGACGCCTCGGAGAGATCCAGGTTTCAACGTGGGACCGCTATAAGCGCCCCATTGCGAGCATGGATCGCCAAGATGCCCTCCCAGCGAAGAAGAGGCCCAGGCTTCAGTAGCAGGGATCGCCAGAACGCCGTGACAACGCAGAAGACGACGCCCTGCCTTAGAAGCCTAGGCGGCTGGAAAGGCAACACAGTGGAGCCCCGACCGGAGTAACGGGGGTCCGTCCACGAGAATACTTGAGATGTTTAAAATCTAGCTAATATTCAAATCTCCTACTGTAGGAAAAGCGCAAGAAATTATTACATTTCCGACAAGATGGTCACGTAATTGGCCGTGAGGTATAAATGGATGAAAGTACAAATGTAGAGTTGGGTGGAGATGGAGGTGTAAAGAGAGAAGCAAACTGAGACGGGCAACAAATAAAACAAGTGAAGAGTGAAAATATTTCCAATGAAGGGTAAAAATTGGAAGGAAGAACGGGTGATGAATAATACTTGAATCAAAGGATCCATGAAAGACGGAAGGAATAAACGACGACCCGTATCGTAAAGAGCAAAGGCCAGCAAGTTTAGGTATATGTAAGAAATATGACGTGGATGAACATATATCAGGTCCAGGCGTACTCTATGACGAGATAGAAGGGAATCGAAATCAAATAAGAACGTAAAGGGGAGACAATATTTCCGAAAACACAAATCGAAAGCCAAGGGAAACGTGGGGAAAGAGTTTTTATGGACTAAATCGTACCATTCACGAGGGAGGAACTCACCCCGAAACATCCATCAGATCAGCGTTAGTTCCTCGTCACAAAAAGGGAAAAACAGCAATAAGTGAGGACTACAGAACGATAAGTTTTATTTCGCACGCGCTTCAGTTGTTTTCGGGACCATCAACCAAAGGATGTAGAGCTGGGCAAATGGATACTTAGGGGATAATCAGTTTGGGTTTAGGAAGAGGAGAGGCACGCAGGATGAATATGTCTGTTTCGTAGATTTCGAAAAGGCTCAGGATTAATTGTATGACATAAAAGAATGTATTGTAGAAAATAGGGGTAGATTGGCGGCATAGGAGACTTATCCGCGATATGTACATGTTACAGACTGCTCTGGTGCGAGTTGCGTACGGGGAGTTCATATGGAGAGCGGCGAGAGAGGTTTACCCGTTACTATTACCCGAAATATTAAACTTACATATAGAGAAAATGGTTAGAAAGGAATTGAAGGAACTGGAGATAGGAATGAAAGTTGGTGGATACGTATTTCGTGAAATTAGTAAGGTTTGAGGATGATCGAGCTTGAGTTTATTAGTCAGCCAAGGGGTTTCCAGCATTTTGAGCTCACTGGAAAGTCAATGCGAAAGACGAAGAATAAGTCTATGTATGTAAAACAAATTCCTAAATCGTGTTAGATACACCATTTATATAACCCGAGAACGGCAGTACCCATTCCAATGATGTTTGATTTTTTCGATACGACTCAGCCCAGAATAACATTATAACCATCAAAGTATTATATCGTAAAATATCGCATCGCTTCATCGAAGAAATTTCAGCATCGGAAGCAAGGTGACATGGTTCCTGGTGATCCAGATGTGCGTTCTACTGATGCTCTTTGCCATATTTATGCAGTTCATCCGAAGAATCCTGAACGCTTCTTTTTGCGGTGTTCCTGGTGAATGTTCGAGGGCCAACGCCGGTCAAATCACTACCAACTGTTAATTGAATATTGTGCCCAACATTTTGTGCTGCATGTCAAGAGCTCAATTTGCTTGAAAACGATAACCATTGGGACATGTGTTGCCTCACGTGCGGCAGTTCATGGGTGAAGTTAGGAATGGTAGCGCCTATTTGTGGAATGAACGACGCGTTTGATAGAGAAATGGAACGTGAACATGATCGACATGAATTAGACCAATCAGTTCAAACGAATGTACCTCTCCTGAGCCCCCAAAAGAAGGAAGTATATGATACATTAATGAATGCAATTAGTCGTGGAATTGGTGGTATATTTTTCTAGGATGCCCCTGTTGGAACTGGGAAGACATTCCTCATATCATTGCTTTTGAACACTGTTTGTGCGAGATCGGACATTCCGATAGCAGTTGCTTCTTCTGGCATAGCGGCCACATTGTTGGAAGGATGCCGTACGGCGTTAAATTTGCCATTAAACCTACAAAATTCTTAACAAGTGATATGCAACATTTGGAAACATTCCGCAATGGCCAAAATTTTAGCAGCATCTAAAATCTAATGGGACGAATGCACGATGGCGTACAAACGCGCATTGGAAACACTTGACCGGACATTGAAAGTTCTGCGCAATGACTCGAGATGCTTTGGTGGTGCGATGATTCTACTTTCTGGCGATTTCGGCCAAACACTGCCATTCATTCCGAGATCGACGGCTGCCGATGAAATAAACGGCGCTTGCCTCAAATCATCAAATCTCTATCGCTATGGGAAGAAACTTCAACTGACAACAGACACGAGAGTTGCATTGCTGAACGATCCGTCCGTCTGCTGATGATTTCTCCAAGCAATTGTTGACTTTCGGTAATGGCCGTGTTCCTGTCGACGAATCGAGCGGATTGATTTCATTTCCTCGGAATTTTTGCAATTTCGTTTCATCGAAAGATGAACTCATCAACAAAGTGTTTCCGAACATCATTGATTACAACAAAAATCACAAATTATTGAGTCAGCGAACAATTTTGGCGGCTAAGAACAAAGATCTAGATGCCTTAAACTTCATAATTCAGATTCGAAAGAAACTGCGGGAGACGCCGCAAGAGTAACTATTAACGGAATCATTTGCTAATATGCATTTCAATGCAACAAAATTCGCCTTGATCAAGGTGAATGATTTTTATGCTCTGGAATTTTTGAATTGATATTCATAATTCTGAATCAAGTCGTTGGTACTCTGCATTCATTCAAATCTATTGACTGAGTAACAAACGAAGATGAAGTCACCAACTATCCATCTGAATATTGAAACTGCTTGGATGTGCCTGGCTTACCACCGTACCATTAACAGCTGAAGGTTGGCTCGGTGGTCATGATGCTTCCAAACCTACACCAACCAAAACTATGCAGTAGAACGCGTTTGGCGATAAAAAACTGATGATCAATGTGATTCACGCGACTACACTCAAAGGAAAATTCAAAGATGAGGAATTTCCCATTCCGACGATTCTCATGACCCCAACCGATATGCTCTTTGAGTTTAAGGGAATTCAATTTCCAATTCGTGTGTCATTCGCGATGAAGATTAACAAATCACAAGGCCAATCATCGAGTGTCCATGGTCTGAATCTAGAAAACCCATGTTTTCCCAAGGTCAATTATATGTAGCATGTTTACGTGTTGGTAAACCATCCGCTTCATTTGTTCTTGCGCTTGATAACAAAACAGAAAATGTTATTGCATCGGAAGGGGATTGACTCCCGAACGTTTATAAGTATAGATTGAATAAAGAAAATATTTTTTTGATAAGCTGTTTTAATACTTATTTTTGTAGCTTTATTGATTTTTTTCCTTTTATTATTATAACGAGTCAAATATGATTAACATCGGTACAGACGTTCTTGATTTATAAATGATGTAACTAAACTGTTGATTGATTGTTAGGCGGTACGAAGTTCGCCGGATCAGCTATTTAAATAATAAAATAGAAGTTTATAAACTAGAAAAAAGGAGAATAGTTCACCTATCATGGGAGTGTTCTGGAACAAAATGATTAGAGTAGTAGGGGCATAAGAAGAAGATGTGTGTTAGTTAAAGAAGCTTTCTCAAGCAGGAGGCAGTTGATGACTGGAAGGTTGATTCAGGATGTTAAGGAAATGCTGGTTAAACCAACGCTCCATCTAAGAGCGTAGTTTTATGTGGCGCGAAAACATTGTCATTCATGCTATAAGATAGGCAAATAGCCGTAGATTGGAGGCCTTTGAAATGTGGTTGTGGAGAAGGATGGAGGTGAAGTGGACGGAGAGGAAAACAAATGAGGAAGAACTACCCCTGATGAGGTGGGAGAAGGATTTTTGGAGGAATCGAAATGAAATAGAAAAAATGGAGGAAGGGTGTATTGACTTGTAGGTGATGAAGTGGTTGGATTAGAGTAGATGTATTGGACGGAATGAGGTCTCCCCACCCAGAGGTGAGAAATTCATTCACTGCTGGGCGTGAGAAATTCACGAGAGATCATTGCGGATCATGTCGAACTAGTGGGAGGTGAGCTGTATCGAACCAGCGTCTAAGTCGATTGCTCTAAAATTTTGATGATGGATAATATCTCACTGAAACTAATATTAGAACCCTTGACATTCACACGCCATTATAGCAGTAGTCGCGAGGGGCAATTATCTAGTAGGCGATGCTATCTAGGACGAGATGAGATCTACTATCATTTATAAAATTATAGTGTCAATCTCTTACTGTGTTTTAAAGCCTTTCTTAGGTTGGTATTAACGGCAAAAAGCTATTAATTTTCATTGATAGCTTTTTACTTTTCTTTTTCTATTTTAAGCAAATCTTAAACTTTTCGTCGATTAAATAGACGAAATGTACTTCTTGCTATTTAGGTATTCCAAAAATGTTATCTTTCAATGTATAATTGATTACTGTAGCAAAACCCTAATTGAATGGAATTCAAGGCAATGAAGAGTGGATATTATTTCGAAAGAAAAGTGTATTTGCTCAATATTTAAACTAATAAACGAAGGGCCCTTCTTAGAAACTTGGATTATCCAATAAATTTTTCACCCATTCTCACAGAAATATCGTTTCCTTTACTCCAATAGAGGGATCTCAGGAGATATATTTTCGCTCTAATGTGTTTGGTGTCACTAACTTATGATAGTTTGTGTTGTCTAAGGTCTTTTTTACGAAGTACAACGGATATTGTAGCTGGAAATCAGTTATGGATTGGATACGAAGCAGAGTCAAAATTTGTCATTAAGGTGCCTAAATGGCTAATTTTCTGGGTTGAGGAGGAGTCCTCATTTTAGGTTTTTCCCCAATTTGATAAGGATCAATTTTCTAACCTATTAGTCCGCTCAGAAAAGGGCGCGAGGCGATTATCCCTTGGCGACGCCAATTTGGAATTCCTGTTACAAGTAAGTGCTTAATTTTGCCAAATAGGTTCCTCACATCGGTAAACGCCGGCGTGCGATTTGTAACTGGAGAGAGAATAACTATAATCAAACAAAACAAATTAGGTTGAAAAAATAACATGACAAAAAGCAATTACTAACAGTATATAAATTTTGACCTCCAATACTGTGGCTCTATAATTTCCTACAAGATGGCTCTGCAGTATGCGACCACCTTCCAAATGACCATTTTAGTGAACTCAAGTTTCCTATGGCCATTTGAAACTATTTAATTCCTAATAACCGAACGAGGATAACCACAGTTGATACTCATGTCTTATGTTTAGGTTGTGACTGTGGCAGTGAAAATATTCATATAAAAACAAGCTCAAACAGTATTAATATGCAATGCAGAGTCATTATGGAACCGCATTTAAATTTCTTCGAAAAACGACCGGAAGAAGTCCGTAACACCCTCTCGCGGAGGCTTTAAAAGCTCATTTCCTTTCCATGTGTGTAAGCTATTAATGCTCGCCGTTACAGAAATCCCTCGCCCAAGCACTTAGTTCCACGCACATACCATGGCATAAGGATCCAAGGATCTCCGAATTTTGCAGCACTTCCTCAACGAACCTGCATCATTTTAGCGTAGAAATGTTAAAAATTAACATCCACGCACTCGTCTCTTTCCCAAATAAAATAAATTGTGTCAGGTGGTTTGCAGGCATAAGAAATGAAAAAGCAGCTATGAGCTATATTCCTTCTCTATAGTAAGGTTGTAATTATTTTGAATTGGCGCCGGTTATTTGGAATCCTAAGAGAATGTATTGATTACAGAATTGGAAAAATTCACGAAAAATTGAATGTTTACAAGGTTTGAATAAAAGTATTGGGAAGAGTTTTTGCATTCATTTCAGATGTTATTACAATGCCTCAAAATTCTTCAAAGTACATCACTTGAGCGTCGACACACCTTTGCCAGAGCGGCTTCTCCACGACTTTAAGGCTCCCTGGTCGGCGGAATGTCCTCAAGGGCACAAGCTTCTTTGACAACTTTTAGGCTCCCATGGTGGTGTCCTTTGAGGGAGGACTTCACTTTTATACTGGAATGGGAAATAGATTGCTGGTGCCAATTCGAGACTGTAACGGGGTTGGGGAATCGTCGCGATGACGTTACAGAAGGTCATTGCAAGCAGACACTCGACTCTGCTCTAGGTCGTTCGATCCAAGACCTTCGGGACGAGTTTAGCACAGATCTTTCGCATCGCCAGATTTTCAGTGATAATGGTATGTGCACTATTAGACTCTTACCAATGCCAATAGGAACTGCGATCATGCGCACACCGACGGTCTGAATTCAGCACGGAATCCTCCACATCCTCCCTAATCTCTCGGCCATGTTTAAAGAGCTTGGCCCACTTAAAAACGGCAGTTTGTTGCATGATTTCATCCTTACACACTTGAAAAATGAAGCCCAACGTCTCCAAGTTCGTTTTTCCAATCAAACACAAAATTTAATGGCACACTGATTTTTAATCGTTCACGGCATTTTACATTTGCACCGAGTCACTCGATAGGGGCCAGCTGAAAACACGGTCTAATCAGAACGAACGCTCGACGCATGTTGAAGGTCAGATCCTCCAATACCGAGCCTGCGGGGTGCAAGCGCCCTGCGACAGAAGGTTACGTCAGGAACAAACTGATCCCGATACCTTTTACAAAACCCTTTCTGATAAATCTTTGTACAAGTTAAAAGTAAGCATGGTTCTGGAGGATTAGGCTGAGTAGTTTGGAAGAGAACAGGTTCGACTGCCACTTTGTGAAAGGTGCCGAACGCGTGAGCAGGTGAGGGAATTATAATGGACATTGATTATTGCATTGGATGATCATCGGGATATATGAGAAAGATAGTCGCCATCAATCTCAGATTCAAGTTCTCTTCCTTTCCACTTACGATGCGAAATTATAGCAAAAATACCATGCTAAAATACACCAACATTTTTAGTACCAAAACTAAAAGGCTTATTCAACTACTAATCAGAAACAACTTTTTCGTAACACACCTAGGCATGCCCTCATTCACGTCTTCTTCTGGGTGAAATACATACGGAGAGCATGTGGACAATATAACAAAAATTAAGGATTTATTAGAAGAGTACTTGGTAAATGTGATGAAATGTTGAAAGAGAACTGTTATCTTTCGCTAGTTAAGCCTAATCTAGAAAATGTAGCTACAATATGGGATCCTAACGAAGTTGAATTGATTGTCGAATTAAATCGCGTTTAGCGTAGATGAGCTAAATTTGTAGATCGTTGTTTCTATAAACTTAGTGGAGTATCCAAATTATTAGAGCAGCCAGGCTGGGAATCACTCAATGGAACGAAGGTTAAATTACAGATTGAAGTCCTTTCGTAAATTTGAAGGACGTCTCTTTAGCAGTGATTTTGAAATTGTATTTTTGCCTCAATCGCACTACGGTAGGAGAGATTATACCAATAAAATTAGATAGATCAAGTTTAGAATAGATAGTTATATGATTTCATTATTTCCACGAACGATATAGGATCATAAAAAACATTATCCGGCCGGTAGGGTCATGTTCGGGTAAAATTATTCTGGTGCGTATTCACCCCCTGCCACACACCCTAGCGGTGGCTTGCAGGGTGTATAAATAAATAAAATTATTTTCCCCTTTTCGTATCTTAATCTATTAACTTGGTCTCTTTTTATACCCTCCATCCACTATGCATATCTTTTCTTTTTCTTATGTCCCAAAATGATCGATTCTGCATCGTGTTTTTTGCTCATAATTTTTGTGTTCAAATCATTGATCCAACCGTTGATTTTTGTCAAATTAACGCTTTCAAGCAGATATTTGGAAAATATTGATTTAGATATAAATTAAAACCGTTTCGTTAGACACTCTTTTGCGTCTCTTACTGTTGAATGGAATGCTGATGTATGCTCTTGTCCTCTTCAGCTTTTGAAGAGTCAATTTGTCGTTCCTCATTTTATCTCTCGATCATCCCTCAGCACACATGTCATCATCGCTTTTATAATTCTATGGCCTCCCCCTTCAATTAGCTTTGTCTTGGATAGCTCAAGTGCAACTTAGCACACGACTATTTCAACACTCCCAAACCGCTTTAAAGAATCGCGGCTCCATAAAATGGGTGGTGCGGAAATGTAATGAGAATATTAAAGACAGGTGTCATTTCGCCCTGAGCAGTCCAAGTTTGGAATACGTCGCAAGTATTTTGGGAGCCTTGGGAGAAAATACAGCTAAAAAGATTAGAGCAAGCTCAGAGATATTCCGCCAGATTTGTCAAAACTTGTTTCGATAAGAAGACGAGTGTGAGAGGTCTTATGGGGGAATTGGGCCGGAAGCCACTTGAAGAGATGCGAAGAGCACAGGCGAGACTTGAGACTTAAAAAGGTTCAGAGCAAACGAGTTGGGCAATGACAATAAAGGAATTGCCGTGGCCCCACAATATTTATAGGTCTGATCACAAAGACAAATAAGGTAACAGAGAGGAAAACTCTTGCAATTTTCCTCTTAAAATGATTTGATTTCTATGAATAAAAAAATATTAATCAAGTGAATATATATATATATATATATATATATATATATATATACTCATATATACAGAAACAGATATAAGGAAAAGGGATAGGAACACATATAAAGGACGAACACAATAGAGGTGGGGAAGGCGGAATCGACGGATCACAAGAGTAAAAATATTTCCTCAACCGGGACTCGAACACCGGATCTTTCCACTTGCCGGGCGGATGCTCTTAACCACTTGAGCTATGGTTCAATTTAGTTTTATTCGGTCTAGTATGTTACACTGCTAGTGTTTACATTGTACACATTGTCAGCTTACAGATTATGGTTACAGAGTATTTTTTTTTCCTACTATGGTTACACACTTACATAGACATAAATTCATATACATTGCATTAAACAATTGTGACCATGAACAATACTGTTGAAGGAAATAATAAAGGCAGGGTTCACAAAATATAGAAGGAAATATTTGGATTAGCAACGGAACATTAGATTTGGTTGGGATTATTGATAGCTTTGAAGCACAGTTATTCAGAAAAACAACTTTTTAACCACGGACGAAGTGTGTCCGGTACCGGGGGCAGCCACATCCGTTCCACCAATGCTTGCATGCCTTTAGCGGAGTGTTTATTCGCGGTTCTCATCTGTGTGAATTCCACGATTAGGGTGGTCATTATGAAGGATTTAAAGCTCGGAAAGAGCCGAAAGTTCAAGGTGATCAGATTCATGTCGGTAATGGCACCACCACCGAACACGTCCCAGGTTTTATAGATCTTTTTTAGAGCTTCCCATTCTCTGATTTTATCGTTGCATCCAAGGATGAGATGCGCGACGTTGTCTATTCGACCGCATGACGGACAAAGGGGCGAATCGGCTAGCCGAAGGTGGTGCCTCACTTCCCTCGTCATGACTGTGTTCGCGATTAGGTTAAACATTCCACTACGTGCCTCATCGTTCGCCCTGCTGGTCGCCCAGTTTTTCCAAGAAATCGTTCTTTTCGATATATTTTGTTGCTGCTCGGTAAGCGCTCTGACATACAGGGTCTTCACTCGAATTGCTTCTCCATCTCGCAGGAGAGAAGCGACTTTTTTCGTTTCATCAAATGCCCTCCGGTGGCATACGTCGCGCGCGAGTTCCTGCCACGCGTCCTTGAGGAGTGCCTTGCGCCACGCGTCGTCACCGCCGAGGATGCGCAGGCTAAGCTTCGCATAGACAACCTTCGCCTTTAGAGCTGTATCGGTTAAATTGAGACCACCCTGCTCAAACGGGCCATAGAGCTGGTTTCGGGACACTTTCTTTACGTAGCCATTCCAGATCATTTGGTTGGACACTCTAATAAAGTATGCGTTGTATTTAGTGGGTAAGGGCCATAGATGGGCCACATACCATATCCTTGGGAAGACAATCTGGTTGAGGAGGCGGACGCGGGTCACGATCGGGAGGGAAGGGAGTGAAAGCTTTCCAACACTCCATTTTACATGATGGTCAATAATTCCCCAGTTTCGCTCAATCGTGAGAGCCAACTCCCTCTCCCACCAGAACCCCAAGATTTTGAGCGAGGGCGCTTCTGACCAACCGATAGAGTTCGAGGGCCGGTCGCCCTTCAGCAGCAAAAACCCGGATTTCCGGTTATTGAGGAAGATACCACCCTGCTCGTATGACGTTAATATGTCGTGGGCTAGGGCCATGTGGGACGGGTCGTCTACGAAGAGCGTTATGTCGTCAGCGTATGCGACGCCCAGGCAGACGGCGCCGTGACGACGTACCCCGATTCCACTGCTCTGTAGTCGTCTGAGTATGGGGTCTAAGGCAAGGGCGAACAGCAGCATTGACAGTGGGCAGCCCTGCCGAACGGAGTTACTGACGGGGATGGGCGGCGATGTGGCATTGTTTATCCTAATTATAGAGTATGTTCCGTTATACATCGTTGATACGGCACGAATGAAGTACTCGGGGAAGGCCATTTTCTTGAGCACGGTGAGAATCCATTCGATCCGGACCAGGTCAAATGCTTTCTCAAGATCGATAGCCACCAGTGATAAAAAACGATCGCCATACAAGGGGGCGGAAAAAATGATGTCGCGAATTAAAAGTGCTGCATCGAAAATGTTTCGCGTTTTCGACACGGCGTACTGGGATGGAGAGAGGACGATGTCGGCAGCAGCCGTCATTCTACATCGTAGGACGTGCGCCAATATTTTATAGTCTGCGTTTAAAAGGGCGATTGGCCTGAAGTCGTTGAACGACCTTGGCCGCGTCTTCTTTGGTATAAGCGTTATCACGGCGGTCTTCTGACTTGCAGTCAGAGAGCCGCTAGCTAAAATGCAGTTAAAAAGGTGGGTTAAAATAGGTTTTAAAACATCCCAGTACGCTAGATAAAATTCAAAGGGTAGGCCGTCCAAGCCGGGTGCTTTGCCCTTCGGGAACATGGAGGAGACGCAGTCCAGTTCGTCTGAACTTATGTCTCGACAAAAATCGTCTTTTTGATCTGTGGGAAGCGTAGGGAGAGGGGGGAGAGGGGGTGCGTCTCCCTCCTTCCATGGAGGATACCTGTTAAAGGTGTTTTGAAAGTGCCGGCCCGCTTCCTTAAGGAGGTTGGTGTCACCGGCGGCAGATTCTCTGACAGGGATTCTGTCTATATCGGAGCCAGAGTTGGATTTCATCCAGCGCCGAAGCTCAGATAGCGTTAGGGGGCCCCCTTTATCCGTGTCCAGTTCTTTTTGCCACTGTTGGGGAGCGTATTTTTGGAGCTCGTGGCCAAGGATAATTTTTTTTAGGGACGACACTTGGGCGTGGAAACCCTCCGGCGCCACATCCTTACGCAGGAGCTCTTCCAGCGCTCGGCGGTAGAAGGAGATGGTGTAGTTCTTTTCCCTACGCCACTCGAAAGTTTGCCTTTTGATGTGGGTAACAATGCGGGGTTTGAAAACCTCGTCCCACCATAGAGCGAGGTTTGCACCGGGGCGGAGTGCCGCGATCAGTGCACACACCCGGGTGCGGATAGAATCACGACGAGTCGCGTCCTCCAACACGCGGAGGTCCATGCGCCACACGGAGCCGCAGCGGTGGACGTGCGCGCCCGGGGTTGTGTCCGGGCACGTAACTCTCATGATCACTGCGCAGTGATCAGAGAAGGACACCGGGAGGGTGTCCACTGTCTGGACATCATTCTTTAGGGATGTCGAGACGAAGAGGTAGTCAATCCGCGTCCGAGAGTTAGGCCCTGATCGCGTGAAGGGGGCGGGACCGGCGCAATAAGAACGCACTGCGTCAATCGCTCCAATGGAGTCGAGCATCAGTGAGAGCGCCCGGCTTGGATAGTATGTCACGTTATCCCTGTTCGAGGCACTATCCTCTCCGCGGTAGATAGTGTTAAAATCTCCGCCCAATATGGCCTTCCCCGAGAAGGAATACAGGTAGGGGAGGAGAAGTTCATTGAAATATGTTTCGCGCTCTGCCCTCGCGCGCTCACCGGAGGGAGCGTAAAGGTTTGTGATATGGATACCATTCAGGATAACGGACGTTATTCGGCCCGAGGGGTGGCGGCGAACATGAGAGAACGGAATGCCATTTCGGACTAGGGTGGTGGTGCCAGAATGACATTCGGCGAAATTGCCGATAGCCTGAAAGATGTTCGCATCCCAGACTATGTCCTCCTTTACCTCTTGAAGGAGGATTACATCAGCCCTAAGGTCGCGGAAAAAACGTTGGAGGACTGCAATTTTTAAAGCGCTATAAACGCCAGCAATATTAAGCGAAATAATATTCATTGGTGGAATGAGAGGACAGCTATGGGCACCGGACATCACTTACCAGAGTCCTGGTCATGGCTTACGTCGCTTCGGTCGCGGCTCGAACCCGGGCGCCGAGTGCTTCGCCGCTTCCCGGGACGCTTCGTCCGACGGGTCGACGATCGAGGTCTCGAGTTGTCACCGCATACCTCCCTTCCGACCTCGTCCGAAGAGGAAGACCCAGCCGTGGTCTCTACGAAGAGCTGGTTACTCGGCGGCATTCCACGGGGGGCCCTGTTCGAGCGAGCAGAGCTGTGGGCCGTCCCAGCCCAGGAGGTGGCCTCAGGGGGGGGCGGGGGGGCGGACTGGTGGTCTTCTGCCGAAGGGGCCCCATCGGGAGAAATTAGAGGAGATCGGTCGAATTGGTCCGCCTCTAGAGGAGCCCTGGGAAGATCGTCGACACCTTGGCTGTCCTCAAAGGAGAATGAGGATGGAATGTCTGAGATTGTTGACGTCGACAAGGTTTTGCTCGTACATGTGTCAACTTCCGCGGCCGGTGATACTTTCTTGATTTTCCGTGACACCGTAATCGAGGGGCCCGCCGTTGAGGAAGGGGGACAGTCGTAATCGGATACATCCTCCCCCGCTGTCACCCGTGATTCTCGGGGAGTTGGAAGCCCGTGAAGCAAGGATTGCGGGAAGAACGCATCGTTGGCGTGGCCAGAGAAAGGAAGGACGCAGGATGATCTGTCCTCTTTTGACGGGGTCACGGAGATAGGGGCCGGTGGTCGTGAGTGTGTATCCGAGCTGGTAGGGACCGCAGCTTGATCAATGCTCGAAATCAGCAGTGCAATGTCGTCCGTCCTCTTCTTCTTCGGATCCCTTTCTTCCGTTGACGACTTTCGTTCCCTCTGAAATTTCCCTCCGAGTGGAGGGGGATGCGGGGGTTCGGCGGGAACAGCTGGGGGCGCACCCTCGATAAGTATCAGGGACCGCGCCCTCTCCTCCACAGCCATCTCGGGCTCATCTATCTCTTCGGCGGTGTTCGGATTGGAGGCCAAAAACATTGCCTCCGCATAGCTCTTCCCTCCCTGGTTCCGAGGGCAGGTCTTGCGCTCGTGGCCTTCTTGGTTGCAACGGGCGCAGGTGCGGCGCTGACCCTCGTAGATGATGATGGCCCGGTTGCCGCCGATGTGGAGGTACGAGGGGATATTTCTTTCGACCGTCATCCGCACCACTCTCGTACCTGTCAACACGCGTGCCAATTTGTCGCCCTCCCACCTGTTCTCCCACGAGCGATGGATTTTTCCAAAACGTTGAAGCTCGCCTGTTATATCTTCCAATGGGGTCTCCACGGGGAGACATAGAACCCTGACATTACAAGGGCTACCGGAGGTCTCGTCAATGGTGATCGTCGTCCTCGGATCAATTTTGGATGGAAACGGTAGTTTTCGTGGGATATTATCCAGAATCCTCTTCATAGTAGCTTCAGTTGCCAACTTCAGGAATACCAAATGGCGGTTATATCCAAATTGGATCGCCACAATCTCTTCGGGTGTGAGGCCCAGCGACTCTAGTGTAAAGAGGTGGACCTCCAACGGAGTAGGGGGCTTCGCCTTTTCATCAACTTGCAAGGCGAGCGTGTTTACGCGACGTACGACCATTTTGAAAGAAATCAAATGGAGCACGCCAGCGCCAAGAAAAGAAGAAGAGCGCACTGAAAGCACTCCAAGAAGGAAAGAAAGAAAAAAAAACACTCACGAACGCTCCCTCCCCGCCACACGCACCCGGCGGTAGCAAATAAAAAGGAGCCTAAGCTCTACACCAGGAGTCAAGGTCAGTCTTGATCCAGTAAACAAAACAAAAGTACGGCCTTCGCGGCGGAAGAAGTCGAGAGTCAAACTGCACGCTTCTTGATGAACTAGGCGGTCAACCGCCGCTCGAAACAAAACACGATCGGAACCTCGATTTCTGAGAGAGTCCGGCAGTGCCGCTCTCCAAACCCCGGCGGCCGAAGCCTCGGACGCCGGCGAATTTTAGACACTCGGTGAACACAGGCACGTCCTGCTATCGAGGCAGCTATCGAGGATAGTCAATTTACCCTGAGATCCGTGGGTCTAATATGTCGCCAAGCGCCCCGATTCTTTCAGCCAAGAGATGGCGTCAGGGGGCAGTTTCACCCACCAAAGGAGAAATAGACAATACACAAGGAAAGGAAAGGACAGTGGGTTAGAATTCATACAACATCATACAGGAAAGGAACAGTGCGTTTCGTGGCACGCATAGCCAGAAGAAAGAGATGAGCCACATTGGCCAAATACACATTCAAACACGAAATCCCGCCAAACGGCGAATAAATACTCATATATACAGAAACAGATATAAGGAAAAGGGATAGGAACACATATAAAGGACGAACACAATAGAGGTGGGGAAGGCGGAATCGACGGATCACAAGAGTAAAAATATTTCCTCAACCGGGACTCGAACACCGGATCTTTCCACTTGCCGGGCGGATGCTCTTAACCACTTGATGATGATGATGATGCTCTTATCCACTTACCCACGGATCTCAGGGTAAATTGACTATCCTCGATAGCTCAAGTGGTTAAGAGCATCCGCCCGGCAAGTGGAAAGATCCGGTGTTCGAGTCCCGGTTGAGGAAATATTTTTACTCTTGTGATCCGTCGATTCCGCCTTCCCCACCTCTATTGTGTTCGTCCTTTATATGTGTTCCTATCCCTTTCCCTTATATCTGTTTCTGTATATATGAGTATTTATTCGCCGTTTGGCGGGATTTCGTGTTTGAATGTGTATTTGGCCAATGTGGCTCATCTCTTTCTTCTGGCTATACGTGCCACGAAACGCACTGTTCCTTTCCTGTATGGTGTTGTATGAATTCTAACCCACTGTCCTTTCCTTTCCTTGTGTATTGTCTATTTCTCCTTTGGTGGGTGAAACTGCCCCCTGACGCCATCTCTTGGCTGAAAGAATCGGGGCGCTTGGCGACATATTAGACCCACGGATCTCAGGGTAAATTGACTATCCTCGATAGCTCAAGTGGTTAAGAGCATCCGCCCGGCAAGTGGAAAGATCCGGTGTTCGAGTCCCGGTTGAGGAAATATTTTTACTCTTGTGATCCGTCGATTCCGCCTTCCCCACCTCTATTGTGTTCGTCCTTTATATGTGTTCCTATCCCTTTTCCTTATATCTGTTTCTGTATATATGAGTATTTATTCGCCGTTTGGTGGGATTTCGTGTTTGAATGTGTATATATATATATATATATATATATATATATATATATATATATATATATATATATATATATATATATATATATAAATATTGTTAGGTAATATACCGGTTAAGGTAGGTTTTGTGATGGGCACAGCTACTAAATAAACATTTTGTGATTCCTAAAAAATACAAAATCCAGTATCCTACTCTACATCAAGTCCATCTTCATCTCTGATTACTTCCTTCCTCCCTTCATCCCGTCCAACATCCCTATCCTGCTCCTTCCCTTTCCTCGTTTGCCTAACATTCTCCCCTCAATCACAGTATTCAACATCCCACTGCCGGCCAATACCCCCTTCAGCCACTTTTCCAGCCTCCACGGGATTTCTCCCAACAAACCCCTCTCTTCGCCCACCATACCAAGTACATCCTCGTTTGTTTTCTTCTCTGCCCATTTCAACTTCTCCCCTCTTCTCCACACCCACATTTCAAAAGCCTCCAGTCTACGCCCATCCTCCTGCTTCAATGACCACGTTTCCGCGCCGTACATATATACGCTCCATATCAAAGTTTTTACGAGTCTTTTCTTAACATTCATACTCAACGTCCCTCTCATCAACTCTCTCTCCCTTGTAAAAGCCTCTTTGCCTAGCGCAATTCTTCTCCATACGTTCCTACTACTTTGACCGTGTTGGTCCAAAACACTTCCGAGATACATAAACTGTTCTACCTGATCTAGTTTTTGCCCTCCTATTTTAATGTTAAGCTTGGCCCTTTTCTTTCTAAAAAATCGATTTACCTTTGTTTTATTAATATCGATTCTCATTCCATACCTGTCGCACTGAATTTCTAATTCACTCAACAATGCTTGCAGCCCCTTGGCTGACTGACAAACTAAAGCTTGGTCATCAGCAAACCTAACTGATTTTACGAGTTCCCCGCCCACTTTCATTCCTCCCTCCAGTCCTTCCCTTGCCTCTTTAATCATTTCCTCTGCATACAGGTTGAACAGCAACGGTGATAATGGGATACACCCCATGCCTTACACCTCTTCCTAACACTGCCCAACCGGTCTCCCCGTTCCCCACTCGCACCTGAGCAGTCTGAGACATGTACAGGTTGCTGATTAGCCTCCTTTCCCTCCAATCTATTACTATTTTCTGATATATATAGAAATATATATATATATATATATATATATATATATATATATATATGTGTGTGTGTGTGTGTTTGTGTGTATTTACGTCGTATACATACACACAAACAGGTCGATAGACTCCAGTACAGGTAGCTCAAACATTCGTTCTTTCCCCGGACTATCAGGAATCATCATTATAAGAAACGTAAGTCATTATACATATAATAAATACATTCAACTTTCAAGCGAGGATAAGGTTGAACGTTGCGTCGAAACCATGCGGTGTATTCGTAGGTGCATGTGCATGTTATATGCTGGTATATATATTTCCATATGCTTTAGCTAAAAAGATTTTTGCATGAATATATACGCCTATGAGGGTATGAATTGGCATAAATTTGTTAGTTTTATAAGTGGTTGTATTCTGTTTGTTTATTTGAAAATGGGTGGTGACCCAACACCCCCCGAACAGCCCCTGAGGGTGGCTTGCGGGATTGTTTGTGGTCGTAGATGTAGTTTGTTTTGAAAGGCATCTCCATCGCGCAGGTGAGGCGCCTGGCTCCTCTCCATTGGCGCTTCCAGACACTCGCCCTTCTGCGCTTTTCTTGCCCATCCGAAACGTTCACGTCGTACCTGAAGGGGGGCGAAATATTCCACGCGTCGCGGCTCCGGAGCGCCCCGGCTCTCGCCTCCCAACCCCGCAAAGGGCGGAAATTGGAATGAAAGGATTAAAAAAATTATTCATTCGAAGGAAACAAAAATCTGAGTGCTCCCTCACCCGAGGCATGAACGACATCTCCGAGGAAACACAAAGGGAGAAGAGCCCCCTTGTCCCCCCCCCCCCTGGTCCGAGCGGGGAGAAGGGCACCGCTCCCTTCTGGACGGACGTCCCCGCTCCCCCCCTGTGCCCGCAGCCATGGGCGCGTGTGTGCGGCGGACTTTTCCTCCCCCCCACCCCCTTATCCCCCCTCCCTCCCTCCATCCCCCCCATTCCATGCTCCCTTGGAAACGCAAAAACACGCTCGTGCTTGCAGAGCAATTCCCTCTCAAAATGACGACCCCTGGATTTTAAAGAGGATGGTAAGGGAGGGAATCCAGGCGAGGGTTGGGAAGGCGTGCGGGGCGGAGGGAAGGAGGAGGGGGCTAGGCAAAAGGGTTGAACGCAAAAGGGACGTGAGAATAGACTCAAGCCCGAAACCCTCCCCCCCCTTCAACACAGGCATTATACGCGATAATTTTTCAGCAAAAACCAAAAAATGGCGGATCCCACCGGAAACTAGTCTCGAGGGTTTGAGGTTTCTACTCGCAGCATTGGTAGGAAATTGAAAAATCCTTTACTTTTACCGCCACCTGTGGTGCTCCAGGGAGATCTGGTGGGCGGAAAATATTGGTTTGGATTACTTAGCGGGGGGATTATTTCACGGGTGCGTCGTCCGTTTTGAATCGAATGCCATTGAACTGAGACGGTTCTTGTGCATTAGAAAAGATTCCCTCGCCCAGGAACGCAAGAGGAATACAGGGGAGTAGATAGAGGGTGCGTCCCACAAGTAATACAATTGAATTTCCCGCACCACTCCTATTACTTGAAGAGGGATGAAATCACTTGGAGTCGGTGCGGAGGACGCTTAGCTTTTATGCAAAACTAATGTCAATGCTTTCAATCAGTTAATGTAAAACTCTTCGCCCTGATTGTATCACATCGTGCGGAAATGTTTAGTAAACCTTTGCAACGTATTAAAAATGAACCTGATTATTTGGACAATGTCATCACTGATGCTGAAACCTGGGTTTTTTAATAAGACCTAGAAACAAAACGCAAAATCTCACAGTGGTGGCACACCGCCCAGTCCGTCCCCCAAGCCCAAATAGGCGAGAATGAGCAATCAAAAGTGAAAACAATGCTCATTGTCTTTTTCGACAGTAAAGGACAGACAAGTTTCCTCAAGGACAGAAAGTTAACACTGCCTACTACGTGGATGTGCTGGAATGATTCCGAAAAAGGGTCGTCAGGACGAGAAAAGACATCTCCGCTACCTGGTAACTCCATCACGACAACGCGCTACAAGTCCGCTAGTTTCTGGCCAAGCCCCAGCGGCCAACGCTACCCTACTCCCCTATACAGCAGTTCTGACGTCACCCCAGCAGATTTATTCTTGTGCCCTCGGATTAAGGCAGGCCTGAAAGAAACCCGTTTTTCGTCCTCAGAAGAGATTCAATCAGCCGCAACGTAGACTTTGCGAGAGGTCCCCGAAGACGCCTTCCAGGGCGCGTACCGGACATGGCAGAGTCGATGGAAAAAATGTGTAGAGGCCCAAGGACCGTACTTTGAAGAATTTTTAGTGTTTGTGCAAATTTGTTCATTAAATTACTTTACAAAATAAAATAATTACTTTTGGAACGCATTCTGCATCAGTACCCAATTAAGCGTAATATTAACAATTTTTGAGGCAATGCTGACTTTGGTAGTGCAGCGAGTGTGGAACATTACAAAACGTGGGCGTAAATATGATATTTAAACGCTGCGCATAACTTTAGATCAGCACGTTCAGGCAATTCGCCGGTGGCACACTGATTTATCAGAGTACATTCAATAAAAGCGAGGCTCCTTGTGGTTACATGGACAATATAAGAGTAGAGCATAGGGTTTGGTTTTCCATTTGAGAATGGAAAATGGGCGGCGTGGTACTCACTACCCATTGAGAAAAACACACGTATCTCTACAGATTCGAAGGGACAAAAATTAGATTGGCACGTCAATTAACATAACGAAGGAGTCGCACACTTCTCCGACCTTAACATGGGAAAAGCACGTTTGGAATATCTGCAGGGTAGAATCAACGGCACTACGGTTTTTTGGACGAATGGTGGGAAAGTATTCAGGCGAAGCATTTGGGTTATGTTATTTTGCGTTGATTAGACATCACTTTGAATACACGTTGATCGAATGGGAACCTTTATAGCACTCGAATGCGAAATAAACTATTGTGCAAAGACTATCTGCCCATTTTGTGACGAATTGGCACGTGCTAAGAGATAAAACAACATAAAGTGCTAACAGATAGAGTTCCATTATTAATGATCCGTCGAGATCAGGAGGAACTGGAAGCCCTCAAAGTAAGTGCACTCCCAAAAATTTGAAAAAAGTACAAATGAAATAAATTTTGAAAACTGTTAACACGGAAGTTAAAATCCTAGCGCCGCATGGCATTTGTAGTTAAGACCACAGTCAGCGTTCAAGGGAAACTTACTGACCAAAGATCGATGGAAAGAACGTTTTCCCTTCGCACGGTTCTTAAACATAATATTAGGGAACATAGCGTACGAAAATTTGAACTACCCGAATATTATTTACCAATTAATCAATATTTATTAAAATCGCAAGAAACCTCCCTCTTCACACCCTCGTACTGACCTCGATCGTAAATATCACTTTCTGAATAATTGAGATAATTTTAAAATATTTATTATTTATGTGTCGATTACCCTTAAATAGCATATACAAATAACAATATAAGTTTTACTAATAACAATAATTTCTACAAATAATATTGATTCTAGTCTTCAATTCTTTAGAGAGTACTGTCTACTTGTAAAGAATCTTCGATCATCCACTGGAGTAGTTAACATAAAGGATACCTTACAAGGAGGAACCATATGCTGAACGATTAAAAGAATTAATTTAAAATTATGTTTGCACTCCCTTTGAAAACATGGAGGGGAGCAACTGCGTTCAAACGTTTTCATTACTAAAGACGAGCGTTGGGCCTCCGGCTGCCCGCTCAGCATTTACGTGAGTGCGCTCCCATGCGGATCACAACATTTTATGGCCAACGCTACGCTAACCCACAGCGGCCGGCACTACCTGGCCTTCGTTCACAGAACGATGTTATTCCGCGACTGCAAACACTGTCAATAGATGAAGGCAAAGATACTTAGGGAAATAACAATATTATGACGGTGCTTTCCTCGTAAAACCGAAAATAAAATTTAAAAAACAAAGCATTATAAAAACCTATTCTTAGAATATAGAGAAAGGAGAGAAACCACGGCCAGCGGATGAGATTAAACTGACCCTCACGCCTGCATATTCAACCTCTCTGCGAGTGCATTTTTATTCGAGTGATGCGTGAGGCTTATGGCCAATTGCACTCTAAATAACCTTCCGGGTCTGTATTCTAATGCACGAAATAACACGAAAACGAAGTAAATCAATTTTTTTATTGGCTGGATGTACACGGTCGTGTGCGTACGTACGCACGCACAAATACCGATAAATAATCAACCCTAGTTTACCGCCCTATTTCTCTAAATCATATCCGATGGCCTCCGCGCTTAGTCCTCGATTAACCTCTTGCGTTCTCAGAAGGGATATTTTTAAAATGTAGGTAACTGCAGTGCATGGAACACAGTGATGACTTGGGAGGGATTAAGATGCGGACAAAACGAATGACACATGAGGGAAGGGTGAGGAAACATTGATGTTAAAGGAAGCGATATGTTAGAAGAAAAACCATTTCAGTATTAAATTTTACATTGTTTATTTTATTTATTTATTCAGTATTAGTCCGAAAACAGCACATTTTGGCATTTACATCGAACTATTAGCAACGATAACCACGGTCACATTTACAAACATCCAAGCCCTAGATGGAGGGAAACTCACCCAGGCGGGAATCGAACCCGCGACCCTTGGAATGGCAGACGAGGACGTTACCCCGCCGCCACCGGAGTCGGCAATTGTAAACATCATCATATTATTCATTCATTACAAAACAATGGAAGATAAAATTCTCTTAGACGAATGGTATTAGGGACTACGTAAATATCCTTAACTTGGTTGACTTGACTCAACTGCCCTACGATTTTCCTGGACGTCATTTCCTTCTTCAATTCATCCTTCCCTTCGATCGCATTGCCTACATGGTATCCTTCCAATGAAAACATTTTCCTTTCTTCGTCTGTGCTTTCTCGCCTATCCCTGGACCATAAAACACTTCAAAACGCCATTGCTAGTTCATATATGTTAATACAAATTCCCTGCCTTTTTTCAAATTTCCCAGAAGCATATTTGTCTGGCTTGACATATCAACGGCGTTGTTTTTCTTTTGACCCGCTCGGCTTATTCTTTCCATTATCCTCCATTAACAAACCTCAAGAGTCTTTTCTCGTGCTAATCTTTTATCCCTTGAAAGAAGAACCTTCAGAAGAACACACCGCATCCACTCTTCACAACAAAGTCCTCGCTGTCATAATTTATCATTTATTTCTTTTAAATACTCCATTATCAAATTCCAGTTCTTCCAAACCAACGCAATCCATCTCGTTATGCTCGTAATTCCTGCGGTGTTTCCAACTTTTTTCTCTGTCCTCTCCATTCACCTATATAAACTATGACATCTCCCGCACCAAATGTCAAAGAATACGTATCATTTTTTTCTTGAACTTGAAATACTCTTCCAATTTCTTCTGATAATCATTCCAATCCTTAAATTACGGTACCTTTTATTCGTTCCGTATTTTCAATACTGGCACAAAAGGAGAAGAACAAATGATTTTTATAAAGGAAATTTTGCCGCAATATTAGCATTCAATCATTACTAAATGGCTGAGGTAAATGTGCACAAATCAGTTCTTTTTATTTAATTTAATAATCATTGCTTTAAAATTTTGGGTAGGGGAATAAAAAATTCAAGATAACAGAAATTCAAAGAAATTCATTATGAGCTTTGTATGCAATAGAGATTGAGAAAAATAAATACTTCAAGCACTTGCGATTTCGTATGAAATATTTTTGAACGACTATTTAAATGGCAGGAAAGGAGTTGAAATAAAATATGTTCGAAGTATTGCTATTTGGTGAATAGGAAATCAATCACCATCACCATGGTTGCAATTGTCCGTTTCGCAGTGGCGCTAGGCGGAGGTGTCGGCGTCGAAGGATTCCAGAGCAGGGAATGTCGGGTGGCGACGAACTGAATCATGGGAAAGAGGAAGGGGGTTTGCAAAAGTAATCGGGGACCGGCGGCGAATGGTGACCTCTGCCCCGATCTTCCGGCCCTGCGTCAATGCGTGCCCCGAGCCGGGAGGAGGCGAGACCTGTGCCCCCCCTCCGCCCCCTGCCCCCCGTCGCCCCGCGAAGCCCGGCCCCCCGCCCACGAAGGGCTTTATAAGGCCGTCCTTCTCCGCATGTCTCCCACGTCTTAATGGAATGCTCTTAATTCAAGCACCGCCTTCCCTGCTCCCAGGGCTTTTGTCTTTTGTTATTCCGAGGAAATGAGAAGTAGACACAATCTTCATTAAGCTCGTTTAAGATTCCGCCGTCCGCGCTTGCGCTCCGCCAATGGCATTAACTCTGGGGATGGAGCAGGCATCATGCCCCCCTCCCGATTCCCCACCCCAGGCAACCACCCTCCCTCCGGGAACCCTCTACTAACAAGGGCGCAAAATGGGAATCCAATGCATCCAATTCTATTATTATCCAACGTGCCCAAAAGGGAGAGGAGGATGAGTCAAGGGTTCGACTCAACCGATTTTTGCGAAGATTTTCGGAACCCCATGAGTTGGCGAACAAAATATGACTTGATTCCAGGGCTCCCTCACATTGATTGATATGAACATTTTCAAACCAATCTTACTCAACTGATGGCAATGGGTGGGAATGATTTAGAAATAGTTTGTAAAATCTAATATTTTTGAGTAAAACAATCCTGAGCTCTTGAGTTATTTTAAAGACCTACACACACACACACACACACACACACACACACACACACACACACACACATGCACAATATTGCAAAATTGAAATATTTAATTTCCCTGTGGCAGCGCCACGGATAATAATGATGGCATTTTAAAATCTCTGACTTCTATAACAATGGAATTACTATAAAAATGAGGCACAATTAAGGAAAATAAGAGACACTGAAACGCTAATTTTTCAGATTTAAAATCCAAATAAAAGTTTCTTTACAGTTAAAATAAAAAGTCTATAAAGTGTGTTTTTGACGTCCATTCATTAAAAGCCGTTCGGCGTTTAACGTTTTCAAACCGTGTTTAGCCACTGTCAAAAACCTTGAAATCCTGACAAAAAATCTGGAAAAAACCTGAAAAAAAGTTCACCTAGTGTCAAAAAAATATTCAAAATGGAATTCAAATCTACAATATCTTCTCTCATTGCATAAAGTTTTAGTTCGAATCAAGATTGACGAGAGTAGATACGACGTAACCAAATAGTACATGGCACGGGATGATGCGAGCTTACGAAACGTGTTCGACCGAGAAGTTTTCCGTTAGTAATTCATTAGTTCATACGTTCGCATGAATGCTCGATGTGGGTTTATTTCTATTCTTATAAGTTTTGCAAGTAACTTAGCAGAAATTAAGATTTTCATTTTATTTTTGTCATACATAATCACTCCCATCGGGAGGAGCTTTTCAGGCTTCAATTTTTGGGACTTGAACCTGAACTTACATTAAGACGAGAAAAAAAGAACTTAGATACTCGTACTGCATCGTCAGATAAACAAAAAAAGTGTCAGATGTTTATGTGTTAACCAAAGGTCATTGTTCAGTGAAACATGATAAGTTCCTCAACGAAGGATTTTGTAGTGTCTTTTCATATCCTACAATATTCAACATCGAAATGCACAGGCAAGCGGAATGTGGAAGTTGATTTGATGCCTCTTTATGTGTATCGATATTACATTCGTGTTTTATAGGTAGTGTACCGCACAGCATCTCGGATGGATCGTGGCTGGAGACCCACAGATTTCCCTTAATTCCCACGTCTTTACTTTAAATTCAAGTTATTTTCAGATGCAGGTCAGCAAGATCAACGTAGTTGCTGACATAATTTTTATTTTCCACAGAAATATTGCCCTAAAATTTAAACATAAATATTTTAAGGGCAATATTTTCAATCCTTATGCAAGTCTTTGAATTGATTTGCCTCAGGATTTGTCAGGCTTGACAGATTAGTTTGCTGGCTATGTTATCACTGAATGACCTTCCTAAAAGCAGGATAAAACGTTTTTGAAGGCTTAGCTAATATTGAATCTTAACTTATAGTTCCTAAAAATTAAGTAACTTTGCTTACCCGAGAAAGAAGTTGCCGAAGTGCTGGGTAATTAAAATATTCCTGGGAGTACGAAAATCATTTTGGAGACCAAGTTTCATTTCCTCAAATCCAATCATAAACATATGAAAATGATTCTTCACCCTTTAAAATCTTATATTTTCCATAATGAGCATTTTGAGATACTTCTTCCAGGCTTTAAATGTGTTGCGAAAGAAAGGAAAACTACAGGGTCACACCCAAAAGTGGTAGGATTTTATCTGGCGAGAACGGAGCGGTGGAGGGGGGTCTGCCTGGCAGGGTAAGGTGGAGGGGGCTCTTAGCAATAGACCGACACCAACCTCAGTCGCCTGCGGGCTGTTGTTGAGTGAGGACACCGTTTTTAGTGAAGCAAGTGTTTTGACCGCGTCGAAAAACAAAATGAATCTGACTTTAGAATAACGTTATTCCGTGAAGTTTTGTGCGAAACTCGGGAATACGGCAACTGAGACCCTCGATATGATCAAGCAGGCTTATGGGGACACTGCCTTAAGCCGTTTCACAGTATTTGAGTGGCACAACTTGTTTAAAGAGGGTAGGGAGCTCGTTGAAGACGACCATCGCTCCGGACGGCCGTCGACGGCAAGAACCGACACGAATTTGGACAGAGTGAGGACACTGCTGAACACAGACCGAAGCTTAACCAGTGAAGAAATTGCAGACCAGTTGGGTCTGTCTACATCTGACGTCCAATGCATTATTTCACAGGATTTGGCCATGCGCAAGGTGTGCGCCAAGATGGTGCCGAAAATTCTGAGTGTCGACCAACAGGCAACGCGTGTGCGCATTTCCGAAGAAGTGTTAGCCAATTTGCACCGAGATGAAAATTGTTTGGACAATGTGATAACGGGTGATGAAACATGGGTTTTTCAATATGACCCCGAAACGAAAAGACAATCCGCGGAATGGCACACTTCCGCGTCCCCACGTCCAAAAAAGGCTCGCATGAGCAAATCAAAAATCAAAACGATGTTGATTGTGTTTTTCCACCGTCATGGAGTGGTTCACAAGGGGTTTTTCCCACCAGGGGAGACTGTGAATGCGAACTTTTACGTGCAGGTGCTCACCCGCCTCCGAGAACGCGTGAAAAGAGTCCGACCGGCCATCGCAAACTGCTGGGTGCTTCATCATGACAACGCGCCGTGCCATTGCGCGCTCGTCGTCAGACAGCTCCTGGCCTAATACGGCGTTGCCACGTTGCCGCAACCGCCCTATTCTCCCGATCTGGCACCACCGGACTTCTTCTTCTTCCCCCTGATGAAAAGACAACTCAAGGGACGACGTTTTGACTCGATAAAGGCCGTTCAAGAGGCTTCGACGAGGGTCATCAACGGCATCCCCAAAGAAAATTTCCAGCGGGCGTACGGGGAATGGGAGCAACGTTATACTAAGCGTGTAGCAGCTCAAGGAGCATACTTTGAAGACTATTAAGTCGATGTAAATATATCGTCAATAAAATTCTTGTAAAAAAATCAGTCCTACCACTTTTGGGTGCGACCCTGTATGTATGCCCGACCATTTAGCGCTCATTGAATGGGGGAGAACGTAGGACACTACGCCAAATGGAGGACATGAGGTCAGTCCTCGTATCTGGTGTTTAAGGTCAAAGAATTCGTACCATTGGATTTTAATGAAAACGAAAGCTAACTTTTGAATTTTCAATCCATTAGAAATGAGAGAAACTCTAATTTCCTTTATAGGGTAATGGAAGAATCACTCCTGTTACTCAGGGCGATTAACAGGAGTGCAAGTAGCAAGCTATGCACAAGAAGAAAAATCCCATGTTGAAATGATTTAATGACTGAGGGCTATTCAATTCAAACTAATGTCTTCTATTAGTAACCATGTCATTGCGAAATATTTCCTAAAAATCTTAGCTTTTAAGGCGTCACTTATAATTAAAAAAGAAAGCGTTTTTTAAATCCTTAACATAAAATGTAAGTTGGAGGTTTTTCTGAGTGGATGTTAATGTTAAATTCCGCCATACGGCTAACTTAAGTCTTCACTTTGAAGGATATTTGTCTATAAACATACCTAGTGAGGAGAATGGAGTTAAATATTTAATAACGAATGAACCCCGAAAGTGAATTGCTCGAGAAGATATAAATAAATGCGCCAAACAACATTGAACCTGCTTGTGGATGCGGCGCTATGCGAATGGCGTCCCGTGACGTCATAGCACATTCCTATTTGCCAAGGGACCACTCCTATCTCTGCAACCACTCTTTGTTTTACAGTAAAGGGTGTTAAGTCATCAACCACGAGAATTGTTGGTAAATAATGAAATTTGGCAGACATGCGGGCAATTGGGCTTTTCGTCCGTGATGCTCGTCTCAGATGCTACGAGCACCTGCGATATGGGAGCCATTGCATTAAAGCTTGTCTCTTTCATTGTTCACATTGCACTTTGACGACTCACCAATCCAAATCCTCTTAAAAAGACACTCAGGAGTTGAGAGCGACCTACACAATAAAATAATCCTTTTCAAACGGATTAATTTAGTATTAATTTTTGAAATAGAAATTGAAGAAGTTTTAATTGATTATTAATCCAAATTTATTCACTGAATACCTCTTTTATGCACCTGTAAAATATTAAAATTACCTTTGAAGCCTGAAAAAAAAACTTTTCTAGGCAATTTATAAAGAAAAACCAGCATCCTAAAAAGCAATATTCCTAATTTGAACCCTATTTTAAAAATAACAGGCACAAGTTTCCAATAGCTCGGAAATGCATGCAATGGAATGCATTGCGTTTAAAATTCGTTTATCACCTTCTTGCTTTTATAAATGTAGCCAGACCATAGTTGCATACTGTTTCCTGGTGGACGACTCTAAAATTATCCCACAGAGCATTCATCAGGTGATATCAACCTGATGAGGGGCTCACTCAAGTTTAATGAAAATAGTTCCACTGTTTCTGATTTTTATTTTGCGATGACTACATGTACTCGTGTCAATTGTCGTGTGCGTCCCGAGAAGTCCAGAACAGTTCACCGACGTTTCGGCAGAGAACTCAAAGGCAAAGTGATGAACGGCCGAAAACGTCAGCTGTCAACTAAAAGCAACACGCACGGAGTAGATTACCCACTCAATTTACACCCGAGAAATTCTCCTAAATCCCCCGCAAGTGCCTACGGAACAAGGATTAATAATTATTTGATTAATCATTTACAAGCACTAATATATACTTGCAGATAAATATAAATTTATACTTGCAGAATAACTTAAATGAACATGAAATCATGGCCATCTACACCATGCATTAATGGCTGCGTTGGAGTGGTGTCTTAATGTAGGTTTATGATTTAAAATTTTAACATTGGTGACGTTTGCTTTTGTTGCGGATTTAATTGAATATAATTTTAGGGAAGAAAGAGTATTTGAATCTATCAGTAACGATATCAATGACTTCAATTGTATTCTAGTGGTCCAATGTCGAATATAATAATGGCCATAGTAATCCCCTCAGCGTCACAGGGTGCGTTCTGTTCCCTTTTAAATATAAGTTCCCTCTCTCTCTGAGACTCGGGGGCCAGCCAGCACTACTCCAACGGGATACTCATCACACCCACCTCGCTACTTTTCTTGAAGAACTTTCCAGCAAACTAAGCGGATTGTCTTTCTTGACTGAGGATTTTTCCCAAAGGTCACCTGGCAGCGCACGATAAAGCAAGCTCCTCCGAAGCAAAGGAAAAGCTTCATTTTTCTCATTCATTGCATGTTCTAACTAACTGCTCACCGTTAACTAGTTTCTGTTAAGCAGATCTGTGTTTTTCTGTCGCGTGAACCCAATAAAAAGTTTTATGTAATTTTAAGATAAAGTTGGACATGTTCCAAGTTCCTTATATCAAGTCACTTTATTTTATACTTTATATCTTGATCATTATATTTCCTATTATTCCAAAGTATATTATCGTATTCCTTTGATATCAAAATTCAACCATTATTTCCCAGTTGACATTGACATTCATAGACCTCTGGATCTAGTGATCTGTCCAGGTCGTACTTTATCAAAAAATCATTGTCGTCAAATAAACTAAGGCTATTGCTGGCAAATTAACTTCGGCATTTCCAGAATTTACCGGGGGAAAATCGTTTACCTTGAATTTTTTTTTTAATTTTAGCTTACTTTGTTTTAGTAAGTAATAAATAGAAATCTTCAAACACCATTATTTCAATTTATTAGGAAAGAATATTCTTCAAGATACCATCTCTCTCAATTTCTCAAAAGAATTCGACTATCTTAACCACAGTCTCCTCCATAAGTGGCTCTCACCTCAATCAAATGCACTCTCTTCCTGAAAACATTCATCGCTTTCGCTTTCCTCGATAAGCATTGGCCAAACTATCTTACTCTCTCTCTCTCTCTCACCGGCCTATCTTTACTTTCACTCCCACGTGCATATTCAGTGGGCCTTATGATATTTTGCTCTCAATTTTGCCGTTTTATGCTTCAACTGCATTGGGAATTAGTTTATCATGCAAGCTAATGATGTGAAATACACAGTAAATAATGGTAAATAAGGATAGCTTTTGAAGGGCGGGCTCGATATCAAGATATTCTGCTTCCAGCGGCGCAGGGGAGTTCTATCCTCCCGGGGTGGTGAACTGTCCCCGAGGCTCGGCTGAGTCAAGGGCTCTCCGATCGCAAACAGCGAGTGCACCCCCCGCGGCATTGGAGCGGATGCACTCTCAAAGCAGGGGTCGCCCCGCCTGATCCACGAGCATTACACGACTACCAGTCCACCACCCAACCGGCGTTGCGCCCCTGGATGCCAAGGGCCGGGTCTCTTTCTCTCGAGATACCTACCGGCGATCAAACTTGTACGGAGGGGTGCAGGAAAAAACTTTAGGGTAGGTTTCTTGCGGTTTCATATGCATAACGATGATTTTTATTAGAATGTAAGGTTAGTGTGTCCAAAAAAATATGCTAGCGCAAGGGACTCTGTCAAAAGACATTTTCGGTAAATAGGGTAGATTGTTTTCAGGTGCGGCTGTAAAAACCGGATAGATTACGCCATTCTTTGTGGTCCGTGCCAAATTTGATGAAAAATGATAATTATATTTATGAGATATCTCGGACGTAAAACTAAAGACAACTGTCGATTTTCTCAGGAGGAGGTATTGAAACGGGGAAAAAACTGATTTGAACACTTTAAGAAGAAAATGTGATACCTAACGAGATACGAGGGCCGTCCAGAAAATATCTTATGCTTCGGTCTAGCGTGGCGGTAGGTAGGGCCACCATCTTGGGGTCCCTACACTCAGTACGCATCCTGCTGTGGCAGTATGCAGACCGCGGTTCTTCTTTCTACTTTGATCACTACGAACCGTTGAAATGTGCGCTGCAGTGGAAAATCACAATGCGAATTGTGACGGTCGATCTGTGATTGGGTTTTGACTGGCAAAAAACCACAAGCCAATTGAAATTCATATACAACTGTGTACGGAGATGAAATATTAAGTGAAGTCCGAGTGAGGCAGTGGTGCATTCAGTTTAAAAATGGCCACAGCACCAATGCTCACGACGAGGACACCGCAGTGATCGGCCTGGCCTGGTTACAGATTAACAAACCTTGAAAATCAGCGAAAAAATTGGTGAAAATTGTCGAATTACGATAACGGATCTATCCATAGAGGTGTCTTGAATCACAGTGTTTTGAGAGTGAGGCAGAATTGTATGCCGGTGTAAACGAGGGGTTAAAATAGAAGGCAGCGGCAGATTTCCTCAGAGGCGGAATGGCAATAGGCTTGTGGATCGTTATGATAAATGCCTCAATTTGAATGGCGGCCACGTAGCATGAATAGTTAAAGAATGTGCCTTTCAAGAGTATATCATAAAAATTTGTCTTATCACTAGGTCCATATTTTATTTCAAAATGTTAATAAATTTCTGCACTGTTGTCGTATTTAAACCCAACGAGAAGCGCAAATTCATTTCCAATCGAATATTTAAATACCATTCGTGTACGTAAATTCTTGTGGCGCGTGAACTTATAAAGTAGGGTCAAGGGCTCAGTCACCAAGAGAAGGTTTTTGGATGGACACAGCTCCTAAATATATATTTTGTGACTCCTAGCGAAACACAACATCCAGCATCCTACTCTACATCAGGTCCCTCTTCATCTCTGAGTACTTTCTTCCTCCCTTCATCGCGTCCAACATCCCTATCCTGTTCCTTCCCTTTCCTCTTTTGCCCAACATTCTACCCTCTATCACAGTCTTCAACATCCCACTGCCGGTCAATACCCCCTTCATTCACTTTTCCTGCCTCCATAGGATTTCTCCCAACAAACCCCTGTCCTCGCCCACCATTTCAAGTACTTCCTCATTTGTTTTCTTCTCTGTCCATTTGACCTTCTTCATTCTTCTCCACACCCACATTTCAAAAGCCTCCAATCTGCGTCTATCCTCCTGCTTCAATGACCACGTTTCCGCACCGTACATAGCTACGCTCCATATCAAAGTTTTTACTAGTCTTTTCTTAACATCCTTACTCAACGTCCCCGTCATAAACTCCCTCCCCCTTATGAAATCCTCTTTGCCGAGCGCAATTCTTCTCCTTACGTCCCTACTACTTTGACCCTGTTGGTCCAACACACTTCCAAGATACGTAAACTGTTCTACCTGCTCCAGTTTTTGCCCTACTATTTTAATGTTAAGCTTGGCATTTTTCTTTCTAGAAAATCGCATAACCTTTGTTTTATTAATATTGTTTCTCATCCCATGCCTGTCGCACTGAATTTCCAATTCACTAAGCAATGCTTGCAGCCCCTTGGCTGACTGACAAACTAAATCTAGCTGATACCTTTCTGAGTCATCTGGCATTTTCCATGTATACCTGCGTCTTTTGTGGTCTCTAAACCAAGTGTTGGTGATGACTAGCCCCCTGTTTCCTGCAGCACTCTACTGCTTTCTCCCCGCCGTCATTCCTCGTGCCTAAACCGTAGTCCCCGATCTCGTCACCATCTCTTCCTTCGCCTACCGTCGCATTCCAGTCCTCCATCACTAGCAAATGTTTCCCTTCGGGAACACACGCGATTACGTCCTCTAACTGATCGTACATCCTATCGACCTCTTCTTCCTTATGGTTGCTCGGTGGCATGTATACCTGGATAATAGCCAAGTTCGTCGGTTCTGATTTTATCTCTACTATTAATAATCTGTCCGGTACTTGCTCTATGTTGACTACGCTTCTTCCTACCTCTTCATTTAATACTATGGCAACCCCTCATTGGTTCTCATCCCCACCGCGGTATATTATTCTATACTTATCGCTCCAGTATTCCCCGTTATCTTTCCATCTCACCTCTCATAGACCTAAAATATCTATTTTTCCCCTTTCCATCTCTCGCATGACATTCTCCGATTTCCCTGTTCTCATCATTGTTCTAACATTCCACGTTCCTATTATAACTAATTGGGTCTTCTTCTCCTGCGTCTTCTGTCCTGCTGCTGCCGGTTTTCCCTTGCAAGGGTTTTGTGGGATGATGACCGCGGAAGCCTTGCCTCCCCCGCTGCCGGTCACCGCACACGGCCGATTGGGCCGAGCCCTGTAGTTGCCAGGACTCAAAATCTCTTGAGTGACCATCATATTTATCTTGGGAATGATAATTGAGGTGTTTTTCCGTTGCCTTCCTCAATAGTGTTTTTAATTTGACACCATTACTTACTGGCCGCCCCATTGGGGTCAGACGCCATTGCAGCCGCCTCACTGAGGAACAGACGCTGCGTGGACTACCTTTCGTCTGGCTCCTAACCTTCGACCTTACTGGCATGGGTTACCCTGCCAGGAGCAATTATTATTACTCCCGCCAGCACAGCTCTAGGGGTTATCGGAACGCGCAAGCCCTTCCACCACGTCAAGGTTGCAGGTAAGAGGCGGGTCATCGACATAAATACCCTGCAATCCACCTGAAAGGCTTCTGTCCTGCTGCTGCCGGTTTTCCCTTACAAGGGTTTTGTGGGATGATGACCGCGGAAGCCTTGCCTCCCCCGCTGCCGGGCACGACACACGGCCGATTGGGCTGAGCCCCGTAGATGCCAGGACTCTAAATCTCTGTATAGTCCATCGTGTTAATCTTGGGAATGATAATTTAGGTGGTTTCCCGTTACCTTCCTCAATAGTTTTTTAACGTGGCACCATCACTTACTGGCCGCCCTTCTGGGGTCAGACGCCATTGCAGCTGCGTGGACTACCTTTCGTCTGGCTCCTAACCTTCGACCTATCTGGCATGGGTGACCCTACCAGGAGAAATTATTTTTACTCCCGCCAGCACGGCTCTAGGGGTCATCGGAACGCACAAGCCCTTCCACCACGTCAAGCTTGTAGTCCGGGGAGGGATATATATATTTATACATATCAATATCTTTTCGATAAAAGTTAACTTCTTTTAATGTTCATGGAAATTCCTTTACCTCTAAAAGTGACCGATGCGGAGGGCATAGTTCACATTTTCCGCATATAAGTGCTATACACTTCCTGACCCTCTTCTCCAATGACCCTATTTCTACAAGTCCTGTACTTGTATCCGTAATATATTTTAAAACACGATCAAAATATCCATAAAAATTGCGAAAAAATGAAAAACCTTACCTTGGAGATACTCGTGAGTTTATCCTCGTTATATTTGAGATATGTTTTCGTTCGTGGATAGATATCCCTGGAGATGGCTCACTTGCCCGATTCGCCCTCTTCACAGTAATGCCCTCCGCCAACTTTCCCGCCCGTTCTTTCCTTTGGCCGGTAAGATCCACGCGGCGGCATCCATTAAACTCGCCGCGCAATTCATTTCCACCCTCGTTTTTTCCTTGAATTGAGATTTAAATTTACCTCCCCTCACTCCTCTTCCCTCCCTCCCTCCCTTCCTCTTCTCTTCCATGGTCTCCGCAGTGAGAGCGCCGCCAAAGTTTTAATTGTCCCCGAGTATCTCAATCCAAATATTTTCGACAGTTGTGATTGATCGAAGATCTCTCATCATGAGCGGACGCCGAGACTTTTATTATGTCGAACACCTCGGCGTTAGAATTCCTTAAGCCGCCCTTTTATTCAATGCCTCTTTAATATCATTTCTACCTATTCATTCAACATTTTGGATCGTAATCTGTTACAATAATAATTGCAATTACGTTCCACAATTCCTAGAGAAAAGAAGAAGGCCTTGTCACCTTTCCGTCATGATTCTCCTTGATGAATCGGATCGAAGGGTTAATCCCCAGAATTAAGCAGCGATGAATTCCAAGGCTTTTGTGAGTGAGATTGAATGCAAAAGGTTAAAATGAAAAGGTAAAATTTCACTCTGCAAATTTCAGGTTAGGTTTGCCTTTGAGGTCAAAGAATCGACAGACGTGTAAGAAGCAGAGCCCACACATGTAGTTTAAAGAAATATTTACATCAGAAGAAACAACAACCACCCTTAAATAGCATTATTCCTAGAGAGAAATTTTAGAGGCAAAAGTCGCAGAAAAGAGCCAAACGCAATGAGTCTTTAAAACGGGATTAATAACAATTTTACAGTTATCGATAGCAAAAATTCCAAAGAATACCACCCCCAGCGTCTGGGGAATACTTATTCCTACTCAATTGCATGTACTTTTTCTACTCTCGTTAGTTAAGTTGTCAAATCCCTTCCCACATAAAAGCATGGGACTGCCATTCAATGGCTTCAGTGCTCGTTAGAGTATTGCTTGCCCTGCTTGGTACGTGGTCAAAATTCCCCTTCCATCCCTCGTCTCTCTCTCTTTGTGTGGGGGGGGGGATGCCACCCACTGTCTGATTTTTGCGGTGCGTCGCACTTCCTGCCTGTCTGTGTCTCTGGGGGAGGAGAGCATGAGCTGCATGTCCACGTGATGCCGGAATTTCCCCCTTCTTACTTCTTCTCAATTCTGCATGATTTGTCTTCCTTAGGTGGAATCCTGTCTTATAAATAATTGTGGTTCATTTTTATGCCCTTTTTACGTATAACAATTAACTAATTTCACAAGTGATTTTACCCTTATTTTGAATTAAGTCTTCCTCTATTTTGTTTAAAAATTTGCACATTATTTAATAACTTATTAACGAATGTTTCTCCCTTTCCCCTTCCTCCTCTCCCATATCCTCTCCCTTATCACCCTCAACCGCCCCACTTGGCACCTCCCTGCCACACACCTTTTTGGTGGATCGCAGGGTATTTCTGTCGATACCAAAGTCTTATGAGCCCACATTTTTATTCAGAGTTGTGAAGTGGGCCATATAATTTCGGGAGAATTTGGAATACAGAAACCAGCAGAAATGGAGTTTAGTAATGCGCATTGAGGCGTCCATCGACATTACCATTCATAAATGCAATGAAAATGAAGAGAGTAATCCACCGGCTGCGGGTGGTCCTCCATGGACGGTGGCGCTGGTGCTCCTCACTCGAGTTCCGAATGGCCTTGCGTGCTATTTAAACGGCCCGCCAGGGAAAGCACCAAGCACACCAGTCCTTCTGATATATTCACCCTATATGCACACTCCTCCTACCCGCCGTCACGCCCGTATTAAAACCTTCCTGTCTCCCGAAAACATAATTCACGCTCTTAAACCCCCTCAGCAAAAGAAAAATTTCCGTTCCCCTATCATTTCAACAGGCAAGCGTCGCTTTTCGACCAAATCCGTTCAAAAATGTTCTGTACTTCGACATAACGATGCAATAACCGCCATTTTGACTGAAACGTTTTTGGATATGAAGCAAGCAGGTGCATCTGGTCGCTGGAACCATGGAGCGTAAAAAGCACTCTCCATTGCACGGTCAGAGCACCTTCCGGGCTCGTACCGGCCTCCCCCCCCCACCTCCCTCTCCCCCTCCCACTCCGCCCACCCACTCCTATCCCATACGGCCATCGGTAGTCTTCCTCTCAGGGAAACGGAATGCGCAAAAATCAATAAATGTGATTTTCAAATATTTGAACGCTAAGCATTTGGTCCTGTTTTAAGAAGATTTTACCCGAGCTTGGTGAAAAATCATTATTTAAGTTTAAATAATGGAATATACCCTCCCTGGACTACAACCTTGACGTGGTGGAAGGGCTTGTGCGTTCCGATGACCCCTAGAGCTGTGCTGGCGGGAGAAATTATAATTTCTCCTGGTAGGGTCACCAATGCCACATAGGTCGAAGGTTAGGAGCCAGACCCAAAGGTATCAGCTAGATTATATCCTGGTTAGACAAAGGTTTAGGAACAGTGCGATGAATTCGCACAGCTTCCCGGGAGCGGATGCGGACTCTGTCCACAATTTAGTTGTTATGAAATGTAGCGTCCGTTTCAATAAGATAAGGCAGGGGCGGCGAGTCAGAAAATGGAATGTAGAGGCATTAAATGGTTTGAAAAGGAAGGAATACAAACAGGAGGTAGAGGGCATCGTGGAGGATGGTAAAGAGATAAGTAAAATGGAAGAAAAATGGTGAAGTATCAAGAAAGAGTTGTCTAAAGCCGCAAATGACGCTATTGGAACCGTTAACGCTAAAAGGACTAGGAAGCCATGGATCACAGATGAGATCATTACAAAGATGGATGGGCGGTGAAAATAGAAGAATGTAAATACAGAGTAAGGCAAAATGAAGTACAAAGAATTGAACAATAAATTGAGGCGGGTAACAAATAAAGCAAAAGAAGCATGGTGGAAGACGCAGTGCGAGGAGATGGAAAGTCTGCAGAGGAAGGGCGAAATAGGTGCGCTGTACAGCAAAGTTAACTCGTTATCGGGAAATAAGAAAGGGAGATCTATGCTAACAGTTAGAGATAAGGCGGGTAAGGTAATAGTTGACGTAGGAAAGATCCAAAAGAGATGGAAGGAGTATATAGAAGTAAAGTACAAGTATAGTAAATAACTCAGACCAACAAAGTCAGACATTGAAAAAGAAAATGACGTAGAGGAAGACAGCTTAGGTCCAGGCATACTAGACAATGAGATAGAAAGGGCATTAAAGTAGATGAAACTAAAGAAAGCTGTGGGGGTGGATAGCATTTCCGCGGAACTGCTGAAATGTTTATGAAAATATGGGGGGAAGAGGCTATATGGGTTGATTCGTAGTATTTATGAGGAAGGAATTTGGCCGGAAGACTTTGTGAGATCAGTTTTAGTTCCTATTCCGAAAAAGGTAAAGGCTACATCATGTGAGGACTACAGGACTATAAATTTGATATACCACGCAGCTAAAGTTGTTCTCAGGTTCATAAACAAAAGGATAGAGGGAAGGGTAAATGATTACTTAGGGGATGATCGGTTTGGGTTTAGGAAGGGGAGAGGTACGCGTGGTGCCATTGCAGTAATGAGATTATTAATCGAGAGGAATATAGAAGACAACCAGGAGGTATTTGCCTGTTTCGTAGATTTCGAAAAAGCGTTTGATAGAGTGAATGGGGAAAAACTAATGAGTATATTGAAGAAAATAGGAATAGATTGGCGGGAAGGGAGGCTAATCCGCAACCTGTATATATCTCAGACTGCTCAGGTGCGGGTGGGGAACGGGGAGCCCGGATGGGGAGTGTTAGGAAGAGGTGTAAGGCAGGGTTGGCCTTTGTCACCGTTGCTGTTCAACCTATATGCAGAGGAAATGATCAAAGAGGCATGGGAAGAACTAGAGGTAGGAATGAAAGTGGGCGGGGAATTCGTAAAATCAGTTAGGTTTGCTGATGACCAAGCTTTAGTTTGTCAGTCAGCCAAGGGGTTGCAAGCATTGCTGAGTGAATTGGAAATTTAGTGCGACAGGTATGGGATGAGAATCAATATTAATAAAACAAAGGCAATGCGATTTTCTAGAAAGAAAAAGGCTAAGCTAAACATTATAATAGGAGGGCAAAAACTAGATCAGGTAGAACAGTTTACGTATCTCGGTAGTGTTTTGGACCAACACGGTCAAAGTAGTTGGGACGTAAGGCGAAGAATTGCCCTGGGCAAAGAGGCTTTCACAAGGAGGAGGGAGTTGATGACAGGGACTTTGAGTAAGGATGTTAAGAAAAGACTCGTAAAAACTTTGATATGGAGCGTGGCTATGTACGGTGCGGAAACGTGGTCATTGAAGCAGGAGGATAGACGTAGACTGGAGGCTTTTGAAATGTGGGTGTGGAGAAGAATGGAGAAGGTGAAATGGACAGAGAAGAAAACAAATGAGGAAGTACTTGGTATGGTGGGCGAAGATAGGGGTTTGTTGGGAGAAATCCTATGGAGGCAGGAAAAGTGGATGAAGGGGGTGTTGACCGGCAGTAGGATGTTGAAGACTGTGACAGAGGGGAGAATGTTGGGCAAAAGCGGAAAGGGAAGGAACAGGATAGGGATGTTGGACGGGAGAAGGGAGGAAGAGAGTACTCAGAGATGAAGAGGGACCTGATTTAGAGTAGGATGACGGATTTTGTGTTTTGTTAGGAGTAATAAAATATTTGTTTGGTAGTTGGGTCCATCAAAAAACCTACTTTTACCGTTGGATTACCTTTAAAAAAAGATAGAATATATTAATTATTTCATTTAATTATATTCATCAGTGTTTAAATTACACTTCCTTATGACCGCCATCTTGCAATTGTATATGTCACCGCAGACAAATCAAAATATATGGTGTAAATACTAGTGCAATGTGCCTACAACACATATTAATCTGTCCATGAATGTATGTAAAATGCATGCATTCTAAAATAATCGCGGGCAATACCAAACGCATGCACGGCGAAAACATTTTCACGGCCTCTGAATTTCCGTTTTATCACCACTCGGCCATATTTTTCTATATTGTATTTTTTTTTCTATCCCACACGTAAAATGAGTCCATTGTTTCCAAGCTCGTCAGCTGCCAAGAATTTACAACAATTACTAAATTTTAGAGGATAATCAGATTGGTAGTATAAATTTGGCTAGTAACTGGCGAACGTTATCACTAATATTGAATTGGTTACTAGCCTCTAGCGGCGCCTGAAAATCTCCAGAAATCTTTAATTTCCCCATTTCCCGTCGGTCAAATTCCATTATTCTTACATACATGTATTTCCGAACGACGTGATTCCCGGTGTCTTGGGTCCATCTCTCGTTTTTCCCGGGGGCTTCGGATTGGAGGGCATGTTTTTGAAACCTATCTGCCCTCATTATTTTCACATGACCTCCTTCCATGACGATTTCTCTTCGTACGCCGAGCCCCAATGGTCGTTCCTTCTATTTTTGTTGCTATGTAAATAATTTATTTTTCCATTTATTCTATTCAAGATATTTTGTATGATTCATGTTAAACATAACGTCATCGTTTTATCATTTTCAGCATCTTTCCCAGAGTTTGCATTTGTTTCTCACCTGTCTCCCTGATTTTCCACATCTTCGAACCTTTCACTAACTAGCATCTCGTCACAATCGTGTGCTATAGCTTGAATATTATTTTCAATAATATTTCCTATATCTAGGATTAACTATTTTATCTTTCCATATATTTTTAGCATGTACTCTTCGAAGAAATGATGTGACGTTTTCTCGGCTTTCGCCCATTATACATTCCATTCAGGATTCCCACCGGGTTATATCCTGCATTACTGCCGATGATACTTCATGTGGATCCGCCACGGGTCTTCCGCCTTCTAGCCTCTCTTCCACCATCGATGACCTCTTCTGGGAAGATGTCGAAAAAAGAGCCTGAGAGACGGTACCTCTCCACTCCAAACGCTTCTAACGGTACGTGGATGCCAAGTGTTTAGTTTTGCCTCATAGGTTGGACAAAATTTCTTTTTGGATCATATAAAGAGTCAACATGTAAAATGTAGTTCATTAAGGGGAAAGAGAACAACGGCCAGATATTCTTCCTCTATATCCTGGAAGACACCAACGCCCCAAACGAGGTTCCACTCCCAGCTGCGTAGTATCAAAGCCAACAAAGCCCCTGGTCCGGAAGAAATATCTGCTAAAATATTATAGGAATTTGCCGAATACATTACCCCGTTTCTAGAAAGTATTTCATATAGGCGATAAAAGAAGGCTCAGTACCTCGTGACTGGAAGCTAGCTTTAATAGCTTCCTACTATAAAAGTGGCGATAGTGAGAATTCCACCAATAACAGATCCATACCTTTAACATCGATTTCATACAAAGTATTACAACAGATTATTGTTAGTATCGTGATGTGATTTATCAACAGCAGGAAAAAGATTAGCCATAACCAGCACGAATTTGGGAAGAGCAAATCTTGCAAAACCCTACTGGGTCCACTGATCTGCGGTTTACTTGAATCGGACGAAAAACATACGAATGGACCAATTATATTTGGATTTCAAAATATTTTCCAAAGGGTCTCTCACAATGAACTGGTGGACAAACTAAAACGTAATGGTATCAATGAGAAACTGATAAATTGCATTAAAGGCTTCCTGTCAAATCTCAAACAAAGAGTAGTCATCGATGGCTTGTGCTCAATGGATATATATATAACTTCGAGTGTCCCCCAGGGAAGTGTAATAGGGCCACTACTATTCTTAATATACATCAATGACTTTAGCTCACGCGTTCGTTGCAGCCTTAGACTAGTTTCAAGGGACACGGTGATATACAGAGAAACAAGGAACCAATCACATTGCGAGCTACTGTCGACTCTTCAGGCACAATATCGGATTGGTAAAAGGAAATAGGGTGGGCAATTAACATGGGAAAATGCATAGTTATGAAATTTTGGAGCAAAGGAAGTGATGAGCGGGGCATAAATTATGAAATAACTTGTCCTGAAGGTCTTTAGACGGACGATCAAGAGCATAGTCGAGTGTCGGGTTGAAAAGACGTTTTGCGACGGCATCGCGACGACTCCTCAAACCCCTTACAGTCTCCCCAACTTGGCACCGGCAGACTATTTCCTATTCCCAAAAGTAGTAAAATCCTCCCTCAAAGGACACCACCATGGGACACTAAGTGAGGTCAAAAAAGCTTGTACGCGTATATTTAAGGACCTTCCGGAATCCGCCCCCCATGGAGCCTTCGAGTCGTGGAAAAGCCTCTGACAAAAGTGTGTTGACGCTCAAGGGATGTACTTTGAAGAATATTAAGGAAATGTAGCAATATCTTAAATCAATTTATTTTCAGAAACTTTTCCCGATACTTTTTGTACAAGTTATGCATAGCGCGAAATATTAAGAGAGGGTCTGAAACGCTTTAGTCATGCACCATTTAGGATTTGTACATTTAGGATACGCACAAGTATTTGGGATTCTTAAATATTGGATAAAGTTCAGTGAAAATCCGCTGGATTCGCCAAAAATTGATAGGATAAGAAGACGAGCGTGTCGACCCTTTTCGGGGAATCAGGGATCAGAGGCGCTTGGGATGTAAGGAGAAGAAGTAAAAGTTAGACTTTTAGCAAGGTTTTACCTTTTAATAATTCTCAAATAATCTCCACTAACTCTCACCTAAACCAGCTCGGGCTGAGTGTCGCGTCTGGCTCTGTTGTCAGGGTTAATCATGTATGATCCCATTTTCATTAAGTGGGCTATGTAGTTAAGATGGTCACCCGCAGCTTCCTTTAATGCCATTTTTTACGTTGCTTGAATGTCTCACCACCATTCTAAAACTTTTTAAATGACCACTTCACCTGGATTAGTTACCTCTTCAAACGGATCACTCAATTACAGAAACTACGCAGACTTTCATTCATGGGACTTTTCGACCAAATGGTTGACCAGCCAGCAGCAATAATTATCGCTTCCGCCAGCACAGCAGCGGGGGTCATCAGAAGAGAAACAAGAGGACCTTAATGGAAGAGAAAACTCTTCCATAAAGTCTGTAGGTCAAGGGAAAAATCACTGTAAACGCACATTTGGGAATGAAGAGGAGTCATCAAAACCTGGTATTAGAGTTGGATGCTGAATATCACCAAAGAAACGCTCAGCAAAGTAGTGATCGGAACATTGGATAACTTTTTATTATGAGTAGAAAAAAGAAATAAAACGGAACGACCACTGCGGACATGGACTCAGCATGAAGATCGATCGGAATGGAAGGCTGAATGAGAAAGACGAAGCAACGAACACGCTACTAGAGTAAATAAGAATGGAAAACGGAAGTGCTGGCGAATCAAGGATAAAAATACGAGCCATGTTCATAAAGTAAGAGCCGCTTGGTCACAGGAAAAAATATACTCCCATGAAACACATTTTATTGGCTGCACTTTTGGTTAGCTACAAACCTACTTCACTCCTCTACATAATATCGCCATTCACTTGTAAGCATTTTCCGTACCGCTGCTCCAGCTCCTTTAACCCCTCTGCAGAGAAGCTCGCCGCCTGAGAGTTGAAACAGTTGACAACGCCCTTCTTGAGTTCCTCTTCGGTTTCAAAGCGTTGTCCACCGGTCCACTGTTTCAAGTACAAGAAGAGGAAGTAGTCGCTAAGTTCGGTGGGTGGTCAAAGAGTTCCCAACGAAAACCTTGAATTTACTTATTGGTTTTGGCAGCGGTGTTTCGGCACCCACCTTGCACACAATTTGTGGTATCCGAGGTGTTCCGTGACAATATTGTAGACAGCAGTGCGTCCAAGTTGAGAAAAATGTTCGGTCAGACCATTAATCGTCAATCGGTGGGTGGTCAAAGAGTTCCCAACGAAAATATTGAATTTTCTTATTGATTTTGGCAGCGGTGTGAGGACGCGCGTTATCGTGGAGGAGAATTACGCCAGATGACAGTTTCCGGCGTCGTTTGTTTTGGATCGCACGTCTAAGTTTGTTGAGCGTTTTGCAGTACACATCAGCTGTAATTTTTTTCCCACGTTCCGTAAAATCCACTAAAAGAACACCGTTTATGTCCCAAAAAACGGCAGCCATCAATTTTCGACTTGAGTACGGAGTTTGCTTAAACTTTTTCGGTTTTGGTGAATATGAGTGTCGCCATTTCATCGATTGCTATTTTGTTTCTGGATTGATGTAGGATATCTATGTCTCGTCCACGGTAACAACGCGAGAAAACAAGTCATCTCCATCTTGTTGGTCAGTGCCCAAAAACTCTCGTCCACTGGACATTCTTTGCTCTTTTTGGTCGAGGTCGGACCTTGTATACAAGTTTTGGCATCCGAGGTTTTCTGTAACAATATTGTAGACAGTAGTGCCTCCAAGTTGAGGAAATTGTTCAGCCAGGCCATTAATCGTCAATCGACGATCACATCGCAGGTTTGTTCCACTTGTCAAACAATTTCATCGGTCAGAATACTGGGCCTGCCACTTCGCTCTTCGTCATGGACATTTGTGCGTCCATTTTTAAAATCACGACACCAATGTCTAACCTTTCCTTCACTCATAACTGTAGATCCATAAACTAGGCATAACTCCCGATGAATTTCATTTGCAGCCGACAATCCTTTTGCATGCAAGAATCGTATCACAGAACGAACGCACTTCACAGCTGGCGGGATGAGCGATTGTCGCGGACATTGTTGTTTGCATGCACGGACAAGCAAACTACTTCTGAAACAAAACAAATGCTGCTATAGCTTCTCATTGAATCATTTGATGGCGCTGCAGGAGTAAAACTGTGTTCTGAAGCGCCAATATTTAAATATAAGCAAACGGCCATTACTTTATGAATATGCATGGTACAATAAAAATTTCAGGTCTGCTAACGTTGATACTAGTATTGAACAAATAATGATGATGATGAAATGCCTGAAACCACTGCGATTTGCACATCCCACTGCTGAGAAAATCAAGAGCAAAAATGACATTAAATGCACCGTACTTGTAAACTTCTCTTTCTTTAGGTCATATCTTTGCATTACCAGCAGGAAATAATTTTTTTAATTTATAAATATATTACAAATTCTCAATAATGATTTTAACTCGACGAGCCATCCAACCTTTAATTCTTAATTTACAAATTCCCCTCTGACTTTCACTCCTATCTCCATGGCTCTTTAACAAGGAATAAAAAGGGAGCATTATTTAATTCATTATTGAAAAATAGCATAAAAGGCAGCTGACAATTTAATGGTACAAATAAATATCATAAAATGAATGAAATAATGATGGTATGCAGCAAATGATACCGAATTTTAGTGCAGCAACCCTCCGCTGGTACAAACAAGTAATAACTACACTAACTTTAGTATATTTTGCCTGGGATGCGATAAAATTTCGAAAGCCATTTAATTTTACATTCAATAATGATTTTTAAGATTTCGAAATAATATTCCGAGTTCCCCGTTTCCCCGCCTGGTTCCCTCCCCATTTAATTCCATTCCCTGCTCACGTCAGATGAGAAAAGGGTTAGGGGAAGCACCTATTCGATTAATAACTCTCGGTCCGAATATCATTTCCCTCTCCACAGAGCCCTCCCCCGCATGACACCAGTGGCCACCGTCGTTCCTGCAATGCTATCAAACCGCTTTCCCACCCTCCTCTCATTCCTCCCTCACCTCCCTTCCCATCAATATAATCATCCCTTCGCTTAAAAAGGAATTTAATTAACCCGCTGCGTCTCAACCCCCAGATCACTCCCTCACTGGGTCCTTCTCCCCTCGGCCCTTGTAATTATCGTCGACGCCATCTTCGTCTCCTCATCATAATCCTGGGGAGTGGCGTCCCTCCTTGACCCCTGTCCTCCCAAAATTCTATCTCGTACCCAATAATCCCAGGGCCTCGCCCTTATTTCACACCAACCCACCCTTCTGGACCGGACTACACTGAAGCCACGACTCGCTCATTGTCAGGGTTCGGTCCCTTTATGGTATTAGCATGGTTTGGACGATTTTTTCCTCCCCTGTGAGTTAGTCCCCCATTCCGAAGATTGGTTAAACCGCAGCTTTTCATCCTTTCTAATCCAGCAACGAATCGCTTGACGCTCTTAAATCTCTCCTTTTTCAAAGCTTTCTGGACACCAGTCTTTGCCTCCTGTCCCTTGTCCTGCCTCACAGAACTCCCTTTCCCTTCCAGTGTACTAGTCACAAATACAACTCAGTGTCTCAAGGAGTTCCCACTCTACGCACACCGATTCTCCCTTCCTTAGCGTGTTGGCGAATATTGGGCGTCGCCCACATGTGGACCAATTTGGAGTCTTGTCTCTCTGCACCGGGGAAGAATTTCGAGGCCTCGATTCCATCTCGCTCGCGGAACCAACGACCCTCGATACCGGAACGGAATTCATGACCTGAGGCATTTTACTGCATCACCAGGGCTGCCGCAATTAGGGCAGCTCCTGCGTCCAAAATGGCGGTCTAAGTCTAAGAGGTCATTTCTCCTATCTTTTAGTCATTACAGGCTCGTTCCAAATAGAAGAGAACACAAATTAAAAATATGAAAATGCATCGAGAAACAGAATTTAATTTATCAAAAAATAATAATTACCACATTTTGTCAAACATTTTTCACTCATATTTATAGCAAAAAAATCCAAATCATAAAACAAAAAATATTACAAGATATGAAAAAGAAGAGGTTTTTTTTGTCCCAAATACAATATAATGATTACAGGAAGAAAAATGTCGCGCCTAGATCCAAGACAAGCAGGTAATTTAATTGATGAAAAATATTCCTCTGTTCGTTATCCGGATTAGTCGGAAAGCATACAAATACTTTTTTCTATTCTATTTGCCCGAAGAAATTTCAACGAGATACAATGCCATGCTTCCAAAACTTCTTTGTTGTTGATCATCGTGTGAATACTAAAAGAAATATATATTAAAATAAGTTTTCATGCACAGGAACATATATTGAGTCCGCCATTAAGAGCATGGCAACTTGAAATTAAATTTAAAATACTTCGCCTTTCCACATAAACCACTTATATGACGACCTAGGTTTCGTTATGGTATAACATCATCAGGTAAAAATACAAGTCAAACACAGTATATATAGTACTGGACGGAGTGGAAGAGGAGGGAGGGAGGAAAGCAAGGATTGGTTGAGGTAGGAAGAGGGGGGGGAGGAGGAATGGTAACATTGATGTACTGGAGCAATTAGAAATACTTCAGCACATGGATTACGGAGGAGATGTTTTGACCAACGGATTTCTTTACCCTTCGCGTTCCCCGTTATTGTATTTTCCTCGCCCATCTGCCAATTAAACTGACACCAAGCTAAACTTTTTCAACAATTAATTAACTCCTCCCAGCCTGCTACTTAACCACCTGAATAATTACCCAGTGCCGTTCGCAATACCCGTTCCTCTGCCAACTAATCGACGCCAAGAAAATGAATATATAATTTTTTTCTCTCTCTCAACAATGTATTTTTCAACAATGTATATTTCTGTTATTTTATATTTTGAACAATGTATTAATTCCCTCTCGCAGCCCGCTAATTTTCAATGTTACCATTCCTCCTCCTCCTCCGCCCCCTCTTCCTACCTCAACCAATCCTTGCTTTCCTCCCTCCCTCCTCTTCCCCTCCGTCCAGAGCTATACATACTGTGTTTGACTTGCATTTTTACCTGATGATGTTATACCATAACGAAACCTAGGTCGTAATAAAGTGGTTTATGTGGAAAGGCGAAGTATTTTAAATTTAATTTCAATATGAAGAATTTCCACCAAGTGACACCAGAAACTGTTTCATTTAGCATGGCAACTTGTTGCATCCGCGTGTTCTGTCGTGTGATTCACCGGCCAAGAATGGCGTGAGTCCGAGGAACCGAGTCACCGCTGGTGACTCGATGTGGACATTGGCCGACAGTGATAACTGGCGACTCGCCGTGGACTACGGACCAGTGGTTGATGCCGAAACCCCCCCCCCCTTTCTGCCCGGAGAGGGATGTTGATTACGAAGAAGGGTGACTGATGTCATCCCAAAGAAGCCAGTCTGGGACTCGAGATTAGAGAGGAAGGCTGGGCTGGGCCCCTTCTTCTGGTTGGAAGCGCCAAGCCGTGTCACGGGATAGAGTACACATTGTTTTAAACTCTGTTTCATCCTAGACTACATTAAATTTGAGTTGAATCGGGACCGCCGCTGTGCGCTTTTTTTAGTTCTTTCTTTTCCCCCATTTCCATCGACGAACTCCTCCCCACGCCATAACCCACCAAACTAAAAGCCCCCGTTTACCCTCGAGGCAGCCACTCGACTCGTGGGGTACTTCTCGTGTCGCCAATATCTCCTCGAAGACGCGGGGATGCGACAAACTATTCATAGCCCTTTAGTACTTGCTGATCGACTCCTTCTACCTTCGGATAGCAGAGAATGGCAGACCAATTGAGCAATTCCCACTGCATTTTCGAGCTCACACTGCGACACCCGGCACTGCATTGAACACAATTCCACGCACTGTCGGTCTTCCATCATTTCATCCAACATGCCTATCTATATCTGTCCATCCGCTCGCTTGAACATCCATCCCTCAATAGAGTCTTTAATGAGGGATGGATGCCAGGTTTCCACTTTTTCTGTCTCCTTTGAATTTCTTAGCCATTGTCCTTAACGGTCTCAACGGTCAAGTTTATGAATTGTACGAAATCACTTTTCATATCAGAGTTTTCACTACACTTTGTTCAATATCTTTGCTCGGAGCGCCTGTCATCAACTCCCTCCTCTATGTAACTTTTCTTTACCTAATTCAATCTTTAGGGGTGAGGAATCCCTAATGAAGCTGGTAACTTCCTTGCTATATCTTATATACATATAACTGTTCATCAATTTTAGAGAGAGGTCTTTAATTTTAAAATACGTCATCCAATTATGCATTTCCTGCCTCAGTTTTTAGGACAGAATGAATAAAAAAGCCAATTATGTTTTGCATTGTCTGATTTTTCTGAAATCGACATGGTTATGGCTCGTATATGTCTCTAATATTGAGCAAGTTTATTTTTTTAGCTTACATGGTTAACAATGATATGTTCTAAAATTTTGTAGAATAAAAATGCAGAAGAAATTTCTCTGTAATTACTGCTATCCTCCCTATCGTCGCCTTTGTAAAGAGGGGTTATGCTAGCTAGTTTCAGGCAAAGAGGTACTGAAACATTTTTTATCGACTAGTAAAAAACTAGTTTTAATTAGGTGCGACGTCTTCTGTAAATTCCTAGAATTTTTTGACGGGTGGGCTTCCAAATATGGGGCTTTTTTATAATGCAAAGGTGTTTCCTATTTTTTCCTTGAATAATACTTTGTCAAATCGTGAGCTCGTCAGTTTTCTCTTCATAAATCTGCATTGGAATTCGCCTTCACATTTAACGTTTGAAATATCCAGAGAACTTCCCTCTGCACAATATTGGTTCCTTAATGTCCCGTTTGCGTCTGTATGTGATGAATATATCTGCCATGTCACGTACAATATTCAAAACAATTTCCAAGTGTGTTGTTCTGTATTAAATTTGGAAGTTTCTTAGCGGAATGATTACAGTTATTGCTGCCTAAACTAATTAATATTCTCTAAATGAATGAACCAGCCTCAACTACAGGTACGTCCACGTTTGTGATAACCCCTTACGTATTAGTTGAGATATTGTAGTTGAGTCTGCTATTCGATTCTCTCCGCAATTTATTTACTCTTTCTAATTATAATTACGGAAATACATTCGGAAGTCCATGATATAAATCGCAATTTTTGGCAGGTTTTCACACACAATAATTGCCCCAATTATTTTTTGTCAATTCAAAGCGCCAGTGCCCATGAATATGCTGTTCTTGCACTGGGTGTAGAGAGTACTTATTTGGCGAAAGAGCTATTTTCAATCTTGATATTTTTTAAGTCATGGGGTCTGCAGAATGACCATATTGCTAACCTCATTTGATTATAATCCTTAATCCTTAATTTTTTCTCGTTGTCATCCATGCCAATGGCTTATTACTTCCGAGTTAACTGCGTTGAATAATTGCCCACAGACTCTATATAGTGTTGTTTTTATGTAGATGAGGAAACCTTTTAGAAAAACGTCTCCGTTCACCATCTATACATTCCCTGAGCCTGCATTCAGTCAATATTACTGAGTCCACCCTACTTTCAACTATGTGTCCCGTATGTTATCTTTCATGTTATATGCCTCACCAATTTTAATTGACGATAATAATTCTATTTAACACTTCATACTTGTTGTCAGGGGGATTTGAATGAACTGTAGTACGGCTGCCGTTTCAATTTTACTTTAGAATCAAACCTCCACCCTGAGCTGCTAACTAAGCCAAACTCTCGCCTTGTGCTCGTGAACGGCGCGCTCTGGTTCCTGTGATGCCTCGTTCGTGTAATGAGCTCCCGAACGATTGAGAGGACAAGAGCATTGCAGGCAAGTGACTAGTCCTGCACCATTCATTACCGCCGGTAGACACGCGAAAATTACGAAACCTTGTCATCTGACTTGCGACTTTTGAGAAATGGATCCTTAGAACCTCCGGTGTGGCCTTCGAGAGACCATCATCGCCCGCCCATCATCAATATCAGGTCGCCACAGGCATTCCCCTCCGCCCCTTGCCCGTCCCCCCCATCTCATTCGCGGCAGGGGGGCACTGGATCGCCCCCGTCCCATTCTCGACCTCCCAGAGCTCCTGTCTTGAGCAACTATCGATGAACTGAGTCGATGAGTGGCGGAGGGGGCGGGGGTTTGGCCTGGGGGTGGAGGGTGGGGTGGGGGCGTTGTCGAGGCGCGTTGGGTACGCGTAGGCAGAGCGCTACCCAGAAAGTGAATCTGGGGCGGAGGGTGGTGTGGGGTGTGGTGGGGTGGGGTGGGGAAGGGGGAGGCGGAAGAAGGGGGGAAGTTATAACCGCGGCTCTGAATTCGAGGGAAGGCGCAGATGTTTCGAGCACTTCGGAAGTTTCCAGAACGGCGAGGTGGTGTCCTTCGGGATTTGGTGGTGGCGTGTGGTGCTGGTAGGAGGAACGGTGCGACGGTGCCCACTACTTGTCCCCCATTTCCCTGGCATGCCCACGCACTTGGTCGAGAGAATTCGCATGCCGAGGGGAAGGCGAACCTGATTAGACATTCCTATGACCTCGCGATTAAAAACACTCGCTCTGTAAAGCGAATCACACCTATTTAAAATAAATGGACGGCTTGATAACAATTTAAAAAATATATACTATTCAGTGACAAAGTTATAAAAAATATAAATGATAGACCCACGAAAATCGAATAAACTCAGCGTACACTTCAGTTTGTTGAAATAATACCCGAAATTCTAAACAGAAATTCCCAGAGAATGGACCTGCAACAAATATCAAATACTCATTGACAGCCCGCGAGATGATGCTCAGATCCCGAACTTTATATAAAGAAACTCATTCCTATATTGATGGAAATATTATAAAATGCACAAAAGAATAGAGAAAATAAATATTTCAAGGTACTTAAAGTGCTAAAAGATGAAATATTTCTGGAAGAAAATTGGCAATAATAAAAAAGTAACTGCTTACTGTTTAATACTGGACGTCTATATTTGGCTAATTTCTCTAAGTGCTACTCAAAGAGATTAACGATCGATAAGCCTCTAAATTTAATGTCTGCTTTCATTGTACTTTCTAAATTACTGTCACCATTGTCAGTATTCCAATCCTTAGATCCTTTACTGCCGCCCTCCATTCTTCCCTTGGGAGAGTTCTTCGCTTCGGGTTTCCTTTCAACTACGTTTCCAACTGATCCATTTTGCCTCACGGTTTGTCCAATTCGTTTAGCTATTTTTTGCCGCAGAGTTCTCCATGGGGTACTTCCTCACTACTCACCATGCCTGTCCAATTAATCTTCAGCAAAATATTTCAAAGGCCTCTATTCTTTGCTGGTCTACTTTTCCAATGTCCATCGTCACCATTCTGTACTGGGCCATAGTCCATGCGAACGTTTTCACAAACTACTTTCTTGATTGCTGTCCTGGATTGTTGGAACCTTTCACTTGCCTCTTCCTCATGAACACCGTCTTAACTTGAACTCATCTTCGCTTGATGCCGTAAGAGCGTATTCCATTCAATCCAGTGACCAGATAGATGAAGGATTCCACTTTCTATAGTTTTAATCCTTGTAATGTGATACCCGCCTTCAGCTTCTACAATGCTATCTGCGCCCCGAAGCATGTTACTTTTCTTATCATTCATCCTCCTTTGTTGTCTAATTCTTGAGCTCTTTTCACTGTCATTTCTAGGAATACGTTGCATCGTGCTAGCAAGACGTGAGTCCTTTCCTATCTCTTTTATTTTCTCTCCTATTTTCCTTCCAATTTTTACTTGCATGGCTGCTACCCGATTCTTGTAGTGGTGATGGATTATTCTCATTTCGCTGATTTCCATTCAAAGCACTATCAATATCTTGAACTTTTTTTCCATTTGATGTTATTGAGGTCTATGAATGCCAAAAATCATTTAGTTGTTTATTTGCTCCATTTTTCGGCCAGTACCCCTAGAGTGATTGCCTCTCTGGCTCTCCGGTTTTTCATGAATCGAAATTGGTAATATGTCCGGCATCGCCGTACAGAGTCCCATTCCATGGCATTGTTCTGGTAACTGATACCGGAGCGATCATCTTGATCTCCGCCATCGGCGCCTCTTTGCAAACGCGCTGCTGCTTTCTGTCCACTTCGCCATTGGCCCATTTATGGCCGAAATCATATTTCTCGTTGCCTCATTCCTACAGGGCCAAAAACAAAATTTTTGAAAGAGAAAAAATATTGAAGGCTAAAGTAATCGAGCCGGAGACATTTTTATTCGAACCCTCTAGTCCTGGACTACCTCTTTCCCTGAATTGTCATACTTACTATCGGCAAAATAATATTTTTTTCTATGTTTGCAGAGACATAGACCAGATATGCTCCAGCGGTTGGAATGGCATGATAACATAAAAAATTTGATAGTTTTAGTTGCACAAAATCTATCATTAAAACCAAGTGAGGCATAACTGAGCGGATCCCTAACAGATAAACAATTCATAACATAGTGTTGGGGTGTTTTCCGATAAATTTATTCCGCATAATCATTGAACGAACGAACTTGCCCAAAGAATTTGCTGCATATGACCCCAGTGACGCTATCTCCAAGGCATAAGTGTTAATTTCTAAACGTATTACGTAGAGTAGTAATTAGTGTATGAAATAAGAGTAGAAAGAGTAGTGTATGAAAATACTACATATTTAATAACTTCATTTTTAAATGGTAACAAACCTTATCCGTAGAATACCTTCGCGTGCTCCATTATGTACTAAACATCACTTTAACGCCCCTGACCTACCACTTCTTCCTGAATATTGCATAGATATCTCACAATAATCCATTTCGCGACTTTGCATGCGCATGAGGAAATCTTCGCATTTCACATATTTTCGATTCATTTCGAAGCGTAGTGGTGCGTGACAGTGAGTAAAGCCCTGGACTTCTGACCTTTGGGTTCATTGCTTAATATAGACAAAGGCGCAGTTTTGAAATTTGGAACAAAGGAAGTGAAGAACAGGGCGTGAACCAGGGAATAGAGGGTGCAGTGCTAACTACGGCCGATCAAGTTAAGTATTTGGGGGTAGTTCTAACACCACACCTTTCATGGGGAGCGTATATCAGGACAATGTGCGGATCCGCTTTAAAGAAACTCGGCTTCATTAAACGAGTGGTTGGGAAATGTGATGACAAAGTTAGAAAAAGTGTTATTTTGCTCTAGTTAGACCTCCTTTGGAAGTATTGGGCAACCTGTGGAGAAAATTTGGCAAATAGAATTTGATAAAGTCCGGAGAAAATCCGCCAATTTTCTTTTCTATCCAACAGACCTTTGGGGATATTCAAAGGTCTCTTAGGGGATTTAGGCTGGGAACTACTTGAAATACGAAGAAAACTAGCGAAACTTAGACTTTTAGAAAGGTTTAGAACAAACGAGTTTAACGATGAAACTAAAGAAATTATAATAGCCTTACACTACTTAGATAGATCAGACCACAAAGATAACATAAGGGAGATAGATTCCAGGACAACCAGATACAAATACTCGTTCTTTCCCCAAACAATCAGAAAGTGTAATGGTAAGGAATCGAAGTCAGTTTGGAAATATTAAAAACATTGAATTCACAAGTCGGAACAAAATTAAACATTGCAAAGACATCAGGTATGGTTGTAGGTGCATGTGTATGTTTTTTTTGTATTTGTAATTGCATGTGTATGGGGTGCAAGGGTTTTTGCATGAATGTATACCATGTTTTGTTTGTGGATGGTATAAATTTGTGGTTTTTGCATGCGATTTTTTTTCTTTGTTGTTTACGAGTGGTGTACTTACACCTCCCTCCAAACGCCCTTGTGGTGGCTTGCGGGGTATTAAGTAGATATAGATGGAAGAGAAAATTGGTGGGGTGAAAGAAGCAAGGTGGAGAAAGCGATCTGAGCATATGGTAACTTTTCAGAGGATGGTTGGAACGGATAGGCTATAGAGCAAGGGTAATGAGATTTCAGGAAGTGAAAATGGGAAAACACACATATTTGCAGACGTTTAAAGATTCAACTGAAAAATTACCAATTGATCCAGGAAAGATTTGGCAGAGATGGAAGGAACATTATAGACAACCTATTCCCTAAAGGCATTAGGATAACATGCTTAGGTAAAAATACAAAGATAATCTATATGATAAAGGTACAAAGTCAGTAAGTTTTGACGAAAGTTGATGTGATCAGAGGGGATTTATTTTACAAAGTGTGCATAAAAAGTATCGTAAACAATATTTTGGTGATGTGTGCGTGAAGTGCTAAACTCAGAACGTCGGGTCAGTGTACGCTCGATCGCAGATCGTATTCACATTGATAAGACAGTAGCAGTGCACACCACTATTATCACTGAATATTTGGCGATGCGACAGATCTGCGCTGAACTCGTCCCGAAGGTCTTGACAGACCACCAAGAGTAGAGTCGAGCGTCCACTTACGAAGACCTTCTGCAATGGCATTTCGACGATTCCCCAACCTCCTAACTGTCCCAACTTGGAGCCAGCATTTTCTATTCCCATAAGTGAAATCCTCCCTCAAAAGCCGCCACCATGGGACCCTGCGAGCCGTTAAAGAAGCTGGCTCACGTACCCTCAAGGACCTTCCGCCTACCAGGGAGCCTTCGAGTCGTGGAAAAGCCTCAAGGGCAAAAGTGTGTCGGCCTTCAAGGGATATATCTTGAAGAATGGCAAAATTCATCCATCCATCCCTTTAATGGAAATTCTTGAAGAGTATTGAGGCATTGTAACAATGTCTACAATAAATGAATTTTTCCGAAACTAATCCCGATACGTTCATACGAACCATGTACTTTATTGCGAGATGGAAGGACTAATAAGAAAACTGAATTGAAACAGAGCCTTGGGGATATGTAGTATTTTGGCAGAGAGCATAGCTACGTTAAACCTTAAGCATGGATGGCTATGAGGAGAGCAGGAAACGTATTAGAGGGCGCTTGCTCCGACTGCGGCGGCCGCGCTGTCCCGGTGGGTTTCCGTGGATGGGAGGTTACCCTTAAAGTCGGCGATGTCGGGAGGGTCGGAGACCCAAGGTGCAAGAGGGGGTGGGGCGTGGAAGGGGGCATTCCTTCCAAGCATGTCAAGCTCGCCCCCACCCAAAGCCTGCTCCCCACTCTTTCCTTTGCTCGTAAAACATTTAACCGCAGACGGCCGGGGCGGAAATGTTTCCCGCGGAAGGAAATTGCTGCCCCCCGCCCGCCCCTCTCTCGCCCCCTTCCCGCCTCTCCCTTCCCTCCCCCCCTCACCTCTCATTCGCGATCCCCCTCCAACGGCTGTGGAAGTCATTATTCCCTTCATCCCCTCCCCGCCCCGCTCAACCCATTACTTCGCATTCTTCCATTCGTACGGAAGGGGGCGGGGCGGAGGAAGGAACCCTGGCAACGCCCATGCATGCGTGCGGTGATCGATAAAACTAATGACACCATTTGATCGCTAAGTGCCTCCACTGGTACTTATCAAAGTTCTGCTTCTCGATACATTAAGAATAGTTTCATGAATATTTTACTCTCTTCACTTCCTGTTCAAGCTAATTGAGTAGAGCTTTTTCCTCTTGACTACGGTCTACGGTGGGAACCGCAGGAGTCATAGGTTATAGCACCCAAGATGCGCTTAAGTGCTTAGAAAGCAGGAGCGGAGGGGGTGGAGAGGGGAGGATTAGGGTGGGCGAGGCGAGTGAAGAGCAGAGGAAATAACCAGCGAATACCTGTCTGGGTCTCTCTCCCAACAAATCCTTGCGCCTAGGGGTCTTTGTCTCATTCCCCCGACGGTCGACAATCCTCAATTAGCCTTAGTAATATAGTGACGCTGGTGGCCGAGGATCAGTAAGGAAACTGTGCATACCAGGTTTCTCCTCACCCACCATAGGATCGTGGAATATTCTTTCCCAGTCTGGCCTACTTCGATACAGATTGAAATTTTGAATCCACTTGCGAAGACAGTGGAATTTTGAATATGTGGTCTTCCTCAGGGATCGCTGTGGTGCGGTGTTTAACGAACTGACTTCCCACTCAGAGGGTCCGGGCTCAAATCCTGGAGGTCACAGATGGCACATTGGTGCCCCAATCCCTACTGAGCTGATTAGTGGAGAGCACTTCGAGTGAGTACGCCGTCCGTCGAATAAGACGTTGAATTGTGTGACCCCTTGGCGCCTTTAATGAAGAGCAGGCTCATGCCGACGCCAGGTTTCTCACCACCCTTACTTCTTTCCCATCCATCCCTAATGGCGCAAATGACCTCAGCTGTCGGTCGCCTCCCTTAAAACCACTACTAGTGGTCACTTTTGGCAGTAGGGAAATAGTCTGCCGGAGGTTTAGCAAAAGCAAATCATATGAATTTAACCACGACATCCTGAAATTAGGAGAAAGGGAATACACAACGAATGCCGTATTTTAAGTTTCAAGAAAACCTTTGTCGAGGTGTCTCACAACGAATGGGTGTAAGACCTTAAACGTCGTCGTATATTGAGAAAGTGGACAAATGGATCAGGGGCTTCTTTTCTATCCGTTACCAATTAATACTCATCAATAGATTGAGTTCATTAGACGCAGATGTAACTTCAGGAGAGAAACGAGGAAGTGAGATAGGGGCGGCCCCTGAATTCCTCGATTCACATTAACGATGTAAGTCTCCTCGTTGAGGAATCTTTCGAATTGAACTACTTTTCCTTCGAACGCCTACTGCATAAAAAATACCTAAATGGTAAGTAAAGACTCGATTAAAAGCATATCCGTTTCATTGACTCACGAGTTCTCCTGGGTTAAATAAATTCATGGAACATGTAGACATGCTAGCAATAAATTATCAAAGTTATCAGTTGTCAAATCAGCGCTGGTGAATTTTGCTAGTTAGCCCTAATTTAGGATGTTCAGGTAATATGAGTTCCATACTTCGAACGTTTTGATTGTCGAATCAGCTTGTGTACAGATAAAACCTCGTTGTGATAAACAGTATCGTATCTAGGTTATTAGAGGATCTAAATTGGGGAACATACGAAAATAAACATGGGAGGACCATTTTCATAAATTGAAAGCTGGTCTTTTCAGCGATTTCGTCAAGAATTTATCAATTCCGCCATCGTCCTGCGCTAGGGGAGATGATGATAAAAGGATTAGGAGGACAGAGGGTAGGGATGAGTCATTTAATATGCCATTATTCCGACGAAGGATAAAGAATTAGCATTACCCTAGCTCAGCAAACCTTATATTGTTACAATTTTTTACAATAAAATATATTTTATTTTTTGCCCATTTACCTCATTGCCTGTTGAATTCGAGCAGTTCACTGAAACAAAATTAAAAACCAACATATTACGGGAAGACGGCCCCAGCCTGTGTAACTTTTCGTGGTCGCTTTATTTGAAAAACACACTAATGCACATTACAGGGCACGATATTCCCAGTTTCAGACTGATCAGACTCAAGTTTCTAATTTGAACGTCTTGTTTTCTTGTGGGTGAAAGCAAGAAGAGAGCATATTTCAATGAGGATTATCACTAGGGATTATTATATGATATTGTGTCACGGTATTCTCAAAAAATGCAATATGTAGGATGTGAATACGTGGATTGGGGTATGACATGATATCTATTTCCATTAATTGTGGAAATGGTCGAATATAGTCTTGCTACAATTCCTCAGTTGTAATAAGTAAATATCGCAATGAGATTCACAGGATCAAAATTTAATTTATGGAACTCGCGAATCATCGACGAAGAATATGAAAAATGTATTTAGTAAGCTCGTTTCTGAAAAATGTATTTAATAATTTTCACCCCATAGAGATCAGAACCTCAGATCAAATAATAAAATTATTTTACAGGGAAACTTACGAAGCCCTTCAACACCGATATATGAAAACAGGACACTCAGCAAAAGATATTTTGGTCAATCGCAAAGCATAAATTATAATTTGGCAAAATCATTCATTTTGTATTGCAACATAAGTTAGAGGAATATTTTTTTAATTTTTTTTTTTCAAAGAAACTGCGAGAGATACCGCAAAAGCAACTTTTAACGGAGTCAACCGCTAATGTGCATTTGAATGCAACAATTTCATAGTAGAAAAATCATTCGCCTCGACCGGGATTTGAACCCGGATCCCTCAATTTCCGGTCGGGTGCTTTAGCAAATTGAGCTGTCGAGGCGTCCTCTTAAAATTTCAGAGTTTAAGACGATGCCTCGATAGCTTAATTGGCTAAAGCACTCGACCGGAAATTGAGGGACCCGGGATCGAATCCCGATCAAGGCGAATGATTTTTACACTATGAAATTGTTGCATTATTTCAGCATTCGGAACTGAAGGTTATCACTTTGTCTCTTGACATTAATGCAAATATTTCAAGTACAAAAATCAATACAAATACCTAAGACATAAGTGTTTTCTTTGATTAAGACGTCATTTCTTCCACGAACAATAAGAGATCGCAATAACGTTATACCGTGGTAGGGGTAAAAATATTCGGGTCAAAATTTGTCTGGTATGTAACTACCCCCTGCCACACACCCTAGTGGCGGTTTTCAGGGAACTAAAAATATCATATACTATACAATTGTCGGTTTATGTTAAAGTACGAATGGCAATCGCAGACTCCGACCTGGTTGTTTCCTATTCTCCGTGGACACGATGAGCACCTTTGGTCCCGTTCCCATTGCTCTTTCTTGCCCACTCACAGTTTTAATGTTTCTTATGTATATGTATATATATTTCTAATGTTCATGTATTCATAATGTTTATTTATATAAGTATCAAGTTTTACAGAAATCCTCAGCGTTTAGTTGACGCTACGGGAGAGACTGCAGATACACGTAACTTAGTACCGTAATCCGGAAAGAGACCCGTCGGTGTAAAGAGCTATTTGGGGAAAATTCACTCAAGCAAAAACACCATTTTGAATTGTTTTCCATTTTTGAATAGATTATCATATGCAGCAACATATCGGATAGCACCTGCGGAGAAGTTGAAAATTATTCCATAAAAACTTTAAGCAAAGAATAAATCAATTTTTTTCGGTAAGCTTCTTGGAGAGAGATTCACTTGGAATATTTCTCCAAGCAAAAAGCCATGCCGCAGGGGTCAAGTTTCCAAACTACTTCCAGGAGTGGAGGTTAGAATATAAGACTTAAGTAAGCTCTCTCTCGTGGAGTCGATGGAATTGCGATTAGATCGAACATTCATAATCGCGAGTCGAGTCGAAGAGTGGCTGCAAACGACGCCATCGCGTTATCGTCACCTGTCTCCCTTTGCCTACTCCTTTGAAATGAATGCCACTGATGAAACATTAGGGGCGATACAATGTACGCGTATGCTAACTTTTTGTTTCACTGGCAAATGAATCCTCATCACGAACTGAAGTTGAAAAATTTACAAAGTTGGATATAATAAACGAGTTAATACTACATAACTTAAATAAATAAATAAATAAATATATAAATATATATATATATATATATATATATATATATATATATACTTATATATATATATATATATATATATATATATATATATATATAAGTATATTATCCCTCCCCGGACTACAACCATGACGTGGTGGAAGGTCTTGTGCGTTCCGATGACCCCTAGAGCTGTGCTGGCGGCAGTAATAATAATGTTAGGAAAGGGAAGGAACTGGATTGGGATGATGGACGAGATGAACGGAAGAAGAAAGTACTCAGAGATGAAGAGGGACCTGATTTATGGAAGGAGACTTGATGTTGTGTTTTGTGAGGTGTCCCAAAATGTTTATTTTTAGCTGTGTCCATCGAAAACCTACATTAACCGGGAGGGTCATCCGGAAAGTAGTACCCGTTCGTGCCGCATGAAGTGCTGACGACGCGAGTAGCCGCTGGACGAGGTCAGATAGCTTCAGTGGCTTGTCTGCCTTCTCTGAGCCAAGTTGCGTGACGCTAGCATTGCCTGTGTTGTTTCTGTGATTGTTTACAATGTTTAAAAAAATTGAGAACGCCGCCAGTTGTGAAGTGAGGGCAGTGATTAAATTCCTCAATGCAAGAAACGTTCGCCCATGTGATATTCATCGCCAATTAAAGGAGGTGTATGGAGACAATGTAATGGACGAGTCGTCTGTTCGGCGGTGGTGTCGCAACTTCAACATGGGGAGGGGGAACACACACGACGATGAGCGTTCGGAGAGACCGTCTGTCATTACAGACCAACTGGTGAGCTCAGTTGACGAATTCGTGAGGAACGATCGGCGCGTCACAATTGATGACATCTGTGAGCATTTTCCCAATGTTTCTCGAACAATTGTTCATGAAATTGTTAAACACCATCTTCATTATGCAAAAATTTGTGCAAGATGGGTCCCTCGCGTATCTCAATGAGCTGGCGGCGAAGGACTATGCAGCAGGAATACAGAAACTTGTCACACGTTATGACAAATGCCTTAATTTGCTTGGAGATTATGTTGAGAAGTAGTTTAAAGTATCCTCTTTCAAATAAAATTTTTTATGTTTGTTAATATTTACTTTTGTCTTTTTATTTCACGAACGGGTACTACTTTCCGGATGACCCTCGTACTTTCAAAAAGGAAATGATACTCACCCTTTTTCGAATTTTCTGTGGTCTAGCTACCTTTATCAAGGTAGTGGAGGAAGGAAATTTGTTGTTGGAAGATACTCAGTTTTTAGAAGGAAATCTTTCTTAAGGGAGAGAGGGAAGTAGCGGAGTTCTCACCCTTGAGAAAGGTGGCTAGGCCAATGGAAATTCGAAAACGTGTGAGTTTCCTTTCCTTTTTGTGTTTTTGTTCTTGTTCGCAAGTTCTATCTTGATTCAAATTATTATTCACATCCGTGAGACTTTCACATAGTTATATATGTATTCATACATACGAGTACTACTACCCTTTGTCCCTTGCGGGGTATTTATAGATGCGCTTGTGCATATTACAGAATGATTCGAGGCTTGGCACAAGACTATGCCACCTCGCATTTGATCGTTATTTGTTCATAGGTCCTGCAGCGGGGCGTCGGCCAAGGGCAGGGTCGCATCAAACTGGCATCTCACGGCCCTCTCGAGGTCCTCGTAAAGGCTTCCGCATGCTCCCGCATAATTTACAAGGCCCACCCCGCTGACCCTCATCCAGAAACCTTCCCTAACATTTGTCGACTCCATTGGCACTGATTCTTGTTTTCCCAAACACTCTGTCATTTCCCCCCCGCCCGTTGTGCCCGCTCCGTCCCCCCGGAGCCCTTACTCCCGTGTCGAGTGACCTCTCGTGTCACCTTCATGCCCACTTCTTGGATCCTCATCGCTTCCCGTAAACCCAACCACCCCCCCGCCGTTTAAAGGTGCACGCCTCCGCTCAAAATTACACTCGACTCAAGATTTCCTTTGCCCTGACCTCCCGTTCATTTCCTCGTTATATTAACAGGCACAAGTACTTATTTATATTATTCATTTTAATTGTACTCATGACCCACACCTTCTTCTGGAAATCAAATTCAGAAAATCCACATTTAAACAAGGTGTTCGACACAAGTGGCCGTATGGCAGTGGCCATGGTAGTACCAGCTGTTTATATATACATATCCAGTCATAGTTAAGAGGTGAATATTTATTTTTAGGATGTTTACACCAATGAATTTACATGTTTGAATATTTTACGTGCTCATGGGTGCATTTGATGAAATATTTAAATTCTGATGTTTTGATTTGAAGACGTGCAATGGTTCAATTTCGTGAAGACTGCATCACACAGGAGAATAAAGAATCCCTGATTGGATAATTAATGGAGCCTACTTATAATTTATTCCGACACCTAAATCTAATAATTGAATTTGAGGTCATATTAGTCCTCTCCCTGTCACGAGTAGCTTCAACTATTTTTATTCCTAAAACTTCGCTCCCATCGCGACTCAAGGAGCTTCGATCCGGATTTCTCCGCCATAATCGTCAATCGCACTCTTTCCCCTCAGAAAGTTTTTCAGTTATACGAAATTGTCTTGGATATTCATCAAATTCCATGTGTGACATTTTGTAACATGGATGGATATCTACTGTGTATTCCACACGCATACTGAACAAAGCAATGGAACAACCCTCATTCAATTTTCCATTCTAATTCCTGATAGATTAATGGACCCTTCGCTGACAGTCATTTTCTTTTTGAGTGTGCGAGAGCTTTCAAGGTCCGCACGATGAAAGAGCACCAGCGGAAGAGGTTCCTCCTCCATTTGCTTTCTGTCTGTCTTCAGCAGAGGATGAAATCAACCTGAGGCCCCCGCGTAAAATTTAGCTAAAATCATTGCTTAATTACCATACATTCAGCACTATATAAGAATGTACGCATTAATTATTTCCAAAGTTGTGGATAACTATTAGTTAACAACCAAAACGTTGCTACAGGCAAGGACACACTCGCCGTTTCAAAATCTTACTTTCCAAAACGTCAAGTAGAAAGTACTCACAATATATTCAAAATATATAGTATTTTTAAATAAAAAATTTGAAAACTGGCAACAAAAACCCCAGCATAGATAATATCCCATACCCACACTCCCATTCGTTTGACATTATGCCCTTTCTGTTTTAAGCATTCACCTAGATATTTGCTAATATCATTATTAGTTGTCTCACTTCCCCATGGACTACAACCTTGACGCGGTGGAAGGGCTTGTGCGTTCCGATGACCCCTAGAGCTGTGCTGGCGGCAGTAATAATAATTGCTCCTGGTAGGGTCACCCATGCCAGGTAGGTCGAAGGTTAGGAGCCAGACGAAAGGTAGTCCACTCAGCGTCTATTCCTCAGTGAGGCGGCTGCAATGGCGTCTGACCCCAGTGGGGTGGCCAGTAAGTGATGGTGTCACGTTAAAAACACTATTGAGGAAGGCAACGGGAAACCACCTCATTTCATAACCTACGGACCCAATTATCACCTACGCATAGTACACGTAGACGGGACTTGAGAAGAAGAATTAGGCTACGCAAAGATGCTTTCACAAGGAGAAAGGAATTGATGACAAGGACGTTTGGTTAAGATGGCTTGTTGAAACTTTGATATGGAGCGAGGTTTCGTACGGCGCGGAAACATGGCCTTGGAAGCAACACGATAGGTGTAGTAGATTGGAGGCTTTTGAAATGTGGATGTTTGGAAGCATGGAGGATATGCAATAGACAAGACGGAAAACAAATGAGGAAGTGCTCGGCATGTTGGGGAGGAAAGGGGATTGTCGGGAGAAATCAAAAGGAGGCGGGAGAAATGGATGCAGAGCGATTTTATAGGCGAACTGTTGAAGAATACTGTGATTTATAAAAGAGAGAACGCTAGGCAATCAATATGTCGGTAGAAATAGAGAAATATGGTATGCAGGTTGGATAGAGTGAATGAAAGTATTATGCATGGGAACTTTAAGAATGAGTTATTGTAGTTTGGGATATCAGGTTGTGTTTAGTTGGGAAAGACAAGGAAATAGATAAGTTATCAGTGGTATTGTCTCTGTTCTTCCAAAACCTACCTTAACTGGTCAAATACCAGTATCAATGAATTATACAATATATATATAAGTAAACGCGAGTATACTTTCCTGAGTATAGTTAAGCGTACGCCCCTATCCGCCTTTATGCATTGTCGCAGGCATATCCAGCGAGAGGCGGGAGTGGCGCCGAGGAATCGGAGGGAATTCCAGGGCTCGAGGTGGATGGGAACACTCGGCGACTGTAGTGCCACTCTTTGCAGGTGCCAATTTGGGCCCTTTGGTCGCGTCTCCCCTCCAGGTTCAATCGAGGGGCCCCGTGGAAGGCCCTGGTCGGAGGAGTGCCGGGAGGAAGGGCCGCGAGATGTCGAGAGGGAGTTCGCTCGCCTCGGGCGGGAACAGCCACCGAGACGGAAAGAGGAGGGGAGGGGGCGAGGGCAGGGGAGGGAGCGCCCCCGCTTAAAGCGGAGGGTGGCTTCAAGGGAGAGGGATCACCCCCGGGGGTCGGGGGGGGGGCGGGGGAGGGAGGCCGAGGCACGCCACAGCGGCATTCGCATTCTTTGAGTCCCAGAGTGGAAGGCGTTGGGACGCAAGGCAATAACGGTAGCGAATGCCCCATGTGGGGTGGCCTCTGCCGGCTCCATGATAAAACTAGTCGAAACAGTGTTTAACCGATGTTCTCAGTATTCCGCGCAACCATTTTTCAATCGCAGTTTCATAAATGCCCCGGGTATTTTTTTTTAAAGACAACGAGTTTGAAAAAGTTCTCTTCGATTACTATTATTATCTCATTGATGCAAAAGCCAGAGTTATTCGAGGAAGGTTAGAAAATTGTTAAATTTCGAGGTAATACAATACGATGCAAACGTAAAACCAACGTACCTATGGCCGTGAAACAATGGAAAAAAGAAATAGCCATGGCCGTAAACTAGATCGACCCTGGGTTTGTTTAAGGAGGGGATGTGAGTGGTGAGAGGGAAATTGAGAATCACACACCCACACGCACAATAGAATGCGTCACTGCAGTTCAAACATAATCTATTGAAACTTACAGTGTGATAAATTATTTCATGGAAATAAAAATATAGAGACATGAATCTACCGGACCGAAATGTCTTCTAATTGTTGATCTCTTCATACGTTTTTCTGATCAATGCATTGATTGTTGGTAGTCCTGGCAGCTGTTTGCACTCCATCAACCGTTAGATCTATTTTTATTCGTAAATTATGATGCGCTAACTTTGAGTAGTTTTAAATTTGAATTATCATAACGAGAAATATAGAAATTATATAATAGTCAATCTGATCCTCCATTCCATGCCCAAGCTAACACACCAGCTTCCGTTCTGCCAGTAACCCTTCCTAGAGTATAACACTTGTGCTTGCACTCACTCAGTCTATGTTTCCCTCTTAATTCTCATCGCGTGCTTCATCCCTGTGCCATACTATCCGAGCATCTGGTTAAGAATTCCAATCTTACTTTTTTAAGAAGCTGGCCTTTTTTCCCCCTTGCTGCTTATCATTAGTTCCTATTCCAGATTCATTTTTTAGCTGAGAATTCTTTTTCGTTTCTTCGCCGTCAGGTCAAAGCTTTCTCCCTTGATGCCGCCTCAAATGCCAAGTCTTAATACGCTCCCGTCTTTATATTGAATACGCCTTAAAACACGGTTGATAATGACGAACCACGCATACTCATCTCTTTTGTTTTTATTCATTTTTATTATTACGAAGGTCATAGAGTTTAATAAAGGGCAAAAAGTCGCCATATTTTCATTTTATAAATTTTAACAGACTTGTGATGGACCCTTCCCTTTGATTATAATAAATATCATGGATTTCATTTCTCGTTTCCGTAAAAAGTTCATTAAGAGTTCTCAGCAGTGGCAACTACGGATAACTTAAAATAAAATTTTTTTAGGGTCAAAAGACCAGCTGGATTAGAGCCAGGTTTTTCGTGGTCGTGTCCTCTTCGGGAGAGAGTGCGCGGAAGCCCGGGAGGGATTTTGATCATTGCCCGGAATTTTCCATGGAATGATACATGCATCTCTCGGCGTGTGTTCATCGTTAAACGGAAATCCTAATTACTTGGACACACGTGTCTCCTCTTCGAATGCATTTCCATTTTATTTGTTCTGCGTTCAACTCCGATAATGCCGACTCAAATATCTGGTAACATGTACTCGCTTTCATCATTTGGCCAAGTCTATAAATATCAGCTGAAGAACTGAATCGCGAAGGAATACTGCAATTGAAATAGGAGCATGAACAGACGCAGACTAATATTCCAGAAGTATACAACTTTCAAGAAGCATACTTCTAGTTTCAACTAAACGATGGTGCAAATATTGTGCAAAGGTTTGTTTAACGTCGAGATAGGGTATCGTCTAGGGCTTAGATACCCGTTAAGAATTGTTGAAAGCATAAATACTACTTAGTGCAATGTATTCTTCATAAATCCTTAAAATATTCTATTCAATTCTAGTATTGAGTGTTTTAACATCAATAATTGTCACGCCTCCTGTTTATAGAATACTCGGTTCTCTATTTGTATAAAGTTTACTCATTTACGCCATATTCTCTTTCTAGAGGATCTGCTACGAAAATAAGTACACACTCGTATGTAATACCGTCTAATCTCTCGCCGCAATCAATAGCTGAACTTTCTACTCCGGTTCGTACTGAAAACAGCCAACTGTCGAGCATAATACTCGGCATTTCGCATTGATCATGAAAACAAGAAATTCTCGTAGATAAAGAGCTACCATCTTTCTGCGGAACCATATCATCCTTTTGCAAACAAGATATGCTTAAATATAATGAAGGTTTCGGCCTCTTCAGATACATTATTATTGTTTATATAAAGAGAGGAAGCCCGACTCCAGTGTGAAAGCGTTTGAGGATCAAGTGCTATCCGCAGGTGATAATACGAACTTGACCGGCGTGGGTATTCTTTGTGACCGGTTGGTTTGGGATGAGGGCAGAGGACGTGGATCCAAATGAGGAGGGAGCCAGGGGTGAAAGGGTCACTCATTCCAGTCCGTGCCCGTCACCGAGCAAGCGCCGTCGAGCAGTCGCCGTAGCGACGAAAACAAAGAGTCTAGGCGTCCGCCCAGGGCAATCAACCCCCCCCCCCCAATGGAAGAAGAAGGGGGGCCGAGACCGTCAGTGTGTATGTGTGTTCGTCGCCATAACTACGGGTGGCAGGGGCGAGGTGTTTCCCAGCAGGCGATAATTGGCGTCTTTTGTTTCCCCTTTAAAAGACCGGAACCGAATGTCAAAGTCCGCCCTTCCCGAGGGACGCTCGAAACGGGCGGAGGGGCCGCTTAATGGGGCGGAGTCGTCAGCTTTCGCCTCATTATCCTCCGCCTTCTTCTGTTTTCGGGCTGCGGGAGGTTGTGCCGGGAACGCGAGAATCGCAGGAAGGAGGGTCACCAGAGGGGCACCATTGCCCGTCCTTTGACTCGCAGGCTGCCGAGTCGGAAACCGCATGCGAATAAGCTCGATTTAATTTATGGCGTAATTCTAACTTACAGCAGTCATTTTCGCTTTCACTGGTAACGGCATCCTCAAATGGGAAGGAAGTCAGGATAATGGCGTCGAAATTAAACAGTTTCTTTGCTTTAATTATTCAAAACTTGCTCGCTTGAAGATGACTGTAGCAATACGCATCCCCATGGAGTTGAATCCTCTCGCGTTTAACCGTAATTGGCAGATGAAATTTATTTTTCATGTTCATTTTGTAAATGATAGTCATTTATAAATTACCAGCATCCCGGATTTGTTTTAAATTTTTTTCTAGCTAAAATATTAATTATTTTGTAAAAATCTAAAAATCCCTTTTAAGTTTTTGTATTTTCTTTCTTTCATCTGTGGTCCTCGTGTCACTCCTCTCGTGGCATTAAAAAGGGATGTAGTCGTAAAATTCAATGAATGAAATGTCTTTATATTATATATATATATATATATATATATATATATATATATATACATATATGTATACTTCTACGTCAAAGGAACATGACGTAGAGGAAGATAGATTCGGTCCAGGTATACTCGACGATGAGATAGAAAGAGCATTAAGGGCGATGAAACTAAATAAGGCCGTGGGGGTGGATAAAATTCCTGCGGAACTACTGAAATGTTTAAAAAAACTAGAAAGAGTTTCAAACAGTTAGAAGAGAACAGTGAGAAGTCACCAAACGTTTAGAAATAAAATATGAATCTAGCAACAGGACAAAGTTTTACTAAATGAATTTGAGATGCATATTCTTAAACTATTTTTCTATATAGGTGCTATTCAAATGGACGCATTCGTCATGAAGATACGTCAAGTTTTTCAGTTCCGTCTCTGAAGCCACATGCCGCCTTTCGCGTGGCTATGCCGGCCACTGCGGTCCTCGTCGTGAATATTGTTCGGCGATTTTTAAACTGAATGCACCGCTGCCCTACTCCACCTTCACTCATTGTTCCACCTCGGTTCTTTCCCAAAGTTGACGACGAATATCAATTGGCTTGTGTTAATTTTTTGCCAGAGAAAACCTAATCACAGATCGCACTTCACAACTCGCGAGATTTCCTATTGCAGCTCATATTTTAACAGTTCGCAATGTGAGCAATTTAGAAGAACCACAGTCTGCCCACAGTAGCATAGCAGGATGCGTAATTTTGAGTGCAGGGACGTTTCGACACCAAGATGGTGGTTCTAGCTTCACTCACTGCCACACGCTAGGGCGAAACGTAGGCTTCCCTCTCGACAGCCCTCGTATAACGGGTGTGGCGCACTTTCACTATTTTTACCACCTAAAAAATCCAAACAATAGCGAATGACTTTATTTTTTGTGTAATAGTTTATTCCTCGAAGTGACGAAATTAATTTTTGTTAACATTTAACTTTTCACCACTTGAAAATCCCCTCAAAGTTACCATTAGTATTGGAGCATGATCACTTGGCATCTACCGGCTATCCTATAGATTAGATAAGAAAGTCAAGGAATATTCTAAAAGGGAAAGAATCCTATCAAAAAATACTTAAGCGTTCCACTGTTATGTACATATTTCATTAAACATTGGTTTCACTAATGTGTGGTATACGTCGGTACAATGGTTTGAATGGCATTCGAATCCTTGGAACCATTGGTGGATAAGTGAAGGTGGAAATGCTGGAGGCAGACACGGGCGCACCTGGTTCTGAGGGGGAGAGTTCCGAGGCGAGGGGGTGGGAAGGGTGGGGGGTAGGAATGAGTGGGGGGGGGCAATTGGAGCCGAGAGCGAGTGCGCCCGCGACGCTCGGCAGCGTCGTTGTTTCGCCCAGCCGAGAGGGAGAGAGAGGCGGGGAGATGGAAAGGATTGAAAAGCCTCCGAGGGCTGCCTCTCTCCGCGGCTCCCCCTCGCACCCACGGGGGGCGGGCGCGAATGGCAGGGCGGAGGAGGGGGGAGGCGGCGTCGGGAGGATAAGGACAGCGAGATCGCTCCTTTCTAGTCATTGATTCCGCTCTTGTGGCCCTCTCCATTTTGATGTGCATGGCATTATTAGTCCCATAATTCGCGGTCCCAGAAGGAAGGATGGCGAGGAATTAGCCTATGTGGCGAAAAAAAAGGCAGAGTTAATCACGGAGAATACGAACACGGATTGCGGGATATTTTTTGTCATCCAACGGTATGGTGAGGGGATAAAAAAAACAATTTCACAGTGTTCTGCGGAAAAAATAAAAGCCTCCGTATTTCTCCGCTCGAAGGAACGAGCGGAGGGCGAGTCCTGTTTCTATTCCCCCTTCGAGGCGGGGGGGTCGCAAACCCCTGGGAGGGGAGAGGGTGGTGCTCGCCTTGGTGCCGGGAGAGGTGGGTGGGGGCGGGAGGAGCACATTACGCCCATTACTCATAAACAGAAGCACGCACGCACGGGCGCGCACACACGCAGACATAAATATAAACAGAGCGACATGAGCGGGCGGAGGAGAGGGGGGAGGGGACGGGGTCTTCCCTGCGCTGTTTGCCCCACCGTCGTCATCATGGCGCTAATTGGGTAAACATCCCCCGCCCCCTCCCGCCCTCCTCTCTTACGCCCACGCGTCGTGGGGGTCCTCGCTACGGAGAAAGTGTCAGATTCCAGTTCCCCGAAAAATCGCGGGCCCTAGGGGGGGATTGGAATCCTTTAGAGTTAAACGGCCCTTGATGAGATTATGAATGGGGGGATTGAAGCGGGAGAGAAGAATAAAAACCGAGCAATCATTTAAATGATTTCAACGGCTCTGTAGAGGGAACCTGGAAGGAACGAATCCTTTCGTTTCCTTTAAGGCTTGGGGCTTGGCCTCGAGACACTAGTCTTTCGGAATTGATCGTGAGGACATTAAAATTCAGAAATTACGGCTCACCTTACCCGGATCTAAAATCTTTCATCGTTTGCAGCAATGGTAACTTTGAGACGTATCGGCAAATGCAGGTCAAGCGCGACTACTATCTTTTCAAAATTAATTTATTTTCTCAAGATACCCAATCGGAACAATCCATTTAATTTACTCTTATTATAAATCAGTGACATTTGCTTAGACAATATTCAATTTCAATGATCATTCCTTTGTTATGATACAACGGTTTTTAAAAGAAACTGAACGATTGAGCATAGCTTGTGCTGCGATATCGAGAAATGTGAGGCCATTGGCTGCATTTCTCATTTCAAAATCTCTTCTCCGATGCTGTGAAGATGGCTTTTCTTTCGCCCGAGACGTGAGTAGTGGTTCCATTGGGAATGCAAATCCTAACCTGTACCTAGTGTCATCGTCGTTGGAGTCGCTGGTGTACATACGAGGGCATACGTACGTATGACTCACGAATCCACTCGATTAATTGGGAACTACGGACTGACTAACATAAAGACAACATGAACTAGTTTTCACATAACGGGGTGGCATTACGATTATTTCAAACTCTTCGCCAATGCATAGGCCTTTTGTGACTTATTTTTACGCGATGTTCTTACATTTTAATTCATTTGATTTCAAATGATCGGACTTTATCATCTTTACTTTTTCAGCAGTGGTAATTTTGAAAAATCATCCAATCTTCAAAGTAGTGAGATCAAAAAGTAATTTATCAATTTACATAGGCGTGTGGCACCTTTCTTTAATGTTAAATGTCTGCGCTCGAGACTTGAAATCGGTCAATTACGAAAGATGAAGGCGATGGTAAGTATATCTCGTATAAAATACTGATGTGCTCAGGTTTTGGGAAGAGCAGTGTCATTCTATGGCACGTCAAATGGCTTCAGGGGAAAATGATTCGTAACTGAGGTTGAGAAGCAAATTAGGGATAAATGGGTGCCCTATTGCCAACATGTCTGACGGCCGACGACATCGCGCAGCATTCGATTCATTCCAGCTGACTCCCTAGCCCACAAAACAAGTAACAGCAGCCACGAAACTTGCATGCCCCAGTGGTATGACCAAGATTAAGGGTTTCCTATGTTGTCCAGTCATCACCACGAGCCTACCAATGGAAAATAGTCCTGGGCGGCCCTCGTATCTTTTTCGCAACATAATTAAAACCCCTCATTACCTGCTTCATTCATTACCCCCAAATACTTATCACCCCATTGTCAATCCGTGCAACATGCCAATTCTCACGCTCCCACACATCCTTCCTTCTTTCGTCTGTCTTTGTGTTCATTCTGCCTTTTGATATCTATTTTGCCCATTACTTCTCATTTCCGCGCATTCTCCACCACCGTCTGTTTCGCCAAGTTCATTCAAAATTCAAGTACTTTGCTTTCCTTTTGCAATTCATTCGTGAGTAATCCCCAGCATGCGCCATACTGTCTTCTTGTAGGACCTTGTTTTGAAAACAAACAAATCCACCTTCAATCGTTTCTAACATGCATTAGAAGCGTCGATAATAATCCCTGTCCAAGCACGCAAATCCTTAGCACCACCAAGAAATTTACCTCGATGGGCGTTCCTCTCTCGTTTCATCATGAGAAAGATGCTGAGTCCTCCAACATACGAAAATACGTCAAATCAATGCAAAGCGGCCTCTGCCCCACCCCTGGTGTCCGATGAACGCCCACATTCCACAATTAGGAGGAGCAAGGGGTCACCCCCGGTTGAGTGGAGGTCACAGGCCGTGTGGCACGAAGCCAGCAGCCAAGAGAGGTCACGCTGCCATTTTATTTTCTGATGGGCGATCGAGATGGTGCGGGGGCTAACGTACTGGCTTCCCACCCAGAGGTCCCGGGTTCAAATCCCGGCGATGTTGAATATTTTTCAGAGGTATCTCGATTCCTACTTGAGGTGCTCTGTGGAGGGCACTTTGAGTGAGTATGCCGTCCGTCGGATGGGACGTTAAGCTGTAGAACCCTTGGCACTTTTGTAAAGAGTAGGCTAATGCCGACGCCGGATTTCTCTCCACCCTTCATCCTTTTCTGTCCATCCTCTATGGCGCAAATGACCTCAGCAGTCGGTCGCCTCCCCTAAATACTACTACTATTTTCTGATGACTCTCCTTAAAACGGTTGCTTCCTATGTTTCCCCACTCTGCAATCTAATGTGTCGTGGAAAGTAATCAGTCATAGCGTATATGATATTCTACGTATCCACGGAATCGGATTTTACCTCGATTTACCATTTGTTCGTCGGACTTGGTTTACCGCATTTCATGGCGCTATCGGCTTCATTTTGCGTCACATGGCAATAAACTGGATTTCGCACTCATTTCCAGACGCATCGAACTTCGCGAGCGAAGCCGGAATTATGTTGCTTAGGTTTGGAATGAAGCAAGTACGAGAGTTATCAAAGATTCTTGGGATAATTAGTGCAGAATATCATGCACATTTACGGGATATTTTGCCATGGCCGGAATAATAGAAAATTTAATCAAATCAATGCTCCAACTGCAGGTGAAATTTCTTGGGTTTTGCGGAAGCGAACCAACTCTGACGGTGCACTATCTTACCAGAGGGGGGAGAGATAGAAGTACTAGCGGATCACCTAATAGCATTTGAGTCAAGATTGTTTGAAAAATGAAATGCAGAAAATTTTAAAGTGAAAAAAGATCATTCGTCTTGACCGGGATTCGAACACGAATCTCTCGATATCTTGCCGAGAGCTTTAGACAATCAAGCTACCGCGGCGTCCTTTTACCCTAATAAATTTATTTCGGTACTTTGGACAATGCTATATGAAATTTTCCGCGTTTTAATTAATAATAGGGGATTTTACTCGTTGGAAAGAAACAGTCACGTTATCTCGCGCATTTCTTTGAATTAAAACAATGAAATTTGAAATACCTGTTGGAAATGCCGATTGGAATATTTAAAGCCCTCTCTCATTATTTGCGAGTGAACGCATCCACAATAGGTAGAGCGGCGCCGAAGCGGGATGGTCCCCTCACCTGCAATGAGAAAAACAGATATCATCCACATGATTCCGCAACAAAAGGTCACTAAAATATTAAAGGCCATCAGCAAGGGGTCTATAGATCATTAAAGGATAAAAACGAGTATCCAAAATGCCCTGCCGCCCGCACTTGAAGACGTTGATTGAGATATTTCCCATATAAGTCAGCATTTAAGGATAAAATATACAAATACCTCCGGATACGTAATCCAGCATATATATATAGAAATAGCAAATGAAGACTCGATAAAAAATATGTAAAAATAATATGCTAATCTTATTCCGACAAATCATGTAAAAAATTAATAGGGAGAAAACGGAAACAGTCTAGCGAAAAAGTAGGCTTTATTGAAAGTGTGATGGACGAAAAGAGGATTCTAGAGCGACCTCATATAGTTATGCCTAATATAAAATATGATGCTATTAAAAGGAGTCCTCGCGAAATCAGCTTGAAAACCAAACTATATCGTGTCCAGCAAAGAAAAAATAACTTGTAAAAATTGTAATAACCACCTTAATAGAATATATTATTAACATAAACTAAGTTGGCATATATATTGTGCATGTAAGTATATACTTGTGAAAACAATATGTATATATATATATATATATAAACATATTGTTTTCACAAGTATATGCTTATATGCACTATATATATATACTAGCTGAATACCCGGCTTTGCACGGGTTAGTAGAAAAAGTAATATAAATATACTACATAAATAAAAACAACAAATTATAAAGTACAATAATACACTACTTCATACAAATTTAAGAATCTTTTTTATTTAACACCTGTTTATAAACTACATTTTTTGTTTCATATCCGGGAGAAAGAATATATAAATTTTTAGGCGAACCTACTCTGGAGCAAGCAACATAAACTTGCCCGTGGCTAAAACATGGCGATCTTAGATCAACACCACAAAACTTTAAAGACTGTCCCTGTGATTTATTAATGGTAATTGAAAAAGCTAGCCGGACTGGAAACTGTAATATTTTAAAGTTGAAGGGAAGATCAGTTGGGATTAGAGGTATCCGTAGAATAAAATATTTCACCTTTTCCTTTTCCAGTTAAAATGACTGCCTGGATTATATTTTTCATTAATTTTGTCACACACAATCGTGTCCCATTGCAGAGTTTTGGTGGATCTAAATTTCGCAATAAAATGATTGGAGATCCTACTTTAAGTATAAGGCGATGTTGTGGCAATCCAGCTGGATCAAGTGAATTTAGGAATTCCGTTGGATAATTGACGGCTTCGTCAGCATCCACTACGGTATCAACCGATTTATATTCAATCACGTCTCCTGGCAGCATGGCTAGTATCTCCTTGTTAATTTCATTAACATCATCGTTCTAAGGAGCAAGAATGGCTCTTTCTCGCAACCATTCTAAATTTTTATAATTTTGATTAACGTTGGGATAGACTGCTTGTATCATATCGCGGACAGTTTTCACCGATACACATAAATCTGATGACAATTTTATCATACCAGATGCTGATGGGAAATATTAAGTGGCAACTTAAGGGCAGAGTGGGCTGTTCTTCCTACGTAATATCCAATGTAGGATTTTCACTTCGAACTTTAGCCAGTATATCCTCACTCATTGATTCTTTATATTTTTCCCATATTGTTTTTGGGTTAGATGGATTACAGGAGGTTATTATGATGGCAAACAAAATTCGGATTTGTCCTGGAAGAGAAATCAAACTGGCCTCTCGCAATGAGTCATCCCAGTGTTGATCTCCTTCTAGCAACCCTAAATTCTGGCAAGCTTCTCTGAATGTCTCACATATTTCTCCGTTTACCGTTCTTAATTCTGCAAATGAGCGAAGTCCTCTAATGGTATGTAGAAGCATTCTTAAAAAATAACATTCGGCGTTGTTAGGATGGACTGTGTAGACTCGGCCCAATGCGTCACATGAATAAATATTATTCTCAGGATCAAAGTTGCCCAGTTTTCTTTTACAAAAGACTTTCCTTGATGTATTCCACGTATAATATCTCGGCAATTCTGAATACAATAGTGTTCTTGCAAAAGTATCCTGCTGGCATAGTTGGAAAAATGCTGTTTCTATGACAGCAAAAAAGTAAACAAATTACATACATACAAACAAACACTCTCCTTTATATATATATATATATATATATATATATATATATATATATATATATATATATATATATATATATATATATATATATATATATATTTTTTTTTTTTTTTAAGGTTATCTACCGTTTAAGGTAGGTTTTTCGATGGACACAACTACCAAACAAATATTTTGTGACTACTAACAAAACACAACCCTAAATTCTACTCTACACCAGGTCCCTCTTCATCTCTGAGTACATTCTTCCTCCCTTCATCCCGTCAAACATCCCTATCCTGTTCCTTCCCTTTCCTCTTTTGCCCAACATTCTACCCTCTATCACAGTCTTCAACATCCCACTGCCGGTCAACACCCCCTTCATCCACTTTTCCTGCCTCCATAGGATTGCTCCCAACAAACCCCTCTCTTCGCCCACCATACCAAGTACTTCCTCATTTGTTTTCTTCTCTGTCCATTTCACCTTCTCCATTCTTCTCCACACCCACATTTCAAAAGCCTCCAGTCTACGTCTATCCTCCTGCTTCAATGACCACGTTTCCGCGCCGTACATAGCTACGCTCCATATCAAAGTTTTTACGAGTCTTTTCTTAACATCCTTACTCAAAGTCCGCGTCATCAACTCCCTCCTCCTCGTGAAAGCCTCTTTGCCTAGCGCAATTCTTCTCCTTACGTCCCTACTACTTTGACCGTGTTGGTCCAAAACACTACCGAGATACGTAAACTGTTCTACCTGCTCTAGTTTTTGCCCTCCTATTTTAATGTTAAGCTTGCCCTTTTTCTTTCTAGAAAATCGCATAACCTTTGTTTTATTAATGTTGATTCTCATCCCATACCTGTCGCACTGAATTTCCAATTCACTCAGCAATGCTTGCAGCCCCTTGGCTGACTGACAAACTAAAGCTTGGTCATCAGCAAACCTAACTGATTTTACGAATTCCCCGCCCACTTTCATTCCTACCTCTAGTTCTTCCCATGCCTCTTTGATCATTTCCTCTGCATACAGGTTGAACAGCAACGGTGATAATGGGCAACCCTGCCTTACACCCTTTCCTAACACTGCCCATCCTGACTCCCCGTTTCCCACCCGCACCTGAGCAGTCTGAGACATGTACAGGTTGCGGATTAGCTCAATTTCCCTCCAATCTATTCCTATTTTCTGCAATATACTCATTAATTTTTCCCAATTCACTCTATCAAACGCTTTTTCGAAATCTACGAAACAGGCAAATACCTCCTGGTTGTGTTCTATATTCCTCTCGATTAATAACCTAATTACTGCAATGGCATCACGCGTACCTCTCCCCTTCCTAAACCCAAACTGATCATCCCCTAAGTAATCATTTGCCCTACTCTCTATCCGTTTGTTTATGATCCTGAGAACAACTTTAGCTGCGTGGGATATCAAACTAATTGTCCTATAGTCCTCACATGACGTGGCCTTTACCTTTTTCGGAATCGGAACTAAAACTGCTCTCACAAAGTCTTCCGGCCAGATTCCCTCCTCATAAATGCTACGGATCAGCCCATATAGCCTCTTCCTCCCACATTTTCCTAAGCATTTTAAAAGTTCCACGGGAATGTTATCTACCCCCACGGCCCTATTTAGTTTCATCTCCCTTAATGCCCTTTCTATCTCATTGTCTAGTCTGCCTGGACGTAAGCTGTCTTCCTCTACGTCATTTTCTTTTTCAATGTCTAACTTTGTTGGTCTGAGTTCTTTACTATACAGTTCTTCTATATACTCCTTCCATCTCTCTTGGATCTTTCCTGCGTCAACTATTACCTTACCCGCCTTATCTCTAACTCTTAGCGTAGCTCTTCCTTTCTTACTTCCCGATAACGATTTAACTTTGCTGTACAGTGCACCGATTTCACCCTTCCTCTGCAGACTTTCCATATCCTCGCACTGCGTCTTCCACCATGCGTCTTTTGCCTTATTTGTTGCCCGCCTCAATTTATTGTTCAATTCTTTGTACTTCATTTTGCCTAATTCTGTATTTATATTCTTCCATTTTCGCCGCTCATCCATCTTTGTAATCATCTCATCCGTGATCCATGGTTTCCTAGTCCTTTTAGCGTTAACATTCCAATATTGTCTTTTGCGGCTTTAGACAACCCTTTTTTGATCATTTCCCATTTTTCTTCAATAGTTATAAGCCCCTTACCATCCTCCATGAATTTCTCTACCGCCTGTTTGTATTCCTTCCTTTTCAACCCATTTAATGCTTCTACATTCCATTTTCTAACTCGCCGCCCCTGCCTTATCTTTTTGAAACGTACGCTACATTTCATAACAACTAAATTGTGGTCTGAGTCCGCATCCGCTCCCGGGAAGCTGTGCGAATTTATCACACTGTTCCTAAACCTGTGTCTAACCAGGATATAATCTAGCTGATATCTTCCTGAGTCACCTGGCATTTTCCATGTATACCTGCGTCTTTTGTGGTGTCTAAACCAAGTGCTGGTGATGACTAACCCCTGTCTCCTGCAGAACTCCCCTGGTACTGCTTTCTCCCCGCGGTCATTTCTCGTGCCTAAACCGTAGTCGCCCACCTCATCACCATCTCTTCCTTCGCCTACCGTCGCATTCCAATCCCCCCCATCACTATCAAATGTTTCCCTGCAGGAACACACGCGATCATGTCCTCTAACTGATCGTATATCCTATCGACCTCTTCTTCCTTATGGTTGCTCGGTGGCATGTATACCTGAATAATAACTAAGTTCGTCGGTTCTGCTTTTATCTCCACTAGTAGTATTCTATCCGTTACCTGCTCTATGTTGACTACGCTTCTTCCTACCTCTTCATTTAATACTATGGCAACCCCTCGTTGGCTCTCGTGCCCACCGCTGTATATTATTCTACACTTATCACTTCAGTAATCCCCGCTATCTTTCCATCTCACCTCGCATAGACCTAAAATATCTATATTTCCCCTTTCCATCTCTCGCTTAACATTCTCCAATTTCCCTGTCGTCATCATTGTCCTAAAATTCCACGTTCCTATTCTAACTAATTTGGTTTTCTTCTCCTGCGTCTTCTGTCCTGCTGCTGCTGGTTTTCCCTTGCAAGGGTTTCGTTGGATGACGACCGCGGAAGCCTTGCCTCCCCCGCTGCCGGGCACGACACACGGCCGATCGGGCCGAGCCCGTTATATATGTATATATATATATATGGATATATATATATTTATATATATGTATATATATATATATGTATATATATATGTTTATATATATATTTGTATATATATATATATGTGTATATATATGTATATATATATATGGATATATATATATTTATATATATGTATATATATATATATGTATATATATATGTTTATATATATATTTGTATATATATATGTGTATATATATGTATATATATATATATATGTATATATATGTATATATATATATATATATATATATATATATATATATATATATATATATATATATATATATATATATATATATATATAGTTTACACTGGCGAACAAAAACAAAAACACTAAAACTTACAAAAGAGGAAATAAACACACGTTATCGAATTTTCGGCGGTCAAGCTACCTTTTTTTAAGAAAGAAAAGGAAGGAACTCGGCGTGTGTATGGTAAAAGACAAATGATAATTATCATATTACATTTTCTACTGCAACATGCAAAAATAATTTTTCGATTGCACAAAATTATTTTGTATCATAACAAAATCAAAATTATCATTAACTGCAATAAATAGCATTTTAAGTGTTGAACATTAATTGGTAAATAAATTGGTGATCCAGTGGAATAATTTATCGAGCAGATAAAATTCCCTCGTTGGGATAACAGGAATAGTTACATACATGTTTTATGAGAGAGAGAGAGGTCAGTTTCTGCTGCATACTGGGGATCGAGATGGTCCGGGGGCAAATGTACTGGCTTCCCACCCAGGGGGCGCTGGTTCAAATCCCGGCGAATATTTTTCAGAAGTGTCTCGATCCCTACTTGAGGTGCTTTGTGAATGGCACTTTGAGTGAGTACGCCGTCCGTCTGATGGGACGTTAAGCTGTGGACCCCTTAGCGCCTTTCGTAAAGAGCAGGCTAATGCCGACGCCGGGTTTCTCTCCACCCTTCATCCTTTCCTGTCCATCCCGTATGGCGCCAATGACCTCAGCTGTCGGTCGCCTCCCCTCAAAACTACTACTTGCTGCATACTGATGGTCATAATACCACGCCTAGGAGTGGGATTTCTCTTGTTTTTGCGGCGAGTTTGGTGCCTGGAATTGTTTTTTGAGATGTTAAAAAAATGAGTCATTTTGTGCAGAATTGCTTTCTTTTTCGGCCTTATGCAAATTATTACCAACGTGAATTTCTCTCTCATTTGGTGAATTCTATTTGACGAGTGTGATGGTTCCCAATAGGTATACTCCAGTCGCTCCATTGGCTGCTCCATTTCTCCGCGAATCGAGCGACTACTCCGCCCCCCCCCGTCCGCGATTACATAATCCTCATAATCCTTGAACGAACACGTGTTCGCCGTCGCCACGACTCAACAAGCCTTGCTCATACGCTCGATGGCTGGGAAGCGATCTATGCGTCTTATCTCTGCAGGCATTTCAACTGTTCACTTGCCTACCTCATGCTTCGTTTGGTTTACAGACAATTAGCGAGAGTGAATCAGCGTTCAGCGTCATTATTTCGTAGTCTATCGTTTAAAGTAGATTTTAGATCGGCCGATGCAATTGCGTTTGTTAGCGTCGACTCACAAGAAAGATCCTGACGTCCCACATTACAATGAACCCACGCTACAGTTAACCCCTCGCTTCGACTACTCTATCTTTTAATTCGCACATATTCTATCACCTTCATTCCACAAGCCTGTTCTCCCCCCCCCTCCCTCTTCTCAGCACTGCCGCTTGTCGAAAACCTCATTGTTCATCTGGATATTATGTATTTGCTATACCAAATATTAATTTGATTATGCACTGTAACAAATTTAACAAGTTAACTATACGAAAAAAGGTACTTACATGCAACAAAATGAAGTAATAGGATATGTATTATCAAATAACGCGGGAAAACTGCTATAAAATGTTAATTGAAAAAACATGCAGGATATTGACAAATATATACACTACCAATTCTAATTATATCCCACGTGATTGCTGTCACATCTATTTTTATCTAACCAATCTATCTTTTAAATCTAACCGTTCTTTTAACTATGACACTGAAGGGATTATAATGGCCCCACACTACTTAGGTAGATCAGACCACAAAGATAAAATAAGGGAGATAGATTCCAGGACAGATAGATACAAATACTCATTCTTTCCCCGAACAATCAGAAATCATAATAGTAAGAAACCGAAGTCGGTTGAGAAATATTAAAAACATTGAATTAACAAGTCGGAGCAAAGTTAAACACTGCAAAGCTGTTAGGTATACTTTTAGGTGCATGTGTATGTAAGTTGGTAGTTTGAGTGTTTGTATGTGTGTGGGGTGTAAATGTTCTTGCATGAACGTATGCCATGTTTTTTGTGAATGTATGAATTTGTGGTTCTTGCATGCGGTTTTTTTTCCTTTCTAAATTACAGGTGGTTTCCTAACATCCCCCGTCACACGCCCTTGCGTAGGCTTGCGGCGGCTCGCGGGGTATTAAGTAGATGTAGATGTTCTATAATAAATCTTCCTGATTTTACGTTGCTGATCTCATCTACCGTAGTATGTCGGGGCCCGTAATCTATCTTTTACAACCTCAGATAAGTAACCGGCCTCAAATTTACGCAGTAAATTTAACCAGTATTTAAGCCTACGGTCAACCAGAGGCTCTCATGCTAATTCTTCCAATAGGGTCGTGACACAGCTACCTTGATCATTTCATAACAACTTCTCACAAACCTAGGAGCTCTTCGTTGCACTCGATCTAGTACCATAATTAAGCCCAATTCATGAGGATCCCCATACACTTGCAGCATACTCAAGGTGGGGCCTAACAAACATACTATAACAAAGCTCCTTGACCCTTTCATTACAATTCGCAAGTATTCTTTTTATGAATCCCAACTTTCTATTTGCTATTCCGCAAATTTTACGAATGTATTTTCCCCAGGATATATTTATAGATATCGTTACATCCAAGTATATTGCTGATTCAACGTTTGTTATGTTAGTTTCCTGTACTCGTATAGTGTGTTTTCAGAACAAGTGGGTCAATTGAGAATTTGAGAAAATTGGGTTAATTGAGATAACAAATGAATGCAGAAAATGTGGTTGCATGATGTGTTGAGTGGTTAGGAAATACTGAAGCTTTCAATGGAATGAAGGGCGTTAGGAAAGCAATTAGGAAAGCAATTAGGCAAACACGAATGCGTTTCCAATTTAAACATTCTATGTGCTAAAATATGACGAGAAAAATAATTGCAAAGGCATTATGCATGATCTGATCCAATGATTGAAGGATGAAAATGCGACAAATGTATTCATTCGGTTTAGGCGATCGAGATGGTATAAATCCGATCGAAGGAATAAACAAGGAGCACAAAAGGATGGATCATCGTACCATTACGTACCACTCCCATCTCCCCCCTCTCTCTCTTTCCCCATTCAGCCCACGCAAGGCATCTCCCTCTTATCCGCAAAAGTTGATCCACTTGGATGGAAATAGCGAGATAGCGCATGTTATAAAAAAAGGTAAAGGTTTGTCAGCAGCGGAATAAGTCAGCGTAGTATACAAAAAAAAGAATTGTTCTCATAATGATGTAAAAAGAGGAATAGGAGACTCTTAAGCGAAATTACTTTATGTCTTCAATGAATTCACTATTTTGAGAAGCAAAAAGAGAGAAAAATGGGCTCCATTAATATTTCGGATTTTTATATTAGTACTTTTCCACAAAGTCTTCAAATGTATAGCTACCAAATGATATATGCAAAATAAGATCGTGCTATGCAAAGAGGCTTTTACAAGGAGAATGGAGTTGATGAGAGGGACGTTGAGTAAGGATATTAAGAAAAGACTCACAAAAACATTGATATGTAGCGTAGCTATGTACGGTGCGGAAAAGTGGTCATTGAAGCAGGAGGATAGACGTAGACCTGTGGCTTTTGAAATGTGGGTGTGGAGAAGAATGGAGAAGGTGAAATGGACAGAGAAGAAAACAAACGGGGAAGTACTTGGTATGGTGGGGAAGGAGAGGGGTTTGTTGGGAGCAATCCTATGGAGGCAGGAAAAGTGGATGAAGGGGGTGTTGACCGGCAGCGGAATGTTGAAGACTGTAATTGAGGGGAGAATATTAGGCAAAGGACGAAAGGGAAGGAACAGGATAGGGATGTTGGACGGGATGAAGGGAGGAAGAAAGTACTCAGAGATGAAGAGGGACCTGATATAGAGTAGAATGTTGTGTTTTGCTAGGGGTCACAAATTATTTAATTAGTAATTATGTCCATCCAAAAACCTACCTTAGATTACCGGTAGATTACCTAATAAAATAATAATACGTGTAACTAAGTAGCCATATTATCCCATGGGGGATACTAATCTGTTGGTAGACTAAACGGGTAAATTGAATTATTATGAATCATTATATATCTCAAGACAATTATTTTATTTGCATAATTTAAATATATAACACTCTTACATTGAGTAATAAAAAAAACATTTTTAACTTTAATTTCATTGGGTTTTCTGATGCGTTGAAACAACTTACATTTCAATACAAATACCCGGGGCCACTTAGCTCCCAAAAATCTTCATTCATTCAAGAAGCCCGTCAAAAGATTTTATCTTTTCTCTAGTTAATGACTACGAAATTCAAACGAGTGAAATTTTGCCCTCAGGGAATGTTCAAAAATTTATTTGACAAGGCATAGAATAAGCCATCAAAATATGCATTTGGGGAAGTACTTGTAAATGATATCATTCCTAATCAAACGTCATTCGTGAGAGCAATCACTCTTGAATTCAAGAATAAACAATTAATCAATTGGAAAAGTATTACAGAGAATGTGCACATCAAAATGAAATTACATCTTTACATCATAAATTACAATGATGCACATTTAAATCACGTAAAAACAAAAGGAAATGGGATAAACACACTTTACGAAGGCATTTTATTTAAGCTATTAACATACATTATTAAAATAGAAAGAAAGACTCGTAATTTTCCACAGATTTATTAATTACTTCCACGAAGTGAAGCCTGAAACAATAGAATATATAAGCTATTAACCTTTATCGTATTAAATCGCCGTATCTGTTTGAAGGAAAAGGAAGTTACATGGATCGAGTTAAGCATTTTAGAGTAGTTAATTAAAATTAGCAATTTTCCACAAAAATAAAATTTAATGCGACCGGTTTCAATGTTACTACATCATCATCAGGTGATAAATCACCTGATGATGATGTAGTAACATTGAAACCGGTCGCATTAAATTTTATTTTTGTGGAAAATTGCTAATTTTAATTAATCATGATATTCCACCATATCACGCCTGAAACGTCTCTTTTTATCTTAGAGTAGGCCCAAGACTAGGGTGTTACACTGAAATCTCACCTTTCATAATATACTCGTGTCAGATGACTACTAGGGGCAAACGTTTTGTAAGCTGGGTTGCATTAGACGGGCTGTGGGAAGACCTAATGAAAAGACAGGGGAGCTAAGTAAATTTCCGCTATATTCGCGGCACGTATCATGATAGAGCTTGGAAAAGAAGACTTCCGGCACTTTTTTGAGCAATGAAGCGATTTGGGGATAAATGGGGGGTGTGCATTGAAGGCGATAATAATTATATGTGTTGACATTGAAAGGAAAAAGTTGTACGGCGTCAGTCTCCTTATTTTATAGCCATACCTCTTATAGCGGAAAAGGTTTGGACAAATTACGTGTGTTGAGTATTAGTAAATCCTCAGTCGAGCACCTACAAAAGCCTTACAACACACGAATCATAAGTGCAACTGCTATTCAATTTGTCATCGTTCCATGGTCTACATACGACTGTATTCTCCTTCGCAATGATGGGAACGAACACAGAACTGACGAAATCTGAAATTCGAGCGAATCGCTCTCCACTGCATGCTGCATGACGCTGAGTGACGGTGTCAGGTAAAGGATCATTGAAACGTTGATGCGGAGTTTGTTTTTGTGCGTTGCGGAAGAACGGCCGTCGAAGCAAGTGGCAGGCGTAGGCTTCCAAATGTGAAACGGACAGAAGAGAAAACGGAGGAGGAAGTTGTAGTCACGGCTGGGGAAGGGATTGTTGCGAGGAAAAATATGTAGGCAGAGGATAGACGGCTGCAGAGAGCATTTTGATTGGCGTTAGAGTGTTGAAGATTGAGGGAGGGGAGGAATAGGATATCGGACGTTACGTAGGAGAGGAAGGGGTGACAATTGGATAAGTAGGTCGGATATATCTAGGGAGAAAGGATGGGGGCGGAATCGAGGAGGGACTTTGTGCGTTGCCAGGTTGTGTTTCGTTTGGAGAAATAAATGCTTGAGAGATAGTTTGAGTCGATACTTTTTTGGAATTCCATTATAATGAAAAGAATCTAAGAAATAAGACGAATTTTCCACTGAATATTTCCATTTTTCATTATTGCAGTTTGAAATGTTGATTTGACAAATTGATGACTTGAAAGGTTTGAGGGAGGGCAGGTTTATGACTTCGAGTGTCTTTGTTGTCTTGGGGTAGTTTGGCGTATTCGGTGGAAAAGAAAATTCTCATTTGCGACTTCATTTTCATCAAGTAAAAATATCTCGTCGTACCATTATACTATATGTGGGCTCCAGCCATCAAAAGTCTACCCTCATCGGTGGAGCACCAATCATATAATAGCTAATTAAGCGATACCTGCTGGGTAGTGTTTGTCGTACGAGGCGAACGAACGACTTCCAAGTTCCTTATTACACGAAACCCTTTCAATGTGGGATCATCAGCGAAGAAGCCACAGAAGAGGACAGAACCAACTAGACTCTAGTTTAGAATATTTGTGCGATTTAAAGCACAGTGACATTAAAAGAATAATAAGCGAGAGATGGAGAGAGGAAGTACTTTTATGCCGGTACGAGTTGAAATGGAAAGATATGGGATATATTGGGCTTCTTATAGAGCGAACGGAGAAAGAGGCAGCCGAGATGGGTTAATTACATCGAATACAATTTAGGAAAGAACGCAGGAACCACATTTTGGTGAGAGACGGAATGTATTCAACAGAAACAAAATCTGAACCAAAGAACTTTGTTATTGTTCAGGTCTGCATGTCAGCATATAATCATAGTAATAAACGGTATATATTATCACTATCAGGGAATAATGCGGGCGTCCCAGGTGGGAAAGCACTGTCTCGTGATCATTATATTTCATTAAATGAAATTCATCATATTTTGTATATATTTTCCTTATCGCAGATTTAGCGAAATTGAATTAATCCAGGAGGGTCATATCGCGGAAGCCCCGATTTTCCCCCGTCTCCTCAGAGTGAGGGACAGGGGGTGATGGGCAAATGTTTCCCCGGGGATTCGGTCACGCACGGTACACACTGCGGCTGGCGCCCGTGCCTCCCTCATCTGTTTAATGAAATCGTGCTCCTCCCGCGGATGGAGTCCTCTCGGATGCGGTTCCCCGATTGGATGGGTGGGCTGGACGCCGCACGCAACCTTTAACCGGAGCGTGATGAATGCGAGGATGGGCCGCGTTTGAACTTGAAAGCTAATTGGTTAATTTACCCTCTCTCATTTTACTCTCGTCTCCGAGAGCACAGAAGTGAATTTAATGCGCGTCACACCACTTGGAAATAGAGATATTCGTATTACCTGCATTTCGGAATTTGTATTTCGATATTTACGATGTCGCAAAAGCCACGCCAAGGGGTGTTTCTAACGGGTGGCCAAGATCCCATTCCGAACCTGGTACGCGCACCCTGAGTATTGATTGGTGAGGGTCCCTTCACCAAGAACACCAGCCGGTATTCCACGATGGATTGGTGCTTGAATTGGTGTTTGGCTTGGTGCAAAACTTGGTGCAAAGCTTGGATTTGAGAACCAGTTGTCTAAAGTTATCACGCGAGAATCTATCATAATATCAGTGGCTAAGCGACTCATCCACTCAGCGCACTGCCATCTTAGTGCATACATGTCAAGAATTATTAAAAGTTCATTTTATTTGACGGACTCGGAATATTCTGAAAATAGGTCTTCTGGAAATTTTACTTATCTCCAAAATGTCAGTGCCTTTCAAAAATCATGATTCATTTGTGCACCAACGCGGTTAGAGTAACCACCCTGAAATGGGCGGAGAAACATCCAGATGCTAGTTTGGTGAAAGTTAAAAATGAATTTCAATCTCCAATTATTGTTTTCGTCGTTTCAGTACTTTACCGCCGGAGTACTTTTCCCGTTGATGTCATTTGAAAAGTGAACTTCCAAAAATAAATAAAACAATGGAATCAGCCGGTATTAGCCAAAGTTGAACCGGCGACCCTTCATTTAGCAAGCGAAGAGGCAGGATGTGGGATAGGAAGTGAGAGGGGAAATGTATTCGGAAAAGGAAATCAAATAATGTGGATATTTGTATACATGCTTGAGGAAGACTTAATTCAAAGCAGTTAATGATTAAACTAATAATTAAGTTATTTTTTGAACAAAAAAAGCATAAAAATGAACCACAACCATTTTTACAATCCAGCTCCATCATAGCAAAACCGGACTGCAGAACATACAGGACTAAAAGGTAAGAAGGGGAAGTTCTACCGTTACATTGACATTAAACTCACGGTCTCCACCCCTAACGTCAGGAAGTGTAGGGAATGTGACCCACTGCTGTAGGCAGCGAGGGGCGTGAGGCGTCCCCTCCCCCACGGAAAGAGAGAGAGGAGGGATAGAAGGAAGGACTTGGAGAAGGACTTGAATTCGCTGCAAGTATTTGTGATTCTTGAGATAAATTGTTCCTAAAAGAATTAGATCAGGTTCAGTTAAAATCCGCCAGATTTATCAAAACATGTAACGATAGGAAGATGAGTGTGACAGGCCTTTTAGGGGAATTAGGCTGGGAGCCACTTGAGATGCGAAGAGAACACGAGAGACTTTAAGAAAGACCGAACACAAACAAGGTTACCAATGACAAAAAAGGATCTATTATGCTCTACTTGGGGAGATAAGACAACAAAGACAAGGGAGGCATACTAAAGTGCAGATATGTACAAATACTCGTTCCCGCGGACAATCAGGAATTATTAAATTAAGCAATCAAAGCCGAAAGACTCAGGTCCAGGAATACTCGACGATGAGATAGAAAGGACATTAAGGGAGATGGAATCAAATAACATCGTGGGGGTGGACAACTTTACTGTGGAGCTACTAAAAGGGTTAGGAAAATGTCAAAGGAATAGATTATATTGGCTGATTCGTAGTATCTATGAGGAAGGAATCTGGCCGGAAGACTTCCTGAGATCAGTATTAGTTCCTATTCCAAAAACGAAAGAGGCTACATCATGATAGGACGACAGGACAATAGGTTTGATTACCCATGCAGCCGGAGTAGTACTCATCATAATAAACAAAAGGATAAGGTGAATAATTAATTAGAGGATGATGAGTTTGGGCGTAGGAAATGAAGGTGAACACGTGATGCCATTGCAGTAATAAGATCACTAATAGAGAGGAATATAGAATCCAATATGGACTTATTTTCATTTTTCGTGGATTTCGAAAAAGCATTTGATAGAGTGAATTGGAAAAAACTCTTGAGCATATTCCAGAAAATAGGAATAGATTGAAGGGACAGGAGAATAACCCAGAACCTTTGCATGTCACAGACTGCTCAGAGTGGACTGTGCGAGTGGGGAACGGGGAGTCCGGCTGGGCAGTGTTAGGAATAGGTGTAAGGCAGGGTTGCCCATTATCACCGTTGCTGTTCAACCTGTATGCAGAGGAAATGATCAAAGAGGCATGGGAAGAACTGGAGGTAGGAATGAAGGTGGGCGGGGAATTCGTGAAATCAGTTAGGTTTGCTGATGACCAAGCTTTAGTTTGTCAGTCAGCCAAGGGGCTGCAAGCATTGTTGAGTGAATTGGAAATTCAGTGTGACAGGTATGGGATGAGAATCAATATTAATAAAACAAAGGTTATGCGATTTTCTAGAAAGAAAAAGGGCAAGCTTAACATTAAAATAGGAGGGCAAAAACTAGAGCAGGTAGAACAGTTTACGTATCTCGGAAGTGTTTTGGACCACCACGTTCAAAGTAGTAGGGACGTAAGGAGAAGAATTGCGCTAGGCAAAGAGGCTTTCACAAGGATGAGGGAGTTGATGACAGGAACCCTGAGTAAGGATGTTAAGAAAAGACTCGTAAAAACTTTGATATGGAGCGTAGTTATGTACGGCGAGGAAACGTGGTCATTGAAGCAGGAGGATAGACGTAGACCTGTGGCTTTTGAAATGTGGGTGTGGAGAAGAATGGAGAAGGTGAAATGGACAGAGAAGAAAACAAACGAGGAAGTACTTGGTATGGTGGGCGAAGAGAGGGGTTCGTTGGGAGAAATCCTATGGAGGCAGGAAAAGTGGATGAAGGGGGTGTTGACCGGCAGTGGGATGTTGAAGACTGTAATTGAGGGGAGAATGTTAGGCAAACGAGAAAAGGGAAGGAGCAGGATAGGGATGTTGGACGGGATGAAGGGAGGAAGAAAGTACTCAGAGATGAACAGTAGGGAATTGATGTAGAGTAGGATGCTGGATTTTGTGTTTTGTTAGGAGTCTCAAAATGTTTTTTTTAGTACCTGTGTCCATCCAAAAACCTACCTTAATCGGTAGATTACCTTATAATAATAATATGTAAATATGTGTACACACAGATATATCTTACACTATCAACAAAGAAGGGGCTAAAGTGTAGTGAAACTTGTTAACACTAAACATTCTGTTTTGTGGAAATGACAAGTTATTTTTATCCTTCCTTGTGCGTTGTTATGGAATTCAACTAATTATTCTCAACTATCTCCAAAAAAAGGATTGTATTGAATTTAAAAGTGCCGGCACAGAAATGAAACACATAACTTAAAAGAGCTTCAACCAAATCATATTTTGGTATTATATATAATTTCCAAGAATGTTAATAAATATAAAATAATTTGCAAAAAACTTGCTAGCAGTAAAAATTTGTTGATAAAGTTAATTTTTTAGTCAAATTATTTTAATTTGTTTGCATCAGAACATAGTTTATCAGTTCTCATTCTACATCATTCACTTTTTTTACATTAAAATTACTCAAGATTATCTATATAACAGTTTTTGTAATATCTAATTTTCATACAGGTATACCTGTATATGAAATAAAAATTCCGAATATTCTCTGTTTGCCTTATTATTGATATTGCATTAATGTTTCGGAAATTCCGTGCACATTTTGATACAGCAATTGGAAAATGTTTCCCTTTTTTTACCTAAGATCGATTTTATTACTTTCATGATTGTGTGTTTTACAAAATGTTAACTCTTCTAAAGAAAGGTAATAATTCCTCGAATAATTAGTCCTCTTAAACATTTCAGCATTTCTGGAAGAGGACTTCTAAGACTCACCTAATGAATATTCATTCTCCAAGTGACGTGGAAATCGCAAATGCAATCATTACGAAATGAACCTAAAATAACTATGAGAACTAATTAAAACTATACGGTAAACTGTCTGGCGAGTCCAATTCTCTACGCACATTCTCCAAGTTTGCGTTATTGTAGTACTTCTGAGGCTTTGAACGCTTTTAAAAAAGGAAAATTAAGTTTTTCTTTTTGAGCATAAATAAAAGTTTAGCGGGGAAATCATTAATTGCTGTAAAATTATCATGTAACCCAACTGGAGTAACTTCATCATCGTTCCGTCTGACTCTTATGCTCTCTTTCGTACTCCAGCGCACATCAACAATGCGGTGAAACGATCGGACTTCTTCCTATCTGACCGTCAAGGTTAAAACACCGATATCTTTCAAGAGTTCGTCACCTTATTGCACTAAATTTGACAACGGCTGATGTCGGTATAAGGAGCTCTTGCTTGTCTCCTCACGTAAACGAGAGGAATGTCTCTTGACATAAGAAACAAAAGAAAAATAAAGGTATTTAAATAAGATCACCCCGAGAACATCACTCTGGGCCGCCAGCGTAACTCACGGTAAGAGAGAGCCCCTCCTTTAAATGAAGATGCCCGGCTCGCCGATGGGTAATCGTCATAATGATAGCGCACGAGTGTGGGCGGGTGCCGTGCGCCTGAAAGCGCGCGGCACCCAGAGGGAGCAGGGATAAAAGGTGAGCGATTGATGGTTCGCAATGGGCGGCACTGGGAGTCAACGCATCGTTCCTTTGGATCGAGGACGGCGTATGATTGCCATGGACTGAAGACGTGCGACTTCGAGCGTCCAGGCCCGCCCCCTTGGAGCTATCTTAGCTACTCCAGGGGCTGTCCGTGAGCCTCCAGAATTAATGATTGACAGAGCACAATATTGGAGGAGAAGAGGAAGAATACAGACAATCTTCTTCCGGGGTGCTTTTAATATTCAGCATTGGTCACATGGCAGCAAAGGATCCACGCTTTTTGGAAATATTTAAGCGGGATAGACATTGCAGCCATATTAATGTATTAATTTTTTATATTTAAATGCTTTTTATAAATACATAAATTGTCCGTCTGTCGCGCTCGGCTTCGGAAGTGACAAGACTTCAACAGTGGTCATCTCGAGAAGTCTCATTGTATAAAAAGAAGAGAAAGCGACGACGAAGAGATCAAACTAGTTAGAATAGGAACTATGAATATCAGGATAATACCAGCAAGGATTACTGAAGTTATAGTTTTATATCAATACACTGGAGAGGGAAAGAAAAGCAGCGGGGGGTGTCAATAATATTAAAGAAAAGGTAAGAGGAGCGTAACTAATCTGGAGCGGGTGACTGATAGAAAAATAATAGTAAGTAATTATTATTTATTATTATTAGGTAATATACCGGTTAAGGTAGGTTTTTGGATGGACACAGCTCCTAAATATATATTTTTTGACTCCTAGCGAAACACAAAATCCAGCATCCTACTCTACATCAGGTCCCTTTTCAGCTCTGAGTACTTTCTTCCTCCCTTCATCCCGTCCAACATCCCTATCCTGTTCCTTCCCTTTCCTCGTTTGCCCAACATTCCCCTATTACAGTCATCAACATCCCACTGACGGTCAATGGCTATGGGATGTTGGAGATTGCGAAAGAGGGAAGAATATTTGGTAAACGAGGAAGGGGCAGTAGTAGGATGAGGATGTTAGGTGGAATGGAGGGAGAAAGTCAGCGGAAATGGAGAGGGACTCAATGTATTGCTCGATTTCCGGTTGTTCTTTTTTTGTATGGAAGTATATGTATGGAAAAGCAAGCTGCTTATCCTGTGTCCATCAATAACCCATATTTACTGGTAGGATATCTATAAAGTAATTATACACATAGACCAAACTTACTCTCACTTCTCTGCAATCCTAATTGTCTACTCCATCTCCCTTTCTAACAGGTTTAACTCTCTTAAACCGAAACTTTGTAAGTTTGCTCCTTCTCCTTTATAAGGTTAATTTTCTCCGTATTTTCAGGAACCAGCTCCATTAAAAATCAGATCTCTTTTGTCTTCTCGTTTGCTCTAAACTTCTGAATCATTTATCGTAGCTCCAAAAGACATTTTTAACCCCCAATTGTCCAATAATATAGTCCGTCTTAAAAAAACCACATCTACTATTCTTCCCCTACAATCTCAGAGAAAGTTTACCCGTTCCCGCTGCTAAATCCCCAAAAGAAATATTTAACCGTCCCTAATTCAGAAACTCACTTTATATTGCTAAAAAATTATAGTCGTACTATGAATAATCCCTTCATTTCATTCTCATGTCCATCCTACGTTTTGTATTCTTCATCTCGAGTTGTACTTTCTACATTAAAAAGCAAACCAAAAATGAACATAACTCCAATCTCCCCGTCCTTTTGCCAAACAAGTTTCCTAGGAAGACTGTTTGAGGTGCCGACTCTGCTGGTGATAGCTGGAGAGAGAGAGTACGCAATAATCAGGAAAGATTGACCTTATATAGAGTCACTTACACTACTACCTCTGACCTGTCCTGGGATATTCATGTAAGAGCTTGAAAGTTTGGTTGTAATCGTGTATTGCCGCTTGGGATAGTCCTTATGTCCAAATTGTCCACATATCCTTGCCTTCATGTATTTACTACATGAAGCTGTAGTTGTGAGAGAAGGAAGTCGACAGCTGAGGACAATTGTGCCATTATGGATAAGTGAGTAATTAGGTAAGGGTATGATTTTCAGGAAATGTTGAAAGGAAAGATGGGGAAAACTGCGTCGCCGTTAGACTACTCGTAGCAAAAAGGGCAAATGGGTCCATTTTTTATCGTCCCATCGGAAGGGCACCACTCGAGGTGCTCCCCACATAGCACCCAAAGTAAGGATTGGGATGCGAATGAAACACTCCACCTCCGACGGCTTTCCAATGCGGACCCTCCACTTGGCAAGCCAGAGGTCACCGCTCGAACCCGATCCTCGGGACTATTTAAAGAGCATCCCAAAACTAAGCACGCCTGTAAGTTGCGTTTGCCAGTACGTTGGCCCCGACCAGCTGTGCGTCCCCGCTACGTTTTCGAGCCGGCTGATTTAATCATTCGGAGGAATAATTCACAAACACTCTCCCTTCGCGGGAAAAATAGGCACGATACATCCATCGGGAAAATAAGAAGAAGAATAAGAATTACTTCGTGATACTATATATCACCAATTTTTGACACCCACACCAATATCAGATGACCAAGCTCAGTGATTTCTAGTTTTTCATGGTGTGCAGAAAAAGTATCGAGAATTTTTTTTACAGACATGACTGTTCGTCGCAGCGCAATCGCACTGCACAGACTCGATGGTGAAGGGCCTGAAATTTAACACCCACCAAGCACTAATGGCCTGCGAGAGTTCGTTCGGACTAGATCGTGCTCAGAGTGGACCCGTGACAAGTGACTCGGTGCAAACGCGAAAAATTAGCGAACGGTTGAACAGCGGTATGCCCTCAAATTTTGTGTTGGACTGGAGAAATCGTGTATGGAAGACGTTGGGCATGATTTTCCAAGTGCTCAAGGATTAAAGGATGTCTCAAACTGCATTTTTTAACAGTGGCATAAGCTCTTTTAAGATGGCCGAGAGAGTGTGGAGGACGAGCCCCGGGCTGGGCGGCCGTTGACTTCAAGAACCAGCGACAACGTGCAACATGTGGTAATTGAACTGCTGAATTCAGACTGTCGGTTTTTAAGTCTGCGCATGATCCCAGATACATCATATTGGTATTTACAAGACTATAGTGGACACCATTATCAATCAAAATTTGGCGGTGCAAAAGATCTGCGCCAAACTCGTTCGGAAGGCCTTGAGCTAAAGTGTGTCGATGCTTAAGGGATGCGATTTGAAAAGTATTGAGACATTTCGAGGCATATATCCGAAATAAATCTATTTCTTCCGAAACTTTTCCCGATACTTTTTCCACAAACTTTGTATCCGAGCCACCACTGCATGCAATAACTAAAATGTAAATCTATACTATGTTTTAACCCTCGTCTCGCCTTATGCCATTGCTACTAAACCACGCTATTCAATCTTCTTCAGGAAGCACCGACCGTCCTAAGAGTCTTCCCCTTCTATTTCTGCACACAGCGCCAGATATGTCCTCGAGCCTTCTTGTATTTCGCCGCAGGGCTGCTTCTAACATAGCTGAAAAACCACATATGTCACCGATTCAGTAACGACCAAACGGCGGCATTTGTAGCTACTGGAATGACTCGCCAAAGTGAGTTCGGAGGCAGGTGGTGCCGCCACTGACGTGGCAAGGAGCCCTCAGGATAGAGGGGGGGCAGACCCAGGGTGTGTTTGCAAAGTGGGCACCCTGTGACACCTCATTTCGGCCGGCAATACCCTTAACCTTGGGGCATTTTGTCTCCGTTGGCGAAGGAGGGCAGGGATACGCCGCGGCCGCGCACAGAAGAGGGCGGCGTGGGGGAGAGAGACGGACGACTTCCTGCCCCCGCACCCAACCCTCACCTCACTTCCGAGTTTCAATTCATTTTGTGCCAAATTCATTCATTCGATTGGTGTACTGAGCGAGGCGAGACTAAACCGATTATGATGGTTAGGAGCGAAAGGGAAATTAATTAGCGAGGACATTAAACTTCATTAAAGTTCCATGCTTTCGACAAAGGAGAGGAAATTATTCTGACTCGGACAGGTGTCATCTCATAGGAAGCTTTGCGAACCGAATGCGGCGCGACAGTTGTTCCCGTGGCTCACTCACGTTCCATTTTGTATTTACTCCTCCCAACCGAAGAAGTTACCTCTCATTTGGCCATCCTATCCAATATTTACGATAAAATGATTCTAATAACTCATTAGTTAGCAATAATAATAAATTAATAACTTGATTTCCAATCATTTGATCTATGTATTTGTCAAGAGTCGTATCACCATACTAGATTTGTCGAGGGGTAGTAGCCAGATGAAAGGTAGTCCACGTGGGCTCTTTTCCTAAGTGAATTGGCTGCAAAAGCATCGGGCGTCCGGAGTGAGGCTGCCATTTCAATGAACTTGTCGCGTTAAAAATACCAGACGAGGCGGCAAATAGTGACTACCTCAGTTATTCGTCGAAAGACTGTTATGTTGGAACTTAATATGGAAATGATTCCTGAAAACTACTGGACTCAGACCAAAGAGCCCAGGGTCATACCTGGCAGCGGGGGAAGTTACTCTTTTCTGGTTTTCATCTCACGAAATCCTTACATTATCGAGTGCATTACAGTGGAAAAGCACTTGAAGAAGAGTTCCAGCGTGGAAAGAGGGAACTGTAGCGATTGAAAAATTAAGGGACAGAGCAATTGAAAAATGTCGAGAGAGAGTTGGAGAGAGGAAGGAGATACATTTAAGGCCTAAGCGAGGTGAAATGGAAACACTACGGGGATTACTGGAGCGATGTCTACAGAAAAACATGTAGCGGAGGAGCGGAGAGTTAGCACACAATGGTGCATTGAAAACTGGGAGAAGAGGCTAGAACGCGGAAAAGAAGGATGGCATCATATACGAGTAAGAATTGAGAGGTCAACTATCTTTCTCTACGTATCCTTCAAACGTATTTCTAGGAAATATTTACCACAAAAAAACAATCTGGCGAATGATGCAAAAGTTTGATTTTATTAGGTAAAGCTTTTTGTGACTACTAACTATAAATTGTTTTCATATTATTAAATCCAAGTCCTAGAATTGGAAAACACACAACCCAGAGCCTTAAAGGGATATGGCGCAAAATCTTTAAATGATACGTACGTAGTCGGCAGTTGAAAACATCTCCTGGAGGTCAATTCCTACGCGCCAAGGTTGTTCCCTTCTTGGTGAAAGCCATGGATGGAGTTGGAAGTTTTACCGTGGAGGAAAGTGCGATTATCTCGCAAGATATTGCGCCCTTCTGAGAAAACGATAACTTTTGTGGAAAAGTTGCTACATGTTAGACCACAGCGACCAATCGAGATGGAGCATGGCCTCCCCTTCCTCCCCTCCCTCTCCACTCACGGTGGTGAGTGGAGAGGGAGGGGAGGGGAGACCATGTATTATAGACTGTGGTCATGATGAGGCTTGCATGAAGAGGTCGATGGAAAACGCGACATCTGGACTTGTTCAACTAGGCACAGGGAGGCGCTCATAGCAGAGACTATCGTGTCCACAAAGCCCATATACTAAGCTCTGACTCCAATGGAAATGGCAGTTAAGGGCTCTTCAAACTGGAGAGGCATGTGGAAAGCCAAAATGAGATTATTATTAGCGATATCAACCAAATGGAGACTCTACAAAATTAATAGTCCGAAATCAGTCAATAGTTGAAGTAGTGGATGAATAATAGTTGCCCACCACATGATACATTACCTAAGTTCCATTGGAGCACCCATAACGTATTAACAAAATATGCAATATATGCATAGATTATTATAATTATACATAGATGTTTACGTAATACACTATACATAGATTATAATCAGTTATTGAGTTGATCACTCATTGCTCCCTTTATGATTCTCTCCTCCGAAATTGTACACAAGGAATAACCACCTCGCGATAATACACTTGAGATCTTATGGAAAAGAATTGAATTAAAAATATTTGGTTAATAAAAATCGTTTTATTCAAAACGTGTATTTTATGATCCAGTATTATTTGCGCGGGGACTTCGTTTCTCGGGAAGAGAGAACTATAAGTAAGCCGTCCGGAAATGCATGCAGATAGGAGACTGTGAAGCATACCGAAACGCCATAAGAACGAGTATTTTTTGCTTTTCCGTTTAAATTCTAGGGCGAATTAACAACTGAGGAAATTGATGCGCGTACACGTAACATCACATGACCTTTCTGCTCAAAATTAACACCATTTACAACATGGTGGATTAGTCTCCTCCTCAATGTGATGTTTTCTACATGAACTTTTGATAAAAATATCCATAGGTAAACAAATCAAAGCAAGTTAATATATATGTTTGTCATATAGATATGTTTCTTCTTTCCACCCAAGCGTAGAAAATTTGTCAAGTAGTGAGACGAATGAATTTTTTGAATTTCGGGTTTAAGGTTTAAAATAAAAACATGAGGCATAGTTGTATGGCATCATTCCTCCTACCGTCGCGATAATGAGGCAATCCATGCTATAAGGAGGGAACGAGGCGTGCCAAAGAGCGCATTATCCGTGTTTCAAGAGGGGGAAGGCCATATTAAATTCTCCGTTGGGGTGAAAGCACTTAACTCATTACAATCGGAGGATTGACAATGCTTAAAATTGTTTGAATGGATTTTAGGATTTGCCCTCATTGGCTATTAATAGAGGAAATAGCTCAAAGACCGCGCCAAAACATCCAAATCCACCGCCTCGTCCAACCTGTCTTCCATCTATCCGAACGCGTCTTTGCACTTGGACTTCCAATTCGATAGACAATTTAACAGAAAAATTCCGATGTCCTCTAACTTATGAAACTTGCATCGTCTTCTCTTTCGAAAAACGAGGCAAATTCGAAGATTGAGGGTCGTTTTCTTTTATTTAAATATCGTTCGGTTAGAGAAAATTTTTACGTAAGCAGCGCCATCTATTGATTGTTTTCGAAACCACTGAATCCATTGTTTTAATTCAGTTGTTTTCCTTTCGGTGGATGCAGATGAAAATGTCCGCGAAAATCGTTGCTCCCGCAAATTGCGAAATGCGTGCTATGATTCGAAATTTAGGTGCAAAAGTGTCGTCAACTTCCCAGATTAATCGGGAGTTGTGCATAGCTAATAAGCCTTCAGTAGTAAGTGAAGGAAAGGTTAGACAATCGCGTCGAGAATCGAGAATTCACAAATAACCTCAAAAATGTGTATACGATGGAGAGCGGAGTGACTTCACTTTGCACCTAGTGACTATTTAATTTCTCTTCTTACACTTTGAAACAGTGTCTTGGTAGGCATCGGTTGGAAGACGACGAGGAAATCAGGACCTCCGTCGTCAACTGTGATGATGGATTCAAGAAGCTGGTGCAGCGGTGCGAAAGGTGCTCCGTAGTGAAAGGCGATTGCATAGGAAAAGGGAAGAAGGCTAGCAAAAAACTAGTACCGCCAATAAAAGATTTTTCTCACGCAAGAGTTTTTTTACACCCAAACAGCCCTTACTTTTTTAATATTTCAAGTATTTTCTCGCAAAAGGGTGGCATATGCTTCAAACCCAATACCCCGCCATCCAATATAACGGTGTATGGCAGGGTGTTGCGTCAAAAATGGTTAAAATTATGAAAAAACAACACTTTTTTTCTCATTTTTGCAATATATTGTGCGAAAATAATTAAGTAAAGCAACTGTAGTATGCTTTGGAAAAGTGCGTATAAATTGATATGAATATTCCATTACAGAATGAAGAATCGGCGAACAGGCGGAAATTGTTGATAGGGAGATTTAACGGAGTTCAAATATTGGTTTTCAAATTCGGCCTGTATGCGTATTATGGTTCCGATGCCTAGACCTAGAGAGCGCGATACACGTGAAATATGAGGCCGAGGGGCGATCGGAGTGTCTACGGTTGGAGGGTAGTACGCATTCATTTGTTTGCTCATTGTTTTTGGTAAAAATCACATATCCGGCAGTAAAATCCGGAGTCCTCTCTTTCGTTATAGAGGTTTACAATTTTATTTTTTTTCTCTGGAATATATTCTTTTTGCATCGAAATTTTCGTTGCCAAATTAGTCTCTGAAGAGGCCACTGGAAGAGGATATTCTTGTACCCATGTTTCCGCATTTCCAATCCATCTTTACGGCAAGAATTCAATTAAGAGCATTCTTGCTTTTCAATGTTGAGCGATTTCAACTTTTAATGTCGAAAATTGTTCAGAATCCCATTCCTTACAAACCTCTGTATCAAGTTCTGTATTAACATAAAAGTAATTAGATCATTGACCCATTCAACAGGTTTTATACTACTTCGTACAAAGTGGCCGGCGTATCTAATTTATTGCATCAACTATTAATCAATGATGATGAGAGAAGAGCTCTGAATTCAGTTCAGTTCTCATTTTGAAACTCGAGTTGTGCTCGCTGTTCTCATTTGGAGGAATGAGCTGAATCGACTCGGAGACATCTTAAGACACCAAAGCGCAGCTCTCGAGACCCCTGAGAGAGTTTCCCTGCAGAAAGGTGGATGAGCGACCAGAGAGGCAGTCGGTCGGCATCAGCTACAAATGGGCTCCATTACCACGACTGTTGGGCCGGACAGAGAGCGGGGGAGGGAGGGCGGGGCGGGAAGTCGGGGCAAGCGGCTGAAGGCACTGAAGAGCGGAAATAGGATCGGATTGAAGAGCGGAAGGGGGAGTGAAGACTCTGGCACGCTGCCGAATCCGGACGGCCGCCCCCGGATCGATGGCCACACCCACCCCTTCTCAATTTCCACGGAGGGTGGGGGTGCGCCCTCGGGGTCCACTCCCTCTTAAGTGCTTCCTCAGAAACTTTGGTTACCCATCAAACATTGGGAAGGTTTGTCTTCATATTACGAGGGGATTGAAGCGCGGGCCCTACCCAAACATACCCTTTGACCCTCGACCTCCCCGCCCGCCCCTCGACACAACGTCACCGCAAGACTGTTCCTCCTCCAATGGGGAGACCTGTTTCATGAAATCCGAGGAGGAACTACTTCCGCGAACGATACGGGACCCTTCGCTTCATCGAGGGATAAAGATACAGCCACCCTGATAATTTGATCCCAGGTGACCTTTTCGGCGTTGAAGTTCGAGGGAAAAAAATGGGAATGGGAAACAAAGTATTCCATATGGAGGAGACGGGTTAGAAAGGAATAACTCAAGTCTACACAAAAACCTGGTAAATGTTTTTTGCTGTCACACTTTTCCCGGGGCATGCAATTCATGACAAGATGATACCCACTTCAAAGACTTACATTTGCCAGGTGATGGGAAAATATTAGAAAAGGGAAGATATTTCATCTTGAGATAGGTCGATGGTTAGGACCCAGACGAAAGGTAGTCCAAGCAGCGCCTGTTCCTCAGTGAGGCGGCTGATATGGCGTCTGGCACCAGTGGGGCGGACAGTACGTGATGGTGTCCCGTTAAAAACATTAACGAGGAATGCAACGGTAAACCACCTCAATTATTATTCCCAAGATGTTAATAAGTGACAATACAGAGATTTTGAGTCCTGGCAACTATGGGGCTCGGACAAATCGGCCGTGTGTCGTGCCCGGCAGCCGGGGAGGCAAGGCTTCCGCGGTCGTCATCCCACGAAACCCTTGAAGGGAAAACCAGCAGCAGCTGGATAGAAGACGCAGGAGAAGAAGACAATATTAGTTGGAATGTAAGTACGTGGAATGTTAGCACAATGATAAGGACAGGGAAATTGGAAAATGTTAAGCAATAGATGGAAAGGGGAAGTACTACCTTGATCAAAAATTTCCCGGAATTTATTCAGAAAATTAAAAATACAAGTTTATTCATCTAAATCTATATTGTCCCCTTCAAAGTAATCCCCATCGACTGCAACACACTTATGCCAGCGCTTGATCCAATCCTCGAAACATTTTTTATATTCGGTTTTCGGTATGTCCATCAGTGCTTCCTGCGATTTTTCCATTACTTCCTCTCGGCTGCTAAAACGCGTTCCCCGTAATGGTTTTTTAACTCGATTGAACAGAAAGAAGTCACAGGGAGCCAAATCAGGTGAATTCGGTGGCTGTTGGATGGTATTTGTTGCATTTTTCGTCAAAAAATTACGAATAATGATAGCACTGTGCGACGGTGCGTTACCATGGTGCAAAATCCACGAGTTTTCTGCCCACATTTCTGGTCTCTTTCGGCGAATTGCTTCACGCAAACGTCTCATAACGCCCAAATAATACTCTTTGTTTACTGTCTAGCAAAAATTCATGATGCACTACACCGTTGTAATCCATGAAAACCGTCAGCATTGCCTTCTTTTTTGACTGAAAACGACGTGGTTTTTTTGGTCTCGGCTCATTTGGTGAACGCCATTCACTTGCCTGATGTCTGGATTGCGTGTCGTACTCATAAACCCACGTCTCGTCTCCAGTAATGATCCTTTTGATGAATGTGGGATCGGATTCAGCCTCGCAAATCATGTCTTCTGCGACGTCAACACGGTCTCTTTTTTGCATGAAATTGAGGTCTTTTGGAACCAACTTTGCTGCTTCTCGACGGAAACCCAAATCATTAACCACAATGTCTTGGGCGGATCCATAGGCAATGTTCAAGTCCTCCGCTATTTCTCTGATGGTTAATTTGCGGTTATTGACCAACATTTCTTTTACTTTATCAATTTTTTCACCGACTTTCGATGTCGATGGTCTGCCACTGCGTTCATCATCTTCGATTGACTCACGACCACTTCTGAACCGCTCGTGCCACTGGTAAACGACCGTTTTTTTTAGAGAATCGTTGCCGAAACACTTTTCCAACATTTCCAACGTCCGTGCGCCACTAAATCCGTTTTTTACGCAAAATTTAATACAAGTTCGTTGTTGCAAATTTAAATCCATTTCTGCAATTGTAAAAAATCGCCAACACACACAGAGATAGATGTACTCTTGGCTACGTAACTTTTGCAAATGTCAAGTTATGACACTAAGATTTAAAGGGAATATCAACAACAGATGTACCAATTTAACAAAAAAAACAGAACTCAAATCGGAACGATGGGAGCCGCAAAAGACACTATTGGAACCGTTAAAGCTAAAAGGACTAGGAAACCATGGATCACGGCTGAGATGATTACGAAGATGGACGAGCGAAGAAAATGGAAGAATGTGAATAAGAGTTAGGCAAAATGAAGTACGAGAAATTAACGTACGTATTAAAAATTCTCGTACAAAGAATTAAACAATAAATTGAGGCGGGCAACAAATAAAGCAAAAGAAGTATGGTGGAAGACGCAGCGCAAGGATATGGAAAGTCTGCAGAGGAAGGGTGAAATCGGTACGCTGTACAGCAAAGGTAAATCGTAATCGGGAAGTAAGAAAGGAAGATCTATGCTAACAGTTAGAGATAAGGCGGCTAAGGCAGTAGCTGACGCAGGAAAGATGCAAGAGAGATGAAAGGAGTATATAGAAGAACTGTATAGTAAAGAGCTTCGACCAACAAATTTAGATATTGAAAAAGAATATGACGTAGACAAAGATAGCTTAGGTCCAGGCATACTCGACGATGAGATAGAAAGGGCATTAAGGAAGATGAAACTAAATAAGGCCGTGGGGGTGGATAACATTTCCGCGGAACTATTGAAATGTTTAGGAAAATGTGGGAGGAAGAGGCCATATGGGCTTATTCGTAGTATTTATGAGGAAGGAATCTGGCCGGGGGACTTTGTGAGATCAGTTTTAGTTTATATACCGAAAAAGTTAAAGGCCACGTCATGTGAGGACTACAGGACGATACGTTTGTTATCCCACGCAGCTAAAGGTCTTCTCAGTATAATAAAAAAAAGGAGAGAGAGTAGGGCAAGTGATTACTTAGGGGATAATCAGTTTGGGTTTAGGAAGGGGAGAGGTACGCGTGATGCCATTGCAGTAAAAAGATTTTTAATCCAGAGGATTATAAAACAAAACCAGGAGGTATTTGCCTGTTTCGTAGATTTCGAGAAAGCGTTTGATAGAGTGAATTGGGAATAACTAATCAGTATATTGAAGAAAATAGGAATAGATTGGAGGGAAAGGAGGCTAATCCGCAACCTGTACATGTCTTAGACTGCTCAGGTGCGGGTGCGAAACGGGGATTCCGGATGGGCAGTGTTAGGGAGGGGTGTAAGGCCATTGCTGTTCAACCTGTATGCAGAGGAAATGATCAAAGAGGCATGGGAAGAACTGGAGGTAGGAATGAAAGTGGGCGGGGAATTCGTAAAATTAGTTAAGTTTGCTGATGACCAAGCTTTAGTTTATCAGTCAGCCAAGGGGTTGCTAGCATTGCTGGGTGTATTAGAAATTCAGTGCGACAGGTATGGGATGAGAATCAATATTAATAAAACGAGGTTAAGCGATTTACTAGAAAGAAAAAGGCCAAGCTTAACATTAAAATAGGAGGGCGAAAACTAGAGCAGTGCAGCAAGAGCAGCAGATGGAGCAGTTTACGTATCTCGGTAGAGTTTTGGACCAACACGGTCAAAGTGGTTGGGATGTAAGGAGAAGAATTGCGCTAGTTAAAGAGGCTTTCACAAGGATGAGGGAGTTGATGACAGGAACCCTGAGTAAGGATGTTAAGAAAAGACTCGTAAAAACTTTGATATGGAGCGTAGCTATGTACGACGCGGAAATGTGGTCACTGAAGCAGGAGGATAGAGGTAGACTGGAGGCTTTTGAAATGTGGGAGTGGAGAAGAATGGAGAAGGTGAAATGGGCCGAGAAGACAACAAATGAGGAAGTACTTGGTATGGTGGTTGAAGAGAGGGGTTTGTTGGAAGAAACCCAATGGACACAGGAGAAGTTCACGAGGGGCGTATTGGCCGGGATGGGATATTGAAGGCTGTATTTGAGGGGAGAATTATGGGCAAACGAGGAAAGGGAAGAAACAGGATAGGGATGTTGGACGGGATGAAGGGAGGAAGAAAGTACTCGGAGATGAAGAGGGACCTGATATGGAGTAGGATGCTTGATTTTGTGTTTTGTTAGGAGTTACAAAAGTTTTATTTAGTAGCTGTGTCCATTCATAAACCCACCTTAACTGGTAGATTACCTAATATCAATATTAATATGTGAGTTTGTTTTTATGTAAGTTAATATTACAATTGCATATAATATATACGGGAAAGACCCATATTATTGCCACTGAGATTCTTTGTGCAACGCTTTTTTGTGTAACGTTGGCACTGCATCTGATCTTAGTTGAAATGCCTTTTAAATTATATTTGTTCAATGACTAGATGAAATAAAATTTTGCGCTCTTTTTAAAACTGTAAGCTTGAAATTTACATTGGCAAAGTAGATAAAAGTGTTAAACATTCGGTCAAATCTATTGATTTAGATAAATATATTTATTAGTTCTGAACATATAAAATTCGATTCGTGTATTTATGGTAACGTGAATACCTTTAAAAAGGAGCAGCCCATCTAAACAAAATAAGTTTGCCATTGTATGTTTACAGTGTGAAGAAAAAGTTAAGATTTGTAGAGCACAAATTGTCTTGACGATATTCACCCGACTGATTCGATTTAAAAAAATATAATTTGCCCGATTATTTGAGGAAGGCAATCTTTTTCTAATGATTCCTATTTAATCATGTAATCATCAGAAATATAAACCAGGTTCTTCCAAATGCATAATAATCCGCTGAACTAGCTGATTTGCATGAATGGTGGCGGTTGAAGGAATGGGGGCCGACTCCCCCCCCCTCCCCCGGGCCGCCGGAGCTAATCTCATTGCCTCTTACCCCAATCACCAAGCAACGCTAAGGTGATCCCCGCTCCGGCGTCGTCCAACAGCTCCTCAACGTATTCTCGATGTGCTTGCGTAAGGGGTTTGACGGAATTACGATGAATTCATCGTTGCATTTCATAATCCTCATGCGGTAATTTGGCAAATGGGGTTGACTCAGCGGCGAACCTAAGCGTTTTTTATAAACAGAATACTTCACGTTCACACAGAAATGATAAAAATAAGAATTTGGATGTTCTGAAATGAATCCATGCGTTTATAATCGGTAAAAAGAGTATTTAAATTCAAATAAGGAAATGGAATCAACAGTGAGACACGCTGATGCCCTCGTAATTATCACTGGGCAACTGTGGAGGCTCGCCCTCGCTTGCAAAGTACTGACATTCTAGTGGACCAAATTATCTGCGTATAAATAGCGGAAGGTGAGCTCGGTCTCCCCGTGAAAAAGAAAAGTTTAAAAAATCGTGTTTCTTTCATCTGAAGAATTCATTTGTGGCCGGGTCCCGCTCATTAAGGAAAATATATATTTATACATTCCCACTTTTTGAAAGTCTATAATTTATAGTTTTTAAAACACGAAAATTGTTATTTTTATTTTATTATAACAAAAATGTGCCGCAAATATAAATATGTGCGTGACTATTTCGATATTATTTTAACAAGTCCGTGCTTGATTAACTGATAAAATATCAATTATAGGGACCACAAAATACTCTAGAGGGACAAATCTGTCCAATTGACTTGGCCACTTCTCTGTGCGATTCATTAAATGTAATAATACTTTGTGTGCGCGGGAAAGCACCTGCGCGCTGCTTCAAAACTTTATACGTTTCCGTTTCAATAAAACCCTGAATGCATAGGTCTAAAAAAATAATCGGGTTAGCAATCAGAAGTATTTTTATATGAGCATAGAAATACAAAATCAAAAGATGGAAATAACTAAAATACGAGATAGAAGATAATGATTTCCTAATACCAAGAGTGTAAATTTAAAATGGCAACTCAAAATAAACATTTCGTGTTTTTGATACTAAAAATAACCATCGGTAGCATTAAAAAGTTCATGCGAGAAAAATGTTTTTTTAATTTATTGTTGTTTCTTAAATTAATCACTGAATGAGCAATACGCTCCATTGATGCGTACCTACTTTATTTTTACGGATAAAGCATGGAACAACTTTAAAAGTAATAAAATTTATTACATAGCCCTATGAATATGAGAAATAAAGGCAAATTATACGCCTGACTGACTCTCTCCCCTTCTGATGCGATCTAAGCCTTCAAATAAAATGCTCTGATTTTTGAGGATTGAAACCCCGATGCTCACTATCTTTCGCGACTAGATTTTCCACGCATGCCTCTTTTAGGCCTTAAATAAACCTGAATATTCCTGAAAAACGATGTTAACTCTTAAAAAGTTCGCTTTTTACTAAGATAATTTGACCTCGATTGAAAATGACTTTTTTCCATCCAATGTAACACTCCGCGGCAACCATTACCCTAACATCAGCATAAAACACTAGGAACATCGCATTTAACAAAAGAGCTCAGCATTCACCTATGGCACAGCTATAGGTGAATGAAATGGATCGCTGTCTCTCTCCTGGCCTCCCCCACCCTAAAAACCATGGAGCCCCCACCGCTCCCTCTCCGTAATGGACAGGACGCGAGGGGGAGGGGCATTGACCACCCGAGGACCAAGTCCGAAGCACCCAAATCCATATCTCTTCCACTCAAATGACACGTCCCATAGATCGGAGCGGGAGCACGGCAACACCATGTGCACCGAAATAGGAGGCAGCGGGGAATGGATGTGCACGCGGAATGGCGATGCGTATCTCGGGGCACACACGCGCGTCGACGCAAATACACTGCCCTCTCACTCCCCTGGTTAATGCGTTCAATTATCTCCGCCGTTGTCGCTGGTGACAGCACCAATGGATCACGCACCCCGCGGAGGCGCCAGCCAATCTCGTTAGCCGAGGCCTCTCCCCCTCCGCCTTCCCTTCACCTTTTCTCTTGGATTTTTAAAGGCCAGTTTCTGTCGCATGTCAATAAATGAGATGACCAAATCCGTGGAAATGAGATCTGTCACGGGGAATAAAGCGGGGCTCATCGGACGGCTCATTTTCAACTCTTAACCTCATTCATTAAGCCGTGAATCAATCCAGATTCCTCGCCTGACCTCGGATACATTCGTGAGCCTGGCTGTGAGCTGATTCCGTCACCGATAAGTTTTTGGTCACAGTTGAATGCTAGCTAGCTTTCTCGAGGCCAGGCACAAGATGACCTTCTCCTATTGCCTGGAAACTCTTGCCATGGACACCCCGTCTCGACCTAACATACGTTCATGGTTTTTACTAAAAGTATCGAAAAAAATATTCTCAACGTGAGTGTACGTTGCAGCGCACTCGCAGTGCGCAGGTTCAGTGACGAGGGGTCTAACCTTTAACATGTAACAAGCTTCAATCACCCGCGAGTTCGTGACACAGGCTAGATCGAGTTTCAAGTGGGCCCCTCTCGAGTGACTCGGCGCAAAATTCAGAGAAATATTAAACAGCGGTACGCCATAAAATTTTGAGTTGGACGGATAGTATCGGGGACGGAGACGTTTGACATAATCTTACAGGTGTTCAAGGATGAAATTATGTCACAAACTGTAGTTTTAAGTGGCTAACGATCTTCAAAGATGTCCGAGAGGGTGTGGAGGACGAGCGCCGCGCTGGACACCGGTCGAAGTCATGTACCGACGACTACGTGCAACATGCGTAGGAAGTGCTGATTTCAGACCGTCAGTCGTTAGGTGTGCGCATGATCGCAGATATCGTACATTGGCATTGAAAAGACAGTGACAGTGCGCGCACCATTATCCCTTTAAAATTTGGCGATGCAAAAGATTTGCGCCAAACTCGCCCAGCCAAAGGTCTTGACGGACGTCCAAGAGCAGAATCGAGAGTGTTTGCTTACGAAGACCTTCTACAACGGCATTGTGACGATTCCCCCACTCCCTTATAGCCCCAACTTGAAACCACCAGCAGACTATTTCATATTCCCTATGAAAGTGAAATCCTCCCTCAAAGGACACCACCATGGTAACCTTAATGACCTCATCCGCCTACCGTAGAACCTTTGAGTAGTGCAAAAGCCGCTGGAAAAAGTGTGTCGACGCTCAAGAGATGTACTCGGATGAATATTGAGGTATTTTAACAATATCTGAAATAAATCTAGTTTTCCAATACCTTTCCCGATACAAACCTTTGTTATACAAACCTTTTACAACTGATTGTAGCAGACAATAGTCATTACGAATGTCACTATTAAAGATGGCTTTTTTATATTTCCTACAAATATCCTCTAAACGAGCTCGTTCCAGTATTGCTTGCCCTGCTTTGCTTATAATCAAGTTTCTCCTTCCATCCCTCGTCTCTCTCGGTTGGGGGAGGTGACACCCCCGCTGAATGCCTGCGGCGGCGTGCCGCACTCCCTGGATGTGACCAAAGGGGCGGAGACCATTGTATGTTGCATGTACATGTGATGGTGGAATTTCCCCTTCTTTCTTCTCATATTCTGTATGAAATGTCTTGTTTTGTAAGGGCCTGTCCTATAAATTGTTGTGGCTCATTTTTATACACTTTTTTGCAAATCAAGTGACTAATTTATTAGGATAATTAACACTTGTTTCGAATCAAGTTATCCTCCAGCATGTATACAGGTTCGCACGTTACATGACAGTTTTTTTAATAAATATTTTTCCCTTCCTCTTCCATATCCTGCGGTATCACTCACCCGTCCAACCTGGTGCTTGCACCCCCTGCCACACACCTTGCCGGTGGATGGCGGGTTGTTTATGTCGATGTCGATCCAAGTCCTGTTCTTTTGAGTCGGCACTAGCTGGTCATAAATCTCCCTCGCCGTGGCGGGAGATAGTTGTCCCTAAGGTCACGTCGCACATGAACCATCCGTCGACGAGCACTGCTAATAAAAGAGGTCAATTCGTCGCGGTGCACAACTCGTCTCCGCCCGCCCGGGCGCGTGGCGCCGGCGGAAGGCGTCGCCTTCCGATGGGGCCATCGGGGGCGAGCGGATACCATCTGGAGGGGGCGCCAAAGAGCGAATCCGCCCGGGAACAGCGCGGAAAGCCATCGACGCGGGGGCGCCGGTTGATGATTGATTGATTGTGTTCATACCCGATCTATCCGGAGAGCGTTAATCTAAGGTTCCATCCTCACTAAAAACACATTGCTTTTCTTCAAGATACGAGGGTCATCCGGAAAGTAGTACCCGTTCGTGAAATAAAGACACAAAAGTAAATATTAACAAACATAAAAAATTTTATTTGAAAGAGGATACTTTAAACTACTTCTCAACATAATCTCCAAGCAAATTAAGGCATTTGTCATAACGTGTGACAAGTTTCTGTATTCCTGCTGCATAGTCCTTCGCCGCCAGCTCATTGAGATACGCGAGGGACCCATCTTGCACAAATTTTTGCATAATGCAGATGGTGTTTAACAATTTCATGAACAATTGTTCGAGAAACATTGGGAAAATGCTCACAGATGTCATCAATTGTGACGCGCCGATCGTTCCTCACGAATTCGTCAACTGAGCTCACCAGTTGGTCTGTAATGACAGACGGTCTCCCCGAACGCTCATCGTCGTGTGTGTTCCCCCTCCCCATGTTGAAGTTGCGACACCACCGCCGAACAGACGACTCGTCCATTACATTGTCTCCATACACCTCCTTTAATTGGCGATGAATATCACATGGGCGAACGTTTCTTGCATTGAGGAATTTAATCACTGCCCTCACTTCACAACTGGCGGCGTTCTCAATTTTTTTAAACATTGTAATCAATCACAGAAACAACACAGGCAATGCTAGCGTCACGCAACTTGGCTCAGAGAAGGCAGACAAGCCACTGAAGCTATCTGACCTCGTCCAGCGGCTACTCGCGTCGTCAGCACTTCATGCGGCACGAACGGGTACTACTTTCCGGATGACCCTCGTAGTTTTTTAAATTTTACGAGACAAAAATGTCAAAGAATTCCAATATCGAGGGACTATTTTTGTGGATTGATTGCGTTGAAAATATCACTCCCTACCAGAATGAACAAATTTGAAGGACTGCAATTCAGAATACATGAAGACTTGAATTTAACAACATTTTTATTTACGTGCTTAATCTTTTGTCTTACCATTGGAATTGGACGCGGAGTTTCGGTAATTTTCGATAAGCGCAACAAAATGCTTTTTTTTGGCTATCGAAAGAAAAAAAATCCAACGCCAAGGTTTCTCCGTTGAAAAACAAAGCCAATTGAATATTATTATGTTGATGAAATGCAACGGCGGATAAATTGGGAGGAGACGTGGTCACATTAAATCCTTACAATGCTTATCGCTGCTACGCAATGAACTGCGCGATTGTTTTTCGAAAGCCCGACACATTTCACGGATAAAATCGAAATTAGTAAAAAAAGGATGTCTAGTGTTAATAATTATTTTGAAAGATGGAAATGAGTGAAAGCACAGATTAATGAGGAAATAATTCTCATAATTTCTGCTACTTTACTCGATGCCAATTACACGTTCGATAATATCAAGATTTTGTGGTTTAAGATAAAATATTGTTTCGGTCATTTTAATGCAACGGATTTGAAAAAAATAACAAATATATTCTTGCCCTCAATAATTTTCTGGAAGCCCTTGGCTTGAGGGAAGCAATGACTGTAATCGACCTTTTAGGACTTCACCTCTAACCACTGGACTACCCGTTAAAAATAGACTCTTGCATCACCTATCGTTTCCCAAAGGTTTATTAACACCTGCCATAGATTTATATGATGTATTTAACGCTATTTAAATTTATACGGGAGGCGTATTAATGGCAGATTTCAGCGGCAAATAACTTTAGTAGAAAGTATTTTTAGTATAAACTGATGAAAATATTGTTTGCGCTTTGTTGGAGGAAGATGTGAAGAAAGGAGGTCACTTGTTTCCCTCCCCCGAAGAAGATAGATCACGATTGAACGGTGCCTCTGAATGAGGCCGCTGAGGTCGAGGCAAGGGTGGCAACATAGTCATCATCCATCATGGGCTACTTTCCCATTCCAGGATAACACAGGGATAGAGGCAAGATCACACAGCGCGTCACCTTATACTTCACTGGCCATGCTTAGATCATTACCAAATTTACAAATTATCTGATTCTTTAAGCATTCATCAATGATTTTTTACATTCTGAGAGAAACCATTTGGCAATTCATGGATTCATGCCAAATAAACAGTGCATTTTGATTCCGGATCTCTTTTCTATTGCTATCGCCTATTGATGAGAACTCTTGACTGAATTTACAACTCTACTCGAAAAAAAAAAATATTTCCCTTTCGAAATAAAATGCTGAAATATAAAATGATAAGGTGCAAGGTCTTATAACATGCATGCCTACATTGGAAAAGTGTAGAAGAATATTGATTCGTTTAGAGTCTAGTCTTAGTCCTTTCTTTCCTATATGTAGAAAAGAAAGGACTTCGACTAGACGCTTTAGAGCAGCTTGAAATTTTACAAAGTATACGCTCCAAAGAGAATATTGTTAATGACCTTTTGTACGCCTCCCACTCCCCCCTCCTAAAAGGACTACTTCTCGATACCTGCGCTTATGTGGGTAAGAACCCCTCTACTTCCCCCCACCCATGCCCTCCCTTGACCTCAAAGATACATAAAAGATTTTTGTATTTATGTCTATGGACCGTTAAAACCCACCCACTTTCCTCCGCCAATAGGAGGAACGGTCCTCAGAGGGTGCCTCATGTTTCTACCCTTCCCTCCAAGTATCATTGCTCAATTCCCTCTCCCACCCACCCTCCCCGACCCTCCCACCTCCCCGCCCCCGCCGGAGTGTTATAGATATAGATGGATGTCCGTCAGAGTTGTCAACTGGAGATGACGTTGAACGTCGAAACCCGAGCCGTCTCGCAATATATATTTTTAAGTGGAACCTAAAAGTTAGTAATTTTAATTTCAAATTGAATCGATTCCATAAAGTTACCCCGGAAACCAACAATTCTAAGTAATTCTAATGTTTTGTTAGTTTGTCCAAATATTCCCGGTACATTTTTCACCCAGGAAAGATCGCGAGTAAGGATGACGCCTAGGTATTAGATCATGTCTATCTATTCCATCCCTCCCCAGAATACAACCTTGACGTGGTGGAGGGGCTTGTGCGTTCCGATAACCCCTAGAGCTGTGCTGGCGGGAGTAAAAATAATTGCTCCTGGTAGGGTCACCAATGCCAGATAGGTCGAAGGTTAGGAGCCAGACGAAAGGTAGTCCACGCAGCTTCTGTTCCTCAGTGAGGCGGCTGCAATGGCGTCTGATCCCAGTAGGGCGGCCAGTAAGTGATGGTGTCACGTTAAAAACACTATTGAGGAAGGAACGGGAAACCACCTCAATTATAATTCCCAAGATAAATATGATGGTCACTAAAGAGATCTAGGTTCCTGGCAACTACGGGGCTCGCGTGTGTCGCGCCCGGCAGCGAGGGAGGTAAGGCTTCCGCGGTCCTCACCACACGAAACCCTTGCAAGGGAAAACCAGCAGCAGCAGGACAGAAGATGCTGAAGAAGAAGACCGCATTATGTACAAAAGGAACGTGGAATGTAAGGACAGTGATGAGGGTAGAAAAACTGGAGAATACTAAGCGAGAGATGGAAAGGGGATATATAGATATTTTAGGTCTATGCGAGGTGAGCTGGAAGGATGGCGGGGATTACTGGAGTGATCAGTATAGAATAATATACAATGGCAGGGACGAGAGACAACGAGGGGTGGACAAAGTATTAACTGAAGAGGTAGAGTGTAGCGTATTCAACATAGAGCAGGTAACGGATGGATTACTACTAATAGAGATAAAAGCAGAACCGGCGAACTTGGTTATTATTCAGGTATATATGCCACCAAGCAACCATAAGGAAGAAGAGGTCGATAGGATATGCGATCAGTTAGAGGACATAATCGCGTGTGTTCCCGCAGGTAAACATTTGATAGTGATGGGGAATTGGAATGCGACGGTAGGCGAAGGAAGAGATGGTGATGAGGTGGGGTACTACGGTTTAGTTACGAGGAATGACCGCGGGGAGAAAGCAGTACCAGGGGAGTTCTGCAGGAGACAGGGGTTAGTCATCACCAACACTTGATTTAGACACCACAAAAGATACAGGTATACATGGAAAATGCCAGGTGACTCAGTAAGGTATCAGTTAGATTATATCCTGGTTAGACACAGGTTTAGGAACAGTGTGATAAATTCGCACAGCTTCCCGGGAGCGGATGCGGACTCTGACCACAATTTAGTTGCTATGAAATGTAGCCTCCGTTTCAAAAAGATAAGGCGGGGGGGGCGGGTTAGAAAATGGAATGAAGGAGGAAATCATGGAGGATGGTAAAGAGCTTAGTACAGTCGAAGAAAAATGGGAAAGTATCAAGTAAGGGTTATCGAAAGCCACAAAAGACACTATTGGAACCGTTAACGCTAAAAGGACTAGGAAACGATTGATCACGGATGAGATGATTACAAAGATGGATAAGCGGAGAAAATGGAGGAATGTAAATACAGAGTTAGGCAAAATGAAGTACAAATAGTGAAACAACAAATTGAGGCGGGCAACAAATAAAGCAAAAGAAGCATGGTTGAGGACGCAGTGTGAGGATATGGAAAGTTTGCAGAGGAAGGGTGAAATTGGTGCGCTGTACAGCAAAGTTAAATCTTTATAGGGAGGTAAGAAAGGAAGATCTATGCTAACAGTTAGAGATAAGGCGGGTAAGGTAATAGTTGACGCAAGAAAGATCCTAGAGAGATGGAAGGAGTATATGGAAGAGGTGTATAGTAAAGAACTTAGACCAAAAAATTTAGACATAGAAAAGGAAGATGACGTAGAGGAAGATATCTTAGGTCCAGGCATACTAGACAATGAGATAGAAAGGGCATTAAGAGAGATGAAACTAAATAAGACCCTAGGGGTGGATGACATTCCTAGTAGTAGTATTTAAGGGAGGCGACCGACAGCTGAGGTCATTTTCGCCTTAGGAGATGGACAGGAAAGTATGAAGGGTGGAGAGAAACAAAAGGCGTCGGCATTAGCCTACTCTTTACGATAGGCGCCAAGGAATCTGCAGCTTAACATCCCATCCGACAGATGGCGTACTAACTCAAAGTTCGCTCCGTAGAGTACCTCAAGTAAGGATCGAGATACCTCTGAGATACCCCGTACCATATCGATCCCCTGGATAACATTTCTGCGGAACTACTGAAATGTTTAGCGAAATGTGAGAGGGAGAGGCTATATGAGCTGATTCGTAGTATCTAAAGGTATGAGGAAGGAATCTGGCTGGAAGACTTTGTGAAATCAGTTTTATTTCCTATTTCGAAAAAGGCTAAGGCTACATTATGTGACGACTACAGGGGAATAAGCTTGATTACCCATGAAGCCATAGTTGTACACGTGATCATCAAAAATGGATAGAGATTTAGGTAAATTGTTAATCAGGGGTTAATGAGTTGGGGGGTAGGAAATGAAGGTGAACACGTGATGCCATTGCAGTAATTAGATCACTAATATAGAGGAATATAGAATACCACCAGGAGGTATTTGCCTGTTTCGTAGATTTCGAAAAAGCATTTGACAGAGTGGGCAAGGGAACACCCCATGAGCATATTCCAGAAAATAGGATTAGATTGGAGGGAAAGGAGGCTAATCCGCAATCTTTACATGTCTCAGACTGCTCAGGTGCGAGTGGGGAACGGGGAGTCCGGTTGGGCAGTGTTAGGAAGAGGTGTAAGGCAAGGTTGCCCATTATCACCGTTGCTGTTCAACCTTTACGCAGACGAAATGATTAAAGAGGCATGGGAAGAACTGGAGGTAGGAATGAAAGTGGGCGGGGAATTCGTAAAATCAGTTAGGTTTGCTAATGACCAAGTTTTAGTTTGTCAGTCAGCCAGTGGGTTGCAAACATTGCTGAGTGAATTGGAAAGTCATTGCGACAGGTATGGAATGAGAATCAATATTAAAAAAACAAAGGTTATGCGATTTTATAGAACGAAAACGGCTAAGCATACATTGAAATAGGGGGCAAAAACGAGAGCAGGTAGAACAGTTTACGTATCTCGGTAGTGTTTTGGACGAACACGGTCAAAGTAGTTGGGATGTAAGGAGAAGAATTGCGCTAGTTAAAGAGGCTTTCACTAGGAGGGAGGACGGGGACGTTGAGTAAGGATATTAAGAAAAGACTCGTCAAAACTTTGATATGGAGTGTAGCTATGTACGGCGTGGAAACGTGGTCATCGAAGCAGGAGGATAGACGTAGACTGGAGTCTTTTGAAATGTGGGTGTGGAGAAAAATGGAGAAGTCGAAATGGACCGAGAAGAAAACAAATGGGGAAGTACTTAGTATGGTGGTTGAAGAGAGGGGTTTGTTGGGAGAAATCCCATGGACACAGGAGAAGTTCACGAGGGGTGTATTGGCCGGGATGGGATATTGAAGACTGTATTTGAGGGGAGAATGATGGGCAAACGAGGAAAGGGCAGGAACAGGATAGGGATATTGGACGGAATGAATGGAGTAAGAAAGTACTCAGAGATGAACAGTAGGGAATTGATGTAGAGTAGGATGCTGGATTTTCTGTTTTGTTAGGAATCGCAAACTATTTATTTAGTAGCTGTGTCCATCCAAAAACCTACCTTAACCGGTAGATATCCTAATTATAATAATAACCTATCCCATGTCGTTGTTCCCAATCTAGTTGTAGTTCGGGTGGGAATTGCAATTTTTCCTACAATGCAATACTACACACTTTTTAAATTTAGTCCTGATTACCAAGTGTCGCGCTAGCGTTGTATAGAATTATGGTCATCTGACAATGCTGCTGTATATTCATGAATACGGATATATCTGTAAACCACCAAATCGTCGGCAAACAAACGTATATTACTAGTGACGACGTCCGTCGTCACTAGTAATATACGTTTGCGACGACGCACGTCATGTTCTTAACGCAATGTAGGAAGTAAAGAGGTCCGATCATACTTCCCTGGGGAACACCTGAAGTATTTCTACAGTATATGAGCCGATCATTGACTACTCTTTGTATCCGACCATTCAAAAATCTTGAATCAAACCCCGGATATTATTAATTATGCCATATGCTTCTAGCTTTGTGAGTAGTTTACTATGGGAAGTCGAGGGCTTTCTCAAAATATAGAAATATCGCGTCCATTGAAACATTGCTCTCTCTCTCGAAATAAGAATTTCATGAACAAAAAGCGCAAGTTCCGCCTCGGGGGATATGATTAACCCTTTTTGAAACCGTGCTGGTTTTCATGAATAACTCCCAACTATCGACACGTCCCGCGATCGAACTAGCCGCTATATGTCCGTCGGTGTAAATGTCTAGCGGAAAATTAGTGTGTAGCAAAGAGCGACCTCGGGGCAATACTATTTACGAGGATGAGCGGAAATGCACTCCCGAGATGCTCTCATGACGGGGATCGCAATCGCCATGGATAGAGCAGCCGCATCTCAAGGCTCGTCCCCGCAGCACGAAGGCCGCTATAAGGACGACGTCGCACGCGAGATTACCTTCGCGGACAAGGGCGCTTCGCCGGCAAGAGGTCCCTCCCTCTCTGGGGCGCGAATCCCACTCCTTCTGCATCCTCCCCTCTTGGGGAGTCCACCGCCGCCGGTTCCGGAGGTTTAAGGCCGCTTCCGCAGAGAGGGATGCTGCCATCTCATGCTCCGTTCCCGCGGGAAAGACCCCTCCCCCCCTTCCGTTTCGCATTATAACGACAATACCGTCCCCTCCTTCGCCAGAAAGCCGTATCTGCCCTCCGTTGCCTGCTTGAAGGGCAAACAGAAGGGCGCCCTGGAGAGGGAGGCGTCCGGGGGCTGCCTCGTGCTCTCACAGTAGGTAGCCAGCCGGGTAGGACGTCGCCCATGTTACTTTTAGGTAGTTTCCCAGTTAGAGGAGGATTAATCGGGAAATACGGGCACAGGCACATGATAGTATGATAATGAAACACAATAAATACAATAACCAATGCAATAAACATTTTTTCAATTTTGAATATTTTATTCCTCTCATCATTCCGTCTACTAGGTCCATTCTTAACTTCCAAGCTTGCTGGCCTCTATCACAGCATCCAAGACTTCATTGCCCATTTAAACACTTTAATTACAGTATTAATTTATTCCCTTGGATTTTACCAGGCGGCCCTCCCTCCTTCACCAGCCTGCATAGTACTTCTGATTTTATTTCTCTTCATACACACTATATGTTCCCATTCACACCATCAATTAGCGTGTGAAATTACAGTGAAGGCATTCGTCTTTACTGCGTCCCTTTTTCTCTCGTCCGTCATTCGAACTGATTCGTCCCCTACTGACACTAAGTACGTTGTAACTATTTTACCTTCAAAACCAAGTTCTGCCCTAAAAATACTATTACTTATTTTTACCCGGATAGACAGGCGGATGCGTCTCTGGCTGGGTTCGAGGAACGGATCGTTTGTTTGCGATACCTCAATAACGTGACCGTGAAGTTATTGGAACAGCTCTAATCCATCAAATATTGCCTGAAACTGGAAAAAAAACGGGAAAGAGACTCATGACATGTTCAATACATTGAAGACGCCGAAAGTTCAGGGTGCCCTTTTAACTCCAAAAGTGACGAAAATCTTGCAAGAGTGAAGACTTTGTTGAACAGAGATCGCAGATTAAGTGTTCGCATGGTTTCTGATGAACTTTGCATCCCTAAAAATTATCTATATCGACTTTTGAGTGAAAGTATGGGCACGAGAAAGGTAAGTGCAATGTTAGTGCGCGAGTGCTCTCGGAAGAACAAAAGGAAACTCGCACGCGGATCTGCAAAGAGCTTCTCAACCACCCTATCGCCCTGACGTTGACCCACCAGACTTATTCCTCTCCCCTCTCCTCAAATCCCACGCTGAAAGGATGTCACCACGGCTCGGTGGAAGCGTTACAGCAGTTCTTGACGAGTGAGGTTAGTAGTATTCCGTGCGCCGCCGCCTTCCAGAAGGCGTACGAGGAGGCCTGGGAAACCCTCTGGCAGCGGTGTGTGAACGCACAAGGGTATTGCCACTTCCAACACTTTAGAGTAAATGTATCAGCTCTGGCAATATATTGTTTGAATCATCTCAGTTTTACTACATTTGCATGGGGCCTAGTATATAAATTTTATTCCATGGGGCAAAGGTATGGGGCGAAAGAAGGCGCTTTGGGTTTTGAGATGAGTATGGGGGGATAGTTACAGAGGAAAGAGATTTTGAAAATTACATGAAATTAGAGAAAAACGTGCAACTTAGCCGTCAAGAATCTGTACATTATATTTACCTCTTAAGAAAGCTTCCACGGCGGTACCTATCTTAACTAATTGCATGGATTTTCTAGGAAGGGGAGCTTAAGGGAATGGGAGGACGTTAAGAGATGACCGGGGAAAGGGAGTCCAAGAAATTGGGAGGGAGAGGAAAAGGGAGCAACGGTGAAATCCTCGTCTACCTATTTCTTTAAACCGTGCCCGTTTAATGACGTAGATGTTGAAGATGATGCTATGCAATAATACTCCGTTCATTGGATGAAAACCATAAGTGGAATTAACAAAGTTGCAATTTTTCAATGCGTAAGGAGTGAATTTTATTCGAAAATAAATGTTTCCGAAACAACTAGTTTCAAAAGTAAGGAAATCAGTCAAGGGAAATATCGTGGTGACCTGCTGCGGGCTTCCCTCCGCCGCGGTCAGTTGGCCTGGTGGATTCCTCCCATGACTCCCTCCTCCTTCCGCCGCTCTCTCTCCGGCCGATGCTCTCCGGGATGGACTCTAACAACCCTTGAAAGAAGTTTCGATGTCGCACTAATATTTAATGCCATTTATCCCTCACTCTCTCATCGCTCCATTCCGCCCCCTCCGATTGAGCAATTTCCTCGGGATGCACACGAGTATTGCGTGTGCTCTTCAGCCAAGATGTGACGTCGGAGTCCAAGTAATTCAATGGGAACGACAAGTTCAGCATCGCTCAATCAGGTTCTGGCTCTCTCTCTCTTTTTGATGTATTTTTGACTTTTGATTCGTTTTGTGCACTTTAGTCTACATCCCAATCAGTTTTCCCCAAGTGAACACCGAACAAATGCTAGAGGATTCTTGATTAATAATTCCCGCTAGAGTATTTACTCCTCATCCGAACATCAGTTTACTTACTCAGAGATTGGCTAAGGTAGAACGGGGTAAGTGATATTCTTCGATGTACCTAAGTCGATTCACCAAAACTTCAACGCGTTATACAAGGTTTGTATAAAACGTATCGGTAACAATTTTTCCCTGACGTGTCGGCGAAGTGCTGAATTCGGAGCATCGGTTAAGGGTGCGTCTGGTCGGAGGTCGTATTAGAATGGACAAAAGATGACACTGCACGCCATTATCAATGAAAATTTATCGATGCGAAAGATCTGCACTTAACTCGTCCCGAGGGTATTTAGGCGGACGACCAAAAGAGCCGAGCCGAGTGTCTGCTTTTTAAGACTTTCTGCAACGGCATCGCGATGATTCACCATCCCCTTGTAGTCCCGACTTGGCATAGGCAGACTATTTCCTATTCCTGATAAAAGTGGAATCCTCCCTCAAAGGACACCACCATGGAACCCTAAGACCCGTGCAATAAGCTTGCACACGTACCATTAAGGACCTTACGGAATCCACCAACCAGGTAGCCTTCGAGTCGCTGCCGCAAGCAAAAGTGTTTCGACGCTCAAGGGATGTACGATGAATATTTTTTAGACATTTTGAGGCATACATCTGAAATAAATCTTTTTTGCACTGAATCTTTTTCCGATACTTTTTACACAATTCACATATTAATTGGCACCTCTCACTGGGTTTCCACCCATACCCTGGGCATCGTTTTTTAGATTTTCTCCGCGTCCAGTGACTTGATCCAACGCCGTTTTTATCCCTCAAGCGAGGCGCTCCTCAGCGACCCTTTTCACGCCAGTGTGCGAGACAATTTCGAGGATCCTTCCGTGTGTCTGAATCACGAATGTTGTTTCCAACAAGAGATTATGGAGCACGACTGGTGACTTCGACCGCCCAGCTGTCCACTGACTAATTGAAGATGACGGCTCTCATCTTCGTCGAAACATGTCTTCGTCGCCGGCCCCGGTGGCGGCGGGGTAACGTCCTCGCCTACCAACCCAGAGGTCGCGGGTTCGACTCGGTGGATTTTCCATCTAGAGCTTGATTGTATGTGTTTGTCTTCAATGTAATATCCGTAATGTAAGGGTTAGGTGGAAGAAGGGACCATAGGTCTCAACCTAGGCCAAGAATAAATCAATAACTTAAATGATATTCGATAAATGAACTGTACTTTTTGTTATCTTTAATGGAGTGCATAAGTTCAGAATGTTCCCTGCGGGCTCGTCATTGTGTTGCGTCCCTGAAAGGCTTTGGGACGGAGTCTTTAATGCGTGCGCGAGGATCTGAAGAAGTAATTTCACAACGGAGGGCGAAGCGAGGATTAGCCAGAGCAGTAATCATTTTCGTCAAATCCAAAGTAAGCGCTCCCCTATCTCACCTTTTTAAAAATTTCATTACTATTCTAAACAGTAAAGATCAATTCCTAAAATTTCACTGCTCAAAAATGAGATAAAATGAAATTATAAAGCAGTGAGAATACTCGATCTTTGCAAAAGTAATACTTCTCCCGTCAACCAATAAAAATGGAAACAACGAACCTTTGCCGAGTAAGAACAAACAACACAGCGCTCTCATTAGAATTCCAAAGTGGAACTTATTTCATGAGAGCCAACAATACGTAACTGAGTGAAATTATCAACTTCGGAGTCAGTTTAAGTCGCTAAATATGGATTGTCGCGGCTTGGAAAATGTCACCAAGTTGTAAGGCGCCTGCGAATGCTTGGAAGGAAATTGGCACATCTGCTTCCCGCGGAAGTTTTGTTTGAGATGGAGGAACAGTTCTGGTAAAGGAAAGGCAAACGGTGATGACAAGATTCACTTTTGAATGAGTATCATATATTATATTTGTATCTTGTGAACGACAAATTCTCTCGCCTACATTTTACATTGATATGATGTAATTTTGAAGTAGTTTACTAATAGTTTAATTATTTACGGCTTCATTGTAAAGCTATGATTAAAACGATTTTAGTTTTTCTAGGCTGATTTTCAGGAATTAGTCGAGAATGGATGACTTCTAGTTTCAATTCAGTAGGTAACGAAATTCCTTTTAAATTTTTGCATAATTCATTTGAGAATTTCGTGCGAATTTCAATCGAATTACATATCTTTGTCCTCTTGCAATTTCGAAATTTGAACATCCACATTTGATGACCACAATTTATGCATCGAACGTATTTATTTTATCATGCATGCAATGAAAGCCGATTAGTAATAAAAATAATATGAAATTATAAACATAAATATTTGCTCATTTAATTCACCGCGTGAACTTTGGATCAATAGCTTATTCATTTTTTCCATAGTAATACTCTGCTCACTGAAAATAAAAAAGTTTTTCCCGCAAAAATAATAAAATATGTTGTTAAAGTAATCCTACTCTGGATTCTGCCTCAACCGCACTTTTATACACATATTGCAAGGAGTTCCGTTTCCTTGAAAATGACAAAAAAAGGGCTTAAGAAACTAGGTTTTTTACAATGGCATTCAGTGCTGAGCAAAGCATAATTTTCCTTCATGACGTAATGAAATTATTTCTATGGGTGAATCCGACAAACAGGACGAGCAATTTATTCCTACGAAGTTGCATGACTTGGTATAGATTCGATGAAAGTATTGTGTCGACAAATTCGATCGATTCGAACGCGAAATCGACACATATTTCGATAATGCGAGGTGCACTTTCCCGAAGCATGGCAACCGAGAGCGTGGCCTGGGTCAGGGTCGCTTTCCCCAGCGATGCAATATTGAAAATTGCACTCGCCTGGCCGAGGAGTTGCCCCCAGAGGCGCGCGTGGTTCCGTCCGAATGCGGCCGATGGATATCCCTCCACCACCCTGGGGACCCCACCCGTCCCCCGCCCCCGGAGGCTACTGAGGCAATCCCGCACCCCGCGGCGTGGGACATCGCCCAGCCTCCCGAATCCCAATTGAATCCGCATGGCAAAGATTGTTTTCTCACTCAAGCCAACAGAGGATTAAACCTGATTCGGCCGGCACGTTTTCCGGTTTCCCTTTTTAAGAAAACGTACTACAAGGAGAGAATGTAACTCATCTTTCATCAATACTATTAGCCATTTAAAGCCTATATCGGAGTGGTGCATGGAGGTTAGAATTGTATGGCAGAAAACGCACAGCACATGGGTTTGCGAATGAAGAGAAAAATAGCCCATGCATGCATAGTTTGCATAAAAAGTGTATGGCAAAGATTAATAAAATTGGCTTTCTTGGAGGCATTGCTACAATGCCTCCAAAGTTTTCAAATTTCATGCCTTGAGCGTCTACATACTTCTGCCTGAGCGGCTTTTCCACGACTCAAAGGCTCCCTGGTAGGCGGATACCGGATGAGGGTATTCTTAAGGATGCGCGTTCAAGCTTCTTTGATGGCACTATGGTGGTGTCCTTTGGGGGACAATATCCCTACTTTTGGGAATAGGAAATAGTCTACTGGTGCCAAGTAAGGGGGGACATTGAGGAGGTTGAGGAATCGTCGAAATGCCGTAGCAGGTCTTCGCAAGCCGATGCTCGGCGTTTGGTCGTCCGTCCAAAGACCTTCGGAACGAGTTTAGCGCAAATCTTTCTGAATGGTCAAATTTTCAGCAATTACGGTTTGCCCTGTCAACTTGTCAATGCCAATACCATTTGCGATCAAACTTTAAATGAAATGTAATCATCTGGAGCATATGCGGGTGAGTTCGAAAGACGTTAGGTTAGATTACTCGGGATGAAGCAATACGCAATGCAAAGGTAAGAAGAGATACAGGGCCCGTACAATAAGTATCGGGACTGGTTCCAAAAATCAAAATTTATTTCAGTTATCATTACAATCGCTCAATAATCTTCATAACACTTTCCCCCTGCATCCATATAATTAGTATAATTAGCGGCGCGTCTGCCACTCGTCAAAAGCCCGCTGGAAGTCGGTTTCCGGAATACTGTTGAGAGCCTATGTTGTCGCCGCTTGAACCGCCTCGTTGGAGCAGAACCAATATCCTTTGAGCACCTTTTGAGCTATCCTTTGAGGTAATAACGTTGCCGAGTAAATCTTCATCTCCCAGGACGCGGTCCAAATTTTCTTGCGAAATTTTCACCCGCGACAGTTTTTGTTCCTCGCTCAAGACTTTCGGCACCAGCTTCGCGCACAATTTTTCCATCGCATATATCCTCTGTTACAATGGTCTGGACGGTTCCAAATGAAAGGCTGGTCCCCTCACTGATAAGAGCGATGGTTAAACGCCTGTCAGAGTCCAAATATGTTTCCACTTTGGCCACCTGAGCATCGGTTCGAGCGGTCGTCGGGCGTCCGACGCGGTGCTCATCTTCGACTAGCTCCCGGCCTTCCTTAAACATTTAGTTCCACTCAAAAACTCTTTTGCGGCTTAAGGCGTCATCTCCATAAGCCTGTTTATTGAGTTAAAGGGTCTCCGACGCGGATTTCCCGAGTTTAACGCAAAACCTCACAGCGTAGCGTTGCTCGACGGTGCGCTCCATGCTGGCGCGACGACATCACAAACAATCACAAGTCACAAGAATCCACATCCTGTCTCAACGCATGCCCGGAGAGGTCTGAACTAAAGTGCACCTGAGTGGTGGGGGACCCCTCTGCTGATCCAACCGGTTGGACCCCCATCCACTGTTCCGTTTAGGTTGGAGCGAACCAGTCACGATACTTATTGTACGGACCCTGTATGCATGTGTTAATCTTTTTCATTTACGCCACATTTGGAATACGCGACAAATAATTGTGATCCACGTAATTAACGTCATCCAGAAATTAGAAAAGATTCAAAGTAAGAAAGTTCGAAAGTGAGGGAATCATAAGGTCAAATTAGACTGACAGAAATAAGATAAGGGAGTCAGTTATTGTGAGCGACAGATTTAAGTATTTTTTTCCCCCACGCAAGATGCGTAAGCATAATAAAGACGAACTGAGCCACCAAACATATTTACTAATAACTAATATTCAATAATTCAATTAATTATTGTATCAGATGAAGGCAACGGGAAACCACCTCAATTATCATTCCCAAGATTAACACGATGGGCAATACAGAGATTTTGAGTCCTGGCAACTACGGGGCTCGGCCCAATCGGCCGTGTGTCGTGCCCGGCAGCGGGAGAGGCAAGGCTTCCGCGGTCGTCATCCCACGAAACCCTTGCAAGGGTAAACCAGCAGCAGCAGGACAGAAGACGCAGGAGAAGAAGACCAATTTAGGGGAGTCTCAGGAAGGGCTGGAGGCCAATGGTAGTTGGCTCCTAGCCTTGCGGAGTGGGGATTGTTCCTTTCCGAAACCTTCATGTATAACGTGACCTCGTTACGCTCCATCATGAATCGGTTGTTTGAATTAGCGCTAAGCATTCAAATTTTGCGTGAAACTGGGCAAAACTGGGAGAGAGGCTCGTGGCATGCTCAAGTTAGCTTATGATGATAACACCGTTGATGGCTCGGATTTTTTTGAGTGGCGCAGGTTGTTTCAGGAGGTTAGAAAAGATGTTGAAGGTGTTGAACTTTCAGGACGCCCTTTGACCTCATAAAGGGACGAACGTCTTGCAAGAGTGACCTCTTGGTTGAACAGGGATAGTAGATTAAGCGTTTGCGTCGTTTCTGATGAATTTGGCATCCCTAAAAGTGATTTGCGCCGAATGGCGACCGAAAACATGGGCACGAGAAGTGTGTGTGGGAATATGATGCCGCGAGTGCTCAAAAGGATGCGATGAACAAAAGGAAACTGGCACGCGGATCTCCGTCAAGAGCATCTCGAGCTAGTGAACGAGGATCCAAGTATTTTAGAAAATACTACACCAGACTTTATCCTCTTCCCCCGCCTCTAATTTGTGAGGGAAAGGGCGTCACCACGGATCGGTGGAGGCATTAATACAGGCCGGGACGATGGAGCTTAGCACTATTCCGGCATTACCAGAAGGCGTACGAGGCGTGGGAAACCCACTGGCAGCGGTGTGTGGAGTGCAGCTTCGAAGAAATTAGAGTGAATATTTAAATTCTTGCGATACAGATTTTTTCATCAACTCAGTCTTACTACCTTTAGAACAGACCTTGCACATTCAAATTCACATGTAAACTAATGTTTGTGAATGCAAGGCCGGCGTCCTACAGACCCTAATCCAATCTTTCGGCGGCATAAGGTGCATTGCGTGGATGTGAATGTAGATTATATCCGAACCGTAATTACAGCCTCATTTGGCTGCACTAAACGGTTACTGGCCCTGTGGCACCGCAGCTATAAATGGCAATTGTGAAATGCATTTCTTTCTCGCACAAAGACTTTATCGCGTGCGCCGGCGAAAGTCTCGCAAGCATGTAATCCGCCTTTAACGACAAATGTTGTATTGAGGGGTGAGTTCCATTACTCCTTGTGGGCTCCGTAAAACACTCCACCTGGTGGCCAAAAGTTCTTATTAAAGTCTTACAGAGTCTGCGAAGACTGCAATCATAGTCTTCAGAGAACCGAATAAGATGAAGACGGCTCTGAGACCAGGGGCGGCCAAACGGGATTTGATCACGCATGCTGGGATATGCCCTCACCCTAAGCCATTCATTTTTCTATGGTTGACGAATGAAAATAGGTATTTATCGAAAATTCGCCGGACAATACGACCTTGACGCTAGGTGTTGAATAAATTATGGCATTCCTTACCTTACTTAATCCTTTGATTTTAATAGTCTTCATTCACTCAGAAGAACACGGATAGCTAAGGACTGCCCTCCCTAGTTAATGTTTATTGCTAAGGGTGCCATGCTAGCCAAGTCTAAAATACTGCTTTGCTAATCTTTTCAAGTAATATTATTAATATATCTCGCAAGTAGATTTCACATGTCCCTATCTTTTTTTATTAACTTACGCGATTTTAAATGGGCCCATATGGAATCAAATCCCCTGCCGCACTTTCACGCGGAGATACGTATTAACCTTTATTTTGCAGCAGAACACCACACGTTAAAACTATCGGTAAACCAAGCTGTACTATAGTTTGAAAAGTAAATTGAAATGCCAATTGCAACTATAATTACTGCGGTGCAAAGCTCCGGCGTTCCCTTTAGTTGGCAGCGTAAAGGAGCTAGATTTGGAAAACGTTGTCGTGATGAACTTAGTAGCGTATCCAGCATATAAGAGGAGCTAGGCTGGGAATTACTCAATATAGAAAACGTTAAATTACAGATTGAAAGTCTTGCGGAAATTGGAAGGACGTCTGTTTAGCACTGATGTTGAAAATGTATTTATACATATTTGCAGCGCCGTTCATTTAGGGCTTAAAAACCCAGTAATTTGAGGGCTGCCTGGCGGGTTAAAGTTATGAAGAGAAGAAGGAATGCATTTAATTCATCGTGTGCTTTACTTTATAGCATCGCAGTTGAACAACCATTTAAGTAAGGCAATGAAATATCATCTTCAGTTTTTTACGTATGAATCATAAAATGACCATTTCTTATTCTCCAATATTTGGGGCAGAATATGTGTGTGTTTGTGAGTGATTGGATGCCATTGGCACGCGTGGCGAGAGAAAGACCGCCGTCAGGGGGGCGCATCAGGGCAGATGAGGCAGCAACAGTGGAGGATTGCATAGGACTCGGCTCTAAAGCCCACGGCGGCCCGAGTGTAGCTGACGCATGCGCAGCTGAAGGCCCGCGACAGGCCCACATAGCATGCCTGGGTAGTCGTCGGAGGGCCGGAATAAGATATGAAATGTGCACGCGTGAGTTCGTAGGCCCGCACACGGGCCAATCAGTACCGAGCCCATACTGTGGGCTGAGTTGGGCCTGGACTCACGGTTCGGGCGAGTGGGCTTGGGTTGGCCGTGGGCCGCTCGTGCAGGACTCTGGGAGGGGGGTTAAGACTTCAAGAGGAGGTTGGCCTCTTCGCGGAATCTCTGGGCGAAACACAGCCAAGCAATACTGGATTGACTAGGCAATAAACCAGTCGATTTCATTCGCCAAACCATCTCCCGCGACTCTTGAGCCAATGCGCAGTTCATATGGTACGTATGGATAAAAGGCGACGATATCGGCCTTTATTACCCAGTTGCATCATGGCCAAAGATTCGTCAAGCAAAGAGATTATTTTATGCTTTCCCTTCTCAAAATTGGAGGCTTGAATACGACCCAATGGTAACCAATCGATCATTAGCAAATTATTTGAGTATCCCTTGTCGCCGTGATATTCGGTATCACGAAACTGATTTCTTGAATCCAGATTCCGCGAAGAAACTTTACGAAATTATCTCTTCTATTTCTATGATAAATATAAAACACTTGCTTTAAATAAAAATAAAAAAGAATTACCTTTGAAGGACAATATTATGTATACAACGAAAAAATTCACAGAAATCAAGGTGGAAGAAAATTGGAAGTTACTGTGCCTCTAATTTTTATGACCTAAAGATATAAGAATATTACAGTCAGTAAAGGCTGTGAAAGTGAGATTAAAAGACGGGCTATTACACAGAATGGATGAGGGCTTGGAACAAAACGTGAAACAGAATACATGCAGCTTTATAATTGTGTACACTTTAAGCTATCATTTTTGGTCATGAGGCTCCTGCTGTAAAACCAGAACTGACGGCATTAGCAGGACCAGAAAGAGTATTCTATTTATAAATTTTTAGTTTATACTACTATTATATATTATTCAGATCATACCACTGTGTTACATGATGAAGATTGCCCGTAATTGTATGTTGCATCGAATATCTGTAATTCTTTGTATATCATATGTGATGAAGATTGTACTATTATTGTATATGAAATGCAGAAATTAATAAGTATCCTATAATCCTTCAAAAAATGAAAACCGAAGCTTGATGAGCCGTCTACCTCGACCCCATTTTCCCTGAACCAGAATGAAATACTCTGCTTTCGATATCAGAGGGGAGGAGCATCCGAGCGCCGAGCTGACAGACAGGGCGTAATCCGAGTGAAATGCAACATATACGATTCATATATGATGATATCTCGTAAAGTACATCTATTGATTCAAAGTCGGAAAAGTTATTAATTTCTCACAATTTCCGATTAAAATCCGTAAACTCCACGAAACGAGAGAGAGAGCCAATCACATCGAGTCATTCCATTGAAAAAGAACTTTCTTTCAATAATCCTGACCCCTGGCGGATAAAATTAGAAAGGAATCAGTTGAGGAAAACGGCATCGGCATTGGATCACTGATATACTGAAGCGACTTAGCATAGAGTACTTCATTATTATCAAAGAAAGTGTAATTATTTCCTGTGTAAGTAATTTTCCTTGTTCACGAAAGGCCGGCTAATTCACCGTGAATGGGATACAACTGCATGTTGCTGGTGCCAGTATGGTACGGCGTAGAATCAAAATGTCTCGAGGGATAGTTCCCAAGTTATTTAACGAGGTAGTTCATACGTTTCAACATTGACCTTACGGTACGGAGTCAACGCGGAGATCAGTGCGGATTGTGGTTCAAGGATATGTTTTAGAGTAAGGTGTGAAAAACACATTGCAACTTTTTTGCTGCACTGGCAACTAAAGCATTCACTTGAAGAAATGTTTTGAGCGAAAACTTCCCGGTGAAGAAGAGAAGAATGACTTTTTCCCCGTCGGTTCCTTACTGCGTACCCTGCAAATTTCATGCCGCCAGTTGTTTTTGCGGTTCTGTCCGTGAATTAATTTGCTCTCCCGCACGCGTAGGCTGGGGTGCGCGACCCCTCCTTGGAGAGAGAGACAGGTAGTGGCGCTCCCAACCCCCCTCCTCGCCTCATTCAAGGCGGATGCCTTCCACATCCACACCCCCCCCACTCTCCTCACATCCCCTTTGTGATATTAGTATTCAAACGGGAGGAGGCGCAGGGGAGCGCTGCCCCCCCCCCCCGTCCCAACCACACGCCAAGCAGCCCGTGCCATGCGGGAAGAGGCATCCCGGGTTGCCGTAGCAACGGAGGAAAGTTAATTCGCGGCGGCCTGTGGGTGCGAGCGGGAGGAGTTCCGCGTGTGAGATCCCGCAAGGAGGAGGAGAAGCAAGGGTTTTTGGGGGTGTGTGAAATGAAGGTCTAAGGTTGGCATTTAGCGAGCCCAAGAAAGGGCGAAGGGAATTAAGTGCGCTCCCACACGGCTCTCATTTTCGCCACACCCCCGGGGGGGGGGAACGGCACCACCTGCTAGGCGCCGGGTGGCCGAAGGAGTGGCCGGCCAACTCCTCGGCGGGATCCGGGAGAGGTGGCCGGAGAGGGAACCGGAATGGGTAACGGATGCCTCTCGTCTGGTCGGAAACATAGACGCAGAAGACGGACGTCACGGTTTGTCAAAAACCCTCTTGTTTTCTGATCTACCGAGATACGTAAACTGCTCTACCTGCTCTAGTTTTTGCTCTCCTATTCTAATGTTTAGCTTAGCCTTTTTCTTTGTAGAAAATCGCATAACCTTTGTTCTATTAATGTTGATTCTCATCCCATACCTGTCGCACTGAATTTCCAATTCACTAAGCAATGCTTGCAACCCCTTCGCTGACAAACTAAAGCTTGGCCATCAGCAAACCTAACTGATTTTACGAATTCCCCGCCCACTTTCATTCCTACTGTCGCAAGGGGCGTTCCTAACTGTTGCGACACAAAGGGTATCGGGGAAAGTCAGAGATACTACACCGAGTCTTACCCAAACAATCGTTTATTATACAAAATACAGTTGAAATGCACCATTTACAAAGTTATACGCAATTTATGGATGGCTAGACCCTCAGTACACCAACGCGCGTCCGTCAGGAAGGGTGTATGGCAGGGCGGACGCAGTCACGACACGCATAACCTGGGCAGAGCCCTCGTCCGAAGTTGAGTCAGAAAATAGGACACGCTGTCGCGACAAGCGCAACATAGCCGAAGCATCGTGCCCTACCGGTCACCGCCAGATAACCAACTGACCCTTACCTGGGAAAGGGTGTAGGCAGGTTGGACGCGGTCACGACGAACGTAACCTGGGCGGAGCCCTCGTCCAAGATGAGTCAAGAATAGGACACGCTGTCGCGACAAGCGCAACACTGCCGAAGCTTCGTGCCCTACCGGTCACCGCCAGATAACCACTGACTGCTTTTCGCCCCGCGATCAGGGCTTTTATACCCAACTTAGGAGCATTGTTGTTGGTCACGTGGGAGTTTTGGGGAAAAACCCTGGGGAGGAATACTATTGTTGTTGATCGCTTGGAAACATTGTCGTTGGTTGCTTGGGAGTTTTGGGGAAAACCAGGGAGGAATACTATTGTTGTACACCTGCAACAGTGCGTCGTTGATTGCTTGGGGTGGGTAGTCGGAGGAGCCAGGAAGGGAGAACCATGTCGCATACTTGCGACACTACCTCCAATTCTTCCCGTGCCTCTTTAATCATTTCCTCTGCATACAGGTTGAACAACAACGGTGATAATGGGCAACCCTGCCTTACACCCCTTCCTAACACTGCCCATCCTGACTCCCCGTTTCCCACCCGCACCTGAGCCGTCTGAGACATGTACAGGTTGCGGATTAGCCTCCTTTCCCTCCAATCTATTCCTATTTTCTACAGAATACTCATTAGTTTCTACCAATTCACTCTATCAAACGCTTTTTCGAAATCTACGAAACAGGCAAATACCTCCTGGTTGTGTTCTATATTCCTCTGTATTAATAATCTCATTACTGCAATGGCATCACGCGTACCTCTCCCCTTCCTAAACCCAAACTGATCATCCCCTCAGTAATCATTTGCCCTACTCTCTATCCTTTTGTTTATGATCCTGAGAACAACTTTAGCAGCGTGGGATATCAAACTTATTGTCCTATAGTCCTCACATGATGTAGCCTTTACCTTTACCTTTTTCGGAATAGTATTGGCTATTAATAGAGGAAATAGCTCAAAGACCGCGCCAAAACATCCAAATCCACCGCCTCGTCCAACCTTTCTTCCATCTATCCGAACGCTTCTTTGCACTTGGACTTCCAATTCGATAGACAATTTAACAGAAAAATTCCGATGTCCTCTAACTTATGAAACTTGCATCGTCTTCTCTTTCGAAAAACGAGGCAAATTCGAAGATTGAGGGTCGTTTTCTTTTATTTAAATATCGTTCGGTTAGAGAAAATTTTTACGTAAGCAGCGCCATCTATTGATTGTTTTCGAAACCACTGAATCCATTGTTTTAATTCAGTTGTTTTCCTTTCGGTGGATGCAGATGAAAATGTCCGCGAAAATCGTTGCTCCCGCAAATTGCGAAATGCGTGCTATGATTCGAAATTTATGTGCAAAAGTGTCGTCAACTTCCCAGATTAATCGGGAGTTGTGCATAGCTAATAAGCCTTCATTAGTAAGTGAAGGAAAGGTTAGACAATAGCGTCGAGAATTCACAAATAACCCCACAAATGTGCACGATGAAGACGGGAGAGGTAGGTCCAGTATCCAGAGACACAGATGAAATCTTCCAACCCCAAAATTGGTCCAAATTGAACCAAGAACTGCAATATGATCGACGATTAACGATTTTTGTACTCTGGCTGATGAATTTTACTCTTTTTGGATGCGCCACTGTTTACACAATTGTTCTAAAAAGCTCGGATATAATAAATTGCAAGTTGACGGCCGAAAATGCCAACCAAACAACACAAAGAGCAATGAATGTACGAAAGTTTTGGACCGCTATCGACAAGACGGAGGTGAAAAGACTGCGCCATATCCTCTCCTTGCACTTGAAACAGCAGTGGACGACAGTTTGGACACGACGAGGAACTCAGGGACTCTTACGTGGACCATCTTTCAGCACACATCCGGGAAGAATCCCATCCCGGGAGTCTCATCCCATACAGCCAAAGACCACTTATACGGAACGGTTTTGTTTTTTTGTGCCCCATGCCCAGTTCTACCCACGCACATTTTTTTTCTTAATCGGATTTTGCGATGGCGGGACCAAGATCCAATTATTCCCGGAATGGAATCGTGTCATGTTCCGCATCGCGAAATTTGAATGATGGAGATATTATACTTAGTCCCATTGGTTTTATCAATGATGTATCACAAGTTTGACAAAGATCTGTGGCCACATCGCTAGAAACATAGAGAGCCAAGCCGCGTGTCCTTGGTCTTCATTAAAAATATATTTGCTCAAAATAAAACTTGAAAATGACCTCTAGGATAACGAAGTTTGCTGGGCATATTAAGGAAAAATGGGGGAGAATTAGCAGGTGTTTCAGAAAGTGTATAGAGTGAAATAGCATGTGTTTTAAGACGCTTGATGGCAGGTAGAATGAACGGAGGAGCGAATAATGATTGATTTTAATGCGAATTATATTCATGCTAACCAGCGTCTGAGTTCCCGACATTATCCTGAGATAGGGTTATCCCAAGATAGGTGGTCCTCGTCATGGATCATTAGAAATCTGCGTTCGGACGATGGACCACCCGCGACGCCGATTGTGAATTCGCCGGCACTCCAGGGTCAGTCGGTGCCGAGAGCACCGCCCTGGCTCGCAGGCCGGAATCCGGTGACCGCGGCCGAATCCGTCGCCGTCCAAACTCCCTCCGCTCACCCCCCACTCCCCTGCTCCCCCCGCCAATTACGAGCCCCTCTTCCGCCGCTAATGTTCGACGTCGATGCGGTGTCGGCGGTGAAATGCTGTTTCGCTGAATGCTACACAATAATATCTTCAAGCCCTCGCTATAAATAACGACGAAGGATAAAATTAATGAAATGTGTCCTAACTTTGTGAGCGAGGTACTTTGTTCACCCAAATCAAACGAACAGAGTGATTCCCTCTCAGGAAGAGTTTTTAATGGAGTGATTAGTTCCAACCTTGGAGCTATATCGTCGGGGACAGTGGATGGAAGGTCAGGCCGAAGAAGCTTGGAGCTTCTTTCGCGATATCTTGAGGGGCAAAGTAAACTGTACACCCTTAATAAACGGCCAGTGGAAATGGCTAATTTTGAAGCTGGTTTAATGTCGGGGAAAAGGAAGATGATCGTTTAAAATCCCAATCTCTCCTATTATTTGAATTCATTATGCTGGCAATATGAACATATTGTATTTTCTTTAATTTGTTTTAACGCCTTTGCTACTCACGAATTGGTTTAAAAAATAACTTATAACCAGGTGGCAAATACGTATTGCTTGCATATGGGAACTGCGGTTAGAAGTGGAACTGAATGAGCGACGAAATCCGCATGGAAGAGGATTGTATATTCTCAATAGTGTCTGAATGAAAACGGCTTGCCAATGACCACTTATTCAAATGCATGCATTTCAAGGTACAATTATTGTTCGCCTTGACTCTGGCCCACACCCAGATCCTTCCCACGACTGCCTTAAGCTGCCGATCGGTCCTCACATGCTTTGAATATTTTAAATGAACAAAATTCTCTGTCAAAATGCAGTACATACAATGTAGAAAGAATTAGTAAACATGGGCATAATGTTCCACAGTCTATGGGATTAAACGTTTAAACACGAAAAGTTTGTGAGGTATACATTACACTTTCAGGCTTTACTTCGTCGAATTGTTTATTATCCATATTAAATGGGTTTTTACTTTTCCACAGAATATATTGAAATGAAGTATATGGAAAATACAAACTCATTTAATATGGACGATTTGAAAGATGGTTGGGGCCGATACTTTGTGGAAATCCATTTGTGAAACACAAAGAAATAATCAAAATCACTGCGTTTCCACAGGCAAGGATTTATAGTTGCCGACTAGTTTCGCTATACTGTAGCATCTGGTTCTTGCAAAACTAGTTAACAGTAATGAATTCTTTCCTTTGGAAACGCAAGTCATAGATTTTTTCCTTATGAAACGTGAAAGTGTTTTCCTCTTCGCGTAATCAAAGAAGCGTAATCACTGGATGGCGTCACAGTCTCTCTAACGGCGTCATCTGCTAATGTGCATTAGAACTCAGCAATTTCGCGGCGCAATGTTGACAGATTTGTACGCGGTGCAATTGTTACATTCCAATGAACACCACCGGACGACGCCGTTAAAGTAACTGTCTCGGATTTTGCGGCCGTTCTTCAAGCTACTCAGATTTGACGGAGGAATTCGACCCAGAGAGGAATCCGTCCGATTCTATCCCAGACGGGCGATGTGTAGCCGTCATTTTTTTGAATTGGATGCTGTTGTCTACCTTTTCACTATCCACCATCGATAACTTGACTGATTGTTTTTACCGTTTTGTGTTACCGTTACCCAGTCATCAGTTTTTTGTCTTCAATCACATCACTGCTCTGAGGACTCGTGATTACGTCTAAACGTTTGCCAACAAGAGCTGCATCTTTCGAGACAATGCTAGATTCTGCGCAATTTTCACTCGTGGGTTTGTAAGATGAATCATAATCGATTCGAACCATCGATATTGCCTTGGAATCAACCTTGGGCATGCAGCTTTCAGTGGAAATACTATTCACAGTATCACGCCTTCAAGCGTCAGTTTGGTGTGAGTGGGCCCACGATCATTTCTTCCTGGTTTCCCAGCACGTACATCACACTTGAGAGAATTAATTTCACTTTTTTGGGATTCTATCAGTTGTTAACAGTCCGCAAGTTTAGATTTCAGATCCGATTATTCCGTGCGACGACAAATGCAAAACGTGCCACGTCACACGTCTTCTAAAAACTTCCACCCTATCAAAGGAGACGCGACGCATGGCTCTGGGGGCAGGACTTAGCGTTAAATATCCCGCTAAGAATATGAAATTAATTACGCTCAATCATATAATGAAACCTTTCAAAGAATCAAATTTCGAAGATTTAATGTATAAAAATGGTTGAAAATGAATGACATGAGATCAAAATGAACACTGTGGCGTTCTTGCTATACTACGAGTATGTTTAACACAATAAAGAGAACTTTGAATCTCACCAGTTAGACTTTAGAAGAACCCTCTGATGACCATTGCTCCACCTTATTGTACATACATAAGGCCAAAGGGTCAGTTGAAATCACGTGTTTACATTAGCATGCCCTAAAATTCCAGTCTAGATAAGCTAAGTTCGATAAGTGTATCAGAACTCGCGTTGATGTATGGTATCGTGAGGCATAGGGGCATAAGTAGCATTAACCCCCGACACATCTCTCGGAATCGGCGGTTAACCCGGATGCGAAGCGTTATCCGTTCCCCAAGGTCCACACGGGACGCGTTATGTTTCCCGGTGCGACTCCAATCCGAACACTGCGTCTGCCGAAGTCAAGCGGAATTGACTGGAGTCCTCCCCGATCCAGTGTTTCTTTCGTCCCATTATTTCCTGTGGCGCGCGCTCCAATGTCGTCTGGGGCGGAGGCTGACCTACTTTCTTGACCACCCGTTGCGACTCGACGGCAAATGCTTTTTTAGAATCCTAAGTGCAACATCCGCTCAGAGTTTTGCGAGGAACTGTAAATATCAACGTTATTACTCAGGAGACCAAAGATATTACGCGGTGATTTCGCCCGAAAATTCTATTTAAAAAATGAAAATTATGTGCCTTGCAGCAAACCGATACACATACACGGGTTCGCTTTGAAGAGGTGTCAACCCTGCGCGACCCATGTTCGGGTCAAAATAGCAACGCTGACAAAACAAAAATCATTCAAGTATTAAGTCTTTGACAATACTCGAAGATTGATTGAAACTGTTGCGAAAAACATTATTGATGCCTCGTTTGAAAAATACGTAACAATGCGTTTACGCTATGCTAATGAGGAAACAAGGGTCAGATATTGGTGAGAATAACTTACAAAATTATTACTATTAGGTAATCTACCGGTTAAGGTGGGTTTTTGGATGGACAAATAACTACCAAATATCTTTCCCCTCCTAACAAAACACCACCCGATATTCTACTCTACAACAAGCCCTTCTTTATCTGTGAGTACGTTCTTCCTCCGTTCTCGCATCCAACATCCCTATCCTGTTCTTGCCCTTTCTTCGTTTGTCTAACATTCTACCCTCTATCACAGTCTTCAACATCCCACTGCCGGTCAATTACCCCTTCATCCACTTTTCCTGCCTCCATAGGATTGCTCCCAACAAACCCCTCTCTTCGCCCACCATACCAAGTACTTCCTCATTTGTTTTCTTCTCTGTCCATTTTACCTTCTCCATTCTTCTCCACACCCACATTTCAAAAGCCTCCAGTCTACGTCTATCCTCCTGCTTCAATGACCACGTTTCAGCACATTACATAGCTACGCTCCATATCAAAGTTTTTACGACTCTTTTCTTAACATCCTTACTCAACGTCCCCGTCATCAACTCCCTCCTCCTTGTGAAAGCCTCTTTGCCTAGTGCAATTCTTCTCCTTACGTCCCGACTACTTTGACCGTGTTGGTCAAAAACACTACCGAGTTACGTAAACTGTTCTACCTGCTCTTGGTTATTAACTACTATTGTAACCTCAAGTTTAGTCTTTTTCCTTTTAGGAAACCATTTAATCTTTGTTTTATTTATATAACTCACAAAATATTATGGCTTAAAAATAAATTCATAAAGAACGCGCAAATAAAATAATTAAATTGAGTCGTGCGGAAGTCGACGTCATTTGTAAATGCGATGCTTCCAGGACACCTTGACTTTTCCGCCGGAGCCGAAACACTTTTCACACCCGCCATCCGTAATATTGCGAGGGGCAGCTCAGAGGGTCCAGCACCGCGCCCGTATTTCGCAGTCAACGGAACACCTGGAAGAACAGCTTGTCGCTCGCACCAAATAATCGGCCATAGCCTAAGTCTGTCCTTCAGGGATGCTCTACTCAGGGTTTTGCGTCGACATTCTGTAAATTGCGCGGAAATAATAAAAAATTGTGGGGAATCCCTTCTAAGATTTGAATAAGGTCAGTTAACCTCCATTATTAGGAGTCCTCAATAAGTGCCCTCTTTGCCATGCTCAGGGCGGTCATGTGTATTTTCTCCAGAGGTTGCCTTAACGTATGACCTTCTTTGCTTTACTTCGCTCGCATGTGCTCCGGAAGCTACCACTGAGGGTTTTACTGGGCATGGGAACAGCCCCTCCCTCCCTTATTCCCTCCTTTTAGCCCATAGCCTAAAACATCAAACCGAAATCAATTTAAAGCCGTTTTTTATTGTTTTTTGAAATACTTAAAATGCTGCCTTTAATTTGTTGACTTTGAAAATAAAGATTTGAAACCACGCGAGTAAAGATACTGTCAATAAATATACGCTTATTAAAGAAATTTCCCAACTTAACATTTAGAGTTTATAATATATATATATATATATATATATATATATATATATATATATATATATATATATATATATATATATATATAAACCTTTGGAAAGTTTGGATAATTTATGTATTATGCAGCTGCTATTGAGAGTGTAATCGTCTTCTAATATTTTCTCAGCAGTGACATTAGGTTTCATGTGCATAACGCACGCCCAAAAATTTAGTTCCGTAATTTTAAAATGGAAAAATATGGTCATTTAATATTATCTCAAGCGATATCTCATGCATCCTCGAATAAAAATAAGTGAGAAACTATGAAATTGGCCAAGGAAGAATGCCAAACCGCAGTCCCAGACGAATACTTTTGACTAACCACTCCGCGGCTGGTGATTTATGTCCAATCCTCCACAGAGGCATTTTTAAGCAGACATTAAGTGTAACAATACAAAAAATACAGAATAAGTAAAATGGTAGAGCTTTGAATCATAGAGAATCGCGCGTAATTTACGGTCTTTTTAACCCCGTATGTTTCCCAAGAGCCACTTTTTCTCCCGACTCCTATTCGAAGTCTGTGCAAAAAATATCTATTCCACGTTCCCATGACAACAGGAGGGAGGGGAGGGAGTGGAGAGAACAATTGTTCCGGGGAAGGAGCGTAGGGATGGACCGGGGAGGAAGGTGACAATGATTGCGGTCCTCTGCCCGGCCGGCCGGACGTCCCCGTGGAAACCAAGCTGCCTCCCCCGGCCGATTATAATTCTGCGAATGCATTTATTTATTACGGCATCAATTATGCTGCCCGCCTATCCCCGGCTCAAGAGAATTATTCACCAGATATGCGCGCAGTGAGAAATCGTCTCCCATTCTATATTCGTTATTTTAAACTTAACGGGCATCTGTATATGTAATGCCGTATGCCTAGTGAAAAGCATACTTCAGCTAGGCCAGAGAAATGATAAATATAACCAAATTCAACTAAATTAATAGGGAGGAGGCATGACATTCGCTATTCCCCTCACGAATGCACTGATTCAAAGGAGGTGAGAGGAACACGAATAATTTCATTTGACATCTAAGACTACAAAATTGCCCAGAATGAAAACTTCGTTGCAATTTTCCACAGTTAAAACTTTATTGCAACGAAGGAAAACGATGGAAAATTGCAACGAAGTTTTCATTATGTCTCGATTCCACAATATCACGCCTGACTCTTCACTTTTCGAAAATTGCCCAGTATTTACATTTTCTTTTGCTCCATATCGTAGAACAAAAGAGAGGATTGCAGACATGTTCCCTGAGAAATTTTAACAATAACACCCACACAATTTGCCCAGTATTACCAAAAGTTAATGACATAAAATGCCGCAATTTCTTCATTTATATCTTTTTTTCATTTATTGTAGTACTCCGCAAGCCATTGCTAGGGTGTGTGGCAGGGGGTGAATACACACTGAACTAATTTTTACCCGAATATTTTTATCCCTTTCACGGTTGGACGGTGTTATTCCGATCCACTATCGTTTGTGGAAAAACGACATCTTACATTTATTTGTTCCACTCTAAATCTCTATCTAATTTCATTGACATGGTCTCTCCTTCCATAGTACGATCGGGGTAATAATGCATCTTCAACATCACTGCTGAAGAGACATCCTTCCAATTTAGTTGCATACAAGTGATATAATCTGTAATTTAACCTTCACTCCATTAATTGATTCCCAACCTTACCCCTCTAATATTTTGGATACGCTACTAAGTTTATCATAACAACGTCTTGCAAATCTAGTCTACGCTGCATTCAATCCGATTCGGCAATCAATCCAACTTCGTGAGATTGTACCACCTAGGTTCCGGGTTATATTTTATAAATTTCCTGGGAATGAACTTGTTGACTGCTGAGCGCGTGATCTCAAGGAATTGATTCCACGTATCCTCAGTATTTCGGTGTCTACTTTCTTCGTTAAAACCAGCAAATTGGCTCTGTAGCTCCCACTACATGTCATTGTAGTCCCCTTCTTTAAACAAATAAATTTTCCTTTTAGGCTTCTTATTTCGGACCCCATGCAGCGAAAACTTAGCACTTAATGCTATATAGTCACTTATTTCTTTCGAGTAGCAGTAGCATAGTACAGTGCAGCAGTATAGTACATGCTACGAAATCAAATATAATATCTATTTATTAGTATTTTGTAACAATTTATGTCATTCAATATGCACATGATTGCCGATTAGTGGTGTTAAAACCTATGGGAATGGTTTTTGGAATGGTCTCGTTTATTGGCACATGGCATGCCTCCCCGACCTCGCCATGGCTCCCTTTGGTCTGGATCTATGCTCTGCCCATGCCAGTCCCAACCCCTTCACGGAGCACACACGTCTCGAGACCAATCGCTGAAAGAGGCGGAATAGGCCAAATTGCACGGTTGTGCCCTCAGGCATGGCAAGTGAATAATGCACGAGCATTACAATGACGATTACCTGTCATGGGTCTGCCGAATGAGGGCTCCTTTAAATATAGCACAATATTCCATTCTTGATCTCCCTCCATACTTAAGACAAAACATTTTTGCGCAAGGAATACCTACAAAACACTCAATTTGAGGGGGTGATTTTTTTCTAGGGATTAACATGTGGACGCGTGCAATACGCAATAGGCTATTTGTTTTATATGGTTGCCAATCGCTTGCACAGCATATAGTAGCTCGTGTATCATACGGTATAAGCCTGAATTAAGGGAATTCATTTACGCAGTTCTGCCGATTAAAGTTAAGTTTCGGACGGTCACTAAGGAATATTCATTCCTGCGTATCACGAGAACTTCCTCTTCCTTAGTCCTGCATCATTCCTCACTTCATTTCTTCGTTACTTCTGCTTGCAATCATGCTCTCTGGAAGTTTTTTCCTTTCTCCGCCTCCCTCACCCAACGCGCATCCCTCTGCCGTGACCTTCAAAATCCCAATAACTTCTCTTCTTCCTCCTTTTTATTCCCCCCCATACCCTCCTCCCTTCGCACAATCTTTTTAGCGTTTATCTTATTCTTTCTGTCCTACTCTCGCCAGTCTTCGCAATACCCGCAGATTCGCCCATCCTCTTTCCGCTTCCAACGACGGGTTTTATGTACTTCATTGATGCGCCACGCTCCACATGAAAGTCTTTACTATTCTTTTCCTCACGTCGTTACTTGGTGTATTCGTCATCAATTCACGTCTTCTTGCAAACACTTCTTTTCCTGACGCAAAAACGCTTCTCCATACCTCCTCACTGCTATAAATGCAGCCCTCTAACTTGCTGTTCAATTAAATCAACAGCACCACTTACTTGATGCGATTGCCTCCTTCTTCAACGTTTTTCTCGATTAGTCCACTTTTCGATAGTTGTATTAATTTTGTTTTATTGTGGTCGAGTTTTATTCCATGCATCTCGCATTTTTCTCTTGTGCTGACATATTTGCGCTCTACATGGTCGAAATTTTCGTAAAACTGCAATAAGCACACTGGATCATCCAAACTGTGCCCAATATTCCCTCCTACAAGTGCCCTCATCATTGCGATAACGTCACGCCTTTCCCTCCCCTTTCTAAATTCAAACTGAAATGATGAAAACGAGGTGTACTCGAAATGAAATCAGAATTTCAATTTACCGAATTGCATAAGTCATTTTGGCATTAGAACCTCCATGATTTTACTACAGTGGTATGAGGAGCGATAGACCTTAGCGAGCTATTCAGCAAGCGAATGCGCACTTGAGCCTCGACTGTCTGGCTCTCCTCTCGCTCAATTCCATGGGACGAGCCCCTCGTATCGTATCGATCTATGTACCTTAGAGGCATGTTACTACTCTAACGCTTCGCAAAAATGTTTCCAGTTATCGCTCTCCAGCACCTGGAACCCCTCGTGGGAACCGAGCGCTAGCGCGACTTTTTAGTCTCTCCAACCGTTCCCGTGTACCTCGATGAAAATTTAATAACTCCGTAGGACGGTCGTTTCATCGCAAATTTATGATGATGATTTCAATGTAAATGTTAGTTAAATCCAACTACCTATATGTATACTTCATGCAAATTGCTTACTTTAGTCTACATTTAAAAATAGTAGGTACAAAAGAGAGTTTTAGCGAATGATACATTATGAACCCAAAAACTTTTTCTAGTATACGTATTTTGTCAACAATACTCGACAGTCTTCAATCGAAAATTCGGGTTCCAATGTCAAACAGAGGTGTGTATATAACATAATGTTCGCATCCATTAAAGTAATACACTGCCCATTATTTATTATGGGGACTATATCGCCATCTATTACAAGGATTTTCAAGAGATTTTTACAAATGTTTGACAGATAGAGTTGACAGCACTGAATCATCCTTTGCAAATTTCATTAAATAGGGATTTAAATATTTTGATTCAGTTACCAAATAAGCATTTAATACATATTATATAAGCCTTGTGCTATATAATATGTATCAAAAATATTACTGGAATACTTTGTCACTACAGAGTCAATACGATTTGGATGCGTAAAATAAATATTATAGGCAATGTAATGAGCATGTATGTGAAATATGTTTGGAGCTGGTGAGGTTGCCTCTTCCACGACTCCTTGGTTTGCGGAGTCAACGCTCATGATTTTGTGCCCAATCATATTGTCTCTCGACGCTCTGCGGTTTAGTAACGACCACTTTTTCATTTTTCTGCAAAAAAAACATATGGTAACATTTTTTCCAATAGATTGCAACAAAAAATAAGGAAAAAGGCACGTTTCATTACTTTATTTAGCTTCTTACCTAAACCATCTCCAATTGTAAAACATTAATCTCCAAGAGTTATTTCTAAGTCGATAGTTTGGCTGTACTTTGTGAAATTTATGGTCACTGATTAAATAAACTAAATACGTTAGCACACAAAAAACTGATACCTGAGACTCGATGACGTAACCTATGCGTCGAAACCGGTATCATTTATAAAGTAACTGTGTGTGAAAAAACCAAATTTATTTATTTAATCATCTCCAAGATATCTTTGAGCCCATAATTACTGCGAGACAAGATACGTTCATCCTGCAACGATACATCACTTCAGAGAGATATCCGCAATCCTAAAGATGAACTAGTTTTAGCGGACTACCTAATGGCTACACAACGCTGGCGCGACACATGGAAATGAGAATTTAGCTTAAAAAAGTGCGCAGTGATTGATTTTCGGAACAGAAGTACTTACCTCCCGAACGCCTATGGCATTGGGAACACCGAAATGGAACGTGTAGACTCAGTTAAATACCTAGGCGTTACCCTCACTCGCGATCTCTCCTGGGTGAAACACTTACGGGGAATATGAAGGCAAGCTAACAACAATTAGGATTCATTGGAAGAGTACTGGGTTAATGTGATGAAAAGGTCAAAGAGAAATGTTATCTGTTGCTTGTTAGCCCTCATTTAGAATATGCTGCTAGTATATGGAATCCTTATGAAGTTGAATGAATTGCCGAATTGGATCGCGTGCAGCGTGTTGGAGCTAGATTTGTTAAACGTTGTTATGATAAACCGAGTAGCGTATCCTAAATATTCAAGGAGCGAGGCTGGGAATCAATTAATGGAGCAAAGGTTAAATTGCATATTGAATATTTTGCATAAATTGGAAGAAGGTCTTTTTAACAGTGACGTCTAAAATGTATTATTACCCCCTTCGTACTACGGTAGGAGGGATCATGCCAATAAAATTAGAAAAATGAAGTGTGCAACAGATAAATTAAAGATGTCTATTTTACAACAAACAATAAAGGATCAGAATATTATGACGATTTTCCGACCGCGCTGGAGGGGGAAATACGGTCAGGTAAAAAGGAAAATAAGACCAAAATCTGAAATGAATTCCCCCCCCCCCTGCCACACAGTCTAGTGGTCGCTTGCAGAGTACTAAAAAGCTAAAAATAACTAACAACTCCCCCGACCTTAAGTTAACAGTAAATGAAAAAAAAAGTTTAAATAACACCCTTTACGCATAGCTCCAACAAACTAGGAGGCGAGCCATTAAAATCATCGCTCAGAGATTTATTTATTAAATTCTACGTATTTAAATCCTCGCATACCCAAATAAATGCAAGCCAAGTAATGACTAAAATGGATACATAATAGTTTCAGGTCTAACTTTGTAGAATTTCTTCATTTTGAGGGCGAGAAAGAAACTTTACACTTCCACAATAAAGATTTAATATTTAACGACCATAGTTTCGAGGCTGCGCATCATCATCAGGTAACATAGAGACGGTTACTTCAAAATTGCATTCAATTTGTTTATATAGAGCAATTCGGGCATTCCTCAATTCAAAAAACTCACTTCCGATTGAAAAGATACACGAATCAAGTTTCTTTATCGAGTATTAAACTTAATTATCGTACAGCTCTCAATTCTCCTTTCCGCGCATTATATCAATTGAAAAGTAAAACAATTACCATTAACAAATATTGAATTAAACATTCCTGAGATCGCTTTTTGAAATTCATCTAATTGAATAAACCCATGTTGCATTTTAAAAATGTCTTAGAAATATTTACGATACTCGTTGTCTCCCAAAAGAACACAGGACGAAGAAATCGAATCCCAGAGTGGATATTTTAAATCAATCATAAATAAATTCCAAAGAAACTGCGGATATCTCTCGGCTTCACGGATATGAACACATGAAAAAATAAATTATGCCAATATTATGACTTTAATAACATTTATGAGCATAGACGTTGGTAAATGAATTTAGAATGCTAACTAGGGTGCCTGTGGGACAAGTTAACATTTTTGGACCGCTAGTTACGTGCGCGCAAAAATGTGCAAGACTGGAGAATACAGCAATGAGGCGCCCTGAGTGCGAGCGTGTTTCTGCACGGGCAATAAATCAATCGGCCGTTCGGCTCAAGGGTTGACCGCGAGGCCCTCACCCCGGGCGCGACATCCCAATGCGAGGATAATTATTTTCCCTTCTGCCCGTAGGCGTCCCCCTGGGTGGCGGGACCCCCCGCGCCTTTCCCTGCGGTCCTTTTTCCCTTTTCTCCAGGATCTGCTAATTAATGGGAGTGCAAAGGGAGGGGCGGACTGGAGGCGGATGATTTCTGGTCCTCGGAGTGCGAAAGCGTGTATCCCCATAACGACCTTCACCGGGGGAAAAAGTTTAATATTTATAAACGCGAGACCCACATCGGCCCGAGAGCCCCTTTTGACCCTTTCCCCACCCCCCCCACTCCTTCACGTCGGCCCCCGCCTGTTTCTCCTCCGATCGGAGCACGCCCCCGGGCGGTTGTCGCCCCCGTCCGTCGTCGCAGGGCCCTCAGGGGGGGGGGCTTCCTCTTGCGGTGCTCTTTACCGCGTCCCCTCACTCCCGAGGACTTTCTAATTAGCTCAGCTGATCCATGCAAAATACCTGGACGGGGGTCACCTGCCCCCCCCCCCTTTTCGGTCCCACCGAAGGGGGTTGGGGGGACACGTCCGCCGTGCGCCCGTTAGTCATCTGCGGAATGCTGACTCGAGGGAAAAAAGGGCGAAGGAAACAACTCGTTTCTCGTTGGTCATATCCCATGTAGAACAAGCCATGGGAGCATTTGCGATTAATCTCAAGAATACATCTCATTGATAAAGGATGGAAACTGGAGAAAAGCCGTCGGATTCGCAATATTATACACTTTAAAAAAAAATTAACACGATTTAAAGACCTTTCGAAATGAAGGCATTAATCCTTACACTGCAACATGTGTGGCACGTGCTGTGCGATTTTATGCACTTTTCCCCTTCAATCACACATTTGCAGTCTCTAAAGTACAGGTGAATAAATTCAGACGGATGTGCCTAGTGGGTTTACAGACGTGGAGGTACACACCATGTCTCCATTTTCCATCGCGGGCTCGTGAATGGAATCTTGACGGACTGAAGAGTTTAAAATCGTAAGAATACATTCTATGAATTGTCTGTCCACCCGCGCCCGTATACATGACGAATATGTCCTCCACGTATCCGAACCAGAAATACATTTTGTGAGCGTTGACTGCGGTGCCGCTGAATAATTTAACTTCAAAGTCGTTCATGGAACCACTTTACTCATAGTTCCAACAAACTAGGAGGCACATACCATTGAACCGGAAATAATTCTCCTCCACCCACACTCTCAATAGAGTTAACACATCACCGCAGAAGGATGCACCGCTCCCGCACTCTTTAGTCTCCCCTCGACTATCCTGAGAGCTTCGCACACTCTTCGAACATTCCCCATTCACTCTTCGACCCTTCAACTCCCGCCATTCCTTGGCACAGGCGATTCCCACCCTTGATTCTATGTTGAATCGGCTGCGCAGCGCACTGAGCTCTATAGGCAATTACAACGGCGAACTTAATATCGTAAAATCTATTGCAACCAAAAATGAGTACAACGGTAAGTTTATAAAGTCAATACTTGAAAAAATAAAGAACAAAGCACTTTCACTTCCTTTTGTAATTGGTACCCGAAGATACCACCCATGTGATACTACCGCCTAATTGATTTTATTATGAGTTAAACAAATTTAAACTTATTCCTCTGATAACTCTTCATTTTTCGGGTCAAAGTATATATAGATATATTTTTCCGGAGACTCCATCCCTTTTACAATACGGTTCACTGACTTAGTGTAAAAAATCCTGCGTTCGTAGATTATTTATTTATTTTAAACATTATTCTCATACAGCTGTAGCACCAATTGTCAGTGAAAAATTAAAACAAACATGAAAGAGGACAAAAGACAGTAACAGCACAACAATGAACAACGAGAACCAAACATGGACAGGGGGAAAATTTAATGTGTTGAGAGGTGGGATAAAGCTTGGGTGGTGAAATTGTTGCATGATAAATTACAAGGGTGGAGAGTGTGAGGGAGTGAATTGAGAAGGGAGGAGAGGCGAAATAAAGTTGAGAGCTTGGCGAGAGATATCCTAGGAATAGTAGGCAGATGGAGTAGGGATTGGGTGCGGGTGAATTAATTGGATTTGTTAAATTGCTGAAAGATTCAAATAAATATTGGTTATTTCAATACCCATCAAGTCACCATTATGGTGTCTGGCTGAGGGCGGCAACACACCAGACTAATTTTGACCCGAATATCTTTACCCTGTAGCGCGGTCGGACAATGTTATTCTGATCCCTTATCGTTCGTGGTAATGATGACATCTTAAATGTATCTGTTGCCCACTTAATCTCTCTCTCGTTTTATTGACACAATCTCGCCTACTTTAGTACGATTGGGGCATATCATGTGCGTAACACTCGCCCACCGCATACCCTTGCGGCGGCTGGCGCCGTAAGAGTATGCGGCGGGGGGTGTTGGGTCACCACCCGTAAAAGAGAATAAAGCCACATACAAAACCAACGCATCCATGAAAACCCACCCTCACAAGTGAATAATGCATTTTCAACATTACTGCTGAAATATTTTCTGAATAGAAAGTTTAACAGTGACTTTTGAAACAGAACATGACTTTTGATATTAAGAGAATTTAAATATAAATAGTTTCAACAGAATTATGCAAAACAAACGTAAAGTGTAAAAGTACACAGAGTAACTTCCGCAATTTTTAAATTGATATGGGATTGCTATTAAATTCAAAACTCGTTTGCGCGTACGTGAAACGGAGAAATTCCACGAGGAAATCTCAATTAACTGAAATAATGGAAGTATCTCAAATAGTAATCATTATAATTTGTACCGTTGTCTGACTCCAGTGGAGCGGCCATTGATTAATAGTGCCGCGTTAAAAAGACTATTGAGGGAGGCAACCGGTAACCAACTCAATAATTTATCCCAAGAATTACATGATTTACAGCGTTGAGGAAATGATTTCTAGCAACTAAGGGACTCGGCTCAATCGGCCGAGTGTCACGCCCGGCATTGGGAGAGGCAACGCTTCCGCGGAATCCTTGCCTAGCTAAAGCGAGAGTAGCAACACCGAAGGCAAGACAGAGGACTTAATTAGTTAAAATCGGGACTTGGAATGCTAGGACAACGTTAGGTACAGGAAAATTAGAAAATATAATGCTGAAGATGGAGAGAGAAAAAATAGATTTTTTAGGCCTATGCGAGATAAGATGGAAGGATAGCGGGGATTGCTGGAGTGATCGTTATGGAGTGGAGGGGAAGAAAGCCAACGACGCGATACAATAATGATAAATTTAAATAAACTATGCGTTGTGAACATATCGCAAGTGGCTGATATAATTTTACTGTAGGAAAAAAACCTGAGCCTAGTGCCTGGATCATAGTTCTGGTGCACATATACGATCGACCTAGAGTGTATAATCACAGGTTGATATCAGGTAGATTATATGTATTATGGTTTGGCACATAGGAACAGCGTGGTTAATTTTTTCAGTTTCCCCGGAGCAGAGTGGACTCGGGCAATAATGTTTCCAATAATGAAGTGCAGCGGCCGAATCAAAGAGTCAAACAAGAAAGGCGGATTCGGAAATGGAATGTAGAAGCAATAACTGAAGCGACAAGAAAGAATTATCGGCAGACTGCAAAGAAAACTGATTTTAAAGAAAGGGAATTAAGTAGTAGAGAGGAAAAATGGCAACATATTAAAATAAGAATATTGATTGATGAAAAAACTGCATGAATAGTAAATAGAAAAAGGACAAATGAACAATGGATTATGGCATGCGTGATGCAATAGCAGTAATACCGCCACTTATAGAGAGGAATAAAGAAGAAAAGTATAAAATGTTTGCCAATTTCAATTTTGAAATGATGTTTGATAGAGTGAATAGAGTAGAATAAATATAGGCATTATAGGAATGGGAAGCGGGCTGATGGAACTGATCAGGTGTGATTGGCATATGGGGAAAATATGTAGTTTTCAGCCCTCTGCTAAGACGCCTTATATCGAATAAGATCACTCACCCGTAGGCGGCTTTAGTCAGAAACCTCCCCCCTCCCATGCCTCAGTGAACCCCTCTTAGTGACCATTCCTTCTTGCTAATCCTGAATTGGTCTCTGGCCCAGTTTTGGAGCGATATGGCATACGAAATTATCCGGGGTTGGATTAAAGACTTATTGAATAGTCGGGTATAAAATGTAGCCATGGATGGAGTTAGCTCAAATGCAGTTGAAGTTACTTAATGTGTTCCCCCGGGAAGTTTTATCGGACCTCTTTCATTCCTACTTTCCGTTAACGACATTTACTTCGTAGTCGCTGGTAAGATACGTTTATTTACCGACGGTCTAGTGGTAAACAGAGATATCCGTGATCCCGAGGACACAGCAGCTTTAGCAGATAACCTAATCCCTATACAACTGTGGTGGGACCATTGGTCAACAGAATTACAACTTATCTAAAGTACCAAGTGATACATTTTCGAAAAAAGACCAATCCCCTCACGAACGCCTACTGCATCGTGAACACCGGAATGGAATGTGTAATCTCGATTAAATACCTAGGCGTTACTCTCACTCACGCTCTGTCCGGGGTGAAACACATATCGGGAATATGTGGAAAATCTAAAAAAATTGGGATTTATTAGAAGAGTTCTAGGTAAGTGTGAAGTGAATGACGAAAACGTCAAAGAGAAATGTTATTTTTCGCTGGTTAGGCCTCATTTAGAAAATGCTGCTAGATCCTCACGAAGTTGGATTGATCGTCGAATTGGATCGCGTGCAGCGTAGAGGAGATAGATTTGTAAAACGTTGTTACGATAAACTTAGTGGGGTTTCAAAATTATTAAAGGAACTAGGCAGAGAAACATATATGGAACGAAGGCTAGACTACAGATTAAATCTTTTGCGTAAATTGGAAGGACGTCTATTTAGTAGTGATGTTGAAAATGTATTATTACCCCCATCGTACTACGGTACAAGAGTTCATGTCAATAAAAGTAGACAGATTAAGAACAGAAAAGAGAGGATATAAGATGTCATCTTTACCACGATCGATAAGGAGTCAGAATTATGCTGTCCCACCGTGGTAGGAGTTGGACAACGTTATTCTGATAAATTCTGAGAAGTGTTCAGGTCAAAATTAGCCTCGTGTGTATTTCATCTCTTGGCACACACACGCACCCAATTGGTGGACTACAGGGTGCTAAAATAATCAAAATAACTAAGATAAACACTTATTTTAACGAAGTGGCTAGGTTTAGTGTTGGCTTGATCATTTTTACCGGCCATTAATAGCCAAATTGAAGAGGTCGCAATATCACGTATGAAGATAAGACATTTCATGTGGGCTCGCCTAAAAATATTTCTATAAATGAGCGTACCTATTATACTCCTTGCATTTTTATTTTTTCCAAAATACTTTTCTTTTTCAAGAATAAACAGAAAACGTTGTACAACTTACGAAAAATCCCGATCAGTTGAAAATACAAGAGTAGGGTTGCCTTTATTAATGCTGGAAGTGAGTAAACCGCACCCAACTCGGGTGCCCTCGTTGGTTAGGAACTCACTAGGTGGCGGGGAACACGTAAAAAGGCGTATATCGTTTAGGAGAGCGGTGAACTTGAAATGAGAAAATGCGAACCACCGCCGAATCCTTTGATTGGACTAGCTCTCTTCAATTCCACTACGAGTCGTCCAACCTCCACAACGAGTCGTCCAGCTCGGCGCTTAGTTATTCGCGCGCATTACACGCATTGGAGGTGATCATTTGAGTCAAAGATCGCGGAGTTCGCATAGACGGCGCGAAGGGGAGTGTGCGCCTAATTAGCAAATAACTTGCGCGAATACCCCTTTGTCACCTCCTTCCCACCATTTTGCGACCACCCTGACAACTGCATCGATCACTCGACGCGTAGTCACTCGATTGATGGAGATCCATTAACGATCCATCTAGGATCGCAGATGTGACTGATGGTTGGGGCCGAGACTTTGTGGAAATCCATTGCGAACAGGAGTTTCAGAAATAACTTTGCAGCTTCCACATAAAATAACTTATTTATTTTCTACTAGTTTCGCTACACTGTAGCATCTTCAGGAACGTACAAAGAAAATATTCTTTTTTCACACATATAAATACTAGTCCAAGTTGGTGTGGGTTGGGTGGGTGGGGGGGGGGGAAACTGACGCGCTGCCTGGGTGGGGGCGGTCAGAGTGGGTGAGAGTGGTTGACTGTGAGTAGCGGGGGCTAGGGAAGGATTATGGAGGGACGGTTATTCGCAGGGGGGTAGACGGCCGTAGGCGTCATTAGGGATGAGTTGTGGAATGTCCAGGAGAGTTGACACAAACTTTCATGAGTGAGATTATTTCCTCAATCAAGGACCTCCTATCAACCTCGGAGAAATACCAAAATTTAGTGATGAATCCAATAGCCCCCAGGTTTTATGGCTTACCGAAAATCCACAAAACATCCGTCCCGGTCCGCCCTGTGATATCATGCATCTCATCTCCAGTACACAAACTGGCTAGGACTATCAAGTGCAAATTCTTGGAATACTCGAAATTTCAAGCCACCCATAGTGTTAAAAACTGCATAGAATTAGCCAACACCTTATCCAAAGTGCAACCACCCAAAAAAGGCCTCTTAGTGTCCTTCGATATAGTGAGTCTCTTCACAAATGTGCCCAAAGTGGAGGCAGTGCAACGAGCAAAGGAGATACTGGAAGAAGCCAAAGCCCCCCCAATCATCATTGAGGAAATAATCTCACTCATGAAAGTTTGTGTCAACCAGAACTATTTCTTATTCAATGGTAATTTCTACGAACAACCGGATGGTCTGGCTATGGGTTCCCCTCTGTCCCCACTCCTTGCAGAAATATTTATAGATCACCTAGAGAAGAAACTGTTTAACTGTAAACACCCCCTGTTGAACAAAGTGGAATACTGGTTTCGATACGTAGACGATATACTGTGCCTATGGACGGGAACCACAAGACAACTTAATAACTTCTTACACCTCCTCAATTCCCTAAACGACAACATTATATTCACACTGGAAGTGCAAGAAAATCAGAAAATTAGTTTCCTCGACCTTACCGTGTCCATTGAAAACGGAAAACATGCCTTTACCATCTTCCGTAAGCCAACCTGCACAGAACAAGTCATACACGCCTCATCTAAACACGCAATAAACAAAAAATTGGCAGCATTTCATAGCATGCTACACAGAGCACTCAGCATACCACTGTCTAACGAAGAACTCACTAAAGAAATATCCCTCATCAAACAAATAGCTATCAATAACGGCTACACTGAGACATTAATTGACACATTATTAGACAAAAAACGAAAAAAGTTAGCCATAAAACAGTTTTACACTCCCCCTCCACCCACCGAAAAAGAAAAATGGCGACGTATTAGATATTTAGGTCCTACCTCCGGAAAAATAGGCAAACTCCTTAAGGACCTTAACATAAGACCGGCATATTACAGTGAAAACAATATGAAGAACCTGCTCCCCAAAGTGAAGGACTCCACTAACAAGTTGGACCAAAGTGGAGTCTACAGCTTGGAGTGCGCGGACTGCGCGGCATCCTACATAGGACAAACGGGAAGGAGCCTCCGCGTCCGGGCAGCGGAACATCAGCGGGACTTCAGTACCAAAAAAGGGAATTCCCAATTTGCAGCTCACCTCATCAGCGCAGGCCACAACGCAGACTTCATACCAAAGCTACTACACAAAGAGGAGAAAGGAAAGAGGTTGGACATCAAGGAACAATTGGAGATCTTAACCGCCTTAAGGGAGAAGAAAACATTAACAAACGACCACCTCTTTCCCTTCCATTCCCCTCTCCTGGACATTCCACAACTCATCCCTAATGACGCCTACGGCCATCTACCCCCCTGCGAATAACCGTCCCTCCATAATCCTTCATCTACATCTCATCTACATCTACATAATACCCCGCAAGCCGCCGCAAGGGCGCGTGGCGGGGGGTGTTAGGTCACCAACCGTACTAAGCCCTATATGGCGTGTGAAATTCACACATCACGGTACGGGCCAGTTCCCTGTGCTATGGTTATGGTTTCCCAGGAAGACCTGGCACACGAAAAATCACTTAAGCTTGGGTGGAGCTGCAGGTGCCCAGAGTGCCCTGCCCTGGAATCGAACCCAGGACCCTCCGATCAGAAGTCCAACGCTCCACCCCCTGGACTACCACGACCCACATATAGACCAGACGAGAATCCTTATTGTCTGGGTAGTTGCCCTTCATTTTCAATGCTGCTTCGGCGCGACAACGTCCACCCCTTCAGTTTCAGTGGTTGTACAATCGGCACAAGGGAAACAATGGCGAACGAAAGTGTAAATGGCGCAAGTGTACCTTTCCAGTGTAAGTGAAGGAGAAATTGAAAGAAGGACCACTAGTGGGCCTAATCCTTCCCTAGCCCCCGCTACTCACAGTCAACCACTCTCACCCACTCTGACCGCCCCCACCCAGGCAGCGCGTCAGTTTCCCCCCCCCCCACCCACCCAACCCACACCAACTTGGACTAGTATATATATGTGTGAAAAAAGAATATTTTCTTTGTACGTTCCTGAAGATGCTACAGTGTAGCGAAACTAGTAGAAAATAAATAAGTTATTTTATGTGGAAGCTGCAAAGTTATTTCTGAAACTCCTGTTAGGATCGCAGAGGCAGACGTTGGCTCAAATGTTTCATTAATACTCCGTCGGTCCAAAATTGACAGAAGAGGTATTGCATTCATCTGAATGGGTGGAAAATGAATTTATTCTTTTCCAAGTGCATATATCTCACGATGATCGCAATCAAATAAATTTAAAGATCAAAATATGAAATAACTAATCACTGCGATCATTCAAATTGATCTCAAACCTCACTGTCGTAAACTATGCATGGTCATTCGTTTTTCCTCTCTACGACATGAAGATAGTCAGGGCGGTTAATTGCAGGAAGTGTGCGGCGGAAGAGAGTAAGTTGTTTGTAGAAATTTAAAGAGAAAAAGACATTAATATGAGCAGAGGAAATAATGAAAGGCATTCGGTTATTCATGGGAGTAAATTGGAAGCGAGGGCGGAATGATGTTTCGTCGACACGGCGGAGGGGGGGGCCGGGAGAGGGGGAGAGAGGGGAGAGGGGGAGAGAGGGGAGAGGGGGAGATAGAGGGAGAGGATTTTCATTGACCTTTTCAAAGCTGCAATGTCAAAACTCGCGTAACGTACGAAAAGAATCTTCATTTTTTTATATTTTCATTTCTTTTGACGCTGCCCTTACTCCTTTGGATTTACGAGTTCCCCTTCCTCTGCATATACTCCCCAACCTTCTTTTCTTCAACCACGAAGGTTTGGCCATACTCTGCAATCTTCTGTTTACGATCTTATACGTAACGCAGAAAATTAAACCAATGAAACTATATTAATTTCATTCATATACTTTGCTATTCTTTTGATAATTAAATTTTACCCAACTAAGTGTTCCGACAAGACTATTTTCTTATAAATGGTAGGCATTAGCTCGTGGAAATCTCCGAACGTATGCATATGCTTACTCCTTATCTTGTATTTAATTCATTTATCCACATAAAGCACTTTAATTCTATAAATAATGACACAACTCAACTTAAATGCAACAATTTCAGAGCGTAAAAATCAGTCGCCTTGACGGGGAATGATTTTTACACTCTGAAATTGTTGCATTGAAATACACATTAGCGGATGAGTCCGTTAAAAGTTACTGTTGCGGCATCTCCCGCAGTTTCTTTGAAACAACTCAGCCTATTAATTAAACACGTATTTGATGCCATTACACGCATTGGAGATTGGAGGAACAAGAGGCTAATCTGCAACCTGTACATATGTGTATCTCAGACTGCTCAGGTGCGAATGGGGGACGGAGAGTCCGGATGGGCAGTGTTAGGAAGGGGTGTAAGGCAGGGTTTCCCATTATCACCGTTGCTGTTCAACCTGCGTGTAGAGTATATGATTAAAGAGGCATGGTGAGAACTGGAGGCAGGAATGAAAGTAGGAGGGGAATTCGTAATATCAGTTGGGTTTGCTGATGACCAAGCTCTAGTCTGCCAGTCAGCCAAGGGATTGCAAACTTTTCTAAGAATAACTTAACATTTAAACAAGCATCTCCCATAATCTCCCTCTTCACGTTGAATGTCTATCCTTAGTTAAGAGAAACGTACAAAGGGTAAAATTGCGGATAAGCAGGAATCTCAGGTACTGACTGACACTAATAGTCACCATATTTTAAAATTATTTCCGGTACCTATTTACCCTCCGCTTTTCCTTCAAATCTATTCTAATGGGGTTACTTGGACGTCAAATGCGTAATCCACAGTGTTTATCCCTCAATACTTGTTGCAGGCGTGACATGACATTGTCTCTTTCAGCTGCATTCTCCCCTCTTTCCTTCGCCCACTCTCTCACCACGAGTGTCAAGATGGTCCACGCGCATCCCTCCCCTCTCTTGGCTTCTCTCCACAATCACACTTCCACCCTTCAGATTGATACTCATCATCCTTCCATAAAGTTACTGTTTAAAAATTGACCGTTGGTTCAACTATGTTTCAAAAAGCACTTGACTTCATAGCAAGTGCTCCGTTTGGCGCTTCATCGGAATAAAGACGTAATAACTCACGATAATTTGCAAACATCACGAAATTTGACGTTCACTAGGTTCAATTGGAATTATCTAAATACGATTATTTTTATTCGTGAATAATTCTCGTAATACTCATAAAATTACACGTTTGATCAAATTACACATTCCACGCGGCATACTCCACATATTTGCACAATGAATCTTCCTTACGCATGATTATCTAATGTGACGCATTTGATTTTAATCTTTTTCAAAGTTTGATAGATATTAAAAAAATTAAAACGGCAATGAGTTTCAGGACATAAGTCATGTTACGCCTCCATTCCGCCGAAAATACGCATTGACCAAAAATTGAATACATTTGATGGCTGACTGATTTCGAAGTTTTGTAGCGTTGATGTCAGTGAGGCGCGGGAACCATCCTGCCAATACAGAAACGGCAAAATACGTAGAAAACGACATGGGATTTTGCGGGTGACATGGACAAAGTATTTAACCCTGTAGTCTTGGACGCGAAAGCCAGTTCACTGAATCAGAAATAAAGATACGCGTATTTTCCCCCTAGAAAAAATGACGTAATTTTTCTACGATTAGAAAAAGATGATAAGAAAAATTGAGGACGAAGAGAAATTATTACGGATAGCGTGAAAAAGGCAAATATTTAAAACAAGTTTTTCCAGAGCGTCTACAATAAAGACACAAACGCACCAAACGATCATCCACACCCACCCGGGGACCACAGGAGTGACATAACGCTGACCAAGAAAAGAATAGAAAATCTGCTCCGTTGTATCAAAACAAGCAAAGCACCTGGCCCTGAAGAAACACATGCTAGGGTATTAAAGGAATTACGCATGGAAACATTGCCCCCGTTTTTAGAAAATATTTTTCCAAAATCGATAAAGAAGGCTAACTACCTCGCGATAGGAAGCCAGCCCATCTCTAAAGGCGGCGATATGGATTAGGAATTCCATTAACGACTCATTTCTTTAACATCGACCTCTTGTCAATTATTAGAACACATTATATTCACTAACATTATGAGATTTCTTGACAGTAAGAAAATACTAGGCCACAACCAGCACGGATTTAGGAAGAGTAGATCTGGCGAAACACAACTTGGTCTCTTCATTCGCGATATCCTTAGATCGGGAGAAAATAACACACAAGTCCATGCAGTATTCCTAGATTTAAAACAAGCCTTTGATAAAGTCCCACGCAGTAAATCGTCACAAACTTAAATGTTATGGTATCAATTAGAAACTAATTAATTGGATTGGAGACTTCTTGTCAAATCGCAAACTAATAGTAGCCATCGATTGGATGTGCTCAACGGATAGAGATGTCGCTTTGGGTGTCCAAGTGTAATATGGCCGCTTCTATTCTTAATATACATTAATGAATTAAGCTCCAATATTAGTAGCAATCTGAGGTTATTTACTGACGACACGGTGGTATACATACATAGTCGCTTGGATCATGCATATAAAATTCGGGAAATAGATGCCAGAACTAGCCGACTCAAGGACTCCTTCTTCCCACAGACAATACGGGATAGCAACTGCAGGGTTATAGATAGCAAAAATTCCACTTGCCACCCTCAGCGTCTAAAAAATATTAGTTCTACTTAAATGCTCTTCCACTAACCTTATGTGTTTTGTTACAATAACCAATTCTTTCCGAATGACCTCATTCATGTTCTGTTCATCTGTTTTTAAGTTTCCCTTTCAATCCCTCGTCCCTCCCCGCGGGGGCAAATTCCTGCTACCTGCAACGTTGGGTCGCATTCCCTGCCATTTAGAGACTCTTTGGGGGTAGAGTGTTTCGTGGTGCATTTTCATGTGGTAGTGATGTTTCAATTTCTTGCTTGTTGTGTCCTGGCTTCCGTGTTGTAGGATGTCTTTCGTGCTGCATCATGGGGTGCAGTTTTTTAGTTGTTTTGCGGTTTATGTGTTTGCATGAGTATTCGATGAAGGGATTTTTGCATGATTGTGTGCGCTGCTGTGGGTGTAATTTTCCGTTTTGTTTTTTTGCATGTGGTATTTTTCTTTTTTACGGTTGGTTACCTAACACCCCCCGCCACACGCCCTTGCGGCGGCTTGCGGGGTATTATGTAGATGTAGATGTATACAGGGAAATAAGGAGCTAAGTAGATCGCGAGTAACTATCTGGAGACTTGGACACAATCTCGGATTGGTGTAAGGAATGGGGATCAATGCTTATCATAGACAAATGCCCAGTTTCGAAATTTTGGAACTTTGGGAAATATGAAATTTGGAGAAGTAGTGAACGGGATTTAAACTACGAAATAGAGGGTTCAGTACTTACTACGGCCAATCACACCACGCCTTTCATGGGGAGCATATACCAGGACAATATGTGGTGTACCGCTTTAAAGAAACTCGGCTTTATTGGACGGATGGTGGGGAAATGTTATGAGAAAGTAAAAGAGAGGTGTTATTTTGCTCTAGTTAGACCTAATTTGGAATATTCTGCAAGTATTTGTGACCCTTAGGAGAAAATTTGGTAAAAAGAATAAGATAAAATCCAAAGAAAATCCGCCAGATTCTTCAAAAATTGTTGCAATAAGGTGAAGAGTGTGAGTGGATTTACGCTGGGAGTAAATTGAGATGCGAAGAGAACAAGACTGAGACTTTGAGAAAAGTTTAGAACAAATGAGTTTAAGGTTGACACTGAAGGGATTATAATGGCCCCACACTACTTAGGTAGATCAGACAACAGAAATAAAATAGAGGAGATAGATTCCAGCACAGAGAGATACAAATACTCATTCTTGCCCCGAACAATCGGAAATCATAATAGTAAGAAACCGATGTCACTCTATAAATACGAGGGTCATCCGGAAAGTAGTACCCGTTCGTGCCGCATGAAGTGCTGACGACGCGAGTAGCCGCTGGACGAGGTCAGATAGCTTCAGTGGCTTGTCTGCCTTCTCTGAGCCAAGTTGCGTGACGCTAGCATTGCCTGTGTTGTTTCTGTGATTGATTACAATGTTTAAAAAAATTGAGAACGCCGCCAGTTGTGAAGTGAGGGCAGTGATTAAATTCCTCAATGCAAGAAACGTTCGCCCATGTGATATTCATCGCCAATTAAAGGAGGTGTATGGAGACAATGTAATGGACGAGTCGTCTGTTCGGCGGTGGTGTCGCAACTTCAACATGGGGAGGGGGAACACACACGACGATGAGCGTTCGGGGAGACCGTCTGTCATTACAGACCAACTGGTGAGCTCAGTTGACGAATTCGTGAGGAACGATCGGCGCGTCACAATTGATGACATCTGTGAGCATTTTCCCAATGTTTCTCGAACAATTGTTCATGAAATTGTTAAACACCATCTGCATTATGCAAAAATTTGTGCAAGATGGGTCCCTCGCGTATCTCAATGAGCTGGCGGCGAAGGACTATGCAGCAGGAATACAGAAACTTGTCACACGTTATGACAAATGCCTTAATTTGCTTGGAGATTATGTTGAGAAGTAGTTTAAAGTATCCTCTTTCAAATAAAATTTTTTATGTTTGTTAATATTTACTTTTGTGTCTTTATTTCACGAACGGGTACTACTTTCCGGATGACCCTCGTATTAAATATATTGAATTTGCAAGTCGGAACAAAATTAAGCAATGCCAAGATATCAAACATATTTGTAGGTGCAAGTGTTTGTTTGTTGGTAGTTTGAGTGTTTGCATGTATGTGGGGTGTGAGGGTTTTTGCATTAATGTATATCATGTTTATGGTATAAATTTGTGACTTATGTGTGTAGTTTTTCTTAATTACGGGTGGTGCCCTAACACCCCCCGCCACTCGCCCTTGTGGCAGCTTTCGGGCTTTCTAGTTAATGTAGATGTAGATGAAGTTATATGAAGATACCCAAGCGAGTCTTCTCTCGTATTTTCCACGGAACTCTTATTCCCAATGCAAATAGAAACAAGGTTCGTCAACAACTATTCACTGAAATATTGCAATTGATATGCAGTACGACTTCTTCAATCGTAAGGTCAATACCGTAATGCTTGGCAACAAAGTTTCAAAAAATCAATCTTTGGAACACGATTATGATTAATGCTAATTTATATTATAACATTACATAATAATAAGCTTTAAGATAGCTTTTATCCAGGGAGATATCCTTAAAATTAAAAATGTATGCGATAAATTTACAAATATTTTTATCGAGTAACTCAAAAAGCATTGTCAGGTCTATCAACAGCGCACATTATTTTTTAATATCTTTGTTAGTTTTTGCCCTTGTTTTGGAAACCAAAGGGATCTTTCCGACACGGACGCATTCCAGTCGGGTCCATCCGTAAGGTAACAAAAGCATAGTATTCGATCCTTTATCTCAGCGATTAAATTATTTTCAGGATAGCGATATCGCATGGCTGTGATGCGAGGAGTGGGGCGGAGAGTGGAGAGAGGGAAGAGGGGGAGGGAGGGGAGGGGATGGCGCACTTGGCGCCGGTCAACCTGAAGCGAAGGCCCCGCCCCCTACTCCCGTGCAGATTTTGGCAATTCTCCAGCACCATCAATGGGGGAACCGTTGCAATTTATTGCAGACCCGGGGTCACGCGTCCTGGCAACGGAAAAAGACTGTGGAAGGAGGTGGGATGAATTTATCGAATATTAACTTGATTTTTAGTGCCGCAGAGAGCGATCCATGACGGAAGGCATTCAAATAAACATTCCAAAAGTGGGAAAGATATCTCTTGAATCATAAGAAAAGGCGCGTCCTAGGAGGACTAAACCTTTCCTCGTGAGTGCCGAGCGAGCATTCCTGAAGCAAAGAGGTCGCCGCCGAAGAGGCAAGGACATCACCAGGGGGAGGGGGCCCAAACCCCTTTGCGTCACGGCTGCTCGGAATATAATAGGCACGGCTCCAGTTTACTTCCTGTGAGTTTCAGCGAACTCATTGGTTCCAGCAGGAGGAAATAAACTCATCGTCGTAGTACTAGACACCAGTGTCTCTTCAAGTTTACCGCGTGCACGCGACAGCGAGATTGTGGTCTATAGTAGGTGAAGTCAATGTGTGTGGCGAAAATCGGATAAATATGAAGAGATCACCGAATTAATGCTAAGCACGCCTCCGAAATAATGGTATATTTTGAAGTGATACAAAACGCTTGCATTGAGAGAATTATTGAAGGACTGGAGGGATGTCGTCAAGTAAATGGAGCCGAATGGAGTTGAATAATATATCCCGGTCAAGGGGAATGATTTTTAAAATCTGAAATTGTTGAATTGTACGACTTTGTTGAGTTGAAGCCTGTCCTCTCGACAATTCGAGAACCCCGGTGTTTGGTTTAGTCGGAATAAAAATACGCAGGTCGTTCATTCGGGAAAATAAAATAATACCCAATTTATACAAGGATAATTTAGCAACAAACGTGCCTGAGCAGGTTTTGGATGTAGTTAACGAAGAGGAGATTAGTGACACAACTATTTGCAGGCTCGTATGCCACTGTTCTTCATTATGGCACTACTGGGAGAGAAGGAAAGAACTAATTTCAGGAAGGAAGGTTCCTTCCCTCTCCCCCATTAGAAAGGTGGTTTGACCTCCGAAAATTCGTAAACGTGAGTTTATTTTTGTTCGATAGTGCTATCTTGATATACATCAATATTCACATCCGTGAGACTTTCACAAACACACACACGTGTGTGTATGTATACATATATATATATATATATATATATATATATATATATATATATATATACATATATATATATATATATATATATATATATATATATATATATATATATATATATATATATCTCACTCCCCGGACTACAACCTTGACGTGGTGGAAGGGCTTGTGCGTTCCGATGACCCCTAGAGCTGTGCTGGCGGCAGTAATAATAATTGCTCCTGGTAGGGTCACCCATGCCAGGTAGGTCGAAGGTTAGGAGCCAGACGAAAGGTAGTCCACGCAGCGTCTGTTCCTCAGTGAGGCGGCTGCAATGGCGTCTGACCCCATTGGGGCGGCAAATAAGTGATGGTGTCACGTTAAAAAGACTATTGAGGAAGGCAACGGGAAACCACCTCAATTATCATTCCCAAGATTAACATGGTGGACTCTACACAGATTTTGAGTCCTGTCAACTACAGGGCTCGGCCCGATCGGCCGTGTGTCGTGCCCGGCAGCGGGGGAGGCAAGGCTTCCGCGGTCGTCACCACACGAAACCCTTGCAAGGAAAAACCAGTAGCAGCAGGACAGAAGACACAGGAGAAGAAAACCACATTAGTTAGAATAGGAACGTGGAATGTTAGGACAATGATGAGGACAGGGATAGTGGAGAATTTTAAGCGTGAGATGGAAAGGGATATATAGATATTTTAGGCCTAGGCGAGGTGACATGGACAGATAGCGGGGATGACTGGAGTGATAAGTATAGAATAATATACAGCGGCGGGGACGAGAGCCAACGAGGAGTTGCCATAGCATTAAATGAAGAGGTAGGAAGAAGCATAGTCAAGATAGAGCAGGTAATGGATAGAATGCTACAAGTAGAGATAAGAGCAGAACCGACGAACTTGGTTATTATCCAGGTATACATGCCAACGAGAACCGTAAGGAAGAAGAGGTCGATAGGATATACGATCAGTTAGAAGACATAATCGCGTGTGTTCCAGCAGAGAAACATTTGATAGTGATGGGTGATTGAAATGCGACGGTAGGCGAAGGAAGAGATGGTGACGAGGTCGGGGACTACGGTTTAGGCACGAGGAATGACCGCGGAGAGAAAGAAGTTGAGTTCTGCAGGAGACAGGGGCTAGGCATCACCAACACTTGGTTTAAACAACACCAAAGACGCAGGTATACACGGTAAATGCCAGGTGACTCAGAAAGGTATCAGCTAGATTATATTCTGGTTAGACACAGGTTTAGGAACAGTGTTATAAATTCACACAGCTACCCGGGAGCGGATACGGACTCAGACCACAATTTAGTTGTTATGAAATGTAGCGTCTGTTTCAAAAAGATAAAGCAGGGGCGGCGAGTTAGAAATTGGAACGTAGAAGGATTAAATGGTTTGAAAAGGAAAGAATACAAACAGGCGGTAGAGGAAATAATGGTAACTGGTAACGAGCTAAGTAGTATCGAAGAAAAATGGGGAAGTATCTCGAAAGGGTGGTCTAATGTCGCAAAAGACACTATTGGAACCATTAACGCTAAAAGGGCTAGGAAACCATGGATCACGGATGAGATGATTACAAAGATGGATGAGCGACGAAAATGGAAGAATGTAAATACAGAATTAGGTTAAATGAAGTACAAAGAGTTGAACAATAAATTGAGGCGGGAGCAAATAAAGCAAAAGAAGAATGGTGGAAGACGCAGTGCGGGATATGGAAAGTCTGCAGAGGAAGGGTGAAATCGGTGCGCTGTACAGCAAAGTTAAATCTTTATCGGGAAGTAAGAAAGGAAGATCTATACTAACAGTTAGAGATAAGGTGGGTAAAGTAATAGTTGACGCAGGAAATATCCAAGAGAGATGGAAGGAGTATATAGAAGAACTGTATGGTAAAGAACTCAGACCAACAAAGTTAGACATTGAAAAAGAAAATGACGTAGAGGAAGACAGCTTAGGTCCAATAATACTAGACAATGAGATAGAAAGGGCATTAAGGGAGATGAAACTAAATAAGGCCGTGGGGGTAGATAACATTCCCGTGGAACTTTTAAAATGCTTAGGAAAATGTGGGAGGAAGAGGCTATATGGGCTGATCCGTAGCATTTATGAGGAGGGAATCTGGCCGGAAGACTTCGTGAGATCAGTTTTAGTTCCTATTCTGAAAAAGGTAAAGGCTACATCATGTGAGGACTACAGGACGATAAGTTTGATATCCCACGCAGCTAAAGTTGTTCTCAGGATCATAAACAAAAGGATGCCATTGCAGTAATGAGATTGTTAATCGAGAGGAATATAGAACACAACCAGGAGGTATTTGCCTGTTTCGTAGATTTCGAAAAAGCGTTTGACAGAGTGAATTGGGAAAAACTAATGAGTATTCCGCAGAAAATAGGAATAGATTGGAGGGAAAGGAGGCTAATCGGCAACCTTTACATATCTCAGACTGCTCAGGTACGAGTGGGGAACGAGGAGTCCGGTTGGGCAAGGTTAGGAAGAGGTGTAAAGCAGGGTTGCCCATTATCACCGTTGCTGTTCAACCTGTATACAGAGGAAATGATTAAAGAGGCATGGGAAGAACTGGAGGTAGGAATGAAAGTGGGCGGGGAATTCGTGAAATCAGTTAGGTTTGCTATTGACCAAGCTTTAATTTGTCAGTCAGCCAAGGGGCTGCAAGCATTGCTTAGTAAATTGGAAATTCAGTGCGACAGGTATGGGATGAGGTAGGGTTAAAGGTTATGCGATTTTCTAGAAAGAAAAAGGCTAAGCTTAACATTAAAATCGGAGGGAAAAAAATTGAGCAGGTAGAACAATTTGCGCATCTGGGAAGTGTTTTCGACCAACACGGCCAAAGTAGTAAGGACTTAAGGAGAAGGATTGCGCTAGACAAAGAGGCTTTCACAAGGAGGAGGGAGTTGATGAGGACGTTGAGTAAGGATATTAAGAAAAGACTCGTAAAAACTTACATATGGAGCGTAGCTATGTACGGCGAGGAAACGTGGTCATTGAAGCAGGAGGATAGACGTAGATTGGAGGCTTTTGAAATGTGGGTGTGGAGAAGAATGGAGAAGGTGAAATGGACAGAGAAGAAAACATACGAGGAAGTACTTGGTATAGTGGGCAAAGAGAGGGGTTTGCTGGGAGCAAACCTATGGAGGCAGGAAAAGTGGATGAAGGGGGTGTTGACCGGCAGTGGGATGCTGAAGACTGTGATAGAGGGTAGAATGTTTGGCAAAAGAGGAAAGGGAAGGAACAGGATAGGGATGTTTGACGGGATGAAGGGAGGAAGAAGGTACTCGGAGCTGAAGAGGGACCTGATGTAGAGTTGGACGTTGTGTTTTGCTAGGAGCCACAAATTATTTAATTGGTAATTACGTCCATCGAAAAACCTACCTTAGCCGGTAGATTGCCTAATAAAAAAAAATATGTTTATATATATATGTGTGTATATATATATATATATATATATATGTGTGTGTGTGGGTATATATACTACCTTGATCAAAAAGTTCCCGGAATAACCACCGTGTGCCGCTCCCATCGTTCCGATTTGAGTTGTTTTTTTTTGTTAAATTGGTACATCTGTTGTTGATATTCCCTTTAAATCTTAGTGTCATAACTTGACATTTGCAAAAGTTACGTAGCCAAGAGTACATCTATCTCTGTGTGTGTTGGCGATTTTTTACAATTTCAGAAATGGATTTAAATTTGCAACAACGAACTTGTATTAAATTTTGCGTAAAAAACGGATTTAGTGGCGCACGGACGTTGGAAATGTTGGAAAAGTGTTTCGGCAACGATTCTCTAAAAAAAACGGTCGTTTACCAGTGGCACGAGCGGTTCAGAAGTGGTCGTGAGTCAATCGAAGATGATGAACGCAGTGCCAGACCATCGACATCGAAAGTCGGTGAAAAAATTGATAAAGTAAAAGAAATGTTGGTCAATAACCGCAAATTAACCATCAGAGAAATAGCGGAGGACTTGAACATTGCCTATGGATCCGCCCAAGACATTGTGGTTAATGATTTGGGTTTCCGTCGTGTAGCAGCAAAGTTGGTTCCAAAAGACCTCAATTTCATGCAAAAAAGAGACCGTGTTGACGTCGCAAAAGACATGATTTGCGAGGCTGAATCCGATCCCACATTCATCAAAAGGATCATTACTGGAGACGAGACGTGGGTTTATGAGTACGACACGCAATCCAGACATCAGGCAAGTGAATGGCGTTCACCAAATGAGCCGAGACCAAAAAAACCACGTCGTTTTCAGTCAAAAAAGAAGGCAATGCTGACGGTTTTCATGGATTACAACGGTGTAGTGCATCATGAATTTTTGCTAGACAGTAAACAAAGAGTATTATTTGGGCGTTATGAGACGTTTGCGTGAAGCAATTCGCCGAAAGAGACCAGAAATGTGGGCAGAAAACTCGTGGATTTTGCACCATGGTAACGCACCGTCGCACAGTGCTATCATTATTCGTAATTTTTTGACGAAAAATGCAACAAATACCATCCAACAGCCACCGAATTCACCTGATTTGGCTCCCTGTGACTTCTTTCTGTTCAATCGAGTTAAAAAACCATTACGGGGAACGCGTTTTAGCAGCCGAGAGGAAGTAATGGAAAAATCGCAGGAAGCACTGATGGACATACCGAAAACCGAATATAAAAAATGTTTCGAGGATTGGATCAAGCGCTGGCATAAGTGTGTTGCAGTCGATGGGGATTACTTTGAAGGGGACAATATAGATTTAGATGAATAAACTTGTATTTTTAATTTTCTGAATAAATTCCGGGAAATTTTTGATCAAGGTAGTATATATATATATATATATGTAGATATATGTATATATATATCTAAATATAAATATGTAGAGATATATATATATCTAAATATATATATATATATATATATATATATATATCTAAATATATATATATATATATATATATATATATATATATATATATATATATATATATATATATATATATACTCATATATACAGAAACAGATATAAGGAAAAGGGATAGGAACACATATAAAGGACGAACTTCTGGCTTCTGGCTATGCGTGCCACGAAACGCACTGTTCCTTTCCTGTATGATGTTGTATGAATTCTAACCCACTGTCCTTTCCTTTCCTTGTGTATTGTCTATTTCTCCTTTGGTGGGTGAAACTGCCCCCTGACGCCATCTCTTGGCTGAAAGAATCGGGGCGCTTGGCGACATATTAGACCCACGGATCTCAGGGTAAATTGACTATCCTCGATAGCTCAAGTGGTTAAGAGCATCCGCCCGGCAAGTGGAAAGATCCGGTGTTCGAGTCCCGGTTGTGGAAATATTTTTACTCTTGTGATCCGTTCGATTCCGCCTTCCCCACCTCTATTGTGTTCGTCCTTTATATGTGTTCCTATCCCTTTTCCTTATATCTGTTTCTGTATATATGAGTATATATATATATATATATATATATATATATATATATATATATATATATATATATATATATATATATATATAGAAATCGCTCTTAACCTTTTTTTCCAGCCGTTGAGCTTATTAAAGGAATCTTGCCAAAATACTCGGCCATTACAGGAATAACTAACTCAAACGCTCTAACAAAGGCGAGTCGTCAATTCACAAAACATCCATATTAAGAATCAAACCACAGGAAGCACCCCGGGAACTAGTTAAGGCTCCGAAATCAACCAAACAATCTTGAATTTATTGATTAGGTTTAAGAGATAAATCCTACCTAGGTATAAAGGCCTTTTGGAGTATATCGCCCTGGAATACCGCCATTTAAAAGTCATCGTCATAAATGTCATCTGAATTAAAGTGGTTGGCTGTGGGTGGCACCTTTGAAGTATGGCGACGGTCGGGGTTACTTAGTGATTTGACTTTTGCCTAAGAAACAATGAAGTGCCCGTCGTGAGGTCGCGGATCTCCCGAGTCTATCGTACCGATGAAGAAATAAAATAAGGCCGGTTATCGAATTCGCTTTTGGAGACTACGCGACAGGAGCGCACAAAAATACAAGTGAAGTCTTAAAGAATTTAAAGAACCTTTTTTTGAGAGTGTTTCTTTCAAAAATTCGCTCTATACTGTAAAAAGTAGCCACTTGTTTATCGTTTTGATCCTGAAAATAAACAGCGAAATCTTTTTAGGAAATCTTTGCCGTCATTAAAGTGAAGAGAGTGGAAGGGAATAGAAAAAGTGTGGAGTAAGCTTTGGTCAAACCGTTTTTCGATATTCAGGCAATAATTACTATCTAACATAAGTAAACACAAGTGGGAATGGACCATACTGAGCGGATTGAATGGAAGCTCTCCAAGGCCGTACTGTGTTTCGCAAGTTGCCAAATTTCAAAGCAACGGGCTGGATCTTGCATCACGATATGACGCACGGCCGCAAATAGCAAATATTGGTTCTGAATATCTCGCAAAAGTGAATGTTCATTTACTATTCTTTGTCATTACGTAGACCTAACCCCATGTGTCTTTAAATGGTTCCCAAATGTGAGGAGGAACCTTAGAGGGAGGAGTTTTCCATCATCTGAGGCAGGCATGGCCGGGCCAAGCCATATTTTATCGGCCTCCACTGGCTTATTATGAATGGAACTTGTATCATATTACATGTACAGTTCACAAATAAGCATTAATAAAAACATTATGCCGATATTATTCTATGATCACTCCTTATTTGAAAACCTTCGTATATCTGGAGTGTGTACTGTCTGAAACTGTGCCTATATACAGCAGAAAATTTTCATCACAAAAAAAGTTTGGTCCATGCCTACGGCGATTGAATTTCCTTATAATTCAACGTCTACAGGAACAGGCCTACAATGGCAATGGTGCGCTCACCTTTAAAAGAAACTGACTCGTTATCGGAACATTGCGGAGTTTCAAAATTCACCAGGATGTCACCAGCGGACTTAATGATACAATACAGCAATGGAACTTCAAAAAATGGCAAATGTCAGGCCGATATCCATAGCATTTAAAGGATTGAAAGTGTGTCTCGTTAAAAGAGGTGCTGATATCTTGATCTTGATAAATGATTACAGGGATCTCACGCAGACGAAACCGACAGCACTTACTGGAAAACAAGCATTCGGTTGCAAGTTACCAACATGAGTAAACTATGACCCTGTATGTGTATGAAGTGCTGAATTCAGACCATCGGTAGTTAAGTGTGCACTTGATTGCAGATCGTATTGGCATTGATAAGATGACAGTGCACACCATTACAACTGGAAATTTGGCGTTGCGAAACATATGCCCTAAACTCGTCCCAAAGGTGTCTAAGGACGGACGACCAAGAGTAGAGTCTAGTGTCTGCTTATGACGCCCGACCACCTGACGAAAAACGTCATCGCGACGATTCCCCAACCCCCTTCAATCCCCAACTTGGCACCTGTAGACTATTTCCTATTCCCAAAAGGGGTTAAATTCTCCCTCAAAGTACGCCACCATTGGACCCTAAGTGCCGCCAAAGATGCTTGTGCGAGTACCCTTAAGGACATTCCGCCTACCGGGAAGCCTTCCGTGGAAAACGCGCTGGCCAATGTGTCGTCGCTCAAGGGATGCACTTGGAAGAATTTTGAAGCATTGTAGCAATATTTAAGATGAATCTATTTTTCAGAAAAATTTCCGATATTTTTTATACAAACCAAGCAGTGTTATTTTATGTGCCTGAATTACTTAAGTTACGTATTTGTATATCATAATTGATTGCATTCATATTAATTCATTAATTAATGAAAACTTTTAAATTATAGTTGCGTCTATCTATGTATTACCCTTACGGTATATATTGCCATATCCAGTACCTATTTTTCACGGTCATTTATTAAATTGGAAAATTTTACACGACTACTGGATCCTGTTAAGGGTAATTTTATAGCATGGATATAAATACACGTACTTAGTATCTCCCTGCCATTAGAGCCATTTTTATGCACATCGTGTACATGAACATGCAGTTGGCCCTGGTCAAGTCAAATTGATGAACTTACCACACCATTTTGAGATTGAGGAAAACATGTTTTTGGAAGGGTTGAAAACACGTGTAAAAAATTCGCATTGGATGAATTCCAATGCGATGTATACGCATCATTGCACCATCGACGAGCGAGATTTGGAGACGAATGGGAAGGGGGATGAAGAGGGGTGGGGAAGGGGAGGATAGATGGGGGATGAGGGGATGCGAATGCTGATTGCCGAGGCGATCACTGGAAAGGGTCGAGTCGGCGGAACAGTGCAACTGCCCACAGAAGGGCGAGCCCTGCCCTCGCCCCCACCCACCTCCCCCGCCGTCCTCGGAGGGAACACGGACTTCCGAGCCATCGACCACCGTCGTGGCGGGCAGAGCGACGGCGATGATGGATCAGGGAGGGCTTAGCACCTCGTGGGCGGTGCAGTGGCGGCCGATATCGACTCTGCATCCGCCCCACCGGCGCTCCATCCGCGTGCTTTCCACACGCACGTTCGCCCCAGGCGAGGGCGGCCCCAGTCAGGGCACTCCTCCGGGAGGGACGCCCATGGGAGCGATTCGCGAGCGGACGGCGCATTAATCTCCTTGCGAGAGCGCGTCAATGCGAAGCCGCTCCTCTCCCAGCTCCCCCCTCCCCGCACAAAGTTCACCTAAGTCGCTGTGGGGAAACGCGAGTGCCCCTGAAGGGCATGGCACCACTTTTTAGAAAGTTTTCCCAATGAGCACCGTCCGGGTGCTTAATCGGTGCGGTCGGCAATTGTGGCGGCGCAGTATCTCAATCTGTCAGCGTACATAACCATACATGGTTTGTATCAAAAGTATCGGAAAAAGTGTCGAAAAAATAGATTTATTTGGCTAGATATTTACCAAACGCCTCGAAATTATTCGAAGGGCATCCCTTGAGCGTCGACAAACTTTGCAAACGAGCGGATTTTCCACTACTCGAGGGCGACCTGGTCAGCGAAGGATTCCGGAAGGAGGTCATTAAGAGTATAAGCTTGCAAGCTTCTTTGACGACTTGTTCCTTTGAGGACGGATTTAACTACTTTTAGGCATAGGAAATAGTCTGGCGGTGCCAAGTCGGGACAGCAAGGGGGTTGGGGAATGGTCGCGATGCCGTTTTTCGTTATGTAGTCTGTTACCTTGGAGCCTCAAGCGCTGAAGACCTTCAGGACGAGTTCAGCTCAGATCTTTCGCATCGCCAAATTTCCTGTGATATAATGTTCACTGTCATCTGATCAATGTCAATACGTTCTACGATCATGCGTACACTGGACCAACGCACAATGGCGCTTGAATTTCGAAGAATTTTGAGTAAATATATCAATTTTGGCAATAATTTTAATCGACTCAGTCCTACTACTTTTGTTAGAGATCTTCTACGGTGTTTCATCCTTGCCAGGCGACGCCACTGGGAACTCAGGCCTAAATCCCAAATTTGTTAGTGTGTTTTACGAGGCACGATTTTGAGAAAAAATAAAGAGTACGGTGTGGTTGGTCCTCCGAAGCGTTCGTCTCCTTTGCCCCCTCTTCGTCTCCTGCCGCCGCGCTTTCTCCCCCTCCGCACAGCCCCGTGCCAACTCCGTCCCGTTCCGAAAGGCCTTCCGGATCGCCCGGAATTGTCTGAGAGTGTGGGTCCGGAGTCAGTGGATCGCTGCCGCCAACCCTCCGAAGAGGCTGCCCCCACGCGGGGTGGGGTCACGTGATACGCCGCCCCACCCCGGAAAGCCCTCTCTTTCCCACGGGCCCCCTTTCCATTTGGAAGTTAATTGGATTTCGAGCCGAGGGTGGCGCCACAATCCCCTCCCCCTAACCTATCCCGCCCGTGTGGTAGTGCGTGTTAGTGAGGACCCGGATGAAAAGATCCACGCACACCTCCGCCGCTCCAAACGAACACCCCACCCCTCCCGCGAACCCCCCCGCTGCCCCCCCCCCACTTCCCCCGTCGCCATCGCGACTCCCTCGTTCGCCCTGCCACAGCCCCATTATCCCACCCACCCACCGCCTGATTACCCCGTGCACCCTCGTGCGCTACGTGCACCATAGTTCCGTTCCCCCTGTTTCCTTCGCCCATCCCCTCCCGCCCAATCCCCACCCCTCACACTCACACTCTCTCCCTTCTCTCAAAAGTTTATCCCCCAATTCTTTTTCAATTTGGAGAAATGTATGCAAATACTTTTGACAATTTTTCGAAAGAGGGTGCACTTTTCTTCGGTGTTCAAATTTACATCTGCATGGACAGAATGCCTCGCAAGCCTACTCAAAGGTGTAGGGGGGGCTCTAAGTACCCGCCCGTGGAAGAGAAATAAAACCGCATTTGCAGGCAAACATTCTCGACTCTGCTTTTGGTCGTCCGCCCAAAGACCTTTGGGAGGACGAGTTTAGCGCAGATCCTTCTCATCACCAGATTGTCAGTGTTATAATGGTGTGTTCATTGTCACTGTCTTATCAATGCCAATATAAGACCTGCGATCCTTCGCACACTTAACAACCGACGGTCTGAATTCAGCACTTCACGCAAACGTCACGCAAAAATAATTACCGATACTTTTTATGCAAACATTGTACCTCTCTCCTAGTTCAAAACAATAGTAAATATCACCTTCTGCCTAAGAAGTGAACGGAATCTCCGATCGTCAAAAACCTATCCAAATCCAATGCCGATTTGGGAATCCTGAAATCATTTCCCACCGAATCATTTGCCTGGACAATAATGGATCTAACGGATTCCATCTATTTGCCACGCATTCAAAGCGTGACCTAACCAATGCGGAGTAATACCTGACCTAATAGGCGCCCCACAACGCTTTCCTGCAAATCATCTTACGAAACTAACAATATTCCTCTCCGATAGAATGCTTTTCCTTCGCACGCCATCCGTCCTCTCCGATCAAGCCTCGGAGACCCGGCCACCTGCACTCGGAAGTTATTAATAATGCCGCAGGGGACGAAGGGGGCGCGGAGGGAGACGGCAGTCAGTCAGCCAATCCATCTCCGCCGCGACGCGCTGATTAATGGCGCCTCTCTCTCTCTCTCTCTCTCTCTCTCTCTCTCTCTCTCTCTCTCTCTCTCTCTCTCTCTCTCTCTCTCTCTCTCTCTCTCCTCAGTTCTTTCTCCGTTTTCAGTCTTCGGGAAAAAATGTCATCCGCAGAGAAAGGACTAGCGTCGTGAGCATTGCCCGAATCAACCTTAAAGCCATTTCCCAAACTCCAGGAGAAAATAATTCTTTCCCGATTTGCGAGCACCTTTTCTTCCTCTTGTCGTATTCGTTCTTTCGTCGTGGTACAGGACAGTCCTGAAAAAATAGTAAACTATTTGGTAACTATTGGTAATGTCCTACGATAGTGGAAATTCGGAGGAGTGCCGTGCAAATGCCGGGAATCCTGAAATCATATCCCACCAAATTATTTGCCTGGACATCTATGTAAACGTTAATTATCTAATTTTTGGTAAGATTGGCTAATTGTTCAGCAAATATTCTCTCCATCATTGAATTTAACTGTTTCAAAATTCTTTTCTGAATTAGCATAACTTTAAAAATTTACAGGATAAAGTCGGCACGAAGAAAGGCTTGGCAATAGAGTGGTGATAAGAAAAGCATAGCTTTATTACGGAAAATTAACAAATTAAAGTATGGGAAGAAGATTTAAACAATAAATTCCTGTTCCTTAATGCAACACTGCAAGCAAGTAACCATTGCAGGAAAAATTATCTTTATGATCGTGATCTACGGGTGTTAACACTATGAAAAGATGGATGTGGATAGTTGGATAGTGGAACTAGTGGATGATTTGATGGGAAATTTCATCGAATGAATCAGAACACACAGATTTGATTAAAGCTGATGAAATTAGCGTTGAGAATATTTGTGTATACGTGGCTGATTATAACAAACCAACGTAAAAATGGGAAGCAAATAATACTAGCATTTAAGTCCGGTTCCCAATTTCTCATTAGATATGTTAAAGGAAGAGCGGAAGGTTTTCAGGATATTTCGAGGAAGACTGAAAAATTGGATTGATAAAATCAAATACGCCGTCGTCCAATTTTTCAGTCTTCTTCGAAATATCCTGAAAACCTTCCGCTCTTCCTTTAACATATCTAATGAGAAATTGGGAACTGGACTTAAATGTTAGTATTATTCCTGGCCATAAAATAAGCTGCCATAAAATACATAATTTGTGCAAAAGCGAGGAATAAAGATGGATATATTTGGCTAGACGGCAAAATACGGTCAGAGACTATGAAGAAACACACGTATATAAGGTTACTAACTAAAGTTTATCATGCGTAGAAGTGTTTCAGAGGTCAACGGCATTTGTAGCACGTGTTGACATCTGTCTCATAAATACATCATGCTGCTTCATGTATATCTCCATCTCCTTTATAACTGAAAAAATTTAAAAATTGACATTCTCTTTCATTTTAACGATCGTCATGTCGCTGGGAAGAAGTAGTTTTAATGACTTTTAAATGGCAAAATTAACCGATTGAATTCAACAAGTTACACAAGGTATGTCCCAAAGGGAGTAGGTCGTAATATTTTCCCGGATAGACGGACGGACGGCCGGGCGTCGGTTTTTCTGACTTGGTTCGAGGGAGGGGAGTCTCAGGAAAGACTGGAGGCCGGTGGCAGTTGGCTCCCAGCCTTTTCGGAGGTTGGATCATTTGTTTCCGATAACTGTACAACGTGACCTCGTTACGCTCGGTCACGAGCAGGTTATTGGGATGGCGCCACGCATTCACATTTTGCGTGAAACTGCGCAAAACCGGGATAGAGACGCATGACATGCTCAAGGCAGCTAATGGTCATAACGCCATGGTTAAATCGGGTATTTTTGAATGTCACAAGCTGTTCCGGAAGGGTAGAGAAGATTTTGAAGACGCCAAACGTTCAGGGCACCCTTTGACCTCAAAACGTGATGATAATCTTGCAATATTGAAGGCTTCGTTTGACAGGGATTGCAGATGAGGCGTTCGCATGATTTTTGATGAACTTGGCACTCCTAAAAGTGACCAAAAACATGGTGATTTTGAGAAAGGCGTGTGCGAAGTTGGTGCCGCGAGTGCTCTCAGGCGAATAAAAAGAACTCGCACGGGGATCTGCCAATAGCTTCTGGACCATTTGAGTGAGCATCCAAATTTTTAATACAATGCCTCATCAGACTTCTTCATCTTCGCCCGCCTCAAATCCGTGCTGAAAGGACGTCACTACGGCTAGGTTGAAGCGTTATATCAGCCCGTGACGAGGGAACTTAGCAGCATTCCGGGCGCCACCTTCCAGAAGGCGTACGAGGTGTTGAGAACCCGCTGGCAGCGGTGTGTAGACGCACGAGGGTATTGCCACTTCGAAGATTTTGGAATATATATTTGCAATATATCTTTTTATCAACTCAGTCCTACTACTTTTGGAACAGAACTTTTAATTATTCAGTATAATTACCGGCACTCGAAAGGCCGCAAATTCCCAAGTTACCGCATCAAATAGACAATATAGGAGGATATGCGGCCATGCCGTCTCTTTTTGGACGCATCGCTTGGGACAAGAGAGACAAGATGCCCTCCCCCCTTCGACTCACCGCCGCCTCTATTCCCTCAGCCCCGCCTCTCCCAATGCGACGACTCCCCCGCGGCCCGCCTCCACCCCGCTCTCGTAGACACATGCATTATTCTCGCGCCTTTGTTTCTCGCCGTGGCCTCGCCCCCCCTTCCCCTCTCCGCCCCCCTGGGGGCCATCAATCATGCCCGGCGCGCCCTGGATATCACGATTATTCTTCTCACCACGCGCCATTTCATCTTCCCGCCTTTGCTCTCCGAACCAAACGGGGCGAGAGAGAGGATGTTTGGACTCGGACTTTATCCTGCGAGCAAAAAAGCACCGAGGATCAGCCTGCGCCCGGCGTTCCCACCGACGAGAAAGGGCGTGTTGGGGCACTTGGGGCTATCGGCTGTGATTTTTTGCCTCACCTCGAGCAAGGCGAACACTTTGAAATGCTTTAAAGGGATTAAAAGATGTTTTGGCCAAATAAATGAATCGCATTACTCACAGTTATTCATTTTAATTTTTTGACGAATGTTTGAATTGCATTGCATTAGTAATGTTCGACTGAATGTTCATCGTGCTTATAACTTCAATTCAATAAAGCCCCAATAATTTCTGATTGGAATACAAGACAATATTTTCTAATACATTTGAAATTTTCATTACTTAAAAATATCGTTTCTTCCTAATTGTTAGTTTAAAATTATGCATTTATTTAATAAGTTTCATTTTAGATGGGAGGCATCCCAATAATTCTTCACAATGAAAGTGCGGATTAAATTGGCAGCGTAAAATTTGCATGCTCGTGATTTTTTATTTTTTCGATTTTACCCACGTCAACGGTTGATTTTTGAGCAATTTAAATAATTTAAATCTTTTACGCGTCACAGTAAATACGATGGATTCCCAATCATAAGGCTTTCATCTGAGTTATATTCATTTTTTTCACATGAAGTGACATCCTGTACATTTCAATGTAGTAGTCTACTTCATTTGACAAAGGTTTCTTTGAAACCACGTCAAAATACTGAAAGAGGAGTGGAGGAAAGAGAAGACACAAATGTTTATACATTTTGATAACTTACCATGATTTTTACGGCTGTCCGCAAATTTCGGCCCAAAAATATTTAATGCATTCACTCACCCTATCCTTATTAGTCCTGAATCTATTCGCGGTGTTCACTTGACCTGAAGTTCTATTTAGAAAATGGAATGACTGATTTGATTTTAAAAACTTGTTGGTAACATTTTTCAGATTTTGGCGAGTGAAATTTCTAACTTAATTTTTTGAAGTGCCTCATGTAATGAGATAATGAAAATGGAGCTATGCAGATGATGGTCGTTCGACTATCTGGTGAATAGTTTTGGTGCGCAGTCACTCTTTGGTCATATTAGGCTCCAGAAGAAGCTGCGGACCACTACTGGAAAGACACATGTGGAATATTTCTAAGTACTTCAAAAAATAAAACTATTTCCCCAAAGTGAAGTTCGTAGTCAAGTAATTTAATTCTCTTTTGTGTACTTTATTAATAACTTTAAATTAAATTTATCTTGTACGTCTTCCAAGTATATAAGACAAGTATGTTAATGAATCGATAATATGATAAATATATCTTAAGTTTCACGGTATTGTTTCTATTTAGACATAATCAAATGATATATGAATAATAAAACTAAAAATTAGAGCTGGTTAGGTTTTCAAAATTAAAATTGGCGATGAGTACAAATACGATGCTGCTTAATTATATCACCATTTATATTTCATCGAACCAAAAAAAGTTTACGAGATAAATAAAGTATCAGAGTAGCCCCAAACACCTCATCCATCCACACACATTTCCATGGTTCACCAAGAGAAAAGGACTCGGGCGTCGCAGCATGTCCAAAGCAACACTTTCGGTCCTTTCACACTCGATCAATGATTATGAAAACTTTGATTGCCACACGCATAGCAAGTGGTCACTAAACACTTTAATTTATGACGCCTCCGCAGTAATAACTTCCCATTAAGTCCTCGTTTCGATCGAAAACCAACCGAATCCCTCCGTCAGTGTGGTGCAGTGACGTCGAAGCAGCGGGTGCCCGAGAATTTGCGCCAAAGCCACGCGAGACCTGCATCACTGCATTGCCATTTTTTTCACCAGCTCCGCTTTAGCGAACAAATAAAATTGTGGAACAGGGAAAAAGAAAAGCTGAAGGCAGATACTCTGTGCCGGGGAACGAGATTAGAGCAAATGGTATGGTTAAAAAACCTCGACTAGAGCGAAGCATGGGATGAAACGAGTTCGACGCCCATCAACCTCAGAAGATTGTTCGGATTTAACGATTCCCCATCTGGTGCAGACTGGACCAGAGAGAGCGGGGAAGGGAGGGATGGAAATGTTCGCGTCCGTGCACTCTGTCTGCCTCTTCACAAAGAAACCACTGAGCGTTTCTCATGAGTTGAAATTTCGTCCTCGGAACGGTATGATGCGTATAATGCTACAGACCGGAATATAATAACGAGTTTTGAACTTCCGTTCGTTTTAAGAAAGGGAGAAAAGTTGGAAGTGGACGGTGTACTACAACATGAGAAAGCAAACGAATATTTCACCTAACTCGAGAGCAGGGAAGCATGGAGGGGACATTTTCCGAGGAATATTTTCAGCGAAAAATCGCTAGAACTTAGACAGCGTTCCTTAGTTACTCCCCAAAAGAAATACGATATTATACAAATAAAAGGTATGAATACCTACCAGAAGATCGAAATCATCTAAGAAAAAAAAGAGTGGATATGAAAGTCCTTGTAATCAAGTGCTGAAGGTTGACGTTTAAGATGAAATGGACAGGTTGGATATAATTATCATATTCTCCTGGTTTGTGTAGGTTTTATTTAGCGAAAATATAGGCGATGGCATAGTAAATCATTCTTTGGGCTCTCGTGAAAAACATGAATATAAACTCTTCAATTTCGGATTCTTCTTTTCTCCCTTCACCCCTATTCTATCCATGCCCTTTCCTCGTTCACCTAACATTCTCCCTCCATCACAGTCTTCAACATACCACATCAACATCAATGCACTCTTTACCCATTTTCATTCCGCCTCAGGATTTCTCCCAACCATCCCCCCTCCTCTCCCACCATGTCTAGTGCTTCCTCATTCGTTTTCCTTTCTAGTACACGATCTAACCCCATAAGGAGTAAACCATGTTTAATTAATTGTAGGTTAATTTACCTAATCTGACGAGTAAAATACCCATAGAAATAGGTATTATTGTTTATTGGCTGAATTTAATTTTTAAAACACGGAGGATGTTCCTTCGTAACCCAGAGTCAATATGAATTCTCGCCCATCATGAGAAAGAGTGGTTAACATGGAAAAATCGTCGAAGTGACCGACTTTTATGCTCCGACCCAAAATTCGGAAATACATGTATTTTTAACAATTTGGATATATTTACAGACATACAGGGTCCGTACAATTAGTATCGTGACTGGTTTGCTGTAGCCTCAACGGAGCGGTGGACGGGGGTCCGACCGCGTCCGACGCCCAACGACCTCTTGAACCGATGCTCAAGTGAACAAAGTTTTCGACTCTGACAGGCGTTTAACCATCGCCCTTATCAGTGAGGAGACCGGCCTTTCAGCCGGAACCGAGGATCACCATTGTAACCGAGGATCTTGTGATGAGGAAAGTGTGCGCGAAGCTGGTGCCGAAAGCCCCGCGGTGCCAATGAAGAAAAACTGCCGCGGGTGGAAATTTCGCAAGAAAATTTGAACCGCGTCCTGGGAGATGAAGATTTACTCTACAACGTTATTACATCAAAGGATAGCTCAAAAGGAGCTCAAAGGATATCGTTTCGACTCCATCGAGGCGGTTCAAGCGGTGACGACAAAGGCTCTCAACAGTATTCCGGAAACCGACTTCCAGCGGGCTTTTGACGAGTGGCAGACGCGCCGAACTAAGTGTATCGAAGCAGGAGGACTGTATATTGAAGATTATTAAGTAATTGTAATGATAACTGCAATAAATTTTGATTTTTGGAACCAGTCCCGATACTTATTGTACGGACCTTAAATGAGTTATATAATGTAGTTACAGTGCAATAGATATATTATTATTGCTGTGGGTCATTTACAAAGTAAGGTAGGTTTTGGATGGACCCAACAACTAAATATTTCTCATGTATCTCCTATCAAAACACAACTTAACAGCCTACCCTACAACCAAGCAATTTCTCATACTTCCATCCTCATTTCAATCCGTCCAACATCGCTATCCTATTCCTGCTCCTTTCTCGTTTGCCCAACATTCATTTACATCTACATCTACTTAATACCCCGCAAGCCGCCGCAAGGGCGTGTGGCGGGGGGTGCTAGGACACCACCCATAATTTAGAAAAGAAAAAAAAACCGCATGCAATAACCACAAAATCATATATCCACAAAAAAACATGGCATACATTCATGCATGAACACTTACACCCCACACACATGCAAACACTCAAACTACCAACTAACATAACAATGCACCTGAAAGTATACCTAACATCTCTATAGTGTTTAATTTTGTTCCGACTTGTAAATTCAACGTTTTTAATATTTCTAAAGTGACTTCGGTTTTTTGCTATTATGATTACTGATTGTTCGGGGAAAGAATGAGTATTTGTACCTATCTGTCTTGGAATCTATCTCCCTTAGTTTATCTTTGTGGTCTGATCTACGTAAGTAGTGTGGGGCCATTATAATTCCTTCAGTGTCATATTTAAACTCGTTTGTTCTGAACCTTTCTAAAAGTCTAAGCCTCGCTTGTTCTCTCCGCACTTCAAGTGGTTCCCAGCCTAAATCCCCTAAGAGACCTGTCACACTTGTGTTTTTATCATCACAATTTTTAACGAATCTAGCGGATTTTCTCTGGACTTTATCTAACTCTTTTTGCCAAATTTTCTCCCACGGATCCCAAATACTTGCGGCATATTCCAAATGAGGTCTAACTAGAGCAAAATAACACCTCTCTTTAACTTTTTCATTACATTCTCCCCTCTTCTAATCTTCAGCATCCCATTTTTAGTCAATATGCTATCTTTCCTGAATCCTTTAAATTTATCGCAACAATCCCCTATCCTCCCTCACCATGCCTAGCCCTTCCTCTTTTAGTTCTCTTAGTCCACTTCACCTTTTCCATCCTTCTCCTCACACCTTCATTTCTATAAAAGCCTCCAGTCATCCTATTTCAGTGACCATGTTTCTGCACCTTACTTAACTACGCTCCATATCAAATTTTTAGCTAAGCTTTTCTTAACATCCTTTCGCAAGGCTGCTGTCATCAAGTACCTCCTCATTGTGAAAGTTTCTTGGCCTAGCGCTTCTCCTTGCGTCCCTTCTGCTTTCACTATTTTGGTCCAAACACTACCGAGATACGTAAATTGTTCCACCTAATCTAATTTTTGCCCTCCTATTTTGATGTTTAGGTTAGCCTTTTTCTTTCTAGAAAATCGCATAACCTTTGTTTTATTAATATTGATTCTCATCCCATACCTGTCGCACTGAATTTCCAATTCACTCAGCAATGCTTGCACCCCTTGGCTGACTGACAAACTAAAGCTTCGTTATCAGCGAACCGAACTCATTTTACGAATTCCCCGCCCACTTTCATTCTTACCTCCAGTTCTTCCCATGCCTCTTTGATCATTTCCTCCACATATACCTTGAACAGCACCGGTGATAAAAGACAACCTTGCCTTACACCTCTTCCTAACACTACCCATCTGGACTCTCCGTTCCACACTCGCACCTGAGAAGTGTGAGCCATGTTCAGATTGAGTATTAGTTTCCTATCTCTTCAATCTATTCTTATTTCCTGTAATATATTTTGTCTAGTCAACAAAATTCACAAACAAATTTATCCTTATTATATTCCACGTTTTTATCTTTTTGTGAATCCATTACTGATATGCTATCACACGTGGTTCTCCAATTCCAAAATCCAAATCGATTATCCCGTAAGTATTGATTGCCTACCTTTTCGTCCTCTTATTGATGATTCTTAGTAACACTTTTTTGCCATGGAAACTTATATTGATCTGAATAAATCTTCCAATCTAAGTATCCCTCATAAACCCTGCAAGTTTTTTCATAAGAATTCTTCAGTCTATATTTGCTTTACCTTTAAGTAGGTTTACACAAATGTTTTCTATCTCAATGGTATTTTTAATGGTATATTTTCTATCCCAATGGAATTTGTAATCTCTTAATGCCTTTATTATATTGACGTTATGTATGTCTGAACGTAATCTATCGTTTTTTGCGCAATTTTCTCATATTTCAACGAAGCACGTTGGCATTATGTCGTTAACATATTGTTCTCCCTTCGTTAATTTTTTTCTGGTTTCATTAATTATTTACTGCGTCAACCTTAATTATTTGCACGGATTTTTCCTTCTAAATAACAAATTGTGCTTTTATTTTCCTGTACAGTGCACTCATTTTATCCTTCCTTTGTAAACTCACTATATTCCTGCACTGTGTTATTTATCACGCTTCTCTCGTCGTCTGTTTCCCACCTTGTTATCATGCGACTCTTAACATTTTCACTTTATTTCTATGCACCGCGTTTTGAAGAAATTATTTTCTTTTCTATTTACTTTTCCCATAAATTCGTTTTCAGATTTTGATACTCCTTTTTTGATATGTCTCTATTTTTCTTTTCTTATACTCACACTTCTTTCCTCACTAAGTTTCCTCTACTACTTATTATAGCTGCTCCTTTCTTATAGTTCCCGCCTATGTTTCCACATTCCATTTTGTCCAATGCATGCCCCGTTATTTGCTCTTGACATTCATGTTACATTTCATTAGTACTAAATCATGGTGCTAACCCATATCCGCTCCTAGGCAACATCTAAAAAATAACACTCTGATACCTGCCTGCATCCCCTGGCATTGCCCATGCCTACCTGCGTCTTTTGTTGTGTCTAAACCAAGTGTTGGTGATGACTAACCCCTGTCTCCTACAGAACTCAACTGCTTTCTCCCCGCGGTCATTCCTCCTGCCTAAACCGTAGTCCCCGACCTCGTCACCATCTCTTCCTTCGCTTACAGTCGCATTCCAATCCCCCATCACTATCAAATGTTTCCCTGCAGGAACACGCGCGATTATGTCCTCTAACTGATCATTTATCCTATCGCCTTCTTCTTCCTTATGGTTGCTCGGTGGCATGTATATACCTGAACAATGACTAAGTGCGTCGGTTCAGATTTCATTTCAATTAATAGAACTTTTATCACTCACCTGCACCACGTTTACATCCCTTTTTTCTCAAGTTATTCGATCAATATTATGGCCACCCCTCGTTGGCTCTCCTCCACTCCACTGTATACTACTCTTCAACTATCACTTCAGTAATCCCCGCTATCCTTCCATCTCCCCTCGCATAGACGTAAAATATCTACATTTCTTCTCTTCATCTCCTGCTATATATTTTTTTATTTACCTGCTCTCTAAATCACGCTAACATTCCATATCCTATCTTTTTACTGCTTTGGTCCTCTTCTATGATGCTACTGTCGATTTCGTTTTGCAAGATAACGACGCAGTAAGCCTTAATTTTTCCGCTTCAGGGCGCGACACACAGCCCACGGCGCCAAATCGCATAGTTTGCGGGAAATATCCTCACGTCAAGTCCATCATTTTTTTTGGGGTAATTAATTGAGATTAATTCCCATTGTCTTCCCAAATAATATGTCTAAGGTGACGCCATTACACAATTCACCACCCCACTGGGGCGTCTTGCCCCTGCCGTCACCTCACTGAAGAACAGCCGCTAAACCGTGGACTTTTAGCCTGACTGATTGATATCCTCCCATCTGTAAGGGGTGACCCAACCAGTTGCAAATGCCATTGTTCCCGTCAGTACATCTCTAGGGTCATCAGAACGCACAAGCCCGAGGAGTAAATAAATAAATTGGTCAAAAATGAAATATAGAGTTGTAAATTAGAATAATAAAATGGTATAAGAAAATATAACCATAGAGAACAACGCAAGGAAAATAGGATCCAGTGGATAAGGCAACCCCTCATTCAACTGGTGAAATCAAAAATGCCAGTGAACCTATCACATTACAGCACATGGTTACAAAAATATGGGCTAAAAAAAGAGGCACAAAGGGGCGCTAAAATTGAGCAGGGAAAATCGGAGGGCTAAATCAGGAAGATTTTGATCTGAAGGGTGAAAGAGAATACCTGCGATCGGAGGGCTTTTGCCTTCCTTTAACCATCGCTCAGATGATCAGCTCACTCCAGCCAACGGTCTGGATGAATACATTGAATCCAAGGAGCTCACGTTTCATCCAGCATTCGTTCCAATTTTTGAAATGCTCATTTGATTGTTGAAATAAAGTTCTTCTCTCACGCGGGCCTAACCCTCAACTCTTCGCTAAGCAGACGCAAAATCCTTCGTTCATACACTTTCATGAAAAAATTCGATGACCGTGACAAACTCATGGAGAGATTGACGCCATTTCATTTGCCATGTCTCCGTGTTGAATTCGATGCAACCATCTTAAATCGATGAAATCGGTCGATAGAGAGCGAGGCGCGGCGCAGCGAGAGAAATGTTTAAAGGCGGCCTTTGAAACCGTAATTAAGAGGGCACGGGGGTTGATATATTGTGTGCGCGCCCTCAAGGTCACGTCCATATTTATCTCTGAAGTGGGATTCAGCCATTCGCCGGGAGACTATTAAACGCCCTTAATTTATATTCCTTACGAATGATTCACTCTCCTTCCATCCACCAAACGCCGTGCAGACATTAAGAGCGGAATCGTGAAGATATGCAGAAGTTAACCCCTTTTCACTCAGAAGCGTGTGTCTTCAACGGGAATTCATAAAATTTTGACGATGTTTCTAGATCAAATATTTTTTATTCTACGTTTTAGTTCATGAAGATTGCATTTACGGGGATAGAAGTTTGAGGAAGGGAGTAGGAACTCCTGTGGATAAAATTATTCACTTAAAATACCATAAAACCAGCCAAGTGCAAATTAAGAATCGTGTAAGTCTTGAAAATACTTAAAACGGGGCATTAAAAAATATCATTTTACTTTTTTTCGATCCAAAATACGGCTTAATACGAAACGACTATGAAACACTAGAAATGTAAGATCAGGTTATTATGTCCCCATCATCGAAATTTGCTGACCAAGGTCTCGGAAGAAGAACTTACAAGAAACGCTTTCGCAGTATTTATTCGCTGATGCTAACTTTGCGGAATTTCAAGGGCATTTCGTCTTTAAGTAAACATTACACACCCTATTTCCACCCATGAGAGCACATTTACATCGTCAAAGAGATATGTCATTTTGGAAGTACTTCTGCATTTCAGAGGCTTAATTCCTTTGGACACCCTACCGGTGACTTTAAGGACGTAGAGAATGAGTTGCATGTCCATGTGATATTATTATTTGCCCTTCTTAATTTCCATTTCTGCATTATCTGTCTTATTGCGGTAGAGGCCCGTCGGATCGTGATTCATTTTATTCCATTTTTTGCTTATGACAAATAACTAATTATCAGGTGATTTAGCCCTTGTTTTGCATTGGGACTTCCTCCAGAGTGTATATAAACTTTCTTGTTATTTGATAGATTTTTATTAAATATTTTCCTTTTGCCCTCCCTCTCCCGTATCCTCCCTTATCACTCACCCTTCCAACCTGGTGGCTGCACCCCCTGCCACACACTTTTTTGGTGGATTGCGTGGCAATTTTGCTGGTGTCGATACGAAGTGTGTCGAAGCCCTTAGCGCGCGGCGCAGGCTCTGGCGAGGTACTTGAAGGGAAACCGATATTTTTCGTGGAATATACTGAAATTGTTTTTCATTTTTCAAAGATAAATTCTGTAAAAATTGAATAACACATTTAATTATTCTGACAAATAAAAAGTCTGTCAATTGTTATAAAAACATATACCACTGCAAAATTAAATAAGGAGCAATTCTGGAAATAACATGTTTTTGCATTTTTTCTTGAAAACAGAACTAATGATTAAAAAAATCCCCTTCGTTCCTCGGTGGCAGGGATACGTTTTATCAGAAGATGTAGTCGGCGGCGGCTGCCAAGTACCTAAGGGTGCATGGGGTGAACATGCGAAAAAACACTAAAAATGTGCAAATATACGATGCATTATTAATTGTTTGCAAAGTGATACAATAGGCTGTTTGCAAAATTAACTAATTCTATGCTTCATTCAAATGAAGTGGACCTAAAGGGAGGTTAAGGAATGCCTAGGCATAATCGTTCATCGTTAAATCATAACGATAGAAGAAATCCAAAGGAGATGGGAAATAAATGAGGAGACATCACCGGGAAGATGAAGAAGACACGATAAAGCAAGAAATTACGAGAAAACTAAAAAGCCCAACTGGCGAGGACTTCCAAGGGTGCTTTGAGCAGTGGAAAAGAAACTGGAATAAGTGCATAGCAACGAATGGAGAGTACTTTGAAGGGGATAAAATCGATGTAGACTAAATTTTGCAAAATTTGATCATTTTAAAATACAACTTACTGCAGCAATCCTTATCTTTGCAAGAATTCCTCAGGTCCATCTAATTTGAATGTGCTTCCAAAAATATAACTGTAAGGTTGCTTCTCACTCTAAAGGAGATGAGATATTTCGTCCTTTGAAAACCGACATTGGGATTAAATTTATAGCTTTTTTAGATCATCTAAATATTGATTTAAAATTCATTTGCTTTTTTGTAATAATTTCAACTAAAATTTTGGTTACACATCATGAAAACATTAGAAGTACATAAAATTCATATTAAAACTGACGGTGTTAATCAATAATTATCTTTAAAACAAAAAAAAACAAGTTATCAATCGAATTAGCCGTGTAATTATTATGAATTTATCATAGAAATAACTATTATACATTTCCAAGCCATTTTGAAACAAAAGCTCTCATTTCTGGAAAATATCTAATTAAAACTCAAAATGGGAACCCACCTAAAATATCTATCTATACCACGGGTAGATGCTCGCAAATGTGAGCATGCATTTCAGCAGTAGAGAACCCAAATGACAAGGGAGAGATGAAACGGAGATGTGTCTGTTGAGGCTGTGTTGGTGGGAAGATATGAGGGATCATTGGAGCGAAAGTTGGAGTAATATACAGCGGAGGGGGGTTGAGAGTCTCTCTTGAGCCTGTGCGCTATGGAGTACCACCAGTAGCAGCGAATGCCAGGTTGTGAAGCAGGGTGGCATTCTTGAGGAAAGGCGAATGATGGAATATTTCGAGCAGAGGAAATGGCACGGCATACACGACAGGCCATTACTTCGATACACGTGCCCACGAGTAATCATAGGGATTATGTACGTCACATTTTTTGTACAACGTACACAAAAAATTGGAGGAAATGATGTCGCGTGTTTCGAAAGGAAACACGAGATAAGGGTGGCGGAATAGGATGTGATTTCGGGACACAGGAGTGATGGGATCGTGGTGCGACCTAGAAAGAAGTAATAACCGAGAGAGTAAAACAATAGGAATGAGAAATAGCATCATTACAAATATTATCTGGTCTAAAAACTTCGATAGAGGTGAGAAGGGGTGAGACACGACAGGATGTTCAGAGTGATATTAGCTAGAATATATTAGGGAATGATTTGCGAGCAAGGCGAATCATTTGGAATTTCACCATGAGCGTTTTTTGGGTTGAAATTAAAAATTTAGAATTTAAATGTTTAGAAGTTAATGCTAAAGCCCAAGAAATCATAGATTTTAATAAATTTACATAAAATCGAAACATATGGCATAAGTGATTTGTCCGGATTGTGCAAACTTTGACAAGTCAAAATATTTTAGTTTTTGCGTTAAAGTTTGGCATGGCACAATCGGGAGGGACTTAGAAGAGAATTGTTTGCCACTGGAGACTACCATTCATGAAATTTATGAACAATGCGTAATGTTTATTTAAGGACTTCTCCCTACCTCGAAATTATTAACAAGACCAAGAAAACGCAATTAGTTATCCTGAAACTGCTGTGCTGTCAAAGGCAGGTTGTGACAAAAAGTACTGTGGTTAAAATCGATATCATTGTAGCTTAATCTGGTGATCTAATTTAAAAAAAATTAGATCACCAGATTTTTTCACCGTTTTATAAGTCCAGGTGTTGATATGGCATTTTCGGAAAAAGCAACGACAGGTACCAAACTGAATGAAATTCGCATTGACACATCAGAACAAAGCGTTATATTATAGATTTTTACGTTACATCTACATCTACATCTACATAATACCCCGCAAGCCGCCGCAAGGGCGTGTGGCGGGGGGTGTTAGGTCACCAATCGTAAAAAGGAACAATACCACATGCAAAACAACAATTTGGAAAATTACACCCACAGCAGCGCACACACTCATGCAAAAATTCCTTCATCTAACACTCATGCAAACACACATACCGCAAAACAACTAAAAACTGCACCCCAGGATGCAGCACGAAAGCCATCCTACAACACGCAAGCCAGGACACGTTAATGCAACAATGCAATGCTAATTATAATCCAAATCAACATTTCTAAGAAGCAATGGTCTATTAGAAAACTTGCACCTATGAAAACCATTTCTTATAGGGAAATAGAAAGTGACTTAGAATTGAAATTATATGTTTTATGGTTAAATGTAGAAACTTCTTAGCTGGTATTCGTTTCGAATCGGGCAAAGTGGGGTGTGATGGAAGCATAAGGCATCTCACGGGACGAGAGAGTCGGTTTATTTCCCTGGGAAGATGAATAGCAGGAGAGTGAGGAGGATAGAAAAGAGAGATAGATAGATAGATAGATAGACAGATAGATAGAGGTCTTTATTTGGGCGAAATTGAGACCAAATGGTCCCTTCTTCCATTCCTTCTTCCAGAGAGGGAGGGCCCGACCCCTTCCCCGGCGAGGGAGCTGGTGTCCGGGGGGGGGATTAATTTGTCTCCTCGCATTATCTATTGCGTTCCTCGGAAAACGAGGGATGCCATCGCGAACCCGAATCGTGGCTCCTCCCGGCGGCACGCGTGAGAACGAGCGGAATTTATGTTTTGACCGATAAGACTCTGGGTGTGGGCGGAGACGGCTTCGTGGGGAAGGGAGGGGGCTTGTAAGGGGCAGGGGAGGTAAAAGGGGTGGAGGGAAGTAAACGGTTAATGGCCCACGCCGCGCGGGGGGCGTGGATCGCTGACGTGTGCGAATGTTTAAACGGGGAAGACAGCGAGCGACGGGGCGTCACACATTGTGACGACGGATAGCCCAGCGAACTTATTCTTTACTTAAATGGTCACTAATGAAGGGTGACCGTGACACAAAGGAAAGAGTAGTTTATGCCAGAGAGTTGCGTGAATTACGTGTAGTTCTGCAACTTTGGTAAGATTTTAAATAAATTTTCAAATAGGTACTCAAAAGTGTGAAATGGCATTCATTGCCAATGAATTACAACGGCAACCGCCGACCCTGCCGCCCTTTTACACTGTGGGGGCGCGAGGCATGGGAGCCGGTGTGTTCGTCTAGAGTGAAGGCGTGGCTGAGAAGGGGTCGGGAGGGACGAAGCAGTGAAGAAACGAACACATATTACGGAAATTTGGACGCGAATGAGAGCTGAGGAAATGGAGTGTCCACTGCGGACATGCCTGGTTTGTATGAAAAGTATGGAAAAATAGGTTATTTCAGCTATTGCTAGAATTCCTCCAAAGCTCCCTTGAAAGCTGATTTCGGAAATCCTGTTGCACCATGGTGGTGTCCTATGAGGAAGGATTTCACTTTTATGGGGAATAGTAGATAATCTGTTGGCGCCGATTCGAGACTGTAAGGGGGTTGGGGAATCGTCGCGATGGCTTTGCAGACGGTCTTCGCAAGCAGACACTCGACTCTGCTCTTTCAGTCGTCCGTCCAAAGACCTTCGGGAGGACGAGTTTAGCGCAGATCTTTCTCATAGCGAGATTTTCAGTGAGAAAGGTGAGCGCATTGCCATCTTATGTCAATGCCAATACAAACTGCGATCATGCACACACTTAACCGCCGGTCTGAATTCAGCATTTCAAGAACATGCACCCAGAAAAAATTGTTACCGATACTTTTTTTACAAACCTTTTGAAAATATCCGAAGAAGGGGAAAGGATACATAAAAAAAGGGAGGAAGCAACATGCAAAAACTCACCACATAAGAGAAGAATCGCTATTGTACAAATTTAACTTGGATTCTCGTGGGATTATAACAGCTGAGTGAAAGGTAGCTTGTGGTGATGACGCCATAGATAGATCGGGTGTTTCTGAGTGACTTGGTTGTTTCGGGAGGGTAGAGAAGATATTGAAGACACAGAACTTTCAGGAAGCCCTTCGACTTCAAAAAGTCATGAAAATCTTGCTTGAGCGAAGGTTTCGATGGACGGGAATCGCAGATTACGAGTTTGCATGGTTTATGATGAAGTTAGAATCCCTAAAAGTGATTTGTGAGCGAAATATGTGTATGAGAAAGATGTGGGCGAGTTGGTGCCGCGAGTGGTCTTGGACGAACAAAAGGAAACTCGCACGCGGATCTGCCGAGAGCTTGTCGATCGAGTGAGCAACGATCCAAGTTTTTGAGACAATGCCCCACCCAACTACTTCCTCTTCCCCCGCCTCAAATTCACTCTGAAAGGACGTCACCATGGCTGGCTGAAAGCATTACATCAACTCGTGAGGAGGGAGCTTAGCTGCATTCCGGGCGCCGCCTTTCAAAAGGCGTGCGAAGCGTGGGAAAACCCGCCGGCAGCGGTGTGTGGACGCACGAGGGTATTGCCACTTCCAAGACTTTAGAGTGAGTGCATCAATTCTGGCAATAAATATTTTCTTAATCCACTCAGTCCTACTACTTTTGAGACAGAATTTAAACGTCTTGTTAATGAGGCGGTTGGAGAAATGAACGCAATCAATTGACAATTTTCTCTGACGCCGTGGCTTAAAAACGAAACATCGACTTAAAAGGAAATCCCTTAAGGATTTTTTTAGTTATTGTGATCTCGGCACATGGCTTAGTCAGTCTAGAGTGATCAATGGCGAGTAGCTGTGGTGAGGAATAGCTTAAGCGGACATCACTTTCCGGGTCGGTCTCTGAATCAAGCGAGGGGAAACGCTGGAGGAAGCTCTGGCGAGAGTTGGGACGACGCTAAGCTTATTTTCCGCCGAATTTTTTCGCCCGTGCCCCGACTTCATTTTCTGGAACACCTAATTTCGCGGAAGGGTTAGACCGCGGAGCTGGAGATAAGAGAAATTAGATTGCTGAAGTAACCTAGATTTAAATATTCATATCTTTCTCGACTCAGACACTTATTCTATCTTGATTAAGTGAGGGGCAAAATTTATATTTCCGCACATATTATTTCCCTTTATAACTTTTGGTTCCTGGTTCCTCATTCCCGTCTTCCCTTCCATTAATAGCCTCCTTTTATATTCCTACTTTTCCACTTTTTACGTTTTCCCTTCTTCCCCGAAGCACATGCAGTGAGTGTCCATCCTCTTCCAACATTTTCATTTAACCAAAATTATGGCTTTCTCAAAAAGAGATCTTAGAATTTAGACTAAATCTACGGAAATAATTTTAAGCTTTGAGAGTTTTCAAAAGTTTAGACTCAAAATTCATCCAAACATTTCAATTCCAAAATTCGGAATCTTGCAATATATTTTTGATTAAAACGGGAAGATGGGTTCTTAGAGGATAGAAAGAACCTATTAACATTTAAGATAATATATTTCAAATCATTTTCTTCCCCTTATATTGTAGTGTAGTGTAGCAGTATATTAGTGTCATTGTATACAAGAGCATTCTGTCTCCTATCTGTTCTTCTTGACTGTGTATGTATGTCTGTGCATTGTAAGAGTGACCAATGACCAGACTTGACCGTTGCTAGCAGGACAATTGCCTAATTGCAACGATAAATTCTTAAATAAATATAAATAAATATTGTAAGTGGATTCGATTGAATGTAAAAATTGTTAATTGCCCTTTATCACCCATTAGATACGTATAAAATAAGTATCAACTGCTCTAAGTCACGCGTAAATGAAGCATATCATTCCGCTGACGTAATAAGACTCGAAAGATACAACGATACGGTAAGGAATTATCTATGCTTCAACAGAATCATTCAAGATGTTGCGTGATCTTTATTGTTTACGCTTAGCCGTGAATCTTCCGTTCTTTTCTACGAATGAATCCTAAAACCATTATTTGTTGAGAGAGTGGAAATATATTCACTCATTTTATTCATTTCACTGCGAAAGCAGCTTTACTCTCACTTTTCGGAAATAGTTAGACACGGTTTCATAACGATAGTACTTCTCCTTATACCGTGAGCATAAAGTTGAGTGCTCATATTGCTACGTGGTGAGAAAAAATATGAAGGCATTTCAGTGACCCAGCCATGCAACTAGTGCCACCTACTCTCGATTTAAGCTTTCCCCTGTAGAAGATACAATATCAGATACACATCTGGCTTTCGAACACTTGACCCTTTCGCATTTTAGAACATCCAGAAGAGCGCTACAATGATAGCAGGAGGTGATTTGATTGGAAACATGCATTGAAATTCACATGAAGAAATTCAATGTTATTCATACATTAAATGAGATTATGGAAACAAGAAATGTGATGCGTTGTGATGATCCATAGAGCTGTGCTGTCGGTAGCAATGACATCCATTCCTAGTGGAGACTCCAACGGACTGAAGGGTAAGAGCAAGAGAAGAGGTTTCCGCAGGTCGTTCACTGACGAAATCCTTGCAAAGCAAAAGCGACAGCAGCAACGTGGAAGACGCATGAAATGAGCGAATCAGTTAGAATACGAACTTGGAATCTTCGATCAATGATGAGGACTGGAAAAATAGGGAATATTAAGTGAACAGTGGGAAGAGGAAATATAAATATCTTAGGTTAATGCAAGGTGAGATAGAAGGATTGCGGGCATTACTGGAGTGATAGTAATAGAAAGATATTCAGGGATGGGGAAGAGAGCCATCGATGTACAATCGGTTAGAGGGCATAATAGCGTGTGTTCCTGCAGGGAAACATTTGATAGTGATGGGGGATTGGAATGCAACGGTAGGCGAAGGAAGAGATGGTGATGAGGTGGGGGACTACGGTTTAGGCACGAGGAATGACCGCGGGGAGAAAGCAGTTGAGTTCTGCGGGAGACAGGGGTTAGTCGTCACCAACATTTGGTTTAGACACCACAAAAGACGCAGGTATACATGGAAAATGCCAGGTGACTCAGAAAGGTATCAGCTATATTACATTCTGGTTTGGCACAGATTTAGGAACAGTGTGATAAATGCTCACAGTTTCCCGGATGCGGATCTGATCACAATTTAGTAGGCATAAAGTTCAAGTGCGGCGTCCGATTCAAATTAAATATTGGCAATTTTTCACTAAGTAAAATTAATTAATGCGACCAGTTTCATTGTAACTAGGTTCATCATAAGGTCCTGAAACGTCTCTTTTTATTTAGCCAGATAAAAAGCTCGATCTGGTCAATGCTTCTACCTTACATTACATTAAAAGCATACTGTAAAGAATACTGTAAGTGAGAACAGGAAGCTGGGAACTGTATAGGAAAAATGAGAGCTTGTCAAAAGAGAGTATTTGAAATATGGATATGATGAATAAAACATGAAATGAAATGTGGGTTTGGAGAAGGACGGAGAAGTTGAAGTGGACGGAACCGAACGGGGAAGGTTTTGATTGAATCCCAAAGGAGATAGTAAAAATGAATACAGAGGGTTTTGATCGGTTATGGGATGTTGAAGACTATAATTGAGGGGCGAATATTAAGCAAACGATTAAGGGAAAGGAATATAATAGGTATGTTGGATGTAAACAAGGGAGGAATGAATATTACGGCATTGAAGAGTCACGCGTTTTAGAGTCCGATTTAAGGTTATGTTTTTGGATATGAGAAGCAAGTACAAGTATTTTTATACGATTGTGTATGCTCTGTCCATTTACGATCTGCCTTAACAAGTGCAATATAATAATAAAACAAGCCATAATGGTAATAAAATTTTAATAATTTAGTAATGGCAAGAGCAATAATAATTACAATACATTGAACGTGGCGATAGATGACTTTTTTTAGGAAATACATGGAGCATGTATAGTGAGAGGCCCATGCATAGTGAATTTGCATGCATAGGCGGTCGAGGTCGGTCGGCTTCAGGTCGGCCAATCGGGGCAGAGGAAATGAGTGGGCGTGGACTCGTTATTTTATTTCCGCTGTTGGTGATATTTTATTGACGTCCCAAATGTTTGAGGTGAAATGGCAAGAACAAATTAAATCTCTGTGATGGCTTCACCAGCAAAATATGGAAAATAATTTAATAATAGTCAAGAATGAAGAGGAGAGTGGCGCAAATTCAATTTTCTTCTTTCATTAAATTCCATGGTACAATTTTTTTCAAATTATCCACCGGATGCAGACTCTTATCAGAATAATACCTCTTTGTGTGGGACCTAGTTCATTCCTCACGATTTCCCTTGAAACAATGAACGCGGCGTGTTCCTCGGAAATTTCAGCAAAGCAACCGAGTATCCCACGGAGCTCCAGATTTTTGATCAACGAAGCATGAGTATTTTATGGCTTTTTGCTGAATTCCTTTCACAAGAATACTCTTATAGAAATGAAAAACCCATAACTTGAGAAAAAAACAAAAACTCTATGATCCTGATAAAATATGGTCATGTTTCTATAAAAAGGATATAAAAGTTTTTATTTTCAACATCTACTTCAAATAGATTTAGCAAAATTTGCCTCGTACAGGTAAAAGTAATGACCAAGGATAGTGACTGGCTTGGCCGTGACTCACGTAGATTGAACTACTTTGAATCCTTTCCCGCAATTGGCGGTTTGAAATGCGACAGATTGATTGGTTTTGTTGCGTCAAAAATCCTGTTGGATTCACGCATTAATCACCCAACGCATATTTTTAACACTTTTCTAATAGACATGACAAGGAATCAATTTCAAGGAAGGAAAATGAATTACGAACCTCGTATAACATTATCTAATTTGAGGGCATTATTTTGAGGCGTGAAATTAGGAAATTCATTCATATTATAGTTTTAAAATATACATTTGTTATTTCACAGTATTTTATTAAGATACAATCTGGATTTCGACTTGCATGTTATCACTCAGTTTTAGATAATGATGACGTGTAACGTCTAATACCTGGTCTGATCTAAATGAAATAATGAGGGATCACAAATTTATAGTTTTTCACTGTAACGGAAAGATTTGATTAATCATGATATAATGAGTAAATATACTTTTTCTTTCCGATAGTTACACCTGGTGTTATGAAAATATGAAAAAAAGATATTTGAGACCGCGTGATTAGTCTATATTGTTGTAATTCAAGCATCAGCACCATGCAGTTGGCATTTGTCTCGCTCTGAATTTCTCTTTGCCAATGCCACGACGAATATGCAGAAAGTGATGTAAACGAATGGCGTTGAGTCAGTCAGCCTAAAAAGTTTTGATTTCTTTATAATTAATAAGTGTAGTCTGTACTTCTTCTTATTTGAATAACTATATTATCTTTGAAATGACCACGACGATCCTCCGTTCTTTTAACAAAATCTGGATGAAACTATTGAAAATTCTCAGCCAAACAAAATTGGGAGGTGTCGTCTCTCGCAGAGCACCTGCGTAATGGCAAGAAAGACCTTTACGTTTCTTCGTGGTAATTTTCGACTTTTTTGGGTGAATTCAATCCCACCCATCCAGAGCAAACGCACGCTTAGTTGAACTTCGTTCCATCGAATAGTAGCGAGATATAACGTTGTTCATAATTTTCACACCTACCCTTAGACATATTCGGCGATGCATTTGGTGTATTTAAAACTCACCATTGAACAAGTGGTAAAGAAGGAGGGAGCAAATGGCATCAAAATCAGAGAAGTTTTAGGTTTAGCATACGTATAGGAAGGAGATGGAGAGAGAAGACGGTACGGACGTTACAAGTGCATGTCCAAAGTGAGGAAATTGGAGAAAAAAAAAGAAAGGGAAAAAATGGCGATTTCGAGGCGGCGCGGCCGAATTAAAAAAACGCGATCCACTGCCACAGTCTTGAGGCTTTATACCTCCCCCAGCACGATTCTTTTCACCTCCCTGGGTTTCATTCCCGTCCCTGCGAGATAAACCAAGTGCTTCGGTTGCAGCAGCGCCTAATTGAAACGTGGCCAAAGGAGAAAAGAGATTGAAGAAGTATTCAACATGGTATGCATCTCTGGAGCGTTCCAACGTGAAGGGAAACAGCAAGCAGGCCCATCCCCGGTGATAAGAGGTGTGTCAACTGACGCCGTCCCAATAACTTGTGTCTCTTGATTGATGGCTCCGAATCGGGGCGCAGAGTGATGACAAAATATATCCTAATGGTAATTTTATTTAAAAACAAAAACCATTCCATTTATTAAAGAAATAAAATCTGTTACTGGCGTGTTCTGGGATAGAAAATAATTCTAAATTGAAGTTGAAATAATTTGAAGACTTTTATATTCGATTGTTTCAGGTTCAACTCAGTGGAAGTTCATGTTCATTAAATGAAGGACACAATGTATTTTTCCACTATTCTTTATTTTGGTACTTCTAGTTTCACCTTATTTTGGTACTACTTGTTTCATCTTGACGCTTAAGCATTGAAACTATTAGTATCAAAATAAAGAGCTGTGGAAAAATACATTTTGATCTTCATTTAATGAATTGAAGTTTTTTGTCATTTAATTTGCGTCATTTCTGGGTCGATCCTATCGAGCAGAATAAATTTCATGTCATCAAACTGCTGCTGATGTTATTTTTTCATTCATGACTATTCTTATTTCCTTATAAATAAATAGTTATAGTTAGAAGAAATTCTTTATCGTTGGCCATCAAAACAAGGGGGTGAATATATTTTACTGGAATATAGCGAAATTAATTCAAGTGTTGAATTTTGGCACGCCTAGTTTCCCTTTGAACATTATCTCCGACTGAGAAATGGAGAAGGAACAGGAAGATTATAGTAGCGCATATCCTGGAAAAATGGGATCGGGAAACATTAGAAAAAGGGAAAACAACCAGACAATTCCCACCTAGCGTGAAGGAAAAAAATAATGAAGATCAACTTTAAAACTTACAAAGAAATCACATAAATTTTAACATGGTAAGCGGGGAGTTTATATCATACCACAAAAAAATAGCGAAAAAAAGGAGGGGACGTGTGAATGTATGATGGATGAGGACACGGCAATACGCGGAGTCCTTTATTGCATCATTTATGCCGAGGTAAGACGCGGATACTGGAAGTTATCCATGGATATTTGCATATCGTCCAACGAATTGGGAAGTATCTACATGATGAACCGATTAGGAAAATATTGGAGAGATTTATCCACAAAAGATAAAGTCGGAACGGGTTGAATGACGGAAAGGAATGGCATGTGACTCATATTTTGTAAAACAGTGAAAGAAATTGAATTGGAGGTTTAAAAATAAGGTACCCCAAAATATTAAAACAATAAATTGTCCGATTGTAACCGAACGAGCCAAATTATTATTATCATTATTGATCGTCGAACAATCGTCCCTGAAATGTATTAATCTCTAGAACAGAATACGTTAGTTGGACTCGGGCCTATATCATATTGCGTAAAAGTTATGGTTAGTTCAGACTTGCAAATTTTCAGTGTTTTCGATTAAACTGTTTTCTTGAAAAAACATTGAGATTCGCAAATCTCCAAGCAGAGTAACATCCAGTTTGCAGAAATAAAACGTAATAATAGTATCATGTTATTACAAAAGATGTACACATACGCTACTCAAGATACTTGACAAATAGAGAAACACCGCTCCGTTCAATAACATCCTAATCATCCGGAAGAACTTACTTTTTCCATTAAACGAAACAATCCTGTTGAAATGTTCGGAAAAAATGAAAATTTTTTCCGAACATTTCAACAGGATAGTTTAGTTTAAAATTATCCCAGTTTTTTTCTCAGCAATCAAAAAATGTCCACGAAATCGAATCTTTGGGTTAACTAAAACTCATCGAAACAAAAGTTCATTGACTGCCCGAGCGGGCAAGTAGAAACCGTCCCGGTGAGTGAAGTCCAACCTTTACCAGTCATTGTACATAAGAAACGCATGGCATTGAAGAAAGAAACATGGCTGAGGTGGAAGTGTGGTTTGCGAGAAAGTTAAACTTAAAACTAGGAATAAAATATGAATGCTTAATCTAACAAGATAGGAGAGCCGACAAGGAACGTCTTTTTGCAAAAAAAAAAAAGTACGTCAGTAACAGCACTAACTGCCCACCGGCACACTCTGAGCATAGAGCGGTACAAAAAGGAAGCGGAGGCGAGGGTCGCCCATTTCCCACAGCGGGAAATTACACTTGGGCAAGAGGGTGACAGCAAGACCGTGAATCGGATAAAATGATACCAAAATAACTTAAGAGGACGGAGGAAGAGATCCGTCCGGCCGTGAAGCGGCTTATTGCTATGAAGAAAATTTAAAATTAAAATACATAGAAAATACTCATAGGCGAGTAATATCTTTAGTCAGTGTATGAGTGTGTTACTCTCCGGGATCATAGTCCCAGATGGTTTGTAGCAGCGGATTTCCAGACGGTGCGAGGCAGGATTTGAAAGACGCGACTTGTGAGCGAATAAATTCCGCGACGGATGGGAGTTTATGCGCCGCTCGCACGTCGGCCATCCTAGTGAAACGACTCACTTGGAGTAACGACCGAACAGCCTTGTTTTGGATGGTTTCAAGGTGACGCCAGAGCGTTTTCCGGATGGAAAACACGGGCAAGTGTACAGAAACTGCGGGAGAATGATCGACCTGTAAAGTCGTCCCTTGTCAGCGTGACCCAGGGGAGAAATCACGGAGGAAAGGCAGCCGAGACGGCTCCTTGCGACCATTGCCTTTTGACGGCAAAAGTCGAGGTGCGGCTGAAAAGTGAGCTGGTTGTCAAGAATGACACCAGGAAATCGGTACGAAGAGGCCCTCGGTATAATGTGTTAGTGGAAGAAAAGAGGAACGTGGGGTGTGCGTTTTCGTCTGCGGGAAAAGTGAATATGTGTGCTTTTGTCAGGATTGATTCGTATTTTCCAAGTCCGCGTCCACCGGTGCAGTTTGTCAAGGTGTGCTGTAAGTCGCCTGATGTTCGCGGAGCGTGTTAGAGATGTGGCGGCGATGGCAGTGTCATCGGCGTACATGCAAAGGGAAGTGTGAGGTGTAGATGGCAGATCGTTGACGTACAAGTTGAAAAACAGAGGGCTGATAAGAGAGCCCTGCGGCACGCCCGCCTCGGCTCTCTTTACAGAAGAGAGGGAATCACCCAACGACTCGCGTAACGTACCATAGGAGAGGTAATTTTCAACGAGGAGGAGAAGGGGAGGGGGAAAGTCGAAGATATGCATTTCGTAAATTAGGCCCTTGTGCCAAACGCGGTCGAAAGCACGGGTGACGTCCAGGAAGACGGCGTGCGTCGTACGGCGAGGATTGAAGCCGGGCGAAATATGTTCACTGAGGCGAAGGATCTGATGACACGCGGACACACGCGAACGTAAGCCAAGCTGCTCGGGACGGAGAATACCGCGGTCGCGGACGTGGGTTTCTAGGAGGGTCAGAAGGACCCTGTCGAAAATTTTCGAGACGTTTGAAAGAAGGGTAATCGGACGACTATTTCCCGGGGTGGTGGCATCTTTCCCTGGTTTCGGGAGGAGAATTACTTTCCCTGACTTCCAGGGGGAAGGAAAATGGGAGGAGAGGTAGCAGTGAATAATTAAATCTGAAAGGTTGAGAGGAAAAGCGGAGACAGAGGCGGCGAGCTTCAGCTCGCGGTTTGAAACATTATCAAATCCTGGCGCCTTATACCTGTAGTTTGGGAGCGAGGTGAGGATAACCTTAATTTCGGCCGCAGACGTAATCAAGGGGAAGAAAGGAGGATTCGAGGTAATGTTGGAAAGGAATTTTCGAATTTTCCGGTCAGCAGGAGAGGAAGCGTGATCGGCGGCCATGATTGACTCCAGGTGGGTCGCCTGTGTCTCCGCTTTGCGACTAGGATCGAAGATTAGGACATCATTAAATTGGAGTGGGGGGTTGGTACGCTTGGGATAGAGGCGAAGGGATTTTTAAGTACGCCAGAGAGAGTTATCCTCGAACGACAGGGAAGCAACGTGGCGCATCCATTCCTGCGATGAATAAGCGGCAATAGATTTCTTAACTTCGGCCGCCAGGCGGTTGTATCTGGACTTGTCCCACGGCAGACGGTCTCTTTTCCAAGTCCGCCGGGCGGCATTGCCCGCTTTAATCATGGCAACAATGTGAGGAGGGAGGGGGCGCCTCCTTACCCTTTTCTTAGGAGGGATAAGCGAAGTAACCAGGCGCCTCGCATCAGTAAAAGCCTCTGAAATGACCCCGGCACGGCGGTCTAAGTCCTCGGGAGAGAGGGAAATAAGAGCAGCGATTGGCGCCAGGACGGCGGAGAGGGAGTCGGGAAAGTGGTGCCAGTCAAAGGACTGAATAGGAGGGGGAAGGAGCCGTACAGAGGAGAGGGGGAGGTGAAACATAATTGGATAGCGATCTGAGAAAAAATCACGTACGACTGAAGGAGGCCTGTCGAAAGGAAGGTTTACCGATAGACCGAAGTCTATCATTGACACGGAGGAAGGAGATCTAGTGACGTGCGTCGGCTCCAAAGGAGCAAGGATGCACGCAGACTTGTGCGAAAGGAAGGAATGCAGGGTCCGACTGTTCATATTTGTTCTGGAACAATTCCACATCGTATGGTGCGAATTCCAGTCTCCTATGTACAAGCCATTCTTTCGCGGTGAAACCACCCGCGAAAGATCACTGTTTGTCAAAGAGTACGCCTTGCCTATGCGTTGGTAGATGGAGAATATGTTGAGGTCACCCTGTATGGCATGGACTGTAATACCGAGAGCTTCGATACAAGAGAGAATGGGAACATCAAGAAGAGAGTGCGGGAGATCGCGGCGAACTAGAACAGCAACCCCTCCGCCATGTGAGTTACGATCGAGTCTGTGCGTAAAGTAATGCGGTGAATAGAATGAGAGTTGGGGTTTAAGCAATGTTTCCTGTAGAAGTATGACGTCAATATGGTGCTGGGCAGCGTTGTGAAAAAGTTCATGTTTTTTGTTAGCAATGGCATGGCAGTTCCATGCAAGGACTTTGAGAGTGTCAGGTGTGTAAGTATGTGCCCTGTTAGACATAAATGCCACAAGAGATAGACATAAGGATAAAAATATTTTTGTCTTCAATGGTAGGAGCCTTCTGTATCTCCACCATTATGCTACGAAACCATTGCAAAAGTTCCGGGGCGTCCGCAGGAGAAGGTTGGAATGGAGGGGGCGGAGGGCTAGTAGGGAACGGCTGGGTAGCTTGCGGCTGGGAAGAGGGTGTCTGTTGGAGGAAAGGAAACTCAGCAGACGGGTTTGCCACCGCGGCAAAGGGACGGGGGAGGGGGGAGGGTTTGGGTTTGCCACCGGAGAAGGGCGAGATGTCACGCCCTTTTTTCTGTCAAAATGCAGTCTCTTTGCCTCCTTGTGGACTTCGCAACCCCGATAATACGCCTGATGCACGTCACCACATAGAAAGCATTTTGCGGGCTCGGTCGGAGTTTTGGTGCATGCGCTGCTTAGGTGGTCACCACCGCAGCGGACGCAATTTGGGTTGAGAAAACGGTGGTTCTTGGTGGGTCCGATACGTTGGCATCGGTGGCATTGCACCGGCTCATTTGGTTTTTTAAAAATAGTTGCGGAGACACGGAGACCCGCGAGAGAAGAGATCGCGAGGAAAGCCTCGCAGTCAATAGTGCTCTCCGCCATGATGTGGAACGTGCGGGTCGGATATCGGGGAACTTCGCGAGTGCCGTCGGCACGCTCAATCTCGGAGGGACGAGTGGAAACTATTCGGCGAACCGATATCACTAGAAAGCCAAGAGACTGGAGGTCGGACAGGATCTCCGATTCAGGGATGGACGGAAGGACGCCTCGGAGGGCGGATTCGCGTCGCCGATTTTATGGGAGTCGGTATGTCACGAACGGTACCTCCAATTAATGTAAAATAGAGGAGACGGCCCGGTAATCCTCCGGAATACTGCACCAAATCACCGCTGCATGGGTGCCGGTGGAATGCGCAATCGGAGGAGTATTACAGGCCCGGGTCATCCGCGCGTGAATCTCCGACCACTTGGACTTGTCTGCCAAGCGGAAAGGCGGTATCCGGCCTTTGCTATTACCCAGAGAAGTAGCCGGGGCCGAAGAAGAAGGGCGCGGGGGATGCACAGATGGAATCTGAGCACTCGCTACAGTTGGGGGCGGCGCAGCTGCATCGGATAGCAACGTGTACCGATTGTGAATGCTCACTAAGGGGGCAGGTATCGCCGAGAGAGCGCCAGACGCCATGTGACGGTGACGTTTCCCCGTCACCAACTGGAAATCATCGGAGTCTAAACCAGCGGAGCCATGCGTAACGGGGCGTTCATCGCCCGTACAATTTATTTCTGCGACGGAAAACTGACCGGCAGGGTGAGACACACTCACCGGAGGTGGCACAGATGCAGCAGCGGCCGGGGTGCTGATGTCCATCGGCTCCGGGCGGGAAGGAGGAAAGCAGGTCGGACCGAATGCTGAGGAGGAGGCGGCTGTGTCCGGCGTAGGCGTCGTAGTTGAAGTAGAGGAGTTCGGATGGGAGGCAAGGGTACCAGACGTCGAAGCACGAGGCGTCGACGCACGAGGGGGAGGGTTAGCCGTTACGGACGTGGTGGCAGCGGAACCGCGAAAATCCGCGAAAATGGCATCGCGTTCACTCACCGATAGCGCGTCAAGTGCCGCACGCCGCCAGCGAAGAATCCACGGCAGTCGCCATGCTAGTGACGGAAGGTTCTCAACGAGAAAGCACTGGCGGTGGCTGGGGAGATTTAGTGGGTGGAGAACGGGACGAGACCGCACGTTTCACGACGGCAGGGTCAGAAGCGCTGCACCGTGGATTCAAATGTGGAAGCTTGGGAGATGTCGTGAGTCCAGAACTGGAGCGGTGTATAGTGCTGCGACGTAGTTTAGAAGCACCATGGTCCAGTACCGAGTCGCGCGAGCTCCGAGTATGCAGGTAAGGACCGGCGACAGGATGCCCACGAATAGGTAATCTATTGCGCATCGCCTATTGGTAATACTTCCATGGAGGAATCACGGCTTGGACGAAACGGGGAACCAAGGGAAGGGAGAAGGGACGCCCAGGCGGGCGGCCTGGGAGCACAGCCGGGCAGGCGACGCGCTGGCCGGGCCCAGGGAAGGGAGAGTGGTTTCACGCGAGCGGCCCAGCTGGGCGGTCCGTCGGACGGAGGCGGCGACCGCCGGGGTATGAGACCCGACCGGCCGCTCGGGAGCCCCGTAAAACCTAAGGGCATGTCGGCGAGCAGGGCAAAAGACAACCTTCTTGGTCGACGGCTGAACGAAGAGCCCCCTAAAATCCTTCTATGGGTCTAGCAACGCGTTACTTAATATCGCATTTAGTTGCAACCAAATATTGACCGTTAATTGAAAATGAATTTAAAATTATTTGCCAAACATTGGTTGCGTTAAAACGTGCATGGAAAAGTTCAAAGAAAAGAATTTCTTTTCCCTATTTATCCCCCCCCCACCGATAAGCCTTTAAGGATCATATGATGTATGGAAATAAACCTTCGTAATTTCATATCTGAGGTTTCAATATAAAAGATCACGCATGCAAGTAAATTACTCTGATCAACAAAAAATGGATTCTGATCATAACAGATATTTTAGAACGCTTAGTCCAAGTATTGTAGATAAGTTTTCCCTGTCACATATTTCTGTTGATTTAGAGGGGTTGGGATTAATAATTGGGATAAAGACAGCAATTATGTTAAAGTCTCAAACTCTATGCAATCAATCGTGCTATTAAGGCAAACATATTCTACGCTGCCGTACATTACATCATGCAAAAAAACTCTTTCCCTAACTAAAGATACGATGAAATAGAGCAAAAACTTTAAAGAATGAGGTCCAATTACGTTTAACTTAATTTTTTCTGCAAATAACTTTTCATAAGAACAGTTTACGTGAGCCATGTTAGTTTCCAATGCTTTCGCTAGTCAAATTCTGTCACCTTGATAAGGCCATTCCTCCATTTCCAAGGAACTTGAACGTGCCGAAAAACTCTAAGTACTTGTGGAAGCTACAATTTCTGTTACCAGGGGAGGATAAATGAAATATATATATTTGATTTTATAAAAGGTATCGACTTCTTACCCAAAAAATATGCATCGTTAGTGGTGGTTAGTAGATCCTCTAGTAATGAACCAAGATAAAAAAAGGAAGCCTGTAATACGGCTTCCTTCTACATTTCTGAATATGAATCAGCACCAAAGGGGAAAAGCGGTAGTATTCAAAATTAAAACTGGCTTCGTTAAGCAAATTTCGCCATGAAAATCACAAAGGTTTGCTGATAGCTAGATTTCCCTGTAGTTGAAAAGAAACCATTTGTACGAAATACTACAAGGCCCTTTCCCTACATTACCTACGAATTTACCCAACCAGAGCGTCTACTTTTTCTGTAGATATTAGATGATTCCTTATCACCATGCATTGAAACCCAAATTATGGGATGGAATAAAATTTTAAAAAATCTAAGATAAATGATATAATTTTCCCTATTTGAGCATGAATTACAGCTTTGGTGAAGAGTAATGCCAAATTTTACAGTTACTATTGGTAACTTGTAAATAGTCCAAATGCTTCTGTTTAGGAAAAATAAAAATCATAGTCATGTAGCCTAATACATTAAGTATTAGCTAGAGAAAAAATTTTCTGAGTCATTAGTTAAATGATATGGGAATATTCTTTTCAAATTCCAAACCCATTCTTTGATAAATCGTGGCCACACTTAACAAAACCGAAAGTTTAAATCTCCGATAAAGTCCCAAGAATCGTTTAATTGGGTTTATTAATACTCAAGCCAAGGCATGCATTTTAATTACGACTGTGACTCCGCGGGGTGCCTCAGGTCTTATAAATTGCAATTCACCAAAACTTATCTCTTAATTGGTCGCGTCGCAACACATGCCAGCTCCCGCTAAATCTGGCATACAACCAAAAAGGATTTAGAACCCTTTTGAATTAACACTGAATACAATTATACATTTGCCTCATGCATAGAAATCGATAATATCGTCATTCTTCTATAAATGAAACTGAATTTTTGCATTTGAATTAAGATAAACTGTACTGAGGAGAATAGTAGTTTGTATTGCCTAATAGCTATAGAAACGTCGTATTGGTATGGATAAAAAGTATCAGGAAACATTTCTCCCTCACGTGACTGCGCGTCGCAAAGCTCTGACACCGCACAAGTAAGATGACAGGAGATCTGAACACCGACAAGCGCCTGGCGCTAATCGCCTGCAAGCTGTAATTTAGGCTACATCGTATTTTTAGTGAATATCCTCAGAGTGACCCGATGCAAGCGCGAAATGCTGCGAATAATGAAACAGCGGCACGACATTAAACTCTGTGTTGGAGTGGATAAATTGAGCACAGAGACATAAGGCACAATTTTCCAGGTTTTTAAGCATTAAAGAATGTCACAAACTGCAGTTTTTAATAGTGGCACATGTTAATCAAAGATGGCCGGGAGAGTGTGGAGGAGTAGACCCGGGCTGGACGGCAATCGACGTCAAGAATCGACGACAACGTGCAACGTGGGGTATGTGAAGTGCTGAATTCAGACCGGCTATTGTTAAGTTTGCGCATGACCGCAGATCATGTTATAATAAATGAGATGACAGTGATAAACATTACCACTGAAAATTTTGGTGATGCGAAAGATATAAACAAAACTCGTGCCGAAGGTTTTGAGCGTTTAAGGCTATAGTATGACCAAATAACTGACGAAAAACGGCGATTTACCATTCCCCATACAGTCTCGACTTGACATTTTGCTGGCACATGTTCTCTTAAGGACCTGCCGCTTCGAGTGGTGGAAGATGCCGCTGGCTAAAGTGTGTCGACGCTCAAAGGATGTATGTACTTTAAAGACCTTTGGGAATTTTGTAATATCAATAATAAATCTATTTTTCTGCATCCTTTCTAAATATATATATATATATATATATATATATATATATATATATATATATATATATATATGTTTATGAGATAGAAGGATTGCGGGGATTACTGGAGTAATAATTGTAGAATAATATAGAGCGACGGGAACGAGAGAAAACGAGGGGTTGCACTAGTATTAAATAAAGAGGTAGGAAGAAGCTTAGTCAACATAGACCATGTAACGGATAAAATATTTCTAGTAGATATAAAAGCAGAACCGATGTACTTGGTCATAGTTCAGGTATACATGCCACCGAGCAACCATAAGGAAGCAGAGGTCGATAGGATGTATGATCAGTTAGAGGACATAATCACGTGTGTTCCTGCAGGATAACATTTGGTATTGATGGGGAATTGGAATGCGACGGTAGGCGAAGGAAGAGATGGTGACCAGGTGGGGGACTACGGTTTAGGCACGAGAAATGAACGTGGTGAGAAAGCAATTGGAATTCTGCAGGAGACAGGGGTTAGCCATCACCAACACTTGGTTTAGACACCGCAAAAGGCGCAGGTATACATGAAAAATGCCAGGTGACTCAGAAAGTTAACAGTTAGATTATATTCTGGTTTGGCACAGGTTTAGGAAAAGTGTGATAAATTCTCACAGTTTCCTGGATTCGGATCTGATCACAATTTAGTTGTAATGAAATGAGCGTCAGTTTCAAAAAGATAAGGCAGGGGCGGCGGTTTAGAAAATGAAATGTAGAAGCACTAAATGGATTGAAAAGGAAGGAGTACCAACAGGCTGTAGAGGAATTTATGCAGGATTGTAAAAGGCTAAGTACAATCGAAGAAAAATAGGAAAGTATCAAGAAAGGGTTATCTAAAGCCGCAAAAGGCACTATTGGAACCGTGAACTCGGAAAGCACTAGGAAACCATGGATCACGGATGATATGATTAAAACGATGGATAAGAGGAGGAAATAGAAACATGTTAATTCAGAGTCAGGCAAAATGAAGTACAAAGAATTAAACATTAAATTGAGGTGGGCAACAAATAAAGCAGAAGAAGCATGGTGGAAGACGCAGTGTTAGGATATGGAAAGTTTGCAGAGGTAGTGTGACATTGATGCGCAGCAAATCTTTAGCGGAAAGTATGGATGGAAGATCTACGCAAACAGTTAAAGATAAGGCGGGTGAGATAATAGTTGACACAGGAATTATCCAAGAGAGATATATGGAATAATTGTACAGTAAAGAACTTAGACCAACAAAGTTAGACATAGAAAGGGAATTTGGCGTAGAGGAAGATAGCTTAGGTCCAGGCATACTCGACGATGAGATAGAAAGGGTATTAAGGGAGATGAGGCTAAATAAGGCCGTGGGGGTGGATAACATTTCTGTGGAACTACTGAAATGTTTAGGAAAATGTGGGAGGAATAGGCTATATGGGCTGATTCGTAGTATTTATGAGGAAGGAATCTGGCCGGAAGACTTTGTGAGAACAGTTTTAGTTCCTATTCCGAAAAAGGTAAAGGCTACATCATGTGAGGACTGCAGGACGATAAGTTTGATATCCCACGGAGCTAAAGTTGTTCTCAGGATCATAAAAAAAGGATAGAGAGTACGGCAAATGATTAATTAGGGGATGATCAGTTTGGGTTTAGGAAGGGGAGAGGTGCGCGTGATGCCATCGCAGTAATGAGATTATTAATAGAGAGGAATACAGAACACAACCGGGAGGTATTTGCCTGTTTCGTAGATTTCGAAAAAGCGTTTGATAGAGTGAATTGGGAAAAACTAGTGGGTATATTGAAGAAAATAGGAATAGATTGGAGGGAAAGGAGGCTAATCCGCAACCTGTACATGTCTCAGACTGCTCAGGTGCGAGTGGGGAACGGGGAGTCCAGTTGGGCAGTGTTAGGAAGTGGTGTAAGGCAGGGTGCCCCATTATCACCGTTGCTGTTCAACCTGTATGCAGAGGAAATGATTAAAGAGGCATGGGAAGAACAGGAGGTAGGAAGGAAAGTGGGCAGGGAATTCGTAAAATCAGTTAGGTTCACTGATGACCAAGCTCTAGTTTGTCAGTCAGCCAAGGGGTAGCAATCTTTGCTGAGTGAGTTGGAAATTCAGTGCGACAGGCGTGGCATGAGAATCAATATTAATAAAACAGAATTTATGCGATTTTCTAGAAAGAAAAAGGCAAACCTAAACATTAAAATAGGGGGGTGAAAACTAGAGCAGGTAGAGCAGTGATATATCTCGGGAGTGTTTTGGACCAACACGGTGACACAGCACAGCTCTAGGGATCATCAGAACGCACAAGCCCTTCCACCACACTAAGGTTGTAGTGCATTGGAGGGGATTTATAATTATATATATATATATATATATATATGCACTATTTTGTAAGGAAAATTGTTAAATAATTAAGATCAGTGAAGAGATTTTTTGTGAAAATGCGGAAAAAATCAAAGTAGCGGAATTAAGAGATCAAAGGGAGTGATAGTGAAAAATTGAAGACCGGATAAGACGATTCCTTTTTTTCGGGGAAGAAGAAATAATCGAAATGAAAGTGATCAACCCAGAGGTCGAGTTGTCAAGTGAGGTGAGAGCTTATATTGTACCGAGCACTCTATTGTATATGAAATTCATGTGTTAACGGGCTAGTTGGGGTGCCAGGTTTTTTTATCTTCGCCGCTGGTGATTTCACAGGAAGATGGTAAGTGACGTAGCTTGGGGGAAGCGGAAGATGCTCAATATTCCCTTTGATCAGCAGTCGAATCTTCTGTAGCCAGACTACCAGGCCCTGAGGAAGAGGGGGAATCGGAAATTTGGGGTCATGATGAAGGATGGTAGTAGGTGCGTGGAACTGTAAATTTAAGTATTTTATGGCAAAAAGCATAAACGTTGCATCAATGTGGCTTGTAAGGCCTTTGTGTAATTACCATTACTTTTAGATTTCATCCAAAACAAGTGTCATCAGGCTGCCAAGAGTCGACAGTATTACGCGTGATCTGGAGTATTTATTTCAAAAGAACAAGTAAAATCACATTATAAAGAATAATTAAAGGAGAAGTTTTACAAATTTCCAATTAAATATATTTATTCTCAGTGGCTTCGATGATTGCCATCATCTCCTCTCAAGGCTACCTAGCAATCAAATATCCTTCCTATCATGATGATCTCCCTAAAAATAACTCGCTTTCTCTATAGTCAAAGTCCTCAAGAACGTATTTCGGCGGTTCCCTCCCTCTGGATACATTACATATTCGCCTTCTGTCCCCCGTGCTATATCGCCCATAAATCCGTCAGGGGGTATTTTAAATTAAAAACCAACTCACTCGGGAATGCCCAACCCCCTCCCCTCCCCCCGCCATACACGTCCTCACATATATCTCAATATATTGCTTCCCACACCCCACTAATATTCCCCGTAATCTCCTCCCCTCCCCAAATCCCCTCCCTCCCCAACCCTCATCCCCCTCCGATGGCGCAGGAGGGGAAGGAGATTAGGGGGCGGGGGGAGGTGGGGGCGAGGGGGTGGCGTCGGGAGAAAAATGTTCGCATCGCACGCACGTACTCACGTACGGGCTCACGACTAATCGAAAAATTCCGAAGGTCGGAGACGCCGAAGAGGAGTGCAAAGAATAAATTCAGGAGTGGAAAAAAACGGCGCGCGGGTGACATCAGTGGGATTTATGCGCGGAAGGATGACTTGCGGTTTGACCAGTTGGAGGAGTCCGAGGGAATTAATTGATCAAGTGAGTGGTTTTCCGGGATGCCGTTATTAAATTTCAAGAACCCTTCGATGTGCACCCCTTCAGCACGAATGCCTCCTCCGTCGTGGGTTCTGTTCTGGCCGCCGCGGTGGGACAGCGCTGGTAACCACGTGCATTGCGCAATACACGCGTAATGTTATGTGTGATGTAACTATAAGTGTGAGAAAGGAATTTAAAATTGAAATAATCGGATTGAAAGCTATACGATACACCGAGATACCATTTTATGATCGATAGGGGAGTCTACTCGTGGAGAAGAATTTTCGATATCTAATCTTCCGCAAGTTACCTATTGCGAAGCCGGAGGGCCGGCCGGAGGGCTCCCCTCAGGAGAGATGGTGCTCGGGGTGGGAATACGAAAACCCACCACGCCCATAGGGATGCACGGATTCGTCCGAATGCTACACGTGGCTGGGCGATTAGAGACCTACCTCGTGTCCCATCGCTCAACGAGGGAGTGCCTCACGTCCGTAGGTCGAACGATTAGAGGGTCGTCTCTCGGGGCAAGGGGAAGGCTGCGGCGAGGATTGGACTCTGCGGAGGCAGATACCATCCCCGTCTCCAACAGGTACCAGGTGCTGTCGGATGACAGCACCACCGTACCTGCAGCCCCTACCCCTACTCCGAGGGCACTGCCTAGGTTAAGGCATCAGCGGTTGGGAAGGGAGGGAACCGTTATATTAGGCAGTTACAATATCCGGCGTATAATGAATCCGCTGCTCCGCAGAGTCCAACAGGAAGGAGGTGTTGGATTCTTGTCGTCCTGGTGTATACCAGGCGGCGGGGTACCCCAGGCGACGCTGGCGGTGAAGGCGGCCGTCAGTAATACGGGCTGCTCCAAGCTACGCATTGTGGCTCATGTCGGGACAAACGACACCTCAGAACGTGGATCTGAAGAGATCCTGCGCTCCTTTAATGAGATTCACTCGGAGGTGAAACGAGTCGAGGCAGAGTTGAAGGTCCCAATTAAATTAAGTATATGTAGTATTTTGCCGCGTGTAGACCGCGGAAGGCTCGTTTGGAGCCGAATTGAGGGTTTAAATCAGAGATTGCTGGGATTTTGCCGGGGAATCGGAGCGGACTTCGTTCATCTGAGGCCTGTTCTCTCATCGTGTCGGGTACCCCTCAATCGCTCCGGGGTCCATTATACTGCCGAGGCATCGTAGTTGGTAGCGTGTAGGTTACACGAACACGTTTCGAGGGTTTAGCATAGCTGGTAGGCAAGAGCGTAGGTCATATATTGGGATAAATAAAGTAGAATCCAGCGTTTTTTGCCAATTCAGATCAGGGTATGCCTCTCAAATCCCCAAAAAAATTGAACAAACAAATACTTGCGTTAAAACAACATATAACCCACGTAAATTTAATAAAATTGGTGCCTCTAAATACATATCAGAAAGCAATGCGAGTGAATGTAATTCTTTTGCCTCTGTTAACCGAGAATCGTCTCAAAACAGTTTTCTTAGCGTACATAAAACCTAAAAACAAAAAGTAATTGGCCAAATTAAAATTATAACTGCCGTAGCTTTGGAAACAAAATATCGGACATTGAACATATTTTTGTCAGTACAAACGCAGGCATAGTAGTTGGAACGGAAAGTTGGCTCACGGGAGATATAGCAAAGAATGAGGTTTTTCCGAGCGGTTTCACAATTTACAGAAGGGACAGACCAAATAGATTGGATGGGGGAGTATTCATTGCAGTAAAATCACATCTTAGTAGCCAACGATATAAATGCGACGTAGATGACAGAGAAAGCGTTTGGTGCAACATTAAGGACTACAACGGCAGAAGCCTATTCGTGTGTTCATTTTACAGACCCCCAGATTCTAACACAGATGTCCTACACAAGCTCGACGAACAAATATCCACTCTCAGCAGAAGACATAAAAACAGAATTATTATAATCGCTGGTGATACAAATCTACCGTCAATTGACTGGGACAACTACTGCATAGGAAAATCTGCCAAAAACAGAGATTCATGCCAAGAACTCCATATATTCACAAAACACTCCTTAGAACAAATTGTTAAATCACCAACATGGGCTCAAAGCATACTAGACATCTTTGCGATTTCTATGCCCGAAATCATTACTAACATTGAAATAATAGACGGAATCAGTGACCATAGGGCTATTCTTGTAGAGTTAAAAACTATGTTCGTCAAAATAAACAAAGAAAAGCGTAAAATATACCTATAAGACAAGGCAAATTTTAATGGACTACGAGAATATTTAAAAATGGAAATTACCAGAATACAAGACAAAAACACTGACAACAAATACACTTGGAATTATTTCTTAAATATTTTACGTGAAGGAATGAAGACGTACATCCCGTCCAAACTCAAATGCGACTGTAAGAAACGTAGATGGTACAACGGGGAAGTCAGATCGGCATTAAGAAGGCAAAGAAAGCTACAGTCCAAGTTCAAAAAGAGTTTAAAAAGTGACGATATAGTTTATATGAATACATCCAAACAGCAACTAACAGAATGTCGTAGTAAGACGAAAAGTATTATGCGCACAGCACTACACTCTTTTAAATCTAAAATGCTAAGCGAATATCTTGAGGAAAATCCAAAGTCATTCTGGTCCTATGTTAGGGAAATACAGGGTATACGTCCAACTGTTCATTCTTTGAAGGCGGAAAATGGTGAAATCATTACAGATAGCGTGAAAATGGCAAATATTTCAAACCATTTTTTCCAGAGCGTCTACAATGAAAACACAAACGATCCTCCACACCAACCCGGGGAACACATGAGCGATCTTACACTGACCAAGCAGGGAATAGTACATCTGCTCCGTAGTATCAAAGCACACAAGGCACCTGGTCCGGAAGAAATACCTGCTAGAATATTAACGTTGCCCCATTTTTACATATTGTTTTCTAAAATCGATAGAAGAAGGCTCAGTGCCTCGTGACTGGAAGCTAGCCCATATAACTCCCATCTATAAAGGCGGCGATAGGGATAAACCAACCAATTACCGACCCATTTCCTTAACATCGATCTATTGTAAAATATTGGAACACGTTATTGTCACTAACATTATGAGATTTCTTGATAGTAGGAGAATACTCATCCACAACCAGCATGGATTTAGGAAAAGCAGATCTTGTGAAACACAACTTGGTCTCTTCATTCACGATATACTTAGATCGGGAGAAAACAACACCCAAGTCGATGCAGTATTCCTGGATTTCAAAAAAGCCTTCGACAAAGTCCCACACAATAAATTGTTACACAAACTTAAATACTATGGGATCAATGAGAAAATAATTAATTGGATTAGGGACTTCTTGTCAAACCGCAAACAAATAGTAGTCATAGATGGGTTGTGCTCAACGGAGAGAGATGTTACTTCGGGCGTCCCCCAGGGAAGTGTAATAGGGCCTCTTCTGATCATAATATACATTAATGACTTAAGCACACACGTTGGTAGCAATCTGAGGTTCTTTGCTGACGACACGGTGGTGTACAGGGAAATAAGGAGCCAACTAGATCGCGAGCTACTCTCTAGAGACTTAGACAATATCTCGGAATGGTGCAATGAATTGGGATTAACACTTAATATAGATAAATGCGCAGTTTTGAAATTTTGGAACAAAGGAAACGAAGGGCAGGATATAAACTACGAAATAGAGGGTTCAGTACTGACTACGGCCAATCAAGTTAAATATTTGGGGGTTGTTCTAACACCACACCCTTCATGGGGAGCATATATCAGGACATTATGAGGATCAGCTATAAAGAAACTTGGCTTCAAAAACTAGTGGTGAAGAAATGTAATGAAAAAGTTAAAGAGAGGTGTTATTTTGCTCTAGTTAGACCTCATTTGGAATATGCCGCAAGTATTTATGATCCTTGGGAGAAAATTTGGCAAAAAGAATTAGATAAAGTCCAGAGAAAATCCGCTAGATTCGTTAAAAATTGTTATGATAAGAACACAAATGTGACAGGTCTCTTAGGGGATTTTGGCTGAGAACCCCTTGAAGTGCGGAGAGAACAAGCGAGACTTAGACTTTTAGAAAGGTTCACAACAAACGAGTTTAACTCTGACACTGAAAGGATTATAATGGCCCCACACTACTTAGGTTGATCAGACCACAAAGATAAAATAAGGGAGATAGATTCCAGGACAGATGGATACAAATACTCATTCTTTCCCCGAACAATCAGAAATCATAATAGTAAGAAACCGAAGTCACTTTAGAAATATTAAAAACATTGAATTTACAAGTCGGAGCAAAGTTAAACACAGCAAAGCTGTTAGGTATACTTTAAGGTGCATGTGTATGTAAGATGTAGTTTGAGTGTTTGCATGAGTGTGGGGTTTAATTGTTCTTGCATGAATGTATGCCATGTTTTTTTGTGGATATATGAATTTGTGGTTATTGCATGCGGTTTTTTTTTCTTTTTCTTTTCTAAATTACGGGTGGTGCCCTAACACCCCCCGCCACACGCCCTTGCGGAGGCTTGCTGGGTATTAAGTAGGTGTAGATGAAAGAAGCTTGCTCAGTACCCTCAAGGAACTTCCGCCTACTAGGTGGCCTTCGAGTCGTGAAAAATCCGTTGGTAAAAGGGGTTGTCGAGGCTCAATGGATGTACCTTGAAGAATATTGAGACATTTTAGTAATATCTGGAATAAATCTGTTTTTCCAAAACATTTCCCGATAAATTTTATAAAACCTTGTATAAGTAACTAGGTTTTCAGGAGTTCTATTAGGTTCTATAAAGTTCTGAATTGGCATATTTAGCAGGTTAATAGTTATGTTTACTATTCTAATGACTTAGGAGACTAGAGAGAGTGCAGAAGCGAAATGTTATATTTTGATTTGTGGCTGGAACATTGTCGGATTGGACGTGGCCTCGAGAATACGAAATGTAAAAGCATGTAATGGGTTTGCCGTGGGTAGTATTTAATAGGATTGAATTTAAAGGAAAAGAGGAAGGAGTCTTTGGGATATTTCAGCGAGGATCAATGGAAATGTGGGATATCAGAGAATTTACAGGGAGGATGCCCACAACCGAGGAGAAGTGAGGTGAGCCAGCCGGCCGCAATTCGCATCCGCGGCGAATGGGACAACGATGCCCACTGGTCCCGGGGCGGACCGCGGAGGCAGAGCACCATCGGGGAGGAGCGGCGCTGCGGGACACCCTTTGGCGAGAAGTTCGAAAACGCTTAATGGCGCCGGCCGATTTTAGACTCTCTTTCAGGGCGGGGAAGAGGACGGCGCTAGTTCCGACAGCGCACGAGTAACCTCGGGTGTACCTCAGGGAAGTGTAACCGGGCAATCGCTTTTTCTGATTTTTGTCTACGAATTGAACCGCGAGGAAAAAAGTAAAAATAGGATGTTCCTAATTTCGAATGCACAGGCGAATTCCACTGTGATTTATCGGGAGATATCTGGTAATGAGGATCGTTAAATACTAGCACAACATCTGGATTTCATTTCGAAATGGTGGGGTGATGATATGGGAATTGCCATTGGTGATAAATCTTTTTAAAAGAGCGACTGGATGTCTTTGAAACCTAGTAGAAGTTGACCTAGAAGTAGTTGACACGGTAACATACCTAGGTGTTACTGTAACTAACAACTTTGGGAGACCCTAATGCGTAAAATCTGCGGGAAAGCAAATAAAAAATTGAAATTTATTGCACGCATTGTTGGCAGGAGTAAGGTCAAGGTCAAGAAACATTGCTGCTACGCTCTTGTAAGGCCTCATTTAGAATATGTATGCAGTGTATGGGATCCGACTTAAAAAGTCCTCATTCGGTAAATTGAGATGGTTCAACGCTGGGCAGCCCGTTTCGTTAAAAACTCTCAAGATAAAACGAAAAGCCTCACTGAAATTCTTCTAGAGTTGGGGTGGAAAACATCAGAAGAAAGACGATTCAATGCTAGGTTGAAATTACTGAACACATTTAGAGCCGCTTGTTTCAGCGCCGAGGTCTCGCAATTTATGCGAACTCCGACATACATTGGTCGCTTGGATCATTCGGGAGGTAGATGCCAGAAATAGCTGACTGATGGACTCCTTCTTCCCACTAATAATACGGAATAATGACTGCAGGGTCAGAGATAGCCAAAATCCCATTTGCAACCCACAGCGACTAGGGAATAATTACTTGTACTCAAATACATGTCTTTTCACCACTCTCGTCTTTTGTTGTCAAATCCATTCCCGCATGACTCCATGCAAATGTCTTCTAATAAATATAGTACTCATCTTAATATTGCTTACCCTGTTTTTGTTTGTTTTCAAGCTTCCCCTTCCATCCCTCATCTCCATCTGTTGGGGGGGGGGAGGTTGGGACGCCGTCCGCTGCCTGTCTCCTCCCTGCTGCGCTGTGTCCCATTCCCTATCTGTTTGTGTCTTTGCGGGAGGACACTATGTCCATGTGATGGTGGAATTCCTCCTTCCTACTTTTCAATTCTGCGTGACCTTGTTTTTTAAGGACCTGTTGTATAAATGTTTGTGGTTCATTTTTATTCCCTTTTTTGGCATAGTAAATTACTCATTTATAGAGTGTATTAACTCATGTTTTGAATTAACTCTTCTCCAGCATGTATACAAATATGCAACTTATTTGATAGATTTTTTACGGAATATTTTTCGCTCCTCCCTTAACACTTACCCTTTTCACTTGGTGCTTTCACCCCCTGCCACACACTTTTTCGGTGCATCGCAGGGACTTGTGTGAATGTCGAACAGTCCTCTCTCTCTCCCTTTGAGGCGAGAGCGAAGGCGTGGGGAGGCAGGGACGAGGGAGAGGGAAGTTGTTTCCGAAAAAGAGAAGGTGTTTGAATGAATGTTTGAGTGAGCGGGGCGGGCGGAGATGAGAGAGCCTTCCCCGACCACCGAACACGCCGATTGACGGCGGAACCACGTGAAAGTACCCTCAGTTATGTCGTTTTTATACTGCAGAGGAAGTAGCTCACGCGGGAGCAGGATTTGGGCACATTAAGGCTTTATTGAATTTATATTGCCGTTACTGAAACACAATTACCAAATAACAATACATTTTTGAGCGAATAAACAAGTTCGCCCCGGATTTCATTACGCAGCTGCCAAAGACTGATCCGAGGGAATAGGTCACCTGCTTTTATTCTGGACCCGGAATCTCTCGCCTTCGGATAAATGCGGGTAAGGACCACTATGCCCCAGGTCTGCCGCAAAAGTAGTGGGAATAATTGTTTCTGGATAGATAGACGGACGGGTGGCGGTTTCTCTGGCTGAGTTCGAGGAATTGGAGTCTTAGGTAAGGTTGGAGGCCGGTTACAGTTGGCTTCCGGCCTTTGCGGATAGCTCGTTTGCGAAACCCCTATAACCTGACCATGACGTTATTGGAACAACGCTACTCAACGACAAGGTGATCCAGTTACGCTCCGTCATGGACCGGTTATTGGTCTCTAATGAATTTGGCAAACCCTAAAAGTGATGTGCATCGAGTTGTGATAAAAAACATGGACTTGAGAAAGGTGTGTGCGAAATTGGTGCTGCCACTGCTCTCGGACGAACGAAAGGAAACTAACATAAATATCAGAGTCAGGTGCGATTTGGTGGAACTGTTCCATAATAACAGAAACGAAGGCTATTACGACGTTCCACTTAAAAAATATTTATTTCCGACAAGTTTCAATGTACTTCATTATTTTCAAGGGGAAATGATGTAGTGCATTGAAACTAGTCGGAAATAAATACTTTTTAAGTGGAAAATCGTGATAGCCTTCGTTCCTGCCATTGAAAGGAAACTTGCACGCGGATCTCCTAAGAGCTTCTCGAAGGTGCCTCAACCACCCTAAAGCCTTGAAGTTGCCCTACCAGACTTATTCCTCTTCCCCCGTCTCAAATCCGCGCTGAAAGGACGTCATCACAGCTCCATGGTAGCGTTACAACAGGCCGTGACGAGGGAGCTTGGCATCATTACGGGCGCCGCCTTCCAGATGGCGTACGAGGCGCGGGAAAGCCGCTGGCAGCGGTGTTGGACACAAGAGGGCGCTACTTTTGAAGACTTTTGCGTGAATGCATCAATTCTGGCGATAAATATTTTTTTTCGCCTCAGTCCTACTACTTTTGGGACAGACCTTGTATGCCGCCTCCCCCAACCCCAACGGAGCTGACTTTCCTCGCACTCAGACATTGCGGCTGAAATAATTATTTAGTCGTGAGGGGTCGAGAATTGTGTTCCCGTCCCTCGATGCATTAAGTAGGACATCAAAGCATGCAGTCGTCCGTGCTTAGCGATCCAGGGGAAGAAGCCGCTGATTTGTTACCGTCTCCTTCCCCCTCTTCCTTCCGGAAAGAGCCGGGGAGTCGAGAATCTCGAAAGTTCGGTGACTTTCGAAAAGAGAGGTGGTGCGATTATGGCGAACAAATAAAGCAGGAAAAAAATTCAAGGGATTCCTTCCAGCAAAAGAAGTTGAGCGCACCCTTAGGGGCCTATCACAAATTTCGTCTCTCGAAAAGACCCCTCTCTCAGGCACCCGATTTAAGACCGCCTTGAAGAGTGCTCGCGACACTCGAACTCCTTGAGTGAGAAATACGACAGAATCTCTCCAGGCTTCCCTCGATAGTTATACGCAAAAGTCAATGGTAAGAACATAAATCTCTTCCTTTTGCAGAGAAGACTGGCAAGTTTCACTCGTCATCGACGCGAGGCGGGGCATCATCAAGCCGAAGGCGCTCCTTCAACCGAACCGACGCCGCACGCGCCGTTCGTCAGAGAACTTTATTCCCAGTTTATGACGCGTTATCAAAAATATCTGCGCTCCTAAAAACCCAATTGAAGTTTTTAATGAGCAATTCAAAAAAATAAAATAATCGTCACAATTGATATGACTGCTAAAAGAAGAAGCGGATTCTTCAACGTTAAATCCGAAATATTTCCCAATGGCGATTTCAGAATTGGAAAATATTTTTGTGTTAAATGAGTGTTATTTCCAATTTCATTTGAAAGTGCATACTTTTCCGGAAATATTTTGATGATATTACATAGATTTTCATTGTGGAAGATACTGATTGGTTTCAACCAAAAGCGAAACCTCCCCGTTTGGCATTGATAAGAGCATCTCAAATCATAGAAAAGACACGTCTCCTTCGAATAAAATCAGTCACAAAAAGTCTGGAAATTTTACTAATCAAATATTCTCCTGCTGTTTCACCTAGAAGATCCTGGAAAATTTAACGAAATTGTGAGACGTCACGCAGCAGACACTGTTTAAGGCCCGATATATCACTATAACTCCAAGGCAGGTATGGTGCAAATGTATCATCATCAGGGGCTGTCAAACCGAGTATTGGCTGGTAGCACCTCTCCAAACTGTTTTGTTCCCCTGGGAACCTGTGTATCTCCGTGTGTAGCTCCTTGCACGGATATGCACAAATGCTCATGGATTTGGGGTGGGAATCATTGGAAGAGAGACGATTCAATGCAAGATTGAAATTATTAAATAAATTCAGATCCGCATGTTTCAGCAGCGAGGTCTCGCAAATTATTCGTACTCCTACATACATTGGTCGCTTGGATCATGCATATAGAATTCGGGAAATAGATGCCAGAACTAGCAGACTCAAGGACTCCTTCTTCCCACGGACACTACGGGATAGCAACTGCAGGGTACTTTCTAACCTCGTGAAATATCGTTCATATCATAATCCATTCTTTTCGAATGACCTCATTCGTGTTCTGTTCATGTTTATAATTGTCCTTTTCAATCCCTCGTCCCTCTCCGCGGGGGGAAATTCCTGCTACCTGCAACGTTGGGTCGCATTCCCTGCCTTTTAGTGTCTCCTCGGTGGGAAGAGTGTTTTGTGTGGCTTGTTCATGTGGTGGTGGTGTTTCACATTCTTGCTTGTTGTGTCCTGGCTTGCGTGTTGTGGGATGGCTGTCGTGCTGCATCCTGGGGTTCGGTTGTTTGTTGATTTATGGCATGTGTGTTTGCATGAGTGTTGGATGAAGGGATTTTTGCATGAGTGTGCGCGCTGCTGTGGGTGTAATTTTCCATGTTGTTGTTTTGCAAGTGGTATTGTTCCATTTTACGGTTGGTGACCTAACATCCCCCGCCACACGCCCTTGCGGCGGCTTGCGGGGTATTATGTAGATGTAGATATAGATATGAAGCTCTAGTTATTGCAAGTGAGGGCAGTGCAATAGCTGAGTTTCTGCTTAATCAAAGCAGGGAATACGAATCCATAGGAATAGAAAGTGGGCAATAGTCAATACCGACGTGCAAAGAGTTAAGGAGCTTTGGATTACCAGCAATTAGTGTAGATGCGAGGCGTATGGCAGCAGAATTGTCTGCGAGATTCAATAAAATCAATAAAAATGATGCAAGGGGCGTAGCACAAATGATGAGAGCTGGGCTGTATAAAGAGGCATTGGTAAAATTAGATGAGTCTTGTCAAGTCGAGGTAGCGCTCGGAAGTAGGAGGAAGTTAATGTATTGCAGAGAGCAAATTATGGGAACAATAAGAGGGCCATTGAAGCTCGCATACGGAATAAAGCTTGGCAAGGAGTCAAAGTTGGTAATTTTTCTCCAGAAGTGCAAGAAGCAATAAAGGATCTCGATAAAGTCAGTATGTATTCAATGCAAGCATTATTTTGTAGTTTGTAACTAATGAAGGAATCAATAAAAAAGTTTGATAAAATATTTTTAAAGAAAGGCAAGAAAGGCTAAGATTGCAAGTTACTAACTACTGTTCCAGGAGTTGGTATCATAGTAACGACTTATAAGGCTACAATTGATAATCCACGTAGGTTTGAAATATCTGATACAGTCGGAGCCTATATGGCATTGATGGCAAAACCGTACGCTTCTGGAGAGGATGATCACCATGGTAGCATATCAAAGATGGGACCATGAGAATGTAGAAATATGTAGTATGAAGTTGCGCATACAATACAGACAGTTAGCAAGAAAAAATTCAAATCAAAAAGCTGGGGAAATATTAGGCTACTATATAAAAAGAGACGTTTCAGGCGTGATATGGTGGAATATCATGATTAATTAAAAATAGCAATTTTCCACAAAAATAAAATTTAATGCGACCGGTTTCAATGTTACTACATCATCATCAGGTGATAGTTAAACCTCAGAGTCCAGTATATATATGATTAAAGGCAAGTAAGGGGAGGGTGGAGGAAAAGAGGGGAAGAGGCCTGCCTTCCACCTTCCCCCCCTCTTCCCCTCTTTTCCTCCACCCTCCCCTTACTTGCCTTTAATCATATATATACTGGACTCTGAGGTTTAACTATCACCTGATGATGATGTAGTAACATTGAAACCGGTCGCATTAAATTTTATTTTTGTGGAAAATTGCTATTTTTAATTAATTAGGCTACTATTTTGACAAAAGAGAAAAAAAGAGAGTTCTCTTTATTCCGTTGAATATTTTCATTAAGTTCCCAGATTCCTTACTCAATATTCGTGAGGCGAGGGCTTTATCGCATTCTCTTCCGGGGATGCTAAGTTTACATCCGGATTTTATGCGAAGGAATCGTGTCTCACACTCGTGTGGCCGGCTGACTGGCGATGGCGACGCCTCGGCCTTCGCCACTCGTGGTGCCCTCCTGGCATGGACTCCTCAAATTCAACGCTTTCCTTCGCTTCCAGAGATTCAATCACACGGAAACGGTCGCCGGAGGGGAACACCTCCGGCGACCGTTTCCTTTTGCCCCACGAGCCCGCTTCTCCCCGGGGGACGGAGGGCCTCCCTCCGCTTCCTCCTCATCTTCACAATCTCTCTCCCCCCCCCAAAATCACCTCCCACCCTCACTCTCCAATTCCAAATGAATACAATGATGACGATATGGGCACGAGAGGGGAACACGAGCCCATCCTTCTTTCGCTCGAGGAACGAAACGAAAAAGAAAAAAAGAAGAACTGAATTCAGATTTCGATAAACTTCTGATCCCTTGATTCAGGATGCTAAGAATATTTCATCTTCAATCCCGACGTCAACTTTTATTTCGGAGCGGTTCCATTCGATGGAGTTTTGAGTTAAGGAAATGTCGCCCAACCCTCCCTCTCCACCAATCCCTCCCCCCCCCCCGGGGCTCTCTTCGGCGTAGAAGAAAGAAGGAACGATTCACCCCCTCCTGCCCCAGATGCGCGACCCCCTGGTGACTATCGTCACTCCAGCCGCTCCTCCGATTCAGCCATTCAATAGCCGTCCCCTCCCTCATGGCCCCCTCCCCCGTCTCCCGCTTAGAGCATGCACCCATTCACTTGTTTTGGCCCAACACACTCGCCGCCGGGGAGACTGTCCTCGGTGCATTTCGAGGAAATTACTCGAGGAAATCAACGGGAATGGATGTTGAATGCTCAGGAGGCCGCGGGAATGTGGAGGGAGGGCGAGCGGGGGGCTTCCTCCTCCATCACCGGCAAACATGTTGCAAGGGATGAAAGGAGTTCGCGGATGGCGGAGGAGGAATCCGAGGTGAATGGCGTTCGTCGCTATTCACTAACCGCTCCAGTTGGAGTTGAGCCCAAAACACATGAGAAGAGTACAACGCGTGAGCACACCGTGAGGCATGACATGAATCAGGGATGCAGAAGAATAAACGGGAGGGTAGCGGAAGGCTTTGGGAAAATGAGAACGGAGACGCCCGACGAAGATCAAATCAGCAGACAACGCACAGAATAAGGATTTATAAAAATGCTAAGGGAAGAATAAGGAATAATATGGATTATAAGGGGAAAATAGTCTTATCGGGAATTGATAATGGGGATAAATCAATACGGCGTGGGAGCACATATAGAACCTGAATAAAACAGAATTCAGGACATAAGATAGAAATATGCCAAGGGAATGAGGTCTATTTCAAATTCGGTGGATAAGGTGCGGCAGTGAATAACACCCTCCCCCTCGGCTCCACTTACCTCCCCCCCCGGCCTCCTCCCCCCCCCGCATCTGGCCGTATCGCTGAACAAAAAGGCTGTGCTTCCTTGAGCATTTTCCGTTTTTAATGCGATGCACAGTGGCGTCACCTTCAAATAAGGATTTCCGGAAACAGGGTTGCCCCTTGAGGCTTTTCACCTACCCGTCTTCTCTCCCATCGCCTCCTCCTCCCATCGTACCTTCCACTCTGGTGTCTTCAGCGCTTTGTTAATTCTTCTAGTCAGACAAGCCGTCCAACCGCAGACGCCATAGGAATGAATCGGAAGACCCGTTCGAAAGGTGGACGCAGAGCTGGCCTATGACGCTGCGTGAGCTCCAAAGCCCAAGCCGCGAGGTCCTTATGCCCCGTACCGATCGCCGCTTCCATGGCAGATCCACTCCCGAAAAGTCACGTAGAATGAGTATATCCTAGGGTACCCAGAACCGTAGTCCCGAAGCAAACCCTGGATCTCTGGCGAGTAGCGTAATCCTCCACCCGCGTAGCAACCACGCCTTGCTGCGGTGTCGTCCTTTCAAAGTGAAGCGTGTGCCCAAGTAACGCCAAGTACCGAGCAAGCAGTGCAAACCAGGGCGATGAGAAAAGGCGGGAGTGTGACGAGCGCGTGTTCGTTGAAGGAGAGAGCTGCCTTGGTGAAGAGTGACAGTGAATTGGCAAACGGGAGGGTGTGTAGGAGGAAAGGGAACCTTCGATTCGCAATTCTCTGGGAATAGCAGGATGGGGACAATTAATGGATGGAAATCCATTATCCCAAAAGCCAAAGCAGTTGAGAACGGTCAGTCATAGAGGAAATAACGCTTTTATAGAGTATTAAATCAGTTTTAGGAATTTCGTGTTGGCGATTGAAGGTAGAAGGTCTTCACGGGGCATACCGTGACACTCTGGGGCTGAACGTATTTACCATTTTAGAGAATAAATGAGAGGTATTTTCCGGAGTCGAAAGATCAGATGTAGCTGTGATGGGCTCCAAGTGGGATCAATAAATAGATTAAATATGTAAGAGGACAATAAATTGAAATATAGGATCATATAAATAAAGAATATGGGTTTTTGTGGAGAGAGACAGAGGCTTAAAAGAGACAAGTTTAGTTTTATGAATCTAATATGGCCGTAAAATTTATTTTATCATATGTTGATATGCTAAGGTCCTTTACCGTAGGCATTCGAGTCAGGGGAATGACATTAATATTATCGTGTGGTTAAAGAGGGGATGTTTTTAGGGGGAAATTTATTGGTACAGTTTACATTTAATTAGGTTAGTCACTGGGTTTACTTCAATGAAAGTTAAGCTTTCAAATATTTGACCAATATGAGATATTGGCTGAAGTACCCTGAATCCTGTGAGCCTGTATATGTAAATATATTAAATTGTTTTACTTTTGTCAGCATAAGTGTTTTATTGATAATGATATATGTTAAATAAATACATCTATCTTTTTATTTATTACATTTCTGTTCAGCTTTTTATTGAAACATTTCCTGAAACTGTGCGGCCGTTTATGAAAGTAACTCATTTGCCGCCATTGGCATGTTATACATCATAGCATTGCACCTTGTATGCAATATAAGGAGGATATTTCCCTTAAAAAATCTGCGATACGGAAAACTCTGCTTAAGCAAGCCCCCATTCTGCGGGGCCCAAGAAAGGAGGCATACTTTATACAAAAGAATACACCAAATGTTGCATAATAAAGTGAATAGAAAAAGTACTCAAAAATGCAGGAACAAATTTAACGAGTAATAAAAATAAATGAAAATGGTTAGAGAGAAGCAATTATTAACAAGTGCATTTTGGAGCATTCACTGGCTCGAGCATTTCCACGTCGTGTGCACGTGCATACTAAATGGTCACTTCTATCCACAATCGGTCAAGGGGATTTGATTGAGAAGGATGATTAAAGGGTCAGATTTATTCCCTCGCAACGGTAGAGCGCATTTCATTTTCGAACGCTCGCATGTATCTCGATTGGGCGCATCAATACCGATTCCACCGCTGTCCCCTTGCTGCTCGGTCGGAGCACTCTTTTCGCACGTTTCGCTGCTTTGGGACTGGGCTTCATTTCCTCGGAAAACCTTATATTCGCTTGGAGGCGGAGTGTGGCGCGCGGGAGAGAGGTATGGAGCGCGATAAGGTTTGATGACTCCGAGGGCAAATGCGCGCGCGGCATTTTTCGCGGGATGTAGTCCACGGAGGCGAGATCTTAATTAATTCGGGGGTATCCCAAAGGGGACGGAAGTTCCTCCAACACTTTCAATCGGAAATACAAAATTTGAGAAGAGTTATAGTCTGGCATACCTTATGCAACAGTGAGAGCATTAAATTATTCATCGCACAAAATTCTTGGGGATGAAAGTATTACACTAACTCTGAAGTATCCCCATATTCCCCAGAATAGAGAGCTGGAGGAGGCATAAGGGTTTTTGAAATACACATTAGAACATTTTAATCTCCTGTCAGTTTGTGCTGATTTCTTGAGTGCATAGGACACACAAGGATTGTATAAAAAGTATCGGTGGTAATGTTTTCCTAACGTGCGCGTGAATTGCTGAATACAGACCGCCGGTCAAGTGCGATAATGATCGCAGTTCGTATTGGCATTGATAAGATGACAGTGCACACACCATTACCAGTGAAAATTTGGCAAATTCGAAAGATCTGCGGTAAACTCGTCCTCCCGAAGGTCTTTGGACGGAGGACCAAGAGCAGAATCGAGTGTCTGCTCGCGAAGACATTCTGCAGCGACATCGCGACGATTCCCCAACCCCCTGTAGTGTGGGTTTCTTGGAAACCCCCACTATTGGTTAACTCTTCCAAGGAGTACCCCCATACCAAACCATGTATGGTGATGTAGTGCGGGTTTCTCGGAAACCAAGACAAGACAATGTTTGCTATCCAATTCCCTTGTTGCTACAATCTGGCTACTATGTAGCTACTTTGAAGTCCCTCCCCCCGAAGGCGCGGTGCCTTATAAAGCGAGACGCTTCTGGAGCAGGGCTTTCCGCAACCGCTACCATCTTTGTAGCCTTTACTCTATTTATTTTTCCACCCCGAAGAGGAGTGTATCCTAAAACGGGGTTTCCGTATTGTTTTTATTATGTTTCAATATATATTTTATGTCAATCCTAGTCATTCTGATCTATACGGAAATAAAACCTTTAAAACGAAAACGATGGAGCAGGGACCCATTCCCTTCCCCATTCCTCACCCGATACCCTGTCTCTGAGTCCGTTGGTCGAGCCTACGACCACACCAGAGACGCCCAGCCTTACCCTGCACCTCTCCCGACGACCCATTCCCTTCCCCATTCCTCACCCAATACCCTGTCTCGGAGTCCGTCGGTCGAGGATACGACCACGCCAGAGATGCCCAGCCTTGCCCCCCTCGCCCGTCCCTACTCCCCGGTGCCTGAACCCCATAGCTTGAAAAGGGTTGAATAAAGACTCGTAAACCGAATACGACTCTCTCATTCTGTGCCACGCTCCAACCAATGATGTCGCGGCCGCCAACCACGCGACAACCCTCACAGTCCCGAATTTGCACCAACAGACCATTTATTATTTCCAAAAGTGAAATCCTACGCTCTCAAAGGACACTACCGTTATAGAAGTTTGCACGCTTATCCTCATGGACTTCCCTCCGGAATCTGCGCTCCAGGGAGCTTTCGAGTCGTGGAAAATCCGCTTACAAAAGTGTATCGACGGCCAAGGGATTTGAGGTATTGTGGCATATATCTGAAATTAATCTATTTTGCCGAAACCTCCCCCGACACTTTTAACACAAAACATATGAGTGGGCGCAGCTTGATTGATACCAAACAACAAATTATCTATTTACTCATTGTGACATAATTGTACAACATTGATATCACTCAATGCTAATTCTTGAACGCATAATCTATTTCCATGGATGTAAAATATCTACGTGCACAGTTTCTTGGTCTAATAATGATGATAAATAACCATATTATTTATTGTGAATAAATAATTTTTCATAGATATTTATCCCGCATAAGAAGAGTCCTTATTGAGATAAGAATACTAAACTTAACTCGGCGGAAGGAGAATTGCATTAGTACCCTCCATGTGGTCAGCGAGATTCAAACATGAAGCCTACATTCAGTCGATGCCCCGCCTCCACTTCGGTGCCTAACTGAAACCAGGACAACGGTGGAAATTCAATCCGCGCATATTTACTACTAATGAATCAGTACATAGTATAGTTGGTGTGGTTTCAATAATCATTAAATGGTGAAGAAATTGCAGGGCTAAGCACGACTCCAGTGCACAGTGCAGTGCAACCCTGGTGCGTCACTGGTCAACCACGGATGAAGCACACTCAAAGCGCCACTTTCTCCCATGGTCAAGTTTTCCTTATACTCCCTCCACAAAGTTTCAGCCTCCACGTGAAAGATTCCCGCAGGAGGTCCTCATAATTCATGACGGCGGGAGTGGAGGGCAGGGAGTGTTCCCGTGTCTTCAGACCGAGCTGCAGTCAGCCGATAGACATCCATCCATTCCGCCTTCTCGGGGGACTTCGGAGTATTTAGGGGAGGGGGCGGAGGGTGGGAGGGAGGGGCGGTGGGGAGGAAGGAGAAATGTCGGGGGGAGCGGGGTAAGTTGGGGGAGGGAGGGGGATGATGCCTCTGTGGTGTGCTCGAGAGTGATGGAGCCGTGGCGAAATAGATGAGCGAATTGCCTTGAGAACAATGTGATGCGCGCAGCACATAAACAAGTTCAACACGGCAAAAATCGAAATATCTCTTGACAGGCAGTCAACTAAAGCAATGTTGTTGGTACTAACTCAGAACGGAATCAGTATAACGATGCTAAGAACACGACAATTGCCTCATACGTTATGAAAAATCACCGTGATGAAGGGCAACATTTTTATTTCAATCTCAAATCCAACGAATAATATCGCCGCATATTTTATGGCAATGCATCAATTATGATGAGGTCGGAAATAAATAATTTACAGCATCTCTCGCATGAGGCAGATTTATTCTTTCGGATGAAACGAAGCGTAGCATTGGCCATTCTTTAAAACGGAGAGGCTCATGAAGTAGCCTGACTTAAATATATTCGCGTCGGTTTTTAGCCGGCACTTATTTAATTTCCTTGTAATATGGAGACATACGTACATTTCTTCGTAGACTAAGCATTAATCTTCCACATAAGTTATGAGGGTAGATTAAAAATGAGGGCTCCAGGAAATGAGGAATATTCAGGATTACTTTCCGCGCGGGGGAAAGCGGATGCCTGGAGGGAATCGGAGTGATTGCGTCATCGCGGAATGCCTCTGTTCCGGAAGGAATGAGTTTACATTTCCCCCGAAGAATTTTCATACCAAAATCTCCATCATTTCTCACAACGAATTCTGTCAGAAATATGTTTTTCCTGGAGAAAATAATTCTCCAATGTTCGACATATACAAAGGCATAAAACTGAAGCACAGGTACAATGTACATGATTCAAAAATATATTACAATTTCCATGCATTTGAAGACATTCCTACTAAAAACTATTCCTCCAAATGGATTTTTATCATTGATGGGTAAGCTATCATTCATTTTGCCATTGGTCTTTCAGTCACAGGAATGACTGATGACAGTATTCTATGAGTTTTTCTACATGATGCAACAATAATAGTTCTCTCACACTCTGTTGACTCTCATGTCTTAAACCACTTTTTATTTAGCTTTCCATGCTCTCCACCTCACTCATTATATATTTTCTGCTTATATTCCTTCGGTAATGTCCCAAACAAATCCATTTATACTTAAGATCCCAAGGGATCCATTTGATTCTCCTATTCAGAAGTTGGAACGCTGCCTATCTGCCCGTTTAAACTTTACACATGTCTCCTTAACCACGAGGCGCCGAGATAATATTCTTCTCTGACATGTTTTCCCTGACTAATATGCTGGTTATCCACGGAGAATCACATTCTCAATCAAAATATATTATCGCGCTGCTTTTTTGTTTATAAGCACGTCTCTCTGTCATCATAAGGAGAAGTTGGTTAAGTTGTCATAAATAATTAGTACACACTGTTATGAGTAATGCATTTCTCTGCTGGGCTCCCACATCTTCTTTGAACCTTGAGTAACTGCGCGGGAATGTGATCTACACACATGGTGTAATTTAATTTCAACCCCTTAAAGCCCCTTAAATATCCTGGGTTGGACTTATGACTTTTTGAATATTCGGGTACAAAGTGCAGTGATAGGTGGAGTTGGCTCAAATACAGTACAAGTTGCTTCAGGTGTTCCCAAGGGAAGGGTCATCGGACCTCTTTTATTTCTGATTTACGTTAACGACATTCACTCCGGAGTCACTGGTAAGTAAGTTATATTCCTACCTCCAGTTCTTCCCATGCCTCTTTAATCATTTACCCCACATATACGTTAAACAGCGAGCTACTCTCTAGAGACGTACACATAATCTCGGATTGGTGCAAGAAATGGGGATTAAGGCTTAATATAGGCAAATGCGGAGTTCTGAAATTTTAGAACGACGGAAGTGGCGAATAAGACAAACTATGAAAAAGAGTGTTCAGTGCTAACTACGGCCGAACAAGTAAAGTATTTGGGGCTAGTTCTAACACCACGACATTCATGGGGATCACATATCAGGACAATATGCGGATCCGCTTCGAAGAAACTCGGCTCGGCGTGGGTGCATATCTTTATTGAACTGTTCTATCGCCCAAATCAGAGTTGTATTCTTTACGTCACTCAATGAAAATATCAGATGAGGTTGCGTGTATTAATTTTCAGAAGATAGATCATGTTCTAGGTCCGCCAAAGTGCCATCAGAACATTCCATTCGTGTACCACAATCGTACACTGTGGACAATTGCACGAGTTATTTGAACATAAATACATAGTGTATGGGGTGTGATGGAGTTTCTCTCAGCGGTCTTCACGAGCAATTTTTGGCATGAGTTTATATTCTAATCACCATTTGCATTTGGCTTAGCAACAACTTCATGTTTATTCTTCCTTTTAATTTTTTATTTCAATGGAGTTTTCTCGTTTAGTGGACTTAAGAGAGAGGCATGCATCTCCTTTGAAATTGAAATTAAAAATGCTAAAGAACGCATTACTGTAAAATAGTCACTTAGAAGATCTTATCCTTTAGTGCTTAAAGAAGTCTTGTGCCTCCAAAACTGCAAAACCGACCCCCGAGCGGACACTATCTAAGTCGCCAGGCATAGCCAGAATGATGGCGACCCTTTTAGTAACAATGCGTGGCACAAACTGAACGTCATAGCCGAAGGGAGGGGCAATAAAAGGAGTGGAATGCCTAATCAGTTATTATTTCGTTAATCAACAGTTTTTTATTAAAATTTCCAAATAATGAATAAATAAATATACATTCTCTCCTATAATGAAGGAGCGATAGGTTTGAAAATCAAGTCGTAAGATGACGGGAAGTGAGCCTTGTTCTATCCCTTGTACACACGTTGGTGTCCACTAGGTGTTTTATGGATTTGATATAAGTATGCCACGCTGGATTATCGCATTGGCTTTCGCTCCATTCCTCCGTGTCTCTCGTATGCTGGGTCCTTCTTTGATTACGGGCACGTAGCAGGGAATCCCATGCAACGACTTGAGTTTTCTACTTATTGCGCGCTCTTTGGTGCGTGGGATCGAAAAATATGTCAAGGAAAGAAGCAATGCCGCTCTTTGCGGTGGGAGCACTCGGCTCGGATGGGCGGAATCCGATTTCGTTGGAATCCAAAAAACGCCGAACGAGGAATGCCAGTGGATTGAACGGCTGGCAAGAAGGATTCTGGAGGCTGTACGCCATAGTGTGGAAAAGGTTTTTTCCAGTTATGTTCCAGCATCTCCAGCTCTCTAAGCTTTAACACTTTGGAGTTCTACTTGACACGTATCGGCTGAAAATACTCACTTCTAGCAAATAATAAGTGGTCAGAATGTTGAAATGCGGATTTTTGAAAACCTTGAGTATTGATTATACGTTATAAATTCACTTTAAAGAATATTCAAATGAATATATCGATGATAATATAAATATTTCTCTTACAGAGAATTGGCCGCGGTAGACCAGTGGGTAGAGCGTTGGACTACCTATCGGAGGGCCCGGGTTCGATTCCCGTGCAAGCCTCTCTGAACACCCTCACCTCCACCTAAGCTATGTGATTTTTCGTCTACGGGCTCTTCCTGAAGATAAAGACGACTATTTATCTACCCATTTATCTTCCTGGAAAACCATAACCGGCACAAGAAAAGGAACTGGCGCCCCTTATTGCCCCAGCGTGTGAATGCCACACACCGTATAGGCCTTAGTACTGGGTGAACTCTACCATCACCTACCAAATCGACCATCTGGTTCATTACTCTGCTAATGATCTTTTAAATAAATAAGATCAAAATTCTAATTCCATTATTACCCAATAAAGACCATTTCCTTAGTTATCTCCAATTGATTCTTTGCAATACTAATAATATGAGAGGCACTTTTTATCTACGGAATAAAAGCAATTCATATCATTTCTAACGATCCGTAGCTCTTCTACCATCCGAATTTAACCTTCGAGTTATTTTTAAATCTCCCTCCCCTCTGATATGTTTTCAAATGCCTGAAAACACAGGAGTACACCTGGAATCCTTTTAATTTCAGCAAAAAGGCCCGTGGAGGGCGTAGCACTCGCGGAGGACTTCAATTCTTGGGGCTCAAGGGAGTGAGGCGACTGTTTCTTAGATTGTGGTGCGGGGGCGTTCCTCTAAGAGGTGCCGTATCTAATATTCCGTCAGTGGCGGTGCCCGGCACCCGGGGATTGTCGCGTGTGAAGAGTTGGAGGCGAAATAATCCTCCCCCCTTCCCCCGAGCCGGAGGAGGCGAGTGTCCGACGGAGGGGGAATGGGGGCAGCCCTTCTCTGCAGAAGGAGACAGGCAAGAGGCGGGGATGGGAGTGGTAAGGGTGCGGGGAGGAGGCGGGGGACGCGGCGGAGAAATCCCGGGGAGGGAGGGAAACTTGCTCGGGAAACTTGTCGTCGATTTGATGACTGGCAATCGAACTCAATTTCCCGAAGAATTCCATCCGCGGGATTCAATTTGAAGGGAGGGGGTGAGGTGCAGAGAGTGACCTCCCTCCCTCCCTCTCCCCTCTCTCACTCGTCACACCCACGGCGGACTCGTACCCGAAAAGCGTCCCACGCAATGCGTGCAGCAACGTTAAGCGTGAAAGTGGCGCGTCCAGGATTTAGAGAGGACGGCGCCGCACACGCGACGCGACCGGCGAGGGCACACCACGCGCACCCGTCGAGATCCGCTCAGCCGTCCGTCGACCCCCCTCCCCCCCCCTGGAGGGCTGTTCTACAGGCAGGCGGGCAGGCATCCGAGGGGTCTCAGCAAATCGAGACACCCAGGAGAGTCGAAGGAGGAAGAGGCAGACGAGCGGAAATTGAAGGAAGGCCCGGGGACGCGACGGCGATTGCTGAGGACAGCGTCGGAAAACGCGTTCAGGTTGACGCGGGGATCCGCCCTGGGGACGAGACCACTCGATTTGATTTCGCATTCAAACGCGTCGACAAGGTGACATTGATGTAAGGAGACATGCAGCGAGCGTCTCTGAACATATCTCTTCCATCCGTGCGAGGATATTTAGAATAATCGCATTCCTTTCTTTCCATTGAAACTCTATCCACTCATACCATATCAGCTTTAATACACACAAATCCAAGCATTAGAAAAAGTCCGCGCCCTGGAACATTTAAATGTATTCCTTCCATTATTGATCTTATCCATCTGGGGCCAGTTATTTCTAACCTATAAGTATACTTACAAGTTTTCCAAATAATTTCGCAAGGGCAATACATAAATTTCTATTTTGTATGCTGCGTAAAATCGAACTGTATTAAGAAGGTCAGGTAATTTTGAGGCGCCATTTCCATGTGTGACATGGAAGAGTAATTAGGATAGAGAGTCGGGAATCCATTGCTTGCACAATTGTGTAATTCCAAGAGGTGTGCATAGTAATGGCATCGCTAAATAAACAAAAAGAATCCATAATAATGGCGCAAACGAAATACGATGGTAGCTCAAAATGATCTCGGAATAATCATGATGTGTCAGTGCTAGTTTCCCGCGTAGTAATAGGTAATCCTTGATGAGTAAACACGTGACGCGTCACAGCTTTGGGAAGAGATCTATGGTGCGGATGCCTCTCTGCTCTTATTCCAGTTTAGTGCTCTGTGGATTTGGAAAAATTGAGATACTAAAGGTGATTAAATACTTGGTAAAGACAAGTACGAAAGCCAAGGAAATTCATGCTGACTTTCAGAACACTTTGGGGGACGCTGCTCCACATTCAACTGTTGCCACGACCGCCGCGTTGCCGCCGCGACCCTTGACGCAGGGTTACAAACGCATCAGAATGGAAATTTTCGAACGATGTTTGATCCGTTTAAAGAGCAACCAAAAAGATTTTCTGCTCCGACTTGTGACCACAGATGAAACTTGGGCCCACTGCTATACGCCCAAGACTCGCAAATGGCGAATTATTCGATACCTGTGCATGTACGATACTGCAAAAGGGCAGCGGAATCAGAATACACAATGAAAGTTAGGCGAATAATGGAGGTTCTTCTCTTATCAAATGGAGTTTAAACCCATGCACAAGAAAAGATTCAATGATTAGAGAATATTCGGAAAGGCTGGGAGTAGGAAATTTGAGTCTTGATTACGTATTCTCCACTTGCAGATGAAAGAGAATTTGTGAGAAGGTTTAAGATAAAGGGCTCCAGTTATCTATTAATAGTTTCCAGGATTTATGCATTTTACGGGAGTCGGAGATAACGCCTTATTTTATGAATATAACAAGGTTGAACAAATAGTGGAGAAAGAGGGTAAAAAGAAACTTAACATTTCCACCATAAAGATTTTAACATTTCACGACCATGGTTTCGTTGCTGTAGATCACCCGCAGCATCGAAACCATGGAGGAATGAAGAAGAAATTGCACCAAGTTAAACCTGAAACTGTTATATTTAAATAGAGTAGCATTTAATTATTTCCGAGGAAAAGGAAATATGTAAAAACCTAAGGTTAATAAAAAAAATATGAAAAGAAACAAGCAAAGAAATATTAATCGACAAACGCATGAGACGCAAATAGTTTTACGTGGACGCTGCAGTCAATTCACGCCTAACTAATAATAAACTTGAGCCACACAAGCCAATATTGGAGGCATTTGAGCTCTGGAGAAGGATCAATGAAATAATATGACTCATAGAGAAGGTAAATGAGAAGAAGTGTGGAAAATAAGTTCTGAAAATTTGAGGGGACCAAATATTAAAGGAGATAGGGGAATTTCGAACGACGCGATTTCAAGTATTTAGGGCCAGCGGAAAAGATATTGCTTCAGAGAATAGGTGTTTTGAGTAGGGTGGAGTAGGTGGGTAAGTGGTTCTCGATGCACGATGCTCGTATTAACGGATATGTTCCGGGACCAAAGTGGGTATTAACTCTTTCTTTATGATCTTCTCTTACATATTTCTCGATACGACATGTAATGTCTTACTTCAACCATTTTAAGGCCAAGGGCAGAGCAATAGGATACGTTTACATTGCTCTCATCAGTTCGGTAAAAGCACTTATCATGAATTATACATGTCAACCTATGGAAACTGAGAAAGGGGCATGGCATTCCAATGGATAGAGCGTTGCTCTAATCATCAGAGGGTCCGGGTTCTATTCCCGATGCCTTTGGGAGCCTTCCGATTTTATCGAGCTCTGTGTTCTTAGCGTATTTCTCGGGAGGCACAGGCAATGCAAAGAAAGAGGAGGATGGCCTCCTAGTGCTCCTCATAGTTTGGGGAGCGAACTCGTCTGATCTCGTCTCTAAAACCACGATTGCTATAGTTTGCCAACCGAACCTATTTATGGCCACGTCCTTCAGAGAAACTCATTTTAAATATAAACTTGAAAAATTGAAACGCCAAATTCCGGCGCTCTATGATTTCCCACCAACTTTGTTGTGATTGGTTAAGTGTGGTGACCTTGAAGTTCGCGCAAACACCAAGGGTCATAAAAACACGCAGGCTGTAGAAGCATCATAACCAAAAAATGCTTATTCTCTTCAATTAGAGCGTGGATTGCTAGCACTAAGAAAAGCTAACTAATTGGCGAAAATATGTTGAAATACTGAAATGATGACATCTTTCATACTTATGCATAAAATATACATTCTTTTAATGTCATCACAGCATGATTATAATAAAGTCAATAAAAAGGAAATCGATTGCCATGTTTTTAAATGAAAATATAAAAAACCAAGCATTTTGCCATAACCATTTCCCAATGGATTTAAAATTCAATAAATAACGTTCCCTTTTTTATTAAAGTGAGTTCTATAAGAATATCTAGTGAATTTAATGTTGTTTATATTATATTTTCCATTAATTGGATCAACAAATTAATCTCATAATTGATGTTCATATGGTACAGCGGTTCAAAATTCTTGTGTTACTAAGGATTCATAAAAGCGTGTTGCAATGCATATTTTTGCATTAATTCAAGCTATAACAACTCTGTTACAAGTAAACTAACCCACCTGAAGTTTTACCTGAACTGTTAACATAATTATTCCGTTTTAAGACCACTCAATCCCTAGAAGTGATGCTCCTATTTAAATTGTTCATAAACCAGAGAAATTAAACATTAAGATATCTCAGAAATCCATAAAAGAATTTCTGGCTCTTGATTGAAATAGACAGATGAGAACAGAAGGGTCCAGCCGGGACTGTTTACCTAGATGAAAGTATAAAAGACCTCACTCCATTAGAGTAACACACTCCTAGCGTCTGCAGAAAACTTAGCTGCAGGTAAGCTGCATGATTCACCATCAGAACCCACAGGTGAGGATAGATAAAACATTTCAATTACGGGCCAATGTGAATGTTGCCTTTAATACCACTCAACCTTAAACAGCAGTGATGTGCCATACTGGGAGGTAACAGTGCATATTAACCTTCAATTATGTCTTTGGTTAGCTCTATGATACTCTTTCGATTATAACTGAAATACGATAAATAATTCTTTTAGTTGCATTTATTCACTTTATTATCCTTGTTTATTTTAACATCAAAATATTGATGGGAAAATAGTATTCAAACTGCAATCAAAGATAAACAAAATTTTCTCATTCTAAACTGGTGGTCTAGTTTGATCTCACATTTTATCTCCAAATTTGAGGAAATCCTCCTATTGGTTTCCATAAAAGTGGCCATTTTCCCTTCAAACTACATCGGTTAATCTTATTTCAGTGAAGAAACATTTGAAGACATCATTCTTAAATCAGTATTTGCTTATACTTAAATAATCTACGGAATAAATACACTCCCTTCAAGGTTTTCTTGCATTTTCTAACCCGAAGAGAAAAATAATAGACTCAAAGCCATTCTCTGGTTATAGTTAAGCATATCTATCCAATGTGGTCCACTAAGTTATAGACGTAAGATTTGTATCTCAATGATATTGGCGCATGGCCTAGAGGATTTCATCACAATATCGAAAAATGAAAATTCATTCGGGAGTAGTAACGTGAGTCGATTTGGTACAATGGAAGATTGATTGGGAGGAAGTGTGGATGGTGTGTGGGCAGGGGAAACGGATATTCATTGAAAACAACCCATATCCACGTCAACTTCCTCTGGCAACGACACACTTGAACTCCATGGGAGTTTTATCGTGAGCCTTATAAAAAATGTCGACGGGGCACTGAGAGGCGCACTGCCGTCGTCCGCCTTCGTCAACCCTAAGCAACTAAGCCCACAGAACGGAGGCAAGCCATCGAAGGAGATAGCATTTGCCTTCCTGCGATCGGCAGGTCTAAAACATGTGACAAAGAGCTTCGTCCCGGCTTCCTATGAAACTGTGTCATGAGCACGCTCATGCTACGTCGCGTCATTTCCGGTTCTAACGCGGACACGAGACGCTGATTCAGCCGCGTCCATCAGGGCGCGGCCAGTAGACATCACCCACATGAATTCACGGGCGCAAGGCCGTTCTGCACGTGTTTCAATACCAAATTAAGTCACAGACACGACTCATGTGCCTTTCTCCACTGTAATTTACTTTGTGCATGCGTAGTTGCATGTATGTATAAATATTTGTTTATATATGCAAATCTCTGCGTAATGTATATCTGTCAAGATGGACGTGTATAATTATTGTGAATGGAAATCCTTATAAATTTTACGGCGCTTATAGCATGCATGTGATGACGGGTTGAATGGAAGACGGGATCATTTGGTCTCATTGTCGCTCTCATGAAGACCTTCGTCTATCTATGCATCTTTCCATCTATGCCTCGGAAGAAATCTATTCCGTCGACGGCAAATGTATGACCAGGAGGAATTGGATTCCTTCTCCACCATCGTGCTGTTGATGGCGATGATGTCTAACATCGCCCTCCTCAACGCAATTTCACGCTCACCCTTTCCCCAATCTAGTTTTCGGCGCCGGTCAAAAAGAATATGGATGCTACGGAGAGAGAAAAACGGCGGATGCACCTAGATCTGCTGAGCGAACTTCGGCCAGTGTGCCTGGGTTGTTCCGCGAACTCCTCGGTCCTCATCGGAGTTGAGCTCGGTGGAGCTAAGGGCAAGTTATCAAGTGCATCCCAGCTAGAGCGGACTGATCGGACGGATGTCGAAGGGCGGCGTTTCCACCTTTTGGGGGGGCACTCCTATTTTAGACGACGTGCCACGAACACGGCTCGCATGCGCGAAGTGGATTGAGGAGTGATCATGACAATAGCACACAAGGCAACCAATAGATTGATTGATGTCGGTGCTCCAGATATATGTATAGATGAGAGGTTTCAGATTTACTATTGGATTAGAAAGTGAGGGAGAGATTTGAGACGAAAGGCTAGGCCAAATGCGATTGTCAAATGCCATTCGTATTATGCGATAAAGGTATTAGGCCTAAAGTATCGCGTGGTTAAAAGAAACTTAGAAATTAATGCATTCTACTTTGTTGGTCATAAATAAATAAATATTAAAGTGAAGATACTGATGAACAAAATTAAAATTGAAAGTATAAACGTTTATAGTTTAGAATTTCCGGCTAAATGTAAATTAACTGAACTATATCCGACTGACAGACTGAATATACTTAAAATATATCCTTCTTAATAAGAGAAAAATCCAAATTCACTTCAAAACTAGAAATTTAAAAGAACATGAAAGAGATAGGACTAAAATAAAACATTGGTAAGATGGAGAAAGCTTGAAGCTATATGTAAGGAAATCAATTGCTCTTAAAAACAAACTGACTGCCTCACCACAAAATGGCAAAGGAGTAAATACCCGCGTTAAAATCATTAATTCAATGCACGTGAGGGATATATCGGCGTTGAAGAGAGTACACTCCGCAGTTTTAGCCAAAATAACAAAAATAAGGATGAAATTACTAGAATGAATATAAACACTACACCAAAATGCAAACACATTTGCGTGAGGCGAGATATAGTTGGCGAGGATGACTCTTGAAAATCAAAAGTATATGAAGCAAAGTAGAAAAAGAGAGCGGAGTAGAAGCAGCTGCGAGTGCGAGTGGAAAGGGGAAAGAAGAAGCTTAGGATCGAGAGAAATGGAGAATTACGAGAGAAGCCAGCCCGAATTAAGTGGAACAAGGTTGAAAGGATTATCATTACTAATAAAAACAAGCTGTCCATTTATAATCCAATAAGATATCTTAGTAAGAATGCTCCAACAACATCCGTTTTTCCGAAAGCATGTTTACCTCAAAAACTACCCAAAATAACCGCCTCAATCACTCTTAATTCTCTTACAAGAATGTTGGTGTGAATTTGTCAAAAGTGCGTTTTATAGATATCCTTCGATAGAAAATCCTGAGAATGTTGTGCATTCAATCCTTTCGTGTTTTTTATTATGATGCACTAAATTTTACCCAATGTTTCTTTTTTTATTACCGCGTCTCTAGCTCTCGATTTGGAGGTAATTTATACCTGTAGTTCCGGTGAGCCATTATGATACTAAACAATGTTCCTCAAATACATTTTAGTGATGAAAGATTTCTCTTTGAAAAAAATGGATCCCTTAAATGAACATATGGCCAAAAATTTAAACATACGCACATTCTGAAGACTTAAATACAAATTCCAAAAAACGTAGGAATTGCGCAACAGTATCTTTGAACGGAGTCACCCGCTAGCTGTGCATTACAGAGTAACGATTTCAGAGTGTACAAATCATTCGCCTTGGTCGCTTTTCATTAAATCAGGTGTAAATCACAAAATAGTTTATCACTGCATGAGTACAACATCAAGAGTAGTAAATTGAGTAAAATACTGTCTATATACATGTTTCCATATCTATAAAGTTAAATACTCATGTTGGTTTGCATAAAAATGGCAATAAAATCAATTCTGGGAATATTATTTTACAAATATTTGAACAAATACTCGTGCAGTAACTAAAAAATGATTTAAGCAGGTAAAATAGGAATTTGAAGATTGCTTATATAAAGATCAAAGCTCTGACTAATTATAAAGATTGCGATTAAGTTTAAATCAATAATTAAAAAAAATGAAAACTGAAATTCAATACCAAAGCTAACTGTGGCGCAAGTAGTAATAGTTCCTTAGTTTCGCATCCGTTAATTTTACACAAGACATCATATTTAATAATGTCATTAATTTTATGATTTCAGTAGCTTGCATTTAAGTGCTTCAGAAATTTATTTTTGTCAAGTAGCAGTCATTTTAATAATTGATTTTACTCATTGAAAGCACATCAAGCGGTTTTGATGGCGCAATTAAGTGTTTACTTACTCAACGTCGTCAGGAGGAAGGAATATGGGCCCCCGGCTGGACATTGATCAATCGCCTGTTGCTTTGGGGCACGGGAGGAAGACTTTACTAACCTGCAAGGGAGGAAATAGGACAAGGTTATAGACAATTATATGAATCATCTTGACGTCTAGCCATAGAAAACAGTTCAGCGTCAACATTCATGGCATTGTTCACTCTTTACGAAGGGATTAAAAGGAACGTGATTCAGATAGGAATGGACGCAAAATAATTTGGTTCATGAAAATCTGTATCATCAAGAATTCGTCCCTTGAATTCAATCAGGAGCATAAATTGAGAGAGGAATATTGTACTGTTTTGGTTTAAATAAATAGAGCTATGAAAAAATAAACCGTAGGATATTGCACCCGAATATTTAATGGGGTAGGAGATTCAGTTGACATAAATCCATGAAAAGATTGAAAGTAGTTAAATTAAAACAATATAAACTAAGATAACGTTTAACTGCATTCCATTATTCAAAATGTAAATTGTATGGAAAGTATTTTTTCATTTAGTTCTCAATTACCAATTTTGAGTAGAAATATATCGAAATGAGAGAAAACGCAGAAAATAGGGACTATGTGGTGCCTACCCGCGAAACATAACTTCAAACATACCGATGAAATGCCGAAAAATGTAAATTATAAGACGCTAGAGAACTTTGATTCGACTTGTAACTTGTAAGCGTTGTACAAAGGCCAACATGACTGTTACTCAAAGACAACCGACCAAAGTAAATTAAAATATGCTAACTGAACATTTTTTCGTCTTCAATCAGAGATCTTTTTCTTTGCAAAACTATCAGTAAAATATTGCGGTTAAACTAACCGTCTACATCTTTGTAGAGGGATGTCATGAGCTAAAAGTAACACAAATTTTGAAAAATATCAACAGCAGTTTGTTCAAAACTCATTCACTAGGTTGGAATTGTTCTATGTAAAACATTTACGTAAATATTTATCATATTAAATCTCCGCTCTTGCTAGAATTTCCTCACCTTTTGAGGTCAAAGGGTGTCCTGAACGTTTGGCGTCCTCCGCCCTCCCGAAACAACTTGCGCCACTCAAAAACACACCCGATCTACCCATTGCATAATCACCATTAGCTGCCGTGATCATGTCGTGACTATCTTTCCCGGTTTCGCGCAATATTTGAGGGCGTAGCGCTGCTCCAATAACCGGGTCATGACGAAGCGTAATTAGGTCACGTTATAGAGGTTTGGCAAACGAACAATCTACGCTCCGAAAAAGGCTGGGAGCCAACTGCCACCGGCCTCCAGTCTTTCCTAAGGCTGCCACCCCTCAAACCCGGCCAGAGAACCCGCTGCCCGTCCGTCCGTCTATCCGGGTATAAAATAAGTCGTGCTACTTTAATGACGGACCTTTCACTTCTATGCGTGCTATAAAACTATCCCAGATGTCACACTTCCAAGATTTAGAAAACGTTGAAATCCACGCAAGGATAAATACAAGTATATAAAGTAGGACTTATGAGTGAGACATAGGATTTTATAAATGGCATATCGTATTGATTTATTTCGAATGACGTGGTGAGTGACCATTTTTCTAAGGAGAATGCTCCATCAGCCTCCAGACTTGCATGAAATACATGGACGAACTGCGACGGACATCCAAATTATTTTAAACTAAGAAATTGTCGGAGGAAAATTCGCATTAAAAGAATAACAGGCAGAGCGTGAACATGTTGGGTGAAAACGAGCAGTATACTACCCGGTGAAAAGGAATATTTAGCATCGTAAAATCAATCCACTGAGGAAGAGGTGCCTTTAAACTCGTTCGGGGGATGCTGAGGATCAAATGGGCAGATATTTCCAATAGATTTGCAGTGGAAATAGGAGTATCTAGCAGTGTACACAAAAAAGAGTGAACTTGAATGGGATCACCAGAAGAGAGCACAATGAATTTGGCCAAGAGCATAACATTAAGCTCCACGACCCCGAGTACCGCGAAACAGGCACTTTTGGCAAGTAGGGAGGGAGAGTAAGGATAACTTCGGTTGAAAGGGCCAACGAATTAAGTATGAATATGCATATATACACTTAATTAATTAATCCCGCCGGCGTCTTCCACGCTCTGTGGGGGGCGAGAGAGACAGACCTTGGCAGTTTTCGGAGCAACAGGTGGGGAGGCAATCGATCCGAGGCCCCCGCCCCCTTCTCCCGCCCCCGCCGCCGTGGCCGGAATACGGAATGCGAGACGACGGGGATGAAAGGTGGGGAGGGGATGAGGCGAGCCCTTAGTCGCGCACGACTCATCCACTCCCTTCATCTCCGTCCCTACGCGTGTGTGTGTGTGCTGGGCCGAGGGGGGGGCAGGAGGGAGGGGTGGCGGGTATTCTAGGGTATTCCACCCCTTTCTCTCTCATCTCCGTCCCTACGTGCTTGTGTGTGCTTGGCCGAGGGGGGGGCAGGAGGGCGGGGTGGCGGGCATTCATTCCCATCCGGTCGTCTTATCAGATCAATCATCCTCGGTTTAAGCACACCCCCTCACTCTTCGAACACCACTCTGAACAACTATTGCGAATTTCGTTTTGTCGGATTTGGGGCGGAAGAGTTTTGAAAACGTTGCTTCTCCTTATGGAAAAGTATGAAGTACGAGGGCTGTCTAGAGAGTGACGTACGTTTCGGCCTAGCAAGACGGTGGGTGGGGCTGGAGCCATTATCTCGGTGTCTAAGAGTCTCCCCCTGAGTGCGTATTATGCCGTGATATTGTGCAGACTGTGGTTATTCTACTTCGCTCACTGTGAACTGTAAGAATGTACGCCGCAATAGAAAATCCCGCGAAGAATACCTTAACTTTATAAGAAAGACTTGGAAAAAGTAACATAATTACATTTTTTTCGGCACAAATACCAAAAAAAGATTAAACTGGCAGTATGGAGAATATTGATAGAAACGTAATTTAAATTTTCCATTCTGCGTCATGGTGTCGTCGGGAATCGTCCGTAAGCGATTGAGAATGGCGTAAGAAACTTTGTAAAGCAAATGCTAGTTTTCTTTATGGAAGTGGATAAGAACACGTGATGCTGGCGCAAGGATAACAAATTTGAATCAAAGGCTCTCCTTGTAAAGTGCATGTAGGTCAAATGCCTTTGTAGCGAGTGCATTTAAGATTTTGGGAAATCGTTTGGAAGGTGATAGTAGAAATTTATGTAAAATATTGTGGAATGTAGGAAGAGAGTGAAAAAAATGATCAACCTATTTTGGTCTACACGCGGTTTGTATAGAAGGTATCGGGAAAAGTCGAATGGATTTGTTTCAGATAATACTGCAAGTCCTCAAAAATTCTCAAAGTGCATTCCTTGAGCGTCGACACACATTTGCCAGAGCAGTTTTTCCACGACTTGAAGGTTCCCTGAGAGGTGATTTCCGGATAAGGGTACTTACTCTTAGGGGCAATGCAGATGCAAATTTCTTTGACGATACTCAGGATCCCATGCTAGTGGTCCTTAGAGGTAGGACTTCACTTTTACAGGGAATAGGAAATAGTCTACTGGTGCCGAGTCGGGACTGTAAAGGGGTTGGGGAATCATCGCAATACCCCTAAAGAAGGTCTGGACGATTTGAGTGTAGGTATTTCGCATCACCATCTACGATAATGCGTTCGCTTAACCGACGCACAGTGGTCCAAAGTCTGCCAAACCTGGCCAAAGTGAGCAAAATGAAATCCCTATTCAGGGTGTTTTGGCGATAGAATTGGCAAGGGTAAAGGATCCTGAACATGAAACCGCCGCAGGTTGGTATGCATTAGCGCACCTGCTTTTCTATTCAAATCGAAAGTGACCTCCGGGCAGGTAGCAAGTGCATTGCGCATGATTGCAGAAGTGCAACGTTCACTGATAATCATTGCCAATTACTTCTTAAAGGGTAGACATTTATTTTTTTTATTTAATCACCAGAGAACGATAAGTAATTTTAATTTCATAAACTATAATTTAAACTTTTGACCAATATTTACGAAACTATGGAAAATGTATTTGGATTTCGGGTTGAAAAAGACGCTGACGTCGAACACAACCCAAAATCAAGAATAATTCTGATACATGCACTGAATCAAATTCTTTCCAATATAATTAGCTTTACTATGGTAAAAATTTAAACCAATATTTTTAATATAATCAGTTGGTAATAGCGTCTAATTAGTAAAACTTTGTGGCCCGTACCGAGTGCGCGACCTCTCAACTTCTTATTTATCAGGCCCTATCGATAATTCTACTATTCTCGGCTGACTAACTGGTAACATAGACCCTTAGAGACCATTTTCCAATATATTTTCATTTTTTTATTTATTGCAGTTACTTTCACCTGTGTTGATAATGGCGGTTTTCGAATGTCCGGATTGGATATAAGGACGTTTCGAGTCGTCCCATTGAAATTAAAAACTAACAATATGGTATATCCCCTTTGCATGCACTGATTTGATTTTATGAATGTTTGTTACTTTTATCATACAAATGACCAGCGAAGAAGTGGCAGGTCGGACGGACAGGAGCTGATTATGAGGTTTTTATCGCTAACTAGCGGTCGATTCCGTTAGAAATTAGTGTGAAATTCGACAAACCGAAAGCCAGTCCTTAAAACAGCAATGATGGGGACACAGCTAGGCGGACCCTATCGAAATATTATCTATCGCTTGGATAGATGAGGATCTAAAACGAAGATAGCGCTAGAGATATAAACTTGTTGTACGTTGTTGGGCAACTGAAGGTGTACACTAACGTATAAAAACTTGGCATGGTAGAATCGTCAATAGGGGCCGATAAGTCCGGGGGTCTCACATTTACTCTGATTAAAGCTTCCAATCATGAAAAAAGGGCTGGCATTATTTTTTTAGCAAACCTTTCCCCTAATTTATTTATGTCATCCAATATAATAAATACATTTTTATTAAATAAAAATAAGTTCGGTGATTCCATCAATATCGCAAAAGTAATTCGAATAAATGAACAAGGATTTTTTTATGCAATTAGCACCACGGGTTCATTTTCAGCAACCTCGAAAACTATAGTATACTTTTCTTAAATAAAAATAAGTTCGGTAATTCGGTCAAAATTGTAAATAAATTGGCTATGATTAAGTCTTATTTTCAATTTGCACTACGGATTTATGTTTAGTAACCTCAAAAACAATAGTATACACAGTTTTATAAAATTGGGAAATTATTTTATAATATAACTGACTTTCAGGCGATTTTGACCACTGTGTGGCGGTGTGAATTCAGCACTTCTCGCACACTCCAGGAGAAAATTGCTACCGATACTCTTAATACGAACCTTATATGCAAATGTGACGGCACATTTAAAGGCAGAGGAAGGACGTAGGGAATAGAAATCCATTGAGGAGGGGAGTAAAACACGATTATTCTTTGCCGCCGCGTTCGAGAGAGGGAGAGAGAGAGAGAATGCGAATGGAAGCAAGACATTAGGCTGGAAGTGTGCAAGCTGTGTGGTGAAGGAGTGAGGCGGCCTCGAGGATGACCGAGTGGCCATGAGGAAGGATGGAGGGGACTGCGAGAGGAAGCCAGGGTGGGACCGGCGGCGGAAGGCTCGGGAGGGGAATGGATGTTTCCCTTTTTCCTAAGGACTTATTGAGTGGCCCACGAAACATTGAAAAATTAAATACGATCACTTCCACTCGCCATTTGACTGTCATACTGTGGAATAAAATAATTCTGCTTGGAGGCACTGCGTGTATCATTTGATCGTTGCAAGTCTCGTCGGGCTCGAGCCCCTCAACTTGAATCAGTCTGGCAGCCAATGGTGGGCGATGATTACGGAGTGCTTTAAAGTGATCAATGCCAGAAGAACGGGATTGAGATTAATCACAAAGCGGAGTAATGAGATTGCCAAGGAATACCTAGAAAGGTTAAATTAAACGCGACGGAGGAAGAAAAATCAAGGTCAGGTGGGTTGTGATAGAAGGGCGCTACGAGAAGAAAGAATGACGCTCATGAAAGAAAGCATTTGAATGTGGGGAATGAATTGCATGTAGTTTAAGTATATAAATAAATTAAATATTAGTAAATATTAGAATATGAAGTATGCTAGGCCAGTCCCAAAGGTAGTAGGAATTATTTTCTCCCGATCAGACGGACGGACGGGCGGCGGTTTCTTGGGCAGTGTTTGAGGAAGAGCAGCATGCTCGGAAAAGGCTGGAGGCCGGTGGTAGTTCGCTTCTAACCTCTGCGGAGTGCGTATCGTTCGTTTGCAAAACCTCTACAACGTGGCCTCGCTCCCCTCCGTTTTGATCCGGTTATTGGAACAGTAATACCCCAGCAAATTTTGAGTGAAACTGGGCAAAACCGGGAACGAGACTCAAGACATGCTTAAGGCAACTTATGGTGATATAACGCCATGGATAGATCGGGTGTTTTTGATTGGCGCAGTTTTTTTCGGGAGGGTAAAGAAGGTCACGAAGAGGACGAACGTCTAGGAGGATGCCCTTCGACCTCAAAAAGTGACGGAAGTCTTGAAAGAGTGAAAGCTTTGTAGGACAAGAATCGCAGATTACGTGAGCGCATGATTTCTGATGAACTTGGCAGACCCGAAAAGTGATGTGCATCGACTTCTGACCGAAAACATTGGCATGAGAAAGGTGTGTTCCACGTTGGTGCCGCGAGAGCTCTCGGACGAGCAAAAGGAAACTCACGCTGCAAGTTTCACGCCATATTGTTGCCAACTCAACCATGTCATTATCGTGATATGGGTAATCATGTTTCGTGAATTATGTTCGGTGACCCCCCGGGTATTACATAGATGCAGATGGAACACCCGCTGGCAGCAATGTTTGGACGCACAACGGTGTATTTTTGAATTAACGTATCAATTCTGGCAATACATTATTTTAATCGACTCAGTCATATTACTTTTGGGACAAGCCTTGTAGCCTTAATAGATCCGAACTACTCATCATGCCAATGTTAAATTAAGCCGACAGTGTTTTGCGTTTGATGCCATATTCAAGGTAAGTAGTCCCAAATCGAACTTATTTCATGGAGGTGGCGAATGTTTCTCCCGGATGTATATCCGAGACCTTGTACCTTAAGTAATAAGGATGACCAAGGACTAGAGGCATTGGGGGCATTAGTTGCGCCATTTGAGTGGCTAAACGTGTTAATAATTCCTCTTCGATTAAAGCAGTAGAGCTCCCTGCTGTACTTTTAACGGGCTTCTGGTCTGGCTCATTCTCTCATTACGCTTCCGCACCACCTCTCTATCTCTAAGGACATATTTACTCTCCCCATTTCCTAGTAACAAATTAGCATGTGTTAGCCCATCTTTTTGTGCAATAATTCAATTCTACAGCTCTTATTGGTATTATGTAATCATATTTCACAGTTTTATTCCACAATTCCGCATGGGGTTCCAGGCTTTTTAATAAAAGTAGCCGAACTACCTTTGTTTTCAGAGAATCTATTAAAAATTTTAGTGGATTAATTTCTAATTCTATCATATTTATTATGGAAAAATATGGTGCCATTCAATCACCAACGACTTCCTCAATATGGCTTAACCTTTGTAAAATAAAAAAGAATGCCAAATTATCATCCGAAAATTTTGAAATGCCACCTTGTGACGTTTCTAAACCCACGCATACTTCGGTGCCCATTCAATGCAAAACTTTTAGCGCCACAATCATCCTCGAGTCAACTTTCCCTATTTCATTCATAGATGGCCTCGCCGATGGCTCGTCGAACGTCATACACATCCCCTTCCTTTGCGTAAACACGGCCCGGCGGCGATGACATTCGCTTCACGGACGGCATGAATGGCGTGGCGGCGCTCGCTCCCCGTGGGGGCCATGGTGGGAGTGGCGGGGCGGGGGGGAGGAAGCGGACGGGCGACGCTTGTTTTCGTTGCGTCGGTGAGTGTCCACCGAGGACGGACATTCCCTCCCCCTGGGCAGCCAGCGGGAGGGGGAAGTTGTTTGGGGAGTCGGGGGTGACGTGATGGGAAAAGGGGTTAAGTCCAGTGCCGCCCCTCCAGGGGTCCCATTCCTACCCCTCCATGAGCTGGAGAGGGGGAGCGGGTGGAGGGAAGAATCGGGCTGTTTTCCCAGAACACGAATCCAATCGTTCCCCATGGGGGAGAGAGAGGGCAGCACCGTGCCCCGTCAACACTAGCACGAAACAAACGACGGTCGCCTCGGCGTCGAACAAACATTTGTTTGCGCGTGCGCACATTCGAGTTTCTTCGTTGAAAATGACTCCTTCTACCGTGTTTATTTGGAAAATATTCTGCTTTGAGTGAAAAAAAACATCAACAGTATTGTGAAAATTCCTAACGTAGTTTTTAGTGACTGCAAATGCCTTTGGATTGTTTCTAGAAAACAATCCTTTCATCAGCAGTCTCTTCTCTTCGCAATGCATGGTAAAATGTCACGGCGCCTTGAGACATTTTTCATTGATTTTCTCTCTTTGAAATGGTAACTATATGCTCAGAAATTACTGTCGTTGTACAAAGCTGTGCTTTTCCAATCGATATCCCAAAAAGAAAGTCGAAAGAGATGGGATAGACGGTTCGAAAAATGCATTCAAGTGCTTTATTTTGGCTCTCAAACCAACAGAATATGATTTTGACAAGATGTGTCAGAATGACTCTGGGGAAAACGTATAGATTGGAGATCGATAACTTCTGATACGTGGCTAAAGTTCAATAGGCGAGGAGAAACATTAACGAAGTTTGAAGGAAAGAAGGGGAGGAGTGAGAGGGGTTGTGAGAAATTAAAAGGCAAAGGAAGTGATAGGAGGAATAAGTGAGGGAAATGAAATGTTGGAGACTGATATGGGATGGAGAATGTTGGATAACCGCAGTTGGGTGAGAAATAAAAAGAAGCATGCTTGAAGGATAAAATATAGTAGAAGGTAACGGGAAGTGTAGAATGCTAGAGGATATACAAGGAAAAAGAGTGTGAGCGGGGGTACTTACAAACCATTCGCATTTCACCTACATCCACACAATATCCCACGAGTGGCCTCAAGGGCGCGTGGCGGGGGATATCAGGTCACCAGCTACGCAGCAGAGAAATAAGGGGCCCATCAGATGGCGAGATGCTCTTTAGAGACTTCAGACACAATATCGGATCTGAACGAGGAACGGGGATTAAAATTGAGCATCAACAAATGCACAGTTTTGAAATTATGGAGCAAAGGAAGTGTTAAGAAAAATATACATTATGAAATAGAGGGTTCAGTGCTAACTGCGGCCGATCAAGTTAAATATTTGAGGGTTGTTCTACCACCACGCCTTTCATGGGGAGCAAATATCAGGACAATATGCGGATCTGCTTTAAAGAATCTCGGCTTCATTAAACGGGTGGTGGGGAAATGTAAACAGAAAGTAAAATAGAGGTGTTATTTTGCTCTAGTTAGACCTCATTTGGAATATGCCGCAAGTATTTGGGATCCTTGGGAGAAAATTTGGCAAAAAGAGTTAGATAAAGTTTGGAGAAAATCCGCTGGATTCTTCAACAATTATTATAATAAGAAGGCAAGTGTGGGGGAATTAGGCAGGCAGGTGCATGTGATGCGCGGAGAACAAGCGAGACTGCGGAGGTTTAGAACAAACGAGTTTAACAATGGCACAAAAGGATTTATTATAGCCCCACACTTTTTAGGTAGATCAGGCCACAAAGATAAGATAAGGGAAATAAGACCCCATTTCAGAAAGATACAAATACTAATTCTTTTCCCGAGCAGTCATATGTATCATAATAGTGAGAAACCTAAATGAAAATAGAAATAGTAAAGACCATTAATTTACAAGTTAGGACAAGATTAAATGCTGCACTGGTGTTAGGTATATTAGTAGGTTCATGTGTATGATAGCTTATAGTGCACGTATGTGTGTAAGTTAGAAAGGTTTTTGCATAATTATATACGATGTTAAAAGTGTAGATTGGAAGCTATTTGTTGGTTTTGCATGTGGTTATATACTTAATCACGAATGGTGACCGTACACCCCCCGCCACACGCCATTGCGGAGGCCTAACTAACGTAAAATAACAAAGCTCTTTGAAAATTCCATAATAATTTCCAAGTTTTACTTTTAATTTGCTATCACGCAAATTCCACGAACTTGTTTTCCACTGGACATAACCATAGTTATATTTATAAATTAGTGTTTCTAAGCATGAATCTTATCTTTTTATGAAGACTAAATACACAGCGACTCATCGCAGACTTATTTACTTAATTAAAAAAATAAAGGGTTGGATTTGCCTGACTCCCTAATTCCCTTGAGTGGCTGCAGAGAGAGAGAGAGAGAGAGAGAGGGGTGGAAGGGGAAGGAGGCCCGTAAGGCGCAAATAGGCAGTCATTGCACACAAAAGTTCATTGACTGCCCAAGCGGGCAAGTAGAAACCGCCCCGGTGAGTGAAGTCCACCCTTTACCAGTCATTGTACATAAGAAACGCATGGCATTGAAGAAAGAAACATGGCTGAGGTGGAAGTGCGGTTTGCGAGAAAGTGAATCTTAAAACTAGGAATAAAATATGAATTCTTAATCTTACAAGAAAGCCGACAGGGAACGGCTTTTTACAAAAAAGAAAAAAAATGTACGTCACTAACAGCACTAACTGCCCACCGGCACACTCTGAGCATAGAGCGGTACAAAAAGGAAGCGGAGGCGAGGGTCGCCCATTTCCCACAGCGGGAAATTACACTTGGGCAAGAGGGTGACAGCAAGACCGTGAATCGGATAAAATGATACCAAAATAACTTAAGAGGACGGAGGAAGAGATCCGTCCGGCCGTGAAGCGGCTTATTGCTATGAAGAAAATTTAAAATTAAAATACATAGAAAAGACTCATAGGCGAGTAATATCTTTAGTCAGTGTATGAGTGTGTTACTCTCCGGGATCATAGTCCCAGATGGTTTGTAGCAGCGGATTTCCAGACGGCGCGAGGCGGGATTTGAAAGACGCGACTTGCGAGCGAATAAATTCCGCGACGGATGGGAGTTAATGCGCCGCTCGCACGTCGGCCATCCTTGTGAAACAACTCACTTGGAGTAACGACCGAACAGCCTTGTTTTGGATGGTTTCAAGGTGACGCCAGAGCGTTTTCCGGATGGCAAACACGGGTCAAGCGTACAGAAACTACGGGCAAATGATCGACCTGTAAAGTCGTCCCTTGTCAGCGTGACCCAGGGGAGAAATCACGGAGGAAAGGCAGCCGAGACGGCTCCTTGCGACCATTGCCTTTTGACGGCAAAAGTCGAGGTGCGGCTGAAAAGTGAGCTGGTTGTCAAGAATGACACCAGGAAATCGGTACGAAGAGGCCCTCGGTATAATGTGTTAGTGGAAGAAAAGAGGAACGTGGGGTGTGCGTTTTCGTCTGCGGGAAAAGTGAATATGTGTGCTTTTGTCAGGATTGATTCGTATTTTCCAAGTCCGTGTCCACCGGTGCAGTTTGTAAAGGTGTGCTGTAAGTCGTCTGATGTTCGCGGAGCGTGTTTGAGATGTGGCGGCGATGGCAGTGTCATCGGCGTACATGCAAAGGGAAGTGTGAGGTGTAAAAGGCAGATCGTTGACGTACAAGTTGAAAAACAGAGGGCTGATAAGAGAGCCCTGCGGTACGCCCGCCTCGGCTCTCTTTACAGAAGAGAGGGAATCACCCAACGACACGCGGAACGTACGATCGGAGAGGTAATTTCGGACGAGGAGGAGAAGGGGAGGGGGAAAGTCGAGGATATGCATTTTGTAAATGAGGCCTTTGTGACAAACGTGGTCGAAAGCACGGGCGACACCCAGGAAGACGGCGTCCGTTGTACGGCAAAGATTGCAGCCGGGCGAAATATGTTCACTGAGGCGAAGGATCTGATGAAACGCGGACACAAGCGAACGAAAGCCAAGCTGCTCGGGACGGAGAATACCGTGTTCGTGGACGTGGGTTTCTCGGAGGGTCAGATGGACACTCTCGAAAATTGTCGAGGCGTTTGAAAGAAGGGTAATCGGACGACTATTTCCCGGGGTAGTGGCATCTATCCCTGGTTTCGGGAGGAGAATAACTTTTCCTGACTTCCAAGGGGAAGGAAAATGGGAGGAGAGGTAGCAGTGAATAATTAAATCTGAAAGGTTGAGAGGAAAAGCGGAGAAAGAGGCGGCGAGCTTGAGCTCGCGGTTTGAAACATTATCAAATCCTGGCGCCTTATACCTGTAGTTTGGGAGCGAGGTGAGGATAACCTTAATTTCGGCCGCAGACGTAATCAAGGGGAAGAAATGAGGATTCGAGGTAATGTTAGAAAGGAATTAGATTTCCTAACTTCGGCCGCCAGGCGGTTGTATCTCGACTTGTCCCACGGCAGACGGTCTCTTTGCCAAGTCCGCCGGGCGGAATTGCGCGCTTTAATCATAGCAACAATGTGAGGAGGGAGGGGGCGCCTCCTTACCCTTTTCTTAGGAGGGATAAGCGAAGTAACCAGGCGCCTCGCATCAGTAAAAGCCTCTGAAATGACCCCGGCACGGCGGTCTAAGTCCTCGGGAGAGGGGGAAATGAGAGGAGCGATTGGCGCCAAAACGGCGGAGAGAGAGTCGGGAAAGCGTTGCCAGTCAAAGGACTGAATACGAGGGGGAAGGAGCCGTGGAGAGGAGAGGGGGAGGTGAAAAATAATTGGATAGTGATCTGAGAAAAATCACGTATGACTGAAGGCGGCCTGTCGAAAGGAAGGTTTACCGATAGACCGAAGTCTATCATTGACACGGAGGAAGGAGATCTAGTGACGAGCGTCGGCTCCAAAGGAGCAAGGATGCACGCAGACTTGTGCGAAAGGAAGGAATGCAGGGTCCGACTGTTCATATTTGTTCTGGAACAATTCCACATCGTATGGTGCGAATTCCAGTCTCCTATGTACAAGCCATTCTTTCGCGGTGAAACCACCCGCGAAAGATCACTGTTTGTCAAAGAGTACGCCTTGCCTATGCGTTAGTAGATGGAGAATATGTTGAGGTCACCCTGTATGGCATGGACTGTAATACCGAGAGCTTCGATACAAGAGAGAATGGGAACATCAAGAAGAGAGTGCGGAAGATCGCGGCGAACTAGAATAGCAACCCCTCCGCCATGTGAGTTACGATCGAGTCTGTGCGTAAAGTAATGCGGTGAATAGAATTAGAGGTGGGGTTTGAGCAATGTTTCCTGTAGAAGTATGACGTCAATATGGTGCTGGGCAGCGTTGTGAAAAAGTTCATGTTTTTTGTTAGCAATGGCATGGCAGTTCCATGCAAGGACTTTGAGAGTGTCAGGTGTGTAAGTATGTGCCCTGTTAGACATAAATGCCACAAGACATAGACATAAGGATAAAAATATTTTTGTCTTCAATGGTAGGAGCCTTCTGTATCTCCACCATTATGCTACGAAACCATTGCAAAAGTTCCGGGGCGTCCGCAGGAGAAGGTTGGAATGGAGGGGGCGGAGGGCGAGTAGGGAACGGCTGGGTAGCTTGCGGCTGGGAAGAGGGTGTCTGTTGGAGGAAAGGAAACTCAGCAGACGGGTTTGCCACCGCGGCAAAGGGACGGGGGAGGGGGGAGGGTTTGGGTTTGCCGCCGGAGAAGGGCGAGATGTCACGCCCTTGTTTCTATCAAACTGCAGTCTCTTTGCCTCCTTGTGGACTTCGCAACCCCGATAATTCGCCGAATGCACGTCACCACACTGAAAGCATTTTGCGGGCTTGGTCGGAGTTTTGGTGCATGCGCTGCTTAGGTGGTCACCACCGCAGCGGACACAATTTGGGTTGAGAAAACAGTGGTTCTTGGTGTGTCCGATACGTTGGCATCGGTGGCATTGCACCGGCTCATTTGGGTTTTTTAAAAATAGTTGCGGAGACACAGAGACTCGCGAGAGAGGAGATCGCGAGGAAAGCCTCGCAGTCAATAGTGCTTTCCGCCATGATGTGGCACGTTCGGGTCGGATATCGGGGAACTTCGCAGGTGTCTCAGGGACGCAATCTCGAAGGGACGAGTGGAAGATATACGGCGAACCGATATAACTGGAAAGCCAAGAGACAAGTCTGACAGGATCTCCGATTCAGGGATGGAAGGAAGGACGCCTCGGAGGGCGGATTCGCGTCGCCGATTTTATGGGAGTTGGTATGTCACGAACGGTACCTCCAATTCACGTAAAATAGAAGAGACGGCCCGGTAATCCTCCGGAATACTGCACCAAATCACCGCTGCATGGGTGCCGGTGGAATGCGCAATCGGAGGAGTATTACAGGCCCGGGTCATCCACGCGTGAATCTCCGACCACTTGGACGTGTCTCCTAAGCAGAAAGGCGGTATCCGGCCTTTGCTATTACCCAGAGAAGAAGCCGGGGCCGAAGAAGAAGGGCGCGGGGGATGCACAGACAGAATCTGAGCACTCGCCACAGTGGGAGGCGGCGCAGCTGCATCGGATAGCAACGTGTACCGATTGTGAATGCTCACTAAGGGGGCAGGTATCGCCGAGAGAGCGCCAGACGCCATGTGACGGCGACGTTTCCCCGTCACCAACTGGTAATCATCGGAGTCTAAACCAGCGGAGCCATGCGTAACGGGGCGTTCATCGCCCGTACAATTTATTTCTGCGACGGAAAACTGACCGGTAGGGTGGGACACACTCACCGGACGTGGCACAGATGCAGCAGCGGCCGGGGTGCTGATGTCCATCGGCTCCGGGCGGGAAGGAGGAAAGCAGGTCGGGCCGAATGCTGAGGAGGAGGCGGCTGTGTCCGGCGTAGGCGTCGTAGTGGAAGTAGAGGAGTTCCGATGGGAGGCAAGGATACCAGACGTCGAAGCACGAGGCGTCGACGCACGAGGGGGAGGGTTAGCCGTCACGGACGTGGTGGCAGCGGATCCGCGAAAATCCGCGAGAAGGGCATCGCGTTCACTCACCGATAGCGCGTCAAGTGCCGCACTCGCCGCTGCCAGCGAAGAATCCACGGCATTCGCCATGCTAGTGACGGATGGTTCGCAACGAGGAAGCACTGGCGGTGGCTGGGGAGATTTAGTGGGTGGAGAATGGGACGAGACCGCACGTTTCACGACTGCAGTGTCAGAAGCGCTGCTCCGTGGATTCACATGTGGAAGCTGGGGAGATGTCGGGAGTCCAGAACTGGAGCGGCGTATAGTGCTGCGACGCAGTTAAGAAGCACCACAATCTTTCATTCGACCAGTGTTTTGCTCTTAGCATCCGAGAATCCCTACCTGATTCAGCCACCAATATAGAGGTGAGAACTAGTGAATCCGCCTACATATTAGCTTTCCGTTCTTTCAAAATTCCCATCCTTAACTGCCATCTTTAATTTCCCTCCCAGCATTCCCTCCACACCTCCCCTCCCCGCCCATACCTCTTTCCCCTCTCCGCAGCAACAGCATATTTCCAGTCTCTCTTGAGGAAGGCCTCTGAGAGGCCCGAAAGCTCGAACAATTTACCGTGTGAGTGTCCTTTTAAATGTTGCTATTCTATTATATTTGTGTTATATTGCTTCAGCCCATTATTGTGCCGCTCTTGTGAGTTTTTCCGTAGTCGTTATATATATATATATATATATATATATATATATATATAGCGCAATTCTCCTTACGTCCCTCATAATTTGACCGTGTTGGTCCAAAATATTTTATAATACGTAAACTATTACACTTGCCCTATTTCCTTCCCCCTTATTTTGATGTTTAGCTTAGCCTTTATCTTTCTAAAAAATTGCATAACCTTTGTTTAATTTATATTGATTCTCATCCCGCATCAATGCTTGCAACCCCTTGGCTGACTGACTAACTAAAGCTTGGTCATCAGCAAACCTGATTTTACGAATTCCATTCCAACTTTCATTCCTACCATCAGTTCTTCCCATGCCTCCTCAATCATTTCCTCCACATATATGTACGTTGAACAGCAACGATGATAATGCGAAACCATTCCTTTCACCTCTTCCTAACATCCCATCCGGACTCCCCGTTACCCACTCGCACGTGAGCAGTCTGAGACATCGAAATGTTGCTCCTTTCCCTCCAATCTGTTCCTATTTTCTGGAATATACTCATTAGTTTTTCTCAGTTCACCGTATCAAACGCTTTTTAGAAATCTACGAAGCAGGAAAATACGTCATGATTGTATTCTATATTCCTCTCGATTAATAATCTCATCACTGCAATGGTATCACGCGTACCTCTCCACTTCCTGAACACAAACTGATCATCCCCTTAGTAATCATTTGCCTTACTCTCTATCCTTTTGTTTATGATCCTGAGAACAACTTTAGCTGCGTGGGATATCAAACTTATCGTCCTCTTGTCCTCACATGATGTAGCATTTACCTTTTTCGGAATAGGAACAAACACTCATCTCACAAAGTCTTCCGGCCAGATTCATTTCTTATACATGTACGAGTAGATACTACGAATCAGTCCATATAGATTCTATTTCTAATATTTTCTTAAATATTTCAGTAGTTCCACATGAATGCTGTCCACCCCCACGGCCTTATTTAGTTTCATCTCCCTTAATACCCTTTCTTTCTTATCGTCGAGTATGTCTGGACCGTATAGCGGGGGGATCGAGATGGTGCGGGGGCTAACGTACTGGCTTCCCACCCTGAGGGCGCGGGTTCAAATCCCGGCGGTGTTGAATATTTTTCAGAGGTATCTCGATCCCTACTTGAGGTGCTTTGTGGAGGGCACTTTGAGTGAGTACGGCGTCCGTCGGATGGGACGTTAAGCTGCGGACCCCTTGGCGCCTTTCGTAAAGAGTAGGCTAATGCCGACGCCGGGTTTCTCTCCACCCTTCATCCTTTCCTGTCCATCCCCTATGGCGCAAATGACCTTAGCTGTCGGTCGCCTCCCCTAAAAACTACTACTACTACTACCGTATAGCGGCCCAATATCACCCTTCCTCTGCAAACTTTCCATATCCTGGTACTGCGGCTTTCACCTTGCTTCTTTATGCTAATTTTTTCCCCACCTCAATTTATTATGTAACTCTTTGTATTTCATTTTACCTAACTCTGTGTTTACATTCTTCTTTTTTCTCCTCTGATCCATATTTGTAATCATCTCATCCGTGATCCATAGTTTCCTTGTCTATTAACCGTTAACGGTTACTAATATGTCTTTTGCGGCGTCGGGCAACCCTTTCTTGATACATTCCTACTTTTCTTCGACAGTACTCATCTCTTTAATGTCATCCATGATTTCCTCTACGGCCTGTAGATATTCCTTCCTTGTCATTCCAGTTCATACTTCTGCATTCCGTTCTCTAATCCGCTGCCCATGCATTATCTTTTTGAAACGGACGCTACACATCATATCAACTAAATTGTGGTCAGAGTCCGCTTCCGCTCCCGTGAAACTGTGCGAATCAATCACACTGTTCCTAAGCCTATTCCTAACCAGCATATAATCTAACTGATACGTCTCTGTAGTCGCTTGGCATTTCATGCATACCTACTCTTTTTGTGGCGTCTAAGCCTAGTGCTGGTGATGACTAACCCCTGCCTCTTGCAGAATCCAATTGCTTTCTCCTTGCGGTCATTCCTCGTGCCCAAACCATAGTCCCACACCTAATCACCATCTCTTCCTTCGCCTACCGTCGCATTCCAATCCCCCATCACTATCAAATGTTTCCCTGTATACTGATCGTATATGCTATCTACTTCTTCATCCTTATGGTTTCTCGGTGGCATGTACAAGTGAGTCTACTCCTTAGTTTACAATTGTAAAATATTGGGTAGCAGAGTTTATACGAGGCCGTACGAGCTGTCAAGCCGAGCCTCGCATTGGTCGACCAAATGAGGTGAAGACCCCAGAAACGGTGAAGAAAATCCACAAAGTGATACTGGATGATCGTTGACTAAAGGTGCGCGAGCTAGCGGACAAAGTAGGCATTAAAAAAAACGGTACATCGTGTATTAACTGAAAATTTGGACATGAGAAAGCCATATGCAAGATGGGTGCCGCGGTTGCTCGCATTCGGGGAAACCCAGTGCCGTGGAGGTGTTTCAATTGAGTGTTTAGCAAAGTTTCACAACCACGGATGAAACATCTTACAACAAATTACTTCACACCCGAGACAAGAGAACATTCAAAATAATGGAAAACTGTCTCCGAAGAAGGCGAAGACAGTTTCATCTCCAGGCAAGGTTATGACGCCTGTTTTTTGGTATTCGCGTGGGATAATTTTCATTGCTATCTTGAAAAAGGAAAAACTATCAACGGCGAGTATTATGCGAACTTATTGAAACGTTTGAGCGAAGAAATTAAGCAAAAGCGGCCGCATTTGGCTGAGAAGAACGTGTTGTTTCATCAAGGCAAGGCACCAGCTCACAAATCCGCTATTGCAATGGCCAAAATTCATGAATTGAAGTTTGAATTGCTACCTCATGCACCCTATTCGCCAGATTTACTTAGCCCCCTCGGATTAAATCCGGTTCGCAAACTTGAAAAAATGGCTCGGCGGTCAAAGATTTTCCAGCCGTGAAGAAGTTATATCGGTAGTTAATGGCTATTTTGAGGAGCAAGACAGTTCTTATGATAAAAAGGGTAGCAAACGTCTTGAACATCGCTGGGAAAAGTGTTTCGAACTGAAAGGAGATTATGTTGAAAAAAATATCTAAATCACCCTCGTATGCATACCTGAACTATGTCCAAGATGATCGGTTTGGATTTTATCTTTACTTATATGCCATTCGTTTCTTCCTCTATATTTGCTACGCTCATTCCTGCCTTTTTATTTAATGTTATTATAATTTATTCAGTATTACGCCACTTCTCGGTAGCTCTCGTCCCATCTATTGAAATATATTGATTTATTTGTATCACATGCATTGAAATGAAATGGGTCAATAACCTTTTGATTGAGTCATCGTTCAATTGAAGGACGTTGCTAGGTAACCCTATTAGTTGCATAAAAAACTGAATGATCTGCATTGTCATCATTGGCCTTGGTAATACAAGTACCTTTGCACAATATTTTTTATTAATTCGTTTAACGAGTGACTCAATCAACAGCTGTGCATCGGTTTATGACTCTTATTAGAATAAATATGTTTTATGCATTTATTTTACTCCTGTATAAAATTAAATGAGTTAATATAAAATTTTCTGGAAGTAATTCTTGCTAACATTTTACCAAGGTTTGACAATACACAAAAATGTCAAATTTATCTCGCACGAAACGTCATCGCTTCTGCATGCACAAAACTGAATGGTGCTCAGTGATTACTCACTTTCTGGGAAGAAAACCTAAGACAGACTTCGCTTAGCTAATTTTCGGGATCCTATCGATGCCATCTGCCATTGCACATGGAGTATATTGACAAATCAAACTGCCTGTCTTCTGGGAATGTTCGACAACCGATATCCGATGCAGGGTTTGAACGCCGGGGCGCTGCGCATATGGCGGCTGCGTTCTTTCTGTTTATGTAGAGGAATAAAATAACTCAAGCCATCCGCATTCCTTCTAACTTTGACTAATATTTGCGCAAATAAATAGTTATGAGGGCTGTCTCATTGGAAGTATAGCATAATGAGAGCAGCTCGTTCGTTAGGAGCGGCGAGCAATGACTGAGACGACGAGCGTGCGGCCGAAGAATCGAAGCGATGGGCGAGTGCGTGTGTGACGCGTGCCTGCGTGCGTGCGTGCGGGCACCCTACTGAGTGACGAACGAATGAATCGATCTCACTTCATTGCGAGGCTCTTTCGGCAACCACGTCATCGGCCAAAACACTCCTAAAAATACTCTCAAGAAAGTAACTCATGTTCTGAAATAAAATATGAAACTAATGACAAGGCCAGGTTTTACTATTTGCAATGGAAAGACATATTCTTAAACTATTTTTCTGCAGAGTTGCCATTCAAGTTTATGCGTTAGCATAACGATGCGCAAGCTTCTCAGTTTCGTCTCCGAATCAACCCCCCAGTTCAATCACTTGTTTACCACCAGCACGAAATTCCGCGTCACTGTCAAAGCGCTTTGCTGAATGCCGTCTAGCGAAAGACCCGTCGTCGGAAATGGGCGATTTTTACGAATTTATTCGGTAATTTTCAGCGTCAGTTCTTTTTTCACAAGACCAGGTTGACCACTTCTGTCCTCGTCATAAACATTGGTGGGACAATTTTTGAACAGAATGCACCGCTGCCTTACTCGGCCTTCGCTCATTACTCCTTCTCCCGTACACTCCGTATAATTTCAATTTAATTTCATTTGGCTTTTATTAGTTTTTTGCCAGTAAAAACCCAGTCATATATCGCACTTCACAGCTCTCGAGATTTGCTATTGCAGCTCACATTTTAAGAGTTCGCAGAGTGAGCAAAGTGGAATAACCACTGTCTGGACGCATTACTACAACGGGATTCGAAGTACTGAGTGTAGGGACGTTTATACTCTGATAAGATGGTAGCTCTCTGCCTGCCCACTTCCATGCTAGGCCGAAACGTAAGCTACATTCTGGTCAGTTCTCGTACCTTGATGAGCCCCTTGTCATCAGGTCTGATGGGAAGGACAAACCAGAATTATTACTTTGGGAATGCTTCACTTCACCCATAGGATCCGTGACAGAAAATAAGAAAGAATTTCCTTTCATCACATGTAGCAAAGACCAAACGGGATCCTCGGCTAATCCGCGTTCGGAAGACTAATTTACATCGATCGATACCTTCTCGCGCCTTCACAAAACCTCCGCCGCTAAATACAAAAAGCAGGGCACATCAAGACCGCGGAGTTAATGAGGCGAGACGGTGGCCGGTGATAATAAACAATGAGATCCCATGCCTCTTAATCTCTCTCTCTCTCTCTCTGCACAAAACAAATAAAATGTGCGGGCGAATTCATGCTTCAAAGGGTGGATAATTAGCACATTTATCGCAAGCTCTCTCATGCTGAAGGCACTGAATTGATCACATTTAATAAATACTGACTTTTCCGAAAAGCGTTTTTTATCCAAAATCAGCAAGAACGTTGTTGCCAACGATGATCTGGTATCAAGCCGCATATTATAACTCAAACCTAGAGTGGAAGCTTTGTTAATTTGAATCAAAATCTGAATACTTTGAACTATTAACATTATCTAGTGATTTCAATCATTATAAACCATACGATGACCAAAGCAAAGAAATTTTAAAATAAAATGAGCAAACAAATAAAATCTTAGAACAACCATTATCTCACAAACAAAAATTCTTATTTCTTCACGTGATTCCCTAATCTGGATTATTTCTGCAAAGTTGTAATTGTTTGATATTACATCAAACAATTACAAGAATGTAATCGATCTCAAGCGCCGGTATCAGTTTAAATTTTAAACCATAATTGGAGATAAACTAAGTCCTCCGTCTCTAAACGTTCATATACTTGTATTTGCAATCGGAATATGGTGAGAGCCACGAATGGGTTCCATAATAATGAAATGGAAACGGTTTGTGAGGAATTAAAGCCAAATTTACAATAATATGTTCAACTAATTATTTTTCCGGTGTAGTCGATTACATTTTACGTGACAATTGTTTAAGACTAAACTTATGCGGAAATTTAACCATACATATCCCTTTACGAAAATTTGCAATAGAACCATTCTTAGGAAATAATGCCTACCAACGGGTTTACATAACCGTAGCCATGGAGAAAGGAAATATCTGGATTTGGTGGAGAAAATGGAACATTTTCCTTCAACGACGTGCGCATAAAAAGTATGGAACACGGCACGTGGAGAAAGAGAAGGTGACACGGTCACCACCAAGGCCAATGGCAGAGAGAAGTAAACAAACACTGACGAGAATGCCAAGATGAATGGCAACAACAATGACCACTGGTCGAACGAGAGGGAAGGGACACGGGACGTGAATGGCATCAGAGTGACTAACCGCAAATCATTCGCCCGCTGCCTGCAACGCAAAGGAAAATGCGTAAAATGCTATTCGAGGGGCGAAACTTGAAAGGTACCTCAGCGAAATCAAGCCTATGCAAAACAGATACCATCAAATACATATATGGTATTGCTTTCGATTATAATTTATTTAGCTAAGTGAAGTTAGAATCGGTCCGGGAAGTGAGAATTTTATTATACCGTCCTTAAAAATTTTTCGTGACCACTTTTAAAGGATTTGTGACGTTATTTCTTCTTTCTGACCCTCATTACGCAATAATTCATGAAAATTTTATTGAGTTCACTCAATGTTACCTTTTTCAAACACGCATTCATATAAGCATGTTAACAGGTGCTTGGCGGAGAACGTAAAATCAAATACTTTAGCGGTGCGCATTGCAAAAGTTATAACACCACTAAGAAATAACATTCTCGATTATTTTCCATTTAATCTTATTAGAATCCCTGCAATGACGATGGTATTTCCCAGGTCGGAGGTGCACATTCTTCCAAAGTGTGCGAACCACAGGAACTCCATCGAATCTTCTGGATATTATGGCGGCGGCTTGTGGCGCCGTTTGATTGCTGCCTGCTTTGTCGAGGGCACAGAATTCGACTTGATTGAAATTCCCTAAATCCCTTGGCTCTTTACGTAACAGAGAGAAAGAGGGAAAGAAGAGGATGAACCCCTAGCGAGAAATTTCTTTTCAAACTGCTTGAGCGATCGTCTAATCAAGCGACGATATAAGTAAATCAAGGAGAGGGGAGATGCAGGCGTAATTGTGCCTAGCCATTGGATTTCTAGCTGACTCCTAATTTTATCTAATTGGTCTCCTCCTCCGAAACGTTGGGACTTCGTGAAATTTCAATGAAACTATTCCAGCTCTCTAACAATATCCAAAATCCAAGACTGACATGAGATTGACCGTGTTTGAAGCTCTTTTCGAAAAATCTTGTGGTTTTCTGCAAGAAGGTAACTTCCAAAACGAATTTCACGTCAAAGACCCAAACGTCTTCCAAATGAATTTCTAGATTTGATCACTTTGCAAATCGATTTTATAACAATTTAGCATCAAAAATAATAACCATTCGAATTTTCACTTCCAGCAGGGACAAACATTTGTGAAGACAGCATTATTTTGCCAATCTCAATGAGCATTGCAGTTTCTCCTCTGTATTTCGAGGACGACGACACAAGCCTGCATTGCATACGGGGTAGTTGCAAGACCGTATTAAATAAACAAGCTAAATTAAATGGAGGGGAAGAAAAAAACTGATGTGGCTGTGATGAAATTAGAACCTTTAGGTGAAATGACAGCTTAAGGTGTCTTCCATGGAATGGATCCGAGGTTTCAGCTGTAGACGGGCATTGGTTTGCCGTAACAAGATTGACGGGGCAATTAATGCTCTTTGGAATGGCTGATCATCACAATATACAATGACCAGTATTGCGCAATACTTCAGGAACTTATTATCTCAGAGCTTCGATCTATTATCATTTAAAATGGTATAATGTATTCGAAGACCTATAAAATTATTTTTTTGGCGAGGTGTACAGATTCAGTACAGATGCATCAAGGGTGGTGCCATTAACTGCAGTAAAACAATCCCTTATTTCTTTTCTTAGAGACAGGACACTGTGTAATGATTTTGATGGCTCAATAAGTATGTTGTCAGGATAGGAGGGTGGATTTAACCTCATATATCACGGTTCCAGATATGTACGGAAAGGGATACATATTTCCAGTATAGTTTTTACAAAATTGAAGGTCTAATTTCGCTAAATTGGCAAAAACTACAAATATCAAATGTACGTAAAAATAGCAAAATTATTTTTTCAAGTACTAAAAAATAATATCAAATCTGTATTTTTGAATGGTCCCGTGAATGTCAAAGGTTATGTAAAGTAAAAATTTACGTCCATACTAAAAGGAAAGACTTTTAATTTTCCACAGATTTTCTTATATGGTACAACGCGTTTCACCGACTTGCGGCATCATCGGGTACGCGTTGTACCATATAATAAAATCTGTGGAAAAGTACGAGTCTTTATTTTTAATGTGGATATTAAATAGTTCCACGAAGTGAAGCCTGAAAGAATAGAATATATAAAAATTTACGTTTTGAAAAGTCAGGTTCTATTTCGGATCAAAAATGACTGGTTTGAAGTTGCTCTTCACTAAGTTCTTCTTCTATGTGTTGTCTTCTTCACGCCTATATGCATTTATAATATTATATTCTTTGCCGTTTGTCATTTTCTGTTCCGTGCATCAGAGACCTTCCTCTCGAGTCCTGTTCGTCCACTTACCTTCAACAACCGCCCTCATCAGACCGTCGGTTCTCAACATGCATCCAACAATTTACCCTATTTCTTTATAAAGGTTTCATTAGCTTTGGAAATTCAATATATGAAGGATTTTTACAGATAAAATTTTATTGATAAGGTAAAAGCACTGGCTTTGCTAAGAACACATTTGCTTGTATTTTGCATCGGAAATGTTTCGCAGTAGTTGAAGGCGATATTTGCAACTCGGGCACTATCTCCCTTGAGCGAGGCCACAATCCGTATCGATGAGGTCACTCATCACTGACCGCTATAGATTTTCATCCGTTTTCCCATTTGATGTGATTCTCGTGGCCACCTACGCATGAATTTCAACTTGCGCTCTTCCAGGTGAGTTGGATAAACACCAGTCACCGAAATAAACTCTGGAGCTTGCAAATGCAGGCATTCACGAAGAGTGAATCCATATGGCACGGAGAGGATGTGGCGATTCTTGTCGCGAACGCCATTAAATGTAAAACACTTGAAAAATCCAATGTTTGCGTGGAAAAGTTTGGACTCAAACAATATATTTACTCGTCTAGTGTGACATGGTCTTTATTAAGAGATTAAGAGAAAGTCAGGCAAAAATTAAGTGAGACCCATTATCCCCGCACCACGTCATTTAAAGTACCAGAGTGTTGAATGCCTCATTGTATTTATGATAGATGCATTTAAGATTATAAATTAAAGAGAATAAAGTATAAGTTGGTGCTATTGGCTTCTTCGGGCAACACGTTATGTGATAGTACGTACTTTCCGCCTCTCCTCAAGAACTCCAAAGGTCAAGGGATGATGCCCTGATCACTAAAAGTGTGGACGTGGCCGAAGAAACAATGGACGCGTGGACTTAATGGGGTCCGCGGAGGCAAGGACAGCAATCCATTCCCTATCCATCAAATGGCGTCCGTCAACAATAGGCTCCATCGGAGGTGACCCGGAAGGAGTGGGTCAATCGATTGAAGAGGTCACCCCACTCCTCCCCACCGCACCCCATCCAGTCATTGCCGGGAAGATTTGTATCAGCGCTCCCATCTGGACGCCTTCCTGCCGCCAACAACCCTGCCCCCCCTCTCCCCGACCCTCACTCTCAGTGATCCCTCCCCCGTCGTCCCGGGGAGCCACGGGTGTCTCTCGCGGCGCAGGAACCCACGAGAGAGGACATATGCAGCCACGGAGACACACTTCTCGCCTACACAAGTCTTGCTCTTCACCCACCGAGAGAATAGGTTGGAAAAAATGGAGAAAAAATCAAAATTTCAGAGAAAAAAATGCTCGGCTGAAATGATAAAATTAACTGCCAACGAACTTAGTTTAGCAATCTACCGCCAAGCGTTATATAAAGGAAGTCAAAGAGAGATCGGCGCCACAATTTTCCCATTCAAAGCAGCTGAAATTGTGCAAATATTTTTTAACAATTTTGAATAAGGTCTCATGCATGAATCAAAAAATACATGACATTGAACTTAGATCTCGCATTCAAGTTCAGGGCTAAGTTTTTATCAAGAGAAAACGTTCCACATAAGTATAGATAGTACCAATCTAGGTTAATTTGCGTAGGAGCAGTAAAATTTATTAATAGAGAAAGTGCTGAGCTACATAAAACAGATCCAATAAATCTATTCTCATAAAACGTTTGTCTTCAATTCTGCTCAAGCAAAAACGAAACACCCATAAGCTAGCGGTTTTATTTGATTAAGTACATTTGAATATATTATTACACTCGTGCTATCCATGACTTGTATAGCATTATATTAAATCTTTCTACTTCCCCATTCCTAATACAGAATATATTTATAGCGCTAAGAGTAGCATTCCTCGGATGAGAAGACACATAATAACGAGGCCACAAGTCTTCGAGGAGCTCAATACTAATGGATGGAGGGGATCGAGATGGTGCGGGGGCTAACGTACTGGCTTCTCACCCTGAGGGCGCGGGTTCAAATCCCGGCGGTGTTGAATATTTTTCAGAGGTATCTCGATCCCTACTTGAGGTGCTTTGTGGAGGGCACTTTGAGTGAGTACGCCGTCCGTCGGATGGGACGTTAAGCCGCGGACCCCTTGGCGCCTTTCGTAAAGAGAAGGCTAATGCCGACGCCGGGTTTCTCTCCACCCTTCATCCTTTCCTGTCCTTCCCCTATGGCGCAAATGACCTTAGCTGTCGGTCGCCTCCCCTCAAAACTACTACTACTAATGGATGGCGCGGTGCCATCCTGGCTATTCCCCGGGCCAATGCAACCACAATATCACTGCAAGGAGCGCAGGCTTACGCTAGAAAGAAAGAGGCCCGCAAGGTTTGCACAAGCCATGGCAATTTTTCACATTGGCATTAACTTCCGTGAGCCGTTTCAATGGAATCCTTCCTGTGCTTCAATGGAATAAAAGTTAGTTTATGCCAAATTCGTAGATTTAAAGCGAAATAGATTTTTAAGCCAAGTAATCGTTCCTACAAATATGGAAAAGTCATTGCCGTTCACTGATCTCGGTTCGAATCTTGTTTTCCTTGCACTTTGTGCATCCACATTGATAACCCTCTCCAAAAATCTCAAGGATCATAAAATGAAGGAGTTCTTAATCTTTTTTCCACTGTACCGCTATCACATAATTAACTGCGTCACTGGGGACTGCATTAGCACTCGTTTCCCAGTGGGAAACATTTCCAGCTGGATGGAAGATTATCTGCCCTCTACCCATTCACCTGTTGACATAGGGGGCCTGCGAGGAATTTATCAAAAGTATTGGTAACAATTTTTATTACGGTGTGCTTGAAGTGCTGAATTGATACCGTCGGTTAAGTGTGCCCATGGTCGCAGATCGTATTGGAATTGATAAGACAGTGACCATTCACATCGTTATTGCTGAAAATTTGTCGATGCGAAAGACCCGCGCTACACTCGTCCCTAAGGTCTTGACGGACGGCTAAAAGAAGAGTCGCCTGTCTGCTTGCGAAGGCCCTCTGCAACGGCATCCCGGCGATTCCCCGATCCCCTTACGGTTCCAAATTGGCACCAATAGACTATTTACTATTCCCTATAAAAGTAAAATCCTCCCTCAAAGGACACCACTGCCAAAGGATCCTGAGTACCGTCAAAGGAACTTGCATTTATACCCTTAAGAGTACCCTTATCTGGTATCCGCCGACCAGGAAGTATTCGAGTCGTGAAAAAGCCAGCAGCGAAAGTGCGTCGACGCTCAAGGGATGTACTCTGAAGAATTTTGAGACGCATTGTAGCAATATCTGAGATGATTCTCTTTTTCTACCAAAAATTTTCGCGATGCATTTTATACAAACTATGAATTTCTCAATCTACAAAATAATTTACAAATTTTGTCATTGTGGCCGCTGACGTAATATTAAACGTCTTAAAGGCATTTATAGTTTTCAAAATTATGATGAACATGCAAACGTTGAGATATTTGCCATGGTTAAAAAGATAAGTAAAACGAGTAATAAATCACAAGATGCGTAGTTTTGGGAGGCGAACCCCAGGGAAGCTGGCCGCTGCTCGTCTAGGTGCATCTGCTGTGAGGGTCATCGGTGAGAGCCCTTCCGGCACGCCATCACCATGGTCCATGCGAATGGAGAGTAAGAAAACAGCATGCCACACATTTCCAAAGATCGTTTACAGCAATGTGTTTCATCAATATCTCCCTTCGGTGATGCGCCTGGTTTTCGCCTTTTGTTTTGCCTATGTCGATTTTCCAAAACGCAACCGCACAAAAACCTTAAAATTCACTCAAAAGAATCTCAAATACGAGAATACATTTATTTACTATAGTTCGTGTACGAAATTTTCCCCAAAAAATCTCCTTTTACGAAATTGCATGCATCCGAAATTGCACTCATCGACCAGAGTATGATTATTACGAAGGTAAGGGTAGGCCCAATCATCCGAAGAGTAAGGCTTCAGCAGTAGGGGTCCGGATTCCCCACCACTATCATCTCACACTATTTGCTCTCGAATTGTTCATACATACTCGGCGAGTTACTGCAAAGACAGAAATCAATCATTTACTTCAGTTGGTGATATTGGATCCATATACATTTCTGGATTCACATTTTGTCGTCCACATTTATTCATTATTCTCCACGAGCGCACGGTCAGAGAATGAAAGAAAATTACATGCTTCTGAAACCGCTGGAATACAATATCTCGTAAATTGTCGATGCACCTTTTGCCATTTTCAGGACTTTCAACGGGAACTGCTGATCGGAAAGTTGAGTTTAACTTTCGCCTCCTCTACTTGTAGCATGTAAACGGCACCTGCCGGTAACTCGTCTTGCAAACTACATGGCGTATGCTCCTTCCATCTGGCGATGTGCACATTGGAAGTGAATAACTTGACCACGTACAATGGCACAGGCTACAAAATTTGTATTTGTCAACGTTCGTTATCTACTGATTTCGCTGTTAAAGTGGAAGATTCGGAAGAAAAGAGCGCTGGCTAGCGAGAGTGTACGACGCGGGGCGCGCGGCGACCGGTGTTTGTTTTCTTCCGCGCGATTCGCCAACCCTAGGGGTCTTCCCATAAACAAGGAACGCGTATCCTCCGCTTTCAATCCCCACCAACCCCCTCCCAACTCTCTTCGATGAATTCACTATTCTCCAGATAAAGGAGTCCAACCCTCACGTAGAGGAAGGGTGAGATTTGCGAAGAAGGATTTTGCGGAACAATGGCACTAGGTTGCGAAGTGAATATTGAAGCCATTTACAAAAGGAAAAGTCATATTCATGATGGAGACTCTCGCATATACTCCAATGCAACGGTAAATACGAAATATGGTGCCTTAAAGGTTTTATCACGAGGACCTTTACTTCTCATATTGATTTTTAAAAGCGCTAGGTCAGCAAGAGTCTATATTTGTGCCTAGACACGAACTGTACCTCCACTATATACCTCCAAATACATCCGTTTTAGAACTAGAAAGATAAGTCTCCAGTTTAAATTGCAAACTCAACAATAGGAGAGCTACAATCGGAGGGAATTCCAATCTTCCCTCCGTAGACTGATGTTACTATAGTTTTTTAGCAGGCAGTAAGGTCAAGGGGTCATGCGAGTCACTACTTTGTGGTTTTAAAAACGCCAAAGAGCATGATGTACGAAAATGAGGAGAGTAGGCAAAAGCGAGCAAAACTATAAAACATCCGAAGCGTTGGCATGGAAACCATGCCACCAGGCGTTCGCAGAATTTACAAATGAAAGATTAAGTGAACACTTGGACAATAACCCAAAAGCATTCTGGTCATATGTATGGGAAGTTACGGGAAATAAGTCTTATCGACAATGGGGAGTCTCAAGAGCATTGGGGAAAATGTTAGCATACTAATCCACTATTTTGAATACATTTTCAAGAATCGCTCGCCGGAAGAATTCGAGCCTCTACCCGATTTGTTCACGAAACATCACTGTGATCTCATCTCTTAAAATCGGACGTCAAAATAAAGACATCGATAAAAAAATCACCAGGCCCTGATCAAATCCCATCCCATGTTTATAAAACAATGGCATTAGAAATAACTCCTTATTGCCAAATAATATTCAGTAAATTCCTAAATGATCGCAGAGCCCAGCGAGTAGAAAATAGCCAATGCCACGCCCTTATTTAAAAAGTGTGACAGACAATGCCCATGCAATTTCCGACCCATCTCTCTGACATCCATCTCATGCAAAATCTTAGAACTCAATTGTAAGTTTAGTAATTAAATGTCTCGATTCCCAAAATTTACGGAGAAAAAACCAACTAGAATCACATCCAAGGCGATGCTATAATTTTAGATTTTAAAAAACCATAAACACAGTAATCAACCCGAAGGTCGGTTTAGTAGGTGATGGTAGGGATCACCCAGTACTAAGCCCTATACGGCATGTGAAAATTCACACATCAGGGTAGGGGGGCCAGTTCCTTTCCCTGTGCCGGTTATGGTTTCCCAGGAAGACCTGGTACCCGAAAAATCACTTTAGCTTGGGTATTGCTGCAGGTACCCAAAGTGCCTTGCCCGGTAATCGAACCCGGGACCCTCCGGTCAGCAGTCCAACGCTCTACCCACTGGACTACCGCGACCTACGATAATATTTTATAGGAAGGCATTTGACAAAGCTTCTCGTACAGAATGGAGAAGTATACAGTAGGCTGAATTCATCAATTTATAACAGAAGGCGAGCAAAGAGTCGTGATACGAGATATCGTGTCATCGAGCACAGTAAGCAGCGCCTCATCGGATGCCCCACGAGGAAGTGTTATCGGTTCACTATTGTTCCTTCTATAGATTAATGCTAGTCAAATTGCTGAAGATGCAGCGCTGCACAAGGACATATCAAGTAGGAAAGATAGAGTATATTTATCTAATGACTTAATTGCGATCCAAACGTGGTGAATGAAATGGAATCTATAATTAATTATAATGTATGTTACGATGAATTTTTGGAGGAAGAGTATTTCACCCGAAAACATCCACAGCATTCAATATAATAATAAAACAAACATAGAATCGATAAAATATTATGGGCATAGCGATAACTAAGGATATGTCTTTGGGAATACACATTCGCGAAATTTGCGGAAAAGGAAATGAAAAGTTAGGATTCATTAAAAGGATACTTGGGTTACGTAAGGAGAGTATTACAGAGCTTTGTTATTTCACGTTAGTTAGGCGCCACTTAGAGTAAGCTGCGGATGTACGGGATCCTCACGAGGTAGGCCTAATTTTGGAACTATATCGAGTGCAACGTAGAGAAGCTAGGTTTGTGAAAAGTTGTTAAAACATGGTAGCAGTGTCACGAAACTATTGGAAGAATGAGAATGGGAGCTACAAGTTGACCGTAGGCCTAAATACAGGTTAAATTTACTGCGTAAATTTGAGGCAAGTTACTTATCTGAGGATCAATTGCATAGTTTCAGGCGTGATGTGGTGGAAGTCGAACATTATAAGGAACGGGTATATCGAATCCCGGCGATACAATAAATATTATCCCTTCTTTGTTTTATGAGGGTGTTGAATGCATCTTACAGGCCCCCATTTACTATGGTAGATCAAATCACGTGCGTAAAATTAAGGAGACTTGTAGAAGGACGGATGGACGTAAAATGTCTTTTTTCTCGTACTAATAGTGATTAAAATAGACAAGACAGCAATCCCGTAGGAGGTAATTAGAATCTGTAGCGTGTATATTTTGCCGATATCCTGCATGCATTCTAAATGGACCCATCTTTATAGCATTGTTTAACATGATTTAAAAATGTCCTTTAATTTAATAATACTGTCATTGAATACTCATTCGTGTAAGTAGCTTCTTTCGAGTGAATGACTTTGTTCGAGCGCTTGATCGAACAGATATATAAGAATGCAGTGATTGCGTTTGAATGCCTGGTGACCTGACACTCCCCCACACTACCTTGCGGTAGTTTGCGGGAATTATACAGATTTAACGTACTTCACCAAGATGTTAATGTCGCACTCTTCATTGAAATGTCTCCCACTATCATACTTTCTTGTTTTGTAACCTGTAAAATTATCGAGTAATTACCTTCATAAACTTCTCCCGATTTAAAGTGCTCTCCCATCACCTTACTCCATTCTGACTGCCAACCTTTCAAGCACATGCATTCTCTCGACTGGGGGGAAAAGGGGAGGGGCGGTTCTGCAGGAGGCGGCGGACGGCGGTCGTCATTTGTCGACGTCCGGAGCCGTCATTCCCCGCCCATCCCACTCTCCCCGCAATCCTTTTCTTTTATATTCCGACCAAAGTGGCGAGGAGAGAGGCAGAGGACCACCGAGGCGCCATCTTTATCAAGTGGGGGGCGCCTCCCCCTTCCCCTCGCTCCTTGAAAATGGCAAGGGGAATAATTCAGGAGAGGGCGGAAATTCCGGGATCTTAGTCCCCGCTCCGTCCTTGTGCTCCTTTGCTCCGCAATCTGACGCCCTTGCCTCAACCTTCGCCCTTACGAGAGAGGAACGGGGTGAAGGTGAACCCGGTCGGGGGCTGGGGGAAGGGCGGGAGAATGATGGGGGGGGGAAGGGTAAGCCTGACAAATCTCACTGTCTTTCAGCACCACGCCGTCATGGCAATAGACAAATCAAGTCAACTTGATGCCATCTACCTTGACTTCTCCAAGGCTTTCGACGCCCTCCATCATCAACTCCTCCTTCATAAACTCAGCCAACAGTTCGGCATTCATGGTATGTTCCTTAGCCTTCTCTCTACCTTTCTCACCCACAGAACTCAGCGTGTGATACTCTCGGATGCTTCTTCCTCTTGGTCTCCTGTCACGTCTGGGGTTCCCCAGGGCAGTGTCCTTGGGCCATATCTTTTCAATTTATTCGTTAATGATCTTCCTTCCCAACTCCTTTCCTCCCAGGTCCATACACTTCTCTACGCTGATGATTGCAAGATCTACAAGCAAATTAATAACATATCTGACTGTACTCACCTTCAACTTGCCTTACATAAAATTTCCCTATGGTGTGACACCTGGGGGCTTAACTTAAACCCTGGAAAATGCAACATCATGACTCTTGCTCTGAAAAAAAACCCCTTGATGTTTAACTACTCAATTAATTCAACTCCCTTAAATCGAGTAACAGCAATTAAAGACCTCGGCGTTCTAATTGACCAGAAACTAAATTACTCCGGCCACATTCAGACTTTAAAAAATAAAGCAATGTCCCTACTAGGCCTTCTTTACCGCTTCACAGAAATTAAAGATCCAATTGCACTCCACTCGTACTTCTCATTAATTGTCCTTCCCATCATATCATATTGCTCCCCCATTTGGTCCACATCATCCCCAACTAACCTTAAATCCCTTGATTCCATCTCTCACTTCTTTACCAAAATAGTCCAACACCGAGTCCCACATTACCGCAATATGTCCTCAAATGCTGTTCTGTCTTCCCTATCCATTTCTAGTCCCCAAAGCTGCAGACTTAAAGCTGACTTAAAACTCCTCTACAAGACCCTAAACTCGGCTATTGATTGCCCTGAACTGCTATCTTTCTTTAACTTCAGAATACCAACCCGATCCACCCGCACCCACTCCCTACTCCATCTGCCTATTCCTAGAATATCTCTCACCAAGCGCTCACTGTTATTTCGCCTCTCCTCCCTTCTAAATTCACTCCCTCACACTGTCGACCCCTTTAACCTATCATGCAAAAACTTCACCACCCAAGCTTTATCCCACCTTTCAGTAAATTAAAATTTTCCCCTGTCCATGCTTGGTTCTCGTTGTTATTGTTATACTGTTATTGTCTTTGTCCTCTTTTATGTTTGTTATATTTGTCACTGTAAATTGGCGCCACTGCTGTATGTGAACAATGTTTTAAAATAAAATAAAATAAAATAAATACGTACTGCCACATGTACATCAATGTATTAGAATACGTGCTCGTACGAAGTTGCCCACACGTGTGCTCATAAATATCCATATTCATCAACATTCTTTGCTTATACAGTAATAAAAATCCTTTTGCAGACATGCATGGTTTGTATAAAAAGTATTAGGAAACGTTTCGGAAAAATAAATTTATTCCAGATATTGCTGCATTGACTCGAAATTCTTTAAAGCACATCCCGAAAGTGACGACACAATTTTGCCGTAGCGGCTTTTCCACAACTCGGAGGCTCGCTGATGGCTGGATTCCGGAAGGTCCTTTAAGGTATGCGTTTATGCTTCTTTGGCGGCACTCAGGGTTCAAGGGCGGGGGTTTTCTTTGAGTAAGTATTTCACTTTTATAGGGAATGGGAAATCATCTGCTGGTACCGAGTCGGGACAATTAAGGGGTTGGGGAATCGTCGCGATGTCGTTGCGAATGTCTTCGCAAACAGATACTCGACTCTGCTCTTTTGGTTGTCCGTCAAGACCTTCTGGACGAGTTTGGCGCAGATTTTTCGAATCGCTAAAATTTCAGTGATAATGATGTGTGCACTGTCACCTTATGCCGATACCAATGTACGATCTGCGAACATACGCACCCTTAACCAACGATCTGACTTTAGCACTTCGCCCACACTTCAGGGAAAAATTGTTACCGATACTTTTTATGCAAACGTTTGGGTGAAGATAGTTGGAAAACTATGAAATTCGAGGAAAAACAACGCAAAGATATTTAGGAAGCGACACTGCAGTAATTTCACCGCTCGATGTAAACCCTTAATCGTCTTCAAAATAAAGGTATATGCATGTGTACTAGCGTACTAATGCGAATCGAATTTCACTTCTCTTTCAACTTACAGACACTTCCCCACTTACAGACAGACTCCCGGGAAGTTTTTCAATACCTAGGCAAAATACGCCCCCACCGCTCGCATGGCCCAGATGCTCTCAGCCCTAAATTTATTCGCAATCGCGCTTCTTCCCTCTCACAACATTTAGCCATCTTGTTTAATCGCTGTTTTTCCCAAGGAACCTTCCCTCCTCAATGAAAATGCGCTAACATCATTCCAATAGATGAAACAGGTCCCAAGAATGATGTTTCAAATTATCGCCCTATCTCATTGCTTCCAATCCTGTCTTCCGTTTGTGAATATATTATTCTCAACAGGATTTATTATTCCACCTCTCCCTTTTTATCTTCTCAGCAGCATGGTTTCCTCCCAGGCAGATCATGCCTGACAAATCTCACTGTCTTTCAGCACCACGCCGTCATGGCAATAGACAAATCAAGTGAACTCGGTGCCACCTACCTTGACTTCTCCAAGGTTTTCGACGCCCTGCATCATCAACTCCTCCTTCATAAACTCAGCCAACAGTTCGGCATTCATGGTATTTTCCTAAGCCTTCTCTCTACCTTTCTCACCCACAGAACCCAGCGTGTGATACTCTTGGATGCTTCTTCCTCTTGGTCTCCTGTCACGTCTGGGGTCCCCCAGGGCAGTGTCCTTGGGACATATCTTTTCAATTTATTCGTTAATGATCTTCCTTCACGACTCCTTTCTGTTCAGGTCCATACCCTTCTCTACGCTGATGATTGCAAGATTTAAAAGCGAATTAATAACACTTCTGACAGTATTCACCTTCAACTTCCCTAACACAAAATTTTCCTAAGGTGTGATACCTGAAAGCTTAACTTAAACCCTGGAAAATGCAACATCATGACTCTTGCTCTAAAAAAACCCCTGATATTCAACTACTCAATTAACTCAACTCCCTTAAATAGAGAAACAGCCATGAAAGACCTTGGCGCTTTAACTGACCATAAACTAAATTACTCCGACCACATACAGACTGTAAAAAATAAAGCAGTCCCTACTAGGCCTTCTTTACCGCTTCACAGAAATTAAAGATCCAATCGCACTCCATTCATACTTCTCAACAATTGTCCTCCCCATCATATCATATTGCTCCCCCATTTGGTCCACCTCATCCCCAACTAATCTAAAATCCCTCGATTGCATCTCTCACTTCATTGCCAAAATAGTAAAACACCGGTCCCACATTACCGCAATAAGTCCTCAAATGCTGTTCTGTCTTCCCTATCCATTTCTAGTCCCCAAAGCTGCAGACTTAAAGCTGATTTAAAACTCTTCTCCAACACCCTAAACTCGGCTATTGATTGCCCTGAACTGCTCTCTTTCTTCAACTTCAGGATACCAACCCGATCCACCCGCACCCACTCCCTACTCCATCTGCCTATTCCTATAATATCTCTCACCAAGCTCTCACCTTTATTTCGCCACTCCTCCCTTCTAAATTCACTCCCTCACACCGTCCATACTTTTAACTTATCATGCAACAACTTCACCACCCAAGCTTTATCCCACCTTTCAGTAAATTAAAATTTTCCCCTCTCCATGTTCGGTTCTCGTTGTTATTGTTATGCTGTTATTGTCTTTTGTCCTCTTTCATGTTTGTTATATTTTTCACTGTAAAATGGCGATACTGCTGTATGTGAATAACGTTATAAAATAAATAAATAAATAAACATCCCCGATAATATTATCACCAAAGCCGAAACTTGAATGCACAGAACCCCCTGTGTGTGTGTGTGTGTGTGTGTGTGTGTGTGTGTGTGTGTGTGTGTATAATATAGAGTGGAAGGTTTTTTCGACGGTTGAGAATATTATTTGGATATCCCCATCCGAACCCACGACAAAGTAAATTCCCCGGCCCATCAATAGATGGCAGTGCAGTGAGACTCGCCCCAGGGCGGAGGGGAAGGCATTCACCGCGACGGAGTGAAGTGGCAGGAAGGGCGCACACGCACCGACCCGATGCGCGCTAACCTCGATTCCGCCGATTTGGCAATAAATAGTGAAGAGGGGCAGAGTGACATGGAGATTTTCTCTCGAGGGCACTGTTGAGTCACATTTGGCGATATCTCGCGCGGTCACCACCCGTGGCCGTATAACTGTTAATTCGGCAGAATTAAGAAGGAGCGTTATTTCCGTGCTGCATTTTAGTAAAAGGAAGTTATTTCCCATTATCTGCATGGATATTCTGCCGCGGTCCAGGGTTTGAGCGGCTGAGGGTTTTATTGGACAGTTTAAATTTAAACTCTCGATTTCCCTTCAGGGGCTTCTCTCATTCGGACGCCATTTACATGGGGCCTCTGCTACTAACGAAGTCCGCCTTAAGTTCTATTAGCTCTTGGATCTGAACAATCTCCACCGAAAGAGTTTCCATGAATTATAAGCTTTACTTTCATTTCAAGATTTCAAGTGTGCATGAAATCCCCATGATAAGTGGCTGGTTCAACAAAGAACAAAATTCCATTAGCGAAATTCTTCGAAAAAATTGTCACCGGTAGAGGGGTGTCCCAGGAAAACAAGGTTTTTGTCACTGACATACTCGTAAATACCCAGTGATCACCCATCTGGTGTTGGCAGGCAAGCACCAGGCGGACGGCAAAGGGGAATATGGGAAAGGAAAACATATTTAGTAAAAATCTATCAAATAACGTGCAAATTTGTATATATTTTATTCAGCCTGAAGACTTAGACTGACTATATATAGTAATATTTCATTAAGCCGAAAAGGGTAGAAGAGACCGTAAGGAGCTCAAATTAAAATTTGCATTAGAAAGACTCAATTCAAAACAAAGGGTTTATTCGTCAAATAAATTATTTATTTGATATTCGAAAAAATACTTGTAAAAATAATTACAACAATTAATTCGACAGGCCTTCAGCAAAGCAAGACGGGCAATGCAGAATGGAAGAGTAAGGAGATGATGGGCGGGTGGAGGGCGCAGGAGGCGAGTCTAGAGAGCTTTCCTGTCGACGGGGCGACGGATGTTAGCGGGGGGGGGCGGGGTACGGGACGTTTCTCCTGATCGCTGTGGCAGCGAGACCCCACCATATTCGCAAGCAGGGGCGGCGCAGCAGCGCATGAGCGTCGGCTTCAACCCAAGTTCATGGCACGACCTTATCATGGGGGGAGGGTGCAAGTGTTTTGGTGACCCGTAGAGGTGAGGAATTCTGGAGCGAAAAATGACTAGGCCTCGTTCGGCCATCCATTGGATATGGATCGAAGGAATGGAACGAGACAAGAGTCGTGACCTCAAAGGCATCCGACTGTAGTGGGCATTGTAAGGGGTTATAAGGTATGTTAGTGATAAGGTTAAGTTTAAAACACCCTTCAGGAAAGGAAATGGCAAGACAACCTCTGTTATTCTACAATGCAATCACGACGGCCACGAATATGTCAATGATATCTTACAACTACGGTCTTCCTCAGACAATAAAATATCCAAATTAACTCGTTGCATTTATTTTGCTGTGGGCAAGCGTAATTAACCACGAGTGATAATTTCCCGATGCCGCAAGCAAATTATTATTGTGATTCAAACTAATTGTTTAATGAATAATGCCATTTTTTCCAATGGCTAATTGCATCCGTAATTATCACCGTTAAGTCCACTCTCCCTTTCTCTCCATAATGATACTCAAGAAATTGATTAATTTAAGTACCGGGAATTAATTAATTTAAAATAGTTAATTAGCATGGAGTTGGTGGCGCGCGTGTCCGTACTTTCCATTCAATTTATGCTGAGAGCATAAAAATGTTTCCATTGAACTGCAGCCCTACAGTGACTGCTTGGAAATGTTCAATTAATATTTGCCGTGCGTATATCTGCTGATTTCAATCGGAATTTAATTTTTTACTCATACCTCGGGAAAACATAGATGATGGGTAAAAAAATTAACATTTACGCTGATGAACTTCATGCGTGAAGATTTTACTTAACGTGGAAAAATATTACAACATAATGGGATTTGATCATTTTATATTTAATTTAATAATGCATAGAAACTAGCAAGAAATTCTTTAAGAAACCAAGAAACAGTTTGGGATACATCAAGCATGAGAAACATGTTTAAGTTCAGAAAATATATATAAATGCAAATAAAAAATCGATAGTTTTCTTCTTTGAAAAACGCTATCCTTGAAAATCTGAATTTAAAACCAATTTATTTTACGAGAAGTCAAACCAATATAAATGTTTTGTTGACGAGTGACGTAGCGGCAATCTACAACCCCTCGCCTCAAGTAATATGCCCTACATCTCCTTTTCCTGACTTCTTCGAATTACTGCTTGCAACCGTCTCACCGCCTTTGGAATCCCAGCAGTAAGGAATATGCCAGCCGAAATAATTCGTCATCCAAGGTAAATTTATATGAAAGAAACACTTCATGGCGTAAAACAAATTTTAGGCTTTTAAGTTTGTGAAAAATGTTCCGCGTGTGCGGAAAGCTGGCACGGAATCCTAAGGCGAATGTGGCTGAAACGAGAAAGCTTCTTGAAGCGTCTAAAGTGGCATTTCGTGTCCACTGCACGTAGCGACAAATATCCATAAGAGAACCTATCATTTCGGGAATTGTATACACAAATCGTTACGAACGCAAGATCTGCATGGAAAAACTTTTAGAAAAAAAAGTACCTAGTGAATGACATGTCTGAATTTTTTAATGTACTCCGATACATTTTCAGGAAATTGGCTACATCTTGATTCAGCCATCATTATTATTTCTTGCTTCAACTGCGGTAAATAAAATTTAAGCCAATATTTTCAAAATATTTGCTTTGAATAAAGATTTTTGGCCACAAGCGTTCGAAAGTCGTCCTTAAGAAGAGTCACGCTCTTAGTAAATTTTAAAGTCTTGATATGTGTTAAATTCAAATTAAATATTTGCGGAAACTTCTAATGATCATCTGCAAGTAGATTTAGCAAATCTCTTTTAATTTTTTTGTACGTTCAGCATCGGCTGAGTTTTTCACCTTCGAAATTTCATTATGGTATGAACCCATTTCCTTTTCTTTATTAGATAAATAGTCGAAAAAACATGAACTTTTTCCTTTCTTTGAACAGATAAATAAAATTATAAACTAAAATTACACAGTTACCACAATTATACGTATTGTTGTAACAAAGTATCTTTCACAGTCCTCATCCTCTACTGAGGTGAAGAAAGTATAGATCACATTTATGGATTGTGACATAAACCATCAGTTCCCTTTTTTTACTTTAGGGAGATCGTGAAAAATATCGAAGATTGATTTACACACAATGGGAATGACTAGAGTGTGCCTTTATATGCATGCTCCAATTCTAACTGACCATCAAAGAGAGGGTTGTGTGGTAAAGAAGTCCAGATGTAAACTTGGAGGGAGTTCAGTTATTGAGAAATACGATTGATACAGACATGAGGTGATGAAAAAATTGGCTCTAAGTAAAAACTTTCCAGAAAATAGAAACATGTAGCACGATATCATGGTAGAAAAATGTAAAATCACGAATACTTAAGAACTATCGTTTCCTTTCTCAAAACGAAATTCAACTTGTGCGTGGCATTACATTCATACACTCCCAACGCTTTGTTGTAACTAAAGTATATGGATTTTATCTCGTGGCATTTATAGTTGCAAAAAATTTAGAAGTCTTGTCAATGTTTGTAATGAAAAAACGACGACCACCTGAGAAATGTCGGTAGTAATTAAATCGAGTGAAATAGCTGAAACACAAATAAGTTGTAGTGAGGAGGAAGTAGCGGTGGTGGAGGTATCAGGGGGAATTAACCCAGGCGTCCACTTCACTTCTTTTGCGAACTCACAACAGGAGTTCAAACCTAATCGAATAGGGTCACGGGAGTGATTGCTTTCCATTCCATTTCGCGCTGAATAATAAGGCTTTATAATGGACTTCTTTGGGGAGAATAGAAATTCTGATCTGTTGCAATCATTTCGACCTCCCGCCCGGCCCTGGATATCGCGCTTGACTTCTGTCTTGGCTCGCCCCCTTCCCCGCCGCCCGTTTTCGGTCGTCCTCTTCACACTCAAGCTAACACACCTTCTCCGCCATCTTCGCCCTCACTTCTGCTACCTTAACACACTCCCCACCCTTCGTAAAAGACCTGTGGGCACAAAGAGTAGCAAACCAACCCTTTATCTTGCAATTACGTCGCCTATGTCATATTCACGACTACATAGCAATGGTTCACTCCACTGGTGCTGGGTTAACGCTAACCCGTTTCGATCATATTTTGGATCTTGTGGTGAAAATTGTTTCGTCAATGACCAAGGATATAATAAGTTGGCATCGTTACCCACCGCTAAATTCCCGAAAGGTACTTGAAAAAGGTTGAGCATTTGACTGATTTTAGTACTGGAAGATTAAAACAAGTATTTGGTGAAAGACATTGAGATCAGTTGAAACTTTATTCTGCACACGCTGAAAAGATTCTTAGAACAGAGAGTATGTGACCTCTTGCACGAAGAGATGGTATGTACTTATTCCATACGGGTGCCGGCAGATATTCGCATTCAGATTTCTACATAAATCCTTTAAAGAGCATACTGCTGAAATTTCAGATGACAAAAACATGCAAGTAGCGACAGAGTTCTTCGAATGGTTCTGCTAAATGAAGAGTCACACCGAAATAATGGAATGGAAGCTTGTGATATAAGAAGGCCTGGAGTCTCAAGCTATGATATTTTTGTCTCCTATGGTGAGGAGAGGACCAACGGAGACAAGTATCTCCTAGTCGGCTGGAAGAATGTGAAAACGATCCGAAAAACACTCACTAAGGAGTAACTATCAGAAGGAGAGGGTACAGCAACTGCTGTCACGTTTAAAGACGTTTATCTATCTATCGATTACAGTTAAATGGCAATGGCGTAGGTATGTCAAAAGAGCTCCATATTTAAGAAGACTTTTCTCCCCATTGAGCACCCAGCGTCATGGATCGTATGACGTTTCAGTGAACCTGATGACTGCCACGGCAGCATCAGTACCTTTTGAGACGAGAGACGAATCTCATATTGAGTCAACAGGGCAGCGGGATGATATCCCTAAGCACCAAGCAAAGACTGCTGTTCGCATTTCTGTGGAACCAATAGGTTCGCCCTTTAGCCCACTGATTGATTAATTTTCATTCAACAGTGGTACTCTGGTAGTAAATATCACAGTGACATGACAGTATATTCTACGGGGTATAGTTTTTAAGTTAGTATTACAAAGAAATAACCGAAATACCCGGATAAAGTTACCCTACATATAAAATGATTTTTATGTACATAATGTTTTAAATTTCAGCCATCAAATGCGTTTACTTTCAGGAAACCATGCATTGAAATAACCCCAAAAAGGAGAAGATAGAGGCTTGTAGGATAACTGTATTCAGGCTTTTAACGCACTACGTTTAATAATATACTTATTTGGGCATAATGTATATTCTGCATAAAATCCAGAGTTATTTTGAAAATTATTGAAAGCACGCCTATGTAACAAAGCCACAAACTCAATGAAAAAACTCATTCTTTAATCCTCCCGACTGCTCCTCGGGGACGGGATGGGTCCCAATTGCCTCTCCCTCTTTCCGCCCACCAGGGCAGCCAATCAGTCTCCCTTCTCCCGAAATTCCGGTACCCCTCCCCCTTCTCCCCCTCCCTCCACTCAACCTCTCTCTCCACTCTCCCTTCTCTCCCCTCTCTCTCCACTCTCCACTTCCAGCCTTCGCAATCACACGAGGGGGAGACGCGATCTTATCTCCAACCCACCAACACGCCCGCCATCCCTTAAGTGAGACGGAATCTCTGGCAGGCAATCTGGGGATATGTTTGAACAGGGGTCGCGCCCCCCTCCCTTCCCCTTCCAAAGGCTTCCCACCCCTGGCCCTTCTCAGCGAGCGACTCTTCCCTCGACCCGAAGAGGGAGATTACCAAAGGGGCGAGGCGATATGGGAGGAGTGAGGGCGGCGGAGGGCGAACCACCTCCCTTCCGGGAGGGGGCGCGGCGCGGCGCTCGACATTCCTAATATCCCCGACCCGCGTCCGATCCCTGGTGCAAAGGGTGTTCAGATCAGTCAAAGCCCCTCTCGCATGCTACAAACAACGCTTATGTGGAAGTTTGTGAGGCTCATACTATCTATATTTTTAGGGTTTCATGCCCTAAGACATGCTTCAATGTGTCATTGTACTCACTATCTCAAGTTCAGTCATCAACAAAAAACAATAAACAGTCCTCTTGTTTCCTCCTCCATATCTCTCTCTCCCTTTCATTTTGGCGACGACGTCCGTCGATATATTGCGACGACTCTTTAATTGAATGCACGGATGAATTGGCGTGCAAAGTGGGGCAGAGTGAAAGGGTAACCCGATTAAAGGATTAATTATGAGACACACTTCGCTCCGAGGTGATTGACACCATTTTTCGTCCATAAGCAATTGCATCAAGTTTCAACAATTTCATCAGTTTTCTTGCGGTGGCATATTTATGAACGGACGTGAAAATTTTCGAGAATTGGAAATGCATGAACTTTCATGAAGAGCCATTTCCTGAACGGTCAGGTCACGATAGATCCAATTTTAGATCATAGTCAATAAAACTGATCTCCAATGATTATTTATTGCTAAGAGAGACCTTAATCACACGAAGGGAAAAATCTAAAAGAGCCGGATTTTTAACGTTCCCAGGGACTCCACTTCCCATGCGAGCAATTCTCTTTCATATTCACGTTATGTATTCGTAAACCGTCTTGCATGCCGGAGGATTCTCACTTTCCACGAATTGAGGCGACCACGGGTGCCTCGTTTCCTCACTTCAAAGAATATATTTTCGAAAGAGATGCCATGAAAATGGCAGAGGATGTCACCCTCGAAGCGGTTATTTTGTCATATTGCTGGAGCCTTCAATTAACAATAAAAGCTTTCCAGCTGTAATTGAAGATGTTAAACTGTAAAATATTTAACGACTGCAGAATAAAATATTTCCACCGAGCAAAGGTTTATTCACAGTCCGGCTTTTTTGATTGTATTGTAATTTGAATGTTCGTGTTCAAAATCTGCACGGCTCGTTTTCTAGTACTGAGTAGCTTTTTAACCGTCCAACTCATTTGTTGCTATTGCTCGCTTTCTATTGGCCAGCGGTGAATAATGGGCTGAGGGAAAAAATTCAGTGAGGTTTGAGCGAGGGAATGACCCAGGTGAGAGTTCATCGCCATCAGCGACTCGTTATTTCATTTGTGCCTGAGCTATTATCTAATGCTGTTATACTCTACATATTAATTATTTTTCCCGTGTAATTCTTCTTGCAATCCAAGCATCAACTGAGTACACTTATGATCTAAAATAATTCTCATATTAGGGACAACACTGCTCCGCGTCTTTAGACATCCACCTCCAAGATATTTCCGAAGATAATTTCCATAGAGATGAAACCAATGGTATCATATGAGATTTTGGCCAATTGTATATCAATAGAAATATTTTCAGTTAAAATGTTTCCTTTCTGTGGAATCTCATAGATGAACATATACAAGGTTTATCCCAAAAGTATTTGGACTTATTTTTCCCCGGATAGACGGACGGACGGGCGGCGGTTTCTCTGGGCGGGCTCGAGGGAGGATAGTCTCAGATAAGAAAGGCTGGAGGCAGTTGACTCCCAGCCTCTGCGGAGAGGGAATTGTTTTTTTTTGCAATTCCTCTATAGGGTGACCTCGTCACGTCCGTCATGAAGCGGTTATTGGAACAGCGCTACGCCGCCAAAATTTACGTGAAACTAGGCGAAGACCCTTTGTTATTGATTGCATTATATACAGACGAGTAGAGTATGTAAATGACCACGCAATACTTCAAAATGACATCAACCGCCTTGGTGACTGGGTTTCAAATAATAATATGGGCATTTATGTAACTAAGAGTAAGCATATAAATTTTTCAAATAATAAGAACGCTCAAGAGGATATTTACACTCTCTTTGGAGAAATAATCCCATGTAGCAATCATTGCAAATAGTTAGCGTTTACTTAACTTCTACTTCTCTAGCGTTTCTCAACTTCTCTACTAACTCTTGGGTGGGGAGTCCAAGCAGATAATGTGACACGGAAGGTATTTAAAGTATTGCATTGGGTAATGAGAAATTTAAAATGAGGTAGCGTAAAGACAATAGAGAAAGCATACAAGGTACTTTGTAGCCCTAGCCTAGAATACTCGTCCATTGTATGGGATCCATATGAGGTGGGACATATTAAAAAGATGAAAATTATTCAAAGAAAGGCAGCATTATATGTACTCGGAAGGCACAAGAGAGCAGACGGTGTAATGGAAATGTTGGATATAATGAAATGGGAGCGTTTGAAAGATAGAAGAAAAAGGTGTAGGCTAGGCGCGTTGTTTAGAATTGTTAAAAATGACGAAGCGTGGGTAGATTTATGGAAAAAGCTAAAAAAGCCAAACTTTAAGGGAAAAATCGACCACAGTTTTAAAATAAAAATAAGAACGCAAAAAACAAATAAAAAATACTATTTTTAAACAGAACTATTTTTCTAAGGAATCATCTGCCTGGAGGTTTGTTTGAGCCCTTTCCATCCAATCCAAAGAGCTACTCTCAACGCTAAGTTTGTCCATGGCTCTTAGTCAAGACATGAAAAGCAATCAAGGAAGCGGGTCTCGTAGTTTTCAAGCCTTCCGGATGTATGAGTCGTATTACCCAAAACCAAATTCTACTGAGCGGCTGAAGATCCTGGTGACTTCAAGAGATCATCAAACGCCTGTACCTTCTTCCCACGAAGAGCCTTCAGTGGCCTTCAGTTCCTGATGCACTATTCAAATGAACACAATTTTCAACTGTTAGCTCTAAATAACATTCTTAAATCTTGGGGATGAAATATTAAAATCGATTTATTTTGAATTAAACGAGCCACTATTTCCTCTTTTTAAGTAGGAATATTTCCGGAATACTTTTTCACTATTTTGAAAGTAAAACCAGCCTCGAGTTAAAAAAAAAACTCTCAATTTATCTTTTTTTCAGGGACTAACTGGAAGTAATGATACAAAATTAGAAATCTATTTCATAGATTCCATTGATCATGATTATTGATTCTTCAGGTGGCCGAATAGTAAAAGCCATTATCGTAGAAAAAAAGGTGGCATGACTAGAAAATTTTGGGAATTTTATTTTCGGAAACTAACATTTGCTGGAAATTACACCTTTTCTTCGAAAATAAAGAGCAACGAAAGGAGTGTTTTCCACCTAGCCATTATCCTAATAAGCAGGTATACTTACAGTAGAGCGATCCCCAGGTGAATTTATTAGTCGGCCTATTCGCATAAATCTGAAGGGAGCAGGCGTATTGCCGCGACTCAGCGCATGACGTTGTGTCAACGTGATCTAGGCTTTGTAGTCGTTTCTCAATAACAAACTAATGCCGCGTACCAAGGGTCTAGCGGGGGGGGGGAGGGACTTTTGTTTTATTTGTTGGCGCGTGATGAAAGTGTTTAGTTCTGCCGCACCCCGGGGATGGCGCGCTCATTACTCACCCTTCAGTGGAGGACAACAGCCTTGGGCCCGTTAACTAGATCTTTGCGTGTTTGTGTCTTGCGTGGACACCCCCGGGGAGGGGGGGCGGGGGGGGGAGGGAGGGCGTGCGATTGACGCCGTCCCGGACTCGCCCGAGAGAGCGCGGATTGATGGATCTGCCGAGTGATCGGAAGGAGGTCCTCTTTCGCGTCCGTTGCAGCGACTGCCCCTCTCGAGATGAGGCGCTTTCACAGCAGCCGCGCCCTCTATCCGCACCCCCACTGCCCTCCACATCCACGGCCTATGCTGCAGGTCAAGGCCGAAATTTACTCCAAAATTTCTTCTCCGGATTTGGTACAAACGTGGCCGGTTATCGTATCCGTCGCACGCTTCAACTGGGTAACATACTCAACGGTTATGTGTTTTTGCAATCTATTAATTTTCAAAATCAATCTCGTTTACATGTACTACAAGTAATTCTCTTTGCCTAGTCGCTAGATATAAAATGGATGGATTCCGTTTAAACTCTATCGAAATTCATTACTGGTGGTCCCTTAGCTGTTTGGACCTAATCGCATGCCCAGAAAGTCAATTCACTTCATTTAGATCACCAAAACTTCGACAGTGCAGTTCTGAGAATTTAATTAGTTTGCACAGACGGAACTCGCAAATATTCACGGTAGAACTGATAGCCATAACAGTGGTTGAGCGTGGTGCTGACTCTATCGAGAGAAAACACACGCCTAAAAAGAGCCAGTAATTAAAGAATATCTATCATCATTATGTAGCTCATGATTCATTCGTTTCTTCCCTCAAAGAGAAACACATACCGTGACATAGGTATGCTTTCACAATTATCAATAGAAATTTAAAAATCCGTCCCTGTTTTAACAGTCCGTATTTGATGGTTGCATGAAGAAATATTATTATTATTAGGTGATCTACCGGTTAAGGTAGGTTTTCAAATGGACACAGCTCCTATATAAATATTTTGTGACTCCGAGCATAACACAACATCGTACTCTACATCAGGTCCCTCTTCATCTCCGAGTACCTTCTTCCTCCCTTCATCCCGTCCAACATCCCTATCCTCTTCCTTCCCTTTCCTCGTTTGCCCAACATTCTCCCCTCTATCACAGGCTTCAACATCCTACTACCAGTCAATTCCCCCTTCATCCAATTTTCCTGCCTCCATAGCATTTCTCCCAAAAAAACCCTGTCCTCGCCCACCATACCAAGTACTTCCTCATTTGTATTCTTCTCTGTCCATTTCACCTTCTCCATTCTTCTCCACACCCACATTTCAAAAGCCTCCAATCTACGTCTATCCTCCCGCTTCAATGACCACGTTTCCGCGCCGTACAAAGCTACGCTCCATATCAAAATTTTTACGACCCTTTTCTTAATATCCTTACTCAACGTCCCTCTCATCAACTCCCTCCTCCTTGTGAAAGCCTCTTTGCCGAGGGCAAATCTTCTCCTTACGTCCCTTCTACTTTGACCGTGTTGGTCCAAAACACTTCCCAGATACGTAAACTATTCTACCTGCTCAAGTTTCTGCCCTCCTATTTTAATGTTTAGCTTAGCCTTTTTCTTTCTAGAACATCGCCTAACCTTTGTTTTATTAATATTGATTCTTATCCCATACCTGTCGCATTGAATTTCCAATTCGCTCAGCAATGCTTGCAACCCATTGGCTGACTGACAAACTAAAGCTTGGTCATCAGCGAACCTAACTGATTTTACGAATTCCCCGCCCACTTTCATTCCTACCTCAAGTTCTTCCCATGCCTCTTTAATCATTTCCTCTGCATACAGGTTGAAAAGCAACGGTGATAATGGGTAACCCTGCCTTACACCTCTTCCTAACACTGCCCATCCGGACTCCCCGTTCCCCACTCGCACCTGTGCAGTCTGAGACATGTACAGGTTGCGGATTAGCCTTCTTTCCCTCCAATCTATTCCTATTTTCTGCAATATACTCATTAGTTTTTCCCAATTCACTCTATCAAACGCTTTTTCGAAATCTACGAAACAGGCAAATACCTCCTGGTTTTGTTTTATAATCGTCTCGATTAAAAATCTCTTTACTGCAATGGCATCACGCGTACCTCTCCCCTTCCTAAACCCAAACTGATCATCCCCTAAGTAATCACTTGCCCTACTCTCTATCCTTTTTTTTATTATACTGAGAAGACCTTTAGCTGCGTGGGATATCAAACTAATTGTCCTGTAGTCCTCACATGACGTGGCCTTTACCTTTTTCGGTATATAAACTAAAACTGATCTCACAAAGTCCCCCGGCCAGATTCCTTCCTCATAAATACTACGAATAAGCCCATGTGGCCTCTTCCTCCCACATTTTCGTAAACATTTCAATAGTTCCGCGGGAATGTTATCCACCCCCACGGTCTTATTTATTTTCATCTCCCTTAATGCCCTTTCTATCTAATTGTCTAGTATGCCTGGACCTAAGCCTTCTTCATCTACGTCATGTTATTTTTCAATGTCTAATTTTGTTGGTCGTAATTCTTTACCATACAGTTCTTCTATATATTCCTTCCAACTCTCTTGGATCTTTTCTGTGTCAAATATTATCTTACCCACCTTATCTCTAACTGCTAGCATAGATCTTCCTTTCTTACTTCCCGATAACGATTTAACTTTCCTGTACATTCCAAAGAAACTGCGGGAGATGCCGCAACAGTAACTTTTAACGGAGTCATCCGCTGATGTGCATTTTCCTGTACATTGCATTATTTTTACCTTTTCACTGCAAACTTTTCATGTCCTCGCACTGCGTCTTCCACCATGCTTCTTTTTCTTTATTTGTTGCTCGCCTCAAGAAGAATATGAATGAAAAATAACTTTCTTGGAAGAACCCAATGGTGAGTCATTGATTGCAAAACATTGCTGTAGTAAACCGCCTCAAACGATGACCCGGTTGGTGGAATCGGCCCTTCATGCATTCGTTCATCCAAATCCCCGCTAACGTGGGTTTTAAAATGCTCTTTAATCCTAAATTATTTTTTTGTGGGTTAAGTTACATAGACCAAATACCTCTCTACAGATTTCTGGCCACTGAATCATCCAACTGGTTTATTCTCTTCAATGCAACAATTTCAGAGTGAAAAAAAATCATTCGCCTTGACCGGGATTTGAATCCGGATCCATCGATGTCCGTTAAGCTATCGGGGCTTCTTGTAAGAGATGTAAAAGGACGCCTCGATAGTTTAATGGACAACGAGGGCTCGGGGTTCGAATCCCGGTCAAGACGAATGATTATTTTTACACTCTTGCATTGTAATGCATATTAGCGGATGACTGCGTCAGAAGTTACTGGCGCTGCATATCCGTAGTTTCTTAGTCTATTCTCACTTTATTTCAGGTCACCGACTTGTGGCATCATCAGGTTAAAATATACTTAACACCAGTGCGAGAATAAATACGCTGAGGACAGAGCGGGGGGCGGGGAGGGGAAGGCGGGCCTGAGAGGGGAGGGGGCGACCGGGTGCGTTGAGGGGCTGGTTTGACCGATTCCAGGCTAGTGTCTCTCAGAGAGGAGTGGGAAGGGGGACGGGAACAGTTGCTCGTTACCAAATGTCAAGTTGGGGTTTACTAGATGCCTCCGTATCTCCATTTAATCGAGAGTGTGCATTTTTAATCCTTTTGGGAGAATATGTAATATTCACAACAGGGAGAATAAAAATCCTGGGAGAATATGTAATATTTCTGGGACAAAGTCACCGCTGTGGTCGAATTCTAGCTGGTGCTTAGCAAAGAGAGAGTTGGTATTTTTATTTTTGTGGCACCTTGCGTGTTCCTTGGCTCGTAGCTTGACATTCCTCCCTGTCTGACCAACATAAACTGTGCTGCAAATCTCGCATTTCAGTTTATAAAAAGCTGACTTAGGAAGGCTATCCTGTGGGTATTTACCATTGACTAGAAGTTTTGCGAGGGTTAGGGGTGTGTAAAAGGCTGCTTTAAGTTTGGGTGGTAGGCGGTTGGAAATCCTATATGAAAGATCTTCCAGAAATGGGATCGAGCACCACCTTAATTCTTTAGATACTGCGGACTGTGCGGAGGAAATACGATTTATGGCCATTGATTTTTATTTTTTCCCTCCTTCCCCTCCCCCCCCCCCCACTCTATCCTGAGCGTATTTATTCTCGCACTGGTGTTAAGTATATTTGTACGTGATGATGCCGCAAGCCGGTGAAACGCGTTGTACCATATGATAAAAATCTGTGGAAAAGCACCAAGTTCTTTTAATATGGATAAGTTATTTTCATTTACGACTTAAAGAAGGGAAATTAGTAACAATGCATAAGGTTGCCAAATAAAAATATCTATTGTTGTTCCTCCTTTGGAGTAGTCTTGGGATTCAATGGTGCTCAAAGGTCCAGTCCGCTTTGTCGTGAGGAACTTGCTCCAATGGTGCTCGCATAAAATGTTATTGTCAGACATTTCCCAACGAATGCTCGATGTGCTCCTTTCATCTCCTGTTTTCATCCGACGGCGACTCGTGATACATTTTCATCTCCCTATTTTCGCTCCCTCTATAGCCCTAGCAACAATCATCAGCGACTTGCCGCATTGTTTTAGAAACCTTTATCTAAAGAGGAAATATTATGCTTACAACTACTTACATTAAATTAATCCCTTTCGAAAAACTTCTTTTTGGGCTTTGCTAAGATTAGTTGAAAATGTTTTACTTATAAATGGACTGTTTGGTAGAACAACTTGATATTATCTCAGGGGGACTTGTCACTGGGCCTTAACTGTTCAGTTCTTATTGTTTACTTCGGATTTTTTTATGATTTTTCATTTAATTTTCCTTTGAAATATTCTTTGGTGGATGCTGGTGCGGTCAGCTCCATAATGTGTCAACACAAAATGAAATACGCTGCTCAGGGAAAAATACAGGTTGAAAGTAATTTTGAAAGAACTAAAGCGTGCAGTACAAATATTTTAGCGCATTGCCGCCGAGAAAAAAGTGGCCAGGGTTTCATAGGCTTATTTTCACATTGGAACTATGGAATCGAGACAGGACTATGCAAAATTTATTTGCAATTTTCTATACCACAATGACCGCAGAACAGAGTCCTAGGTGTTTCTCAAAACCAAAAGAATGTGAATTATTAGTTGGGGCAGCAAAACTCCGGTTAGAAATCCATCGATCCGCGAGTAGCTCGGTTGGCTGCCTGTAACTGTCCAGAGACAGCGACCCGCTGAACAAGGGAAAGGAGGGTGGGGGAAGTAAAATGTGGTAGAGGGGGGAGAGGGGAGGTGGGAGTGGAATCGGAACGCTCAATCGGCCAGAAGAATTCCTTACTCAGCGCGGCGGCGGACGCAACGAGGACAGTCCGCGTAACGCAATGTTCTCTTCCCACGTGCCCATCGCCTCCTCCGTCATCCTCCTCCCCAGCGTGCACTGCGCTCACCTGACCGGTGTCAGCAGCAGTCGGAGCGGATGAGCGTAGCTGCGGGTGTGGGCGAGGTCGGAACGGGGCAGGAGGGAGTCTCTTGGAACGAGCGGAGGAGAAATGGAGGGCGAGCGAGCGTCTGCGTGAATGTCACGAAGGATGAAGTCGGAGCTCGATGGACATTTTTCAGTGAGAGCCCTCTGCGTCTCCAGGAACTGAGATGTCACGAACAGCATGGCGAGCCGGAAAAAATACTTTAGCCGGCATAATGAGAGAACAAAATGAAATCTCGAATTTCAACTTCGTCGTAGCGGCGTATTTTCTCAACTGTGCATCGTGCTGTAACGAAATCTCAAATCATTATATGCTAAAATATCAGTTTGAAAATAAATGCTCACAATTAAGGATCTACGACAAGTGAACCGGGAGATAATATTAGCCAACATGCCTGAAATAGGTTCAAATATATTATGACCTAGTTACTACCTTTAATGTATCCTATGGCAGTTACTTAATGGAGAATAATATACCAAATATTTCAATATTTTTAACTTGACAAATGGAAAAAATAAAACTCCCTGGAAGTGGTAGCATGCAAGGCATGAATTCATTTACTTCGGTTTCCATTAACTTGCCTCCAGCACCTTGATATCTTGTTCCCTTGGAAAAATTGGTTCTTCTGCTGACATGTATGAACAAAAAAATGTTTGCAACAAAAGCAACCACGTTCTTGAATGGACAACGCAAGATCCCTGTTTCAATCCGCAAGTAGACCGCCCAGTTGTCCTGGAAGCGTGAGGCTTTACTTTCGTTTTACGTTTCGTCTTACTTCCGCCGGGACGGCCACATTTTCGTTTCCTTCACTTGCTCAAGACGGACCTCGACTCCTGGTGTAGAGCTTAGGATTGCTACGGCCGGGAGCGTGCGGCGGGGAAGGAGCCTGAATAAGTGCTTTTCTCCTTCTCTGTTTGGAAGGCTGGTTCCTTTGGTGCGCTGTATATAAAGGAAAAAAAATGATGTACACATGACATGTGACCTGATATTATGCCTAATAAAACCTACTCTGCAACATTCTAGACCGAATAAAATGATTTTCACCATAGCTCTAGGTCATCGGTCCAGCTAGGCGAAAGACCTGTGGTTCGAGTCCCGGCCAAGGAAATATTTTTGCAAATTGTCATCTGCTCGATTCCGCCTTCCTGTTCTGGTTTCGTCTTTCATATGTGCTCCTATCCCTTTTCCTTATTTCTAATTCAATGTAAAGAAATATTTCTTCACCATAAAACGGGTTTTCTTGTTTGAATGTACATGTGTGTGTGGGCGTGATTAAATGGATGCATATATATGATTATTATTCGGTAATGTACCGGTTGAGGGAGGTTTTTGGATGGACACAGCTACTAAATAAAACATTTTGTAACTCCTAACAAAACAAAAAACCCAGTATCCTACACTGCCTCAGGTCCCTCTTCATCTCTGAGTACTTCCTTCCTCCATTTACACCGCACCGCACAATTTACAGCTGAAGGTTGGCTCGGCGGTCGTGATCCTTCGGAACCTAAACCAGCCAAAACTATGCAGTGGAACGCGTTTGGCGATAAAAAACTGATGATCAATGTAATTCATGCGACTATACTGAAAGGAAAATTCAAAGATGAGGAATTTCTCGATCCAAGGATCCCCATGATCCCAACCAGTATTCCCTTTGAGTAGTAGTAGTTTTGAGGGGAGGCGACCGACAGCTAAGGTCATTTGCGCCATAGGGGATGGACAGGAAAGGATGAAGGGTGGAGAGAAACCCGGCGTCGGCATTAGCCTACTCTTTACGAAAGGCGCCAAGGGGTCCGCAGTTTAACGTCCCATCCGACGGACGGCGTACTCACTCAAAGTGCCCTCCACAAAGCACCTCAAGTAGGGATCGAGATACCTCTGAAAATTATTCAACACCGCCGGGATATGAACCCGTATTCCCTTTGAGTTTAAACGAATTCAAGTCCCGATTCGTGTTACAATCCCGATGACGATTAACAATTCACAAGGCAAATCGCTGAATATTTGTGGTCTGAATCTAGAAAACCATGTTTTCTCATGGTTAATTATGTGCATGTTATGTGGCATGCTGGTAAACTATCCGCCTTATTTTTTCTTGCGCCTGATAACAAAACAAATTTTTTTCATATCAGAGGGCGGGTGCTTGACTCAAGAGATTACACCCGAATGTATAGTATATGTATGGATTGAATAAAGAAAATAACTTTCTGACAAGACATTGTAATACTTATTTTGTTGTTTTATTGAAGTTTTTTCCTTAAATTATCATAACAAGTCCAATGTGATTAAAATTAGTACAGCCATTCTTGATTTATAAATGGTGTAATTAAACTGTTCATTGATTGTTGGGCGGTACGAAGTTCGCCGGGTCAGCTTGTCTATATGCATAAAAGAAAGTCGTAAATCGTGTTAGTTACACCATTTATAACTAGAGAACGGCTGAACTGATTTTCATGATGCTTCTTTTTTTCGATACGACTCAGCCCAGAATAGCAGCATAAAAATTAAAATATCGTAAAAGAGTTGTATCATAAAATATCTTATCGTATCGTCAATTTTAATGATATTTGGTTTTTTGGATTCATCTCAGCCAAGAATTGCAGGATAAACATTGAAATATCGTAGAAGTATCGTATTGTGATATCGTATCGTATCGTCGATTTTAAAGATACTTGGTTTTTTTGGATTTTCTCGGCCCAGAATATAAGAACACCCAGCTAAGTAACGTTATAGTATCGTAATATCGTATCGTAAAATATCGTATCGTATCGCTTCTTCGAAGAAATTTCAGCGTCGGATGCAAGGTGACATGAATCAGAACACTCAGTCCAAACGAATGCACCCCCAAGAGAAGGAAGTGTAGGATACATTAATGGAGGCAATTGATGATGGAAATGGTGGCTTATTTTTCCTGGACGCCCCTGTTGGAACTGGGAAGACATTCCTCATATCATTGCTTTTGAACTCTGTTCCTGCGAGATCGGGCATTATAGTAGCAGTTGCTTCTTCTGGCATAGCGGCCACATCGTTGGAAGGAAGCCGTACGCCTCATTCGGCGTTAAATTTGCCGTTAAACCCACAAAATTCTGAACAAGTGGCATGCAACATTTCGAAAGGGTCCGCAATGGCTAAAATTTTAGTAGCATCTAAAATCATCATAGTACAAACGCGCACTAGAAGCACTTGACTGGACATTGAAAGATCTGCGCAATGACTCGAGATGCTTTGGTGGCGCAATGATTTTACTGTCTGGTGATTTCCGCCAAACACTGCCATTTATTCCAAGATCGACTGCTGCCGATGAAATAAACGCTCGCCGCAAATCATCAAATCTCTATCGCTATGGGAAGAAACTTCAACTAACAACAGACATGAGAGTTGCATTGCTGATCGATCCGTCCGTCTGCTGATGATTTCTCCAAGCAATTGTTGGCTATCGGTAATGGCCGTGTTCCTGTCGACGAATCGAGCGGATTGATTTCATTTCCTCGGAATTTTTGCAATTTCGTTTAATTGAAAGATCATCAGCAAAGTGTTCCCGAACATCATTGATAACAACAAAAATCACAAATAATTGAGCCAACGAACAATTTTGCCGGCTAAGAACAAAGATGTGCATGCCTTAAACTTTGTAATTAATATATATTTATATTGACGTATCAACTGTTTGTGTCTGCATGGTTGGCGCGCTAACACCACCAGCCATACGCTGGTAGCTTGCGGGGCATTTGTCAGTACACTCGTCGATACAGATATTTCCATAAAGCCATGAAAATAAGCAATCACATGGTAGTGCGAAGGGAAATGAAATCGTAATTGTCCGTATATTCGGAGTCCCATATCATTCATTCACTGCCCTAAATCGCCGCCTTGATAGCTCTCGCGAATAACTGGATATAATCCCAATTATAACTTAGGGCCAGTCCAATGGACATTTGTTCCTATTGTACTGAATCAGCATAAATCTAAGATTTCTCTGAGTAGATGCCAGCGGAATAAATTACCCGGATCTCCTAACAGACGGGGTAACTTCACGGTAAATGGTGATAGTATGCAGCAAAGTAAACACAGCCATTCGAAGTTTCCACCTTGATTGCGAGCATGAGCGAGACACAGTTTACAATTTAAAAAAATAAAACCGTCATCTGCCGCGTGCCTATGGCTCAGAAACATATGTCTCTCTAGTATGGCGAGGAATGCAAATTAACATGTGTTTGCGTTTGGGAACACCAGCCAGGGAGGTATATTTTCCGAAATGTCGCGGAGATATTAACGACGCCATTTGAAGCAATCGCACTCCGGAAACAAAATGGGAGGGAAGAGTGGGAGAGATTGGAGGGGAGGGTGGAGAGTGGGCCGCACCTGTGCGCCCCCGAAAGGCTCGAAGGGGAGGGGGAGGAGGGGGGAGGGCCTCTCCGGCAATTAACTCGAGCTTCGCCCAATTTCAATGCAGAACAACATTTACGCCCGTGGAGTCCATATTATTTGACGGAAGAAGGGAAATGCATGAGAGCGAGGGGGCGCCATTGTCGCGAGTCCAAGTGGGGAGGGGGCAAGTGGGGGAGGGGGGGTGCCCAGAGAAACACGGGACGGAGAAGAGAAGACCCCTTGGCTGGACATGCAAACCGCACGTAAATCCAGGAGTATTCTTTTAGGAGGAGTTGGTACGCGCCATCCGAATTTGGATGTACTTTCCTACTCCCAACAAATATTCAATTAAAATTTTAGTCTTTTCACGGTCCAGTGACCCATTGACATGGCAGGAAAATCGTACAACGGAGGGGTGGAATCGTCGACAAGTGACCACCCATGACACGCTCTATGATCTGCATAACTATAAATGCAAGATTATTATTTTCTTCAAAACAATGAGAATAAAATATATTAAAGACAACGAAGAAAGAACTAGTGAATACATATTTTTAAGAAAAGAATAGCTCAAAATTTACGATTTTTCATCCTTCCATTTTGCTCAAAACCCTCTCTGGTACAAATATCAATTACGAAATGGAAAGGAAAAAGAGAGATGGTACGTAATTTTAAAATGATAAATGTTTAGGTAGTCACTTCTTTAAAGGCATAGCTATATTTTTAATCTTTTGACAACTGTCAACATGGGGATTTTCGGAGAATAAACGGTAGACTTATGACGGGATGTTTCCAGTGTATTTTAAATAACATGAGCCACATTTATCAATATAACTCCACTTTACAGCCTGCTGTGTTCACAATTCATCAAAGCAGTATGCATGTCCATACTATTGGATTTTGCGAATATTTTCCGCAATAACTTCTGAAAAAATTCATTAATTACAGTATAATGGTAAAATGATATTCAAATTCTCGCTTAAAAATGACTATGGATAAATGGAAGCCAATTACAAAGGAATATTGTCATAAAATGGTTACATAATCGTTTAATCCCTTATGCTCGAACTAGGCAGTTGTATTTTAAGTAATTGGACATTCAGACTAAAGACCACACATATTGACTAAATTTGCAAGTATGTGGAATTAATCCGTCAAAATAATGATTGAAAATTATTTAGCATGCAATTAGCCATACAAATTGAGTTGAGAGACAAAAGATTCCGTCGCTATTGGTGTGCGTCACAACTCAATAAATATGTATTAATATCATTACCGAATATAATCTATGAACTCCGATTATAAAAAAAGGCTTAAATATTGCACAGTAATGTTCCGTAAATCAAAGTATCCCGTTTCTCACATCACGGCATCATTTTTCAATATATCATATCAATGCAAATACAACATTGAAAGATGAAGCACCCAAACTGACGTGGTAATCTCATGGAAGATAGTGAATATTAGGGAACGGTCTCTATATAGATAGGCATAAATATCATATAACGGATTGAGGCCGATCGTTCGTTTAAATTGGTGGAGACCAAAGATGTGATTTGAAGGACAACCAACTCTCAGTGCCGATGGATATTTCTAAATATGATACGATATTTTTCGGCACAATTTTTTCAATGCCAAACACAAAAAAAAATTAAATAACATTCATGAAACAGCCCTGATATATTTATGTCAACTTTAACTGAATTCAACCCACTCCTATTATATTTCCACACAGTCAAAAATATTTCCCAGGATCTCACTTCCAATTGTTCGCTAAAGATTTGCAGTGATTAAAAACCTCTGAAATCATTATTACGGGGTTATTTATACCGTTTAAGGTAGGGTTTGAATAAACGGAAACAACACACAAGTAAATTGATACCTTTACAACTATTTGCGTATCTTAATAAAACTAAACCCGACATTCCACCTCACAATAAGTTCCTATTCAATTCTGCACAGCAAAGCTCTCTGAATCCATCTTTCCTTCTTTCTTATGATTGCTCCCAACAATTCCTTCTCCTCCCCTACCAAGTCTAGCACTTCTAAGTTTGTTCTCCTTTCTGTCCACTTCACGTTTCCCATCATTCTCCTTACCCACATTTTAAATGCCTCCAACCTACGTCTATCATCCTGCTTCAATGACCATGTTTCCACGCAGTACATAGCTACCCTCTACATGAATGTTTTGGCGAACAGTTTATTAACATCCTTACTCAACTGCACGTCATCGGCTCCCTCTTCCTTTGAAAGCTTCTTCGCCCGACGTGATTCTTCTCCTTATATCCCAACTAAGTTGACCATTTCAATCCAAAAATCTTTCCAGATAGGGAAACTGTTCCACCAGATATATTTCATGAAATTCTCTTGATAGAAATCTAGTAGAAGATGATTTGGACAGAGTCGGAAAATGTTCGACCCTTCATCATTTATCCACGCTGCGCCTTTTTGTCACCACCGCCTTTCAGATTCTTTCCACGCAACCATAAAAATCGGAGACGGCTAAAGTCACCATCGCTGAGATTAATGCTTTCTTTGCAATTGAATAATAAGGCATGATCTATTTATTAAGTGAGTATCTCAAAGTTTCATTGCGGTCCATTCAAAATGACTTGCAAATTCTCTGAACTTTGCCTCATTGCTATCAGATATGTAACAAAACTGGTCTTGAAGCATTGCATTTTTCGTGAAATACAAAATATTTTTGATTGAACCTTCAGAATTAGATTTCATACATCTTATTTTGAAACTTGAACACCACCGTAAAAGAATTTTCTTAATCAAAATATGCCCATTAATTGAAAAAAATATGAATATACCTGAACAGAAATGTCGCTAAGCTAAAATTAGCATTCTTTCTACCATGATTCACAAATTACCTCACAGAATTTAGGACGATTGATTTTTCAGTTGATTTAAAGAATTCAAAGAAAAATCACTTATCCCTCTCATTTATTTTTAAACTATAAACGTTGCATTAACAGTTTAGCTTAATCCATGACTTCTTCAAAATAAGCATTTGAACATTTTCATAACGCTGCAAGAAAGATACCTACCGTAATTAACTCTGAGTTTTTAGAAATCATGAACCAATACATTCTGTAGTATATGAACAAACGTGCGGTAAAAATAACTAATATTTAGTTTAAGTATATTAAGAAGGACTTGATGATTTGACAAATCCTTCTCAGGAGTTACGAAGTAATCAGACACTCGTTTCCTAAACCCCCATTAATTATCCGTAACTTCACCTTAATGATTGAATTTCACTTCGAATTTCTTTTTTAAACATTTTTTTGAAAAAGTGTTACATAAATCCGACTAATTTTTGCTATCTCTGTTAAACTAAAGAAAAAAATCTTAGAATGCAGTGATTCCCTTGAGCAGGACGCGACGGGGACGATGAATCCCCGGACAGGCGAGATGACCCGCCCCTGCCCTCTTCCAAGCGATTTCGAACCAACCCCGTCGAGGGCCCTGGTCACCCTCGAGGAAGAATCAAGAGATCCGCCTCCCTTTTCAAAGGCAGCTTAGCAATTGTGCCAACAGTATTTCTTTGCTTGCTCTTCTTCCAATTATAAGACGTCTCCAAAAGTGATTTTCTCGCTCTCCCATGGAAGGTGCACCACCTCAACCCGCGGTCACTTCCTACGGCGCCACGGGGCTACACTGGCCATTACTACCCAAAAGAAACCTTTCCGTCACTCCTTTACGTCAAAGGCCTCATCCCAGCAAGGACGGATGAGGGAGTGGAGTGGGGAGGAATAGGGGGAGGGCGCTTTGATGATACCCTGGGTCGGCGACGGAGAATGATTGGCGAAAACGTCGGAGGGACCAAGGGGGGAGGGGCTTGTGATTTACACATACCATGCCCCCCCACCGCTAACCACTTGGGGAGTTGACGAGCGATATGTCAAGAGGGGGCCAACTAGGAGGCGAACAAGCGAGCGGCGAACAGCGCGACCACGTGGAAAAAGAGACGCGATCGCGCCGACGGACGAGGCAGCAGCCTCCCTCGATTGGGTCCCGAGTTCGGGTTCTGGGACAGGGAATGGCATTCGTTTGTCACTCAGACGCCTCCCAAGCGTAATTAATTACAACACTACAATTCCTTCCGGTTTCTTATACTTTTCTCGGTTCAATTAATAACCGCTGATAGACCACCGCCAATGAAAAAGAGGAAAAAGGCAATTTTCATTACTGTATAATTGAAAAAGTTTTAGCCAGAGTGCGAAGGCTATCTCAAAAGTTTACAACGTCCACATGAAGAAAGCAGCACTCTTCAACCATTGCGGTGTGGGTGGCTACGTCATTTTCTCCAACATGATGACCCAACCACTGAACTGTAGTAAGCGTTTATCTCTCATTACAGCATTATTCTGTAGAAATATTCCCAACCCAGCATTCATGTGGTCTCTGTAGTCCGTAAACCCTATTGCCTCCGCTTTAAAAGTTTTTTCTTAAAAAGTGCTCTTCTTTGAGCAATATCGTTTCCCTTAGACCTAAGTAGACTCAACAAAGAACAAATATTAAACTTAATAGGTTGCGATTTTTCGTAATCTACGAAACAGGCAAGTACCTACTGGTTGTGTTCTATATTCCTCTCGATTAATAATCTCATTACTGCAATGGCATCACGCGTACCTCTCCCATTCCTAAACCCATACTGGTCATCCCCTAAATATTCATTTGCCCTACTCTCTATCCTTTTGTCTATGATCCTGAGAGCAACTTTATGTGCGTGGGATATCAAACTTATTGTCCTGTAGTACTCACATGATGTAGCCTTTACCTTTTTCGGAATAGGAGCTAAAAATGATCTAACAAAGTCTTCCGGCCAGATTCCTTCCTCCCAAATACTACGAATCAGCCCATATAGCCTCTTCCTCCCACAGTTTCCTAAACATTTCAATAGTTCCGCGGGAATATTATCCACCCCCACGGCCTTATTTAGTTTCATCTCCCTTAATGCCCTTTCTATCTCATTGTCGAGTATGCCTGGACCTAAGCTATCTTCCTCTACGTCATGTTCCTTTTCAATGTCTAACTTTGTTGGTCTAAGTTCTTTACTATACAGTTCTTCTATATACTCCTTGCATCCCTCTTGGATCTTTCTGGTGTCAGCTCTTACCTTATCCGCCTTATCTTTAACTGCTGTCATATATCTTCCTTTCCTAAATCCCGATGAATATTTAACTTTGCTGTACGGCGCACCAATTACAGCCTTCCTCTGCAAACTTTCCATATCCTCGCACTGCGTCTTCTACCATGCTTCTTTTGCTTTATTTGTTGCCCACCTCAATTTATTGTTTAATTCTTTTTACTTCATTTTGCCTAACTCTGTATTTACGTTGTTCAATTTACTCCGCTCATCCATCTATTTAATCATTTCATCCGTGTTCCATGGTTTCCTAGTCCTTTTCGAATTAACGGTTCCAATGGTGTCTTTTGCGCCTTTCGATAACCCTTTCTTGATACTTTCACATTTTTATTCGATGGTACTTAGCTCTTTACCATCCTCCAAGATTTTCCTAACCGCCTGTTTGTACTCCTTCCTTTTCAAACCATTCAATGCTTCTACATTCCATTTTCTAACTCGCCACCCCTGCTTTATCTTTTTGAAACGGACGCTACATTTCATAACATTTAAATTATGGTCAGAGTCCGCATCCGCTCCCGGGAAGCTGCGCGAATTTATCACACTGTTCCTAAACCTGTGTCTAACCAGGATATAATCTAGCTGATACCTTTCTGAGTCACCTGGCATTTTCCATGTATACCTGCGTCTTTTGTGGTGTCTAAACCAAGTGTTGGTGATGACTAACCCCTGTCTCATGCAGAACTCGTCTGCTTTCTCCCCGCGGTCATTCCTCGTGCCTTAACCGTAGTCCCCCACCTCATCACCATCTCTTCCTTCGCCTAACGTCGAATTCCAATCCCCCATCACTATCAAATGTTTCTCCGCGGGAACGCACGCGATTATGTCCTCTAATTGACCGTGGGCCCATGCAACCGCCCACGCTGCAAATGCTGTAACCTTCTAAGACCCTCCCCCTCCATCAGTACCAACTCCCTACCGCTCGCCACCTGTACCTCAAAAAATATTATATATCGCCTCTCCTGTAACTTCTGCCCTGCCTTCTACGTGGGCGAATGCACGACGGCACTCTCCCTCGGCATAATTAACCACCGATATTCCACCAAATCTCCCACATTCCTTAATTATCCCATTCCTACTCACACTGCTTCCCACAATAAATCTTTTGACGACTGCTTCTCCGTTTCGGTGATTGAAATCCTTCCCAAATCTGCGAGTATAATAGAGGTGAGAACCCGCGATATGGCGCATATCTGGGTGGCCCAATCATTTAAACCCCCCGGGCTGAACCAAGCCCACTGAATGCATCATATGGCTGCCTACATATCCCCCCACCCCCTTGTTCATTTCCTATTGGTCCCTTTACCTCTCCTTCCCCCACCTCTTCCCCGCACACGTCCTAACCGCTCTTCCCCGAGAACGCCATTCTGAAGATGACAGCCGAGCTGTCGAAACGTCAAATAACATATTGTGAGTGTCCTTCCTTTGTGTCTCTATATTCTACAAATCTACATCCGTGTTTTTATATATCTGTGCGTCGCCGAAGAGCGTTCCATTTCGAAGATATTTTTATGTATATATATATATATATACATAAAAATATATGGAAAATGGAAAATATATGGAAAATAATGGTATATATATATATATATATATACCATTATTTTCCATATCGCTCTATATTTCCTCTTAATATTATTGTTTGTATTTACTTGACGTAGGGTTAAATGGAAGAAGGGACCTTATGGTATCAATGGCGCCCAAATAAACATGTCTATCTATCTTTTTATAGTCAGGATAAGCAATCAAACAACTTTTTTCTAATTCACGCATTTTTAAGTTATAATATTTAAAGTATTTCAATCCCCCCTTTTTAATTCCTTTATCTACCAATAAAGCAATATTTACCTCTGATAAAAGAGGGAGCTCTTGATTAAAATTGCCTGCAGTCTTTAAAACTTACAAATAACCACAATGCGTCGGGGCCTTCATCAACAGCAAGTATACTTATTTGCGCATCCGTTGTGCTGGAAAATATCACTGCATTAGTAAATATGAATTTACAATATTAAAATAAGCATGAGAAATTTCTTTCTCTCCGCTGAAATATCTAAATGCCGATTACTTTAAGGGTTCTTTCTTTTTCAGCGTCGTCAATATTTACACAAGGAGCGAGGCAAATTGAAATGAATAACATTTTCTGAGCAACGTCAAAGAAACGAGTTTCTTGTTACAGATTTCACGCTCAAAAAGCTTCGGGAATAGAGTAGACAATGGTCCAATCAGTACATTTCATTCATTGAAAATGCACAGAAGGCACACTAAAAGAATTAGTAGATAATGTAAACGTTTCGCCAGACTTGGAGCAATCAAAATATTTTCATTCATAAATCAATATATGTTTATTCTCCAAGAATGAATCGAAGATTCTCTTACTTAGATAAACAGAAAAAACTTTACAGAAAAATCGCTTGGTTTGTCATCAAATAATGGATCCCCGAGGGTTTTAAAACCGTTTCTGAAAAATATATCGCATTCAAACGAAAATTCAAGTTTTGAAACCATCCCGGTGGCACTACGAATCCGTGCGCGGGAGTTGAAGTACTATATAATCTGAGGCTTATTTTTCAGCCCTCCCGCCGCACCCTGGGGGAGCTCACTATTCTTGGAAGAGGCAATATTCGATCCAGAATCTTTCATATCCAAGGCGCACGAAGCACTCTTACTTAAGAGTTACTGATCCAGAATTACGATGGATATAATCTAGTAAATCACAGTTCCTACTATCTCAAGAAACTTGAAGAACAATTGTCATGGTCATTATTTAAGCATAAATAAAAAATGGATTAATAGATATAGCTTTTTAAATTTTAGAATTTAAACTTTTTCTGTGGCACTAGATGACTAATCTGGTTTCATAAATTATAGGGAATGAATTATGAAGCAAGTGTCACATGAGCGTACCGCGAGAGGTCACCAATTCTAAGCGTATTTATATTTGTTCGTGCTCCAAGGGGGATGGATCCGAAGTGGCAGACGCCCGCCATTCGGGCGGGACGGTCACTTGCGAGTGCGGGCTCAGATGGTGGGCGGGTGCTGCCTCTCTTTCTGATGTCATGTGACTCATAGGGGCTTTAAGGAGGAGAGGGGCAGAATGCGGGGATGATGTGAGGGGGCGCGGGGGCCTTTCGTCCACTTAACAGGCGACGCGGTCCATATAATGGAGCACTTTATGCGGCAGCCCGACAGGTGCTGTTCCCTGCCCGGAGATGGGGCGAAGGGAAGTAAAATGGAGTCCCTTAAGTCATCGAGGTGGCTCGCCGTACTTACCTTTTCACGAAGGAGACGGGGCGAGCAATCTCGGGGAAGGATGATGGGCTCCTTTGTCGACGGCAGGAGACGTCCTACGGGGAGCGGTGGTGGAGAAGACGACCCAGGAACTTCTGGGAAAGAACGAAGGAGGGAGGGTTAGCAGTGTCGACGTCAACTCGGGTACATCATCCCAGAGAATGACTGAATCCTTAGGCCGACATCCATCAAGCCGTGGACCCAAAGCACTTGGCTCGGATATTCTCTTTTTCATGTATCTGCTCGAGATGATACTTCAATTCTGCTCAGTGACAATTGGAAGTGCGTCTGACGACGACGCACGAGTAACCATTTGGAACCCTTCCATTTTCCAAATTCGATAATTCTACCATTGGCACCAGTAACACGGCCATAAAATTAGAATCAACTATTATAATAGAAAAGCATGCGGATTAAATGGCACCCCATAAGGTTTCGTGAGCAGAACGATAAGTTTTAAAATTTAATCCTCACGTTCACCCAACGCATTTCAATTATAAAACCTAAGGATGCAAAAAGGTATTCTGCAACAAAATGTAAAGCAATTATTTTGCAATTTATAATAATTTCAATTTAACTTCAATTAACAAAGTTTTTATCATATATTTAATACATTTTAGCTAAGCTTAAAAGCGTGATACTTTCCGCAAGAGACGAGGTATTCTGGTGAGTAGCGCGCTTGGCTACTGACATAGATAGATAGACAGAGGTCTTTATTTGGGCGTTTTGAGACGAATTGTCCCTGCTTCCATTTGAGCCGTCATCATATACATATTCTAATAGCCATTAATTTCATCACAAGTAAATTCGTACAGAATACTTATACACGTGCATACACTTAAATACATACACATGCAAACACAGTGACATAGATTACGCACATATATGTGCATCTAAATAAATAAATAAAGATATATATATATATATATATATATATATATATATTATTAGGTAATATAGCGGTTAAGGTAGGTTTTTGGATGGACGTAATTACTATTTAATAATTTGTGGCCCCTAGCAAAACACAACCTCCTACTCTACATCAGGTCCCTCTTCAGCTTTGAGTACTTTCTTCCTCCCTTCATCCCGTCCAACATCCCTATCCTGTTCCTTCCCTTTCCTCGTTTGCCTAACATTCACCCCTCAATTACAGTCTTCAACATCCCCCTCTCTTCGCCAACCATACCAAGTACTTCCTCGTTTGTTTTCTTCTCTGTCCATTTCACCTTCTCCATCCTTCCCCACACCCACATTTCAAAAGCCTCCAGTCCAACCGGACTCGTACCTGAGCAGTCTGAGACATGTACAGGTTGCGGATTAGCCTTCTTTCCCTCCAATCTATTCCTATTTTCTGCAGAATACTCATTAGTTTTTCCCAATTCACTCTATCAAACGCTTTTTTGAAATCTACGAAACAGGCAAATACCTCCTGGTTGTGTTCTATATTCCTCTCGATTAATAATCTCATTACTGCAATGGCATCACGCGTACCTCTCCCCTTCCTAAACCCAAACTGATCATCCCCTAAGTAATCATTTGCCCTACTCTCTATTGTTTTGTTTATGATCCTAAGAACAACTTTAGCTGCCTGGGATATCAAACTAATTGTCCTGTAGTCCTCACACGATGCAGCCTTTACATTTTTTGGAATAGGAACTAAAACTGATCTCATAAAGTCTTCCGGCCAAATTCCCTCCTAATAAATACTACGGATCAGCCCATATAGCCTCTTCCTCCCACATTTTACTCAGCATTTTAAAAGTTCCACGGGAATATTATCCACCCCAACAGCCTTATTTAGTTTCATCTCCCTTAATGCCCTTTCTATCTCATTGTCGAGTATGCCTGGACCTAAGCTATCTTCCTCTACGTCATGTTCCTTTTCAATGTCTAACTTTGTTGGTCTGAGTTCTTTACTATACAGTTCTTCTATATACTCCTTCCATCTCTCTTGGATCTTTCCTGCGTCAACTATTAACTTGCCCGCCTCATCTCTCACTGTTAGCATAGATCTCTCTTTCTTATTTCCCGATAAAGATTTAACTTTGCTGTACAACGCACCGGTTTCACCCTTCCTCTGCAGACTTTCCATATCCTCGCACTGCGTCTTCCACCATGCTTCTTTTGCTTTATCTGCTGCCCGCCTCGATTTATTGTTCAATTCTTTGTACTTCATTTTACCTAATTCTGTATTGACATTCTTCCATTTTCGCCGCTCATACATCTTTGTAATCATTTCATCCGTGATCCATGGTTTCCTAGTCCTTTTCGCATTAACGGTTCCAATGGTGTCTTTTGCGCCTTTCGATAACCCTTTCTTGATACTTTCACATTTTTATTCGATGGTACTTAGCTCTTTACCATCCTCCAAGATTTTCTTAACCGCCTGTTTGTACTCCTTCCTTTTCAAACCATTCAATGCTTCTACATTCCATTTTCTAACTCGCCACCCCTGCTTTATCTTTTTGAAACGGACGCTTCATTTCGTAACAACTAAATTGTGGTCAGAGTCCGCATCCGCTCCCGGGAAGCTGTGCGAATTTATCACACTGTTCCTAAACCTGTGTCTAACCAGGATATAATCTAGCTGATACCTTTCTGAGTCACCTGTTATTTTCCATGTATACCTGCGTCTTTTATGGTGTCTAAACCAAGTGTTGGTGATGACTAAGCCCTGTCTCCTACAAAACTCAACTACTTTCTCCCCGCGGTCATTCCTCATACCTAATCCGTAGTCCCCGACCTCGTCACAATCTCTTCCTTCACCTACCGTCGCAATCCAATCCCCCATCACTATCAAATGTTTCCCTACAGGAACACACGCGATTATGTCCTCTAACTGATCGTATATCCTATCGACCTCTTCTTCCTTATGGTTGCTTGGTGGCATGTATACCTGAATAATAACCAAGTTCGTCTGTGCTGCTGTTATCTCTACTAGAAGTATTCTGTCCGTTACCTCCTCTATGTTGACTACGCTTCTTCCTACCTCTTCATTTAATACTATGGCAACCCTTCGTTTGCTCTCGTCCCTGCCGCTGTATATTATTCTATACTTTTCACTCCAGTAATCCCCGCTATCTTTCCATCTCACCTCGCATAGACCTAAAATATCGATATTTCCCCTTTCCATCTCTCGCTTAACATTCTCCAATTTCCCTGTCCTCATCATTGTCCTAACATTCCACGTTCCTATTCTAACTAATGCGGTCTTCTTCTCCTGCGTCTTCTGTCCTGCTGCTGCTGGTTTTCCCTTGTAAGGGTTTCGTGGGATGACGACCGCGGGAGCCTTGCCTCCCCCGCTGCCGGGCACGACACACGGCCGATTGGGCCGAGCCCCGTAGGTGCCAGGACTCAAAATATCTGTATAGTCCCTCATGTTAATCTTTGGAATAATAATTGAGGTGGTTTCCCGTTGTCTTCCTCAATAGTGTTTTTAACTTGACGCCATCACTTACTGGCCGCCCCACTGGGGTCAGACGCCATTGCAGCCGCCTCACTGAGGAACAGACGCTGCGGTGACTACCTTTCGTTTGATTCCTAACCTTTGACCTCTCTGGCATGGGTGACTCTACCAGGAGCATTAATTATTACTCCCGGAAACACAGCTCTAGGGGTCATCGGAACGCACAAGCCCTTCCACAACGTCATGGTTGTAGTCCGGGGAGGGATATATATATATATATATATATATATATATATATATATATATATATATATATATATATATATATATATTAATAATTATAAATCCATTACTCACCCGAACATACACACACAAATTAAATGACATTGACTAAAGAGAACAACAAAATAACGAAATCCCACGCAAAGAATAACATTTGTGGATAAATTTAGGGGCACTGTGACGTTGGCCACCTAATAAAAACTCACACAGCTAAGCAGCCACGAGGTGAAGAGGGGGTGTGACAAATCTGCGGGAACTCTATGAATTAGAGGCGCGGATTAAATAAGTTAACGTATCTGAGCACTCCAGCAGGGGCGGTACAGGGAAAAGAAAAAGAAAAAAATGGCCGAGTCACCGATAATTCGAAATATATGTGAATTCTCTTTTTGGTGTATTTCTGTGTTAGTGTTCGCCAGTGCTATCTTGCACAAATATATGTTCATACATTTCTAACTCACCAGTGGCAAACAACTTTTCATTCACATGCACATAGATGGGAGGGATAGCGGATGCGAAACAGGAATGGAGGAGAAGGTGGATTTGAGCAGGGAGTTATTTTGATCGGGAGTCGAACCACGGGGCTTCGACTTGCTCAGCCGATGCTCTTAGCCGCCTGAGCTATTGAGGAAGTGTAATTTACACTGAATTGTGCGGGGTGTGTTCAAGCAACCAAGTACCCCGATCCTTTGGCCAGAAGATGGCGTTAGGGAGCTATTTAAGCCACCAAAATAGAAATGGACGAAGACACAGGAGAAAAGGAGAGTAGAGAAAGCAATCATTCAATGAGTAAAAGAAAGGCACATTGGGTTCCGTGGCACGGAAAGCCAGAAGAAGGAAACGAGCCACATTGGCCAAATACACACTTAAACACGTAAACCCGCGCAAACACTCATTGACAAGGATATACAGGGTTTGTCCGGAAAATAAGTGTACTGATTTTTTCTCGCCGCTCCAGGCGCGCCCGGCACCGCTCTGACGGGCTGCGATTGGAGGGGGGTATGTTGGCAAGCGACGCTGAAAAAGGCAGTCGGCTCTGAGCTGTGGTGTAGTGAGGTGCTCTGTTAACGCGAACCTCCACGCCCGACCCACGTCACGGAACGCGATGCCGAAGTTTTTGGAGCAGCGTTATTCCATCAAATTTGCGGTAAAGCTTGGGAAATCGTCTACCAAAACTGTCGGTATGATTAACCAGGCTTACGGGGAGTCAGCCATGTCCAAGAAACATGATCTTTCGGTGGCACAAGATGTTCGTGGAGGGCAGAGAAGAGGTCGACGACGAACCACGGCCTGGACGCCCATCAACGACACTCACCGACGAAAATGTGCGAAAAGTTCGCGATGTACTGAACTCTGATCGTCGTCTTAGTGTTCGGATGATAGCAGAGCAGTGTAATGTGCCAAAAACAATAGTGCACGAGATTAAAAACATCTGGCGAGCGATTGAAAACATCTGGCGGCTGCATCACGACAATGCGCCGTCTCACACCGCGCTTGTCGTGTCGGACTTCTTGGCCAAGCACGGCGTGGCAACGCTGCCGCACCCGCCCTACACCCCGGACTTGGCCCCACCGGACTTCTTTCTGTTCCCGAAGATAAAGAGGAGTTTGAAAGGAATGAGATACGGGACTTTGGACGCCGTCAAAGAGGCCGTGACGACGTGTCTTCGAGAGGTTCCCGATGATGCCATCGCGGGAGCGTTCCAGGAATGGGAACGCCGCTGGAACAAGTGTATCGACTCACAAGGGTCCTATTTTGAGGAATATTAGCTTAAGATATGTAAAAGTGTAATAATTTTTTTTCTTGAGCTCAGTACACTTATTTTCCGGACGAACCCTGTATAACATAAAGGGATGGGGTGTGAAACCACTCACAAGAGCAATATAACATTTGGATGGCACATTGGAACACATAATTAAAATAGATAACACGTTAATGGGCACTCAATTCAGGAAGTTTGAGTGATCGGCCATCCCTGAGGCATTCTGTAGGTCAGACTGCTGAAGAAGGACGCAGAGAAGTTTGAATGCAAGCTTAAACCTTCTTAAATGTGAATGAAATAGGAAGCACACGGCTATCTTTATGGGCGTGCTTATCCTAAACGGACGTCTCTGGCGCTACTATTGGTGGTGGTCTGGCGCTTGTTCCACGTCAACAACCCATGGCACCACGCTGCTACCCTAGCAATTGCTAGAAACGAGTACACGGCGGTCAAAACGAGGTGTTTCATATGTTCTGAAATAGCCATGAATGAAATTTTACCGGCCTACCATAGTTATGCACATGCAACTAATTTTTAGCAAGAGTGATCTGCTTGATATCCGTTTACTCAATGCTGACTAGCAGAGTTTTTTTCAAAGAAAAATATTGTTGAAGGTAATTATGGGAGTTATTACACAAGTACATATTTTCGTGGATTTGTTGGTGGTCGTAATGAATCACCACTCAAATAAATAAAGTCGAATGATGAAGACTGTAAGATTCCTTCAAATGATTAATTAAATGTTCTAAAGATCAAATGCTTTAGGCAATATTGCCCAATTACCAAAATATGTATGAATGGATGAGTGAAAAGCAGGAAGATGATATAAGCATTGTGGGCTACCTGAAAAGCTTTAGAGACACTACAACTATGAACTCTTATATGGTCAAGAGACTTCCAAATATATCCGCGGATAAACAACTCTTGTCTCTTTACGGCATGTTTTACTACCAAATATTCTTGGCTACATAAAAATATGTAGCTAAAGCTACATTTTAGAACACGCTTTTTGACTTGCCAACTACTTTTGTGCTAATAGAAAATTCAATGTCAGCTCAGCAAAATGGTAAATAAAGACAATGAGCTATTGACTGAGAATTATGGGTGTAATTCTGGAGTGCATTGGTTTAATCAAAAACGGGAATATAAAAATTTTAGCTTTTTGGAGATTAAAATATATTTGCAAATTCAAGGAGAGGGCCCTATATTATTTAATAAATACTTTTCAATGAACACAAGAAAAAGTACTGAGTTTTTGTGTGATATTAATTGCACGACAAAGCAACATGAGTTGATAGTTCCTTTGCAAGGTAAACAGTTAATCCAAATCGAAATCAAAATACTCTAGAAACACTTTTCATTCCAAAAATAATATCATCATTTCAATTTGAAGAATACGCAGCTTTCGCATATTTACTAATTGAATATAGAAACGACAGTCAGGCGGACTTCGTTAATCATGATATCAAGTTAAATTTGCATTTCATTTTCGTGCCTGAGTATCCAAGGACCATAAACAACAACAAACGGAACTGATTGGTATCAGAAAACATGTCGTGAATTCCTTATTTGAATTAAAGGGAGTTCAAATTGAAATAAAGTGTGTATAAAAATGCATCTTTTCTCTTCAATCACACATTATTACAAATCTGAACCCTCCTAAATGATCCAACTGAAGACATTACCGAAGTCAGTAATGACTGAGATCTACGTAGAAAATTGGCTGAAATACGGTCTATTTGTTTCCACCAAATGTTTCCTCGTATAGAGTATACATACACAGCCAAAAAAAGGCACCAAGGGTTTATTACTTCAAGACTAAAAAATTTGAATTATATGTTTTAATACTGGAAAATAAATCACATAATAATAGAGCAATAATTTGTGTGCTTAATGTTTTAAGCCAAATTATATCACAGGTTTTTATTTAAATAATTAAGTTAGTAATAGGCAATAAGATTTCCACCAAATAAGTTACGTCAAGAAATACAACTATTAAATGTCTTAATTCCGGTGTCATTAGGTTGTATCTGATATAATACAGCCGTCCGCCTACATTATAAGTACCCTCACCCCTGAATCAAGGGGTGCGGTACAGTCTCTAGGCTACTAAAAAAATAATCAATGAATGGATGCGGTTTTATCCTCCGTTCCCCGAACTGAGCGCAGAGCTTCGACAACTGTAGGCGGACTAGAGACAGCAAGTTAGCATTTATTAAGAAAAAGAAATGGAATCCCGCAATCACTTCATAGATAAAGGTTATTTCATTTGTCTCTTTCATATGATGAAGTCCAATCAACCAGGAAAATTACGAAATTCAGTTGATTATGATAAATAAAGGGCAAATGATTTGGTATTTCAATTTATTATTGAGAATTTGTTTAATATCTGATTAATATTCTCTTCCGAATCTGTTGTACTCAGAGCAAAGGCAAGTCAAACACCGCCTACTACTGTTTCCTTTCCAAGACTAAAACTATGGTACACTCAGTTTAAAGCCAAGTGGAAGTATAAGAGACTATCGATGGAGTTACCTCTGGATCGCCGGCAGTGAACTTGGCCTTTCTACATCATAAAAACAAACATGAGGAACTGATTTCATGTGACTTAGGCGAAGGATACCCATCCATCAACCCGGATTTGACGGGAGCCGTCCAGCAAGGGAGCGTAGGAATCTTACCGAGCAACTCCCTTCCAGGGTAACTCTTGTCATTACAAACGCCCTCACCTCATTCGTAATCCATATTAATACCTTCATGACCCACCTCACACCCAAGTTGGCAGGAAACTTCCATCACTGACAACTTCTCCCCTCTTTGCATCCATATAATGGCAATGGGAGCGGGCTCAACCCATTGTCCATGTCACATGAGATGACCACAGAAACGCTAAGTACCTCATTCAAACACGCACCGAAAAATGAAAGCCTCACTCCATTTATTAATTGCCAGATATTTTCTCTTATTTCCTTATTTATTGATAGTTCTCTTGCCCTCCTTTCCCGTTCTTGGCAGAAAAGATTAGTATCGAGTTTGTGTTCGAAGCTAATTTTCGCTGGTTATATATCAAGAGGAGCCTAAAGATGTTGACTTGCGAAACATTGCTCCTTTGATGTTTTCGGAGCGAGACAACGAGGAAAGTGTACCTTAGATCGAAATCACGCGAATGGTGAAAGCACCTCTTTCACCATTGGATAGTAATGGCCAGATCAAGATGATCTGTCGGACAGATGGGGCACAAAATCGATCAAAGACTTCGATGTGAAAACCAACACATAACCACATTAATTACACGAAAACTTGTTGCCTTGCATTGAAATAGTTATAAAACGATGGCATTCAACTTGGTAAAATATTGCTCTGGTGAAACAATCTCCGAAACAGGATTCCGAGTGAAGTGTACTGGAAGAGTGCCATCGCTAAAGGTGAGCAGAGTAAAGATGGGAATATTGAATGTTGTTGTATCATTAGGTGTACGATATATGGAAGTTTGGAAAATGCTATAATGGGGAATGTTAGACTGGGGTTTCATAGCCCGTGACCGAGCAAAATCAAGTGTGGCGCCACAGACCACTCCTGCAGTGATGGACATGCGATCGTTATTATAATAAGGGACTAACACGACGGCGATGTGGGGTTAAGCATCATATTCATCAAGGAACGGGCAAGAAGAGTGAAAACATACTGGAATTACAACGAGACATTACAATTCTGACGATAAAGTTATGGGGACATGCTATGGACAAGGTGTAATTGCAGGTGCATGTGCCAACACTAAGCCATCCAGAATAAGAAGAAGAAAAAGAACGCGAAGACCGGGAAGAAATGCTAGGAGAAGGAAAAGAGGAACTGGTAATGATGGGAGCCTTAAAAAGGCTGTAGGCGGAGAGGGGAACAGTCCGGATTGGGAAAACGAAACAACACGGGAGAAAGGCTTATTAGAATTCCGCGAAGAGATTAATGTGGTATTAAAAAGAATCCCTTTTCGAGTAACATCGGAGATAGCGAATGACGCACCTAGAAGATACAGAGGAGCGGAGAAAGATCCCAAAGATGATGAAACAAAAAAGCGCAAGAGAGTTATAAAATATGACCAATTTATAGGATATTTAGGAAATGTATGAATTGGGTGTGAAGGGTATCAGAAAATGTACAGTACTTCTTCGAAAAAAGATGAAGATTAAGAATACATATCTGAATAGGGGTATTCAGAGAATGTTACCAAGACAGACGAGTAATAGATATGTAAGCTGCTTAGAGCGAATAATAAAAGAAGGATATACTATAGGTTAGGGAAAGAGGGCTGGTGAAAGGATAAGGAAGGGAAGAGGGATGACGGATTAAAGGAGGCGTGCAGAAGAGTGTGACAGGAGGGAGGCTTTTAGTCAAAAGGGGAGGAAAGCGTGGAAAAGAGTTTTCATTCCGAACGCGGCCTGATGTGAAGTGAAAGCCGTGAGGAAACTGGGAAAAGATTAATGGAGGTGAGGTGAAACAAGAGGGCTCAAAGTCGGATAGGCATTTCGCAAATTTTAGTATTCGACAAATTATTATTAGGTAATCTACCGGTTAAGGTAGGTTTTGGATGGACACACCCACTAGTTAAATATTATGTGCTTCCTAACAAAATATAAAATACAGTATACTACTCTATATCAGGCCCCTCTTCATCTCTGAGTACTTTCTGCCTCCCTTCATCCCGTCCAACATCCCTACCCTGCTCCTTCCCTTTCCACGTTTGCCTAACATTCTCCCCTCAATTACAGTCTTCAACATCCCACTGCCGGTCAATAACCCCTTCATCAACTTTTCCAGCCTCCAAAGGATTGCTCCCTACAAACCCCTCTCTTCGCCCACCATACCAAGTACTTCCTCGTTTGTTTTCTTCTCTGTCCATTTCACCTTCTCCATTCTTCTCCACACCCACATTTCAAAAGCCTCCAATCTACGTCTATCCTCCTGCTTCAATGACCACATTTCCGCGCCGTACAAAGCTACGCTCCATATAAAAATTTTTACGACCCTTTTCTTAATATCCTTACTCAACGTCCCTCTCATCAACTCCCTCCTCCTTGTGAAAGCCTCTTTGCCGAGCACAAATCTTCTCCTTACGTCCCTTCTACTTTGACCGTGTTGGTCCAAAACACTTCCCAGATACGTAAACTATTCTACCTGCTCAAATTTCTGCCCTCCTATTTTAATGTTTAGCTTAGCCTTTTTCTTTCTAGAACATCGCATAACCTTTGTTTTATTAATATTGATTCTTGTTCCATACCTTTCACTCTGAATTTCCAATTCGCTCAGCAATGCTTGCAACTGTCGAGGGGAGTCTAGGCACCCCCTCGATATTCCGATACCCACCCACTCCTACTCATTCGGTCTTCAATACCAGGAATAGCGGGGGTATGACTAGCGCAGATAAGGGGGCAATGGCCGCCCTGACGCACACGGGTGGCGTGGAAGGTCCCGTGCAGAATGGCACCAGGATGGCGCACGGCGGAGGGCAAGGGTCGGCCTGAAAATCATACTTAAACGGACGCACTGCCGCGGTCACCAGGATTCGCCGGGTTACGCTCGCCGTGACCGCGTCCTGTACTATTTAGTTACGCTCGCCGTGACTGCGTGCAAGACGATCCGAAGGCCCCTCGACAGACGACTAGGATACGCTTGCCGTGACCGCGTCTCCATTCACGGAAGAAGAAGTTCTCCATGCAATTGGTCAGATTAAACCGAAAAAAGCGCCTGGACATGACCAAATCCACAGCCTTGTTATCAAAAACTTGTTAAAAACATAACAAGTTTTCTAGCAAATATTTACAACGACTGTCTGCTGCTATCATACTTCCCCGACACTTGGAAATCAGGGACCCTACATGCAATTTTAAAATCAAAAGGAAAAGACCACGCAGATTCCAGCTCTTTTCGTCCTATCACACTCCTACCTGACCTAGGGAAAATATTTGAAAGATTAATTAAAGAGAGAATACAAATAATTCGCGAGGACAGGATATATCATCCTAATCAATATGGCTTCAGGAAAAACCGAAGTACATCAGACGCAATCAAGGCCCTCTTAAATAACTTAAATAATCAAAGCAAATATACATTAGTGGTTTTCATTGACATAAAAGGTACATTTGACTCTGTTTGGTGGCCTTCTGTCCTTCAGGAGCTGAAAACACTAAAAATTCCTTCGAACCTAACTAGACTCTTTTCAAATTACTTTACAAATAGACAGGTCGTATACAAAATGAAAACTATCTCAACAAAGAAAATCCTCACCAGGGGCTGCCCACAAGGATCTGTTTTGGGTCCGTTAATGTGGAACCTTATTACTAACCAGATCTTAAGGAAAGAATTCCCCATAGGATGTAGATTAATAGCTTTTGCTGATGATATGGCTTTGTCTATTGAAGCTAACTCAAGAGATAAAATGGAGCAGCTGACAAAAAGTTGTATTGGACAAATAGAAACATGGGCAATAGTTAATAAATTGGTAATTTCAACAACCAAGACAGAATACATGGTCTTCGGAAATAAAATGTCTAGGAACCCCACTGTTAAAATCTACAACAGCAATATCCGACGCACACCATCTTTTAAGTATTTGGGCATCGTTTTAGACGAAAAATTAACTTATCAGGCCCACATAATTTCATAGCCAGCAAAACCAAAAAAGTTTTTAAAGCTGCCCGTAGGTATTGCAAAACTAATTTTGGAACGGACTCACTTCAATTGATATACAAAGCTGTAGCAATACCCATTGTTACCTACGGCTGCTCCATTTGGGGTCATATGGTTAACTACAGCAGAATCGAAAGAAAACTTAGAGAAGCGCAAAGACCCTGCCTCTTAGCAATTAGCAAAGGTTACTCGACAATCAGCACGGACGCACTATGTTTAATTACCGGACAACCACCTCTAAAATACGAGGTTATGGAGAGAATTAGCATAATCGAAGTCAAATCGGGCCAAGGCACAAAATACTTCAACTCCGTAATCGAACACAATCACGCCCTAAGCAAAAAACAATTAAAAGAAATACTCAGGGAACAAACAATTCATCAGTGGAATAAAGACTGGCTGAATTCCGATAAGGGTATTCACACTAAAGAAATATTCCAAGACGTCATTGAAAGGCTAAATATAAAATTCAAGCTAACTAAGAAAGCGACGCAACTCCTATCAGGGCATGGAAATTTTGGACACTACCTCAATAGAATAGGAAAATCAAGGACCAATCTATGAAGTACCTGCCTAACAGAAGACACCGCTAAGCATAGAATAGAGGAGTGCCTACAGTATGAAAAACCCAGGCATGAAATTTGGCACAGTATGACTTGTAAGAAAACCAAGATGCGTGAGATTGTGCTATTTTGCCTTAAGCATAACAACGACCAATTATTTAAAATGGTGCAATGAAATTTGATAATCGTAGTGACATTTGAAGTTGGTAAATTAAAAGCTTGATAAAACTAGTAATTGTATTGCTCGTTTATTGTGTAAATAAAATTGTATGTAATTGCTATTTTAAGTTAACGTGTACTATTTTGCCTCGTGTACGATCAGGAAAAAAAGAATCTTGTATGACTCTGTAAACTGAAGTGTTATCATAGAATAATATATTTATTTCTTATAATAATTATTATCTCTAATTGTTCTAAATTTGGGTTGTACATTACTTCTGTATTTTAATGCTACTGTGTCATCTTGTTTGATATTTATTTTTCTCATATTGTGTAATTGATGTTAATTATACGAGAACACAAAAGGGGGATTAAGCGAGAGCAGGAACCCCCTCAACATATCATGCTATTTTTCTGTATGCTATTTTTTTTGTATTTGCTTCCGCAATAAAAAAGGAAAGTTGTGATAGAGGAAACTCCTTCACCACCTTTCCTTATTATTATTATTATTAGCCCCCACCACCGCCCGCTCGTGCATCCCAGCGCACCGGTCTCTCGCTCTCTCTCTCTCGCGCTACAAGTGAGTACGATGGCAATGCCAATCCATGGGAACTGAGGGTTAATAAATGTATCTTTCGCCACTGATCCACTGGTATGATTTCAAAGCTCCCCAGGCCGTCTCGGCCCATACGACACAACCCATTGGCTGACTGACAAACTAAAGCTTGGTCATCAGCGAACCTAACTGATTTTACGAATTCCCCGCCCACTTTCATTCCTACCTCCAGTTCTTCCCATGCCTCTTTAATCATTTCCTCTGCATATAGGTTGAACAGCAACGGTGATAATGGGCAACCCTGCCTTACACCTCTTCCTAACACTGCCCAGCCGGACTCCCCGTTCCCCACTCGTACATGTGCAGTCGGAGACATGTACAGGTTGCGGATTAGCCTTCTTTCCCTCCAATCTATTCCTATTTTCTGCAGAATACTCATTAGTTTTTCCCAATTCACTCTATCAGACGTTTTTTCGAAATCTACGAAACAGGCAAATACCTCCTGGTTGTGTTCTATATTCCTCTCGATTAATAATATCATTATTGCAATGGCATCAATCGTACATCTCCCCTTCCTAAATCCAAACTGATCATCCCCTAAGTAATCATTTTCCCTACTCTCTATCCTTTTGTTTATGATCCTTAGAGCATCTTAAGCTGCGTGGGATATCAAACTTATTCTCCTGTAGTCCTCAAATAATGTATCCTTTACCTTTATCGGAATAGGAACTAAAACTGATATCACAAAGTCTTCCGGCCAGATTCCTTCCTCATATATCCTACGAATGAGCCCATATAGCCTCTTCCTCCCACATTTTCCTAAACATTTCAATAGTTTCGTGGGAATGTCATCCACCCCCACGGCCTTATTTAGTTTCATCTCCCTTAATGCCCTTCCTATCTCATCGTATTCGACAAATATATTACTTAAAACGTTACTCATGATTGCAGTTTGTCCATTCTATTTTCGTGATTTTGAGAACATCGTGAGTGAAAAACTATGCATTCACCCGAAATAAATCTTAAAAATTCATCTTTTGATTCATATCTTCCTCTTCCTCCAAAGACTTGAGGCGAATTCCAAATGCGGCCCCAGTCACAAAACCTACCGATTACCTTTTTAGTACGTTTGACGCTCGCATCCGTCTGATGAATCCGATTCGCCCGAATCTAGCTGCGCATGCCCACTGCTCTGAATGCATGTTCCCCGTTTAAGCCCTCCCTGAGTGAGCGATTCTTTAGTGCCTAGCGCGGCCCAAGTTACTTAGATCCCACATCGCCTAGTTGGCATACTGCTTAATGCTCCCTCATTAATTCTTTCCGAAGATTTAATTTCGAAACATTTTTTTCAGTTCTGTAATGAGCCAAGTTTATTCAAGGCACATTTGACCTGAGCACGAAGATAAATAGCGGCCTTCCTTCAGGGCCTCAGTCGATGCCCTCCATTCCACTCCCCCCGCCCACGCGGAGTCGGTGTCGTGACCAGGAAATAATCGTGAGGGCGTTTGGCCCTTGGTTGCTAAATGATTGCACCGGGAGTATGAAGGTATCTCGTTCAAATATTTATGTCAGGGATACACGATCTAAGCTATGCATTCTTTTGAACCATGCTACGTATGCTTATTCAGTTTCTCCAATTGAAATGTTTTTTACGTTAAAATGATCAAAAAGGAACGATAAAAATATGTTGAGAAAAAAACAGTGAATTTTATTTCGCGTACATTGGTATTTATCTTTGCACTCATGGAAATCACACATCATGGAATAAACCATAAACAATATTAGATTGAGCAACTGAGTCAGCAATGATTTCCTGAACTATTTTTTGAAAAGTGATCAACAACCTAAATACCTCGTTCCCCCGGCCACGCCACCGGCCACGCCAGGATTCCTACCCTAGGAAAAGGGAGTGATGCAAGGGCGCCTGATAAGAGTAAATATTCCTTTGTCTTTAAAGGACTCGCAATCGTCTTTCAGCAGCGTCCTATTCGGCTCTACTACGGTGGCAGGTTCTAATTGGTGGAATTTCATGTCGAGTACATCATTCAGGCTATGAATGATCCACCATACTTTCACTGAAATGTACAACGCGTTTTGACACTGTTACATCTTCAAAAGCATGCACGATGTTTATGCGTTAAGGTGTGCTTACGTCGAAGCGCGTTTTACTATGTCGTATGAGAATAGTGTCGAAGTAAAAATTTGATCAATTTTTTTATTACATTTGGTAAAATCACCGTCTCAAAAAGTTCCACTTGCAGTACGGTAAAATTAAGAATTATTTGAAACTTTGACCTGGAGTGCTTGCAACGGAGATAATGAAACAGGCTAAAGACTATTCAGTCAGAGATCCTCCATTACCATTTTATGCACTTTTGCAATAATTTCTCGGATATTTGCATATTTTGACCGACCACTACAAAGGTCATCACCTAAGCTTTCTCGATCAAACCTAAACTCGTTTTTCACTTGACTATAGTTGAATATGAAGGAGTAGAGTCCCCAAAGGTTTTCTGAAAGTCGGCATGCATTTCCTTTGCTTTCATACCTTTCTTTACGAAGTATTTAATCACTGCTCGAATGTTAATTATCTCTTCCGAGAGGGCACTGACGCGTTTCGTGTTTACTCATCAAAGATCACCTATTACTACGCGGGAAACTCGTCGCGCTAGCACTGACATTTGGTGGTCATTTCAAGAACCTTTCCTACTCCTTTATATCATTGACATAGCTGCATTTTTCATTAGGTAATTATATTTTTCAATGAAACATGTAAATGAAGAAAATAATATGAGAAAATGAGTCCTTTGTGTAAGTAAACAACTTCACACATTTTTATCGCGCCAATTGAAAACAAAATTCTGATTTCGTCAGAGGGAAATCTCAAAACAATCCCTTCCCTTATTCGGGAATCAGCAAAGGAAACATTAAGGGAACGAATCAGTACAATTCCAAAACTATAGAGTTATACTCGCGCACATTTTCTTAAGGAGAGTTCCATAATAAATCGCAATGGTTTCCCTCATCGCGGGGATGAAGAAATGCATTGAACCATCCAGGATGGTTCAATGCATCCCGTTTTAAATAACGGTTCTAATAAATACCACACCCACTACCAATGAGCGATGAAAGAGTCTAGAGTATGCTTTCAACTTATAAAATTGATGAAATTAACAGCATAGTATCGAAGAATAAATTCATAATATAATAAGCACATGTGTTTTCCGTCCTCAAGGAAGCATCCTTACAAGTGAAATGTTTCTCGGTAGTTCCTTCTTCCGCCATTAGGTCGGGATAGTTTCTGTCTTACCAAACAACATCACTCAGGGTTTGATGATCCCACGCATTGATATTTTTTCGAGTAATCCAGAACTGCTCGCATCCATGCCACACTGGTTTTGGACACGTTTCAATTTGTGCCCAGCGATAGACAAAACACACATTTAATCGTAATCGCCACATTTTACAATAGCCAGCAATCATATTCAATGCCGCAACAAGGGATGAAATCATTAAGATACACACTTTTATTTATTGCGAAATATTTATCTCAAATTTGATGCTCCTTTTTGGATATTCTACCTTTGATTTAGAAAGGAATATCAAGGTTATCATTTCAAATTTTGAGAACCGACATTTTTAACGGTGAGGCCAGAGTTAATTGAAAACTTTGCCATAAAAGGTGTGAGTTATTCACACGTCAAAGGCATAAAGAGCAATTACTCCAATTACAAGGATACAATAATTGTAGTTTCCCTAGAGGTAGGTACAAGAAAAAAACGAACTTCTTCAAATCCGGACGTGTCCAGAGGCTTGCTTGGGCAGGAATCGAATTGGAACCCTGTGGCTACTAACATTCCTCCCGGCCGATTGAACTATCATGCCACGCACTTTTGATATGAGCAAAGATCTTCATTAATAATAAATTTTCAAAAGTATTCATTCAATCATATCATTATTGCAACGTCAGAGGAAGGATTTTTCTTGAGAATGATAGAAAACTTACGGCATCTAGAAGACAAATGCCATTGCAGATTTTGCATCAAATTTTTAATTAAATTATATTAAAGATATTTAATGAATTACTTTCGTTTTATGGGAGAAAATCATTTTTTTCTCAAAGTTGTTAAGACAATAAATATATTAAAGACCATATTTATAAGGCAAAAAAACTCACAGAAGATAAGCTTATTTTGAGGGATATTGGAGAAATGAATGCTGCGATAGAAACGATTGTTAGCCGATCTAAAAAACGAGAAAAATTAAAATATATTTAATACAATTAGTGTTAAATTAATAATCTGTCTTCATTGATTATTCCTCAGTTTCCACATAGTTTTAAGGTGCTATTCAAGCCTTTTATTTGATAGGTCATTCATCGTGGCTGACTCGTACAATATAAATCATCATTTTTCCGTATTTGGCAAACATACGAGAGTTTAAAGAGATGTAAACGCAAGCTTTGAAATGCACAATTCTTCCAGGTGTCATGAGAATAGTTCAGGATCGTCTCTCGCCCTGCAATCTGCGCAAGAGAGGCGATATGTGAGGATTCTTCTACAGCTCATAACTCCCACGCTGTGTCTTAATACCCCATCTTGGCCCAGCGCAGATTCGCTTACATTTCACATGGGCGCGAGGTGCCGAAGTTCTCCCGCTGGCATTGCCCCAATTTGCGAACTAACAATATGCAGCCCCTCTGTCGTCGCGGAGGGCGGTCAGTGGGGGTGGTGGGTGCTGGGGGAGGGGGGGATAGGATGGATCGCGGAGCATCGCCTGCCGCGGATGTGCAAACAGAGGAGCGGCGCCTGGCGAACTATCTGAGGGTGTGACATAGCGCAGCATTCAGGAATATTCAAGGCCCAGAAGGAACAAACACGCTCACGCCCCACCCTCAGATGGCATGGCGCAATAACGTGTGAATAATGATGCAGAATCCTTGGCATTAGTAACCTCGAGTCAATTCGAATTTGTCCTGAAAGGTTTTCGTCAAAAAAGGCGTTTCCAGTGCAATATTTAATGCTAAACCTTAGCCTTTCTGAGAATCTTGTGAAGCATTTTTTTCTAAGTGGTAGTATCTCGTTTCGTTATTCCTCCGGTTCCACAATCGGCCCCTTTAATCAAGGCTAGGGAAAAACATTCTCAAACTTGTGCAAGAATGTCACCGGTGACGCAGCGGGACACACCAATGGGTTGAGCAGAACATGAATTGGTCACGCGTAATCACCACTCATCCAAATACGTGGCTCATTTAAAATATAACGGCGAATTTTGAAACTTGTTCCGATTTATAAAATGAAACTTATCACATGAGGAAAAAATGATTTTTTTACTCAAACCATCTCATTATTACGGATCAAGAAGTCTGTTTAGCATAAAATCTTGTTAATGTTTTTAATGACCTTATTTGGAGCATAAAAAATATCTAAAGGAAACCAAATAGTCGGCTTTTATAGACAATGAAAATCCGAGAAAATAAGAGATAATATGCATCGGAATGCATTGTGGAACCACCGCCAAGTATAATCTGATAAATATTTACCAATCTTTTGTTTCGTTGTAAGAGGCTACGTGAATAGATAACCATAAAATCTACTAAATTGGTACATTTCAGTCTTTCTGATGTTATCGATTATGCAGGACTTCATTCGCATAAATGCCAGGAGAGCGGAAGTTTTTGGGTGCCCGAGGTCCTCATTTTCCATGAGACATACCTCAACTTTATTGGATTAATTGTGTTACATTCAATGCACTGGACTCGAGGAAGATGCAGCATTTTAAATCTAGAAAGACGAACATCCATCATCGAAAGACCGTTCTCTAAAAATGACCTCATGCTTTTACGAAATCATTGCTTTCGTTGAGCTCTTGATAAAGAGGAACTATTTAAACAAATAGTTCTGAGAACTCTGGAAATGTCTACTCGCCTACTGATCGGTGTTCACCGGATAATCGCCATATTTAACGTCCACGTTGATGATGATAAGGTCGAAAGCCTGTGCATTAAACAATAAGTGAACGATTTAAAATCATAAGTCATTTGATGCATTTAGTTTGTTAAAAAAGTCATGAGATATAAGGTTTGATATTTAAAATATTCTAAATTTTGCATAAATAATTTATCTATAATGTTTTACATTCTGGTCTAAATAGTGATTAGGAATATCGACTTTCAAGACATAAGACCGCCATGAAAGACGACACAGAACCTTACCTCAAATCGGCCCTTGAACAGGATTTTGCAAATACTTTTATAATCATTTACTTTTTTGAATAAACTAAATACGATGTGAATATGCAAAACTTGCTACAGATTGTTCAAGTAGAGATGTAAATGTTCTCAAGTGTTGGAAAAAGTTGTATGTGAGTCGCTAAATAAAAACCATATCGTATTTACGACTATTCATAGGTTGAATACATTTCGCAACTACGTTTACCGTTGATATCAAGAGAATTATAGGAAACCATATGTTATTTTCATGCAGTTCCACTGCAAATTAAGGAAAGTTTGCAAGTATAAGTGAATATTTTCCCTCACACAACCAACCATCACAAGGAATAAAACCAAGTACTGGCCATCTTAACACCTCGTAAAATGAACTATATAATTGTGGTCAAAATAATTAATTTTTAATGTTGCATTAACTTCTGTCCGTTATTTAAATATTCAAAATGTCGTGCCAATAATGTATATGTGAGCATGAACATTTTCTATTCGACACATCATCCATTCGCTGGAGCCGAAATGCGAATCTGCCGTCATTGCGGTTTAACGAGAAGCGCGTGCTTCATCAATAAATGATTACTCCGCCACATCCTGGGGCCAGCCTAACCTTATTAGGGCGGCCCCCGAGGCAACCGAGTTTGTAGCCAATCGTGCTGGAGGATCAGCGAATTACACCCTCATCACTTGGGACAACGAAGAGGAAATTGACAAACTACGGTGCAGTCGGCCCACTAGAATGAGTTATTTTTCTCTTCCTCCGGACTATAATTCATCCGGCACCCGAAATCTCAACCCGCTTGTTCCTTGCATCCTTAAAAAGCAGTCCCCGGGGGGCCACCTTAAAAGCCATCAATGTTTGTCCAATGCAGACACTCCCGTTGCCCCCCGGGGCTGACTCCACGCCCGTCTCCACTTGTCTCAGACAGCCCTCCGGAAAAAATGTCTCCTTCAAGGGTGCTTACCGCTCTCCGCCCACCCCCACCCCCAGCACTCCCCACGCGACGGGGCCTTTGCTCGAAAGAATAACCGTGGAGACTGAGTGCGGAAGGCGAGGGACTAAGCGCGGAGGAGAAATAAGTCTTCTAAGCGAAATTATAGACTCACAGCCCAAGGGATGAGCCAGAAGGAAGTCACTTGAGAAACCGAAAAGAGTGACGGATAAAACTTCGCTATAGTTTAGACTCTCTTATAATAAAGTTATTCGCATATGTCTTTATTGAAATGCAATATCCATTGATATTAAAGTTATAAAAGTAAAATATTAGAAATTAAATGTTCACACTTATTTATACGGATCTGATGACGTCTACATTCGGCAGAAAGGACGATAGAAATCATTTGAATTTGTGAAACGCTCGTAAAAGAGAATGATAGATTAAACGAATTAGATGGATGAAGGAACTAGTGAAAATTTGTGAAGAGTTCGACAGAGAAACTAAGCAAATAAGAAAAACGGAGAAGAATGCCACCCTCAACTTAGGAATAAACGCACTCTAATCCTCACGAGCTTGCTAAGGACGGCAACTGTACCGGGATGAGTACTTGTTGGGAGGGACCGAGATTATTAAACAAGATGGGTTCGACGTAATGGCCGGAAGTGAGGGTTTAGCGCATTAATGAAGACCTTCGTTGATGTGCAGTTTAAACGCCACCACTGAAGAGATCCGCGCGCAGACCACCCTTTATCAATCACGACCTCCGATCATAAATCGCCCTTCGTTCCCGACGATTGACGCGAGCAGCTGCTCAACAGCCTCCCCAGCGAACATTCATCTCTTGGCCATCTCTCCCACATTTTTCAAAACCACATCCGCCCCTTCCACTATTAGGCATGGATCTCATTTTTGCCACACTCTGAAGGAATCTCACAAAAACATTACCATCATAATCATCGAGATGCCCTCATTAGCGGATGGACTACCGAAATACTTATTTTCGAAATCTCTCCAATTCTCGCCTCGGCACTGACGCAAATGTTTTCATTGAAACTTTGGAACCATATTGAAATTTTGTCCAGACTCATTTCCTATTGCTCAGAAAACAAAATGCTCTAAACTGTTCATTTACACGCAGAAGGTTAGCGATGACATTTCCGAAATAATACGATTCCAGGATATTGAGAAAAAACATTAAATAGCTCCTGCCAGAAGCTGCTGGGTTAAAGAATTATTGAGAAATATATATCGCCATGAAACAGAAGAGTGATGATGGCCGCTAATGCCCAATCCCCGCATTATTAACACGTAACGATAAAAACCATTTTAATTGCCATCCGCCAATGTCTCAGCTCAAAACATATTTGCTTGAATTATTAAATGTCAGTTATCCCATTTTTGTAAAATTTATTCTACTTCAGAATTCAACAATAAAGGTGCTTTAAAGAGCCCTCAAGATCGCAACTACTTTCATCCCAAAACGGCAGCCATGTTTAAGGACGCCCCAATTCTCAGAGTCTCCTCCGTCGGGATTCCGTAGAAAGGCCGCCGTCCTCGAGAACGCAACGCTGTGCGATTCCACTTTTCCTCCGCTCATCATTTGGAATAATGCGCGCCAACTGAATTCAGAGTATTTTATGCCTTGTGCTCCGAACTATGCAGCTATTACTACATTGCCACCCTCTGAAAATAAGCCCGGCTAAAGTAATTTGGTAAACTAAAGAATATTGATAGATAATCACATATATATATATATATATATATATATATATATATATATATATATATATATATATACATAAATATATGTTGGTCGCGGTAGTCAATGGGGTGAGTGCTGGACTGCCGACCGGAGGGACCCAGGTTCGACTCCCGGGCAAGGCACTCTTAGAATCTGCAGCTCCACCCAAGCTATGTGATTTTTTGGGTACCAGGTCTTCCTGGGAAACCATAACCGGCACAAAAAAGTGAATTCCGCCTGAATTCTGGAAGAATCTTCAGAGACTCGGACACTGATGGAATTTGCAGCAGGAAGGTAATTTTGTTCCGTAAAACTATATTTTTCGGATTTTTTTCTGTTTCTTTCTATTAGATCTAGAACCGAGCAAATATAACGATGGGTCACTCTCGATGCCCACCTTCGAATCCCGGCGAGAAAACCGGAGATTCTTTTAAGGGTATCCAGGGGTTTTCAGGGTACGGGATTACCATTTTCGTCAGGACACCCCTTATGTACCCCTTAGGGGTTCGATCAGGGTGGGGGTAATTTTCAGATTGATTGGACCAGCGGTTTTGGCCTCAAGGCCAAAAAACCCGAAATTTTCGGGAATTATTCCTTATAACATCTTTATTAGAAGAGATAAAAATATAGTGTAATTTGGAAAGTTTATCGGGGGTCAATTAGTTATTAATTCCGCATGGCATTACCTGAAAAATTATAAGGATATATCGAAGGGTAATAAGGGTATGGTGAAATATTAGGTTGAGATATTCTTATAACCCTTCCTTAAAATTCAGGACAAGGCCTTTTCAACCAAATTTTTAAACTTTTGATAGACAAATTAGGTGGGCCAATATTTAATTTCATTTTAAGTTTTCTTAATAGGAAACCATAAGAATTTAGGTGACGTTAACCAAAAAATCCCTAATAACTCCGCTGTTTAAAGAGTTAAAAATATTGTTTAAAAGTGAAAGTTTATCAGGAAACAATTAGTTATCGATTCTGCATGGAATAATCCGTAAAATTATAAGAGTTTACCCTAGTGAAATAAGGGTATTGAAAAGGACGCTACATTTCATAACAACCAAATTGTGGTCAAAGTCCGCATCCGCTCCCGGGAAGCTGTGCGAATTTATCACACTGTTCCTAAACCTGTGTCTAACCAGGATATAATCTAGCTGATATCTTCCTGAGTCACCTGGCATTTTCCATGTATACCTGCGTCTTTTGTGGTGTCTAAACCAAGTGTTGGTGATGACTAACCCCTGTCTCATGCAGAACTCAAGTGCTTTCTCCCCGCGCTCATTCCTCGTGCCTAAACCGTAGTCCACCACCTCATCACCATCTCTTCATTCACTATGAAATATTTCTCTGCGGGATCGCACGCGTTTATGTCCTCTAATTAATCGTATATCCTATCGACCTCTTCTTTCTAATGGTTGCTCAGTGGCATGTATACCTGAATTATAACCAAGTTCGTCGGTTCTGCTTTTAACTCAATTAGTAATAATTTATCCGTTACCTTCTGTATGTTGACTACGCTTCTTCCTACCTCTTCATTTAATACTATGGCAACCCCTCGCGTCTTCTCGTCCCAGCCGCTGTATATTATTTTTATACTCATCACTCCAGTAATCCCCGCTATCTTTCCATCTCACCTCGCATAGACCTAAAATATCTATATTTCCCCTTTCCATCTCTCGCTTAACATTCTCCAATTTCCCTGTCCTCATCATTGTCCTAACATTCCACGTTCCTATTCTAACTAATGTGGTCTTCTTCTCCTTCGTCTTCTGTCCTGCTGGTGCTGGTTTTCCCTTGCAAGGGTTTCGTGGGAAGACTACCGCGGAAATCTTGCCTCCCCCGCTGCCGGGCACGACACACGGCCGATTGGGCCGAGCCCTGTTTTTGCCTGGGCTCAAAATCTCTTGAGTGAACATCATATTTATCTTGGGAATGTTAACTGAGGTGGTTTCCCTTTGCCCCCCTGAATAGTGTTTTCAATGTGACACCATCACTTATTTGCCGCCCCTCTGGGGTCGTACGCCATTGCAGCCGCTTCACTGAGGAACAGACGCTGCGTGGACTACCTTTCGTGTGTTTGTATATATATATATATATATATATATATATATATATATATATATATATATATATATATATATATATATATATATATATATATATATATATATATATATATATATATACACACGTATAGTGGAAAATGAAGGAATGAAGGAAACGAAGGAAGGAATTTCACCTTAAATCTGAATGCTAAAATATAATAGCATCTCGAAATTATAGATCCTAGGCAAGGAGCACAGTAAATTAAAACTCTTTTAGAGATATAATTGAAAAATAATTCAAAATAAAGATATGCCACGAGATTCTAAGATTATGGTACTATAGCAAAATCCCTAGTCCTGTGATTCGGAGCGCACTTAAACTTCCGTCTCAGGTTTGACTTCATTGATTCTATCAATTACGGAAATTATCAGAGGGTAAATATTTTTTTTTAAATCACTCAATTTTTAATCTTAAGACCTGGGTTCCAATACATTGTTTGAAATCATCTGACTTGATGAATTTACGCATTGAAACCTAGGTTGAAAAAATAAAACATTAAAATTTGTTGTCTCCGGCGTAACTTTGTGGAATTTGCATAACATATTGAAATGTAATGAAATAATTGACTTTGTAATTCCACACACTTTATTATAAACACGACCCAGGTTTCGACGTTGAACGCGATCATCAGGTCTGATGATGACGTTCAACGTCGAAACCTGGGTTGTGTTTTTAAATAAAGTATGTGGAATTACAAAGTCAATTATTTCATTACATTTCAATAAAACATTAAGTGGAATATGCAAAGCTCCGGTTTTCTTCGTAATGCTGCAGAATGATTTTCTGATGCTCGTCTATGTGTCTTTGTAGAATTTCACTTCATAGGTGGTGGTAGTGAGGTAAACACGTAACTTTACACTCTTACGGCTCGATGGCGTCGTACGGTGCCCTGAATTCTCGCCTCGCCCCCGCCAAGCCTTGAAACCTAGTCCCATCATAAATATGCACTCGAATTTTAAACCATGAAGATCAAACACTACTTTAGATAGTATATGTTTCTTTTCCTCTGATGATATTATTTAACCTTTTCGTGATTTTACGCTAAATACAGGTATGTCAATGCTATCGTGGTGAAACATTCGAGTTTATCAATCGTTTCTTGTAACAACGTAATTGTACATTTACTTTAATATCACGCTTTATTTTACCAACACGTGAAAAATTACGCCCTTTTCGCAGCATTACTGGTTTTTCCACATGAAATAAAATCTTAATTTTGAGCTTCTTAATGAGGGATTCGACACTCAATGTTGCTTCACAGAAAAGAGCGATTGCAATTTTTTAAGTGTGGTAAGGGTTGCTTCCTACTGTAGATAAATAGCAGAGTTGGGCAATGGTTGAGTAATAATAAGCTCTCATTGAAGCATGGAGGGAGCGAGAGAGAGAGAGCGAGTGAGGGGATGAAGAACTGAAGAGTTCTCATCTCCGAGGATCACGGGAAATCTTTCCGCGATCCAAAGATGGAACTCGATGTCGATTTTCACGTGGGGATCGGACCCTCCCCACATTCCCTCGTTGGCCATTGCATCCGCCTGGATCGGATTCCTCGCCAAGAGACGCATGCTCTCGGGAGCTATTGATATCTTCGGAGGCTCGACTGAGCCGCTGGATCGCTTCCCCTCGCATTTCTCGAGAAAGGAAGAAGCAAAGAATTCCTATTCCGCTGGAATACGCAGGGATTTCCTGAGGAGGTACCTCGTCCTTTCAGGGGAGGGGCGTTCCTCAGCTCGAGTGTGGACCACCCCCCCCCCCCGCGCGCGTGGGGGGGGGGGGTGGTCCACACTCGCCGATTGCATTATTTGGCCGAGACATCCGACAAATCAGACGCGTCAGTCAATGGGACACGCGCTGCTGTTGATCTATCAGGAAATGGGATGAATGAGGATCCTCGATGTGGAAGTTTTGAATACCAATTGAAAAGCATATTCTTCCGCGAAACATTTATTGGCATGACGAGTTTCGTAATTTTGTCGCAGCATCATGTAGAAGTCTTGACGCAGTTTGCGAGATGAAATGGCCGCAAGGCTCGTCCGCATTGAGGGTAGGGATTTCAGTGGACTAAGGGTTGAGGATCACGCGTCCGTTGTCATGGCACCGTAAGGGAAGAGAAGGCATGCTTGGAAGATGAAAAATTTATGATTTGAGCAATAGCCATCCAGCTGCCCAATCACGGTCGAGAGCGTCGTCTATTTACAATTACCAGTCGCACTCAATCGTGGATTGCACTCCATCACCACGTGCGACCAAACCAGCAATGCCGACGTCAGCAACCTAACAGTCCCTAAGAAACGGTAAGAGAAACATGCGATCGATGAATATTCGACATCCATTTCAGACACTGAATTTGAAAACATATCTCAGCCTTTCATCTAGTTTAAAATAAAATACGAAATTTTACTATTTGGCTAGATTTGGAAGACATAATGGACGATCTGGCCTTAGGTCCATTCTAAATTGAGATCTTGCGTTGTTGCCTTCAAAGCTGACCTGTCTTTGAACAAACGCAAATGGAAGACCGTGCAACGTAAGACTGAATTAAAGGAAGGAGGGAAAGCGGAGTCAATGACGTAACTGAATTACGTGGTGGTTGCTTATTGGTGGAAACTCAATTACATTGACCATGATATAAAGAATTGAAACGTGGCGTGCTGATATAAATGTTGCCGTAATTGCAGCAGTTTGTATACTATTTTTTTAATCGGACTTTATATTTTAAACTTATGCCCTAAAATTTTGCATTAATATTATTCTTTCTTTTTAATAGTTCATTAGAAAAGGAGTTTTACCTGGCGATATTGTTGCATTTTTCTTATCATTAACAGCGAATCGAAGATTAATTCTGGTACTTGGAACTGTTGCAAAAGTCCTACCTTATTCGACATGAAATATCCTTAAACTCCATAAAGCATGTGATTATTTTTCAACTGCTAAGATCTCCTGCCTACCCCCACCCCGTCACAAATAACTAATGACTCCCTTCCTCCGAATTATGTACCCAACATTACCTTCTCCATCGCAGTCTTCAACTTTCTATTGCAATTACCTGATCCATACCTTACTCTGTGAAATTTACCCCAAATAGCCTCTGTTTTCACCTAACATTTCCTAACTTCTGTTAATATTTCCGACCTTCTATTCTATTTAATGCCCTTCTCTATTCTTTTTAATGCCCTCACCGCCAAAGTTTCCAATTTCGTCCCATCCTTTTACCTCAATGACAAAGTTTTGGAGCCATACAAAAACGCGCCGCCCATTTTGTAAAGCCTTATCCAGTCCTGAGGGAGCAATCATTTTTAAATATCATGTTATCAAATATTTCAACTTCACAAAAGTTTCTCTTCATGATGGAATTCTTGTTTCAATTGGCTTACTATCTTTTCCTATTCACCCTAATAATTTTTAAATAGGTCAACACTCAACCTACTCTACCATTTTCCCTCAAATTCCAGTGCTTCTATTAGCATTCCTATTAATTTTTATTTTATTTATTTATATATATAATTTGGGATTTAGATATTTAGATATTTAATTGGGAACCTCATTACCTATTTTTTATTTTTAAAGATTTTGATCTAATGCCTTCTCTAATGACTTGATAGTCGACCCAGGCATGTTTGGTTAATTATTCCCAGGGAGGCGAAATAAAGCTTGATCATCCTCATATTGACCTTATTCAGCTTCTAGCCGGAATTCATTGCTACCTCCATGTCATGCCTCTTTTGCCATTTTCACACCGTTTTCAAACCATTTTTATTACCATCAAAGTTAATTGATGGTAAATGTTACCGATAGTTCCTTCTTAGGACGAAAATTCTTTCTCTCAATGCGGCTACTATTAAGGTTTCGGGTTATTGGCAGCAATGCCAATGATATTAGTGGCCCAGAAGTCTATTAATCATATTAATATTTATTGATGATATTAGATTAATAATGATAAAAAATTCCTTAAATCTTCACGAGTTTTCTCCTAGCCTATGTCAAATATTTAAAACCCGAAAGAATTACTTATAGATAACTCACATTTTATAAAATATCTTCCCATAATTTACCTACTTTCCTATTCTTTCTTCGATTGCACCAGGAGAAAATGCTATCTTCAATGTTTAAGAGAGTCCCGTGGGCCTGGCAAACCTGTACGTCATCGCTCTAGATAATGCTCTATCAAGCAAGATCTCGCATAAAAGCAATGTGTCTATTGCCGGAAATTAATTTAATGTCGTCTCGCGGCCTCGCGGGCACCTGTCGTAAATGTTTATTGCAGTCGTTTGTACATCTTTTATCGCATCTGCGCATGCGCGTGTATTCTTCGAAGGAATATTGTGCAAACTCCAAATGTAGAAGTTTGGGTTCGACTCCTCCTCCTTCAAATGTCTTCAACAACGAACGATGTGAACCTCACAAGGCGATTTGAACAGAGAACAGCGGAAAACCAGGAATCGCCCTGAGAGAAGGCCCAAGTTCGCGCGGATTAGGGCCTCCCAGGCGATACCCGAAACCCGATAGAGTTTAGAGTGCCTCTGGCAAGAAAGTCGTCGATTCCGGGGAAAGTCATGCGTCGCTCCTCTATTTTCAGATTACAATGGATTGCGGGAAGACAAAAAATGCTCAAATGAATGGCTAAAAATTAACTTAATTTTGATTTAAAATATGCATCACCCAAAATGATTCATTATACATTAGAAGGAAATAGATAATGTAAACATGTAGTGTTATCACTAATACTGTTTATGTAATAGTTATTTGCAACAAAACGCAACTCACTACTCAAACAATTAATATGATTTCATCAACACTGCCGAGGGATATTTATTGGCAATCATACGTCCTACGACGTGTTTTTATTAACTTCTTCATTTGTTCAACTCATTTTTCTATCAGCCGAGCATGCCCGAAAATAGCAACTCATTCATCTTCCAATCGCGAAACAACGGGAACGAATGAACGTCAACCGCGTAAATCTCTTTAATAAAGCAACCGCGCCAGGGTTTTCGCTGCTGCCCTTCACGTGCAGAATAATGTAATACAAGGGAGCCAAACGTTTTGTGACGCCGCCTTTATTAAACTTGGGGAATCGACCAAGGTGGGGTTTGCGTGGCGGAGTGAGCGGGAGGGATGGAGCCAATGGCGCAGAACGACCGCCGATCCCCCTCGGTGGATCTCGCTGCATATTTCCCGCGGTCGACCTCAGAAATCCACCGCGGAGGGCTTCGTCCCGCGGGAAGTAAAGGGCCTCAGCGGCCAGCTAGACGGAGATGAGGTGGGAGGGGAAGCCACGACCGCAAAGCAAAGGTCAAGCCAACAAAGCCCATACCTCCCCCGCCCTCAATTGGATCTCAACCCCCGCACCGCACCCACCCACGCTCGCCGAAAAAAGGACAATGAATTTGTACAGCCACATAGAGCCCATACATGACTTTAAAAAGGTCATTTGCGCAAAACAACCTTAAATATTAATTCAATTCAAGGCAAAAATTCCTCTCAAGCATACGGTGACTACCACTTGGAAGCCATTGTGGAAAGGGGTGATCAAATAATTAAAGTAATTCAATCTGCCCACATTCAAATTGAATTATTTTAATTTTTAATTAATTTATTCCAATTAGTTTTAACACTGAATATATGAGCATAGGAGAAAAGGAGAAATTTTAAAGCCCTTCGCTGAATCTGTGACGGGGTTTGGCAGAGGGAATGGGACTAGGAAAAGTGAGAACAGTCGCCTCTTTGGGGTTAGAAATCTTTGAAAAAGTCGCATTGCCAAAGTTTTCTGCCCGGGTGTCAGCGCAGAAGACTGCCAGGAGACCTTCAGTTCTGGGAGAATATGATTTAATGATTCGTACTTGAAGGATAAGGAAAAGAATAAATGTCTCTCGAGTTCGCTTCTTACACCAGAGAGAATAATTGAGATCCTAAGTTATGCATCGGTAGACTATTGACCACCCGGAAGATAAAATAAATTCACCAGACAGAAATAATTAAGCATTCACCACTTTTACACAATTTGCGTCGACCTCTTATAAATTGAACTAAATCTATTATTGCGAGACACGGAATTTCAAACAAATTATGGATATAACAGATAGAGTGGTACGATTAAATAAATTTGTATAATAAAGTATGTTACCTATTACATGGCTTTCATTAAATTCTTTGAAGTACATCCCTTGAGCGTCGACACACTTCTGAACGACACGCGGGCCATCTAGTAGACGGATTTTGGAAGCTCCTTTGACGTGTGGAAGCTTTTTTGACGGTACTTAGGGTCCCATGTTGGTATCCTCTGAGGGATGATGTTAATTTTATAGCGAATAGGAAATAGCCTGCTCGTGGTACCAATTTGGGACTGTAAGGGGGTTGGGAAATCGTCGCAATGTCATTGCAGGGCTTCGCAAGCAGGCACTCGACTCTGCTTTAAGTCCCCCCTAAAAATACCTCCACTGGATGGGTTTAGCGCAGATCTTTCTGCAACGACAAATTTTTAATGATAATGGCTGTCATCTTTTGTTTGTTCTGTCATCTAATTCAGTAAATGACTGTCATCTTGCCACTGCTAATTCGATCTGCGTATGCGTATATGCACACTCGACCGACGGCCTGAATTCAGTACTTCATACACACACATCAGAAAAATATTGTTGCCGATACTTTTTATGCAAAATGTGTAATACAAGAGAAGTGGGTTGAATACGCCCATGATTCATACAGCACCACATCACATTTGGAGACATTAGGGAAGCAATGGTCCCTCCCATCGCTCATGACACAAACCGAAACTCAAGTCCCGCCGCAGAGCAGGACATCGACCCGATCATCAGTGACCAGTCCCATTCCTGGAGGGAGCTCGGATTTCGGAAATGCCGCGCGTGCAGCAGGTGAAACCCGAAGGGAGGGCTTGGCCCTTCAAGTGTTTATGTCCTCACATTCGTCAGTCATCGATGGTGGGCGAGCGGGGAAGGAGAGCGGCTCATTCCCGGGACTGAGGCCCCCCTTTCCCCGGCTCTGCCTTGGAAATCTCTCCCATGCCACGCACAACTTTCATTGCATTACGTGCCGGCCTGTCACCCAGTCCCAGAGAGAATTATCACGTCAACTGCCTGCATCCGATGCGGAATCGGGATGGGCAGCGGCTGTCGGGGGAATGCGAGAAATGCATCCGCCCTCACACGAGCGGCACAATAATGGGCTGGCATGATATAACACAAATAGAATAACAACCTTTTAAAGGACCCTCACACGGTAAATTGTTCGAGCTTTCGGCCCTCTCAGAGGCCTTCAAGTGAGGCTCTGAGTCTCACTTGAAGAAGGACTAAATAAATAAAGAATAAAACAAATGATATCGCATCACCGAGAAAGACAACAGATGAACTCTAAATCTCTAAGGAGGAAGTTTAAATTTTAGGCGTTGATTTACTTTATATGGGAAACAAAGAGATGAAAAATTAATATTGAAGCGAAAAAGTTATGATAATAACTGCGTAAGAAAATTAATCCCACTTTGTCCGTGAGTCTATGAAAGGGTTTCTGAAAAATTATATGTTCGAAAATGTAGTGATAAGAATGGCATATTCCGTAACTAGGTATTCGAAAAAATATTACCTTGAATTTAAGTCTTTTGAGATA